>NC_053500.1:100693934-101933934 GCF_905171775.1 Rana temporaria
GCATGTGACTTGTGCTCTGATCTTGAAGGGGAACTCCACGCCAAATAAAAAAAAAAAACTTCATGGTTCCCCCTCAAAGTACATTCCAGGCTCTTTGGTCTGGCATGGTTTTTAAGGAAAAAAATGGCATGGGGTTCCCCCAAAATACCAGACCCTTATCCGAGCACACAGCCTGGCAGGTCCGGAAAGGGCGTGGGGACGAGCAAGCACCCCCCTCCTGAAACATACCAGGCCGCATGCCCTCAACATGTGGGGGTGAGTGCTTTGGGGGCAGGGGGGCCCTGCGCCCCCACCCCAAAGCACCTTTCCCCTATGTTGAGGAGAACAAGGACCCCTTCCCGACAACCCTGGCCATTGGTTGCTGGAGTCTGCGGGCGGGGAGCTTATCGGAATTTGGAAGCCGCCTTTTAACTAGGGGAGCCCAGATCCCGGCCCCCCACCCTATGTGAATGAGTATAGGGTACATTGTACCCCTACCCATTCACCTAAAAATTATTGTAAAAAATTAAAACACATTACACATTTTTTTAAGTCATTTATTACGGCAACTCCGTCGTTTTCTTCCAATCTCTTCTCCTCTCTCCGGCTCTTCTCCCTCCTCCACTGACGTTTTTTGCCTCTGCCGGTTCTTCTCCCCTCTCCGGGTCTTATCTGCTGATGTCTTCTAGCCCTCTCCAGTTTGTCTCCCTCTTTCTGCTGTCTTCTGCCTCTGCTGGGTCTTCTCCGCTATCTTCTCGCTCTTTTGCCGGGTCTTCTCCGCTGTCTTCTCCCTCTGTTCTTCTTCCGATGTTGACTCAACGCTCTCTTCCACTTTAATGCCAGGTGTGCGGTATGCCACTACTTATATTGGCGTGGTGCGAGGTCAGATGATGTCACACGGTGACCCCGCCCCATGCCAATATAGTAGTGGCAAACCGTGCACCCGGGATTAAAGTGGAAGAGAGGGTCGAAGAAGACCCAGCAGAGGCAGAAGAACCGGAGAGGGCTAGAAGACATCAGCAGAGAAGACTCGGGGAGGGAAGAAGAACCGACAAAAGCCTTCAGCGGAGGAGGCAGAAGAGCCGGAGAGGGGCGAGGAGATCGTAAGACGCTGGAGCTGTAAATCTGTAAATCGTACTTATTTTTTTACACTTTTTTTTTTTTTTATAGGTGAATGGGTAGGGTTGCAATGTACCCCATACTCATTGACATAGGGTGGGGCGCTGGGATCTAGGTTTCCTCTTTTTAAAGGGGGTTTACAGATTCCGATAAGCTCCCTGCCCGCAGCCCCCTGCAACCAATGGCCAGGGTTGTCGGGAAATGGCCCTTTTCCTCATCAACATGAGGACAAGGTGCTTTGGGGTGGTGGGAGGGGGGGTGAAAAGAAGGTTGTGAGAATATCATCTGTAAATATTCCTGTGTCCTCCCTGCTTGTTGATGCTCACCCCTGGTAGGTGTTGAATAAAGTAGGGAGGAAGAGTTTGGGATAGGGGTTTGGTCTAGACACAAGGAGTGCTTGGATGGGTTGTTTTGAAATTCTTAGCGATCTGAGATAAGAGCTGAGCTGCAGGCATTTCACGAAGTTGAGATCAGTAGCATAGGTAGTTGAGAATTCAGCATTGTTCATGAGTTTGCTTCCATAGGAAAAGTATACCAGTCTGTGCCCTTTTTGAAAGAGGGCATTGATAGTTGGTTTAGCCACATTTTTTTTTTTCTTTTTGCAGTACGGGTGAATTTATTTGTTTTTTTCTACAAAATATGTAATCTGCCTTTTATTTATTAGTCCACTGTGTGTATTCTTCACATGCAATACAGCAGGTGTGCTCAGAAAGTAAGTGCTGGAGGGGCTGGATCTGAGCACAAGGCATGAGTATTTAACCACTTTCTGTACACAGCAATTATTACATTTTTCACACATGTAAAAAATAGGATTTTTTAATAGTTTACCTGTAAAATCCTTTTCTTGGAAATACATCACGGGACACAGAGCCTTAATTACTTCATGGGTAATGCAGTCACCACAGGTGATTGGACACTGGCAAACCTAATTAGAATTGAATTCTTCCCCTATATAACCCTTCCCAAATGGAGAGTACCTCAGTTTTGTAGCAAAGCAATAAGTTGCCCACGTTTAACTCTGAAGAGGGGCGGGATATATTCCCAAGAAAAGGATTTTACATGAAAACTGTATTAAAAAACTCCTATTTTCTTGCTCACACATCACGGGACACAGAGCCTTAATTACTTAATGGGATGTCCCATAGCAATGCTTAAATTGAGGGGAAGGAGACAGATCAGAAACAAGACCGCCATTGGGCCAGAGGATCTATACTGCTGCCTGCAGTACACTACGCCCAAAGGCGACATCCTTGTACCCTCTCACATCTACCTGGTAGAACTTGGTAAATGTATGGACCGAAGACCAAGTAGCAGCCTTACAGATCTGAGCCATGGAGGCCTGGTAATGCACTGTCCAGGAAGCACCAACTGTTCTAGTCGAGTGCGCTTTCACCTGAAAAGGAGGAATCTTCTTTTCTAAACTATAGGCCTGAATAATGACTTGTCGAATCCAACATGCAATAGTAGATTTCGACCTGTGGCAGAATAAACAGACAATCAGTCTTTCGTATCTGACCTGTAGCTTGCAGATTAACTTTTACCACTTTTACAACATCTAGAGAGTGTAGACTCTCTTTCTCCGCTGACTTAAAGAAGCATGGTGTAATGGTTCAAAAGGTAGTTTCTGTAAAACAGACAATACCAAATTCAAATCCCATGGGCACACGGGAGACTTAACCGGCGGATTTAAGCGCAGTGCTCCCTAAACAAAGGCCCGGAGAGGCAAGCAGTTTTTGAAAGAATACCTACAAGACCAAGAACTGAAGTAAGGCAAGAGTCCTATTAATGACATACTTCCTAGGATGCCATCTTCTGGGTTCACACCAGGAAACATATGCCTTCCAGATTCTGTAGTAGATGAGCCTGGAGGCCGGCTTCCTAGCATTAACCAGAGTGAATAGGACTGGGCCTGAGAGCCCATGTTTTCTCAGAATGTGGGTCTCAACAGCCAAACCGTCAAATTTACTATATTTTTTGCCGTATAAGACGCAGTTTTAGTACTCCAAAAAACTGAGTGAAATGTCCCTGCGTCTTATAGTGTGAATGCTGACCAGTCACTGCCCGTCGCCGCCGTGTCAGAATCCCTCTCTCATAGGAGAGAGGACAGGACACGTGATGCATTCCTAGCAGGGGCATACCAAGAGGGAGTGGGGGGAGACGTTTTGCATCCGGGTGTCAAAACATGGGGGATGTCAGTAGCAGTGCTATGGGGGTGCGCTCCGCACCCAGATCGGGTGTCACCCGCCAGAGGTGACACCATCCCGAAGGCAGTCTTTGCTGTTTTTTTTTTTTTTTTTTTTTCAGCCGAACCCCCCCCCCCCCCTTTCGGCACCATGGTCTAGTCCTGTCTGACTTCCTGCTCCTTCCCCCGCAGCTGCTGCTGTGAATATGTCCCCACAACTAATTTCTAGCTGCTTCCTTGGTACATCTGAGAGCCAGCCAGAGGGGATTATAATGGCAGTGTCCTCCACTGCCTGAGGTGAGCTGTTGATAAGGGGGTGGGAGGTGTGAGCTGGCATGGTATCCATTTCCACCAGATATAGTGTAGCTGAGCTGATTTGATAGGTGGGTGGTATTGCTGTGCGTCCACCACCCACCTATAGTAGTAGTATAATATAAAATATTTTAGTACACCATTTGGTTCAGAATATTTTTTTTTTCTTGTTTTTCTCCTCTAAAACCTAGGTGCGTCTTATGGTCAGGTGCGTCTTATACGGCGAAAAATACGGTAGATTTTGTAAGGCAGGATGGAATATTGGACCCTGAGATAGTAGGTCTAAGCGTAGTGGGAAAACCCAATGTCTTCCTTCTGCCATCCTTACAATTTCTGCGTACCAGGGTCTCCTGGGCCAAGCCGGGGTGACCAAAATCACTGGCTTTCCTTCCGTTTTGACTCTGAAGAAATCGTGGGAGAAGCGAAACTGGAGTGAATGCATAAATCAGAGAATACCGATCCCACGAAATTGTCAGGGCACCCGACCCTTAAGCAAAAGGATCTCTTGTCCTTGACACAAAGTTGTCCAGTTTTGTGTTGAACCTGGATGCCAACAGGTCCACATCTGGGGTACCCCATTTCTGACATATGATCTGAAATATGTCAGGATGTAGAGATCATTCTTTAAAAAATCCACCTGCCAATTTTCTACCCCTGGAATGAAGACCGCAGACAGGCAAGAAATATGCCTTTCTGCCCAGGACAAGATGCGATTCACCTCTCTTTGAGCATCCAGACTTCTGGTGCCCTCTTGGTGATTGATATTGGCCACAGCTGTAGCATTGTCGGACTGTATCCGAACAGGACAAACCCTGCAGTCTGTAAGGCCAGATGAATTGCCCGAATCTCCAGAATATTGATAGATAGGAGCTTTTCGGCTCAAACCACTTCCCCTGGGCAGATGCCTTTTCCAGAACTGCCCCCCCAGCCTAGAAGGCTGGCGTCTGTGGTTACCATTTTCCAAGTAACCGGAGTAAAGGATCTTCCTTTTGATAGATTTTGGGGGAGCAACCACCAATTGAGGCTTTGGCGAACCTTTGGAGATAAGATCATTGGAAGGTCCAGGGCCTGAAGATCTTTGTTCCAAGCGGACAGAATTCTGCCCTGCAACGGCCTTGAGTGAAACTGGGTGTAAGGGACAGCCTACCATCTTTCACAATAATTTCATGCATAGAATAGACGGATGGAAGGCCTTCTTTTTGCCCTTATCACTCGGACTAAGTCTCATGGCTTTTGCCTTTGGCTTGGGAAGTAATACCCTGCTTTGGGATGTGTCTATAATCATGCCCAAATGTCATGGACCTTGAGATATTAAAGTGTTTCTACTTGACATCTGTTACACAGGAGAGGGACATTCAATGCAAGGCTTTTGAAATGCTAAGTGGAACCAGCTTGCGAAATACCTTTTTATTGTGTTCTGCAGGTTAAGAGTGGGTGTCGGAGTCAGTCCGTCTAGCTAGAATCGGGGCTTGAAGGTTAATTGAATCTATTATGTATGTTTGAAGATGTATGTGTTTATGCTAAGGGACTTTGTATTGTTCTAAAGGTCAGAAGCCTGTCAGCTGTATTGAATTAGCATTCTATTGTCTAAAGCAGGGATCCTCAAACTACGGCCCTCCAGCTGTTGTGGAACTACACATCCCATGAGGCATTGTAAAACTCTGACCTTCAAAAGACATGACTAGGCATGATGGTAATTGTAGTTCCTGAACAACTGGAGGGCCGTAGTTTGAAGACCCCTGGTCTAAAGCAATGTAACCTCTCAGAGGTAGTAATTAAGTAGACCGGGTTATTGTGTACATTGATTACCCCCTGGGGCTTCTGTCTCAATACACAAGTCTTTCTATCCAAGCTATTGGACCAATCCCTGTTGACAATTTCAAGTCCTCATTTGCATGGTCAAGGAGGACTTGAGTGAAGACTGCATACTTTACAATTGACCAATGGGAAAGCGGTTGTCGGCGGTGGGATGTTCCAAAATTCTGTATAAAAGTGTGCTGTGTACTTGAAAAAAAAGAGTCCTGTTGGAACTTACATACAGCCTGCCTGGTGTTTGTTCTTAATGGGTCCGAATGGCACATAGCTGTAATTCGGATCCCGGAACCTTGGATGACTGGACCATCAGACGTTGCAATCTGCAAGCTGACTCACTGGTAGCAGAGGAGTGTCGGGAGAGCAGGACCTGGGCGAGAAAGGGTCTCGTCACACCAAATATTCCAGCCTTTTATGAGGCTGTAAGGAGGATTTTTCCAGATTGAAGATCCATCCTAGGTACTCTAAATACTCCACTCTGCTGTGCACATTGTGGCCCAAGCGTGAAGCAGACTGATCTATGAGCAACAGATCATCCAGATAGGCTGTTACTGCCATGCCCTGTGCCCTCAGCCTTGCCAAGGCCGGGGCCAAGATTTTCGTGAATGCTCGAGGTGCTGTAGCCAGACCCAAAGGCAGGGCTACAAACTGAAAGTGGCGCTGATCCACCGCAAACCTTAGAAATCTTTGGTGAGTGGGGAATATTGGCACATGTAGATATGCATCTCTGATGTCTATTGATGCCAGGAATTCTCCTCCCTGGAGGGTGGAGATAACTGAACGGACAGACTCCATGCAAAAGGAGTGGATTTTCTGAAACGGATTCAGGTTTTTCAGATTTAGAATAGATCTGACATCCCTGTTTAGTTTTGGAACCGTGAAAAGGTTTGAGTAGAATCCTGATCCTCTGGGGCTAACTCTGATTACCCGTTGGGACAACAGGCGTTCCAAGGCCAAAAACAAAGGCCTTCTTTTTTCTGGATCTTTGACAATTCTTGATCTCATAAAACGGGGTGGCGTAAGTTCTCTGAATTCCAGCTTGTAGCCTGAGGACACTGTGGAGATAACCTACTTGTCCTGAACTTCTTCCCGCCAGGCCTTTGCAAATTGCAGCAGCCTCCCCCCCCCCCCTCACTCGGCCGAGCACGGGCATCCCTTGATAGGGAAGTTTTGGGGTTCTGTTTGAAAGATTTTGAACCCCAAGTCCTCTTCTGCCCTTGGGCTTGGATCTGGTCCTTTTCCATAGTGTTAGACTGGGGAGGCCGTTGCCACTGCCTGGAGAATGAGGTTCCAGGGGCTGGGGAATGAGAACGCTTAAATACGGGACATTTACTCTTCTTTTTAACCGGCAACAGAGTAGATTTGCCTCCGGTAATCTTTTGGATGTATTTATCCAAATCATCCCCAAACAGGCGTCCTCCACCAAAGGGGAATGCCGCCAAGTATCTTTTGCAGGAAACCTCGGCTTCCCAATGTTTCAACCGAAGGGACCTGCGCATGTGAACCAGCAGGAGAAGTGGGATGCTTGCTGAACAGAGTCCATAATCGCATCAATCGTAAAACATAGGGCCTTAGAAAGGTCCTCCTAAACCTCAATCTCCTCTGTAGAGAGGAGGTTAACTATCTGCTTCATCTGTTCCTTAAGGAACTGACATATGCCAATCGCTGCAACTGCAGGTTGTACTACAGCACCGGCCATAGAGGAGGAGGCTTTTAATAAAGATTCCAGCTTTTTATCAGTTGGAACCTTAAAGCCCTGAGCATTGTCTATAGGACAGGTCAGGCTTTTGTTTGCACAAGAAATGGCTGCATCTATAGCAGGTACCCCCCATTTCTTAGTGAAACCTTCCTCCATAGGATAAAGGAGGAAAAACTGCTTAGGAGGAAAAAACTTTATCTGGG
The DNA here is from genome assembly GCF_905171775.1 of Rana temporaria. Classification (NCBI taxonomy): domain Eukaryota; kingdom Metazoa; phylum Chordata; class Amphibia; order Anura; family Ranidae; genus Rana; species Rana temporaria. The sequence goes on from NC_053500.1 coordinate 100,701,241, forward strand.
TGAACCCAGTCATTGTTCATCAGTTTATCCAGCAAGGGATGAACTGGAAAGGAGCATGCAGCCTGTGGGGATTTCCGAGATCCCAAAGGGGAAACGGAGAACATAGAAGCTTCAACAGGAGGCAATTTGAAAGTGGCATGCACCATCTCTGCATAATATTGCACCTGCATCTTTAGCGACTGAGAGGTAGAAGAAATCTTATTATCCTCTGAGTCCTCAGACTGCACCTGATCCTCATCTCCAGAAAGGGATTTTTCAACCTCAGAATGCTCATCTGATGAGAGAGCCAGAGCAGATGAAGGGGATCTACCCTGTTTTCTGACATCTTTTAAGGAGGTTGCGATTATAGTAGCAATCCTTCCCTCTAAGCCATCCAAGGCAACTTTTAAAGCGTCCTCCGTGACGTATACAGGAGCTGCCATAGGAGAAGCTGCAAAACCAGACAGGGGCACATGATCATCATGTGAGGCTGCTACCAGACTGACAGAGGGGGATGGTAAACTGCAGGCAAGCTCAGAATCCTTAGCCATAAGCGGGGATTTCCTAGTGCCTCTTTTACTAGCCCTTGTACCTCTTCTGGGGGACATAGTCCTTACTGCAAAGCAAAGGTACTATCACAAAAATGTGATCACTGTTGTGCTATAGTCTTACAATACACAAATATTAGCTCACTGCACAACCTGATGCCGAGTAGGAGTCTTAGGTTTGCCTGGTTCAATCCACAGGAATGCTTACAGCCCATAGCTCTGTGTCCATGCTGCTTTACAGAAGGCTCTAGCATGCTGGGCCTTTTAAACAAGCCTCTTGGTGCCTGCCCACAGATGCGCTGTGCACACACACAAGCAACCAAGGCCCTCCCCCTCTCCACCTGCCTATAGACAGTTAAAGCGCGCTCCAGGCGTGCACACATGCTGACTGTCATGGCGGCGCCCTATGGCGAGAGAGGAAAGAGAGCAGACCACTGGGGGGCTTTGGGGGACCCCTGTATATTTTTTGTGGCAGAGCCTGCAGCGGAGGATGTGAGTGGTGTTTAAACTGACCGACTTCACTGAGTGTGTCCTGGATGGCTTTGCAAGAATACACCAGGTATGTAACTTACTCCCTCTAGTGTTGAAAAACAGGCAAGACATCCTACTCACAGAAGATAATTTTTTTTTTTTAATTATCCTCTTACCTTTTATCCCCACGGCAGGAAAGCTACTAAAAATAGTAGATCCAACCTTCACCCATCACGGTGGGTAATATGCCAACCTTCAGGTTTCCATGGGTTCCTACTTGGAGGAACCTCATACCTGGACCTGTAGAAAACTCTGCCAGTAACTTCTCGTGCCACAGTTGCAATAGTACACCAAAGCCTGGATCCCAGAGCCCAGACCTCCGCAGAGAGACATTACAGGCAAACCTTGTTTCTTCTTTACAAGAGGCCCGGGTACCACCCATCTTAGGCTTTTGATATCGGCCCGAGGTATGGATCCGGTTATAGCTCCTAGGCCTCTGCAGAAGACCATCAAAAGAGCTTTTTCTTCTTGGCACATGTTCAACGTGACCAACTACCTTAGACACTGGCGAGAAAACAGAGGTACTCCATTTGGAAGGGGTTATATAAGGGAGGAACTCAATTCTAATTGGGTTTGCCCGTTTCCAATCACCTGTGGTGACTACATAACCCATTAAGTAATTAAGGCTCTGTGTCTCGTGATGTATGAGCAAGAAATCAGCATTTTCTGCAAGAAAATTACCTAGAGCAGTCAAAGATTATATATATTTTCAGAAAGCAGAGACCCTGGAGAATAAAACGGTGGCTGTTGCTTTTTTATGTCACACAATATTTGTGTAGTCATTTATCAAACACCAATTAAAAAAAAACAAAAAAACCTTTAAGTTATCAGCATAAAGTTAATCATGAATAGTGGCCCTAGCATTATTATTTTCACTCTGCATTCACAGCGATACCTCGCATATGTGGTGCGCTCACTGTTTACATATGCATGCCAAACCTACATGCATTTGTGTGCATATTCACAGGGGGACAGGGTGCTTTTATAATTTTATATATATATATATATATTTTTGCGATTACAAGGGATGAACAAGCCCCCCCGTAATGGCTTTGGGCAGGTGACGGGGCAAGGATCATAGCTGCAGCCATTATCTTGTGATATGTGTATAAGTGTACCTCTGTGCTACCCAAGTGTAAATCAAATGAAACATTTACTGTGATGATCAAAGTGAATTGGCCTACTGGCTAAATACATGGTGCACACTAGAGCTGCACGATTAATTGTCAAGAATCGTTATCGCAATCTTTTTCCCATTGCAATTCTTGACACAGGGTTTCACGATCTTTGACACTTTGGTATGCAAAGAATTTCCTCTCTACTCTCAGCCAAAAGTCAAAGTCTGGGCAGCCTGCCAAGCCTGGGCAGCCTGCCAAGTTTTCAAAACATTCTTTATCAGTGGAAAGTTAAATCTAAACATTGTATCACATCAAAGGAATAAACTTCTGTATGTAAATTAGGGAACGTTTAACCACTTAAACACCAAACCTTTTTCTGCCAGCTCTTTTAAAGTTAAAATCATTATTTTTTTCTTTGCTAGAAAATTACTTGGAACCCCCAAACAATATATATTATTTTAGTAGAGACCCTAGAGAATAAAATGGCGGTTGTTGCAATATTTTATGTTGCACTGTATTTGCGCAGCAGTCTTTTTAAATGCAATTTTTTGGGGAAAAAAATACTTTAATGAATAAAAAAAAAAAAAAATAGCCAGTAAAGTTGGCCCATTTTTTTTTTTTTTGTATAAATGTAAAAGATTTTACGCCGTGAGAATCGTGAGAGAATCGTGATCTTCATTCTAAGCAAAAAAATTGTGATTATTATTTTGGCCAGAATCGTGCAGCTCTAGTGCACACAATGATATAATGTTTGTTAGATGAGCCCCTGCATCCACCAATATGCAAACAGTATAACCATGTGGAAATTTGTGCTGTGCAGGCTCTGTATGACAAAATTAAGTGCTATATAAATCTGCCAGTAAAGTAAACTAAATCATATATACAATTTTTTAATATTTACAGTGCTTCAAATTGTGTAGTCTATTGCAGAAAAATATAAAATAATGAAATAAATAAATAATAGTTTGTTCTCAAATGGTGATGTGCCATATATATTCCCAATAAAGTGCTGTTTTCGTGCATATATACAGTTGAATCGGTGTTCTTTCACCTTCTTGTGTCACAACGCTTTTTACTGTGTTAATACCGTAACTTACACACGTGAGAATTTTATAGAGTTAATTTTTCTAAGCCATTGTTATTGACTTCTGTATAGTTGATTATTATACGGTCAGTTATTTTGGTTATTGCGCCATCTTTTCCTGTCTCTGGTATTCCCGCCCATCTTGTGATGTACCGTATTTATCGGCGTATAACGCGCACTTTTTTCCCCTGAAAATCGGGGACAAAGCAGGGGTGTGCGTTATACGCCGATAGCGTACCTCAGAGCTGTCATCTCCTCTCCATTCGGCTCTGCTTTCACTTTACACACACACAGTCCCGCCTCCGCCATTGGACCAGTGTTCTGCTTATCACAGTAGCTAGTCCAATGCCGATGGCGGAGGCGGGACTGTGTGTGTAATGTGTAACCTCCGCTCGTCCTGCACATTGAGCCGCCTGCCCAGTCCCAGCCCAGTCTCGATACAGGCTTTGTTTGAGCCTATCATCATCACCCTCTCCAAGCCTCGTTCTGGGTTATACTTCCTGGCCATTTGACGTCACGCCCGGGAAGCACAGGCTTACCATCGACTGGCTGTTTCAATGGCGGACTGACGTGACACCCACCAGCACAATTGGGCTCGCTTCCTCGCATCCATCTGGCTGAGTCATCCCCTCGTTTCCATCGCAGACAAAAGATAGAGGTCCCACAAGGTTCCATCTACTGCAGCTCACTGCTTCTTGTCATCTGGTGTGTTTCACTCCGTTTCCAGGTACCATCCCATTGCCATACAAGCTGAGTTTATTTGTGCTGCAATGAGGAGTTTATTTGTGCTGCATTGATCAGGCTGCATTGAGGAATTTGCTTCAAAGTTGTCGTTTTCCTGAAACTTCCCTCTTAAAATTGGGGTGCGCATTATACGCCGGCGGGTGTTATACGCCGATAAATACGGTACTTCCTTTTCCTCTTTTATATTGTGCTTGTGGGGATAATATGTCCACTTATCTGAAGGACACATGCAATCTGCTTGCATCTGGGAACCCATGTTTTGACCTGCAAATAGTCTTTTAACCATCTCCCACATTTTGTTGTCTGCTATATCTGCTGCTTGCAATAAAGAGCCACGCTGATGGAAAAGATGTTTGGCAAGTTCAGCTATCTGCGGTGATATCTGCTTATACAGGACAGGCATAGAGGTCTTAGTAAGGGATAAGTCACTATTGCAACAGTTGGAGTCGGAATAATAAGATTGGCAGCATCAACACAGTCTTTTTCCACAGTCTCTATACTAGTGGCCTCTATACTTTTGGCCCGTTGTCCTGTTGCGGCCCTTTGCTTGCTTATATCTGGCCCTTGGGAGCACTATTACTCTCAGTAGAGGATATAGAAAGGAAAGTCAAGGATGCTTCAAACTGATGTCTGCATTTGTTAACATCATTAAGCTGTATTTTCTGCACACTCACCTAGCAACCTTATTGGAGGTGAGTGGGCATTGCATGTGGGTGAAGGCTGATGATTGGTTGGATGCATTTTGTTTGCACTGTGTTGCACTTTATTCACGGGTGAAATTTTTTAGTTGACAATTTTTAGCAGTGTTACATTATATAGCTTATTTTTTGAGTTCTAGTTCATAAGATGACGCTATTGTGAGACTGGTTGGTAGAAGTGGTTCCCAGTGTTTATTATATTTTATGCGTTTATGCTGCACTTAATTGAACAGCATGGATCTCTGGTGAGTTGATAATCCCACCGTAACACGGAAATTATCATCTTTTTGAGCACTCACTTTATGAATTTTATGAACTTTACTACATATTTTTATATATTTATTCATCAACTTTATGAACTTTATCACTTATTTTATTTATCTATTTTCATCATGATGATAGTTAATTGGTTTGTACTATAAGCGCAGCATGTATGTTTTTTTCGATTACTTCCAGTGACCCTAACAATGAGGCACAATTTCTCCCACTGACACCAATTGAGGTGGCACTATCCCTTCCCCTGGTACCAAGGATAACGCACTGTCTCCCACGGACACCAACAATGAGGCACTGTTCCTCCACTGACACCAATAATGGGGCATTGTTTACTTCATCGATGCCAGGGCAATTCTACTAACACTGACAACCCCCCCCCAAGTCTGAAAAACTGTAAACTGGTCCTTTTGTTTAGAAGGTTTGGGGACCTACTCTAGGCCCTAATTTGTAAAGCCACATACAGCATTGATCATCAATGTGATGTGTAGACTGCTTAGACTTCTGCCTCTGGGAAAGCCTGGTTACACTTACTACTGAAGGACTTGTACCCCCATAGGATTAGCCACACAGCACTGTGTAAGGCACAGACCTTCTTTAATAATGGCTAATATAAACCAGCCAGGTTATTATCATTTGCTGTTGAAATTTAAACAATTATTTTGATTGGTTGCTGTGAGAAACAACTTATGTTTTGTGTTTACTTTTTCTTTCTATTGAATCACCCCCTTGGATATTCATCTAATTTTTAGTAGTAGTTTTTAGTAGCGTAATTGTTATACTCAATAGAATATAGTTGTGTAGAGGTGGGATCACAACAGGCTTTGTGAAATACAGCGTGCAGCAATTACATTTTGCAGTTGGCTTTTTTATTTACAAATATACACAAAGTATGTATTTATCACAGACTGAGGGCCTCCTATATATACTATGGTTGCATTCCACTGTGGATTTAGCTGTTCAGGAGATAGTGAATTTTGCCATGAATTATTTCCTGGCTTTTTCTTGTTCAGAGGACAGAATTGTAAATATTTAGGCTGTGGAGCAGGCATGCTGGCTTACAGGAAATAGACTTTCTCTCTAGCTGTTATCATTATGTCTAGTTACTGCATTGTCATAGAGGTCGGCTGTTGACTGCTATCCTTCACTATATAATATGGCAACGGTTATAGGTCCATTGTTTAAAGCCTTTTCTATGGCTGTTGAGGAGTTCCGGCTTGTAGGATTTGGAATGGCATCTGCCAAGGACAGGTCTTTAAAGCGGAGGTCCGCCTAAAAATAAATAAAGAATAAAATATTAAAAGCCAGCAGCTACAAATACTGCAGCTGCTGACTTTTAATACATGGACACTTACCTGTCCAGGGCGCCTGCGATGTCAGAAGCCGATCAGTCGCTCAGCTCTCGGCTGCCCCCTTGCGGCTTCACTTCCTGGTTCCCTACTGCGTATGCGCGAGCTGCGCTGTGCGTACTAACTGGTCCCTGCTGTTTTCTGGGACCTGTGTGTCTCCCAGAAGACAGCAGGGGAGGACAGTGTAGGCGTAGGTCACAGCGATCACCGCAGTGATCTATACCAGGAAGTGGAAGCAAATCTGCTCCCTCCTCAACCCCACAAAGGTGCCAAATGTGACATCGAAGGGGGGGGGGGGGGGGGATTTCAAAAAGTGGAAGTTCAATTTTTGGGTGGAACTCCACTTTATGGCTGCTGAGCACTAAATACAGCTGAGCATACTAAACTGTAAATAGTTATTCAGATCTTTCACTACTCAAACTATTTTAAAGCAGAGCTTCACCCTAAAAGGAAAGGTCCACTTTAACACCTTCGTCCCCCCTCCTTTTCCACTTTTGGAGATTTTTGCAGGTACCCAATCCCACAAAGATTGCCTAGGCGATTGGAGCGGAAGTCTCCCCTCACCTGAAACTGTATGGGACCTGTCACAGATCCCAGGAGGCTGCAGAACTTGTATACAATGCACCGTGTCTTGAACATGCATAGTGGGAAGCTGGTTGTAAAGCCGCAAGGAGTCAAAGCCAACTTCCTTTACTAAACATGCTGGCACCAGGGACCTGAAAACCAGCGAAGGGGTGGCCCAGCTGAGGACAGTGCTGGATTCATGGAAAGTCAAGTGTTTTTATTTTAAAAATCAGCCACTCCCCACCCTTGGTGGAAGGAAAGAAAATCCCATCATCTATGGGCTGCTTAACACTGTGGGAGAGCACTAGGCCACTGTGCCAGCTATAGATAATATTATCTCCAGTTCTGTGAAGGTCCCTCTAAGAAGGTACGAATCTGTTCATGTACCCAGGCAACTGGAAGGTCCCAAAGAACCACTTGATCTTGAATTCGGAATTTTCTTTCTTGTCAGAAATAAATGTGTAACCATGACATGGCACCATGAAATACCAACACTTGGAACAGTGTATTTTAAGGCTGTGCTGCACTACGTCTGGTAAGATTGACTTTTTGGCACAAAATATGTTAATGACAACCGTCCCAGCTTGGTTTTTAAGTTTATGTAAGAAGCGTAACCTTTGAGCACGCAAGAAAGGGTTTCTGCTATTGAAGTCTGAGGTACTTCTGCAGCTTATAGTCAAGGTTGCTCTCACTGTGGCGGCAAACTATATTCTCGCATTGAAGGGCTGGGAAATTGCTGAAAAGAAGTGAAGTCCTGTTGGTAACCCAAAAGTACTGCTGTGCACAAGTGTAAGCAAAGCGATAGGGGGGTTACTAACCAAAAGTGGGTATTTGTTGTAAAACTGATAGACACTGAAATGCAGGAGGATATGGTAGGTGCTAATCCTGGAGACCAGCAAGTTGTGCCAGAAGGGTTCTCTGGATAGAGTCCTGAGTTGCTATATTAAAGCTATACGGGCTGGGCTTTTTACCTACCTTCAGCTCCTTGATACATTATAGGACTTCAGATACCTGTATATCCCGATCCATTAAGGATGCATAGGATTCAGATAAGGATGACAATATCAAGCCATTTAGAAAGGCGTCCAGGCCCTGGTTGGAGGATTGGTTAGGAGCAGAGTAAAGAGTGGTGAGACAATGATGAAATTTGTACAAGACCGGCATGGGTTACCTGTAAGGATGTTATGGAAAGTGTGTAGGGTGATGGGAGCATATTTTGGAGTAAAGGTGCGTAACCTATTAGCCAGCATTGTGGGGCTCGACAAACCCGGGCGCCAGGTCGCAATTGCGGCTAGAATTAGCGACCTTGCGCCTGGGGCGGCACAGCTGGGGTACCCTGTCTCCATGCGCACCCCCTTGCGATCGCATCGGACCGCGCCGGCCGGTAATTGAGGCTGCAGCTTTGCGGCCTTCTGCAGTCCTATAGTCCCTTCTGGAATCTGGCGCCCTCTTGTGGTGCCCGTTGGTATGACAAGACAACCAGCAATGCTAATTGAGCTTCCCTGCCTGTTTTCATCTCCTTCCCTTTTCTTAGAAGTTAGAACCCCAAACATATACAGTGCCTTGCGAAAGTATTCGGTCCCCTTGAACTTTGCTTGCAACCTTTTGCCACATTTCAGGCTTCAAACATAAAGATATAAAATGGTAATTTTTTTTGAAGAATTAACAACAAGTGTGACACAATCATGAAGCGGAACAAAATTTATTGGATATTTCAAACTTTTTTAACAAATAAAAAACTGAAAAATTGGGTGTGAAAAATTATTCAGCCCCCTTAAGTTAATACTTTTGTAGCGCCACCTTTTGCTGCGAATACAGCTGTAAGTCGCTGGGGGTATGTCTCTATCAGTTTTGCACATCGAGAGACTGAAATTTTTGCCCATTCCTCCTTGCAAAACAGCTCAAGCTCAGTGAGGTTGGATCGAGAGCGTTTGTGAACAGCAGTTTTCAGTTCTTTCCACAGATTCTCGATTGGATTCAGGTCTGGACTTTGACTTGGCCATTCTAACACCTGGATATGTTTATTTGTGAACCATTCCATTGTAGATTTTGCTTTGTTTTGGATCATTGTCTTGTTGGAAGACAAATCTCTGTCCCAGTCTCAGGTCTTTTGCAGACTCTTCCAGAATGGTCCTGTATTTGGCTCCATCCATCCTACCATCAATTTTAACCATCTTCCCTGTCCCTGCTGAAGAAAAGCAGGCCCAAACCATGATACTGCCACCACCATGTTTGACAGTGGGGATGGTGTGTTCAGGGTGATGAGCTGTGTTGCTTTTACGCCAAACATAACGTTTTGCATTGTTGCCAAAAAGTTTGATTTTAGTTTCATATGACCAGAGCACCTTCTTCCACATGTTTGGTGTGTCTCCCAGGTGGCTTGTGGCAAACTTTAAACAACACTTTTTATGGATATCTTAAGAAATGGCTTTCTTCTTGCTACTCTTCCATAAAGGCCAGATTTGTGCAGTATACGACTGATTGTTGTCCGATGGACAGAGTCTCCCACCTCAGCTGTAGATCTCTGTAGTTCATCCAGAGTGATCATGGGCCTCTTGGCTGCATCTCTGATCAGTCTTCTTCTTGTATGAGCTGAAAGTTTAGAGGGACGGCCAGGTCTTCGTAGATTTGCAGTGGTCTGATACTCCTTCCATTTCAATATTATCGCTTGCACAGTGCTCCTTGGGTTGTTTAAAGCTTGGGAAATCTTTTTGTATCCAAATCCGGCTTTAAACTTCTCCACAACAGTATCTCGGACCTGCCTGGTGTGTTCCTTGTTCTTCATGATGCTCTCTGCGCTTTAAACGGACCTCTGAGACTATCACAGTGCAGGTGCATTTATACAGAGACTTGATTACACACAGGTGGATTCTATTTATCATCATTAGTCGTTTAGGTCAACATTGGATCATTCAGAGATCCTCACTGAACTTCTGGAGAGAGTTTGCTGCACTGAAAGTAAAGGGGCTGAATAATTTTGCACGCCCAATTTTTCAGTTTTTTTTATTTGTTAAAAAAGTTTGAAATATCCAATAAATTTCGTTCCACTTCATGATTGTGTCCCACTTGTTGTTGATTCTTCAAAAAAAAATTACAGTTTTATATCTTTATGTTTTGAAGCCTGAAATGTGGCAAAAGGTTGCAAAGTTCAAAGGGGGACGAATACTTTTGCAAGGAGATATATATATATATATATATATATATATATATATATATATATATATATATATATATATAGTTACATAATTACATAGTTAGTAAGGTTGAAAAAAGACACAAGTCCATCCAGTTCAACCACAAAAAAATAAACAAACAAAATAAAAAAACACAATACAATCCCATACACCCAACTCCATACCCACAGTTGATCCAGAGGAAGGCAAAAAACCCCAGCAGAGCATGATCCAATTTTGCTACAGCAGGGGAAAAAATTCCCTCCTGATCCCCCGAGAGGCAATCGGATTTACCCTGAATCAACTTTACCTACAAATCTTAGTACTCAGTTATTTTATGTACATTTAGGAAAGAATCCAGGCCTTTCTTAAAGCAATCTACTGAGCTGGCCAGAACCACCTCTGCAGGGAGTCTGTTCCACATTTTCACAGCTCTTACTGTGAAAAAACCTTTCCGTATTTGGAGGTGAAATCTTTTCCTCTAGACGTAAAGAGTGCCCCCTTGTCCTCAGTGTTGACCGTAAAGTGAATAACTCAACACCAAGTACACTGTATGGACCTCTTATATATTTGTACATGTTGATCATATCCCCCCTAATTCTCCTCTTCTCAAGAGTGAATAGATTTAGTTCTTCTAATCTTTCCTCATAGCTGAGCTCCTCCATGCCTCTTATCAGTTTGGTTGCTCTTCTCTGCACTTTCTCCAGTTCTCCGATATCCTTTTTAAGAACTGGTGCCCAAAACTGAACTGCATATTCCAGATGAGGTCTTACTAATGACTTGTACTGGGGCAAAATTATATCACTGTCTCTGGAGTCCATACCTCTCTTAATACAAGAAAGGACTTTGCTCGCTTTGGAAACCGCAGCTTGGCATTGCATGTTATTATTGAGCTTATGATCTACCAAGACCCCCAGATCCTTCTCCACTACAGATCCCCCCCAGTTGTACTCCCCCCTAGTATGTATGATGCATGCATATTCTTAGCTCCCAAGTGCATAACTTTACATTTATCAACATTAAACCTCATCTGCCACTCAGTCGCCCAATTAGACAGAGCATTGAGGTCGGCTTGTAAATTGGCGACATCCTGCAAGGACGTTATTCCACTGCATAGCTTGGTGTCATCTGCAAAGACAGAAATGTTACTTTTGATCTCAGACCCAATATCATTTATAAATATATTGAAAAGTAAAGGTCCCAGCACTGAACCTTGGGGTACACCACTGATAACATTGGACCATTCAGAGTGAGAATCATTAACCACGACTCTCTGAATTCTGTCTTTCAGCCAGTTTTCTATCCATTTACAAACTGATATATCCAATCCTGTAGACCTTACCTTACACATGAGCCGTGTGTGCGGAACTGTATCGAACGCTTTTGCAAAATCCAAATATATCACGTCCACAGCCACCCCTCTGTCCAGGGTTTTACTTACCTCTTCATAAAAGGAAATCAGGTTTGTCTGACAACTTCTGTCTTTCATGAATCCATGTTGTCTGCTGCTTAAATAGTTTTTTTCCAGCAAGAACTCATCCATGTGGTCTTTTATTAAACGTTCCAGTATCTTCCCAACTATAGAAGTTAGACTAACAGGTCTATAGTTACTTGGTAAAGACTTTGTTCCCTTTTTAAATATGGGCACCACATTGGCCCTGCGCCAATCCAGTGGTACTATTCCTGTCAAAAATGAGTCCCTAAATATTAGATACAATGGCTTTCAAATGACAGAGCTCAACTCACCTAGGATCCGTGGGTGGATGCCATCAGGTCCAGGTGCTTTATCCACCTTTATTCTGTCTAAATATTTCTGGACCATATCACTTTTGAGCCATTGTGGATTTGGGGCTGTGTCACTCCCACCCCCATTTTGGACATGAGCTCCCCCATGCTCCATTGTATACACAGAGCTGAAGAAAGCATTTAATACATTTGCCTTCTCTTTGTCCCCAGTCACCCACTCTAGATTATTTTGTAAGGGGCCTACATGCTCAGACTTCACCTTTTTTACTATTAATATATTTAAAGATTTTTTTGGGGTTTGTCCTCCTATCTTTTGCAATCTGTCGTTCATTTTGAATTTTTGCATCCTTGATTTCCTTTTTGCATATGCTGTTATATTCTTTGTAACATTTAAACAACACTAGTGTTCCTTCATTTTTATATTTTTTAAAAGCTACTTTCTTATTGTTTATAGCTTTTTTAACTTTGACCGTGAGCCACATAGGTTTTATTTTTAGCCTATATATATATATATATATATATATATATATATATATATATATATATATATATATATATATATATATATATATATATATATATAATAAAATATATATATATTTTTTTTTTTATTCTAACACCCTAGAGATTAAAATGGCGGTCATTGCAATACTTTGTCACACCGTATTTGCACAGCAAATAAGACAACAGTAAAGTTAACCCCAATTTTCCTTTATATTGTGAAAGATAATGTTGCGCCGAGTAAATTGATATCCAACATGTCGCGCTTCAAAATTGCGTCCGCTCGTGGAATGGCGACAAACTTTTACCCTTTTAAAATCTTCATAGGCAGCGTTTAAAAAATTCTACAGGTTGAATGTTTTGAGTTACAGAGGAGGCCTATGGCTAGAATTATTGCTCTAGCTCTAGCTCTATCAATCGCGGCGATACCTCACATGTGTGGTTTTGAACACTGCTTTCATATGCGGGCACTACTGCGTTCGCTTCTGCACGCGAGCTCGGTGGGACGGGGTGCGTTCCTGGCTCCTAACTTTTTTAGCTGGCTCCTAGATTCCAAGCAAATTTGTCAAGCCCTGTGTTAGGCTTGTTCGCCTTGGCGTACTATTTCTGACAAGCCCAACGGAGCGTGCATTCTGCTTCATCAGTCAAGCATAGATCCAGATCTGTGTGAGCCTGATCCAATAATTTTGCGGTTAGCAGGAATAGGGGATTGCTTAACCACTTCAGCCCCGGACCATTTTGCTGGTCAATGACCGGGCCACTTTTTGCGATTCAGCACTGCGTCGCTTTAAGTGACAATTGCGCGGTCATGTGACGTGGCTCCCAAACAAAATTGGCGTCCTTTTTTTCCCCACAAATAGAGCTTTCTTTTGGTGTCATTTGATCACCTCTGCGGTTTTTATTTTTTGCGCTATAAACAAAAATGGAGTGACAATTTTGAAACAAAATGAATATTTTTTTACTTTTTGCTGTAATAAATATCCCCCAAAAATATATAAAAACACGGGTGGATTCAGGTAGGGGCGCGCAAAACTGCAGCGGCGTAACGAATGACATTTACGTTACGCCTCCGCAAGTTTTACGGGCAAGTGCTTGATTCACAAAGCACTTGCCTGTAAAGTTGCGGCAGGCGTAGCGTAAAAGGGGCCAGCGTAAGCGCGCGTAATTCAAATGATCCCGTAAGGGGGCGTGGATCATTTAAATTAGGCGCGTTCCCGCGCCGAATGTACTGCGCATGCGCCGTCCATAAAATTTCCCGACTTGCACTGCGGTAATTGACGTCGCAAGGACGTCATTGGTATCGACGTGAACGTAAATGGCGTCCAGCGCCATTCACGGACGACTTACGCAAACAACGGAAAATTTTCAAATCGCGACGCGGAAACGACGTCCATACTTAACATTGGCTGCGCCTCCTAATAGCAGGAGCAGCCTTACGACACAAACGACGTACGCAAACAACGTAAAAAAATACCGCCGGGCGCACGTACGTTCATCGGCGTAAGTATGTAATTTGCATACTCTACGCTGACATCTATGGGAGCGCCACCTAGCGGCCAGCGTCAGAATGCACCCTAAGATACGACGGCGTAAGAGACAGTCGTATCTTAGGCTAAAGTCGGCGTATCTAGCTTTTTGAATACAGAAAGTAGATACGCCGCGTAATTGCTAATTAGCGCCGGCGTATCTGCTCTCTGAATCTACCCCACTATTTTTTTATTTATTTTTTCCCTCAGTTTAGGTTGATACGTATTCTTCTACATTTTTTTCGTAAAAAAAATCGCAATAAGCGTTTGGTTTGCGCAAAAGTTATAGCGTCTACAAAATAGGGGATAGTTTTATGGCATTTATATTGATATATTTTTTGCAAGAAGCAATTGGCCGATTTCCCTTTTCATGGGGAACGGTTGTTCGGGGATGATTTGGATAAGAGTACCCTTCTGCCAGTTAGGAAAGGGAGTAGACGTCCTTCATTCAAACGTTCTGCCTCTTTGTCAGGGCCAACAGCCTCTAGGCTGTCGCTACGGCCTCCGCCGTCAGGCTCAAGAGCTAAGCCTCAAGGCCAAGCCCAGGGCTGGAAGAAGTTCTGGGGGCAGAAGTCTGCAAAGCAGAATCTCAAGGCCTCCCTGTGAAGAGGCGCCCCGCTCGATCAAGTGGGGTGAAGGCTCCTGCAAAATGCAGGGGCTTGGCAGGGAGAGATCCAGGACAATTGGGTCATCTCCACAGTATCTCTGGGGTACAAAACTAGAGTTGCGATAGTTTCCACCATTTTGTTTCCTAAGATCGAACGTTCCCAAGGACCCAGTGAAAGGAGGACCTTTTAATCCAGGCACTGGACCGATTGATGTCTTGGGGTGTAATCATAGAGATCCCCTCAGAAGAGGGCATGGGGTTTATTCTAATCTCCTCACGATATCAAGACTAAATGGAGATGTCAGACTCATTCTAGATCGCAGAGACCTGAATCGGGTACTAAACAGGTCCGCTCTTTTTGCATAGAATAAATCCGGTCAGTAGTATCCACCTTGCGGGGAGGAGAACTTCTAGCATCAATAAACATCAAGAATGCATCTCTACATGTGCCAATTTCCCCCACTCACCAGAGATTCCTGCGATTCCCAGTAGAACAGCACCACTTTCAGTTTGTGACCTTGCCCTTCGGATTGGCTACCGCGCCCTGAGTATTTACAAAGGTTCTGGCAGGACTGAGGGCCAGGGGCATAGTGGTAATGGCATACCTAGACGACCTATTGCTGATAGATCAATCCGTGACACGGTTAAACTATAGTGTCACCGGTACTGTCGACTATCTGGAACACCTAGGTTGGATTCTCAACCTAGAGAAATCAGCCTTACAACCAGTAAGGAAGCTGCAGTATTTGGGTCTGGTTAGAGACACAGCCCAAAAAAGAGTGTTCTTGCCTCACACAAAGATCAGCGCCATAAGGGAGCTGGTTGAGGAAGTCAGGGCAAAGAAGAGCCCTTTCATTCGCCTTTGCATGAGGGAAAATTATGGCTTTATTCGAAGCCATTTCCTGTGCCCAGTCCCATTCAAGACTGTTACAGAACAGTATCCTGTCTGCCTGGAACAAGAAGATCCAGGCCTTGGATTACCCTATGAACCTGGTTCCAATGGTACGCCAGACCCTCAGGTGGTGGTTGATAACCAAGAACCTGCAGAAGGGAAAATTCTTCTTGCAGGTCACCTGGAAGCTAGTGACGACGGATACCAGCCTCTTGGGCTGGGGAGTAGTCCTAGACAGAACCACTATCCAAGGGAAGTGGTCAAAATTCGAAGAGCTGGCCCATCAACATTATATGGATTCGGGCAGCACCTCTGGCTCTAAGGGCCTGGACGTTCAGATTACGGAATTGTCCTGTCAGAATTCATTTAGACAACGCCACAGCAGTGGCCTACATCAATCACCATGGCTGCAGCAGAAGTCGCGCAGCCCAGAGGTGAAACATATTCTGGCCTGGGCAGAGGAACATTTTCTTTGCCTATCTGCAGTCTTCATTCCAGAAGTAGAGAATTTGGCAGACGGATTTCTTGAGCTGTCAACAATTCCTCCCTGTGGAATGGTCTCTGCATCCTGACATTTTTCAAGCTATCTGCCAGAGATGGTGAACCCCAGACTTGGATCTATTGACGTCCAAGTTCAACAAGAAGTTGGACAGCTTCTTGACAAGGAATCCACTTGCATACGGGACAGATGCCTTAGTGACCCTGTGGGATCAGTTTTCATGATTTATGCGTTTGCCCCAGTGCCGCTACTACTGCGGCTCCTACGCAGGATCAAGGGGGAATGGAAGTTGGTGATCTTAGTAGCCCCGGCATCTCCCAGAGGATCCTGGTATGCAGAGCTTGTAAGGATGGCAATAAGGGTCCCATGGACGCTTCCATCTTGTTCAGACCTGCTTGCGCAGGGGCCAGTTTTTCATCCTGCCTTACAAACGGTAAATGTAACCGTTTGGCTATTGAAGCGACGGGGGCTTTCCGGTTCAGTGTTAACTACCCTTATTAATGCAAAAAAGCCAGCCTCTAGGACCATTTATTATAGGATCTGGAAGGCCTATGTTTCCTGGTGTCAAGCCAAAAGATGGCATCCTTGAAAGTATGCCATAAGAAAAATTATGACTTTCCTACAATTAGGAGTAGAAATGAAGCTAGCCTCCAGTACAATCAAGGGACAGATCTCAGCCTTATCTGTATTTTTCCAAAGGCTGCTTGCTTCACATTCTCTGGTCTGGGCTTTTATATGCGTATAAATCCGCCAGTTAGGTCACCCTTGTGCCTGTGGGATTTGAATCTAGTGTTGTCCACTTTACAAGGACAGCCTTTGAGCCGAAGCGCCATATTCCCTTGATCCTTTTGACAAGGAAATTGGTGTTCTTGGTTGCGGTAACCTACGCAGAGTTGACGGCTTTCTCTTGTAAAGAGCCATACTTGATTATTCATAAGGATAGGGTGGTCTTGCGGCTCACCCAACCTTTTGCCTGAGATAGTTTCAAGTTTTCATCTGAATTAAGGTGTTTCCATACCTTTTTTTTTTTTTTCCAGAACCTTGTTCTGCAGAGGAGAAATTTATTGCACTCTCTAGATGTAGTGAGAGCAGTTAAGATCTATCCAAGAGTGACAGCTCAGATACGAAAGACTGACGCTTTATTTGTGCTGCCGGAGGGCCCCAGGAAGGGACAGGCAGCTTCAAAATCGACTATTTCAAAGTGGATTCTTCAGGTTATTATTCAGGCTTATGGTTTGAAAGGAAAGGTTCCACCTTTTTAAGTTAGGGCGCACTCTACCAGGGCAGTAAGTGCTTCATGGGCAGTGCATCACCAAGCCTCTATGACTCTGATTTGCAAGGCCGTAACTTGGTCATCAGTGCAGACATTCACTCGATTCTATCTAGTCATTCTAGTGGATGTAAGACGGCAAGAGGATGTCGCCTTTAGACAGTGTACTGCAGGCAGCAGGATAGGTCCTTGCGTCTGATGGGCGCCTGCTTTTGATTTGTGTCTCCCTCTCCTCAATGGGCATTGCTCTGGGACATCCCACAAAAAAAAAAAGAAAATAGGATTTTTTATAACAGCTTACCTGTAAAATCCTTTTCTTGGAGTACACCACGGGACACAGAGGTCCCACCCCTCCTTAATGGGATATATACATATTGCTTTGCTACAAAACTGAGGTACTTCCTGTATGAGAGGGGTTTATATAGAGGTGAACTTCCTGTGTTTGATTATGCCAGTGTCCAATCCCCTGGCCTATAACTCGCATAGTAATTACTATAGTAATTACTATGGCTGCTCTGTGTCCCGTAATGTACTCCAAGAAAAGGATTGTACAGGTAAGCTGTTATAAAAATCCTATTTTTCTTTTCTGCAACAGAGGTAAATTACTGGTATATTGGTGTATATGGAAGCTGGAATTTGGATATTTTTTTTTTTAACCTTTTAATCATGCACATTGTATTCTCGCTGTAGTGCCATTATAAATAAATGGCAGTGCATCCTATCGTTCATGGACCCCACTTTATTGTACTTTTAGTTGGCATGCATAATAATGTGATTGTGGCCTGTAGACATAACATGAAGGTCAACAATTCTTGAACTTTCTTTCTGGGTAACATAAGCAATAGACTGAAAAAAGGAGATGTCATCGTAGATTATGGAGTGCATGTAGAAAAGGGCTGGACTGGTTGCCATGGCAACTGAAAAACCTCTGAAGACCAGGCCGTTAAGAGCCGGGCACTGTAGAATCAGACATTGCTGTGGCAGCCTGTGCAACCACTGGAGCTGTGGGTTTGTGGTCAGGCCTAGGAATAGTCTACGATATGTGGGGATGGGGAGCTGCTGAGGAGGAGGAACGTGGAGGAGGTCTCTCTGTGCCAGAAATGTGTGCATTTCTCAGCCAGGACACTGACTGCTGAGTGAGAGAGGCTAGCGGGTGAGCCTGCTGGTGTCCTGTGCGAATTTAGAGCCAGGCATCCATATCACATAAACCATGTTTGAATGTAGTGTGTCATCTGTGGTTTTATCTGGTAAGATCCTCTGTTCAGTGTTATACCCAGAGTAGATCCGGCATTGCTATATCCATACATCCAGTGTTAGTGCTATGCCCCATGCCTCATATCCATTGTTCTATGTATCCTAAACTAAAATGTTCTATCACTTTTTGTATGAATTCAGTTCTATAGGGTGGTACCGTATATACTCGAGTATAACCCGACCCGAATATAAGCCGAGGCACCTAATTTTACCACAAAAAACTGGGAAAACTTATTGACTCGAGTATAAGCCTAGGGTGTCCGTCTGCATGCCTCACTTTGCCTCACTGTGTCCATGTGCATGCCTCACTGTGTCCATGCCTCACTGTGCCCATGACTAGACTGACGTTTAACATCAGAGTCTATGGAAGTGGTTCCTGGCTTTGAAAAATGGGTTCTCCCCAGCCGTAGGTCCCCCAGACAACAAACTTTGCACACTTGTATAGGAGAAATGTGGCTACATGTGGGACCTACGACTGGCCAGTACTGGGACCAAAGTCACCAGAGAAATTACAGTTTAACATGGGAGTTTATGGAAGGGGTGCCCGGCTTTGAAAAATCGGTGCTCCCCGGCCGTAGATCCTCCCGGCCGCTACCGGGTACCCAAAGTCCAGGAGATCAGGCGCAACAAGGTGACTCGAGTATAAGCCGCGGGGGGGGGGGGGGTGGGGGTTGAATTTTCAGCACAAAAAAATGTGCTGAAAAACTTGTTGTACATACGCTATTTAAAAAAGGTATTTGTTCTGTGTTAACCACGCTGGCGGTATGATTGTCAGATTTTTGCGTCTCAAAGCGGTTCATTGTTTTGCATAGAAATTAGACGTTTTATATTGTAGGAATAACTCACTTAAATCTGTACAAACAAGAGTCTAGTAGACATCCTGGGTACGATAAAGTCTGAAACACAAAATCATAAATTTATAATATAATAAATATCCATAAATAATTATAAAAAATAATAATTAATAAAAAAAATGAATTTCCTCATGATTCGCTATCGCTCAATTCTGCAAGTGTTCTAATTTACTATCGCTATTTTCTAGCTAGTCTAAAACCACTTTTGACATAAAAGGACACTTTTTGGTTGCCATGGACTATCTCAAGTTTCCAGGCAGAAAGAACCATATATATATATATATATAATATAAAAGTGCATGCAGGGCACTGGACAAAGCACTAGGGACACACGTGAGGTGAAATGATTTCATACAGTAATGTAATCTGTAAGTTTACAGTGTACTGTATGTGTTATGAATTTTGTACTTTTTGAATTGGCCACACACAGAGGCATCGGGTGGAGGACACAGCCCGCAAACAGAGGGGGGACATCGCAGGATCCTCAAGACAAGGTAAGTAACATGCACCAGGATCCTGAGGTGCAATCCCGAATGTGGCTTGGGGTTACCGTTTTAATGGTACTGAAATTTAACCCCGGGCCACACTCGGGTTTACCGCCAGGGAGTTTAATTGGGGGCAAAAATCGAATGTTGAGCTATTTTCCCATCAGATCAAATTTTATGCATTTTTTTTTTTTTTTTTTTTTAGATGAGAGTGAATTGGGAAAATACCACATTGTAGGCAGTATCCATTGTTGTAGAGGTTTACAGTGCCTTGAAAAAGTATTCACCCCACCTGAAATTTTCCACATTTTGTCATGTTACAACCAAAAACCTAAATGTTTTTTATTGTGATTTTCTGTGATAGACCGACATAAAGTGGCGTGTAATTGTAAAGTGGAAGGAAACTGATAAATGGTTTTAACTATTTTAACTATATGTGAAAAGTGTGGCGTGCATCTATATTCAGCCCCCTTGAGTCAATACTTTTGTAGAACCACCTTTCGCTGCAATTACAGCTGCAAGGCTTTTTGGGTATGTCTCTACCAACTTTGCACATCTAGAGAGTGACATTTTTGCCCATCCTTCTTTGTAAAATAGCTCAAGGTCTGTCAGATTTGATAGAGAGCAAAGTTTTGCCACAGATTCTCGATTGGATTTAGGTCTGGACTTTGACTGCACCATTCCAACACATGCATAAGCTTAGATCTAAACCCTTCCATTGCAGCTCTGACTGTATGTTTAGGGTCGTTGTCCTGCTGGAAGGTGAACCCCCCCCCCCCCAGTCTCAAGTCTTTTGCAGACTCTAACAAGTTTTCTCTTAAGAATGCCCTGTATTTGGCTCCATCCATCCATCTTTCCATCAACTCTGACCAGCTTCCCTGTCCCAGCTGCCACCACCATGTTTCACTGTGGGGATGGTGTGTTCAGGATGATGTGCAGTGTTAGGTTTGCTTTTGCTTTTAGGCCAAAAAGTTCAATTTTGGTCTCATCTGACCAGAGCACATTCTTCCACCTGTTTGCTGAAAACGGGACGTCTTATGGCTTTCTTCTTGCCACTCTTCCATAAAGGCCAGATTTGTGGAGTGCACGACTAATAGTTGACCTGTGGACAGATTCTCCCACCTGAGCTGTGGATCTCTGCAGCGCCTCCAGAGTTACCATGGGCCTCTTGGCTGCTTCTCTGATTAATGCTTGCCTGGCCTGTCAGTTTAGGTAGATTGCCATGTCTTGGTAAGTTTGGTTGTGCCATACTCTTTTTCTATTTTCGGATGATAGATTGAACAGTGCTCCGTAAGATGTTCAAAGCTTGTGATATTTTTTTATAACCTAATCCTGTGTAGCACTCTCTAACTTAGGTAGGTAGGTGCTAGTGTAGGTTGTTGTGTAAGCTGCCAGTGCAGGTAAATTTAAGCAGGCCTTTGCTGTGAGCTCGGCCTGTTTGTTTTGATCTGGGGCAGGGGAGTGGTTTAGTGTAGCAGTAGGTGACTGACATGTGCTTCAGCTTTTGGGCGCCTCCTCTGTTTCCGGGGAGAAGGTTCTGGAAAAGAAGCGGGGCAGAGAGCTGGAGTGACATGGGGTGCATGTGGGAGCCCTGACCAATCCCCAATGAGGATTGGCAGGGGGCAGGCCTCCTATATATACCCATGGTCAGCCTGCTGGGGGAGGAGTTGTTGACTGGGTGAACTGGATGTTGGAGTGTTAGACTGTCGTGTCTGAGGGAACACCCTTTCTGGGGGCGGTGTACGGGGAGCTCAGGAGCTGGGAGGGAGCCTCTCCTTACATGGTCATGGAGGGGTGTCCTGGAACAGGAGCTAGAAGGACAGTTGGTCCGCACGTCCAGAGTAAAGTCCTTTTATGAAGGATCCAGGACAGGTGTCGGTGAGTGGAAAAGCACAGTGGAAAGCTCTGGAAGAGACATGCCAGGGGAGCTGGATGTAGAGCCAGAGGTAGAGACTGTGGAAGTTTTGTGTCAAGTCGCTGCAGCCAGGAGCGCGGGCAGGATTTGCAATTGGACTTGCTGGGATCAGTAGTCCATCTACATTTATTCTTCTCTATCAAACTGGTTGCTACCACAAAGGAGTACTTCCGACCCTGGACTACAAAGCTCTATCAAGTAAAGACACTGGGACTTATTCAGAGTGAGGCCTAGTCATGTGCTGATTTGTGTGACAGGAGTACTAAAGTTAGACAGTGAAGTAAGAGCTCCTAAGTAGTCTGCTGGTGGAAGTGTTCTGAGGTAAAGGACTATCAAGTTTAGAGTCAACCATCTTGTTCTGCTGAGAAGTGTGACGCAGTTACTTTTATTCTGCCAAACGATGAACATATGTTATTTTACGCATAGCATCAAGCTGAGTTGGTAGACAGGCTGTGGCCACAATCCTTGGTAGGAAATTCTTTCTTTTCCTCTTTTTTTATTTTTCTTTCTGTCTTTGTCTTTTTGTGTTCCTTATCTCTCAATGACCCATGCCAAAATCTGTGTACCTGCTTTAGGTGTTCTGCTAAAAAAAAAAAAGATTTTTATTTGAAACTTTGATCCGAAGTCTATGTTATGTATACCCAGGGCTTATGCACACATGCGCATTCCTCCTTACAGTGTAAACACATTGGTGTATTTTTGTGCCTGGGAGCCTCTGGTGTTGCATACAGCTGCCCATAGAATGATTGTAGGTAGATTACAATAGGTATGTGCTGCTACTTGCGTAAAGTGGCGCATGCAAACAAACAGACATTAGTCCACGAACCATCTGTCCATTTTCTACAAAAACTTTACTGTTTCATTAAAGTTACCCCTTTTTGGAAAGAAGACATTCCAAGGTATTTAGAAAGAGGCATGGTGAGTTTTTTGAAGTTAGTAATTTTTTTTCCCCACAATTCATTGCAAAAATCAAGATTTTTTTTTTCCACAAAATTAGCAGGTTATTTCTTACACGCAGCATATGCATACCACAAATTACACTCCAAAACACATTCTGCTATTACTCCCGAGTATGGCGATACCACATGTGTGAATCTTTTACACAGTATGGCCACATACAGAGGCCCAACATGCAGGGAGCACCTTCAGGCATTCTGGAGCATAAATTGCACATCTAATTTCCTGACTACCTCTTACACTTTTGAAGGCCCTGGAGCACCAGGACAATGGAAACGCCCCAAAAATTACCCCATTTTTGAAAGAAAATACCCCAACGTATAATCTGAGGCATAATGAATCTTTTGACCAGCAGCTACAGGCATCATTCAGATATCATCTTTTTCAGTCGGCGATTCCCTACACCATAAGAATAATCATAGCGGCTGTTCCGCCGCTTGATCGTTCTTACGGGAGGCGAGAGGGGACATCCTCCCCTCCCGCCGCCCTCTGGTGCTTCTACCGACTCACCGTTACGATTGGTGAGACAGGATCCGACAGCCCCAGATGTTTGTCATAGAGATTTCCAGCGGACCAGATAGTCTCCGGAGTCTCTATGATCGTCGGAGGGCGCGATGTTATGGGGTCACGCTCGGCCTCTGTATTCAAACAAACTTGGGAAAAAGTGTCAAACTAAAATAAAGTAAAATGAACAATAAAATTATTATTTCTCTTTTTGTCCATGGACGGACGCAGCTCCTTAAATCTTGACAAGTGGGCAATATTCCATCTATTAGGAGAGGACTAGGCAGACATGTTAGTTATCTTAAAACATGTAACTTTAACAGAGTTGAACAGCCACCGGTCATAACCCCTTACCCTGCAGCATGCAGCTCAGTTTTTTTCTGCCTAGCAGAGGAGGCGGACCTGGCTTTCTTTGGGCCCAGAGTCCTGAAGAAAATTTTTTATTTCTTTTTATTTTCGTGATTCTTCCATCAACTGCTGGCTGGGCGACAGGCTGCATATTATAGATCCTTGTAGTCCCCCCAGTCCGGCCATTGAGCGTGAGCAGACCTTAGCTACGCGCTGGGTTTGGCCACGACATACCCCATGGCTCTGGGGGTAGACAGTGAGCATATGCTCCGGGGTCCACGTATGGCTGGGCTGCTGCTGTCTCACTCACAGTGGATCGGGCTGACAGCTACTCTGTACCACTCGGTTATAAGTCTGTCAGGGACGCGCCACAAACTCCTCGCAAGGACGGGTAAGTACGGTTCCTCCTGCCTCGGCGAGATGGAACAGCTGGGCATTCCCAGGATTAAGGGGTTCTCCTGTCCTCCCTTTCCCTACTCTGTCACCCTTTTTCCTCCTGCCCTAAGGGCCGCTGCGACCGGGGTGTACCTGTGGGGGGACTCCAGGTCCCTGTTGGGGACTGTGGGGTGTTGGGGTCTGCTTTCTGTGAGGGGTGGTCTGTTCCCTGGGAAGTCTCCCACAGCCTTCTCGTCCACATCGCGGTACTCAGGCGCCATTTTTGCAGCGCCGACACCATTTTTAGTATCTTTGCCTTTTTCTATTGAAAATTCCATTGGTGGCCATTTTGCTGTGGCAGCGCTGTGACGCAGCTCGGCATTGCGGGCGGCCATTTTATTGTGGTCCGCGCCCTTTTATCTAAGGCATCTGGCAGCCATTTTGGAGTGGGTTTTGGCCTCTAGCACTGGCTTTCTGGACGGCGCGTACATTCTCCTCACAACTTTCCTCACACACACACTGTGTCTAGGCGGAAGGCGGACAGCGGCGCTGAGCGGTCTCCCTCTGGGTGGTGAGTCCCCTGGGTAACCCCTCCCCCGGTCAGTGCAGCAAGGAGGGTGGACTTATTGACTGTTTTCATTTAGTCCCTTAGGGCTGTCAGTGGGTGATTATGGAGTCAGTATCTGGCCTTTCTTCCCCTAAATTGTCAGAGGCAGCAAACGGTGCCGCTGCACCTGCGGTTCCCATGGCTATGCTGTCGGCAGTCCTGGAGTCATTTGTTGCCAGGTTGGAAGTGGCGTGCGGGCGTAAAAGGGGTAAAAAGCACCCCTGCCATCTTCTGGGGAATGCTCTGACTCGGATTCAGGCCTGGCTGCGGCTCAGGACCCCGGTTCTGGTATGTCAGAGGATGCGGACCAAGATCTCCCTTGTGAGGAAGACCCCTAAATCCTGATCGGCTGAAATTCAATCTTACTGGTCTTCCATGCTTCTCACCCAAGATATCCGGTGACCCCATGTCTCCAGCATGTTTACGTTCATTAAATCTGCCACCATCCTTGACCCTAGTATAACCAGTTCCCCAATTAGCATGTCAAGGACTTATAACCACATGGAGACACAATGTCTGACCAGGAACCTTAAAGACAAAAGGGTAAACAAACTTCGTCACCATGTATATCACATGGACATTGAAGGTTTTTGTCCTTTTGAGACATATAAGACAGTCTTATAATTATTAGGAGTTTCACCAAAATATGTGCAACCTATGGGCTTCATTATTTCCACATCATCGCTCTCTATTTCAGACTGGTCACTGGAAGTTCAACATAGCACCTCATGGTAAAGAACTATCTGAGGATGAGAAAAAAAAAAAAAAAAGTTGCTCTACATAAAGATGGCCTAGGCCAGGCATGTCCAAAGTCAGGCCCGGGGGCCAAATGCGGCCCCCCTGTTGATTTAATATGGCCCCCCTGGGGATTTGGATATATATTGTTTGTGGCCCCCAGGGCCACAAAAGATATATACTGTATTTATTGCCGCTGCCTTGGAGGGGACAGGGAGGGGGCAGGTCAGATTACATGAAGAGAATCTCCTGTTTACTCAGGAGCGTCTCTATTGGAAGTCCCGTCTCCTGGGATGCCATTGGACGACTGTTCTGTCTATCATAGGAGGCGGGACTTTGTATTAAAGAGGCCACAGGGTAAACAAGACATTCTCCTGTTTGTAATCTGTCGGCACTCGTCCCGCCCCCTCCCTCTGCCCTCCGAGGCTGCAGATGGGCATCGTTCAGGCTGCACTGATGGCAATGGTAAGGCTGCATTTATGGCACATGTGAGGCTGCATTAATGGCACATGTGAGGTTGCAATGGTGAGGCTGCAATGGTAAGGCTGCATTCATGGCAATTGTAAGGTTGCATTCATGGCAATGGTGAGGCTTCATTCATGGCAATGGTAAGCCTGTGCGTGTTATACGCCAATAAATACGGTATATCCAAATAACACGCTTAAACTCATCTCTTCACCACACACAGCCACAAAGACAAGAGAATTCTTGTTGGGCCGTGTATTAGTTGCTCGGACAAACACACTTAGAATTTTAATGGTTCAAAGAATGTCAGGCAAAATAGTCGGCCCTCACGCATGTTCACTTCATCAAATCTGGCCCTCTTTGAAAACAGTTTGGACACCCCTGGCCTAGGCTATAAGAAGATTGACAAGACCCAGAAACTGAGCTGCAACACGGTGGCCAAGACTATAAAGCTGTTTAACAGTACAGGTTCCACTCAGAACATGATCGACCAAAGTAGTTGAGTGCACATGTTTAGTGTCATATCCAGAGGTTGTCTTTGGGAAATAGCAACCAGGTGAGAGTACAAAGACAAGTTTGTCTTGCCTACAGTCAAGCATGGTGGTGGGAGTGTCATGGTCTGTGGCTGCGTGAGTGCTGCCGACACTGGGGAGCTACAGTTTATTGAGGGATCCATTAATGCCAACATGTACTGTGACACTGAAGCAGAGCATGATTCCTTCCATTCAGAGACTGGGCTGCAGGGCAGTATTCCAACAAAATGACCCCAAACACACCTCCAAGACAACCACTGCCTTGCTAAAGAAGCTAAGGTTAAAGGTGATGGACTGTCCAAGCATGTCTCCAGACCTAAACCCTATTGAGCATTTGTGGGACATCCTCAAACAGAAGTTCAGAAGTTGGAGTAATGCAAGGTCTCTAACATCCACCAGCTCCATGATGTCATAATTGTGATGGATCTCGGATACCCCAGGTGGGAACATCCGCCAGACCTGTCTCCTGGCCTTCAAATGCACCCGCAGCCTGCAGATTCGCCATAACCAGCCCTTAACCACTCAATCACGAGACAAGCCACACAGGTGTTGAAGGTTAAACATGCAGAGCACAAACTGTTTATTAAATACAAAACATACACTTTTACATACAGTTAGGGACACTCCCCCTAGCCTTGTCATAGAGTGGGGGTGGGGACAAGGAAAAACCAATGGGAACTGAACACTTGTACATTGAAACAGAAACTACAGTTAAACATAAAGGGATTATGGTAAGCAGGCAGCCCCTCCTTACACATCCCCTGAGACTGGAGAGTTGTCTCCAGTCCAGACCCAACACAATTAAACACAGCACCAGAGGTAGGGGGAAGGGATGTAGAATTACATTACATTATCTCAATGCCAGCTTGTCCCCAAGTCTCGCAGTCTTCTGGGCCAAAGTCTGTGGGTATGAGGCCAGCCCACAGTCCCTTACAAAGCACACAGTGACAGTGGCTTCAGTCACATTTCTCCCATTTAAAAAAAAAAAAAATAACCAGGTCCCTGACTCTCAACTGGTCTGGACCTGTGTTAGTCACAAACTTCGACCCCAGGCACATAGGAAAAGGAAAAGTACGACTAGTGCTGGAGAGAAAAAACGCACATACGATCTCCTCTGAATAAAAACAGCCGCTGCAGAGTGGGAACAGCTGTCCACACTCCCCTGATCCGGGGCCTGGTTGCAGATATTGGGGGGAGCTGAATAATCTTCTGCCCTGATGCTGGCACTTCAGCTGGTAGAGAGCGTTGGCTGGTAGTGCTATGCCGTTGGGGAGGAAAAGGTACTTTCTTTTCTCCTGGTGTAGTTACCAGCCGCTGGGGAGGTATCTTGCAGGGACTATATCCCGGACTCTCCATCTTTTTCTTATACTGGGTAGAGACCAACAGCGCACTGCCCCGTAGCCAGCGCTTCTGCTAAGGGGACATATACAAAGGTAGAGTTCAGCCGCTGGAGAGGGGGAAGGGTTTCCTCCCCTCCCGGTTCTGTGACCAGCCAATGGGGCGACTCCTGACAGGGGCTGTTTCCCAAACCCTCCAAAAACATACTAAGGGCTGGGCAGGGGCCAGCGGCACTCTGCCATGCAGCCAGCGCATCTGCTGTGGGGATAAACACTGGGGTAATGTCCAAGTTCTGGGGAAACGGCTCACTGAGGTCATCCCTCAGACTCCCTGGATCTAACTCTGATGGTGGACAGGGGCCAGTGGCACTTTGCTCCGTAGCCAGCGCTTCAGCTGGGGGCATAAACATTGGAAAAGTGTCCAATTAAGGGGAGGGAAAATTGCTTTCTCCACTCCCGGTGTGGATATCTGCTGTTGGGGAAACAGCTCACGAAGATCATCTCTCGGACGCTCCTGATCCAACTCTTTTTCTGATGCTGAGCAAAGACCAACAGAACTCTGCCCCGTAGCCAGCGCTTCTGCTGGGGCACCGGATGTGAAACTCTGGACTTGTTGCTGATCACCATTTACTAGCCTTCCAGCACCCATCTCAACTCCCCCTTCCAAGACCTTTATGCTATTGGCTTGTCTCGCTGCCTGGGGAACCTCTGGTGCATTCCAGCATTCTAGTACTCGCAGTGCACTCTGTATCAGCACCGCTTCTTCCATTGCGGGTAGGATGGGAAAACGTAGGAGTACCCCTGGCCACATTTGCTCCGCATCTTCATGACTGTCCGCTATTTCTCCCGGACAGTCCCAGGCAACGGGAGCCATGCCAGGCTGCTGATTGCCTACAAGTGGCTGTTTGACAGTAATCTCGAGCTCCCATTCCTGCTCAACCAGGAACTCCAATTCCTCCAGGTCGAACGCCTCTTCGGGGAGGTCGAGTACCTCATCTCGGAAGTCCAGGATGTTTTCCAGCCGGCACTCCTTGACGCTCCCAAAGTCTGGGTCTCCGTACATTTTTTGATGGAGCAGCCCAATGCCTTCGGTGGGGCTGCCATCTGCTATACCTGGCCAGCCTCATTTCCTCCTGGACCAATCTTCCGAGCTCTGTCTTCCACTCATCTCGCGGTGGTTCCCTCAGGAACACCTCTCGCGCACGGTACTGCGTCCAGTAAATCTCTGTGGAGGAGGGAAGGATCTTCCCCTGATGGTGCCGCTTGTGACTTCGTCTCTTGCCAGAGTTGCCAGCGGATCACATCCCCCCCAGCCGAGCATAGTGTGCTCCGTCGTTGGTCCCCGATGTTGCTTCCGCATGCCTTGAAGTCTTCTCCCGAACTCCGCTCTCACGCTGGCCGGTCCACGTACCATTCCTCGGCGGCTGCCTGGATCTTGAATCCTGGTGGTGGTTTGGATGTCCCGGACCGCAGGAGACATCCCACTGCTGCCACCACTGTGATGGATCTCGGATACCCAAGGTGGGCACATCCGCCAGACCTGTGTCTCCTGTCCTCCAAACGCACCCGCAGATTCGCCATAACCAGCCCTTAACCCCTTAATCACGAGACAAGTCACACAGGTGTTGAGGGTTAAACATGCAGAGCATAAACTGTTTATTTAATACAAAACGTACACTTTTACATACAGTTAGGGACACTCCCCTTAGCCTTGTCATAGAGTGTGTGTGTGTGTGTGTGTGTGGGGGGGGGGGGGGGGGTAGGGGACAAGGAAGAACCAATGGGGACTGAACACTTGTACATTGAAACAGAAACTACAGTTAACAGGGATTATGGTAAGCAGGCAGCAACTCCTTACACATCCCCTGCTGAGAGATGTCTTCAGTCCAGACCCAACACAATTAAACACCGCACAAGTGTGGGGGGGGGGGGGGAGAAGGGATGTAGAATTACATTACATTATCTCAATCCCAGCTTGTCCCCAAGTCTCTCAGGCCTTGTACTCACGGCAGGACATGTCCGATGAAAACGGTCTGCAGACCGTTTCCATCGGACATGTCTGGCCGGGGACTTCTGTTCGATGGCTATACACACCATCGAACAGAAGCCCGCGCGTAAACATTACGCGGGGCGTGTCCGCGGTGTCGCCGCGTCGATGACGCGGTGTCGCCGCGACAATGACGCGGCGACGTGGGCGGGCCGCCTTAAATATGCTTCCACGCATGCGTCGAAGTCATTCGACGCATGCGAGGGATGCGGGCGGCAGGACATGTACGGTAGGTCTGTACAGACGACCGTACATGTCCGGGCGGACAGGTTTCCAGCGGACTGTTTTAAAACAAGTCCGGGAAACAGTTGTCCGCTGGAAACCTGTCCGATCCGTCCCAAAATGGTCCGCTCGGGCCAACACACGGCCAAACATGTCTGCTGAAACTGGTCTGCGGACCAGTTTCAGCAGACATGTTTGGTCGTGAGTACGGGGCCTTAGTCTCTTCTGGGCCATAGTCTGTGTGTAGGAGGCCAGCCCACAGTCCCTTCCAAAACACAGTGACAGTGGCTTCTGTCACAAGCATGGAAGAGGACTCCAGTGGCAACCTATGAAGCGCTGGTGAACTCCATGCCAAAGAGGGTTAAGGCAGTGCTGGAAAATAATGGTGGTCACACAAAATATTGACAATTTTTGGGCCCAATTTGGACATTTTCACTTAGGGATGTACTCACTTTTGTTATCAGCAGTTTAGACATTAATGGCTGTGTGAGTTATTTTGAGGGGACAGAAAATTTACACTGTTATACAAGCTGTACACTCACTACTTTACATTGTAGTAAAGTGTCATTTCTTCAGTGTTGTCACATGAAAAGATATAACCAATAATTTACACAATGGTGAGCGGTGTACTCGCTTTTGTGAGATACTGTGTTTACATACACACACATGCTATCCTGCCACAATACACATACTGTGGCGGGGTTGCACATGTAGGCACAATCGTGTACCTATATGTCATGGTGCCTAAGGGGGTTGCTGCATGTCTGCTGGAGTACGCAGCATGCCCCTCACAATTGCTGTGTCCACCAGACACAGCAGATTGTGGCTCATGGTATGTCCTGCTTTAAACAGCCCTGGGCTTATGGAAACGCTATGCGATTCCATGATCACAACGTCTACAAAGCTGTTATGGATTAACCTAATTTTAGAACAGGTTTGCTTCCTATACTAGTGAGTTGTGATAGACCCAGGTAACATCTGATAGCTGTGGGCCAATCACAGCACCCTGTACCATGTGATTAGCCAATCACAGATCAGTAGTAATTACAGGTGTCATTAGTGAAACTCATGCGTGACAGTTCAAGTATTGCTGGTACAGAGATATTCATTGCATCACCAATCAAAATGTTAACAAAAACTGGACACCCCGCCCAGAGTAGTGCAGTGTTACATAAGACTATAGGTCATTTGCTTGGGCTAAGGGCTGGTTCACGCCACAAAAACATACTCCAGATTCATTCCGGATGCATTTCTGAATGCATGTTTTTATTGTGTTCTTGATGTGTTTCTAGATGCATTCCAGGTGCTTTCTTTTTCCATTTTTTTTCTTTCACTGTATTGGGGTCTGGTGTTTTTTTATGTATTCTGGTGTGTTTTTTATGTGTTTTTTTCCACGTTCCAGTATAGTCCAGTGCAGGAAAAATGAAGTATGTTCTACTTTTTTTTTCTGGAACTGGATTAACACCGGAACTGACAACACTGGTGTGAACTATGCCATTTGAAATCATACAACCTACTTTCCATGCGTTTTATGATGCAGTATAAAAGTGCATTGGACTGCATTTTTTCATTGTTATTATACAGGATTAGGCGCATCACGTAACAATGTTGAGGCAGACCATACAATTACAATACAATTCAAAACAGGAGGAATCAGAGGGCCCTGCTCGTTGGAGCTTACAATCTAGGAGGGGGGGGGGGGGGGTCAAGTGATGCAAAAGGTAATAACGGGATGAGGTATCGAAATGAAGGAAAATGGGATAGGGAATTCCAAAGGGTGGGAAAAGCTCTGGAGAAGTCCTGGAGGCAAGTATGGGAGGAGATGTGGTGTGAACTGGCACCTAGGGCCGGCTCACACCACAAAAACACACTCCAGATCCATTCCAGTTGCGTTTCTGCATGCATGTTTTTAACACGCTCCAGTGCATTTTTGATGCATTCCAGATGCTTTTTTTTTTCTTATTTTTTCCTGTTTTTCTTTCTTCGCTGTACTGGGGTCCGATGCATTTTTGATGCGTTCTAGTGCATTCTGGTGCATTTCGTTAGTCGTTTTACCATGTTACAGTACAGTCCAGTGCAGTAAAAATGCAGCAGGTTCTACTTTTTTTTTCTTTCTCTGGAACTGGAAACTGAAACTGACCACGCTGGTGTGAAATATACCATTGGAAACCATATAATCTACTTACCTACTGTGTTTTTTGATGCATGGTGTAAACTGGCCCTTAAGGCACGCTACAGCAGGTGCAGGCAGCTGAAAATGGGATAAAAACAAAATGCACACACACGAGACAAGCTGGGGAAATTTCTGTTAAGATAAGAGAAGATGTGGTTAAGGTTTGTTTTAATATAACTTTATAGCCCACCTACACCAGCCACAGCTTTTTTCACCATGTGCATGTTTGGAAAACAGGCAGGACTCCAAAAATTGGACATGAAAAATTGTTTCATATGCTAGAGATCAATATCATTTTTATAGATATGTTACATTAGAAAAAAGTATGCATTATTCTGTAACATGTATTAAAAATTAATTATTTTGCAGAACATGTAAAAAGCACTACAAATCAGGAAAGAAAATGAATAACATTACTATCAACCACATCAACACCAGCTTGAATGGAAGACTTTTTCTTCTTTTTTTTTTCCAATGTTGCCAAGACGAATCTTGATAGTATTGTAGCAGCTAATTTGGACAAATGTTTTTTTTAGATTATTTTGGGGTGATCCTGTTAAATAACAGGTATGTCCTTTATTTAATTTGCTAATATGCTTTCCATGGTGCTGAAACTGTGTTCATACAGCTTCAATACTAGGAATATTATTAAAGTGGACTGTCGCTCAAAAGGGGAAGTTCCGCTTGTTTGCATGCTCTTCGCCTCCTCTTTTACAATTGGCACCTTTTGGGGTGTAGAGGGGAGCATCATATGTCCCAGAAGACTGTGGGGCCATTCACAAAGTGCAGTGCGCAAGGCTTTCACTGCTGGTTTCCCTTAGTTAAGATTCTGGCGCCTGGACCCACAGCCGATTAAACAATTGACTCTTGTGAGGACAGTGATGGACTTCTGGACAGCAAAGTGTCCTTTTATTAAAAATCAGCAACTACAGTATTTGCAGCTGGTAACTTTTCATTTTTTGGGGGAAACTGGAGCGCTGCTTTAGTTTTTGAAATGAAAACTATAAACACCCCCCAAATAGAACAGTGCCCACGCCCCCCTCCACAAACAAACCAAACCAGCACGGCTGGCATGTAGGACAGTAGCCATAGCAAGTGAGCTCTGAGTGTGGAGCCCCCTCAAAGCACCCTAGCCCAATACTGACCGGCACTGGCCTTTTTGGCCCTCCCAATACCCAGGAGAGAGTGCTGACAAGGGCAGAGCTCATTTTCCACCTACCTCCACACACAACTTGGCTGGACTGGTTTTAAGTTGACTTCTTAATAGTTTACTTGTGCGTGCAAGTAAGCAAAAGTTATATATGAAAAAAATATATACACAATTTTACATTTTTTTTCTTCTCCTGTTTGAGCACAGTACCATATATCACTGTATCCCAAAATGGATAACGGTTAAAATATTAGAAGTTTATTTTGTGTGGTGTCTTTCCCTGTGGGCGCAAAGAGTGCCAAAAATACTTTCCTAGTCAGCAGCAAGGGTAATGTTATTTGGGGGACCCCCCCTCAAAGCATTCCTAATGCTGAAGGGCATGTGAGACGGTAAGTCTGATTTGCTGGGCTGGTTCGTTCGAAGAGGGATAGGAAGTGTGTGTGTCTGTCTGTCAAGCACTGAACCTGTTAGAACCTTATAAAAACACGTTCAGCATTCTGCTGCAACATCAAAAACAATCCACAGCTCCAAAGCAAAAAAGCACTGTAATATACACAAAGCGCTTCTTCCTATTGAAGAACAAATGTTGGGCAACGTTTATTTGTTGAAATTGACACCTGGCAAAATCTTGTTTGTTGCTAGTTTTTGACAAGTTTTGTAAGTGAGTGAAAACCATTGTGATATATTTAGGGAATGTGAAAAATGTAATCTTGGTGTCCAAATCTGGAATTCAACCAAATCGTGGTCACTCAATGCTTCAGAGGTAGAAACTAATAAAACTTTGGCTCTCTGAAACTCTCTACATGTGAAAGCAGTCAAAACTAGGTTACACTGAACACTACTAAAGGCTAATGCCGCGTACACATGATCGGAATTTCCAACAACAAAATCGTGGATTTTTTTCCGACTGAATCTTGCCTCAAACTTGTGTTTACACGGTCACACAAATGTTGTCGGAAATTCCGAACGTCAATAACGCGGTGACCTACAACACTACGACAAGCCGAGAAAAATGAAGTTTCAATGATTCCGAGCATGATTTTTGTGCGACGGAATTGCATACTGAAGATCGGAATTTCCGACGACATTTTGCTGTCAAAATTTGAGAATCGGCTCTCAAATTTTTGTTGTTGGAAATTCCGACAGAAAATGTCCGATGGGGCCTACACGCGGTCAGAATTTCCGACCAAAAGCCAACATCGAACATTTCTTGTCGGAAATTCCGATCGTGTGTACACGGCATAGGTCCATCTTTAAGACCATGTTATGCCTACATTTATGGTAACATTTACCATGGGGCCAAGCAGATTGCCAAGAGCTGTCATAGGAACAGGTGCCCTAATTGAAGGTGTTACGCTCTCTTCTCTCAATAGAGAGATTGAATCTTCACAGCAGGGACACAGACAACAATAAACAACTGACAAAGTGTCTAACCCTTCTCTAATAAATGCATTTACATACACTTTAATCAAGTAGTGAGACATTTGAAAATTCTGTTTACAATTCTTGCTGTGAGAATCATGGATAATGTAAACAATGTAGCAATACATGTAATAACCCTAATTTTAATAATGTAAGGCTCACATGTGAGCAGGATGTGTACAATAAGCATGTCCCCAGACATAGGGAGGAGGCTTAATGGGCTATGGACAAAACAGCAGAGAGGAAGGTGCTAAACATGTTACTAATATCCTGTGCTGACTCCACAGGAACCTCGAGCCTGCTCTGCCCCTTCCTGCTCACACAGCCTTGACACAGGAATTTCATTAGTTAGAGTTGACCGTCACTCTGCTGATCTTTCTGGCTAGCAATGCTAGAGTGTCCACTAGGCAGGGAAAGCGGTCACTGTTAATTTTGCTTTACACTAGCCCTGAAGGGTTAGATGCATAAATATGTTTAAGTGTGGTCTAGTGTTAGCTGCAGAAAGGATCATGTGTATGAATCCAAGATGCAGATCTTTTTATATTGAAGAATATGATAGATCACACAGTAAACTACTTTATTAAAAACTACATGCATGCAATGAACTCAAATCTTTGTGATCCCAGATTATTTAAAGCTGTGCTGTTAAAATGGTTAATTTACCTAATGCTGCTGTTTATTGATTTTTGGGTTTTGGTAGAGTGGGAGGTTAACCACCTAATGGATCCTGGTCATGAGGTGCTCTTGCTTTTTCTGTAAGATCTTTATTCTATTTAATGTCTTATGGCTTATCTCCACTATTGGCAAACAAGACCAGTTTAAAAAAAAAACTCATGAAAGCATTTTGCAAATGAGAGGTACAGTTGCAAACAATTGATATGTGGCAAAAGTGGAAACAAGCCTTTGCATGAACAAAAAAGCATCGGGACCCTGCCGGATGGAAGAAGCAGGGCTGACCTGTAGTGTTGCTAGAGTTAACTGGATTCGTTGGCACACAGGGCAAGGTGTAGAGTAAGCCCCAAGTACTTTACAGGTCCAGGACCATCGTCTATCGGCAGGAGAGCGCTGTTCCTGAAGACCCCTCTGGGGATATGCCCATTTTGGATGGCAAAGCCAGGAGGAGGTCCTGCCCCTTTTAATCTTGCCTGCAGAGTTGTAGATGCTTGTACAGGGTGGATGCCCTTTAAAAATGTATGCCCAGGGTGCCACTGAAATTCCTAAACCTTTTGGGGCATATGGGTGCCTGCAACCATCCCACTGATAGTTGAGGCTTGGAGCTGTGAGCATCAGGTTAAGTTAGAATCTGACACCATTCTATGCAATTGACTGATTTATATTGGTGCTACTGTACCTGCGTGACCTTCTGTCTACTGTGCCCTAATCCACCTGTATAAATTCCCTATGTGAAATAATATTTTGAAGACCGGTTTTTAATACAGGTTTTATGCATTGAAACACCAGGTGTCTTTTAAGACCCCTGTTGTCTTACCTGCCTTCCATTGAACCTTTTTTTTTTTTTTTTTTTCCCCCTCCGCTTTTGTCAAATTCTAGAGACCAGCTCATAATTTGATGCTTCTTACGTCTCTGTTTGCAGTTTGCATCATATGTGGTGTTTTTTTTTTTTTTTTTTTTTTTTTTTTTTTAATGTATACATATGGAAAAAGTTTGTATGTGTCGCCTTCCCACTAGGGTACTAAGAGCTTGTCCACACACCTTTATATTCTTCACCCAGCAAGGGTGGCTGAGACATGCTTTCCCGTAATACATTCAAACCCCGGCCCCCCCCCCCCAACCCCCCCCCCACCCGCCCCGTGGCTCCCAGAGGTCTAATGCTTATCCAAGGAAAGGAAAAATATAGAAATTGACCAAAGTAAGTAAAATTTTGCAAATAGCAGTCGGGAAATCAAACTTCGATCCGGGACAGCATATATGTACTGTGTTATCCGGAATATATAAATTAAGGGCCTCTTAATCTCTCTGCATAGCTCCATGTTTTTTTGTATTCCTTCCATTTTTCCCATTTAACCTTAATGTCACTATTTGTCTCCAAGAGGCTGTCCTTTAGCTCTTCTAACCTATAGGTTTCCTCCACTGCGTCAACCCAGTTCCACAAATGTGGAATTTCCATTTCGTGCCACCTTTTTGGGATCAGTCTCTTGGCTGCGTTCAGCAGATGAGGAATTAGGGATTGCTTGTATTTTTTTATACCCTCTTGACACCCATGAAAGAGCACTACCCAAGGGTCTTTCTTTAACTCCTTGCCTGTGATCTCCTTTATTTGCTTTAAGATTGTGTCCCAGAAAATTTGTATTTTAGGGCATGTCCACCATAAATGGGCCATAGTTCCCCTTTCAGGGCATCCACGCCAGCACTCCGCGGGCTGGGCGGCATTAATTTTGTTAGCTTTATCGGGTGTGATATACCACCCTGAAATGCACTTATAGTTTGCCTCGGCAGTTTGTATGTCTATTGCTGAGGAATGTATTAGTTGCATAGTCCTCTGAAAAGTGTTAGTCCCTCTCGTGATTTTTAACTCCCTTTCCCATTTTTCCAGAAACGGTGCCTCCCCCCGTGACCCTATCTTGACCAGTATCCCATATAATTTCGTGATCGTGCCCTTAGAAATCTTAGATTTACATATCTTCTCCAGTTGTGTCAGCTCCGCCACCGTCCGCAGAGGGCAGGGGAGGCTCCGTGTAAAGTGAGACAGCTGGGAGTAATGCCACCTATCAAGATCCCAAAAATCTGTTCTAGACTTGAGATCTTCATAGGTCATTATCTCCCCGTCTTTTATAATATCCCCTAAGTGAACCGTGTCCTTCCTAATCCAGTTCCCTCCTATTTTTTTTTCCCCAGGTGCAAAGTAAGCGTTTTCTTTCAAGTTAATTAGTGGAGAATTGAATTCCCTTTCAAGTAGTGTCTGGGTCCGATCCCACATTCGTAAAGTGTCCCGTGTTATGTCATATGCTTTGTGATCCAGTGCTCTGTATTGTGCCGGAATCCAGATAGAGTTGCTCAGCTGTGTGTTAGCTTGTGCGTTTTCAATTTGCACCCATCTTTTTTCTTTCCTATCGCGCGCCCATTCCACCGCACGAGACAGAACCGCCGCCTTATGATAGCTTTTAATATCTGGTAGTGCCAGCCCTCCCTGAAGCTTACCCTGTTTTAGGATGGATAGAGATATTCTGTGCTTTTTCCTATTCCATACATAGTTTAGTAAGAGGGAATTGAGAATTCTCAAAAATTGCTGAGGCAAGGCAATTGGGATTAATAGAAATTTATATAATATTTTTGGGACTACAACCATCTTCAGCATATTAATGTGTCCGATCCATGATATAGGTTTATTTTCCGTTCTTTTTAATTCATTTTTAACCTCATTTAATAGTGGCACATAATTTATTTTATATATCTTCTGTACTGTGTTGGCGAGTTTAATACCAAGGTATTTTAATTATTTTTTCCATGGGTAAATACAAATTTCTTTGACTCGAGCTTCTTCGCTTTTACTTAGGTTTATGTTTAAAATTTCAGATTTTGTAGCATTGACTTTAAAGTTGGAGATAGCGCCATATTGTTGTAGTATCTTAGAGAGCTTGGGGATGGATTTGACCGGATTGGTTAAATAAAATAAAATATCGTCGGCGAAAGCCGAGAGCTTATGTTCCTCCTCTTTAATTCTCACGCCGTTAATTTCTGGGTCGTTTCGAATAGTGGCCAGAAGAGGCTCCAAGGACAGGATAAACAAAAGGGGGGACAAAGGGCAGCCCTGTCTTGTCCCATTTTTCATCTGGAAGGAATCTGATAGCGTGCCGTTTATTTTAATTTTAGCAGAGGGATGGTAATATAGTGTGTTAATCCAGCGGGTCATCCTATTCCCTATTCCCATAGCTATAAGAGTCTCCATCATAAGCCCCCAGTCTACCCTATCGAATGCTTTTTCGGCATCCACTGATAGGAATAGACCTGGGGGCGCATTCTGCCTTATGTTCTGGAGCAGGAGAATCGCTCTTATGCTGTTATCTTTGCCCTCTCTGTTGGGGATAAAGCCTACCTGATCGGGGTGCACCAAGGAGTGCATCACCCCTTTCAGGCGTTCTGCCAGGATTTTGGCAAACAGCTTGATGTCTGCATTGAGCAACGAGATTGGTCTATATCCCGAACAGAGAGAGCTATCTTTCCCCTCCTTCAGAATTATCGCCACCGTGGCCGCTATTGCTTCCCTACTAGCTTCGAATTTGGACCCTAGACCGTTGAAATATTTACACATCTTCGGTATTAGGATGTTGCTAAATCTCTTATAGTATAGGACCGAAAATCCGTCCGGACCGGGACTTTTCCCACTCGTCGTGTTTTTCAGAGCAATTTTAATTTCTTCTTCAGTTATCGGAAAGTCCATATTTAAACTTTCTGCCCTCTCCAGTCTAGGAAGACCTGCTTTCTCCAGAAAATCGTGAATTTTAGCCTCTTTTTCACCTGTCTGCCACCCCGACTGTTTTATTGTATATAATTCCTCATAGTAGTTTTTAAAGGTATCTGCAATTTCTCTAGTTGTATGTACCAATTTCCCATCTTTCCTTTTAATTTTTTCAATGTAGTTTCTGGTTTTCTTTTTTTGGGCCATTTTGGCTAAATGCTTACTGGATTTGTTACCCCATAGATACCTCTCTCTGGCAATGCAATTTAGTTTGTTCCTTGCTTCTTGTTCCATAATCTCCTTGAGCGCATCTCTTTTCACAATTAGATTATGGTAATTCACTTTTTGCCCCTGTTCCTTGTGTTTACGTTCTAGTATCACTATCTCTTTGATCAGGGTGTCAGATTTGCGTTTTCTCTCTTTTTTTACCCTGGCGCCCTCAGCGATTAGTATCCCTCTAATGTATGCTTTGTGTGTCTCCCAAAGAGTTGCACTTGAAATCCCGTCAGTATCATTAAAGAGGAAAAATTGTTTTAGTTCCGCCTCCACCCTACTTGCCCCTTCTTCATCGCGAATCAGACTATCATCTAGGTGCCACACTGACCGTCGGCTCTTTTGTATGAAGAGTTTAATTTTCATGGTCACTGGCGCATGGTCTGAGATAGTCATGATTCCAATGTCCGTCTCAGTAATCATGTCAAGCAGCCTGTGATCTACCAAAATGTAGTCTATTCTGGTGTACGTTCCGTGGGGAGGAGAAAAGAACGTGTAATCCTTTGTATTTGGGTGGAATATCCTCCAAGCATCTACTAATTGACTGTCATGAATCTTGTGCTTAATTTTTTGTAACTGCACGTTCGTTGTCTCCTTCCCCCGGGACGTACTATCTTCTTTCGGGTTCATAGCAAAATTAAGATCCCCCATCATGATTGTGTACCTTCCATTGAACCTAATGGAGTACAGATCACTTTCCATTAGCTTCTTCAGGGAAAGTGTCACCAGAAGTGATGAATGTTCGCTTGTCACAATCCCCCCCCACCCAGTGGAACCTGCCATGGTAGGTAGGCCAGTGGAGCCTGGTAAGCATGGTGCATGGGAAAGCGGGTCCACTCCAAGGTCACAGAAAGCAATTGGGCGGCTGTATAGCTGCTGGATCACTTTAATTGGAAAGTCAACACTCGGCTTGGTGGAGTGCATGTAAAACCCCCACTGCCACTGTTGTATGCCTAAGGGCAGTGGCAATTACAGGGATATATGTGAATGCTTGCTTAGAGAAGAGCAAGCAGGCTTCCCCAGAGAAAGAAGGCTTGCACCTCCAACAGTTGGACTGCTGGGTTAGGAACAGCACCTTTTCACCCTGCTGTCTTCCAGTTCCTATCTAAGACAGGAATACACTTTTCTATGACAACATGACCCTCTAAACCAGTTAAAACTGCATCCAAGGTTTCCTCCCAGTGATGGGATGCACCCAATTTTTATAGTGTTGGCCTTCTGGTCCCAGAAAATTTCAGATGCGTAGGTGCAAAGTTTCACACTCTGCCTCCTCCCTGTTTTATGATTTCATACTTGCCTCTTTCTCTGTTAAAGCGGGGGTTCACCCAAAAATTTTTTTTTTAACATTACATTCAGGGAGTTGTCAGAATGACAATTGGCTGTTTTTTTTTATTTTATCCCCGTACATACCGTATTTTCACCGCCGCTTCCGGGTATGTCTTCTGCGGGACTGGGTGTTCCTAATTGATTGACAGGCTTCCGACCGTCGCATACTGCGCGTCACGAGTTGCCGAACGTCGGTGCGCAGGCGCCGTATAGAGCTGACTCGCAGTCCGGCTTCTTTCGGCAACTCGTGACGCACTGTATGCGACGGTCGGAAGCCTGTCAATCAATTAGAAACGTCCAGTCCCGCAGAAGACATACCCGGAAGCGGCGGTGAAAATACGGTATGTACGGGGATAGAATAAAAAAACAGCCGATTGTCATTATGACAATGTTAAAAAAAAAAATTGGGGTGAACCCCCGCTTTAAGTCAAATGAATGTTCTTGTTGCTGTCCAGCAACTCTTGTCTCAAGGTGTCATTGTCCCTGTACCACTAGAAGGATGCTCTCAATGCTTTTACTCAAACCCCTTTACACTTC
Organism: Rana temporaria; assembly: GCF_905171775.1. Taxonomy (NCBI): domain Eukaryota; kingdom Metazoa; phylum Chordata; class Amphibia; order Anura; family Ranidae; genus Rana; species Rana temporaria. Next base: position 100,742,279 of record NC_053500.1, read on the forward strand.
CCAAACCAAATGAAGGAGTCTGGCCTATTCTGTATCTTAAGAACAAGGCTCAGCCTGTTCTTGTGGATTCAAAAGTTCCATATGGAATCTGTCAGGTCCGTGACTGTCTCTCTCCTTCTGAGTGATAGATATTCAGGATTCTTACTTGTACAGTCCCATCTTTCCTCCTCGTCAACACTATCTGCAGTTTTCAGTGGGTGATCAACATTACCAATTTGATTTCTCCATGACCTGACAACCCCCCTAGGTGATTGTCCCAGTCTTGGCTCTGCTCCATGCTCAAGGGATCAATGGTATGGGTTAACTGGACAATCTATCAGCCAGCCTCCCGCAGAGCTTTGATTGGATCCTCAATCTAAGAATGTTATTGCTGGACCCATCTCAGAGATTGGAGTACCTGGACTCCACGCTAGATACTGCCCTCTTCTGGATCTTCCTACCTTGGGACAAACTTCTGGCTCTTGGCTCTCATGTCAGGAAAGCCCTCGCTTCCTACATGAAGGTCCTGGGCCTAATGGTTGCATCTTACATCTGTACTGTATCCCCAGTTTCACTCCAGACACTGCAACTCAAAATCCTGACAGTGTGGGACTCTGTCCTTTTGACTGCTCAATGCCTCTGACCCCCACGGACAGACTCTCCCTAATATGGTGAATCCCCAACCCAGCAGTAAATTCAGGAAGCAGTCGAGAATCCAACTGGGTAAGGCCTACATCAGCCATCAAGCAGGCACCAGATGTTGTACCACACAAAAGAAATTGGACTTTATCCTCTCTTGAACATAGCTTTAACTTTTTGTCCCCGTCTCCCAACAGAATTCCAGACTGGAACATTGTCAGGGAGACTTTTTCAGTTATTAGGTAAAATCAAGAGTAACATCTATAAAAATAAATCTATAAACTGCATCTTCAGTACCCTAATCCCACTGTTGATCCAAAGGAAGGCAACAAAAAAACCATATAAAGCATGGTCCAACTTGCTCCAACAGGAAAACAAATCCTTTCTTATTCCCAATACAAAACAATAGGATGTTCTCTAGATCAACAATCTCTGGTGTTATTATACGTTATGGTATCATCATTTATAAACACTACTTAGGAATTCTATTCCTTATATCCACATCCCTTACTGTAGCCTGTTCTTAGGTGGGTGTTAGGCCCCATTCACCCTTTGAAATTTTGAATTGCTGTCAAAATCGTGGCGATTCAGCTCATGATACAAAATCTCGCTGCAATCTGTGCAAAACACGCAATGTGCGTTTGGGTGCCATTCATTCTAGATGGCACCCCGAATGTGGTGCAGTTTTGCTGTGTTTGTCGCGCTGCAATTATGCAAAACATGACCGCAAATCTTGTCACCCAAGAAAGGAGCAGGAACTTCTATTTGGGTGATAAACACGCATAGGGTAGGCCATTCAAGTGAATATTCTAGCCCAATGTGACACGAAGAACTGCGAATTGTAATGTAAATTTATTTTTTTCCTAAATAGCTTCCTTTACTTTAGTGCAGTCCTCCTTCACTTACCTCATCCTTCGATTTTGCTTTTAAATGTCCTTATTTCTTCTGAGAAATCCTCACTTCCTGTTCTTCTGTCTGTAACTCCACACAGTAATGCAAGGCTTTCTCCCTGGTGTTGTGCTCGCCCCCTCCCTTGGACTACAGGAGAGTCAGGACGCTCTCTACGTTGCAGATAGAGAAAGGAGCTGTGTGTTAGTGGGCGTCCTGACTCTCCCGTAGTCCAAGGGAGGGGGCGAGCACGACACTCTACACCATGTTTAAATGAAATTGAGAAATCCCCACTATACGTTTTGTTATAGATTTCCATTCACACCGCATACTAAAAAAAAAATTGTTACCTTTTAGAAATTTCTTAGGCCGGCCATAGATGAAGCGATTTTCTTTGTTGCGGGAAAAATACATCACTTGATTCTCCCATCAACATGGGCAATACCTCTCACGGAGCCATTGAGTTCTCACTGCAGGGGGTGGGTATAACTTGGGTACATTCAGCCTGCCCATATATTGTTTGAGACTAAGCCAGGGACATGGGTCATAGAACATGTATGAGCAGAAATCTCTGCCCACAAGACGGAGAAGTAGTTCAACTTGGGTAAATCCAGCCTGGCCATACAGTGGAGCCTTGGTTTACTAGTAACACAGTTTTATGAGCGTTTTGAAAGACTAGCAACTTTTTTTTTTTTTTTAAATCCTGACTCGGTTTGCGAGTGTTGTCTTGCAAAACGAGCAAGATTCATGCCTCTGTGGTGTGCAGTACCACATTTGGCCAGAGGTGTGGGGGCGCCGGTGACACTAGGAATGGTTTGGAGCCGTTCGAAAGTACTCGGAAAAACTTGCAAATACTCGGTTCCAGAGTCTTTCCGAGCCTTTCTGAGGGTTTCCGAGTTCAGCCGAGCTGTCTCCGTGTATTTCAGAGTCTCTCCGATGCCCACCCACCTCTGGCCACATGCGATATTACATGCAATATAAGTCAATGCGGAACTAATTATCTTCATTTTCATTGACTTCTATGGGAAAAATTTGTTTGATATGCAAGTGCTTTGGATTACAAGCATTCTCCTTGAGCGGATTTTTCTCGTAATTCAAGGTTCCACTGTATAGTGTTTGAGACTCAGCCAGGGACATGGATCACGACTGACTGCAAGAATTTCTCATTAAGATATACATTAATGCAGTAGATCACCTTCTGCATGTTTAACCGATTCTTGGGACTGCTGGTGTTCTAAACTAGTTTACAGCTAATGAGATCCTATCTTTCAGCACAGACCAGATTTTTTATGCTAAACACAGCTCCCCAGTCCCTTCATAAACAAAGAACAAGTGTGATTTTACAGTGCTGGAATGTGCAGAAAAGAACATCTAAAAAGCAAAGCTGATTTTTATTTTTTTGTTATGCTATGTAAACAGAGACATCATGTAACACACAAAGTTCATGTTACCCAGTTAGTGTGCAAAAATGGAAATACACATTAACGATATCATGGGATATAAGTAGTCGTATTGGTCCTCATGGAACAGTGTCTATGCCCATCTATCGGTTCATCACTGTATTCGACTGTTCCCCTTGATTCACCGGATGGGTAGAGACGTAAATGCTATGTACTGAATGACAATGTTGTCTGTATAATACCTGGCATTCCAATGCAATGTATCGAGCTGCAATGTACTTCACTTTCATTTCTCTGTCCTCAATGTTTATTTTCTCAATAAAAACTTATTGAACAAAAAAAAAAAACAATACACATTAACCACTTAAGACCCGGACCAAAATGCAGGTAAAGGACCCGGCCAGTTTTTGCGATTCGGCACTGCGTCGCTTTAACTGACAATTGCGCAGTCGTGCGACGTGGCTCCCAAACAAAATTGGCGTCCTTTTTTTCCCACAAATAGAGCTTTCTTTTGGTGGTATTTGATCACCTCTGCGGTTTTTATTTTTTGCGCTATAAACAAAAATAGACCGACAATTTTGAATTTTTTTTTCCTTTTTGCTATAATAAAATATCCCCCCCCCCAAAAAAAAAAAAATATATATATATATATATAAAAAAAATTCCTCAGTTTAGGCCGATACGTATTCTTCTACCTATTTTTGATAAAAAAAAAAATCGCAATAAGCGTTTATCGATTGGTTTGCGCAAAAATTATAGGCCCAGATTCAGAAAGATTGCCGTAAGTTTAGGCGGGCGTAGCGTATCTCATATGCGCTATGCCGCCGTAACTTTGAGAGGCAAGTCCTGTATTCAGAAATAACTTGTGCCTAAAGTTACGGCGGCGCAGCGTATATTGGCCGGTTTAAGCCCGCGTAATTCAAAATAGGCTGGTAGGGGGCGTGTTGTATGTTCATTAGCCGTGACCCCACGTAATTGACGGTCTATCATTTGCATATTCTATGCGGAAGTCTTGGGAAGCGCCCCTAGCGGTCAGCGTAAATATTGCACCCTAAGATACGACGGCGTAAGAGACTTACGCCGCTCGTATCTAGGCAACATTGAGGCGTATCTGGTTCTATGAATCAGGCGCCGAGATGTGACGGCCCGCATTTGGAGTTACGACGGCGTATCTGGAGATACGCCGACGTAACTCCTTTCTGAATTTGGGCCATAGTGTTTACGAAATAGGGGATAGTTTTATTGCATTTTTATTAATAATTTTTTTTTTTTTTACAACTAATGGCGGCGATCAGCGTTTTTTTTTCCCGTGACCGCAACATTATGGCGGACACATCGGACAATTTTGACAAATTTTTGGGACAATTGTCATTTTCACAGCAAAAAATGCTATAAAAATGCATTGTTTACTGTGAAAATGACAATTGCAGTTTGAGAGTTAACCACTAGGGGGCGCTGAAGGGGTTAAGTGTGACCATGTGTTTCTAACTGTAGGGGTGCGGGGCTGGATGTGTGACATCATTGATCGTTTTTCCCTATATCAGGGAACACACACGATCAATGACAGCGCCACAGTGAAGAACGGGGAAGCTGTGTTTACACACAGCTCTCTTCGTTCTTCAGCTCCGGGGACCGATCGCGGGACTCCATCGGCGATCGGGTCCGCAGGTCCCGTGGTCACGGTGCTTTGTGCGCCTGCGACTGGGCACTTAAAGAGGACGTACAGGTACGTGCTTGTGCCATTCTGCCGACGTATATGTGCAGGAGGAGGTCCTTAAGTGGTTAAGGTGCCCCTACATGGATTCATAAAGGCAAAGGATGTAGCTGAGTTGTGCATATTTTTCAACAATTGGACAACTTAAAGTGAACTTTTACTGCACTTAATTGCTCCCTTCCTTCCCCCATGCTGGCTGTTATGTTAAATATTTAAATGGTAAATATTTACACTCCTCTCTGTTTATTGTGTGGCTTTGCCCAATGCACAGCCTTTTTAGCAAAAACGATTTTGATGTCGGCATACTGATCTTTGTGGTGCATTCATGTACATGCCATCTGTCACAGAGAAACTAGACTTGCCAGGACAATTTTAATATAATAAGCCAAATTTCTTCTGTATCCTAGCCTAAAGTATTTATTTAGTAAAACATCACTTCAGTCCACTAAGCCCGTCCCTTTTGACTACTGCAAAAAGTGCCTCTGCCAGGTCACTCAGCCATATAACATGTATGAGCAGAAATCTCTGCCCACAAGACGGAAAAGTAGTTCATATGTGACCCAGTATTGGAGCTGATATTTTAAATTTTTGTTCAACGAAGTAAGTCTGAGAATATAAGGAAAAATTGAATTAAAAGTTACTTGTAAAAACTGCATATCATAATGATCAGAAGGTCCAGAAAAAATAGAGAGCATAATGACACTACAGGAACTGAAGCCCACATGCACCTTAATATTTCAAAGAGTAAATTATGGTGTGTGCACATGTTTTAATGATTGAGGAAAGGTGAAAAATAACGCTGGACCCATAGGGTTATCTCACTGGTATTTTTATCGTATAGGAGAAGTAGGGCCATAGCTCTTGTGGGTCACAGGAGTGAACCTAAGCCCCTTACACACGGGCCAAATGTCGGGAGACCATGGTCAATGTTCGGTCCGTGTGTATGTTAATTTGTCCGGCAGAAGCCGGCCGTGCATACTGGAAAAAAAACCAGCGGACTGACTACCAAACAGCGCTCTCATCCAATGGCGGATTGCGCTGATAGGAGTGTTCTGGCGGGGGGCTGTCCCCCTGTCAGAGTACAACAGCTCAGCATGGGAGATCGCTGAACTAACCTTGCATGGTTAGTACAGTGGCTTGCAATATCTTGTACAAAGGGTTTTATTAAGATTCATTCCAACATAACAGCTCAACACGTTGATGGTCACATTGTGAATAAACCTATATTAATACAAAATAATAAAACAAAATGAGATGTGCTCAAGTCCTAGAGGTTTCAAGAATGATCATATATAACATTTATAAGATTGATATCACAGTCCGGGAACCTCTATAGTCTGGGACACGCTGCACCAAATATTGTTAAAAACGTCCTTACAGAGTTTTGAGTGCAGCTTGCTATGAAACCATATAATCAATAGGGCCCCTTTCACACTAGCGCCTAAATACTGCCTGAAAAACTCCTGCCCTGCAGTCTCAATGTGAAAGCCTGAGGGCTTTCACACAGAGGCGATGTGCTGGCGGGACCGCTCCAAAAGTCCTGCCAGCAGCATCTTTGGAACGGTGAGAGGAGTGGTGTGTTTACCGCTCCTTCCCATTGAAAGTAATGGCAAACCGCGGTAATACCGCCGGTGGCGCATTGTCGGCGGTATTGACCCTTTTTCGGCCATTGGCGGGGGTTAATACCACACTGCTTCCGAATACCGCCGCAATTCAGACGGTATACCGCCACCGCACATCCCGCCCCAGTGTGAAAGGGGCCTTCGTTTATTATCAGGAATATACTATACAGCAATGCTAGAAGTTAACCATCCCACCCAGGCATGTGCCTGGTCACCTAATGAACTAAAAGGAAAAATAGGAAAACAATCGAAAGAAAGAAAAGGGAAGAGAGGGGTAGAAAACCAGGAATATGAAAGGAAAGGGCAGAAAAAAAGGGGAGTCCATGGGGTGGGGGGCAGAAACACATTAAATCAAGAGAAGCGTAGTATCAAATCTGGAAGGTTGAATGTAGGCAACCCAGGGCTGCCAAATCCAAAATAATTTGTCATGGGTGTCTGAAAGTATAGCCGTCAGCTTTTCATTTACCATAATATCATTCATACGGTTTTTAACCGTCTCAAAGCGGAGTACAGGTATCTTCCATGCCCTTGCTATAGTTAGTTTAGTTGCTGTATAGAGATACAGCGCAAGCTGGCGCTCTGGAAATATTTAGGGCAGGAGGATGAGAAATGGGTTTCCTGTAAGCACGCTATATCTACTTTTTGTTTTTTAAGGTATTTAAAAATCTTCACTCATTTTTGGGGAGAGTTTGTACCCTAAACATTCAGGGACAAACAGTTCAGTGTCATGGCATCAAAGAAGCATGCCAAAAAACTACGCTGCCCTGTGCCCTTTCACCCCACGGACTTAAAAAAAAAAAGGAGAGAAGGGAAAAGAAGAAAAGAAACAAAGGAAGAAAAGAGAAGAAGCAAATCATAGGACATGAAAAAGCAGAGGAAAAACTCTAAAAACAGTGAACAAGTAAAACATAAATGTTTTACTGTGTGGGACAAAGGGCCCACAAGGAGGTCAGAAGTTTGTAACCCAGGGACTGCCTGTATTGTTAGCTGTAGTCCCAGGCAATGTATGTATAATTATGCCCTCAGAGTAAATAGTAAAAAAAAAAGTAGATGACCCCCAAAATACATTGGAGTTAGTTTACTAATATGAGGTCGTTTAACCACTTGCCGACTGCTGCACGCTGATATACGTGGGCACAATAGCAGCGGTGGGCAAATGGGCGTACAGGTACCTCCCCTTTAATTTGCCGTGTAGCAGGCGCCCGCGGGCCCCACAAACTCGATGTTCGCCGGCGGCCCGCGATCGTGACACGGAGGGGCAGATTGGGGAGATGTAAACAAGCACTTTCCCTGTTCTGCCTAGTGACATGACAGGGATCTGCTGCTACCTGTCATGTCGGTGGTAGCCCCCCCCCCCCACAGTTAGAATCACTCCCTTAACTTAATCACCTAACCCCTTGATCGCCCCCTAGTGTTTAACCCCTCCCCTGCCAGTGTCATTTACATAGTAATCCGTGCATTTTTATAGCACTGATCACTGTATAAATTACAGTGGTCCCAAAATAGTGTCAAAAGTGTCTGCCATAATGTCGCAGTCCTGATAAAAATCGCAGATCGCCACCATTACCAGTAAAAAAAATAATTAATAATAAAAATTCCATAAATCTATCCCCTAGACGCTATTACTTTTGCGCAAACCAATCAATATACGTTTATTGCAATTTTTTTTCTCCAAAAAAATATGTAGAAGAATACATATTGACCTACACTGAGTAAAAAATATATATTTACTATTTACTATATTTACTATAGGAAAAAGTAGGACATCGCAGGCCCCCTGGACAGTTAAGTGTCTATATAGTAGGGGTGCAACGGATCAAAAAACTCACGGATCGGATCGATCCTCGGATCAGGAGTCACGGATCGGATCATTTTCGGATCAGCAAAAAAAAAAAAAGGGTCCGTTTTTTCATTGGTCCAAAAAAAAAAAAAAAAATATATATATATATATTAAAATAATATATTTTTTTTTTTTGGACCAATTAAAAAAAGGAACTTTTTTTTTTTTTTTTTTTTTTTTGCTGATCCGAAAAAATAGCACAATAGCAATTCACAGGGGTGGATTAAAGAGGAAGCAGGTGAGGCTGTTTGGGACTTAAAGTACAATCTTGATGTTTTTACAGCAAAAAAAAAAAAAAAAAAAAAAAATATATATATATATATATTTTTTTTGCTGTAAAAACATCAAGATTGTACTTTAAGTCCCAAACAGCCTCACCTGCTTCCTCTTTAATCCACCCCTGTGAATTGTTATTGTGCTATTTTTTTCCCCCTTTCCCCCCCCTCCTCTCACACCAGTGCTTCACTGCTAACATTCCCATTCAGCTTGCTAGAGCCCAGTGCACAGCGTGACACGCCTCCCCGGGGAGGCGGGGAGGCGTGTCACGCTGGGCTCTGGCAAGCAGACTGGCCGCCGCTCCGGAGCTAGGCCGAAGCCGGGGACTTTCCTAGGCCTAGGCTCCGGAGCGCTCCGCGGATCGCGGGGTGTGCCGATCCGAACGGGGTGGCCCGTTCGGATCACGGATCGGTGACGATCCGTTACACCCCTACTATATAGTAAAAGCCAGAAGCTATAGTATTTGTAGCTGGCCCTCCACAGTGTGAAAAAAAAGAAAAAGGTTTAGATGGAATAAATAATACATCATAACGCATTTGTAAGTCCTGTGTGCATATGTAAATGATCGCACCCCACTTGTGAGCGATCGCCACAAACATCAGAGCGAGAGAATTTAATTCTGGTGTCAGACCTCATCTACTGATGAAGGCCAATGAGGCGCCGATACGCGTTTAGAAGGGAGGAGTCTTATCTGTGATGTCAGGCAAAGCACCGTGAGTCTAGATCTGCGGTGAATGAGCTGGTGATTTGATACATGCTGTTTTTATTGTTATTTCTTGTCAGTGTAACTTTTTAGGGGGGCTTTTTTAATAAATTCAAAAGCAGAGAACACGTTACTTGTGTTTTTTGTTTCATGTCCTTAACCCTTGGATACATAAGTGGAATTGATTATTAAAAAGCGGATGAAGGAAGGTGGTGTTTGGAGACAATTTAAACGTTGATTACCCACACAGAAGGTGCAGTCTGGAGACTGTAGGAAATACTACCATTGGTAAAGTGGATTGATCGTGGTGGACACATGGAGTGATCTGTCTATGAGTTTTAAGCCCTGTACACACGATCGGTCCATCCGATGAAAACGGTCTGATGGACCGTTTTCATCAGTTAATCGATGAAGCTGACTGATGGTCAGTCGTGCCTACACACCATCGGTTAAAAAAACGATTGTGTCAGAACGCGGTGACATAAAACACAACAACGTGCTGAAAAAAACTAAGTTCAATGCTTCCAAGCATGCGTCGACTTGATTCTGAGCATGCGTGGATTTTTAACCGATGGACGTGCCTACAAACGATCGTTTTTTTTTCTATCGGTTAGGTATCCATCGGTTAAATTTAAAACAAGATTGCTTTTTTTTAACCTATGGATAAATAACCTATGGCGCCCACACAGGATCGGTTTTGACCGATGAAAACGGTCCATCAGACCGTTCTCATTGGTTTACCGATCGTGTGTACGCAGCCTTATACTCATCATTGAGGTGAGCAGGCATTTTAGCAGGTGATGGTGTGCACTGAACATTGGATTAATTTAAATAGGATTTTTTTTAAAAAGATGACCGCTTTGGAAATCTACATATGAACTGTTTTTTATGATTTATTTATTTTAGTTTTTCATAAATTGTTTTATGAAATGTATTATGTACTATTTTCACAAAATTAAGACCTCCTGTGTAACTCTAAACTGGTAACCTGTAAAGGAGTTTAACATGTCACCTATGGAAATTTTTATGTTCCCTAGCTGGGCGCAATTCCATGGGTGTACGTAACTTTAAAGCATGTTGAATATCTATTTACTCAGCTTAACATCTTTTACATCTTACCAAAAAATGGGTTATTATATTCTAGTCGTGTGCAATAAAATTCATTAACCACTTAATTCCCGGACCAAAATGCAGCTAAATGACCTTGCCCCTTTTTGTGATTCGGCACTGCGTCGCTTTAACTGACAATTGCGCGGTCGTGCGATGTGGCTCCCAAACAAAATTGGCGTCCTTTTTTTCCCACAAATAGAGCTTTCTTTTGGTGGTATTTGATCACCTCTGCGGTTTTTATTTTGTGCGCTATAAACAAAAATAGAGAGACAATTTTGAAAAAAAAAAAATATTTTTTACTTTTTGCTATGATAAATATCCCCCCAAAAATATATATAAAAATGTTTTCTCTCAGTTTAGGCCGATACGTATTCTTCTACATATTTTTGGTAAAAAAAAATCGGAATAAGCGTTTATCGGTTGGTTTGCGCAAAATTTATAGCGTTTACAAAATAGGGGATAGTTTTATTGCATTTTTTTTTCACTACTAATGGCAGCGATCAGCGTTTTTTTTTGTGACTGCGACATTATGGTGGACACTTCGGACAATTTTGACACATTTTTGAGACCATTGTCATTTTCACAGCAAAAAATGCATTTAAAATGCATAGTTTATTGTGGTATAGATAGATGGCGCAAAAACCAGGAGAGCACAGTCAATAATAAAAAAGTACATATATCATATGGTCCATGTCAATAACAAAAAATTGAAACATAATAAATGAATGAATAAGTCAATGGATCAATAATCCAATATAAGTCCAATAGCACAATAGTGGCAGCAAAATCCGGAGGTAGAAGCAGACTCTGAAAGATATGTTTAAAAAAGAGAAAATGCGCCAACCTAAGTGCAGTAAGTGGGTATTTAATTCAAGCAATTTGCACAGTAAAAATGGCTACTCACAAAACCAGTATAAATACAGGCATGTAATGGAAGAGACGGCTGGTCCGATGTCACAACGTGTAGTCAGCAATGCAACAGGCTGGTCTCTTATCCTGGTCCCCCGGGTGATGGAAACGAAGGTCCAAGATGTTCGGGAGCCTTTGGGGAACCCCACAGAGAACAGGAGCCGTGGATGCTGTACCAGAAGCGGCGTGCGTTCCAGCGTGGAACGCAGCGTATCGCCGTATAACCGGAAGTGACGTAGGGGCTTCGGACAGCCAATGGGATGACGCGTTTCTCAGCCTCCGCTGGTTCTCTGTGGGGTTCCCCAAAGGCTCCCGAACATCTTGGACCTTCGTTTCCATCACCCGGGGGACCAGGATAAGAGACCAGCCTGTTGCATTGCTGACTACACGTTGTGACATCGGACCAGCCGTCTCTTCCATTACATGCCTGTATTTATACTGGTTTTGTGAGTAGCCATTTTTACTGTGCAAATTGCTTGAATTAAATACCCACTTACTGCACTTAGGTTGGCGCATTTTCTCTTTTTTAAACATAGTTTATTGTGGAAATGACAGTTGCAGTTTGGGAGTTAACCACAAGGGGGCGCTGAAGGAGTTATGTTTCACCTAATGTGTGTTTACAACTGTAGGGGGTGTGGCTGTAGGAGTGACGTCATCGATTGTGTCCCCCCTATAAAAGGGATGACACGATCGATGCAGCCGCCACAGTGAAGAACGGGGAAGCCAAGTTTACATGCGGCTCTCCCCGTTCTTCAGCTCCGGGGACCGTTCACGGGACTCCAGCGGTGATCGGGGTCCCGGTCACTGAGTTTTGGACCGGGTCGTGGGAGCGACTGTACGTACATGTGCCCAGCCGTGCCATTCTGCTGACGTATATGTGCAGGAGGCGGTCCTTAAGTGGTTAAAGTGTATATTTAAAAAAAAAACGCGTTTGAAAAACCGCTGAGCAAATACTGTGTGACAAAAAAAATTGCAACACCCATCATTTTATTCTATAGGGCCTCTGCTAAAGAAATATATGTAATGTCTGGGTGTTCTAAGTAATTTTATAGCAAGAGAGAAGTGTCAGAATTGTTAAAGAAGGTAGACAAAGGACTACTATTTCTACCTGTGGGCCACCTTACAGATGTTTTTTTTCCCCACCATTGCTGATTTTTTAATGCCTTGTTTTGCATGCGTTTGTCTCTGTGAGGACGTTTTTGCTTCATGGTTTAGATATACAGCTATGAGGTCCTGGGCACACGAGTGCCTAGGCACCAACACATACCAGGAAGTGCACTTCTTTATTTTAGAAGGAATTCAAGACAAAATACATTTTCACCGTATTGGGAAGGCACAATTGACATTTCGTGGTGTTCCACATAATATAACATATGTTCATTTATTGTGTTCAGATCAAATTTAAAATCCATAAAATACTGTCTCCTGTACATCCAGCTAATAATTGTGCTAATTTTTTATATATTTTATGGGGTAATATTGCGATCCCTTTTAGTCTAGAGAGATATGGATTTGTGGATTGATATACAAGACATGTCCATATCACAATGAGTTAACAGTCCAGACCAACCTCCCTTTCTCCCCTTTGTGGTCTTTGTTTTCAGCCTGTATGAATAATTAATTTCCTAGCACCCATTTCAGTCAGGGTTTTTGTATTGTGTTTGCAATGTAAAAGTCCTGCAGACCCGGTCTGTTTAGCTGGTATATGTCAGTCTGGTTTACCGATTAATGGAAACTGCGTAACTCACTTTAAAACACTGAAGTAGTCTACGGCCGCTTTGTTGTAATTCCTTGTACCATCTATTTGCCTTAACCCTAATATGCGCTTCCCTTGTAGTGTAGACAAAGCCATTAAGTGCTATGATGTAATAATCACCGGATTATTTAAGAATTTTACTTCGATACCTGGCACAAAGGTACTTTTACTTTATATTTTAGTAATGTTGTTTTTATTTTTTTTATCTGAACATGATAAAAAGCTGCTTTAAATCTTTGTCTGTGTTGTTCTGCAAATTAAAGCATGAACTATACAGACCTCCCCCCTCAAGTGACTTCTGCAAGGTAGTTACAGTGCTAAGTCATTCTGGCATCCCAATGTACTTTGGCATCGCAGCTAAACGCAAGTGCAATTCAGTGTGGTACATACACACTTTTGTATTGTCATGTGCTGTATAGAAAAACAATGAAGAAGAAATATTTAAGTGCTAGGTTTTTTACCTTAAAGGAGTTGTAAAGGAAAAATAATTCACCTTAATGCAATCTATGCATTAAGGTGAAAAAACATCTGATGATGACGCCCCCCGAGCCCCCGTTTTACTTACCTGACCCCTCGAAAGTCCCGCGCTCGGTCCCGAGATCCTCTTCGCGGCTCAGCCTGGGCGCTGATTGGCTAGAGCGGAGCCATTGGCTGGCACTGCTGTGAATCACATCCAGTGACGTGGCACGCCGAGGGGCGGGGCCCAGTGATACAGCGAGTGGCTATGGCCGCTCGCTGTATCACGGGAGCGCGCCCGCAAGGACTCATTACCATGTGAGCGCTCTCGCATGAAGGTGATGAGTTCTTGCGGGGAGGACCAGAGACAGCCGCCGAGGGACCCCAGAAGATGTGGATCGGGGGCCACTCTGTGCAAAACTAACTGCACAGTGGAGGTAAGTATAACATGTTTGTTATTTTAAAGATTTTTTTTAATTTAGTGACCATTAATTCATCTATGCATTAAGGTGAAAAACCATCCGTGCTGCAATCCCTTCCCCCCCCTTTTAAACTTACCTGGGCTTGGTCCGATCAAGCGATGTGCACGAGCGACGACACATTGTATGCTGTGCCGAGCGAGCAGGAAGGCAGGGCCGAGCCACCCGCTCTGTGTCAATAGACGCAGACAGGGCAGCTTGTGAGGGAGCCTGCATGGGTGCCCCCATGGAAGGTGACTTTCTGAAGAGTAGGAGCCTGGAGCACCAGTGGTGGACCCCAGAGGAAGAGGATCTGGGCTGTTCTTTGCAAAACAATTGCACGGAGTAGGTAAGAATACCACGTTTGTTATAATAAAAAAATAATAATCAAGGTTTAATGTTGCTTTGACAGTGTCTATGAAAAGGCCTCTCCCGACTAACTAATACTTTCCTTTCTGCTTCTTACTTCACAAACTAGCAGAGACGGTCCTCTTTAGGAAAAAGTCCTGAGATCTAAACCAACCAGTGGTGGGGCCCGTCCATTAGGGGCGCATGGGTGCCGCCCCCCTATTCATGGATCTGGCACCCTGATCTACAAACAGGGCGCCTGATGCATAGCTTCCAATAGCAGGGGTGTGTTGTTGTTTTTTTTTTTTTTTTAAGCACGTGATGGGATTCAAAAAAGGGTGGGCTCTGGTGGGAAGGCACTGCACCCTGATGACATACAGTTGTGTGGCAATACTGAAACCAATGATTTGGGAGGAGGGGCCACTAGGGAGACCCTTCTACTAAATGGACATAGTGCCAGATTCAGAAAGAGATACGACGGTGTATCTCCTGATACGCTGTCGTATCTCTGATTGCGCTCGGTAGTATCTATGCGACTGATTCATAGAATCAGTTACGCATAGATATCCCTAAGATCCGACAGGTGTAAGTGTCTTACACCGTCGGATCTTAGGCTGCATATTTATGCTGACCGCTAGGTGGCGCTTCCGTTTGCTTACGCAAGGAATATGCAAATTACTATTTACGTCGATTCAGAAACGAACGACCGCCCGGCGCTTTTTTTGCGTCGTTTGCGTTCGGCTTTTTCCGGCGTAAAGTTACCCCTGCTATATGAGGGGTATGTGCAGCGTATCCTATGTTAAGTATGGCCGTCATTCCCGCGCCAAGTTTTTAATTTTTTACGTCATTTGCGTAAGTCGTTTGCGAATACGGCTGGACGTAATTTACGTTCACGTCGAAAGCAATGACGTTTTGCGGCGGATTTTCGAGCATGCGCACTGGGATGTTTTGACGAATGGCGCATGCGCCATTAAAAAAAACGTAATATACGCGGGGTCAAGCCTAATTTAAATAAAACACGCCCCCAACGTCCCCATTTGAATTACGCGGCCTTACGCCGCAACACATATGTTACGCCGCCGTAAATAAGGGCGCAAGTTCTTTCTGAATACAGAACTTGCGCCCAAAGTTACAGCGGCGTAACGTATCTAAGATACGTTACGCCGGCCGGACAGATACGCTCAGGTATCTGAATCCGGCCCATAGTATTTTGTCCAGTCACAATCACCTCCTCGTTATATAATGCACATTATTTTTTGTTACATTAGCACATAGCATAATAACCCCCCTTGCCACCCAGGTAAGTGGTTCACACTAATCTGTGGGATATACTCCCATACACACTTAGAGGATATAAGCATGCACAATAATTAGAAAGCTGGACAGGTAAAACACGATCTGATTTCTGTCTGATGTAGGCTGTAGGCTATTCTCACGCTCTGTCTCTTTTCCTAATGCCATGTAATTGTAGCATTCTCTGTTTTGTCACTTATCTTCATTCAATATTGCTTCTTTCTTCCTGTTTCCTGCATGCCTACAGTGTCTGCCCTCTGTTTGACTTGTCTTTTCTCCACACTTCAGCCCAGATTTTGCAATTTACTGGCTCTCTCCCTAATACTAGCCCTGAGACGTGTGTTAGTGAGAACATGTTTAGGAAGGAAGGAAATGTGAGGAAGACGGAAAGCTGTATAGAACAAAGAGATAGAGAGGGACATGACTGAGTGTCCGAGAGCTACTCAGAAAGGAAGTGACAATGATTTTGCAAACCATTTTATTCTTAGTGATTGTTGTTCCAAATTTTTGATCGCTGTGTGTACAGAACACATTATGACCCAATGACATCGATCTTGGAGGACCATCTAACGCCATGGCCCTGCCTTATAGATCCTTAGCAGTTGTCTACTCAGGCTCACAGCATAGCTGATCCATCATAAGGTGCTCTTTCAGCTTTCCTACCTGATAATTCCCAGCTGAGATACTTTTATACTGCTGGGCATCACCTGTCAGTCAGACAGAGTTTGGCACAGTGAGATGGATAGCCTGTCATTCATAGATGAACATACTGAGCAGACCCTCTATATAGTTAGTGGTGTGAGCAAAGAGTCTGGACAGTTTTCTGTTTGTCTGGCGAACCCCCACTTGTGCTGATGTCAGCTTTGGGACTGGTAGTGGAGGGTGTGGAGAGGGACAAGCAAAGGGGTGTGGAGAGGGAGAGGCAAATGTAGGGTGGGGTAAGAGCCCGTGGCATATGCCTCACAGGCGGCCAAGAGTTTTCCCCTGTGTCTATTGATGTCTGGCTGTGACTCTCCCTTTGTGTTCTCTGTGACTGCCTTCTTCTACGATTAGTTGTTTTTATTTCTCCTAATGTATCT
This sequence comes from Rana temporaria, assembly GCF_905171775.1. Taxonomy (NCBI): domain Eukaryota; kingdom Metazoa; phylum Chordata; class Amphibia; order Anura; family Ranidae; genus Rana; species Rana temporaria. The sequence continues at coordinate 100,758,749 of NC_053500.1, forward strand.
TTTCACTTTCCTTGCTGCCTGCGTGTGTTTTCCTTTGTGTTGTGATCAGCATTAGTCTAGAGTTGTCTGTCTTCATCATGTGCACAGTTCATCTGTCATAAAGCAGCTGAGCTTTGAGTCTTGTGTATCCCTTAGAACCCCTCCTGTCAGTTATTGTCAACACTTGTCTTGCATGCATCCCTGGCATTAACGATCAAAGGAAGACAACTTTAGGATGGTGGGCAGTACTTCGGAAGCATGCAATTGGATTTTAAACTTTAGCAGACATGCCTGTCATGCAGAGAAGTACGTCTGGCTCTCAGGGGCCAAACTGGTGCTGGGAGAAAGTGGTAGGAGTGGATTGCAGCTCACCAGAACCCTGTTGTATTTGGCTTGCGAGCTCAAGGTACAATGATCTGGGGTCAGCAACATTTCTAACCCAGTCGAGGAGTTCCCTTTGGGGTGTAAAGCACAGGGTAAGATACAAAACCCATTTCCACTATAATAGCAGAATGTGTACTGTATATGTATGCCTGTCTTTACAGAAACCTCATCTGAACGGATTAAACAATGCGTAACTAAATGGATGTGTCCTCACAAAAACACTGGGACCTGATTTCTCAAAAATGTGGCACAATCTAAATATATAAAATAATAATACCCAGGTGTGGATAAACTCAGAACAATTACATACTTATAACTATAGTGGTGCCTTGTTGGAGATGCCCCCCTCTGGGTAAATAAACTTCATTTATATTGCATAGCCCAGAGACATACATTTTAATCAAATTTATCTCAACACAGACAAGGACAACATTTAAAAATACTTCAAATAAAGTCTGTATGACATACTGAATTATAACTTCACATTATTCTTTACATTTAGGCTTGGACATTCTGCATTTTTTGTGCTTCTAGGTTGGTGCTCCCCCCCCCTCCCTTTTTTTTTTATCTGTACATCCACTGCTCCTTATGCAAGCAACCAGATGCTCAGGAACATGCTATATGTATAAAAGATGGTATTTTGCTTTGATGTCACACTGAAATATGTTCCAACAGTAGTGCACATTTTTTTGTAGGTTTTGTGAGTGGCGGATAGATCAGTGTGTAGGACTAGATTATTGCACATGATGCACAGGTGACATATTGTTTTGTTTAGTATATCCGCATTGCAGGGCAACTTGCATGCAATGTTCATGGTAGTAATGCCTGCTTATAGTCTTCAATACTAAACCGGTCCAACGTGTGTGAAAAATAGTACATCGTATTTGTGCAGGAGGAGCTATATCTCTGGGCATAAATGCCCGTAATTCTCCAAACCTCCGATCACTTGTAATAAAACCTAAGTAGTGGCCAAACGCTTGTGCCTTTAGGAAGATTCGCTTTAATATACTAGGCTACCACTTTAGAGGCCACTTATCATATAATGTATTTAAAAAAACCTTGTTACTTCCTCATTAAGGTATTAAAATCTGCTTTATGATGTTGCTGTTTTATTTTATCTTGCTGGTGATCTATATTACCTGCCTGTGCCCCTCCTTCTCAGAGTAAATTGACCACGCTAAGCATTGCTCCAGTTTCATGCTAGCGTGGTCAGTTTGCCTCTTGTGTCATCCCGCTCTTGTCCCTCTGTCTGTACAGGCACACTGTGCAGGACCACAGCATGCCTGTGTAGATCAGTGGTCTGTACAAAAGTCACGCCCCTCCAAATCCATCTCTCCTACCTTGAATGATGGTGGCAGATTCCTCTGCAGCCACTCCTCCCCTTCTTTAGTCAGTACAAAGCCATGCCCCCTGTCCATCCATCCTGCCTTGACTGATGGCAAATTCCCCTCCCCTTCTCCTTGTGTAATGAAGTAATTGCTCGCTGTTTACACACCCACCAGCAGGTCTATGCATTACACTGACCTAGTGATCACATGACCTGCACTTCAAAAGCTGGGGAATGCGTTAAAGGCAAGTTTTTTGTCATGACAGGCTTGAATGTCTATATGGAAAACTGTTTTTGTGAGTGCTGAAGTTCACTACTTAACTACTTTAAAGTCCCCTGTGCTGTTACAAAATTCTCAGTGCGAACTCCAAAGAGAATATTTGTTGTAGATTGTATGATACCTCACTGGCATACATGCTTAATATTGAATGTGTCACTTACCATCTGCAGTCTCTAAACTGGGATTCACTGCTTTGGATGATGATATAAACTGTATTAGGTACACCTGTTCAATTGATTGGTAGCACAAATTATTAATCAGCAAATCACATGGAAGCTACTCAATGACTTTAGGCAACTTGGTGGTGGAGACGTCTTGCTGAAGTTCAAACTGAGCATCAGAATGGGGAGGAAAGGGGATTTAGGTGACTTTGAACGTGACATGGTTCTTGGTGCCAGACCCCCTGCACTGTTGTTCTGCCTGAAGACTCAAAGCTGTTGCCCATTGCAGCACTGGAAATTCAGGGACAAGAAGAGGACAGGCATTGCTACAGTGAAGATTCCTCCAGGATCCAGTTGCCTGCACTGTGTGGGACATAGTGTACTGTAGGTCAGTGATGTAAAGCCTGAGTACCAACTAAAAAGATACTGGCATATAATAGCAGTTCCTTTCTAAACAGAGTAATGAAAAAATAATAAAATCGCTGTCTACATACTTAGTTTTTTTTTTGTTTACACTTTATCCCAGTGTCACATGGCTACAATCCTCTGCACAGCTCCACGCCGAATAACTGGTGGGCGTGACTATATGTTTTTTTTGTACTATTACTGGGCAGGGGCATACCTGCAAAACAGACATGGGGAGATAAAAGGCACTGCTGTTCTTTCATGGCATCCTGTACCTCCATATGAGACGATATGGGACACAAACTGACCACAGAAGCACACATCGGCTCTGATACCCCTAACTAAAATCGAATGGAACCAATTGCATTCAGAAGTCACCTAATTCGTAAATAGACTCCATCTGTGTGTAATTTAATCTCAGTAAAAATACAGCTGTTCTGTGAAGCCCTCCGAAGTTTGTTAGAGAACCTTGGTGAACAAACAGCATCATGTAGGCCAAGGAACACACCAGACAACTAAGGGATAAAGTTGTGGAGAAGTATAAAGCAGGGTTAGATTTATATAAAAAAAAATATATCCCAAGCTTTAAACATCTCATGGAGCACTGTTCAATCCATCCGAAAATGTAAAGAGTATGGCATAACTGCAAACCTATCAAAACATGGTCGTCTACCTAAACTGACAAGCCAGGCAAGGAGAGCATTAATCAGAGAAGCAGCCAAGAGGCCCATGATAACTCTGGAGGAGCTACAGCGATCCACAGCTCAGGTGGGAGAATCTGTCCACAGGACAACTATTAGTCGTGCGCTCCACAAATCTGGCTTTTATGGAAGAGTGGCAAGAAGAAAGCCTTATGTTGAAAGAAAGTTAAAGAAGTCCCATTTGCAGTTTGCAAGAAGCCATGTTGGGGACACATCAAACATGTAAGAAGGTGCTTAAAAGCAAAATGCTATATGTAGCAGAAAATCTAACTCTGCACAGCAGCCTGAACACTCCATCCCCACCATGAAACATGGTGGTAACCGCATCATGTTTAGGGAATGCTTTTCTTCAGCAGGGACAGGAAAGCTGGTCAGAGTTGATGGGAAGATGGATGGAGCCAAATACAGGGCAATCTTAAAAGAAAACCTGTCAGATTCTGCAAAAGACTTGGGTGGAGGTTCACCTTCCAGCAGGACAACGACCCTAAACATACAGCCAGAGCTACAATGGAATGGTTTAGATCAGGGGGCTCCAACCTGCGGCCCGAGGGCCACATGTGGCCCTTTGCTAGCCTTTATCCGGCCCTTGGGGCACAATTCTTCCCACTGACATGAGACACTATTCCACCCATTGACACCAACAATGGGGCACTATATTATCCATTGATACCAATGATGGGATACTATTCCTCCTACTAATAAGGGGAATACTCCTCTTCCTATTGACCACCAACCCTGAGGCCATATATATTCTCACTGATGCCGGGCCCGTGACATTTTCTTCCCTTGCTGGCCCCAATCCGGCCCTCCTAAAGTCTAAAGGGCAATAAAGTGGCCCTTTGTTTTGAAAAGTTTGGAGACCCCTGGTTTAGATCAAAGCCTATTCATGTGTTAGAATGGCCCAGTCAAAGTCCAGACCTAAATCCAATTGAGAATCTGTGGCAAGACCTGAAAATTGCTGTTCACAGATGCTCTCCATCCAATCTGACAGAGCGAGTGAGTAAATAAATAATAAAAGTGACAAACAAGTGGCCGGAGTGAGTCGCAGACCGGAAGTGATGTGAGAGGTGTTCTAACGCCGTTTTATCTCATTGCACTTTTTAATTGTTTTTTGTCATTTAACCACTTGTCCAGCGGGCCTATTTTGGCACTTCTCTCCTTCATGTAAAAATCAAATTTTTTTTGCTAGAAAATTAATCAGAACCCCCAAACATTATATATTTTTTTTAGCAGACACCCTAGGGAATAAAATGGCGGTCATTGCAACTTTTTTTTCTTGCACGGTATTTGCGCAATCATTTCTCAAACGCCTTTTTTTGGGAAAAAAACTTTCATGAATTAAAAAATAACAAAACAGCAAAGTTAGCCCAATTTTGTATAATGTGAAAGATATGTTACGCCGAGTAAATGGATATCTAACATGTCACGCTTTAAAATTGTGCACACTCATGGAATGGCGCCAAATTTCGGTACTTAAAATTCTCCATAGGTGACGCTTTAAATTTTTTTACAGGTTACTATTTTCGAGTTAGAGGAGGTCTAGTGCTAGAATTGTTGCACACGCTGTAACGCACGCGATGATACCTCACATGTGGGGTTTGACTGGCGTGTACATATGTCGGCGGGACTTGCATGCGTGTTCGCATCTGCGCGTGAGATAACGGGGACAGGGGCGTTTTGAAAAAAAAAAAAAAAAAATTATTTTACTTAATTTTTTTTTATTTTTACACTTTTTTTTGATCACTTATATTCCTATTACAAGGAATGTAAACATCCCTTGTAATATTAATCAGTGTGACAGGTCCTCTTTATGGAGAGATGTGGGGTAAATAAGACCCCACATCTCTCCTCCAGGCTTACAAGCATGAAATCGGTGAAAAAAAAAATCACTGATCACATGCTGACAGCCGCGATCGCGGCTTTGTTTACTTCCGGGTACCGGGCGTGACGTCATAACATCGCGTACGGGCCTCCGACGGTCATAGAGATGCTTTCTCTATGCTTTCCAGGCAGCGCCGACCGATTCGCTCTCCGGGCCCCCGATGGCACGAGAGACCCCGGAGAAGCACCGGATGGCGGCGGGAGGGGGGGGGGACACGTCCCCTCCCGCTGCCTATAAGAACGATTAAGCGGCGGAACCGCCAATTTGATCGTTCTTATCGTGCACAGAATCGACAGCTGTAGATGCCGATATCTGAATGATGCCTATAGCTGCAGTTATCACCGCACAAACTCGAGGACGTCCGGTGGACAAGTGGTTAATAAACTATTGCTTGTTCAATACATTTTACACTATGGGAGGCATTTTATCTATTCCATTTCTGTATGTGAACCGGAGCCCTTAGCGATACATTAAGAGCATAAAACCTGGAGCCTGGAGGTTGGATATCGTCGGTACCTATATATGTCCTTGAGACTGATTGTTTACTGCATAAAAGGTGAGAGTTCTGTAAGCACTGAGCAGTTGTGTGAAGGCCCGGGAATATATCTTTGTTGGTGGAAGATCAACTTAAATTGGAGGTTCACCCCAAAAAAATCAATTTTTAACATGGGGCTAATTGTGGGCTAGTTGTGGGAAGCAGAATCGGGTGTTTTTTTTTAAAAACAATGCAGTACTTACCGTTTTAGAGATAGATGTTCTCCGTGGCTTCCGGGTATGGGCTACGGGACTGGGCGTTCCTATTTGATTGACAGCCTTCCGACGGTCGCATACAGGGCGTCACGAGTTCCGGAAAGTAGCCGAACGTCGGTGCGCAGGCGCCGTATAGAGCCGCACCGACGTTCGGCAACTCGTGACGCGCTGTATGCGACCGTCGGAAGGCTGTCAATCAAATAGGAACGCCCAGTCCCGAAGATCATACCCGGAAGCCACGGAGAACATCTATCTCTAAAACGGTAAGTACTGCATTGATTTAAAAAAAAAACACCCGATTCTGCTTCCCACAATTAGCCTCAATCTAATGTTAAAATATTTTTTTCGGGTGAACCCCCGCTTTAAGAGGACTTTGTTTATTCATTCACTGACACTTGGACATTCGTTTTGGATTTACTTGTTTATTTGTATTATCGCACTCAATAATACACATTGTGATATTGGAGGAACTGCGCAGATCACTTTCCCTTTTCAATTGAATACAAATGCACGCCACACTTTTCACATATATTTATTTGTAAAACATTTTGAAAATCATTTTATAATTTTCCTTCCACTTCACAATTATGTGCCACTTTATGTTGGTCTATCACACAAAATCCCAATAAAATACATTTACGTTTTTGGTTGTACCATGACAAAATGTGAAAAATTTCAAGGGGTGTAAATAATTTTTCAAGGCACTGTATCAGCCTCTGTTGCCAACCATCAAAAAATGGATTACTGTTGGAACATATTGCAGTGTAGCACCAGAATAGAATACCCACTTTTAACATATAGTACACGCATATATAGTGTATACATATGCAATAGGCCCGTTGTTTGTATTTAAGAAATGATGGATGGAGAGTGGACGCACAAAAATGGGCAGCACCTTCCTATGAGCACAAATATTGCAACATGTCTAAACACAAATGTAAAGTGTAATATAAAGCTATAGTTCAGTATGTCATATAGACTTTAAAGGAGTTGTAAAGGAAAAAGTTTTTTCACCTTAATGCATTCTATGCATAAGGTGAAAAAACATCAGAGTATACCGGCTCCCCGTTATACTTAGGCTAGGTTCACACCGTTAAATCGGATGGAATCGTATATGACAAAATCGGATGGAATCGTATGTCAAAATTTTCACTAAAAAATCGGATCCTGATTTTAAATAATGTCTGGGAAAAAGAAGATTTTTGAAGTTATGGATATTCAGGGTAACTCCGCCGTCAATTTAAAACAAAAATGACGTGCGGTTCCCCCTAAATATCCATAACCAGACCCATTATCCGAGCACGTTGACCTGGCCGGCCGCAGAAAAGAGGGGGGACAGAGTGCGGCCCCCCCCCTCTCCTGAACCGCACCAGGCCACATGCCCTCAACATTGGGAGGGTGCTTTGGGGTGCCCCCCAAAGCACCTTGTCCCCATGTTGATGGGGACAAGGGTCTCATCCCCACAACCCTTGCCCGGTGGTTGTGGGGGTATGCGGGCGGGAGGTTTATCAGAATCTGGAAGACCCCTTTAACAAAGGGGACCCCCAGATCCTGACCCCCCCCCCTGTGTGAAATGGTAATGGGGTACACTGTACCTCTGGAAACAAAGGAAAAATTACCGCGCTAAAAACAATCGAAATCACTAACAGAGCTGCAACAACAAAGTGTCATACATACACAATACAAGCAAGGAAAAAAGGAGATGTTGCGCTGGTTAAATATATATATCTAAACAATAAAATTGATATGAAATAAATTGCATAAAATTGAAGCCAATAAACCCAAAACAATGGGAAGCTATAAAATTAATAGAAAAACTCAGTCCCAGTATATCCGCAATAGGTATAGTTCATATTATAGTGAATAAATGTTCTGGAGAAGAGCATGTGCGATACCACCACCACGAATTAGTAAAAATTGGAGGCTTACCACATGGCAAGCAATAAATGCTTGCGGCTGCAAACCCCAGCCAGGGCCTTTGAGCGATCCTCACAGGGGGGGGGGGGGATGAATGTTGAGACCTCCAACGAATCCACGGTGTTGAAGTGTGTCACAAAAAAGAACACTCAATGGTGAAGTATGACAAGAACCGGCACACACATGAGGTATATTGTGACTTATGGAACCACCACCACCAACACCCTATAATTAGGAGGCTTACCAGAGCGTATAAATAAACCAGCATGTGGCTAAAACCCTAGCCAGGGCCTTTGAAAATCCTGGGCTGTGATTATTATGTCTACGTCACTGGGGAAGCCCAAGAAGAGGGAAGACTATGGGCTTCGCCAGTGACGTAGCAGAGGGTACGTCAGAGGGGGCGGGGTCACGTGACGGGTGGCCCTGCCTCCTCTATATAAGTAATGTCACAGCTCCAGCGCGTCATTCCGCTGGGCTGTGTCCGGCGATGAGGAGGTCGGGGATGCTGCGCTCCAGATGGATCTTCTCAGCGCTGGATCGGAGAACACCCGGCCGTCGCAGGATCTTCTCATCGCGGGAGATCAGCCCTCGCAGGATCAGGACAACGCTGGAAGCCGGGAACGAGTGTGTTTTTTTTTTTTTTTTTTTTTTTTAATAAAGGACTTTATTCTAAGGTGTCAGTGTGTTTTTTTTACAATACTTTACACATCCTTCGTGAAATGGTAGAGGTACCCCATTACCATTTCACACAGGGGGGGGGTCAGGATCTGGGGGTCCCCTTTGTTAAAGGGGTCTTCCAGATTCTGATAAACCTCCCGCCCGCATACCCCCACAACCACCGGCAAAGCACCCTCCCAATGTTGAGGGCATGTGGCCTGGTGCGGTTCAGGAGAGGGGGGGGCCGCACTCTGTCTCCCCCTCTTTTCTGCGGCCGGCCAGGTCAACGTGCTCGGATAATGGGTCTGGTTATGGATATTTAGGGGGAACCGCACGTCATTTTTGTTTTAAATTGACGGCGGGGTTCCCCTGAATATCCATACCAGACCTAAAAGGTCTGGTTATTGAATTTGCGGGGACCTCTGTTCGGGTTCGCTCAACCCTAGTAATAAAAAATCGGGTACGATTTATCGCACAGTCATCCGATTTAGTACGATTTAGATTGACCACAATATAAAAAAAAAACGGACACGATTTTAATACGATTTCAAATCAGGACCAAAAATCGTGGTCAAACACGATTTTTGATGCGATTTTAAATCGTATCAAATCTGATGCGGATCAAATCGGATGCACTTGGGGACCTAAATTAATGAATGGAAGTGAATGGATACGTTTTGCCATACAGATTTGTACGATTTTAAAGCTAAAATCGTGAATAAAAGTAGGATGACAAAATCGTGGTGTGAATGCACCCTTACCTGACCCCTCGAAAGTCCCGCGCTCTGCCCCGACATCCTCTTCGCCTCTCAGCCTGGCCGCTGATTGGCTAGAGCGGATGGATTGAAAGCAGCGCAGCGATTGGCTGGCACTGCTGTCGACCACATCCAGTGACGCGGCGCACCGAGTGATACAGTGAGCGGCTATGGCCACTCGCTGTATCACGGGAGCGCGCCCGCAAGGACTCCACACAATGCAAGCTCTCTCGCATGAATGTGTGTAGTTTTTGCGGGGAGGACCAGAGACAGCCGCCGAGGGACCCCAGAAGATGTGGATCGGGCCACTCTGTGAAAAACGAGCTGCACAGTGGAGGTAAGTATAACATGTTTGTTTATTTAAAACATTTTTTTTTTTTTTTGTTTACAACCCCTTTAAGTGGTTTTAAATGTTTGGCATTTTGTCTCTGGTATAAATGTGATTAAAATGTATACTTATGGGATATAAAGTACGTTTATTTACACAAAGGGGGACATCTCCAATAAGAGAGACTTAAGTTATTTTAATATTTGTATAAATATATTCTACCAAAGAAATTTTTTCAGAATGCAAAGCAACAAGGTGATACTTGTATACTATCCAACAGCAAGGGTACGGCCATCAGCTGCATACAGGTCACAGGGATCAGCAGCGAGTATGGCTTTTGCAGTGGATCATTTCCTGTGCTTAGGTTTGTGCTTATTTTCCTCATTTTATGACTGTCAGCGATGTCTTTTTCCTGCACTGTTTCCTTCCGCTTGGATGAAAACTGCATAGTTTAGGAACTGCTGATCTCGGCACACTGACATTGTTCAGTAAGTTTGAATGTGTGCCACTCCATGAGCAAGTGTTCTGTATTTTGTCTTGAAACAAAGATTTTTCATTGATGGAGTAATTGGCACTTATGTAAACTTTGTTTTGCACATACAGTAGTTCAAAACTTGCCTTGATGATACATTTTATTTTCCTTATCTACAGAGCTACCAAACTTGTAGGAATCTTGTACTGGTGTATGGATGCAGCCATTAGTGATCCCCTCTGCAGAGGATGCTATATGCAATGTTTTTTTTTTACTTCAGACGTGAAACAATTATGTAGAATAGAAGTTCTGAGTTTAGTGTGACTTTAATATGTATCATGCAAAGTGACTCAGAGTATTGAAGTTAGAGACAGACAGGCAAGCAATTTGAGCAATGGTCACCTCCTGTATTTCTTTCAGTCCAAGTTTGTTTACGCACACCAAAGTAATTTAGCTTAAATGTATAAATAACCCGTGAATCTGTGAGTCTTCTTCACTGAGGCCCAGAGGCGATTCAGTTTGCATGTGCCGCGCTATATAAGTTTTTCATTCATTCCATTCATTCACTGCTGATCCTTGCTGATAGTCATTTCATTGATTTACCTTCGTAAACAGTTCCTGTATAGTAAGGAGTGATTTCCATTTTAATACTATCAGGCAGGTGACTGCTGGGAGAAAATAAATACTTTGAAATATGCACCTAAAGTGGTTGTAAAGGCAGACTTTTTTTTACCTTGATGCATAGAAAAAATAAACCTGTGTACAACAGCTCCCCTCAGCCCCCCTAATACTTACCTGAGCCCCATTTCGATCCAGCAATGTTGCACGATAGACTAGGCTGTTAGACTCTCCCTTATTGGCTGAGACAGCAGCGAAGCACCATTGGCTCCTGCTGCTCTCAATCAAAGTCAGTGAGCCAATGAGGAGAGAGAGGGGGTGGGGCCAGACTGCTTCACTGTGTCTGAATGGACACACAGAGCCTTGGCTTGGGTGCCCCCATAGCAAGCTCTATTTATGGCTTTCACAATGCCAGTTGTTGGTTACTACTGAACCCTATTGATATATGCTGAATTTGGGATGGTGTGCAGTAGGAATACACTGATTGACTGTTGCCATAAGAATTCTATTTACAGTTTTTATCAACCCTTTTATAACCATTTAAACCAATTACCAAGCCTAACAAAATATGTTTTCTTGTATTTAAGGACATATAAGGGTTTTAATTGGCACGCAGTTTTAATACATACCCAGCTCATATTTTTTTTATTGGAAGCTGACAAATAGACAAAAATTTGAAAAATGCAGTTTGGATACATTTACATGAGTGGCAGTCCCTATCGCCCCCCCCCCCCCCCCTGAGAATCAATCTGTGGTAGAGCAGCAGCTGTGAGGCAGTGTGTTTTTTTTCCAGCCAAAGTGAAATGCAGCAACCTTCTTCTGTCAGTGGTTTGTAGCCGAATGGTTGCAGCGATGATTATTGTATTATAAGAGCAGGAAGTCCCCACTGTCAGAATACAGTATCCTGGCAGGGTGGGCGATTCCTGCAGCCACCTAGTGTGTGTTTTTTTTTTCTTTTTTTTTTTCAGCCAGCAGGAAACATTTTAGGCATCCTCTGCAATAGGAATTATATTTATGGTGAGATCCTCTCTAAGGGTTAATTACTTCATAAGGGTCCTTTCACACAGGCAGTCCGCTTTGCTTAGCAGCAGGGCTGTGGAGTCGGAGTCTGAGTCGAGGAGTCGGGGGAAATTTTGGGTACCTGGAGTCGGAGTCGGCAAACAATGCACCGACTCCTACTAAATTTAGATTGGAATAAAAAAAAAAAAAGCAAGTTTAAATGTCCCAATTCACAAAAAGTTATAATTAATGACTTCTCTACTGTAAGAATAAAGACCAATGCATGCAGTGCCTCACGTAACCGCAAAACTAACACGTTAAGTGACCGTGAAGAAGCATGCTTTTCATGTGCTTCACTATATGGCACACAACGCACAATTAGGAGCGGCAATACTTATACTTTCCATAGTGTTGTGTTCTGCTTTTACAGGGAATGCATGTTAGAGAACCAGTAAGTGTCCAAATAAAAAAATTCCAACAGGAGTTTTATAAAGCACTAAAAGAAGTTGAAAAGTATGATCGCTCATCAAAACTTACTGTTGAAGAAGCCATCCTTGTTTATCCAGAGATCGTTGGTGATGTGGCCAGAATAGTTACTGCAATGCCACCCACCCAAGTCAGTGTCGAAAGATTATTTTCAGCCCTAAAACTTAAGAGCCTCTATGAAAGAGGATCTGGCAGAGGCAATTCTCTTCCTTAGAACTCTACATTGAATTGATTTGCATTTGCTAAGCCTAGAACTACATTTCAAGATTAATATAAACCATTTCTAGGTTTTACAGATTTTGTTTTTGGTTCATTATAGATAAGCTTTGTTTTTGTTCTAAAACAACCAAATAATGTGGTTTGTATTTTTGAACTGGTAAAGATCCTGTTCCTGATGTTTATGCCTGCTGCTACTATCCAGCCACTTGATTGTTTTCATTGTGTTTGTCTTTTGCTTAAGCTGTGCAATACAGTAGACTGTTGGCTTCCCAGCCAGTATTCCTGTGGTAGGTTGCGTTTCTTTCCCTCAAGGAATGTATAAAATACATTCGCATATTGATACAGAGGAGTCGGAGTCGGGGAGTCGGAGTCGGAAGTACATAAAACTGAGGAGTCGGAACATTTATCTACCGACTCCACAGCCCTGCTTAGCAGGGTATCGCTCCGGTGAGATGGTGAATGACCGACTCGTCTTCATTCCCTGTGCTGAGACGGACCTATTGGAGTCCCGCTCTCCTCTATAGGGATATGGAAGATCGGATGAAAATGGGCCACCTGTCTGTTTTTTCATCTGATCCAATCCGCCAGACGGATGGAAAATAAAGCCACCTGGTGGACAGGATTAGATGGCAGTGGGTGTCAGCGGACACGTCACCACTGACATCCGCTGTCCCATAGGGGCAATTCATCCGATCATGTCCACCTGAAAAACTGAAAGGGGCCCAAGTGGGTGGGTCAGGTGGAGTCTGAGACTTCAGGCTCTGGCAATTACATTGCCAGTAATTGCAACTTCCTCGGTCTGTACCCAGAAACTGCAGAGAGGATTGTATGCAACTAGTGGCTGAAGGAATAGTGGCCACAGGTTTTACAGAAGTTAAATGGGGAACAGGGACCTGAAACCTGATCATTAAACATTTACTTTTGGAGTTACTCTGTTGTCGTTTACCTCTGTAACAAAACAAGAACATATTACACAACAGTGAGAAATTAACTTTTAATAAGTTAAACTCTGGGAAAAATATATGTTATCTTTAAGACTGGATTCACACCTATGCTTTTTTAGTGCTTTTTGCATTATGCAGATTTGCACTACAGAACGTGTTCCATAGGAAACCATGGTAAATGGGCTGTAGTGTAGTGCTGTATCCAGCCTTAAAGAGAACAAACCGTGCCTACAGTTTTGGCTATGGGTTTGTTTTCAACCTTTTACTGCATTAGCAGCACAAATGTTAATCATGACCATGATTTGATTGGTTATCACACATAGTGGTAACCAATCAAGTCTCTATGTCCCCAATCAGAGCGATCTCCAGGGTGTTCTGCAGCTGCGAACCATTAACATCTATAAACATTCTCCCTGCTCTGAGCATTTACTGAGAGAATATTTATACAGATGAAGGGGTAAAGGGACAGACGGGATTCTAGGAGAAAGTACAGTCCTTGATCTGCCAGATTATGTTGTTTACTATGCACCAGAATGATGCAATGTAGTACCATATCTAGAGCAAAATTAATAGGCAATCCACCTGGGCATTTTCAGCACATTTTTGAAGCAGAAAGGTATATACTGAATGAAAAAGATGTGGAATACCAGTAGAACAAACACTTCTTCTTTACACAATTTACAATGAGTACTTTTGTTTGCTTGGTTCCGTAGGAATTGCAAGAATAGCTATGGGAAGTTCTTGACTTCGGTCTTTCTACCACTTCAGATCTGTTTTAGAATTGTATACCTCTTGGAGATCAGGCCCTTCCTAGCATAAATTTCCTTGGAGGTATTTTCAAATGTGGTGAGGGTAGGTAGAAGACGGTATGAGATGAGGCTGAGCAAAATATTGAGATGAGTAGAAAGAATTTGCCTACTTACATTTTTTTCTATCAGCTGACCAAACCTAATATGACCCTGTGCTTTGTACATGAAAAACAGGTTCACTTTAAGGCTGACACCTTCTGAACTACTACTGTGGTAAGTTACAGGGCCTTGCCTTTTTGGAACCTGGGGTGTGATTATTGTGCTAATGAAATCCCTGCCAAAAATAAGGACAACCAGATGTGGAAATTCTGGGCTCCGGGGAAAAGCAATAAGTTGAACAATATTGTAGCCAAGTCCAGGAATACTCTAGCCTGTGCAGTAGATGCTCTGGTGATTCCTTGGACCCAATTCCAATGCGTTTATGCATTCCCTCCGATGAAGATCCTACCTCTACTGCTGTGCTAGGCTCCTGGTGAGGCTTATCGCACCAAAGTGGCCCAGAACAGCGTGAGACAGTGTTCTGGTGGACCTGCCTTGACTTCCACACAGACAAGACTTACTGGCCGAAGGCCCCCCTGTTCCAGCGTGACACTGGCTGTTGTAACCCAAGTCCTAAAGCATAGGGTATCTCTGTTATTCCCACCTTACTCTGAGCAAGGAAATTAAACTCCGGTAAGATTTACCATTGCAGGGATTACTCTTATCACTCGTATTTTGGCCTTTGTTCGGTCTGGCCTTGACCAGCGTCTTGCTCTGGGTACCCCCAAGAGACAGGTTCTGCTTTATTCATCCACTTTCTGAAAACCCTTGCTTCACAGTCCCTCTCAGGACTTTTCTGCAGGAAGTTGGTCATACCATTCCCCCAATTCTACCTCTTGTGTCACCTTTGGGATTTTAACTTGGTTAAAGTTCGCCACCCCCCCCTCCCCTCTTTAAACGAATAACGTAATTTTGTTGAAATACCTTATTCTTTAAAGTGGTACTAAAGGTACAACTTTTTTTACCTTAATGCATTAAAGTAAATGTTTTGGCAATTGCTCTTGCAATTCAACCAGCTTACCCATTATTCACTTGCCGCAAGACTTCTGTGTACTCTTGTTTGTCAGTAGGCAAAGTCAAACTTTATTTCTTTTGATAAGAGCCTTCCAAACTGGTGTAGTAATATTCTGCTGTAGCTGGATAGTGCATTTAGATTGTTACCAGATTTCTCTCAAATCAGTGGAAATACAAGGTTATAATTTAGATACAAAAAAGGAAAATAAGCATCATAAAGTGAAAATCAGGGACTCTTATACATGCAGAAACAGTATGAGGTATCGCTGTACTAATCCATAGCAAACACAAAAGATCATACTACTCAAAACAAACAAACCAAACAAAATAACTTTGAAAGTATTAACATACCAAAAACACAGCACTACACCCAAAACTGACTCCCTTCCAAAACATTGAAAACTATACTCCATAGCTTTTTTTCTCAGAAAATAGGTGCAGGAACTCAACCACGACCCCGTTCAGATTTCACAAACAGTAGAAGGGTCTTAAAGGGGCATTAAATATGAGGATTGCATTACATACAGAGTGCAGAGTTCAGGGGGGTTACACACAGTGCAGAGCTGTCACTTGTAAACACAGAAACCAGACTTCTGTGTTTACAAGTGTTTGTGGTGAGCAGGCAAAATTTACAGCTGCCAGACTCAAACTAGGATCTGGTAGAGTGTGCCAATCTGCTGCCAATGCCCCAATCAGACAGCCAGCCTGATCCAGTATCCTCCTCCTACCTTCAGCCCTGGGTGGGAGATCTTAACAGGTTTTTACATAGCAGCTTAAAGGGGTTGTAAAGACAAAAATATTTTCCTCTTAAATTAAAGTCTGACAGTAGCTGATAAAGTAAAAAGTAATGTTTTGCATTATAACTAGTTTGATACCTGTTGAAATCGAGTTGTTTTATTCACCTCCAGCACTCCTGAATCATTATTCTCACTGACTTCCTGGTTTGCGGTTTCGCATTCATTCTTGCTACATCACGGCCTAATGGGAACTACAGTTCCCATTAGGCTTAGCCTCCATGCCTGTGAGGGATAAGAGAGCATCTTCACGCAGGGCTGTAGTCATAGGGAGGGGGTGAGCACATTCTGCTTTCCACCATGCAAAACCGCTCAGATGCTGGTGGAAAGCAAGAAGAGGAGAGACAGGAAATGGCATTTTCAAACCTGGATTACTGTATTTTGGAGGTCAAAAGGAAAAACGAGGTAAGTGATATTTAAATGCTCTAGCTTACAGCAATCAATTGATCTAATAAAAAATGAACCTTTAGTGTTCCTTTAAGCAAGGATTAGGGGAGAGCACATAGTTATCAACTTTAAGATATCATTTACACTGGAAGTTTGGTGGGATGTCTGTCACCCAAAAGAAGTTCCGGAACTTCTTTTGAGTGACGGGCATCTCCCAATTCTGTTTGCGTAATTATACCACGATTCGTTGGGTGACAATCGTGGCAGAATCGCAGCGATTTAAAATTCTGATCAGTCCAAAAAGAAGAAAATGTACATAAGTAATAATACAGTTGCGGATGGCATCTAGTCACTGCTTGCTGCTGTTTTATTGTTGTTCATAAAGTTTATTGCTTGTTTATGGTAGAGGGATTTGCATTGTTCTTATAATTTTGTAGTAGTAGACAGACTCATTCTAAAATGAATTGGCAGCTACAATGTGTTTCTTAGGACAACACCCAGTCTTCTGCGTTGCAGTGTTTAACCATAACCCACTGCAGTTTACATATCTGCGTTTCATAAAACACATATGGAATGCTGCTTAGCTGCAGCTGTAGTTGGTATTCCATAGATCACTATATGGAGAATGCTGGCAATGCCCAGCAGAATGTTCATTCGGATCCTATAAGAACTGGTCCATTATACTGTGTGTAGCTTTTGTAGAGCGCTGACGAGTACAATGCCAGCACAAGTCACAAAGGGTTCAGCAAAAAAACAGTTTTCAGTGTCAGCAGACTCATTTTCTCTGAATAGTGAATGGAGCTCAATACAAGCTTGTTAGTGGCACAGGGTAATGGTCCAAACTTTGAAGGATCATTCTTATTTCCCATTGTGAGAAAAAATTGTCAGCTTACTCACAAAAACAGGCCTTTAGTAAGTCAAAAAGATTAAAGGGGTTGTAAAGGTACAATTATGTTTTCCTAAATAGCTTCCTTTACCTTAGTGCAGTCCTCCTTCACTTGCCTCATCCTTCCATTTTGCTTTTAAGCCTAGGTTCACACTGCTGCGAATTCAAAATCGCGGTAAAATGCGTTCCAAATCGTACCCAGTGTGAACCAGGGCTGAATGTTCTTATTTCTTCTGAGAAATCCTCACTTCCTGTTCTTCTGTCTGTAACTCCACACATATTAATGCAAGGCTTTCTCCCTGGTGTGGAGTGTCGTGCTCGCCCCTCCCTTGAGGGGGGAGGGGCGAGCAGGAGAGTCGGGACGCCCACTAACACACAGCTCCTTTCTTTATCTGCAATGTAGAGAGCGTCCTGACTCTCCTGCTCACCCCTTCAAGGGAGGAGGTGAGCATGACACTCCACACCAGGGAGAAAGCCTTGCATTACTGTGTGGAGTTACAGAAAGAAGAACAGGAAGTGAGGATTTCTCAGAAGAAATAAGGACATTTAAAAGCAAAAGGTAAAGGAAGCTATTTAGGGAAAAAATGTTATACCTTTACAACCCCTTCAAATTGCAGTCAGTCATAAATTGACAGCTTTATACAATATATTTCTGAAAACAGGTTGATTGCTGGAAGACATTACTTTATTTACATCTTAAAGGGGTGTTCCAGACAATTTTTATGTTTATTAAAAGTCAGCAGCTACAAAAAGTGTAGCTGCTGGCTTTTAATAAACATACACTTACCTGCTCCAGCGTTCCAGCGACGCGCCGGCCGGGGGTCCGCTCCTCTCACCCCCTCCCTGGCCGGCGTCTTCATTTCAACTGTGGGCACCCGGCCGTGACAGCTTTCGGCTTCACGACCGGGCACCCACTGCGCATGCTCGAGCGGCACTGCGCATGCACGCGCGGGCCGGCGCTGCGCCACCTGATTGGACAGGAGATCGCCTAGGACCTGTGACGTGTCCTAGGCGATCGCCTACAGGAAGGGGCTGCTGTGGGCGATTAAGCTTAATCGCCTAACCAGCCTCTCGGCGGAAGGAGGAAGTGGGACAGGAAGTCCCACTCCTCCTGAAGCCCCCACTCCCCCCCCCCAAAAAAAATACATGCCAAATGTGGCATGTAAGGGGGTGAGGAGTGGGATAAGCGGAAGTTCCAATTTTGGGTGGAACTCCGCTTTAAAGTAAAGCTAAAAGAAAAGTGGAGGGATTGGAATTCCTGTCAGGTTTTTATTGGTGTCCATGCCCATGTTCACTCTCTACATTTTATGTTTACCATTATCATGGAAATAAAAATAAAAAATCTCCCCCAAAACAGTAATAGAGGGAAAATTGTTCCAATGAAAACACTAGTTCTGGTGACAACCAGGGGATTCTTTGGCCTAGTTCACACTGGCTTTGAAAGCAGGCATTTGAGGGGCATTTTTAATGATCCTCAAACACCTTATGCACTTGATAATATGGACAGCAAAAAAAATTGACACCTCATGTGGAGCTTGAAAGGAGTTTTTTTAATATTCTTAAGTCTATAGTAACTGCGCGTTAGTACATTATAGCTAATAGTACAGTTTTAACGTGCCAAAAATGCATGTGAACGGTGCCACAAAGGCACTTAGGACGTTTGTGGTAGCGTTTTTAAGGCTCATTAAGTGCACCTAGTAACGCTATAAGCACGTTTTGATAAGCGTCTGTATTTTGTGCAAGTGTGAACAAGCCCTGGGGGGGGGGGGGGGGGGGGATTTCCTTTCACTTCCTGTTTTGGTTATGGGAAAGGAAGGAGAAAGCGGAGTACAATACAGCCACTGCTGTATTCAAAAAGGAAAAAAAAGGTTTGCGTTTAGCACCACCATAAGTATGCTTTTAGTGAATGAGGAGAGCACCTTGAACTTAAATGATCATTAGCCATATTTTTAGTGGGAAAAAAACTGGATGTTTTCTATTCGCCAGCTATAATGCTGCAAATTCTGTTATTCATAGAGGATATGGCCATTGAATCCAGAGGATTGAGTAGATCAGCAGACACTCATTTCTTCTTCATATGGGGAAATAATGTATGTAAACATATTTAAACCGTTTCATTGATCAAAAGATTACAAATTTTCTGTTGGCGATCTTGTAATTCAGACCCTTCTGAAGGGTATAGGCAGGTCCTGCACCTCTCTGCATACTACACTGCAGTTCTCTATTCTGACCTGTCCTCGGTCCTCAGCCTAAGAATGGACAATGAAAGGGCAAAAGCATACTGATAAGGTCAACCATGTACTGTAGTCTACAAAGCCACAAATAATAAGACTAATAATCCTAAAATGTTTTCTGAAAACCCAGTAAAAGCTATCTGTTTTCTTCTGCTACGATATTGCTTTTTTTTTTTCAAATCTACGGTTTTTAAATCTCCCTTATTCTGCTGTACATATTTCTCCACTGACCATGTTATTATAGAAGTGGATATAGCAGGCAATATAGTGCTTACCCAGCCTCATGTAATGTTATAAGTAGCACAAGTTTATTTTTATTACTATTATATGGAAATGTGGTAGCCGTGTGGATGTGATCAGGGCTTTCATTGTAACTGAGTTGGGAGGAGGCTCTGGTATCTCAGGGGACAGGGCAGTGTGATGGGGTTAGAGATGCAAATAGGTTGATGTCATAGTGATTTAGTAGAGTGGTAAACAGAAGTCTGCATGTAATGATATATTTTGCTGGAGGCGTGGTGATGCCTGAAGCCAGCCTGCCCTCGCCCTCCCTCCCCCCACTCTTAGGCTGTCTGTGCCAGTCAGGCATTGTTTGCAGCTGGGGCCCTCTCTCCTCTATTACCCCCTCCCATGTAGAAACCAGCTGTATGTGGAATTGACTCATTTCCAGGATGTCACTGTCTGTCACTGCCCTAGCCCCTCAAACATGCTGTCATCCTAATGCGATCTCTAAAAATGGGTTCCCAGTGTGAAATAAAATATCTGCTTGCACTGTGCACATCAGCTGATTTGCCCAAATAATCATTGCTAGACATACTATATGTGGACATTTTTTTGACATGAAGCTGCTTTTACTATGTACATTAAAAAATAAATACAGAATGTCAACATCCTCTGTTACAGCAGTCATGTCAACTCACCCTAAAGTAAATGATATTTGCATGTTCTTCTCTGTCTTTCTGCACAATGTACAGTGATTTATCTAATTTACCAGAGACCCTAGCCAGACTTCTTCTCTGCATAGTCGGCAGGTATTTTGCAATAGGCCTTGTTACAGGCATGTACAGTGGTCACCTGGAGTGTTGTGCAGGCAGCAGCTCGTTATTTGTGATTGGGGATGCCGCCACTGTATAAACGCCAATGAACATCACAATTTGACAGGTGTGCAGGGGTGGGTGTGCGGCCTCTTACGCAGAACGCAGACAGTGTTTGCCTTATTCACACTTTACAGGCCTCAGCGCCCGAGCAAATGAGACAAATACAGTTTCAATATGTTTATATGTATAAAGGTGTACATTTAGGAACGTCGGATAATCTGCGATGGTGGCAATTACAGCTGGTCTCTACTGTACAGTGGTTTATGAAGCTGTATTGAGGAGTAGAGGTGATGTTCTTCACTCCAATGAGAAGCTGACCGTGACTGCAAAAGGCCAATTTAATACTAATCTTTCATGCCTAAAGCCCCGTACACGCGATCGTAATTTCTGATGCAAAAAGTCAGACGGACGATCGCAGCGATACCTCACATGTGTGATTTGAACACTGTTTACATATAAGGGCACGACTTGCACCTGCAATTTTTTTGCTGCGCGAGATCGCGGGGATGGGGGCGCTTTTAAAAAGTGTTTTTTTTTTGTTTTGTTTTTTAACATGTCTCTTTTAAAAAATATATATATATATGTTTTGATCACTTTTATTGCTGTCACATTTCTTTAGAATTATGAAGAATTTTAAGACCTGGTTCACATACCGTATACCATATGTGAATTGGATGAGTTTGGAACCGCATCTGATTTGCATGACAAAATCCTTTTGTATGGAGCTGGTTCACATATGTGCAGGCTGGCCACAGTGCGATTAAAAAAAAAAAATCGCACTGCAAACATATGTGAGCCCAAGCTAACACACGCCCTCGATCGAAGGTGGCGGTCACAGTCTACGGACTTGAAGGTGTCGGTTTTAGTATCGTAGCATTTTCACAAATACAAATGCTTAGTATGGCAACGGTAGTGTGTGTGTGTGTGTGTATATGTTTGTGTGTATATATACAGACCGCTCATAAAAAAAAAAATGTTTTTATTTATATCGGGACAGTTCTTTGACACTTGTAACCACATGTATTTATGGCTATATAAATAGGTTACAAGTGTCACAGGAATGTCTTAATATAAATACAAACCGTTATTTATGAATGGCCTCTCGCACACGTCTTTTATTAACATTTAACATTTCATCAATTTAATCATAGACTCAAATCTTACTTCTACTACACATCATAGCTATTCACTGCGTATTTCATTCTCTTCTCTTAGTCAGAGAAGAGAAGTTTAAATGTTAAAAAAAATCTCTCCTTTTTACATAGTGTTTCCAAAAAGTTGACAGTATAACCCCTCCTACTCCTGGGATGCCTTTATTTTTTCCTAGTGTCCAGAAGAATGGATGTCTTCCTTTTTATTTTCCTTGCTCTGCTGAAAAAAAGTCTAACCTCATTGCTGGCTGTTTTTTTTAAAGGAGAAGTACAGCCAAAGCTCATTTGGCTGTACTTCTGCTGAGGATCACAGGAGTGCCGTTCGCTCCGCACTCTTGTGACCCATATTCAGCAGACAGCGGGTTGAAATAACAGAGCTGGTCCAGGCTGGGACAAGATCGCAACAATAAAGCCGGGATCCACCCACAACCCTGAACCGGCACCTGGCTAGGCCTTTCAGTAAACTGCTGAGTGCCTGAGCCAGCCGCTCCCACACCCATCACAGCCCAGTGCTCCAGTGAGCACGAGGGGAAGTAGTCACCAACGCTCTCCTCACAAACAGAAGGATCAGCTGTCTTTTTGATCGCTCGGTTCTCAGTCTTAGAGCTGGCAGGGAACAGATGCAGCCTCAGAGGGATGCTGTGTCCAGCTAGGTAAATATGATTTTGGGAAAAAAAATAACTTCTCTTTTAAGATTAGTAGGGTTGTCCCGATGCCGATACTCGTGTCGGTATCAGGACCGAGAACAACAAATTAAGCGCACTCCTGATAGTTATAAAACCTACTGCTTGTAAGGGCAAAGGTAATTAAAAATATTGTCAGGAAAGGGTTAATGGAAAATGCATTAGTCCGTTTAAAATGTCCATCAAAAACTACAACTTTTTTTGTTTGAGAGCCACGTTGCACAACCGCGCAATTGTCAGTTAAAGCGACTCAGTTTTTGCTGAATCGCAAAAAGTGGCCTGGTCTTTGGCCAGCCAAATGGTTCGGGGCTTAAGTGGTTAAGAATGTCAGTGGGGGCAAGAGTACCCATTCTGTCTTAAAGGGGTTGTAAAGGAATTTTTTTTTCCCCTAAGGCACCTTTTACACTGGGGCGTGAGCCGATAAAGGGTAAATACCGCCCGCAATGCGCCTCTGCGGGCAGTATTGACGCGGTTTTCCATTGTTTTAAATGGGAAGGAGCGGTATACACGCCGCTCCAAAGATGCTGCTGACAGGAGATTTTTTTCTCTCCCACCAGCGCATCGTCTCAGTGTGAAAGCCCTCAGGCTTTCACATTGAGTATGCAGTGAAGGAGTTTTTCAGGTGGTATAGCAGCGCTATTTTTAGCGCTGTACCGCCTGAAAAACTCCTCAGTGTGAAAGGGGTCTAAATAGCTTCCTTCACTTACCTCATCCTTCGATTTTGCTTTTAAATGTCCTTATTTCTTCTGAGAAATCCTCACTTCCTGTTCTTCTGTCTGTAACTCCACTCAGTAATTCAAGGCTTTCTCCCTGGTGTGGAGAAAGCCTCTTGAGGGGCCGAGCAGGAGTGTCAGGACGCCCACTAACACACAGCTCCTTTCTCTATCTGCAAAGTAGAGAGTGTCCTGACTTGCCTGCTCCCCCCTCCCCCTCAAGAGGCTTTCTCCACACCAGGAAGAAAGCCTTGCATTGCGGTGGTGAGTTACAGACAGAAGAACAGGAAGTAAGGATTTCTCAGAAGAAATAAGGACATTTAAAAGCAAAATCGAAAGAATGAGGTAAGTGAAGGAGGACTGCACTAAGGTAAAGGAAGCTATTTAGGGGGGAAAAAAAAATGATTTTACAACCCCTTTAACATAAAAAGCCTAGGACGCAGCCCAGTAGTGCTCAGGAGGAGAGAGGGCTGCTGATAAACGGGTAATGAAGAAGGCTTAGTTCATGTGTGTATCACTAAGGCGAGTCACTTCACTGGGTATTTTCAACCACTACTCTAACCTGTCTGTTTCAAAATGCAAATGGGTCACTCGCCCCACCTTGGACCTCAAGATACTGAATGTGTACATTCACAGCCCGTACACCAGGGGTGCCCAACCAGTGGCCTGTGGATCCCTCTGATGTGGCCCACAGCCTCCTGCTCTGGGATGGAATAGAATAGAATACTGTTATTAAAGATCAGTCTTATTACTAAAATCACAGTGTATATATGGGCATATCTGTTGTGCAGTGGTTACCGGGCTGCTTTCAAAGTGATCCGCAGATGCAGAGCAGTTTACCTGCGGGTTACCTGCACTGAGCCATAGACTTCTGTTATTACCTGTGAGTTTGGGGAGCTTTCTGAAAGCGCACCAAACCTGCAGAATATAATATAAGTCTATTGCAAAGTGCAGGAAAGCCAAAGGTACACTGCGCTGCACCAGCAGTGTGGGTAAACTGCAGCGCATCTGTGTGAAAGCAGCCATGGGCCCCTTTCACACAGTCAGTCTGACCCAATTGGACCCTCCATTCACCTCTAAGGAGTGGCAGATGTAAACCAACTTGTATCCTACCTCCAATCCAATTTGGTAGACTGAGTCCGTGTCTGCTCTGCATATACAGAGTAGACACAGACCTGCTCCGCTCATTGTGGCCCGCGACCGGTTACCTGTTACCAAGTCGCTTAAGTGGCCCTCTCTCTTCAAAAGGTTGGGCACCCCTGTCGTACACGGAAATGTCCGTGTGAGAGAGCCCATAGAGGTAAGATGGGTAGTGAAGATCCTTTTTAAAAAAAACGCTTTGTGCATAGATATTTCACTGTGTGAATTGGGCTGCTTTTTTTCATAGATCCTGTGTAAACTTTGATATAATATTTGGACAGTGAAGTTCTTTGGTTATTTATATCACTAAGCACTTGATTGAGACACATTTCTGTTTTGCACACAAGGGTTTATCTGTTTATTTAGCTTTAAGTGTTATAATAGTGCTGTATTTCATGGTTTATAAGGTCTTATGCACACTAGGCGTTTTTACAGCTGCTGTTTGGGCATCGGACGTTTTTTTTTAACTGCCTCTAAACTCCCCTGCATATTATCCTATGTGTTCATGAACACACAGGCTTTTAACAGCGTTTTGTGTCCACAGAGTTTAGTGGCAGAAAAAAAAACCACTACCAGTGCGTTTTGAAGCAGCAGCATTTTAGAAGGAAAAAACGCTGACGGCTCTTAAACTCTGCTAAAAGACTGTGCCCAGCCTGTTTTTGTATTTTTTTAATATTAAGCAAAGGGTGCTGGAGTCTTTAACTAGTGAATAGCTGGTTGTTAACGAGTGGGCCGGCAAGCCTGGCAATGTCCTTAACAATGGATAAGCCATCAGCTGTCAGCTGGGTTCTCCGTTGACAGCTGAATGTGTAAAAAAACAATTGGCAGCAATAAAAATTTCAATGTGAAACTGGTAAATATATGTTAAAGGTGTAAAAATATTAATGAACAAAGCAAAAAAAAAAAAAATACACGAAAGTGAAGTGCCACTTAAATAACTCCTAACATGGTGCCAGTTCTATTAAAGGGGTTGTAATGGTTTGTGTTTTTTTTTCTAAATCTTTAAGCTGGTGCATTGTTGGTTCACTTACCTTTTCCTTTGGTTTCCCTTCTAAATGTTTTTTTTCCTTTTGTCTGAATTTCTCACTTCCTGTTCCTCCTCAGTAAGCTTGCCCCCATCACCCAAGCTGTTCTGGCTGGGGGTTAGTCAGTGTGCTTGCCCCCTCCCTTGGGACTACATCCCTGCGGGGAGACGTTGTGAACACATATAAAAACAAACCTTTACAACCCCTTTATCTTTGCTCCCTCCATCACCAACACCACCACATTGGTGACCCCCAACTTCCTTCCACTTATGATCAGCTGCATGCTGGGCACCATTAATCTAAATTAAAATAGAAAAAAAGAAAATTTGAGTAGATTATTTTAAGCAGCTTAATGAAGGACATTGTATTTCCCTCAATCAGATGAACTAATGTTTTCCCTCTCTTTTTTCCTAGAATGCCATATCCCAGGATGGGGAACACCTCAGTAATTCCCCACCTTCGAAGGAACCCTTTACATGGGTGGGACCCAGGACGCTGGCCATCAGGAAGACCCGACAAGGATTTGGATTTACACTGCGCCATTTCATTGTGTACCCACCAGAGTCTGCAGTGCATGCATCAGAACAGGTACAGACTTTTGAAAGTATTCCTCTTTTTATGTCTCTCTCTATATATATTCTATAGTGTGTGTGTGTATTACCAAAGTATTGTGACGCCTGCCTTTACACGCACATGAACTTTTAATGGCATCCCAGTCTTAGTCCGTAGGGTTCAATATTGAGTTGGCCCACCCTTTGCAGCTATAACCGCTTCAACCCTTCTGGGAAGGCTGTCCACAAGGTTTAGGAATGTTTGACCATTCTTCCAGAAGCTCATTTGTTAGATTAGACACTGATGTGGACGAGAAGGCCTGGCTCGCAGTCTGTGCCGTAATTCATCCCAAAAGTGTTCTATTGGGTTGAGGTCAGGATTCTGTGCAGGCCAATCAAGTTCCTCCACCCCAAACTCACTTATCCATGTCTTTATAGACCATGCTTAAAGTGGAGTTTCACCAAAAAGTGGAACTTCTGCGTATCCGTCTCCTCCCCCCCTCCGGTGCCACATTTGGCACATTTCAGGGGGGAACGGGGACCTGTTTTTGACAGGTCCACTTCCGGAGACGGCGCTGTGGCGAAGCTCGGCCCACCTCATCCTTCTTCCGCCGCTGGACCAATTAGAAAGTGAAGCGTGCTTAACACATATGCAGTAAGGAACCAGCTGTGAAGCCGAAAGGCTTCACTGCCGGGTTTCCTTACCAGCAATGGTGGCGGGTGCACCCGACAGCCGATCTGAAGCGGACCTAGGCCTAGGAATAGTGTGAAACGTGTCAGAAGTCCAGTTTGCTGTGGTTTGTAGTGCGGTTTTATTTTACCAAAAAAGGCAACGTTTGTTTTGATTGCGGCTGTCCAGAAGATTTTTCCCTTTTTTCTGAAGCGGAACTCCGCTTTAACTGAAAAGGCAGGTGTCCCAATACTTTTCGTAATATAGTGTGTGTGTGTATATCCATCTCTCTCTCTATCGATCTATCTAGCTTTAAATAATGTTAAAAATGGAACAAAAGAAAAGGTTGGAGTGGAAGTCCAGTCAAAAATGAAAAATGTTCTATTAATTATATATAAAATATCTTTATCTTTGACATTATTTTTTTTCTGTATAGCCGATTGCCAAGCTTAGAAAGTCTAATCAAAGCCAGACAATCAGCTTCTTCCTGTTCTTCAGGGACAACCTTATTTCCCGTTATCTGAATTCTGCATGGGGGCCTTTCGCTTCCTGAAAACGTTGTCCTTCTCTTCTACACAGACATGCCTACTGTTCATTCTAACTGCTCCTGTCTTTTTCCCATCTATGCACCTTTGAAAATCAGCGACTTTAAAAAAGGTGCCTGCACTACTTTGATGGAACTATTGATCCAGAGTATAAAGTTGGATCAAAGCTGCACTCAAAGTCTCACTCTAAATCACACCGCTTTGGAGTCACACTAGTGGAAACTTTGGAGTGTAGCTTTGATTCAACTTTACACTCTCTGGATCAAAGTCACATCATTAGACCAGGCAGCTCCACTCCTTATCCTTTAAAGTGGTTGTAAACCCTTACAGACCACTTTTACCTACTGGTAAGCCTTAATCTACAAGGTACAAGAAATATATCCTAAACCTACACGGTTTCGTAGATATTTGAAAAAGACATGCACCTATGTCTACGGCACATGCGCCATGGAAAATGGCGTGCCGCTTCTAACGGAGATCATGCGCGGGAGTGACGTCATCGCCGCTCCGGCCAATCACAGCCGGAGCCGCGATACCCGAAAGTCACTCCAGGAGACATGGCTGCGACGAAGGAGGCGAACAAGGTCGGCTGCGGGGGCTTCGATCTCAGGTAAGTTCTCAGGTAATTGGAAAGAAACTGCGACTAAATACTAAACAAGAAAGAAAGAAAAAATGCAATGAAATCAGTCTATTCAATCCGAGAGCTGCAATTACCATGTAAACAATAGATACAAAAAACAAACATTGAGAAAAATATAAATCGCGCTACCTCTAAACCGTGTGAAACAAATATTGGAATCACAAAACTATGTGATATATATTGATATAAATCATAAACTATGTGGTATATGATAGTATTATATAAATAACTAATATACCAAAAAAGGTTGATAGCCACTAGAGGGCACTATATAGCACTCTCAAGTCCCTCAATAACAGTGAAACATTGATAATGAACATAAAAAAAAATTGGATCATATCATTAGATCAATAAATATTAACCAAATAAAAATATATATAGACATATAAATAAAACAAATATTGTAGCAATAAAGTCCATAAATGTTTAATACATGAAATGCCAGACACCTGTGCCAAGTTACAAAATCAGTTAAAAACGTGTCCATAGCAAAGTAATGAATCCTCCACCAAACTATAGATTGGCTCCTTACCAAATCGCCTTGATCCCTTATGACAGCATATAATAGGTAGTCACTCCCAGTCTTGCAGTTCAGACAGATACGATCCTTAACATTGGGTCTCATCCACAAGTGATTAAAACTCAAGGCTCTGTTTGTGATGAGCAGCAGCTCTGAAGTAGCTCTGCATGCTAGCTTCCAACCAGTCTTGATTATCTCTAATTGATACCAGCACTGTAATCTTGAGGGTTACACTGGAACTGGATGCAGCTGCTGGATCAGCTGGAGTGGATGTACAGGGCGGTCCCCGCACACTGTGCAGGGACCGCCCTGTGTTTCCTCCGCTCTCCCCTATGGGGGATCGGACGAACACAGACCGTATGTCCGTATTCATCTGATCTGATCCGCCAGACGGAAGAAAAATAGGATTTCTTCCGTCCTCAAATGCGGATCTTTGCGGAGGCGGACAAATTACGGGTGTCAGCGGATGTTCATCCGCTGACACCCGTAATTACATAGGGACCCATGTATGTCCCGTTTTCATCCACAAACGGACGGATGAAAATGCGGACATACGGTCCGTACATGTGAAAGGGCCCTTAGGGTGTCCATTAGCCCCGGACCATTTTGCAGCTAAAGGACCAGGCCCCTTTTTGCGATTCGGCACTGCGTCGCTTTAACTGACAATTGCGCGGTCGTGCGACGTGGATCCCAAACAAAATTGGTGTCCTTTTTTTCCCCATAAATAGAACTTTCTTTTGGTGGTATTTGATCACCTCTGCGGTTTTTATTTTTTGCGCTAAAAGGAAAAATAGAGTGAAAATTTTGAAAAAAAATCAATATTTTTTACTTTTTGCTATAATAAATATCCCCAAAAAATATATATATAAAAAAAAAATTTTTTTCCTCAGTTTAGGCCGATACGTATTCTTCTACATATTTTTGGTAAAAAAAAAACGCAATAAGCGTCTACAAAATAGGGGATTGTTTTATGGCATTTGTATTAATATTTTTTTTATTAATATTTTTTTTCTACTAGTAGTGGCGGCGATCAGCGATTTTTATCGTGGCTGCCACATTATGGCGGACACTTTTGACACATTTTTGAGACCATTGTCATTTTTACAGCGATCAGTGCTATAAAAATGCACTGGTTACTGTGAAAATTACACTGGCAGTGAAGGGGTTAATCTATAGGGGGTGCTAAAGGGGTTAAGTGTGACCTAATGTGTGTTTCTTACTGTAGGGGGCGTGGCTGGGCGTGTGACGTCAATGATCGTCGTTCCCTATGACAGGGAACAGACCATCAGTGACAGGCTCACTAGGAAGCACGGGGAGAGGTTTGTTTACACTTACCTCTCCCCGTTCTTCAGCTCTGTGACCCGATCGCGGGACACCGGCGGCGATCGGGTCTGCAGGTGCGGTCACGGAGCTCAGGACCGGGTCACGAGTGTGCCGCTGGTTGGCCGCTTAAAGGGCAACGTACCTGTACGTGCTTATGCCCAGCCGTGCCGCTCTGCCGACGTATATCAGCGCAGGGCGGTCCTTAAGAGGTTAATTGACCAAAATTTGACCGGTTCAGCAGGAACTTTCCACATTTTAATCTGTGGCTGTTTCCATTTCCTTTTTTAACAGTAGTCGATCTAAGGACTGACTGCATTCGACTAGGCTTTTTGTAAAATGTTTGCTCAATCAGCGTTACAGCCCATTGCCTACATGGGATAGCAAGCCACACAATTCTCCACCAAACCAAAAACCCCATAGAAATAAAACGCATCTACCATCGTATGGCTTAAATAATGGCCGTGGCACTTTATTGGTATAATACTGAATATAACCATTTCATATTTAATTTAATTACTTGCCGTCCGCTGGCCTTCATCTGACATCCTCGGCTGTGGCAGTATATCTGAATGATGCCTGTTGCTGCAGGCATCCTTTAGATATCATTTAGATATCGGCATTTTCAGCTGGCGATTCTCTACACCATAAGAATGATCATAGCGGCTGTACCGCCGCTTGATCGTTCTTACGGGCAGCGAGAAGGGACACCCCCCCCCTTCCTTCCCACGAGCATGTGCAATTTTGAAGCATCACATGTTAGGTATCTATTTACTCGGCGTAACTTCATCTTTTACATTATGCAAAAAATTTGGGCTAACTACTGTTTTTTTTTTTTTTAAGAGCATGAGTTTCAAAAGTTTAAAAAAAAAACGTGTTTGAAAAATTGCTGTGCAAATACCGTGCGAGATAAAAAGTTGCAATGACAGACATTGTATTGTCTAGGGTCGCTGCTAAAAAAGCATATATAATGTTTGGGGGTTCTATGTAATTTTCTAGTAAAAAAATGATGATTAACTACAAAATACAGAAAATTTTCCCTGCTCAGTCTCAGGACTTGAGCAAATAATAGCACTTGTAAACTGTAAAGTCCCCCCCTGATCCAGGGGTGACAAACCACATAAACGTGCCAACGACGGGGAGGGGGGGTGGGGGAGCAAAGTCCAGTACCCAGCCAGCGTCCTCTGCAGCCTTAAATAGGGTCCAAGTGAGTTCCAGAACTTTCCACTAGTCACCTGCTTCACCTGGGCCAGTCAGGGAACACCTTGTCCAGGTACCTGTAAAAACTTAAAGGGGCAGCGCTCCATATACACAGTACATGCAAAACGCACTTTTTGTTTGTAATTTAAACGTATTCCTCGGGGAAAGGATAAGGGATAAGGAAGAAGGGGAAGGGGCGGCCGCGAACCCATGTGCATGGGCACAAATTAATTGCGCCCTGTTGTGCCAGTGGTAATCAGTGTATCGTTGTCAGAATACAACAGTGCAATGGAAAGAATTCCCTCATCCACCTTCAATGTGGGGATGGGGGAATCGGTTTATTTTTTGATCAGCTGGCTGAAAAAAAAATGATCCATCTAGGGCCAGCTCAGCTTTTATTTTCTTCCCTGAAATAGGCAAAAGACATGGTGCTTTTTGCAATGTGGCATACTTTGTAGTTCTTTTGGTTACAGCATGACGGCATGCTGTGAAAGTGGATGTAGTGTTAGGCCCCTTTCACACGGACGGATAGAATGGTGCTTTTAGCTGCGGATTCTACCACAGCTAGAAGCACACAATGCTTTGCTATGACACCCTTAACACAAAGTTTAGCTGCGGTTTTGTTACCTGCGGTTTTGTGTGAATAGAAAAAATAGAATTGAATGCGTCCAGGTGCGATCTGGCGCAGCTATCGGCACATAACCGCAGCTGCGTTTTGGTATGAAGCTTGAGGGGGAACTTCACGCCAATTTTTAAATAAAATAACTGGCATGGGTTCTCCCTTCAAGAGCATACCAGGCCCTT
The DNA here is from genome assembly GCF_905171775.1 of Rana temporaria. Classification (NCBI taxonomy): domain Eukaryota; kingdom Metazoa; phylum Chordata; class Amphibia; order Anura; family Ranidae; genus Rana; species Rana temporaria. Next base: position 100,790,232 of record NC_053500.1, read on the forward strand.
AGGTCTGCTATGGATTTTAATGGGAACTCCCATATGCCGAAAAAACGGCTCCCAGATTCCGATAAACTCCCCGCCCGCAGACCCCGACAACCAACTGCCAGGGTTGTCAGGAAGACTCCCTTGTCCCCATCAACATGGGGACATGGTGCTTTGGGGTGGGGGGGCCGCATCCCCCCCCATGTTGAGGGCATGCAGCCTGGTTCAGGAGGGGGGGGGATGCTCGCTCATCCCGACACCCTTTCCTGACCGACCGGGTTGCGTGCTCGGATAAGGGTCTGGTATAGATTTTGGGGGTGACCCCCCACGCCGTTTTTTTTGGCGTACGGGGGTTCCCCTTAAAATCTATAGCAGACCTAAGGGCCTGGTATGCTCTTGGAGGGGGAACCCATGCCGTTTTTTTATTTAAAATTTGGCGTGGAGTTCCCCCTCAAGATTCATACCATACACAGTGCCTGGTATTGGCAGGGATCCAAGCCAGATCCCCGTTCAATATCGTGCCGCAGCTAAACGCAACCGCAGCTAATCGCACTGTACAAATACAGCTGGTCGCTGTACCTGGAGTCTTGAATTTCAGCAGAAAATAAACATGCTTTTAACTGCGGCAGAACAGCCGTCCGTGTGAAAGGGGCCTTAGCGCAGATATCTTCCATCTCATGAACTGCTTTGCTATGCATTTGAATTGGGACTCCACAGGCCAGCTCTATGGGGCTAGAAAACACAGGGGTTGATTTACTAAAAATGGAGATTGCAGAATCCTGGTGCAGCTCTGCATTGGAACCAATCAGCTTCCTTTTTTTTGTTGTCAAAGCTTGATTGAACAAGCCCTAGTTTGAAGCTGATTGGCTTCTGGCAGAGTAATGGATTTTTATGCTGGCACAATCCTGTTAAAAAAATGAATTCAACACATTTTTGTTTGTTTTTTTAGAAATGTTGCTAAATCTTTCTGTGACATCAGTTATAAACCTGTATAGCATATCATGACAATTCTTGTATTAATTGTGATTCCTGTTTCTTTTTAGGATGAAAATGTCAGCAAAGGTAAGCTGTCAATCTGGAATGCTTGTAAAGCATGCGTTTGAAGAAGCATGATTGATGTGTGTTTTTCACAGTTCTATTCTCTTGTCAACTTTATGAACTACCCTATGTTAGCCATTTAGAAATGAATGTTAACGTTTGCTAGCTGCTTGTTTGGTATTAACAACTTTTTTAGGTTAAAGTAAACTTGTTGATGTGACATGTAGTGTCCTTTTTGTTATTTCTGGGCATATATTTGTAGAAAAACATTTCACAATTCTCACAACTATTTTTATTTCCCTTCACACTGGGCGCCGCTATACCGTGGTTTTTACCGCGATATTCGGCTGCTAGCGGTACGGTTTTAACCCCCGCTAGCAGCCGAAAAAGGGTTAATATCTGCAGAAGCGCATTGCGGGCGGTATTACCGCAGTTTCCCATTGAATTCAATGGAAGGAGCGGTAAACACCCCGCTCCTTCGCCGCTCCAAAGATGGGGCTAGCAGGACTTTTGGAGCGGTCCTGCTAGCGCACCGCTTCAGTTTGAAAGCCTTCGGGCTTTTACACTGAAGACTGCAGGGCATGATTTTTTCAGGTGGTATAGCAGCGCTATTTTTAGCAAAAAACCGCCTTAAAACGTGTCAGTGTGAAAGGGGCCTTACTGTTAGACTTCCATGCTATAATTGGCCATCACTTGACACTTTAACTTAAAGTGTCAAGTGATGGACAATTATAGCATGAATGTTCGGAGAGTACAATGCTATTGCTGAGATCCTGAAAATGCTAGTGGCCTGCCTGTCATACTGGTCTTCTTGCTTTCAATACACACTTGAGTCACTAAGCCTATACACGTGTGTTAATTATGAGTTGTAGCTTCACTCAATGTATGCTACATCTTCAGAAGAGCAACTCAAGCCAAAACTCTTTGTTAGTGTGGGAAAGATTGGAGATAAAGAGAAGAGTCAGAACCTATTTTAGCCTCTTGCACATGATACTCCTGTTTGAGCATCTACTTTTTAGCCGTTTTTTTTCTTTGTTTGTATGTATTTGCGCATACTTGCGCACATTTTCGTTTATACACACTTGTGCATTTTCATGCAAATGCACGCAAACTTATTCTTGCGTTCTCATTCTGCACAATATGTAAATGGACATTTGTGAGCATTAGGTGAAATTACTGACCAAAAAAGGGAGGTTTTTCTATAAAAAAAAAATACTGAGCTTTTTTAAACTGCAGTGTGCAAGAAGCCTTTCAGGTTTTACTGCTGTCTGACCTACTGAGGAGATTTTTCTTTACTTGTTGTTACTTGACACCAGGCTAAAAATATCTAATAGTGGTTAACAATCAAATGTTGCACATGGTTGCCACTGCCATAACTGTGACAATGGTGCAGTGAAAGGATGACAACATACCCTCTGCTACGATGAGGTCACTGTGGTTTAGAAGTCATCTAGGTGGCTGCAGATACACCTGATCACTTGTACATTTCAGCGAGTGAGCTGACTTGGCCTCTCATGTTCTCCAGTGCTCAGGCTCAGCTAGTTCCTCCCAGTGAGGCTAGCACTGCTGTGGAGGCAATCATGATGGAAAGATGGTGTAGGAAATCAAAGAAACATCCATTCCCTGATCTCCTTCACAGTGACTGAACTCAAAGGTGCTCGACTCAGCACATTTCATTCAGAGCTGTCAAAATCCCAGCATAACTGATGGGTGCACTAGTAGAATGGGGTCTCCCTGTTCTCTATCTGCTTGGACTAGACACCACAGGAGACATCAGGGTTTTAATACAGCCCCTAGCGTATCCATGAAGAGTCACAACTATCACACAGACCACTCTCATCATACACATACACACACATACAGTACTGTGCAAAAGTCTTATGCCGCGTACACACGACCGTTTTTCGCGATGTAAAAAATGTTTTTATGTCATTTAAAAACAATCGTGTGTGGGCTCCAGAGCATTTTTTGCGACGTTAAAAATGGGCATTACAAATTTTGAACATGCTCTAAATTTTCGCGTCGTTAAAAAATGGTCGTGTGTGGGCTTTAACGACGTGAAAAAAAAAATGCATGCTCAGAAGCAAATTATGAGATGGGGGCGCTCGTTCTGGTAAAACTAGCGTTCGTAATGGAGATGGCACATTCGTCACACTGTAATAGACTGTCTGATCAAGATGTCTGATCAAGATGCAGCTGTGTCATAAAAATCCACAACATAACATCCCTGGGGTAATAAAGCACCTGACAATATGGTGAAGTGAAATCACTGTTAATACACCATAGATAAGGAATATTCCCACAGTGTGTGGAATGGTTGAGCAAAAAATGGGGGTGCAGCAAGGGGGGGGGGAGCAAGTTTTTCCTATGTCCACCGTTAATAGGAACTTCAGGCACTAACGCACCGTATGTAGTGCAAGTATGTATCCCATGTCCAAGGTTTTCCACAGGAGGGTGTAGCTGGGAAGTAGTGATGCAGTAAGGTCATATATAATTAACACTGTAACAGTGGTTAGGATATCAGTCCAGCGTATAGCATGTGATATTGTTCTCAGTGTGACCAATATTCACTGCGGTGCAAAAAAGACACAGCACAACAGGTCCGCTCACCCAGCCTGGAAGCAGTGTGGACTTGCCTGAATACTGGCTGTAGCTTTCCTGCCTGCACATACGTTGGATTTGGATCAGGAATAGGGGTGTGTTGCCGTTCAGGCACTAGGTCGATGTCGGGTGCAGTTTGATGTGGTCTGGTCCCATTGCGGCCTCAGCGTCCCTTAGTTAAAATGAATGCCATGGTACTCGCAGATTCCCGAGAGCATGTGCGGGCTAGCAAGCCAACATTGATAGTGACGTCAGTGCGTCATTCACGTGGTGTTGTGACAACCGACTAGTTTCCCAATCGGCTTGAGCTTCTTCTGGGATGGGGGGGGGGTGGGCTAGTGGTGGGCTTTTATTTATTCTTTTCAAAAAGCATATAAGGAAGTGCAAACAAAAGAAACAAAGTGAAATCAACAAGAAGGCAAATAGGCAATGTGCCTGCTAGAGGGAGAGCATTCATAATTGTATGCATCTATTAGATCGAGTTTTCAGGATTTTCAGCCAAATATGGCCTCTTGGCGATCAAGAAATGCCCCAAAGTTGCATTCTGTGTTTAAGCCAGCGGAGCGAGTGTATTGAGGCGATAGATCCACATCTTCTCCTTATGTAGGAGAATAGTGTTGTTGTCACCCCTCCGTGGTGGCAGGTGAGGATAAATATACCCTTAACCTTTATTCCCTCTGATTTACCACCATAGAAATCAAAGAAGTGTGCATCCACTGGAGACAGGTCCTTTTTCTTCTCCTTGTTGACACCATTGATACTCCTGATGTGCTCACCGATATGTACCCTAAGTTGGCGCTTAGTTTTACCTATGTAATATCTATTCACCTATAGGTGAATGGACACTGGCAAACCAAAAAGACTGGCAGTCCTCCCCTATATAACCCCCTCCTACACAAGAAGTACTTTTTATTCCCCCGGCAAGGTCTGTAATATAGTGGTTACTGATGTGATCTTGAAACATACTTGGAGGTCTGGAACGGTTCTACTGAGAATCAAGGACTTTAATCGGATACATTCGGAAAAGCTGTCAGCCAGAATGAATGATACCCGAGCCTCATGGGAAGGAGAGAAGATTCCTCAAGGTTTGCCTGTAATGCAGCCTTACTGTGCTGGACCCAGTGTAATGGAACCCTGTGCAGTGTTTGTTCTGACCAATGTACTTTCCTACAGGGTATAATGAATAATATCCTTCACGCTACTAAAAAGTGGTAAATGAATAAATACAATCTTCCAAAAACAAACGGTAGTGAAAATGCAGCAAGAACTAGTAGTGTTTACAATACACAGCAACAGATTGATTAAAATGAATTCTCGTGCATAATCTTTAAAACACACTAATGTGATAAATAGTGAATGAGTGATAAATAAATAGTGATCAAAAGTGGGATAAATACATAAAGTCCATATGTGATAAAGCAGTAGATACTGCCTAAGAGGAGAAGAACTAGATATCCACAGATCTTGGAGATGTATGAGTGACTTACGGTAATCAAAAAGTGTGAATATAGGTTGAGAGGCACCAGTGGAAGTGTGGATAGTGTGGAATGGTGTTTTCTGTGAAGGTGAAGCTCTCAAGGATCATCCTTGTTGCTGATTTAACTCATTGGTGAGGTGAGAGTTCTGTGAGACCAGATACACTTTTTGATTAAGTCACTTATCAATCTCCAAGATCTGTGGATATCTAGTTCTTCTCCTCTTAGGCAGTATCTACTGCTTTATCACATATGGACTTTATGTATTTATCCCACTTTTGATCACTATTTATTCATCACTCATTCACTATTTGGCACATTATTAGTGTGTTTTTAAGATTATGCGCAAGAATTCATTTTAATCAATCTGTTCCTACAGGGTGCTATACAGGTCCAGGTGAGTGGACCCCACATTAAGGGGGACCCAGTGCCTGAAGGTCTTTTATGACAAAGCCCGCTGTGATGGGTGAAGATTGGACTCCTGTTATGCCCAGAGTCCTGCAGCAGGTATGGTAAGTCTGCATTTTTTTACAGTGTCTCTTTTAATGGAAAAAAATGAAGAGATCTGACTGTCTGGTCTTCTCTCAGTAGCCCCTAGGGGCAGTGTGCTGTTTAAAACATGCTCTGTATACTTATTAGGAGTATGGCCTGCTATTTCTCCTCCAGCCACTAGAGGATGCAGGGGCCTATTTCTATATAGACAGAAAGTGGAGGAGCGGCCATGTTTGCTATATGGATGGCAGGTTCAACAGGGCTGCTGGAGACATAACAACAGCCCATGGATACTAATGACGTATGAGTACTTACTATGGGAGAACTATGTGGCCATACAAGTCATGATTATATACCGCATGCTTAATCCGGGGGCCTGTACAACTGTAAGTCCATACACCCCTAGCATTGCACTTTAGTGTTGTGTCTCCAGAATAATGTGCATTTGGCACAAAACTAGTATGGGGCCTGGTGCAGTTGAATAGGTGCATATTTTCAAACTGGGTTAAGCTCATGTTTACTAAAAGCTCATGTTTGATAAAGGCTTATGTTTGATAAAAACTCATGCTTGCTAAAAGCTCATGTTTGATAAAAGCTTAGGTTTGCTAAAAGCTCATGTTGGCTGAAAGGCAGAGTTGCATAAAAAACGTTTGCATAGATACATGTTGCATGTTTACTTATATACATGGTCACTTGATGCATAGGCTCATGTTTGCTTACTTGCATAAACACATGCTGCATACATGCTTACTAGCATAAAGACACATGTTTACATAAACTGTGCATACATGTGTGTTTTTTTGCATTCAATTGCATAAATATGTGCTTATTACATTAACCACTTCCTTACTGGGCACATATACCCCTTCCTGACCAGGTGAAATTTCAGCTTGTGGCACTGCGTCACTTTAACTGACAATTGTGCGGTCGTGCGACGTGGCTCTCAAACAAAATTGACGTCTTTTTTCCCCCCACAAATAGAGCTTTCTTTTGGTGGTATTTGATCGCCTCTGCGGTTTTTATTTGTTGCGCTATAAACAAAAATAGAGCGACAATTTTGAAAAAAAAAACAATTTTTTACTTGTTGCTGTAATAAATAGCCCAATTTAAAAAAAAAAAAAAAAAAACATTTTTTTTTCTCAGTCTAGGCGATACGTATTCTTCTACATATTTTTGGTAAAAAAAAAATCGCAAGAAGCGTCTGGTTTGCGCAAAAGTTATTGCGCTTACAAAATAGGGGACATAATTATTATTATTTTTTTTACTACTAATGGCGGCGATCAGCATTTTTTTCGTGACTGCGACATTATGGCAGAGACATCGGACACTTTTGACACATTTTTGGCGCCATTCACATTTATACAGCGATCAGTGCTATAAATATGCACTAATTACTGTATAAATGTGACTGGCATTGAAGGGGTTAACACTAGGGGGTGAGGAAGGGGTTAAATGTGTACCCTGAATTGTGTTCTAACTGTGTGTGGAGGGGGGTGACTGGGGGAGGTGACCGATCTATGTCCCTATGTACATGGGACACAGATCGGTCTCCTCTCTCCCCTGACAGGACATGGATCTCTGTGTTTACACACAGAGCTCCACGTCTTGTCCCTGTAGCCGCCGATCCCGAGTGCCTGGCGGACATCACGGCCGCCAGGCACACGCATCGGCATCTCAGCGATGCGGCGGGCACGCGCGCACCGCCGCCGGGCACGCACGCTGGTGACTGCATGCGCAGGCCGTAAAAACACGGCCAGTCAGAGAAGTAGAACCACCCTGCGGCCGTATAAAGTCGTACGGCCGTCGGGTAGTGGTTAAACTGTATAGATATGTATTTGCAGTATACTGCATCCATAAATGCATGAACAGCAAGATTAATTGTATACCTGCATGATTGCATACTTGGGTACCTGCATACTTATGGGGTTGTTTAATGGTAGACCAACATTGTCTAGGCCTGCATCCTTGTGGAACTGCGTATTCGTTTTTGTCTAATACAGTCACTTTATTATTTACCTGTTAGACTAGCTAAATTACTTCAGAAGAGTGAGGCATCTCCCTCAGGTTCAGTGGTCTGGCAATGTTCACCAATAGCATCAGGGTGATCTGAGCAACTGTGGCGCCTGATTTAATGTCAAGCCTGTTTAGTACTTGGATCGGAGACTGCCCAGGTTTCCCTCCTAACTGAGGGAGGCATCTGAGGTTGCTGTGTTTTGGAGTATCTCAAACTAGAAGTTTTTAGGGCAGCCTCTGGGGGGGGTTCCCTCCATCTTTAGCCTGTAGAATCCTGGTAGGTTAAATACACCTCTTGGGACTGTCTGGGTCTGTCACAGACTAGTCAATCTTTTGCCTTGCATTGGCTCTTGGAGCAGAAGTTATAGGCTCATTATTGTAAAACAATTAACTAGTGACAGTTCCAAAACCAAATAGGGACATGAGGTTTATCTTGAGATCTCAATCCGCTGGGAATGCTTCTGCTTCAGATGGGCTCGATCTGTTCAGTGATTTCTTTTCTGCAGGAGGTAGATTCCGGGGTCCATAATCATCAGTAAACACATATCTTAATGTGTCGGTTTGTTTCCAGGCTCATCAAAGATTTCTGTAATTGCAGTAAAAATGAATCTTTTTGCTTGGCGAATCTGCCCTTTGAGCTGGCCACAGCTCCCGAGGGTTCACAAAACTCCTAGCCTCGGTGCTGGACTTGCTGAAGACACAGGTGGTGTTAATCTCTGTATACCTCAATATTCTTTGTTTAGGAAGCAGTCAATTCCAGGGTTTCCTTTGATACATTTGTGCAGGAAGAAGTTGTATCTAGGTCGAAGTACAGTCCTACTCCAGGTCTTTTGTAGAAAATCATTCTCTGTCTGGAACTTGAAGATCCAGGTTGGATTGCCGGAGGGCTCTGTTCCCAGAGTATGCAGAGATAAAATTGGTGGTTGATGGTTCAGAATCTGAAAAAGGTGGAATTCTTCCTTGCAGGGGTTTGGAAGATAATAACCACTGATGTCAGTCTCTCCAGTTGGTTTCAAGGTGGCTACAATTCAGTGGACTTGGTCTCCACAGGAGAGAATACTGCCCATAAATATCTTAGAACTTTTGGCCAGTATGCCTTGCTCTGAATTATGGGACAAGCCAGTTGTAGGTTCAATCCGGAAATGCCTCTGCAGAGGCAAAAATATTAATCACCAGGGCGTCACCAGGAGTCATGTGGCTCAGAAAGGTGAACCACATTCTGTCTGGGACAGCACAAGTGCTGTCACTATCGTCAGTGCATCTTCCAAGTATAGAATAGTGGCAGGGGGAACTCTGCAGGTGAATCTGCTAGATTCCAAGTTCTTCAACAAGTTGGGACAGGTTGTGTCTGGGACTGAGTCCCACTGGCAATAGGGGTATATGCACTGGTAACACCTTAAAGACCAGTTCTCCCTTATTCGACACTTCCCTCTGTTTCGATATCTGCCACATCTTTTGTGACAAAGCCGGGAGGTGGTAACACTAATAATAGTGTTAGCCGAATTAGCCCAGGAGGGCTTGGTACATAGTGAGTCTTGCTGGAGTTGCTCATTGGACATTGGACCTAATAGTCTTGAGTCCTGTATCTCTGCATGGTTGAGCCCCTGGAATCCAGCTTCATGGAACTTCAATTGCAGGACTTGGGATGAAGCCAGGAAGTGGCACACTCAGAAATATGTGGGTGGGAGATTTTCTTTTTCTTTCTCCAATCGGTAGGGGAAAGGAGATTGGCCTTAAGTACCATTAAAGGTTAGACTTGAATTTGATCTTGACTGTCCTGGCACGTCATTTAAAATGATCGTGTGTGGGCTGCACATCGTTTTTCATGTTCTGAAAAACGACAACATTTTTTTGAACATGCTGCATTTTTTAACGTCGTTTTAAACTATGTTGTTTTTCGGGTTGTAAAAAATGATCGTGTGTGGGCTAAAACAACGTTAAAAACCTGCGCATGCTCAGAAGCAAGTTATGAGACGGGAGCACTCGTTCTGGTAAAACTACCGTTCTGAATGGAGTAAGCACATTCATCATGCTGTAAGGCACCTTTCACATGTGCGGACCGTATGTCCGCATTTTCATCCATCCGCTGCGGATGAAAACGGGACATACATCGGTCCCTATGTGATTGCGGGTGTCAGCGGATGACCATCCGCTGTCACCCGTAATCACCCGCCTCTGCAAAATTCCGATTTTTCATATGGTCCGTGTTCATCCGATCCCCCCCATAGGGGAGAGCGGAGGAAAGACAGGGCAGTCCCTGCACAGTGTGCGGGGACCGCCCTGTCAGCCGACGGCTCAGCGGGGATTTTACGGAGGATCCCCGCTGAGCTTGACGGACACACGGAGGCGGATCATTACTGATCCGCCCCGTGTGAAAGGGCCCTAACAGACAGAAAAGCACGAATCGTCTTTTACTAACACTGAATCAGCTAAAGCAGCCCAAAGGCGAATAGAACGTCCCCTTTATAGTGCCGTTGTACGTGTTGTACGTCACCGCGCTTTGCTAGATCATTTTTAAAAAACGATGGTGTGTGGGCAACATCGTTTTTAATGATGAAGTTGGGAAAACGTTGTTTTTTAGACATGCTGAAAAACAAAGTTTTCTTTCATGCTGAAAAATGATCGTGTGTACCCGGCATGAGAGCGATAACACCACATTTAACACACCTGCTCCCCATTCACACATGAGACCTTATAACACTGGACACAATTTGGACATTTTCACTTAGGGGTGTACTCATTTTTGTTGCCAGTGGTTTAGACATTAAAGGCTGTGTGTTGAGTTATTTTGAGGGGACAGAGAATTTACACTGTTATACAAGCTGTACACTGACTACTTTACATTGTAGCAAAGTGTAATTTCTTCAGTGTTGTCACATGAAAAAATATAATTAAATATTTACAAAAATGTGAGTGGTGTACAGTACTCATTCTTGTGAGATACTGTATATGTTTGTTTTCTTCTTCCCCTTTTATAGGTTGAACTAGATGAACTTGTGTCTTTTTCCAACCTGACTAACTATGTAACTATATATTATTTTTTTTTTTTTTTTTTATTATGTTTATTGAATTTTTCAAAATATTAGTGTACAAGCATTTTCAATAAAGCATTACACATCAAACTTTTGCGTTGAGAAACGCCAACTTCTTGTCTTACATGAGTTTAAATGAACTGACATATTATAAACTTTAATAAGTATATATATTTAATGCAGGACTTAAGTAAATGGGGAGGGGAAATGATAAGAGAGAGGAGAGAAAGGTTTTTCTGTTTACTGAAATGAGTAAATAATATTACGTATCAATAAGCATATTCTATAATTTCATTTTGTTATGTGTTGACTAAAAACGTCCAGAATAAAGGTCAATTTTATCTAGAACAATCCATCAGGACTCCAGTAAGGCATGACATTCAGCGGAATTCACAAAGTGTGTCCAACAGGACCATTTATCAAGATACGATCTTGAAGAGTCCCTAGATTGATGAATTAATTCTTCCATTTTGGAAATATGGTTTACCTTACGTATCCATTCCGGAATGGTAGGTGGGAGATTTTGTTTCCACTTTGCTGGTATGCAAAGCCTCGCTGCGTTGATGAGGTGTATTATAATGGTGTCTTTGTAAACGGAGTGAGAGAGGCTAGACAAGTGTAGTAAGTATTGTCCCGCCGTGAAATCGGGAGAGTAAGTAGTTATTTGTACTATCAATTTATGTACTCCCGTCCAAAATTCAGCCAATACATTGCATTCCCACCAAATGTGTATCAAACTTCCCGGCGCGACCATACATCGCCAGCAAAGGGGCGATGTGTCGGGGTTAAATTTGTGAATGACCAACGGGGTCTTGTACCATCTTGAATAGATTTTGTATCCGTTTTCTTGTGTACAGATGTTCAATGTGCCTTTGTGCAATCGTTTAAATACATTCGCCCATTGATCATTCGTCACAGAAACTTGAAGGTCCTTTTCCCAGTGAAGGTTTGTGTTGTCCAATTGAGGGTCTACGTCAGAATTTAGAAGGTTATAAGTGAAGGAAATGAGGTGGCTCTGAGGGGATTCCCTAAGGCAAATTGTTTCAAATGGTGTCTTTGGCCTATACCATCCACTCATTGGTTCTAGCCTTTCAAGAAATCTAGTGATTTTAACATAATTGATATTGGAGATTTTACAATTAGGGTCAGTAGTTTGGAAGGATTCAAGAGACAAAAGGATAGTATTCTTAAAGAAATCTGTAGCTCTGTATAACGTTACTGGAAGAGTATCGGATGTCGATGCGTTACTGTCAGGAAGATAAATTTCAGGATTTATTGTGATTGGGGTAACTGGTCCATACATGGAAGACACCTTCTTCGTCTTACATAAATTCCTGAATATCTTCAGGGACGCTCCTACCATGGGATGTGTTTTAGTTATACGAGGGATCTTTTTGGGGTTGATCCATGGTAGGTGTCTTATAGGTGCACTTGAAAAACAGGAAAGTTCCTCCAATGCTATCCAATCTTTGGATCGAGCATGCACTTGCCAGTCAATTATCTTGGATAGGTGGCAGGCCCAATAGTACTTGCGCAAATCCGGAACTCCGATACCTCCCAGATGCTTGGGTTCCACCAATTTGTCCCATTTAATTTGAGGTTGTTTTCCCACCCCATATAAAGTTTACACAAATCTTACGAAAGGACGTGAAAAAAGAGCTGAGGATACAAATAGGCAGTGTCTGAAATAGGTATAAAAATCTCGGTAGGATGTTCATCTTAATTATATTCGCACGACCAAACCATGAGAATAGTCCCTTATCCCATCTTGTTAAATCGGATCTAACCACATTCAATAATGGAACAAAATTATTAGAGTATATGTCATCTAAATGGGGGGACAAATTAACGCCTAAGTAGGACAATACTCTATCTTCCCAAACAAATGGGAAGTTCTTTTTGCATAGATTAACCTGGTCTGGAGGTAGGGAGATATTGAGGGCTCTGGATTTTGCAAAATTAATTTTCAGGTTGGACATGTCTTGGAAGATGGAAAAGTCTTTTAACAGATTGGGGAGTGTAATGATAGGATTAGTCAGAAATAATAGCACATCGTCAGCGAATGCAGCTAATTTATATTGTTTATCTCCAATGGTTATCCCCACAATGTCTTGATTGGCTCGGAGCCTACATAGGAGGGGTTCCAATATTAGAACGAAAATGATCGGTGATAACTATATATTATTGGTGTGTAACCATGCAATGCAGTAGTGCTTGCATTTCACTGCGCATTATCCCAATAATGCCTTTTTAGTGGCCAGTCAAGTTTTCAATTTTGACCCATACTGCTGTAGAAATAAAAAAAAATACTTTGATACTGTAAGCAATGATCTCTTTTAGCTTTAGATTCCTCTTGCACAATATCCCCTATGTGATTTAATTCTATTTATGCTGTCATTTTCTGTAAGTTTCAGATTATCTTCCTCTACAACGCATGGAACCAATGGACACCATCTTTGTCAAGAATGTAAAGGATGGTGGTCCAGCTCAGCAAGCTGGACTCTGCACAGGTGAGGTGTAAAGCGAAATGGCTGTACAGAGATGTATATTTGATGGATTGATTTAGAAAACACTTCTTAGTCTGCCTCTGCATGACAATATGTTTTCTTTTTCAGGTGACCGCCTTGTTAAAGTTAATGGAGAGAGTATAATCGGGAAGACATATTCACAAGTCATTGCCCTAATACAAAACAGGTGTGAAATTGGACTCAGAGAAGGGTGTGGGAAAAGGAGGGGGCAGCTGCAAGACATGAACTTACCTTTACTAGTTAAGACTTGAAGGCTAAGTTCAACTAAATGCACATTTTTAGCAGGTTAAAAAAAAATTGCATTTTCTTTTTTTGCTCTGCAGCCGGTAAGGAATTGTACCTGCAATCAGCAAATTGTGGGTGCAATGCCAGGATCCTGCAAAAGCTCAGTAATGCTGTCAGCCTGTATTGAGATTCAGGCTGACAGCATTACTGAGCTTCTGCAGGATCCTGGCATTGCACCCACAATTTGCTGATTGCACTGCGAGGGAGCTGGTGATTCCTCTGGTAGTTAATTGTTTCTTCCTGCCAATCGGTAACTGTCTGCCCGTATGAGTACGGGCAGACAGTTACTGATTGGCAGGAAGAATCTATTAACTACCAGAGGAATAACCAGCTCCCTCGCAGTTAATTGAGAACTACAAGCCTTTGCCTGCAGGGCACTGTTAATGAATGACAGGAAGAACTTATCCTTTTATCATATCAGTAGATCACAGGTCTGTATAGAAATCACCATTAAAATGTAACTTATTTTTTTATAGTAAGTAAAATGAGGAAGGGTTAGATGCTCTGTCTGTTTTTGACAAGATACCAAGTGTTAATCTATATTTAGATTATTTTATGAAAACTAACAGAGGTGACCAGACTACAACAGGGGTGAAAGTGGAAAACTCCCGTGGTGACATACAGTGGGGCAAAAAAGTACTTAGTCAGCCACCATAGTGCAAGTTCTCCCACTTAAAAAGATGAGAGAGGCCTGTAATTGTCATCATAGGTATATCTCAACTATGAGAGACAAAATGTGGAAGCAAATCCAGACAATCACATTGTCTGATTTGGAAAGAATGTATTTGCAAATTATGGTGGAAAATAAGTATTTGGTCAATATCAAAAGTTCATCCCAATACTTTGTTATATATCCTTTGTTGGCAATGACAGAGGTCAGACGTTTTCTATAAGTCTTCACAAGGTTGTCACACACTGTTGCTGGTATGTTGGCCCATTCCTCCATGCAGATTTCCTCTAGAGCAGTGATGTTTTGGGGCTGTCGCTGGGCAACACCGACTTTCAACTCCCTCCAAAGGTTTTCTATGGGGTTGAGATCTGGAGACTGGCTAGGCCACTCCAAGACCTTGAAATGCTTCTTACGAAGCCACTCCTTTGTTGCCCGGGCGGTGTTTTTGGGATCATTGTCATGCTGAAAGACCCAGCCACGTTTCATCTTCAATGCCCTTGCTGATGGGAGGAGGTTTGCACTCAAAATCTCACGATACATGGCCCCATTCATTCTTGTATGTACACAGATCAGTCATTTTGTTCCCTTTGCAGAGAAACAGCCCCAGAGCATGATGTTGCCACCCCCATGTTTCACAGTAGGTATGGTGTTCTTTAGTTGCAACTCAGCATTCTCTCTACTCCAAACACGACACTTTGGTTTCATCTGACCATATGACATTCTCCCAATCCTCTTCTGGATCATCCAAATGCTCTCTAGCAAACCTCAGACGGGCCATGAATTGGCTTAAAGTGGATGTAAACCCCAATTATTATTTTTTTTATGTCACAATGTAGAGTATATGATTTCAGTCTTGCCACACAGTTAATCCAGCTCTGAGCAATCCTCTTTTATTGCTCAGTGAAAATTAAGACTTCCAGATAAAACCCTGTCTAAATACAAAGTCCTTTCCTCTCTCCTTGCTTTGAGTGACAGGTTATTTACATATCTAGCTTGGACATGTTTATCATATGTTATGTTATGTTTAGCATAATAATATGAGGTTATCCACAGTATAAAAAGTGAGAAATCCACCCCTCCCCCACATAACACATCCTGGTAATATACAATGAACTATGGATCACCTCATATTATGATAAACATAACATATGATAAACATGTCCAAGCTAGATATGTAAATAACCTGTCACTCAAAGCAAGGAGAGAGGAAAAGACTTTGTATTTAGATAGTGTTTTATCTGGAAGTCTGTTAATTTTCACTGAACAATAAAATAGGGTTGCTCAGAGCTGGATTAACTCTGTGTGGCAAGACTGGGCACAGATGATAGGAAATCTTATTTTCTACATTGTGACATGGTTTACATCCACTTTAAGCAGGGGGACACGTCTGGCACTGCAGGATCTGAGTCGCTGGCGGCATAGTGTGTTACTGAAGGTAGCCTTTGTTACGTTGGTCCCAGCTCTGTGCAGGTAATTTACTTGGTCCCCTCGTGTGGTTCTGGGATTTTTGCTAACCGTTCTTGTGATCATTTTGACCCCACGGGGTGAAATCTTGCGTGGAGCCTCAGATCGAGGGAGATTATCAGTGGCCTTGTATGTCTTCCATTTTCTAATTATTGCTCCCACAGTTGATTTCTTCACACCAAGCTGCTTGTGGAGTTTGGAGTGTGACTGTTTGAGATTGTGGACAGGTGTCTCCTATACTGATAACAAGTTCAAACGGGTGCCATTAATACAGGTAAAGAGTGGAGGACAGAGGAGCCTCTTAGAGCCCATTCACACATAGGCGTTTTGTCGCCTGTAGTGTGACGCCCGCTGCCGCCCCGACACGCCAGAGGGATGATGTAACATTGCCCTCTATGGAGATGGTTCACATCTCCACGCCGAACGCCTGTCAAAAAGTCCCGGACCTTTTTTTCAGGCGTCTTTCAGCGTTCGGCATAGGAGATGTGAACCATCTCCATAGAGGGGGTGAGGCTGCATTCACAATCGTGGCGTTTTGTCGCCGCGAATCGCGGTACAAAATGCCGCTATTTGTCGCCACAATTCGCGGGACAAAACGCCGCGATTTAGTACGCCGAGGTGTGAATGCAGCCTTAAAGAAGATACAGGTCTGTGAGAGCCAGAAATCGTGCTTGTTTGTAGGTGACCAAATACTTTTTTTCCACCATAATTTGCAAATTAATTCTTTCCAAATCAGACAATGTGATTGTCTGTCTGGATTTGTTTCCATGTTTTGTCTCTCATAGTTGAGGTATACCTCTCTCATCTTTTTAAGTGGGAGAACTTGCACAATTGGTGGCTGGCTAAATACTTTTTTGCCCCACTGTATACAGTATTTCTCCCCAATATACATTTTTTACACAGTCTACCTTTACGAAAATAGAAGACTAGTGTGTGAATATCATAGCTCTACGATTTGTCTTCATCAACTGACCTCCTCTTATGTAGTCATGCTGTTGCTCCCCTAAATCTTAAACACCATACATTTATTTCCATGTGGTCAATAAAAACTATATAAGAGTAGCTTCTCACCTCAACCCCATTCTCTTACATTTCCCCTCCCTATAATCCAGGCCCCCTCACCAAAATAAAATATTATAATTTGCATTTGCAGAGACATACACATTTTGAAAATCTCTGCTAGACTGCCTCACAATAACCTACTTAGACACCCACACCTCATGCCCTGAGGCTCAGTTCACACTAGCCTCCAAAATTGCGAGATTTTCAGTGCAACTCTGGAGTCCGACTTTGATATGACGTTGAAGTGACTTTGATAAGAATTTTACACTCTGTGGCATTAAAGCCGTGTCAAAGTCGGATCAAAGTGGTAGGAACCTTTTCTGAAGTTGCAGCGACTTTTGTAGTGTTAATTGAAACAGCTTTCCTAGAGCTACATGGCATTTAACGGCATGCCAGGCATTTTGTGGCATGTCCTGCAACTTTGGTCTCACAAGTCAAATCCTAAGTCGCACTTGTGTGAACCAAGCCTTAGATCGTTGCCTAGGAAAAAGACTGATACGCTTTCTGCATTCCCTGCTGAATTCAACTTTGTTCAACTGTCCACTTTTTGAAAAGGAATATATAGTGAAAAGGCCAGCTAAGCGCACTCTATCCACAATCTACTAATTGATAGATGGGGAAAAGATATTAACATACTTCTGAATCAAGATGGTAAGTTCAAACTTTCTCTCAAATCCTCCTTAAGTAAAAAGTACCAGGAATCGGGATTACAGGAATGACATGGCGGTACAGGACCCCTGACATTCTGAACCAAAGCCAACACTATGATTCATCACCAGGACACATTCTACACATATTTTGGTCCTCCCCCAAATAGGGAAAGGGTACATGCTATCATTCAGAAATTCACTGAATATCTAGTCCTTAAAGATCCAGCACTTTTGTACTTCACCATGATGCCCTCCAGCTGAAAACATTGAAAAGATCGGCCTTATTCATCTGATAATTGCAGCACACTCACGACCATAAAACCATGGATGGTTATGAAGCTAAGGTCTGTAAAACATGGTTTGATTAAATAGACTACACAACCACTAAAAAATGAAAGAAGCCACTGGAGCACAAACTGCCCCTTCCTCCCTCGGATGCATATACCCTACCTCTACATTAAAGCAATCTTAAAACCCAAAAACAAAAAATGTATATACTTCAGCCCACCAATTCCAGATGTGGTGGCTGCAATATTTTTTTTTTTCCTATCAATTCAACCAAGAAGTCTGGATAAACACTGTAATAAAATAATACCTTTTTAGTACAATAGGGAAGTGTTGGCACCTCTGACATTATTTGGTCTTTATCTTTTGGGAGATTTATTTTAACCGAAACCAGTGTCTGAACTGAACACTGCCAAAAATGGCACCTGAGAGATACAAAGCTGAAAAAAGGTATTGTCTACAAGTTCACTTTAAAGCTGTAAATTAGGTTATAGTCCTAAATCCCTAGGAATGTATTTTTCTTTTAGCTAACATAACCTAAAACTGAATTAAATGATTCTTACCTTTGTCACAATATCACCATGTAACATCTACTTGTTTGTTTGCTGTCTCTCTTAGTGAGGATGTGCTGGAACTGTCTATTATGCCTCGAGATGAAGATATATTACAGTTGGTAAGAGCTTGGCTGTCCCAAGTTTCATAATGAACTAGACTAAACTGCTTCAAAGCAAGCAAAGCGCAGTAACCCTCAGCAATTAATCAGAAGTCATCTTTTTACATTTTTATGACGGCTGTGATGAAAGACCTTTTAGTTGCTATAAGTTACTGCACTTTATGTATTTGTATTGCTACTTGCATGATAGTGCACAAGCTACCCTGGAAATCAAGGTATATTTTCTTGTGGAATTCCAGAAAGACAGACATACAGCTATTATTGTTCCTTAGATTTAATTTAATATGTCTTATGACAGACAGAAAATGTATATTTGCTGTGCACCTGCTATGACAGGATATCAGTCACTTGTTACAAAATATATTGATGCCATATGGGCACTGGGAGACACAGCAGATCCCTGGCATGATTTGCCTCTAGGAGGACACTAAACAAATCAAAAGGCACACCTCCTCCAACTGGCTATATCCCTATATATGTGGAGTAAGTCCATTTTAGCCAAGCGTCTTTAGGAAGTAGAAAGTCTCTTTAGCTCTGTTTGATCACGACATTGATGTGGCACCTGGCTCTTCCAGAACTGCAGCTTTCAACCTGTCCTCAGGGTGCAAGTCTCATTCCATGGATTAATCACAATAGCAAAATTAGGGGGTGCACACCACATAGATCAACTACATCTGCTCGTAAGCTGACAGAGGCTTCAGCTACATTCTCTGCATCCCTCTGATGTGTTCCACCTTGATTGGGCTTAGTCATAGAGGTCACCCTGTCCTCGGTGCCATACAGATCACCCAGATTTGGATATACACTAAAGCTTTAACCCACTTGCAAATAGAAAGCTTTAGAGCGAAGAGTCCCTTTTTATTGGTGTTAACTAACCTACTGGGACTGGAGCATCTTTTTCTCTTCTGATAACAGTGCTTTTTAATGTTAGCTATTTTCTGTGCCTAGAAACCTGTCTGTATCCTGATAGGAGATATTCTCTCCTAGCAAATATTTATTTGTGTACAATGTCCATGGTATATTCACAGTTCTCTGAACACTCCACTCTTTAAGCTACCAAGAGCGGAACACTCTTGCAACATGCAAGTGAAAGAGTTATATCACTGGCAGCTGTATAAAAACTGACCAAAGAAGGAAAATAGATGTAAAATAAGTGGCATATATAATGGTGACAGGGCTTTAGAACTAGAGACCTATGCCCAGCTCTCTTTTTGAGCAGCTAGTTCTGCACTCAGATCAGTTTTCATCTGTACTTTGGTGGCTCAGGCTGCAGCACAGTGAGTAAGAGTAATGCACCTGGAGGTTTTGTCTAAAAACTTGCCCCAGCACTTGTTGGACCAGGTTGCCAAGGAAATATGTGATGCCTGGACAGAGGGACACATGCTTGTTCACATTAGCTCTGTGGCTTTGAGAAGAGTCCTCTAGCTCAATTGTTAGCTTGTAGATCAAATTTCCAAGAAGTCTCTGTTCAAAATCGGCTCACAGTTAGGTCCAGTGGGAGCCAAACATCATATATGGTATCGTTGTTTTTCTACCGCTATTATATATGACCGCTTCCCACCGGTCAGTGTCTTCTAAGGATGCCTGTGCAATGACTTCACCTGGAAGATGCTGTGCCTTTGTTTACATTTAGCGATGGGGCCCTAGGAGATATAATTTGAACTGAGCCAGGAAAGCGACAGGATCGGGTGTGTCTGTCAGACGGTGGAGTTTTTTCAATTTTTTTATTGGGGGTCAGTCATTGATTTATGAGGCTCTGCATCACTGGATGATGTGATTTAATGATGCAGGTGTCTCTATTGCACTGGTAGCCCATTTGGCTGAGGTGTGCTCAAATCAAACAAAAAACCTGGACATCACTAACTATACTTGTGAGTAAATGTAGTCCTTCTATGGCTGTTTAAAATCCAAGTCGTTTGCTATCGGTTTAAGAACTCAAAGCACACACATGCATGTCTAGTTAAAGTTACATTCTGTTTGATATGATTTAATTTACCTATTCAATATGCATAGGGCCTTGGGGGAATGATCCCCAGTCTTCTGTTTGTGTAAGCACAAAGGGATTGATAGTCCTGATGATACTCAGGTGTGCCTTTTGAGTACCAGCTTTGTTTTTATTTTTATTTTTTGATATTTTCTATTCAAAGTAAAAATAATGGATTTTGTTCCTAGCTTTTGATTCACACACATGTACATAGAGAACAGGTAAATGTAAGGCC
Source organism: Rana temporaria (assembly GCF_905171775.1). Lineage (NCBI taxonomy): Eukaryota > Metazoa > Chordata > Amphibia > Anura > Ranidae > Rana > Rana temporaria. The sequence continues at coordinate 100,810,695 of NC_053500.1, forward strand.
ACCTGAAATCCTTAAATTTTCTCCTCTTTGTTTTCACACAGGCATACTCCCAGGATGCATATCTGAAAGGCAATGCGCCATACCGTGGGGGTGCACATAGCATCCCTGCACCTCCTCCTGCCTTTTATCCATGGCGAGGTCACCCTGTAGAGTCTGCCTCTGGATACCCAACAAGTTGTAGGTTTCATCAGTCTAACTGTGAGGATTTTCCATCTGTCAGGAGTCCCATGCACAATGAAATTCCAGGCACTAGCCCTGCTCATCGCAATGACTACTCTAGGCCTGTTGCTAATCCTCTCCCTCCACCCCGACCTTACATGGCTTCTCCAGCTGCATCTGACCGATTCAGAGGGCCAGGACCCCCATACAATTCTGCCTATGGTTGGACATCCCGCCATCGCCCAGAGCAACCAAACAAAGCTCCTTTTGATGTGTGGGAGAAGCAAAGTGGCCCCCGCATGGTAAGTCAATGGGAACGACACCAAGCACTATGTAACTGGATGTCCCAGCAAACACCTCACAAGATGGGCTCTGACCTGCCCCCCAGAAGACGTAGTGCCTCACAAGACCGACTGGGAGAAGTCACTCGACAAGGTCATCAAAATCATTGGCCTCAGAGTGTTTCACAAGATACCCTTCACTATCCTCTTGATAATGATTCCTGGGGCCACCGGGCACAGTCAGACAATTACTTGTCCCATACTGGTAGGTCTATGGAGAAACTGGAGTTAAGTGCTTTAATATCACCCCCTTATGAACGGTCTATTTGGTCTTCAGAGAGACCTCCTCAGACAACTCAGAAAGTGTCACATCCTCCCACATCCCAGCCTGTTGTTGCTTCCAGGGAAGTAGCAAAATCTGTGACGCAACACTCTAGTTCCGGTGACTCTGGGTATATTGGGTACCGGAGTTACAGTCCCTCTTTTCAACGTCGGACTGAACACCTCCATGCCTTTTCCTTCAGAGAGACAGGATTTAGTGGTCTCCCTACCTTTAAGTCAGCACATTGTCCACATTCTCCCTCCCCACCTGAAAGGAAAGAACCATCTACAAGTGTCAGTTCGACAGATGACAGCAGTGCCACAGAGGAAAAGAAAGAGGAGGTGGTCCTCAGACAGAAGCCACCTTCGGGACGAAAGCCTCCAGCATCTGTGCGACAAGTCAATGTACTCTTTCCAGAGGAAGGTAAAGATGTGGATTTTGCCCCTTCTGCAAGAAGAGAAGACTCGTCAAGTGAGCGACCCTCACAAAGGGTACCCCCATTACCGTTTTCTGAGGAGCCCCTAGCATCCATTCCTTTTATTGGTAAGCTTTCCTGGGATATACTGTATATTACTTAAAGTGGTTGTAAAGGTAGAAGATTTGTTATCTTAATGCATTCTATGCATTAAGATTAAAAACCTTCTGTGTGCAGCAGCCCCCTCTAATTCTTACCTGAGCCTATCTCGATCCAGCGATGTTGCACAATGCTGGCCGGGACTCTCCCTCCTGATTGGCTGAGACAGCAGCAGAGCACCATTGGCTCCTGCTGCTGTAAATCAAAATCGGTCACATTTAGCCAATTAGGAGATAGAGGGGGCATGGCCGGGCCGCAGCTCTGTGTCTGAATGGACAAACACAGCAGTGGCTCGGCTCAGATGCCCCTATAGCAAGCTGCTTACTCAGCAGAGGGAGGTGCCAGAAACGCCAAAGAGGGACTCAAGAAGAGGAGGATCTGGGCTGCTCTATGCAAAACCACTGCACAGAGCAGGTAAGTATAACATGTTTGTTATTTTCAAGTAAAAATAAAATAGACTTTAGTATCACTTTAAGCAGAACATACAGCAAAAAAGACAACAGGTTTACCAAACACCTGCTCTTTCCAGCTGCACATACTTATCTTCTCTTAATCCCTTTCAACTTTTTTGGGATACTAAATGCGAATAAAAATACCTGTAACTAATGGGTTTGGTGCATGTGACTTATTAACCTTCATCGCACATCAAATTGCGGTAATTGGACGCTCAGGTATGAAAGCAATATTAAACCCAAAAGAAAAACTATTATTATATTGCAGCTTACCTGTTCTTTTTTTAACAGGAGATCAAGAGACAGCTTACCAGTTCTTAGATGTGACTTCTGTATTTGGTTCCTTTTTTAGGCTTCAGTTCTTCTGTTTTTATCTGGTGATCCAGCCAGCAAGTCTGTTTTTCAGAGAACAAATTCTCCAGCAGGAATGTATTCGTTTACATGGATGAGACAAACCATGGGACACTGACAGGGATGATTAAAATTAGCATCTTTTATTTATTCATACAAAACCTTTATTGCAAAAGGAAAAAACTATTTGCTGTAACTGTTTTGATAGTGTGAGCTGGATTTTGGCTTCAGTTTGTTAGTGGTTCTAAATCTGCTAATACATTTAACGCTACCCTCCCCCCAGACTGACGATGCTGCTGTTGGCTCTGCCTCCTATGCTCTTTCCTCCAGAGTTGTGTCTCACTAATACTGGAGGTGTGTTACTAGCTACATCACCCGATGAAAATAGAGGAAATAAGACTTTGAAAAGAAAACTGATGCACGCCACCACATCTAATGATTGGTACGCTGCAATATAACACATTTTTGGTTTTTCTTGAAGGTGGCGGGAGTCCCCTTCGCTATATTGCCAGTAGCCAAATGGAGAAGTTGGAAGGGGAAAGGAAGGTGAAACCTTTTGCTTTTCCCTGCACAAACTGCTGGTTCACTTTCATTTTTTGACAAATCACTGGTCTCAGTAACAAAGAACATGCTTTTATCTTTGGTACTCTAAATTTACACTCCGACCTTTTTGACACAATTACGTCAGGAGAGGAAGGTGTTCTCACAGGCTTCTTGTTATGGCAGTAGAGTATGCCTACAGCCAATAGCATATAGCACTTGCCAATTGTTTTTTGTAACAAGCAACCTTAAAGTGGTTGTAAAGGCATCTACAGTATATAAAACCATGCCAGCCCCTCTATTAGAGGCTGGCATAGCTCACTGTGTCACTAGTTTTAAAAAAAACGAGCACTGTAAATACATATTTTAAGTTGTCTTCAGGCTGGTCACATAACTCACGGCTGCTTTACAGCTCTGATCTATTGCTTCTGTGGGAGGGGCTGTGATCCCCCTCTGACATCAGACGGGGAGATCTCGTGGCTGCTCCTCTCCTTTCGCAGAAGCCGTGTATCTTAGCTGTTAAGCTGCGAATCACGTGACCGGTCTGAAGACGGCTCAAATTAGGTATTTACACTGTTCTGCTCTACTCTCTCGGGGGAGAAAAGAGGGCAGAGAGCAGGCAGCCTATGATGGAGGGAGGCACTTTGACCACGGTGATTAGGGCGGAGCAGCCCTGGTTATCGTGATCTATTTAGAGGGTCAAAAGGGTCACCTAAACATTTCCAGAATTGCAGAGTCCATGAGGAAGCACCAATTAAATGTATTTGAGCACTTTTAAATGGAATTTCTCTTCACATTTTACATTTGCTTAAACTGTGGGGTGAGAATATTGGGCCAGATTCAAAAAAGGGATACGCCGGCGTATCTACTGATACGCTGTCGTATCCCTGTTTCTATCTATGCGACTGATTCACAGAACCAGTTACGCATAGATATTCCTAAGATCCGGCAGGTGTAATAGTTTTACACTGTCGGATCTTAGGATGCAGTACCGCGGCCGCCGCTGGGGGCATTTCTCGTCGAAATTCCGCTTCGGGTATGCAAATTAGCACTTACGGAGATCCACGAAGTGGTTTCCCTTCGTGAAGTCTCCGTAAATTGTTAGTTTGCAAACGCAAAGATAGGGTACCTTTTACAAAGTGTAAAGTTACTACACCTTGTAAAAGTATACCCTTCTTTCCCGCGACGCTGTCAAATTTTTTTTTAAATTTTTTTTTTCCCGCCGCATCTCTTTTTTTTTCCCCGACGCAACTTTTTTTACCCGGCGCGATTCACAAAACTCGGCACAATATAACTTCGCGCAAAGCGCGTCGGGAGCATGCGCAGTACGTCCGGCGTGGGAGCGCGCCTAATTTAAATGGGACTCGCCCCATTAGATTGGGCCCGCCTTGCGCCGGACGGATTTAAGTTACACCGCTGAAAATTTCTAGGTAAGTGCTTTGTGGATCGGGCACTTAGGTAGAGATTTTGCGGCGGTGTAACTTAAATAGGAAAAGTTAAGTTACGGCCGCTCGTTGTGGATCTGGCCCATTGTTTTTAGGTGAAAATATTTATCAATTCTCCTCATTTTCTTAGTGTTTTTACTGCTGAATACCCATCTTGCTTAAAATCTGCTTTTTTTCACAGATGAGCCAACAAGTCCAAGTATTGATCTGCGAGCTAAACATGTCCCAGCCTCCTGTGTTGTATCCAGTGCCATCAGCTCTGCCCCAATAAAATCTACCAGCCCTTCTTCGCCAACATTCAGCTTTTCTGTGAGTCGTCATTATTCACAGGACTGCAGTAAGTACCCTCTTAAACTATCATGTCATGCAAAATCGTCTCGGAAAGCGTATTTTAGGCCTTCCCTTGTTTTCTGGGTTGCCAAAGTTAGATGTAGCACTTCAGGTGCATTCACACATCCGGCAAGGGTTGTACACTACCCAAATTAGCATATTTCTGCAGGGGTGTGACTAGGTGAGAGCAAGAGCTGGGAACACACCATTCAAAGCCACCTGTGAAGATCTGACAAGCTGCTAAAGAGATCCGGGTGCCTGCCTGGTCTGCAGCCAGGGAAATCCAATGGAAAAAAAGTAGAATGGCGGCACATCCAGAAGTAAAATCAAAAGAATTTATTGAAAGTCCATAAAATCAAGTGAACATGACAAACATCAATCCAAAAAAGGTGCTTAGTGAACACGTTTCACACAGACGTGCTTACTCATGATGAGGTGTTTGGAAGCAGCTGCAGACAGGAAGCCTGTACAAATCAATGCTAGGCTTACAGTGTGGCCGGCTGTTTGCATATAAATGCTAAAGGAGCAATTTACAATGTGGATAGAGACATCAAAAGTAAGGCATGTTCGCTGGACTCCTACAGACCCAATTCCTAAAACTCTCTAACACTGGAGTATTAATTCCATGAAAGATATGTTTATTTTTACAAAATCTAAAATCACAAGCTATACATGAAAATATTGTAGATGGTTGAATAACTGATTACGAAGCAATGCCTCATGTATACTAATAACGACTTGACCATTTCCGGACCGCCGCACGCCGATATACGTTGGCTGTTTGAAGAGGGATATCTTTGTTGTGGCAGCAGATAGCTGCCATAACCCAGGTATCCTCCTCTTCAGTGGGCGGTCCAGTTTATGATAATAGTGGTCTCTGCGGCGGATTCGCCGCAAGATCACTTTTATCGGTGGCGCCACTCCCCCGTACCCTCCGCCGCTTACCGGAGCCATCGGCGGAGGCGACCGTTTCCTTCTGATGGCTGGGTATGAAGACGAGTGAGGGGGAGATGGCCCCCACCTCCATACCATAGCAGGGTGGAAGCAGCGTCAAAATGTCACTTCAGCCGATATCTCTTAAAGGGCCATTTTTCTCAACTGACATTTTTTGTTAATTTTTTTATTGCATTTTAGTGTAAATATGAGATCTGAGGTCTTTTTGACCCCGGATCTCATATTTAAGAGGACCTGTCATGCTTTTTTCTATTACAAGGGATGTTTACATTAGGAACAGGCGAAGAAGCCTATTAAACATTAGATGTGCAATTCGTATGGTTCCAAATTCGTTTTTTAACTAATTTCAAAAAAATCGTAAATATCGGGGCCATTTTTCAGAATTTTCGAAAATTCAGAATTTACGAAATCCGCAAATTAGAAAATTTTGAATGTTGGAATTTACGAATTTTTGAATTTATGGATTTTGGATTTTCGAGTTTTCTAATTTACGGTTTTTCGATTTTCCTAATTTATAAATTTCCAGCTTTGGAATTTTTGAATTTTAAATGTACTAAATTTCTAATTTTACGAATTTTTGAATTTACGGATTTTGAGTTTACGAATTTTCGAATTTACAGATTTAGAATTTTCAGGTTTTTGTGTATTTACGGATTTCAGATTTTCGAGCTTCTGGATTTTGAATTATCGATTTTTAGAATGTTGGAATTTACGAAATTTTGAATTTGCAGATTTTGGATTTAATTTTTTTTTAATTTCCGGTTTTCAATTTCTGGATTTCGAATTTATGAATTTCAAATTTTCGAGTTCTCTAACAAACCTCTGAGGGCTTTGCAGAACAGCTGTATTTTTACTGAGATTAAATTGCTGTCAGGGCTGTGCTTAGCTGTCGGTTGATTGCCAGTACTTTTCATTCCACAGTGACTCGTAAAGGGGCTTCAATATGGAACTCACAGCGAGAGACACAATTCTAATGTATGGCTATTGGCCACAATAACAGTAAAAGGTTCACTAACTGTGTCACAGAAAAAGTTTTATACATCCTGAAATACCCCTGTCAAAAAGTGGGCAAAACAACGCGACAGGTAAGTACACATATAGGAGAACACTTTTGTAGCATTATGCCGCGTACACACTGTTGTTTTTCGGCATGAAAAAAAATGACATTTTAAAAAACGTCATTTAAAATCATCGTGTGTGGGCTTCACATCGTTTTTCGGCTTCTGAAAAACGGAAAAAAAAAAAAATTGGAACATGCTGCATTTTTTAATGTCGTTTTTTAAAATGTTGTTTTTCGGGTTGTAAAAAATTATTGTGTGTGGGCTAAAACGACATTTTAAACCCGCGCATGCCCAGAAGTGAGTTATGAGACTGGAGCGCTCGTTCTGGTAAAAGTACCATTCATAATGGAGTAAGCACATTCATCACGCTGTAACAGACAAAAAAGCGCAAATCGTCTTTTACTAACACGGAATCAGCTAAAAGCAGCCCAAAGGCGAATAGAACTTCCCCTTCAGAGTGGCGTTGTACGTCACCGCGCTTTGTTCATCATTTTTCAAAAACGATGGTGTGTGGGCAACGTCGTTTTTAATGATGAAGTTGGAAAAACGTTGTTCTTTTGGACATGCTGAAAAATGTAATTTTTTTTTCATGCCGAGAAACGACCGTTTGTACACGGCATTAGAAACATTAAAAAAAAGTAAGGATAAAGATAATCCAACATGGAGCAACATAGCACAGCACTTTGAGAGGTTTCATAAATCCTCTATCGAAGAATTAAAAGTAAAATACTTTTTTGCCCTATCTTTAACTGAACGCAGAGGTGATTACGAAACTATGCTACTGCGAAAAGAAAAGGAATGGATATTTTTGTTTGCCGAAGGGGTAAAATACTGAATTAAGCTTACAACCTTTTCTTGAACCATAACTATGATCTTCTCTTCTTGCTTTGGAGAAGTATACTATCTTCATTTCTCACATATTATCATAGACATGCTGGTACTGGATCAATCTGCATTTTAATACCCACCATGAGATATATACTTATCCATTAAACATAATGTATATGATCTATTGCCTCTCTCCTCTATAAAAACATACAAATAAATATTTCCATCTACTTTCAAACCTCTATTACATTATACTTAATTATAGGTGTGTTTGGAATGAATGTTTTTTTAATTTTCAACTACCCGGCCAAAAATGTAAAATATTATTATTCTTGGCCCCCTGAAATGTAACCGCACTATTTTAAACGTTTTATTTTTGTAAGATTGAAATGCCTAAACAGAAAGGCATTGGCCCTTTAAGGGCGTCATTTTGAAAAGGGAGGAGAATCCCCATTATAAGCCAGTGGACCAGTCCATTGCATCGTTCTGAGGAAGCTCACACAGCTGAGTGAAATGCATAAACACCACAGTGTTTAGTAGCTCGGTCTTGGATCCACACACTTGTACCGTATATTCGCTCCACTCATTACCGCACGAAGCGGGGCCACTACTGAGAATAAGTGTACATCTACAGCCAGGCAAAGGATGACTGCTTCCACTACCTGAACCGTCCCAGAGACTGGCTTTTTTTGGACATCTGAGGAGTTAATCGGTACCGGACTAAGGAAGCAAACAGCACGGTGGGTGAGATTTTGTCAGGGACACTGCAGTCCTGTCATTTAGGTTGCTTTCACACTGAAAGTGCCCGGGCGTCGACGGTAAAGCGCCGCTTTATCGTTGCTTTTGCATCGCTTTTCGGCCGCCCAACCGGGCGTTTTTAACGACCGCTAGAGGGCGAAAACGGTTAAAAGTGCCGCGGCAGCGCTGCCCATTGATTTCCATGGGCAGGGGTGCTTTAAAGAGATGCAAGGAAGCTGCTGGCAGGACTTTTCTTGACGCCCTGCCAGCACAGCACCCCAGTGTGAAAGCAGTCAGACTTTCACACTGGGTTTGCAGCTGAGGCTTTTTTTCAGGTGCTTTACAGGCGCTATTTTTAGTGCTAAAGCGTCTAAAAAATGCCTCCAGTGTGAAAGGGGTCTTAAACTTTTTCTCCGGGTATTGTATATGCTAAATCCCATATCATCTGTCTGTGGTGGCTTCCTGCACCTGGGACCAAAGACCTGTATTATATGCTCCCTCATAGCCAAGTCTAGATGTTTATCATATTTTGAAGCTCATCCATACATATGTCAGTAATTTTGGACTATATGCTGGATTATCCTCTTCACAGCTGACTGTATTATCTGGCTGATTTTCAGGATTGACATTTCTGTTCTTCCTACTGTGACACCACTACTTCCTCTATACTCCTGGCTTTTGTGGTATATCCATACCTGTTGTCATTGGAGGCTGATTTTAGACTTACAACACTAAGTCAAATACCTACCCCTCCCCCACATGTGTGCTGAGTGTCTGTGTTTGTGTGCAAGTGAGCCGGGGCTGCTATGTTTTTCACTTTTATTGTGACAATTTTTTTTATTTTTTTTTGGTAAAGGTTTTACTGTTATTGTGGCTATTAGCCATACATTATTGGAATTGTGTCTCTTTTTCTATTGATAAACTTTTTATCTATGCCACTGAGTTCCATATTGAAGCCTCTTTACAAGCCTGCTTGGCTTGTTTTCTTTTCTTTTCATAGTCTATTCGTCTTTGGGAACCCCAACCTACCAAGTTAAGTCGGTAAAATACATACTTTTTAACCACTTAAGCCCCGGACCATATTGCTGGCCAAAGACCAGGCCACTTTTTGCGATTCAGCACTGCGTCGCTTTAACTGACAATTGCGCGGTCGTGCGACGTGGCTCCCAAACAAAATTGGCGTCCTTTTTTTCCCACAAATAGCGCTTTCTTTTAGTGGTATTTGATCACTTCTGCGGTTTTTAGTTTTTGCGCTATAAACAAAAACATGCAATATTTTTTACTTTTTGCTATAATAAATATCCCCCTGAAATATATAAAAAAACTTTTTTTTCCCCTCAGTTTAGGCCGATACGTATTCTTCTACATATTTTTTGTAAAAAAAAAAATCGCAATAAGCGTTTATTGATTGGTTTGCGCAAAAGTTATAGCGTTTACAAAATACGGGATAGTTTAATGGCATTTTTATAATTTTTTTTTTTTTACTAGTAATGGCGCCGATCAGCGATTTTTATCGGTACTGCGACATTATGGTGGACACTTCAGACACTTTTGACACATTTTTGGGACCATTGGCATTTTTATAGCGATCAGTGCTATAAAAATGCATTGATTACTATAAAAATGCCACTGACAGGGAAGGGTTTAACACTAGGGGGCAAGGAAGGGGTTAAGTATGTTCCCTGGGTGTGTTCTAACTGAAGGGGAGGTGGACTGACTAGGGGAAATGACTGATCGCTGTTCATACATTGTAAGAACAGACAATCAGGCATTTCTCCCCCTGACAGGACCGGGAGCTGTGTGTTTACACACACATATCCCGGTTCTCGCTCTGTAACGAACGATCGCGGGTGCCCAGCGGTGATCGCGCCCGCGTCAGGAGGGCGCGTGTGCGCTCCTATTGGCTGCTCGGCGAGATGATGTAGATCTATGTGATCTCGCCCAGCAAAGCCGACCTGCCGCCGTATAACTGCAGCGGCTGATCGGCAAGCGGTTAAACTCAGTGTTGATATTTTCCCTATTTTATCATGTAATTTTGAATTCCACAGTGACTCACCTGGTTTTCATTTCATGCTCGTCAGCTAGCCCTGCTGGCTATTTTTTATTTATTTTTTCAAATTCTTTATTGGCATAGAAAAATAAAGTGTCCATTAGAATATAACAAAGGCACTAGGGGTGCCAAGACACAACAAACATAGGGACAATTCTTATTAACAGGGTAACACAGTATAGAGCAAAGTCGCTCAGCAACAAATGAATATGACATCAGTAATACCCAAGTAACAAAATGTTCTCACTTCTAGTAATGAGTTGTTGACCTTGAAAACTCTGCTCGTGGTTACACAAGCAGACACTTAGCAGTTGTGGATTGGAGGAAGCTAAATTACAGAGGTATAGGGTCATCCCAAAGGGTGCCCGAAACAAAAGATGATAAAGAGGGGGAGGGGGGAGAAAAGAGGAGAGGGGGGTAAAGGGAAAAAAAGGGGACGGGGAACCAGGGTGATGGGGGGGACGGGGAACCAGGGTAATGGGATGCACAAGTGCAACAGTACGAATGACAGGAGGGTCTCAATCCCCAGAGCAGCCCTCTAGGAGGGACTTCCCTTTGTTCCAATATACCCATGTTTTTGTATATCTTTCTCTTCTTTTTTTATCGGTAAGTACCAATTCTTCCAGGGTATTGATATTCCTAACTCTATTAAGCCACATGGCAATTGAGGGTGTATTGGGAACTTTCCAACACAGAGTGACACAAGCCATTAATAAAGTGATGAAGGACAGATTTTCTGTATGTCTTAAGTGCCTGCTGGCTATTTAAACTGCCAGGATCAGATCTCATGTGCCTTTGGTTGGTCAACATATCTGGATACTCTCTGCTGCGTTTTCCTGTTGAAGACTTTTTCTTGGCTGACTTCGCTTCTGGTTACTGATCCTGTTTATTGCCTTTACTACACTGATCTCTGGATTCCTGTTTTACTGGCTTGTTCCTACTACCCGCTCTGGTTACTGAACCCTGGCTATGTTTTGACTATGTTTGCTCTTTTTGTACTATTTTTTTTAAAAGTGTGATTTTTACTGCACTCCTGTCTTAGTCGGACTGATCACGTGTCAATTGCCTGGAACGATACAATTCTATGTCTATCTAGCAACACTTCCAAGGTCAGTGTTGGCTTTATGCCTGGAAGTACATCCTATCTTCTATTTTCTCATGAGAACGCAGCAGAAGTAAAGAAAACTTTAAAAGGGGATTTATTTTATGTATAGAGCTGGTACCAGTGGCCCCTAAGCATAACTCTGAGGAATCCCACTTAACTTGGGCAGATTGGTGCTGGAATGTGGTACTCAGTTAAGTCGAGCCAGTTCATCACTTGAACTGCCACAACTTATTGAAGTGTAATGATGCCTGTAGTTGCCTGGGAGTATGTAATGCAAAAGTTCTGTTTTTTCCTCACCTTCAGGTGAAGGGTGTGACCTTATTTGTATGTTCTTACTGATCTGTTGAGCTTTAGTAGTGGGGCTAGCATTCTCGGTGTGTGAGGGGAGAGATCTAGTACCACATGGATGAGGACCCATCAAACTTGGATGAAACCCTCTTCCAGGCCCTCTGTATTATATCTTCCTTTATTGTTTTAAAAATGTACTCTGCATGGCACCTCTTTTGAGAAGCTGTGTATATGTTTGGGAGCCTGCGCCCCTTTTGTTATTTAGGAGCAGCATTTGCTCAAAGTTCTAAGTTTAGAAGGGTTGTACAAACATTGTGCTTGTGCGGCTAGGTTGGTAATTCCACCCTTAGTATCCTTTACACCTGAAGGATAAAATATATGTACATAAATTCTTATAACTGTTTATCCATTGAAACTGCTATGTGAATTTATGTAGCCGCTAGATGGAGCTGAAGAGCATACTTCTTATGATATTTAGCCCTTTCTAGTGACCATAATGCAGTATTTTCCACATTCACACATTTTATTTTATTAACCTTTGATCTGTGAGAATCAAGCCTGAGAATATTTGCTTTTGGTTCTTTCACACAGAATACATTTTCATGCAGTTTCAATAGAGAAACGGCTATATGTGTGTTTTTTTTATTTTTTATAATTACAAATCCTGCTGTAGACAGCAATGTACCCACATGTGTATGAATCTAAGGTGCTGTGTCCCTCAGTGGACATTGAAGACTGAGATTTTACAATGAGTATATGTAAGATTTTGATTTAAAGGGGTTTTCTACTTTGGACATCATCATTACTCTAAACACAGAATTATTGGTAATATCCTTATGTGTTTCTTCCTTCTTCCTATTGTTCAGCTGTGTGACCTGATTTTGTCTAGCCCGATCAGATGTTCATTCTGCTTAGTATAGGTACACCTCACAAAATGGCTCTTATTTCAGGTGCTTTTCATATGCACTGTAGTGGCAAAAATGAAAATAAATAAATAAGTATTGTGTTTTTATTAGTTTTGCATTTCCTCATTTTATACTGTCATTGATTTCTGTCTCAGGTAGCATTAAGTCCAGTCGACGTTCTTCATACCATCAAGCAATTACAACTGAGCGCTCAAAATCTTGTGACGATGGCCTCAACACTTTCCGAGATGAAGGGCGGCTTCAAAGGTGAGGGTGGTAAGCTGCTGCTGATAATTTTTTGAGCAGGATGTAAAATTTGAATTCCAGTTTTCTTTTTGTTTGGATAGAGTTGAGATAGATTAAAATACCTGACCAGTTTTTATTGCTGTCTGTGACCTCCTTTAGGAGATTTATCCTCTCTTTGTCCTGTTTACTATTATCATTGGAAGTAAGTAAAAGGAAATGGAAGATTTTTCGTTGTCTAATGAACAGTAATGGAAGGAAGATTTCTAATTGGGGCACTAGTTCTGAAGACCTGAGGGTCCCGAAGAGATTTTTTTAATTTTCAGGGATTTCACGAATGGGACAGGAAGTGAAGGGAAATCTTCCCAATTGGCTACAGATGGCAAAAATAAAGCTTACAGAGGTTTCTAACCCTCACTTATCCAAAACAAAGTTTTTCCTATAATATTTCTTTTAGTACTAAAAGGCTGGACAGTAGGATGTACATGATTGTTGTCCAGGTTTTTAAAGTACACATTATGCCCAATGGCATATTTGCACTGATTTCTTGACTAGTTCTCTACATATAAATTAACAAAACATTGGGATATAGTAGCACTGTCCTGGAAAGTTGTGAAAATTTGTTACCTACAAGCTTACCTTCACCCATTTATCTTCCAGGATAGCTACCTGCGAAGGAAATAAGTAACTGCATACCTCAGAGTGGACCACTGCTTGCAGATCTTTACTTGGACCCCACCTTCACTCTATAGTTTTTTTTTAAGGTGTTTTCCTGACCTGAGCTGTTATGCAAATCCTAATGAAACCTTTGCGCATCAAGAGTAATACTGAGCAGCAAACATACTTATTGTATGTAATGAATAATGTATACGTATGTATACGTATAGAAAAACGTGCTGCTCTATAAAAGCCAACGAGTGAATAAATTGTGTATCACAGCGGATGAAGTAATGAATTGAACTAAAATATGTCAAAATTCATGTGTCGCCATATAAATGGACTCTAATGAAGTGCAAAATAATCGGTTCCAACCTAAAATACAGTTAATGTGAAAAAAGTGCAATCGATAGATATATCCAATCAGTAAAAAGCATAAAGTTCACATAAGTGTTCACTCCTGATCCATGCAAATTTGTCTGTGACCACTGTCTAAATTAAATTCCAAGGAGATATGCCAAGTATGTTCCATCCTGGAACATCACACGCAGGACCACTACCAGGAATCCCCCAAAGGGTGTACAGTGCCTTGAAAAAGTATTCACACCTCCTGAAATTTTCAAAATGTTGTCATGTTACAACCAAAAAACTTAAATGTATTTCATTGGTATTTTATGTGATAGACGAACACAAAGTGACAAAGTGGAAGGGAAATGATAAATGGTTTTAAATTTTTAAAAAAATAAATAAATATGTGAAAAGCATGGCGTGTGTTTGTTTGTATTCAGCCCCCCCGAGGCAATATTTTGTAGAACCACCTTTCACTGCAATTACAGCTGCAAGTCTTTTTGGGTAGGTCTCTACCAACTTTGCACATCTAGAGAGTGACATTTTTATATTAATACAATAAAAATGTACACATTTTCTAAGATTATTATCGGAAATCTGATGACAAATTAGTCATGTGCCTGCAAGATCTTCACTCTCCACATTTTAATCTATTGAATGTCATCAGGGGCTGAAGGCACTGACTTCCTTACCAAATTGCTGTACTTTTTTCAGCACAGCCCACAGCAATGTATCAATGTGAACAAACGGCATAGGGAACAAGGTATTTTTCCTTGTCTATGTTTTAGTGATGGAAATAGCTGCCATCATAGCCTCAACAAGCCTTGACATAAACTGCATGATTTCTCTGTTATAGTAACTGAGTATACAGATCTTGATATAAGCCCTGTCATGACTGGTTCTCTTTGTCTTTTGGAATGAAAAGTAGGAGTTTAGAACCTTGCAGTAGGCTCCACATAAGTAGTGGAAACTATATATTTGCCATAATAAAAAAGGCAGGTAGAAAAATTATGGCTAGAATTCCCTCTTTGGAAGATGTTGTTTATGATGAGACTATATGTGTTGCTATTATAAAGTGTGAAAATCACAGATGGGGTAGCTGACTATGTAGTTTGCCGTAGCAGTTCCCTAAAGATGTGGCTGTTGTGTGGTGAAAGATAAAAGCTCCTAATGTGTCTGCTTCAAAACTAATCTGATTATTGTTTCTTCCTTCCACCACAGGAAGGTTGTGGGCCGTGTGCCGAGCCTCAGGATGCTTCGCAGCTTCTTCACTGATGGGGTGAGAAAGTGCATTATGTGTGTATAATTGTAGATTACCGCTGTGCAATTCAGGAATACTACTAACAACTTTTTTTTATCGTGCACCATGGGACACAGAGCCCCTATTCATTACATAGTGGGTTGTATGGTCACCAGAAGTGATTGGACACTGGCACAACCAATGAAGACAAGTTCCCCTCCATATAACCCCTCCCCTAAGGGAAGTACCTCAGTTTTTTCGCCAGTGTCTAAGGTATTGGACGCGAGTAGGATGTGCTGAAGGAAGCTCTGCCAAAGAAACACGTGGAGGGTAAATGAGCAACACTTTCGGGTCCATCCAAGACACCTAAAATTTTACACCAAAACTGGATGGTATCCGGGCCTCATGGACGAGGTGTCGCCTGTAATGTCTCTCTTCGGAGGACTGGGCTCTAGGGTCCAGCACTTTCGCTCTATATGGTAAAAGTCCTGTCAGAGTCTTTTACAAGGCCCAGGGAAGAGGCCTCCTTTAAGTAGGAATCCATATCCCTGAAGGTTAGTGCACACACCCCGTCGTGATGGGGGAAGATTGGTTCTGCTTGGCAGAAAACCTGCAGCAGGGAAAAGGTAAGCCAGGACAGAGTCCTAAGTTTTAAACTTAAGGACCTTTCCTAATTTTGGAGTAGGTGTCATATTTTCGGCTACCACTGGGGGGAGTAAAGAGCTGAGTTCCACTCACCATGCTCCAGAACAGTGTCAGTTCACCAGACAAGCACACTCCTCCTTCTGCTGCTAAGCTCTGCCAGGGATGGATGCCTTCCTCTCCTTTCAGGCAAGTGTTGGGAGGCTTTTTCCCTGTGTCTGATCACCGCCATTACCCCTAGATCACGCGCGCTTTATGCTGATTGGCAATGGGACGGGGGCGAGCCCGTGAGCCTGCACGGGCGTGCGTGCACAGGCACGCTATTTCCGTATGGAAAATCATACAGGAAGTAATTTAAAGGAGCCTCTTAGGCCTGAAGCTTCCTTGATGGGACACAGCAGCGTAAAGGCATGTAAGATCTCCATGTGGTTGGCTGAGCACACACATAGATAGACACCTACTCTAGCATGTTATTAGTTGCATACTTATATGTAGATTGCTAAACTAGCACAGTAGTGTATGCATTTTTTGTGGTACCTCGGGTTTGCTTAGTAAAATGTCTACCCAGAAATTCAGGGACTAAGAAAGATGAAAAAGCACTGCCGCCTGAGACGGGAGGCTCTAGTCGTGCCTGCTGGGTACCTTCCTCTCTGGTAATACCTGATGCACCTATACAGAATGAGCCATTACCTCTATCAGGAGTAGCAGCCTCTCCTGTGGTGCCGGTGCCTGCATATGCCGTTAATCACGAAGTCCTCGGAAAAGGACAAAAAGCGAAGCAGATCTCCTTCTATTGTTTTGGATCTTCTTTCATAGAAATCTGAGGAGGATGAGGCCCCATCAGGGGATGAGGACTCGGAGGGATCAGTAATATCAGAGGAACCTTTTTCTGCTTCCCAGGTTCTGAAGTTATAGGTACAATGTTATGCTGAAGCAGTACGCTCTACATTCAGATTTCCCTCTGCTGAATTAACTAAATCACCTGTCTCCTCTCTGGGTTCATTAAAATCCCCACAGGCTGCTTGTGCCTTTCCGATCCATCCTTTATGGGAGAATCTGATTTACGCAGACTGGAAACACCCAGATAAGCGTTTTTCTCCTCCTAGGAAGTTTGAAGTGCTTTATCCTGTGGAGGAGAAGTTTACCAAGAAGTGGAGTCTGCCTTCTGTGGATGCAGCTATCTCTTGTGTAAATAAAAGCCTAACCTGTCCGGTGGACAATGCACAGGTATTTAAAGATCTTTCTGAGAAAAAGATGGAATCTTTACTAAATTCTTCCTTTCTCCTGGTGGGCGCAGTAACCCAATCTGCTGTGGCGGAAGTTGGTATGTGTCAGGTCTTAAAGGACCAGGTGAAACAGGGGCTGAAAGATCTGCCTCCGGAGCAGATCAAATTTTGGGAGAATATGCCTAGGGCCTTATGTTTCACAGTGGATGCCATTAGAAATTCTATCCAGCTGGTGCATATGTGCAAAATTCTTTGGCTAAAGCATTGGTCAGTGGAAGCTCCATGCAAAACATTTTTGGCCAGTTTCACCTTCCATGGTGAATGACTCTTTGGGGATGATTTGGAAAAATATATCCAGAAGATATCGTGCGGTAAAACTACACTTTTGCTAGAGAAGAAGAAAAACAAGCATCCTTGTTTTAAACGTTCTCTCTCCCCGGCGCCTGGAAGATCTGCCTCCAGCCAGTGGTGACGGCATTTTCAGCTAGCCACAAAGGCTAAAGAAAACCAGGCCCAGAAGAACAAAAAGCTGTGTGGGGTTCAAAAGCTAACAAACAACAAGAGACGTTTTTACTTAAACCTCTTTGTGGTTCCAAAACCAAATGGAGACATCAGGCCCATCCTGGATCTAAGATCTCTGAATCCGTTTCTGAACATTCTGAACCAAAAGTTCCTAAGGTTTGCGGTACAACATCGCCACTTCCAGTTTGTGGCTCTGCCCTTTGGTTTGGCAACCCCCCTCCGAGTATTTACAAAAGTTCTGGCTTTTCTCTTGGCAAAGTTGAGGGCACGGGGCATAGCGGTGATGGCCTACCTGGACTATCTACTTGTGATAGATCAGTCAGTGGCAGGATTAGATCACGAGAAACGTGGTACGTAAGCTGCGTGAGAAACAGATGAGGAGACTTGCCACTGAACAAGCCAATTAAAAACGAACCCTCAATCTGCTGAAACCCATAGACGTGATGGGTAACGTGCAGTGGAAACCTAAATAAGCCCGCTGTGTGAAAACGAGTCACACATGGCAATACGTACCTGACCAGCTTGGGACACCACCACTGGGGAAAGAAACAATATATTGCAACTATTAAGAAAACATGAGAACCTGAAAACATCTTCCCTATACCCTCTTTTAATATTTTAAAATAAGACGCCACTCCTAAACAGGAGTGAGGGAAGCAACAATACCTACCTGACAGGAACAAATAAAGAAAAACCACCAAGGAATGCAACTCTGTGCTTCTGGAAGAAATGAAGGAGAACCAACTAAAGGGAAAAAAAGGAACATGAACATGCAACCTATTATACAGCAAACAAGGAGCAGGAACGTACATGCTCACAGAAACAACCAAGCCCAAGCCCTGAATATCAGCGTAAGGTGAACGTGTGGGACCTGCCTGCATGGCCCCTCCCCAGGTGAAACCCATGGAGCCAACGACTGAGACCCTGGAGAGGGTGAATTTGGCACATAGATGGGACCGATAGATGTCCAAACGCTGACTATGTCGGATGTTTTTTCACCTCAATGCATAGGATGCATTAAGGTAAAAAAACATTTACCTTTACAACCCCTTTAACTATGCATGAAAGGATAGGAACTGGGGTGCAGAAAATGGCAGCAGGTGTTCTGGACTGATGAGTCAAAATCCGAAATGTTTGGCTGTAGCAGGAGGTAGTTTGTTCACCGACGGGCTGGAGAGCGGTACAATCAGTGTCTGCAGGCAACCATGAAGCATGGTCAAGGTTCCTTGCAAGGGCTGCATTTCTGCAAATGGATTTGGAGATTTGGTCAGGATCAGTGGTGTCCTTAATGCTGAGAAATACAGGCAGATACTTATCCATCATGCCATGTCATCAGGGAGGCGTGTCATTGGCCCCAAATTTATTGTGCAGCAGGACAATGACCCCAAACATACAGCCAATGTCATTAAGGCCCCTTTCTCACAGGGCAGATCAGTAATGATTCGCCCCGTAAACCTCTGCTTGCTCAGCGGGGATCGCTCCGTTGATCCCCGCTGAGCCGGCGGATGACAGGGCGGACCCCGCACACTGTGCAGGGACCACCCTGTCTTTTCTCTGCTCTCCCCTATGGGGGGATCGGATGAACACGGACCGCATGTCCATGTTCATCCGATCCGCAGACGGAAGGAAAAATAGGGTTTTCTTCCGTCTGCAGAATCGGATCATTGCGGAGGCAGACGAGATCGGGTGTAAGCGGATGTTCATCCGCTGACATCCGCAATCTTATAGGAACCAATGTATGTCCCTTTTTCAGCCGCAAACCGATGGATGAAAAAGCAGACAAACGGTCCACAGGTGTTAAAAGGGTGTGTCCGCAGGTGTGAAATAACTATCTTCAGTGTCAAGAAGAGCAAATAGTCTTGGAAGTGATGAAAAGAGTAAAAATCCAGTACCAGGACATCTTGGAGTTAAAAATTAATATCTTTATTTAATCCATCAAACCATAATGAGGAATTGATTCCTAAAATTTTGAGTGTGGGCACCCTATTACTTACCTGAGCCCCATCTCGGTCCAGCAAAGTGCATGAGCGCAATGGCTCTCCCAGGTCTCTCTCTCCCCATTGGCTCACACAGCAGCAGGAGCCATTGGCTGCTGCTGCTGTCAATCAAAGATAGTGAGCCAAGGAGAAGAGTGCAGGGGGCTGGGCCACTTTCTGTGTGTGTGAATGGGTAATGTCTATTCACAGAAGTGCAGCTCGAGAGTGAGCCTGCTCGAGTGCCTCCATAGCAAGAGGCTTGCTTTGGGGGCATTCGGCATGGAGAATGAGCCAAGAGCGCCGACGGGGGACCCAAAAAGAAGAGGATTGGGGTTGCTCTATACAAACACATTGCACAGAGCAGATAGGTATAACATGTTAGGTAATTAAACAAATATATATATATTTTGTAGGAAAACGTTTTTTTATTATTTTATGAGATTTTTGAAGACTATGTGCACTATGAGCTTGTGTGTTTCTGGAGAACGTGGAAGATTACGCGTACTTTGTCAGCACAGGTTCACCCAGAACGAACCAAACCACCAACAATACATGTTGTTGCTAACATGTATTTACTGCTTCAGCAAAAGTCTGTTGATTATGCCCCACACTGCTTTTGGAAAGGGGTTATGCAGTCGACCCCCACAAAGTCTTGGTTCAGAGTTCGTGGCCTCAGTCGTTCGCCTTAGAATCAAACTAATAATTGTTTGTGGAAACCCCCGCAATTTCACGGAAACCGCAAATATCCTCTGCAATTTTGTATGGCTTTTTTCGTGGCAAAATATAATTTTTCATGCATTTTAATGGTAAATTATTAAGAACAATAAAATTCAAATTTTTTTACTAATGATTGGCTGCTGCCCTGTGACGCACCTCCGGTACATGCAGCCCTGCATTCCAGCATCATAACGGTTTACAGTGTGTAGCTATCTTGAGTGTTTCACTGAGTATATCGGTTTACCTTTTACATTCTTTTTTTTTATTTATTTTTTTAAGAGTAATGTGTTAAGCTGAGTTTGAAATGAAATTATATTTGAGGGGAATATTTAGGATTTAAAATTAGGCATTTATAGACACTTTTTTGTCCACATCCAAAATTTGCGCCTCTTCACAATTCCTGCTCCAGGAACATAACCCCCAACAATTTCGGTGGTTGACTGTACTGCAAAATGTGTTGTCTTTTCACACTGCGGACCAACAAACTTATCTAAGGGCATAGGACTTTCTGATGATGCTGCTGTCATCTTCAAGTGGAATACTGACTTGTAAATGCTGGCTGTCATCTCACCGTCTAGATCAGTGGTCACCAAACTGTGGCCCTTTTGCTTGCATTTATCTGGCCTTTGGGGCACCATTTCATCCACTGATACTAACTGGGGGGCATAATCCCTCCCAATGACACCAATGATGGGGCCCAATTTCTACCCGATGACACCAATGATGGAGCCCCAATTTTTTCCTATGACGCCAATGATGGGTCTCTATTCCTCCCAATGACATAATCAAAGGGGCACAATTGCTTCCACTGACACTAAAGAAATTGCAGTGTTTTTTCCCCCCACTGACATAAGGACCTGTGATCCTGTCCAGTGATCACAGTCCGACCTCCCTAATGTCTGAAGGACCGTAAACTGGCCCTTTGTTTCAAAAGTTTGGAGACCCCCTGGTCTAGATCTATTGCTTTACACAGCTGGATCTCTCTACTGCTGTTGCATTCCTGAGTGCCTTGTGCAAGGGCCTAATTTCATGCTTCTGTATAAGTGAATTTATGTACCTTTTGTCATTAAACTTATATTCACAAGCCCTGTGCCGTTCTCTCTTTTATCTGTGATGGGCAAAGGTGCACTTTAAATAGTGTTCATGGGAGGAACTTTAGAATCCCAAAAACACTCCTAAAAAGTTCAGATGCTGTATGGAGAACCAACATATGGCAGTCTGTGTGATAATTATTAGCCCTCTGCAGCTAGAGGGGAACCAAAACACTTGGGATGGTGTTGTGCAAAATAACAAACGACAAAAGGATTCCTCCTAATCCAGCGCTGGGGGGTGATGGCTAAAAACCACTTGAGGCATACCTAAGATGTCAGCCATGTTTTAATACTTTGATTTTTACAATAAATCTTTTTACACAAACCGTGTCATAGACATTTTAATGACTTCTCTGAGGTATGCCTTAAGTGGTTTGTAGCCATCACCCCCAGTGCTGGATTAAGAGGAATCATTTAGTTGTTGGAACTTTAGAATGCAATACTTGTCTGGCTTAGGCCATTAGATACGAAGATTGTCTTATGAACATTCCTAATCTTCTCATAGTCTTATTGAGTACTGTCCATGATACTTTTTTTTATTTGCACTAACATACAATTTTTTAGAACAAGTTTTCAGGATATGTCCCCTTGTTCAAAGTCCAAGCAGTACTCTTGGACCTTGAAAAAGGGGACATACCCTGAAAGCGTGTCCTGAAAAATTTTATGTTTGTGCAAATAAAAAAAAGCATCATGGACAGTACTCAATTGTTTCTGTTGCAAGTGCACTAATACGGTTACAATCACTTCAAGCATAGTCTTATTAACATAGTGAGATTTCAAAATGTTTATCAAGTTTAATATCCTTCAAGATATGGTAGTTTAGTTTCTACTGCTAATAGTATTTACTTGTGACTGCATACATTGTTTCTTAACTTCTTTTGCTTTTTTTTTCTGGCAGTCTCTTGATAGCTTGGTTGCTTCTGAAGATGGGCGATCGAAATGTCTCTCCGCCTCTGAGCTGTCTGATACAGAGTTCAGTGATGTGTACAGGGAGGGCTGGTTGCTCTATAAGCAGCTCCTCGCCAGTAAAGGCAAGGTATGACAAAATGGCTGTGTGGACAAATCATTTAGCAACTAAAATGTATGGAACACAGAGATGTTTGATATAGATGTAACAGTCAAATGTTTAAAAGCACCCCCATTTTATCCCAGTGTTAATTGGAGTACACTCTGTTGTTCAATGTGTGGATGTACTGCCACCTACTGGATGTTTTTCAGACTATTCAAATCAAAAAAGGGTCCAGACCTTGTAAAAGCTATACCCCTGCATTTTTTAAAATGCAGGGGTATAGCTGCAACTTTAGAAATTTCGAATATGAATAGCGAACAGGGTAAACATTTTTAGCAACGTCCATATATACTAGATCCTTCGTATTGTAAAATATCAGAGGCAGTGCGGTTAGGTCCTTTCAGGCTATCAAAGATGAACTTGGCCTCCCCAACAGAATGTCTTCCGTTACGTTCAGCTTCGGTATGCCCTCAATTCCTTAATTAAGTTTCAGAATCTTTAGACTGGTACAATGATAAAGCTATGCCTGGAGTCGGTAACGCATAGAATATGCCTAGTGAATCCTGTCTTTCTGTAGTGACTCTTTTCTCCCCACTCTCACAGGCTTTGCTACAGCAGTGACCATTTATTACCACTGCTGTCAGTCAAATCTGTGAGGAGGGTGTGGGGCGGACCTGAGCCACGCTGTCTGTGTCTATGAATGCAGGCAGCATGGCTCTGGGATTGAGCCCACACAAGCACTGGCAGGGTATCAAAAAGAGGAGGTTTGGGGCCGTTGGACAAGTATAACATGTTATTTAAAAAAATAAAAACGAATTAAGAATTTACAATCAAAAGCTACATTGTATAACTTTATAACTTTATAAAGGAATACATTCCCACCTAGACCAGTCCTTATCAAAGATAAAAACCCACAAAGGATGTAAACTCAATATCTAGGCTATGGTAAAGTATTATAATTCATAGGTGGTAGCTGTCTCATAGAAAAAAACTCAAAGTCTTGTGACTGCTTATAAAGTGCCTATGAGAAAACAAAGTTATATACAGTACCTGTAATTCTTTTGAAATCTAGTAGTATTAGCTACCAGTATGGCATAAAGGAGCCAGAGTATTGGCATACATTAGAGAAAAGCTTTCTAATAGAGGTCTCGCTACTCTTTTGTCTCAGTAAAGTCATCCCGGAGAGATCAGTTAAAACCTGGATTTCTACAACTTTCTTTAAATTTATTCTGTCCCAATCGCCAGGCCCCTCTGCATGATCTTTTAACTTAACGTTGAAGAAATTAATCTGACATCCTTTTCATTCCTATGGTCGCATGACAAACTCTCTCACCCAGGAGTCGCTCTCACACCTACTATGTCCTTTCTTTTTTTGCTGCACATTATCTCCCATGTGTGTCCAGGATCCGGAATATTCTTAAATTATGGTGATCATATTCTATTTCTTCCCTGGGCAGTGTCACGGCAGTTAAAATGAATATCTTACCAGAATTGATGTACCCGTTCAAAGCTTTACCCAGTGTCGTTCTGAGATCCTTTATAAACAAACTCCAGACTGATATCTACAAATTCATTTGGCAGGGCAAACGTACATGATTTTCTAGACATATTTTATATAAGCCACAGTCTAAAGGGGGCCTAGGTCTGGCTGTATTATCTGGCCTTCAGATTTTTCCCATTGGCTTAGTGGAATATTATGAATTCCAGGGTCCCTTGGATTAGATTTTTTTATTCTTCCAAGCAGCTTATGGTCTTCAAATTTCTTGCCACAACTTTACAGCTCTCAATACTTTGTTTGGCCAATCGTGTCACTATGAATCAGTGGCGGCTGGTGCTCAAAATTTTTTGGGGGGCGCAAACAAATGAAAAAAAAAAAAAGACAATTACAGCCTCACTGTGCCCATCAAAGGCAGCCACTGTGCCCATCAAAGGCAGCCACTGTGCCCATCAAAGGCAGCCACTGTGCCATGCCATCAATTGTCGCCACTGTGCCATGCCAAACGCAGCCACTGTGCCATCAATTGTCACCACTGTGCCCATCAATTGTCACCACTGTGCCATGCCATCAAACGCAGCCACTGTGCCATGCTATCAATTGTCCCCAATGTGCCCACATCAATTGTCCCCACTGTGCCCACATCAATTGTCCCCACTGTGCCCACATCAATTGTCCCCACATCAATTGTCCCCAGTGGACTGAAGGGATATCACACACACACACGCAACATACTTCATGCTGAAATATGAAATGAAATTCTCCTTTGAGTCAGAAATATGTATTACTCACTATAGTAAAGACAGTTGAGGGTATACTCTAGTCCTCTTTAAGCTTGGAAAGTAATGTAATCTACCAAGGTGCTATGAGACGAGACAGATGAAGTACATCTTCCCCTCTTCTGCTGAATCTGTTTTCCAATTGTGTTTTGCTGATTTGGGACCTTGGAGATTCCCATAACATAAGCATTTCCCGTCATCTGTATAGCTTCATGTGATTTCTGATGTCAGGGAACTCTAAAAATGCCAGCAGGAATATTATGCACGGAACACAGGCTCAAGGTAACATCTTCTGGAATCTGCCTCACATCTGCGTTTCTGGCGTTAGCTTACACACTCTGATTATTCCTTCCCCACAGTTTTCATAAAGTTTGGTTATGTAAAAAGTATCACACGCAGGAAAACACTGACTCCGAGCCCAGACATCTGTTATTCGCCGCCCCACTGTGCCCACATCAATTGTCCCCCGTAAAATGCTGCCAGTCAGATTACCCCCCCCCCCCTCCCCCGGGGCACTTACCTTTCTGGTGTCCGCCATAATGTCGCAGTCACGAAAAAAAATCACGGATCGCTGCCATTAGTAGTAAAAAAAAAAAATATTAGTAAAAATGCAATAAAACTATCCCCTATTTTGTAAACGCTATAAATTTTGCGCAAACCAATCGATAAACGCTTATTGTGATTTTTTTTTTTTTTTTTTACCAAAAATATGTAGAATACGTATCGGCCTAAACTGAGGGGAAAAAAACGTTTTTTTATATATTTTTGGGGGATATTTATTATAGCAAAAAGTAAAAAATATTAAAAAAAAAATCAAAATTGTCGCTCTATTTTTGTTTATAGCGCAAAAAATAAAAACTGCAGAGGTGATAAAATACCACCAAAAGAAAGCTCTATTTGTGGGGGAAAAAGGACACCAATTTAGTTTGGGAGCCACGTCGCACGACCGCGCAATTGTCAGTTAAAACGACGCAGTGCCGAATCGCAAAAAGGGGCCTGGTCCTTTACCTGCATATTGGTCCGGGTCTTAAGTGGTTAATGAGTGAAATAAGTATTTGATCCCCTATCAATCAGCAAGATTTCTGGCTCCCAGGTGTCTTCTATACAGGTAAAGAGCTGAGATTTTGAGCACTCTCTTAATCGCATTACTATCTCTCCACCATGGCCAAGACCAAGTCGCAGCATTTTCCTACCCGAGATATTTGTTCTCTGAGCCCAAGGCATTGTTAGGCTTTTTACTCATTTGAGTATTCTAGTGTTAATCAGTTGTCTGTATGTTTTTGTTTTTGTAGAAAGTTGGCAGTGGGCTTCGCCAGTGGAAAAGAATGTACTCCATCCTGCGCCCGCACTTTCTCTTCTTGCACAAGGAGCGTCCAGAATCGAGGGGCCTGGGGATAGGCGAGGAGGAGCAGCCAATTAGCATCCTCGGAAGCCTGGTGGACATCTCTTACAGCGAGACCAAGAGGAAACACGTCTTCCGGCTGACAACGCCTGATTTCTGTGAATATCTCTTTCAGGCTGAGGATCGAGATGACATGTTAAGTTGGGTCAAAGTTATCAGGGAGAACAGCCGAATTGATGGAGAGGTATTTTTTTTGCATTTAAAGTTGGCATCTGGGAAAACAGTAATTAAAAAAATACACCTGTAATTTTGGGCAGAGGAAGTAGAAGCTGTATGATATAATGAAGTTTGACATTCAATACCTACTTTGTGTGCTGGTAATATGCTATCAGTGATATACTTATATGCAGGGCTGGACTGGGACAAAAATTTGGCCCTGGACTTTATCCAGACTGGCCCACTTTGATAGGTTTCTCCCATGGCAGCTGGACAACTCCCGCACCCCCCCGGCCACCCAAGCCCCCTCTCCCCCCTTCACTAGCCGTTCTACTTTATTAGAGTAGAACGGCTGGTACTGGTACTCTTATAGGCAGTACCAGTGGGGAAGCTAGACATTATTTCAGCTGGGGCAAAGAATCAGTTTGGTGCCCCCCCCCTTATGGGACAAGATTAGGCAGAAGTGAGAAACTCCCAGGCCATAGCTGTTGAGTCAGCTGTCTGTCCCCTCCCCCATGATCCTCTTTCTCCCCCCCCCATTCTCTGGTCCTCCCCCTGCTTCTTTGTCCCCCCCCCCCCCCCCCAGGTGAGCAATTTGGGCAGGGAGAGACAGAGGAGTGGCGGTCCGCTGTCACTGAAGCCGGCCCACTGAGCCATTGGCCCACCGGGAAACTCCCTGTAGTCCCAATGGACAGTCCATCCCTGCTTATATGTGATGAATATCGGCTTAGTTTAACTACAAGTGACACCATCACATAAAAGAAAACATAACCACAGTTGGGGTGGATTCATGCTAGTGAAGCTGTGGGTTAAAATACGGTACTCCTAAAACACATTCTAATATTTATGAATCATAAAAAAAACACAAGGCTAGTGCCCATCTTCCCTAATCTCTACCATCCTTCGGCATATCATTTGATACAAAAAAAGACACAAATTAATGTGGAAGGAAAGTCAAAACCTAACTGAGCTTAAATCTACTCCCACCCCGATTCTAAGCCTTTTCTTTATAGAGAGAAGATAGTCACCGCTCCATTTAGGTATGTGGATCAATCCGTATCCACTCAGAGAAACCCAGGTGACGGCAATGCACGAAGCAATTGTAGAAAGAAATGTTTGGACAGCCGCACTCTGGAAAAACCTTCTCGGTTGCCTTTTATTGATAAAAGTTATCAAACACCATACATCACAGCAAAGACAGGGGCATAGCTATGAGTAATCACTGATTGTGAAACGTCAGCTGTATGCCCCTGTCTTTGCTGTGATGTATGGTGTTTGATAACTTTTATCAATAAAAGGCAGCCGAGAAGGTTTTTCCAGAGTGCGGCTGTCCAAACATTTCTTTCTACAAAACCTTTTCTTTATACCCTGTAAAAGAAACGATGTCTATGCTTACCTCATCTGTAGTTGCTCCGGACCAGTCACATTATCAGGTCCCTCCACTGGCTTCATTGTAGAGGGACAGCTGACAGCCGATGTCCCATAGTAAGCCTGTGGTTGACATCACCGCCCATGCTCTGCAGCCATTGTCAGCAATCTCACCTCTTCACAGAAGCCTGCCGCTTGGGAGATCATGTGACCGTGCGAATAGAGAGCTTTCCTTTTACAGGGTAGATAGAATATGCTTAGAAAGATATGGGAGGAGAGTTGAGCTTAGTTGGGTTTTGATTTGCCTTCAACTTTAAAATATCAAAGTATGTGTAAATATAAAGGGAACTTGCTGTATAGATATGTTCTGTGTGATAGTAAAAAGAATAAGGGGTCTTTGTGTGTATGGGTGAAGATGCACATATCTATAGGCAAGGGTTGTGCCAGAGTGGATGCTGAGCTCTTGATATTCTTGATGAAGAAAAATAATTTAGTTTTTACTTTATTCCCCCAAGGACCCCAGCTTTGCTAACCATGCTTTAATCAAAGAAAAACTCAATGAATATCGCAAACTGAGGTAAGACACATCTCTGCACAGCAGAAACAGACTTACCTTTATTTTACACTATCTGATGTTCTCTTCTGGCTATCTTATAGTGAATCAGGTGCCAAACTGGACACATCACCTAAAGGAACTCGAAGCTTAGGAATTCGATCAGATCTCTTATGGGCAACAGGACTGGCAGCACCACGTTCACCAAAACAAGATGGTGCTGTTAAAGGTTGGTCTGAGTGTGCATTTTGCCATCTTTTATCACCAGTTCTTATACCTGTATAAATCTTAAAGCCTAATTACTAATTGAAATGTTTTGTTTTTTTAGCTTTGAACAGAGTAGGGAAAAGTTATAATTTCTGTTCAAGAAGTATTTCTGTCTATAACCCTTTTCGGGAAATTGTATTCTTACTACTTTTTCCTTTTGATGCTCTTACAAGAACTATAAATATATATAAATAAAAAATATATATATATATATATATATATATATATATATATATATATATATATATATATATATATAATGACTATATTGTGTGAGGATCATGGGTACAGATGGCAATACAAACCTTTTCACATGAATTCAGACTGTTGGGTTTTACTGCCATCTACAGGAGGATTTGGAAAGTGACAAACAAAAATCTCCTGGCTAGCCTGATATAACCCTTCTTACCCCCAGCATGCCTTATTTACTAGTGTGTTAGAAGGATGGACACCTTTTCTATGATTTGCTGAGAAACTGCTAACCTTTGTTAGTTTTGTTTGTCTTCAATCATGATTACTTTTGCTCAATCAAGATTCCACTACAAGCTTCTTGAGCTGGTCTCTACACACAGCTGTCCAGACCGGCATACCCTTAAAGCCCTCTTCTTGCTGATCAGTGGGAAAAATACCTTTCTACATTCCTCTTACTTTAAGCTTCATGTAATCATCCAGTGCCATTTGAAATCCTTACTTCCCATCAGTTTATCGCAAGTAAATGCTTTGGTTCTAAGCATTGATGTCGTCTGCTAGGTGGAATGCTGGTTTCTGCACATTCTTTTGCATCATTAAGTATTGAAGAAGTACCTTTCTGACTGCATGGGACAGATGGTTTTATTCTCAGTTCATCCCAGCTGCTTACCAACAGATACCTGGTCATCTGAACCTCTCCTGTTACCAGCAGCTGGTTCATGAGTATTCAGGGCCTAGCCTTGTACCATGAGCTACATTGCGCCCATCTTGGGGTGCAACCTGTCATTTACCAGACACATGGAGAACAGCCTGCTGCCCTGGGTGCCTTCAACTCACAATCCACTAACAGCTCCAGTGCCTTCTGCTGTGCACCCCCTAAAGGACCTGACACTGACAACCTGGAGTTTTTCCCTCTCTTTGAGTCTGCCATTATTGGGGTCTTCTTCTGGTCTCCTTGGATGTATTCCTGGGAGGATTTCATTGAGTCTTGCAAGATTGTATGGGCCAAATTGCAACTTTTATTACTGACTATAACTGCAGCAGTCATAAGCATGCTTCCACACCTTCTCTTGATGTGCCAGCAATATTAGCATCCTCTAAGCTTTCACTGAGACACTTTCCGAGTTCCTTAAGTCTTTAGCAGATAATGCTTCACCTGAGGAGTCATACAGCTGTGCTCATAAGTTTACATACCCTGACAGAATTTATGATTTCTCATTTTTCAGAGAATATGAATGATAACACAAAAACTTTTCTTTCACTCATGATTAGTGTTTGACTGAAGCCATTTATTATCAATCAACTGTGTTTACTCTTTTTAAATAATAATCACAACACAAACTACCCAAATAACCCTGATCAAAAGTTTACATAGTCCAGTTCTTAATACCGTGTATTGCCCCCTTTAACATCAATGACAGCTTGAAGTCTTTTGTGGATGAGGCTCTTTATCGTCTCAGATGGTAAAGATGCCAATTCCTCTTGGTAAAAAGCCTCCAGTTCCTGTAAATCGGAGGTGCCTAACCAGTGGCCCGGGGGGGGGGGGGGGGGGGGTCACATGTGGCCCGCGGAGTTCTCTGATGTTCCCTCCTGCTCTGGGATAGAATAAAGTAGAGTAGAATACTGTTATTAAAGGTAAGTTTATTACGAAAATCAGTGTATATATGGGCATATCTGTTTTGCAGTGGTTACTGGGCTGCTTTCAAACTGATCCACAGGTGCAGAGAAGTGAACCTATGGGTTACCTGCACTAAGCCATAGACTTATATTACCTGCGAGTTTGGTGTGCTGAGAGTAGAGTGGGCTCTATAGAGCCGAGTGGGCTGCCATCCACACGCTCCTCATTGTGGCCCGCGACCGGTTACCAAGTCGCTTAAAGGGTTTGTAAAGGAATTTTTCTTTTTTATCTTAATCGCTTCCTTTACCTTAATGCAGTTCTGTTTTTATGTCCTCATTGTTCGTTTTTGCTCTCAAGTTGCTGTAATTCTTCTCGGATCTCCACACTTCCTGGTTGTCTGTTTCCTGATAACCACAGTGCTGGGAGCTTTCTCTCTGTGGTCACTAACTTCAAGGAGGTGTGATTACTGTGTGTCTAGTTTCGTTTTC
Source organism: Rana temporaria (assembly GCF_905171775.1). NCBI lineage: Eukaryota > Metazoa > Chordata > Amphibia > Anura > Ranidae > Rana > Rana temporaria. The sequence continues at coordinate 100,841,064 of NC_053500.1, forward strand.
CAAACCATCACTGCTCTATGGCTCTGTATGCTCTGTAAGGCAGAGAGGCAGGAAACAACATGCAAAAACGAAACTAGAAACTACAGATACATTATGTGATTGATTTTATCTATTTTGAATCGTTTTTAAAATGAATCAGTTAACTATTATGTCTCTATACCCTGTAAACAGTCATTTCAGCAAAACATTTTTTTTTATTTACAACCCCTTTAAGTGGCCCTTGCTCTTCAAAAGGTTGGGCACCCCTGCTGTAAATTCTTGGGCTATCTTGCATGAACTGCACATTTGAGATCTCCCCAGAGTGGCTCAATCATATTGAGGTCAGGAGACTAAGATGGCCACTGTAACCAATGACAAGTCGACTTGGCCTTGTGTTTTGGATCATTGTCATGTTGGAATGTCCAAGTACGTCCCATGCACAGCTTCCTGGCTGATGAATGCAAATGTTTCTCCAGTATTTTTTGATAACATACTGCATTTATCTTGTCATCAATTTTGAGAAAATTTCCAGTGCCTTTGTAGCTCACACATCCCCAAATTATCAGCGATCCACCTCAGTGTTTCCCAATAGGAATAGTGTACCTTTCATCATAGGCCTTGTTCACACCTCTCCAAATGTAGTATTTATGGTTTTGGCCACGAAGCTCAATTTTGGTCTTATCACTCCAAATGACTTTGTGTCAGAAAGTTTGAGGCTTGTCTCTGTGCTGTTTGCCATATTATAAGTGGGATACTTTGTGGCATTTACGTAGTAATGGCTTTTTTCTGGCGACTCGACCATGCAGCCCATCTTTCTTCAAGTGCCTCCTTATTGAGCATCTTGAACTAGCTAAACCACGTGTTTTCAGAGAGTCCTGTGTTTCACCTGAAGTTATTTGTGGGGTTTTCTTTGCATCCCAAACTATTTTCCTGGCAGTTGTGGCTGAAATTTTAGTTGGTCTTCCTGACCGTGGTTTGGTTTCAACAGAACCCCTCATATTCCACTTCTTGATTAGAGTTTGAACACTGCTGATTGGCATTCTCAATTCCTTGAATATATTTTTTATATCCCTTTCCTGCTTTATACAGTTCAACTACCTTTTCCCGAAGATCCTTTGACAATTATTTTGCTTTCCCCATGACTCAGAAACCAGAAATCTCTGTGCAGCACTGGATGAAAGATGCAAGGGTCTGTCAGGAGTCCAGAAACTCATTGACCTTTTATACACACACACACACACACACACACACACACACCAAATACAAGCAAACAGATTACAGGTGAGGATGGTTACCTTTTAAAAGCCATTCAAACCCCTTTGTGTCAACTTGTGTGCATGTTATCAGGCCAAAAACACCAGGGTATGTAAACTTTTTTGATCTGGGTCATTTGGGTAGTTTGTGTTGTCTTTATGTTTTAAAAAGAGTAAACGCAGTTGATTGATAATAAATGGCTTCAGCCAAACACTAACCTTGAGTGAAAGAAATGTTTTTGTGTTATCATTCTTATTTTCTGAAAAATTGCCAAAAATCATAAATTCTGCCAGGGTATGTAAACTTTTGACCACAACTGTAAGCTTCTGTCAGTACTCCCAGTCTTGGAAAGGCAGTCTCGGCTCTTAGTGAGGAAGTTTGCACCACTTTAAAACTTTGGTATTAGCCTACAGCTTCAATTGGTGCTGTTTCCAGCTGAGGCTTTCTTAAGGTCTCCAAGACTGCTAAAACCTGTTCATACATGTGTTATTTCTAATTGTTCATCACGAAGACTTGAAGACCTGACAGTTCTGTACCCATTTGAGTAGAACTTTATTCAAAAGTGGGCTGCCCCCGCCCGGGAACCAGTAGTATCCCTACTTAAAGCGGATGTGCCACTAAAAATATATATTAAAAGCCAGCAGTTACAAATACTGCAGCTGCTGACTTTTAATATAAGGACACTTACCTGTCCTGGAGTCCAGCGCCGATCGCAGCAGATGACGAGCCGATCGCTCGTCACCCTGCTGCTCCCCCCTCCATCCACGGTGAGGGAACCAGGAAGTGAAGCGCTCCGGCTTCACTGCCCGGTTCCCTACGGCGCATGCGCGAGTCGCGCTGCGCCCGCCGATTGGCTCCCGCTGTGTGCTGGGAGCCGACTGTTCCCAGCATACAACGGGGGACGGACGGGAAGCAAGGGAAAAACCCGTCTTTTTCCCGCATCGTAGGGCCGGAAGTGGGTGCAGATACCTGTCTGTAGACAGGTATCTGCACCCCCCTCCCCCCTGAAAGATGTCAAATGTGACACCGGAGGGGGGGAGGGTGCCGATCAGCGGGACTCCACTTTAGAGTGGAGATCCGCTTTAACAAAAGCCTAACAATGCCAGTGGAGAATGCTCCTGAATATAAGGACCCCATCAACAGGTGAACCAAGCCCCTTTCTAAAACCTTGTTTTCTCAGATGGGCCCTGCTTTACAACCTGCCCTGGCCATGACAACAGTCTACTTAACTTTTGCTTACTGGGCTGAGGCCATAAGAAGGAATCCACTATCCTATTGTGATGATATCCTACTTATAGAGCCTTTAAAGCCCATATCTGTAGCCTTAAAGGTCGTGTCCATCTTTTGCAAAAGAAAAATTGCATGCATATTTGCAGAAAAAAAATTTGCATTTTCTTTTGTAAATAGCCCTACAAAGCATTGCAACCGTGACCGACCACTGCACAGCCACACAAAAGTGACAGGGGCTGCAAAGTGGGAAAAAACCCCACACACTTTCCAAGGGAAGATCAGTGAAGGGGGGGGGGGGGTCCTTACAACCATGGTATATGTTGCACCCTAAATATGGGAGTAACATGGTCTGATAGGTGGAGTTAGTCTTTAAACTACTGTATTTATCGGCGTATAACACGCACCCTAACTTTACAACCCTAACTAACTAAATAACTTTCCACAGCCCCCTGCGTATAACACTCAGGCACAGTTTACCCTCTATTTTCAGGGTAAATAAAGTGAGTGTTATACGCCAATAAATACAGTACTTAAATCTAATGTGTGGAAGGTTGCTGGGGTGTCTTCCATCTAATTTCCTGTGTTGGTGAGAACTCCTTTGACTAAAGTGTTGGACTGCAAAACTGGCAATCAAACAGCACCTGCTGCACAAACCCTTCAAGGGAGGGGGGTGTAAGAGTATTCGCATGCTTGGACGCAAGTACACACATGCTTGGAAGAATTGAACTTCGTTTTTTTCAGCACGTCATTGTGTTTTACGTCACCGTGTTCTGACACGATCGTTTTTTTAACCGATGGTGTGTAGGCACGACTGACCATCAGTCAGCTTCATCGGTTAACCGATGAAAACGGTCCATCAGACCGTTCTCATCAGATGGACCGATCGTGTGTACGCGGCATAAGGCTGAAAATTGTCAGCTGAACAATGCTATGCAGGTCTTGTTTGGGTATAATGACAGCCAGCACTAGTAGCCGTCAGGATACAGTAGCCTGGCAGGGGGAATTAGTCCATCCATGCTGTTTGTGTGGCTGGAGGAATCTTTTTTTTTTTTTTTTTTTAAGGCCCCTTTCACACGTGCGGACCGTATGTCCGCTTTTTCATCCATCTGTTTGCGGATGAAAAAGGGACAAACATTGGTCCCTATGAGATTGCGGGTGTCAGCGGATGAACCCGATCTTGTCCGCCTCCGCAATGATCCGTTTCTGCAGACGGATCGGACGGTCCGTGTTCATCCGATCTCCCCATAGGGGAGAGCGGAGAAAAGACAGGGCGGTCCCCTGCACAGTGTGCGGGGACCGCCCTGTCATCCGCTGGCTCAGCGGGGATCAACAGAGCGATCCCAGCTGAGCATACGGAGCCGAATCATTACTGATCCGCCCCGTGTGAAAGGGGCCTTTCGTCTGCAGGCTGTATTTTCTTTACAGAATTGATGAATGGCTGAGCCACTCTCCTTTTGCCTGCATGCAGAAGTAGAGTATATATATATATATATATATATATATATATATATATATATATATATATTTAAACACTTTAAAAATAACTGTTATTCGCTGGGCCCAGGTGCACCCCAGACTTAATATACATCACATCAGGTTGCCATTTCCTTAAATTTTTATAATTCAGCCCTGTTTTTAGGCCTTTTCTATTAAATTAGGTTTCATGAAGCTTTGTCTGTTTTTTTCTAGCTGAGGAAGGAGCTTCATCTAAGGCCCCTTGGGGTATACACATCATGAAAAAGAACAAGAAGAGCCCTCCACGGGCTTTCGGGGTAAGGTTGGAGGATTGTCAGCCTGCAGCTGAAAATAAGGTAAGCTACCTTAATGTTGCTATACACTATTCCTTTTGAATGCACTAGCAAAGTTTGCCTGTTGCAGAACAGGCAGGGTTGGCCATATTATAAGCAATACTAGAAAAGTGTTTTAGCGGTAAGTGTGTAAAAGCAAGCATTGCGTGCAGGAGAGATGGGTAATGATAGTGCACAGTATGGGCCAGAAAGGACTCCAGGTGGGTATGACAGTAGGCATCCTGTGCAGGAGAGGATTTGACAAAAGGTAGTACGCAGAAAATGATTTGGGGGAGTATGGAAGTTGGCATTATGTACAGGAGAGAAGTGTGTAGGAGTATGACACTAAACAATGTTTGTAGAAAATGCATGCTAAGGATGTGAAAGTGGGGTAGTATGGACATGAGATGAGTGTGGAGGATAGAACCATGGGCAATATGAGAAGGGGTGGAGTGTGCTAAACAGAAAAGGAGTATTTAACAGTACACAGCATGTGCAAAGAGTGTGTGGGGTATGGCAGCACACAGCATTAGCAAAAGAACAATGAGCAGGGTATGACAGCACACATTATGTGTGAGAGAGATTTACAGAGGGTATGATGGACAGTATTTGCAGGAGATGAGTGTGAGGGGTATGACTGCAGGCTCTATGTGTAGCACAGCATGAGCTGTTTACCTCAATTTGGATTTGGAGTCCGAATAAACCATGTGAAAGCAAAATTTGCATTTTAATAGTATAGAGGAAAAGGGAAAGATTTGGTATTTTATCTAATGAGTATTTCCAGTTAAATATCTGCTTTTAAGTTAAAGTACCGGTAATCAATATGGCAGGATGGGATGATGCAATCTCTGGGAGTTTTTCAGTCGGGCTCCTGGAGGTAAATACAAGGCCTACACCTATACAAGGCCTACACCTATACAAGGCCTACACCTATACAAGGCCTACACCTATACAAGGCCTACACCTATACAAGGTCTACACCTATAGGTAGATTCAGAAAGAGTTAGGCCGGCGTATCAGTAGATACGCCGACCTAACTCGGAATCTGCGCCGACCTAAGTTTAAGTGTATTCTCAAACTGAGATACACTTAAACCTATCTAAGATACGACGGCTTGCGCCGTCGTATCTTAGGGTGCAATATTTAGGCTGGCCGCTAGGTGCCGCTTCCATTGCGTTCGGCATAGAATATGTAAATGACTAGATACGCCTATTCACGAACGTACGTGCGCCCGTCGCAGTAAAGATACGCCGTTTACGTAAGGCATTTTCAGGCGTAAAGTTATTCAATCAAATAGCTGGACTAGTAATATTAAGTATGGGAGTCGTTCCCACGTCGAAATTTGAAAATTTTACGTCGTTTGCGTAAGTCGTCCGTGAATAGGGCTGGACGTAATTTACGTCCACATCGAAACCAATACGTCCTTGCGGCGTACTTTGCCGCAATGCACACTGGGATATGTACACGGACGGCGCATGCGCCGTTCGTAAAAAAACGTCAATCATGTCGGGTCACATTTAATCTACATAAAACACGCCCCCCACATCCTCATTTGAATTTGGCGCGCTTACGCCGGCCTATTCACGCTACGCCGCCGTAACTTAGCAGGCAAGTACTTTGTGAATACAGTACTTTCCTAGCTAACTTACGGCGGCGTAGTGTAAATACGATAGGCTACGCCGCCGCAAAGATGCCGCAACCTACCAGAATCTAGCTTCTAGACAAGGCCTACACCTATACAAGGCCTACACATTTAGTCAAAGCTGCACAGTTTACTGGCACCCTTTACCTGCATATGCAGATTTTTGGTAAAGGTGAACCGAACCTTTAAATGCAGCTAAAACAATTATACAATTAACAATTATATAAAACAATTTCATCAGTGTAGACAGGCAATTTTAAGTATTTCTTTGAAAAATGCAGGTTATCAAATTTCCCTGCTGAATTGGATATATTGAATAGATTGTTTAGGTGGGCCCTCACACTATGTAGTTATTCTAAAGGTGATTGTTCACCCTGTAAAGTTTATGGCCAGCTTTTTAGTGTTATTGCAGTCATTGCCATGCTCTATTGACAGTTTAGGTCCTGTGCAGAGTGTTTTAATGATTGATTTAATTATCAACCACTTCCTTACTGGGCACTTAAACCCCCCTCCTGCCCAGATCAATTTTCAGCTTTCAGCGCTGACGCACTTTGAATGACAATTGTGCGGTCATACAACGCTGTACCCAAATGAAATTGTTATAATTTTTTTCACACAAATAGAGCTTTCTTTTGATGGTATTTAATCACCGCTGTGGTTTTTTATTTTTTGCTAAAAAAAAACATGGACCATTTTGAAAAAAAATATCATGTTTCATAGTTTGTTATACATTTTTGCAAACAGGTCATTTTTCTCCTTCATTGATATGCGCTAATGAGGCAGCACTGGTGGGCACTGATAGGCTGCACTGGTGGGCACTGATAGGCTGCACTGATGGGCACAGATAAGGTGGCACTGATGGGCACAGATAAAGCGGCACTAATGGGCACAGATAAGATACGTGGCACTAATGGGCACTGATAAGATAAGGCGGCACTGATGGGCACAGATAAGATGGCACTGATGGGCACAGATAAGATGGCACTGATGGGCACAGATAAGATGGCACTGATGGGCACAGATAAGATGGCACTGATGGGCACAGATAAGATGGCACTGATGGGCACAGATAGGACGGCACTGATGGGCACAGATAAGACGGCACTTTTGGGTGGCACTGATGGGCACTGGTAGGTGGCACTGATGGGCACTGGTAGTTGACACTGATGAGCGCCACTGGTAGGTGACACTGATGAGCGCCACTGGTAGGTGACACTGATGAGCGCCACTGGTAGGTGACACTGATGAGCGCCACTGGTAGGTGACACTGATGAGCGCCACTGGTAGGTGGCACTGAAGGGTGGCACTGTGGGCACTGATGGTGGGCACTGGTAGGCAGCACTGTTGTGCACTGGCAGGTGGCACAGATGAGCAGGCGGCTGCTCTCCTTGATCGGGGCCGATGTCCCTCTGACAGCCGCCAGTGATCGGCTTTTTTTTTTCTCCTCACGATATTAGCGTAAGGAGAAAAAATAGACGATTACCGGCTCTGTTTACATGACATGATCAGCTGTCATTGGCTGACAGCTGATCACGTGGTAAGTTGTCAGGATCGACCCCTTACTCCGAGTCTCAACGTCCATGGACACCCTCCCGGCAAATTAGGTCAGCGCTGTAGCCATCTATTGGCTATAGCACGGATCTGAAGTAGTTAAGCTGGTCAAGTGTTGTAGTCATCTGCTTTAAATTATAAATTGTGGAGACATCTCTTATGAAGACCATATTGTGTTATTTGCAGGGTGTTCCTCTTATTGTGGAGTTGTGCTGCACGTTGGTGGAAGAGAACGGTCTGGAGTACCTAGGCATATATCGTGTCCCTGGAAATAATGCAGTAGTGAGCAGCCTGCAAGAACATCTCAACAAGGGATTATGTGAGACCATCATGCAGGACCAAGTGAGTGGACTATCAATAAATCCATCCTTATAGGGAGCACACATACACTCTTCAAACTTTTAAGTGGAAAGTATCATATGTTTTTAGGGTTACATATTTTCTCCAGAGCCACACAGATTAGTGTAATAGTTCTAGCCATGCCTTTTTGGTATGAAAGAAAATCAAAAGATAGTTCACAGCTGACATAGTTGTGTGAAAAAGTATTTGCTCCCTTCTTGATTTATATATATTTTTGAATATTTCTCACAATTAAATGATTCAGATCATCAAACAAATTTTAATATTACACAAAGATATTACACAAAGCAAATCAAAGATGCAGTTTTTAAATTATTATTTCATTTAATAAGGGAAAAAAGCTGTTCAAACCGGCCTGGCCCTATGTGAAAAAGTAATTGCCCCCTTCCATGCTGAACCGTGAATGAACTGTGATTAACCACAATTTTTTGGAAAGCTGAGGTAAATGTCACTTGCCACACCAAGCTACTGGAAAATGCTTGATATCTTTAAATCAGATATCATAACATACATCAAAACCAACACGTATTCGGGATCCCTGTACACAGGATATACAGGATAAAATTATTTCATAATATCATTTGTAATAATATTATACAATAAATGTTGCTCGTTAAACAAAATTCAACTGCAGTTTTGACAATTGCTTTGTTATAAAAAAAAAAATGTCAAAACAATTTCATGTGCTAAAAATTGGTGTGAAAATCATCAAATTTGATCTGTTCAAATTTTTTATTTTTGAAAGGGTTAAAGATTATGGCCCAGATTCACGTACAGCGGCGTATCTTTGTGCGGGCGTAGCGCATCTCATATGCGCTACGCCGACGTAACTTAGAGAGGCAAGGCCAGTATTCACAAAGCACTTGCTCCCTAAGTTACGGCGGCGTAGCGTAAATGGGCCGGCGTAAGCCCGCCTAATTCAAAGTAGGCAGGTAGTGGGCGTGATGTATTGAAATGAAGCGTGACCCCATGTAAATGAAGGGCCTAGCGAACGGCGCATGCGCGCAATCACGCCGCATATACTCCCTAAGATACGCCGGCTCAATGCCTACGACGTGAACGTAACCTACGCCCAGCCCCATTCACGTACGCCTTACGTAAACTACGTAAAATACGACGGCTGTTTCCGACGTCCATACCTTAACATGACTTACCCCTGCTTTTGGTGGAGTAACTATACGCCAGACGTACGCCTTACGTAAACGGCGTATACATGTTCGTGAATCGGCGTATCTAGGTCATTTACATATTCGATGCGTAAATCAATGGAAGCGCCCCTTGCGGCCAGCGTAAATATGCGCCCAAGATACGATGGCGTAGGAGACTTACGTCGGTCGTATCTAGCCAAAAATTCAGGCGTATCTTGTTTGCTGAATACAGCGCATAGATACGATGGCGCATTTGTGGACTTACGCGGCGTATCAGAAGATACGTCGGCGTAAGTCCTTTCTGAATCCGGGCCTATGAGATTTTAGTGATTGGATTAAAATGTATGTAGCTAAGCCCCTTAAAGTATGACTTAAACTGTGGGCCAGATCCTCAAAAGAGATACGGCGGAGTAACTGCTGTTACTCCGTCGTATCCCTGGTCCTAACTATGGAACTGATCCACAGACTCAGTTTCCCATAGTTAGGACGAAGATCCGACATGTGTAATTGAATTACACTGTCGGATCTTAAGGATGCAATTCTAGGCCGGCCGCTAGGTGGCGAGGCCATTGAGGCCGGCGTAGAATATGCAAATGACCAGTTACGGCGATCCACGAACGCTCCGACGGGCCCGACGCTCTAAATCTACGTCGTTTACGTCGAGTTCCGCCGCGTAAAACTAGGGCTAAGCCCTAGTTGTCCTAAGCCATGTTAAGTATGGCCGTCGTTCCCGCGTCGAATTTTAAATTCTACGTCGTTTGCGTAAGACGTCCGTGAATGGCGCTGGACGCCATTTACGTTAACGTCTAAGCAAATGACGTCGGAGCGACGTCAGTTAGCGCAATGCACGTCGGGTAATTTACCCGACGGAGCATGCGCAGTACGTCCAGCGCGGGAGCGCGCCTAATTTAAATGGGACTCGCCCATTTGAATAGGAACGCCTTGCGCCGGACGGATTTAAGTTACAGCGCCGCAAAATTCCAGGTAAGTGCTTTGTGGATCGGCACCTAACTTGGGAATTTTGCGGCGGAGTAACTTAAATCCGAAAAGTTACGTTGCGCCGCGGCTTTGTGGATAACCCCCCGTATGTCTAGGCATTACCCAACTTTACTCCCAAGCCCCCTCTATGGCATGTCCTAGCATTTTTTTTTCTCTTTTTACCATATTTCTGTAGTGAGAACAGCTTTTACTACTGCCTGTGGCTGTGGGGTCATCACTGGGCTTGTCAGGCAGTTTATAGTGTATAGGGGCAGGCCACATATTCCAAGAGCCCTTTCCCTATACAGTGTGTGTGGGCAGGTGATTGGGAGTCGATGAAGTAGCTTTGGTTTGCTAAGAAACAAGATAATGTTTGCATGTGGAGTAGGAAAAAGAGAGGGATAGGGGTTATGTGGAGCTTTGTAATCCATCAAGCAGGATAGGCCATGCTGGTTGGGATGTCCATGCTTTCTTGGTTGGCACTGTGGTGTCCGTCACAGGAAGATAGACGCACACTTGATTCTGATAGATCAACAATTGCCAACATTTTAAAGGTATAACATATGGAAAACTGTACATGTATTAGAGAGATGCATTTACTTTGCAGAGACTTAAACTTTAATTTGTACTTCTATATCACTTGAATTACTGAGGACTTAAAGCGCTTAAGAAGTGAGGCAACCATCTTGGATGCACTCATTTGTCTAAAGGAAGCAGGATGGGTAATGACATGTGAGGTTCTTATTTGACTATAGTTGTGCATTAATATAACATAATAAATTCAATACAATGATGAAATGAGATGGCTGATCATCTTATTTGTTTTATTACCAGTCATAAAATATTTGTAAGCAATGTTTTTAATTAGGACCTCATTCACATAGGTGTACGTAAGCTTACAGTTGTGTGAGGGTCATGTTTGCACACATGGGGATGCACAGGTGTTCCATGCAGGTTTCTGAATGCACACAACTGTCAAATTGGGAGCAGTGGCTGTGTCCATGCAGCTGTTGCATTCCAATTGACATGACTGGGACTGCCTGCATAGAGATGCATGGAACACCTGTGCATCCCCCTGTGTAGGCAAACATGGCTGTCGCATTGGTGTATGTTTAAGTATGCCTGTGGAAACAAGTCTTAAGTGTATATACAAAGAAATCTCATTTCATTTTTAAGACAAAAATTAACTACCTATGTGATCTATATTTTGGTTTTAGCGATGGCAAGATTTGAACGTGATCAGTAGTCTGCTTAAATCTTTTTTTCGAAAACTGCCTGAGCCCCTCTTTACTGATGGTGAGTATGATTATGTGGCACACTGTGTAGATGAGTACTAGAGTAGTTGAGGTCAGATTGCAGAGTGTAGCTAATAATAAAAAATGTTTCCCTGCTATTTAGTTCCCACTTTATACTTTACGAGCCTTATGCCGCGTACACGCGATCATTTTTCAGCATGTCGAAAAAACAAAGTTTTCCCAACTTCATCATTAAAAAGATGTTGCCCACACACCATCGTTTTAAAAAAATGATCTAGCAAAGCGCGGTGACGTACAACACGTACGACAGCACTATAAAGGGGAAGTTCCATTCGCCTTTGGGCTGCTTTAGCTGATTCCGTGTTAGTAAAAGATGATTCGCGCTTTTTTGTCGGTTACATCGTGATGAATGTGCTTACTCCATTATGAAAGGTAGTTTTACCAGAACGAGCGCTCCCGTCTCATAACTTGCTTCTGAGCATGCGCAGGTTTTTTACGTCGTTTTAGCCCACACACGATCATTTTTTACAACCCGAAAAACTACATCGTTTAAAACTACGTTAAAAAAAATGCAGCATGTTCGAATTTTTTTTTTTACGTTTTTCAGAACCTGAAAAATGATGTGAAGCCCACACACGATCATTTTAAATGACGTTTTTGAAAAACTACGTTTTTTTTAATGCCGGAAAATGATCGTGTGTACGCGGCATAATATGCATAAAGTTAAACTCCATACAGTCCATTTATCTGATAACAGATTTGTAATTCTGTTCAGCAGGTCTTGTGATCTAGGCACCGCTGCAAGGTTGGTAAATCTTCTCTTGGCATTAACTGGTCATTGAAGCCCAGATGCCCAGGGAAACAGTCTCAGCCTACTTCAGTTACTGCAGTTAGCATCAATTCAATACCAATATGACTAGTTTGCTGCCAAAATAATTTTTTACATTGTTTATATTTTATTTTGGTATGCTATGTTAATAATTACTATGCTAATATTTTTTATTTCTTTATTTTTTATTATAAACTAATAAATAAATAAAAAATTAAAAACATTTTTTTTTTTGCTGCCTACAACATCCATTTACTGTATCCGTTTAATACAGAATATGTTATCTGCTTTATCCTAAATCTGTATACTGTTTCTCATAGCATGGTTTGATTTACAGGATTTAATTAACTCATTTTTTTAAAAGAGGGACATGCTCAACTAGTAGTGGTAGCTGTAAAACTATGCATGAGAAAGTGATACTGAGGAACAGTCTAAGCAGGTTTGTCCTGCACTTTTAGGCACCCTGTGCTTGCTTGGAATCTCAGCTTGGTTCTTTCTGTCCTGAACTCATCAGAGAGATTCCCATAGAAAATCACTCCTGCAAAGTAGCCTTCTTGGTTCTATCATGTTGGTAAAGCATGTCTCTAAGTTAGCAGCCCTCTTCTATAAGGAGCCATTCCTTCATAATTTGCACAGACAAGGTTGTTTTACACCCAACGCCATCCTTTCTCCCTAAGGTGGTATCAGTGTTCCACCTCAATGAGGACTATAGTTCCACCATCCTTATGCCCTGCTCCGAAGTATCCTAAGAAAATCTCTCATCATTGCCTGGATGTAGTCCGAGCTATTAGAGTCTACCTCAAAGCTACATCTTCAGTGAAACAGACAGAATATTAATCTTTTTATCAGGACCTTGGTAGGGACAACCTGCTTCCAAGTCCACTATCGCAAAATGATATACAACTCTGAGTGTTCAGAGTGTGTACAACCTGTCAGAATCATTGACGTATCTCGGCATAGTGCCTCCAAATACTGTCAGAATGTTTATACTGAAATATTAAAATCGTATTGTATTTATGGAAATATGCAAATATTTAAATTGGGAGATTTACAACTTCCTACAATATTAACCAATAAATTCTAAGTTCTTTGATCCATGCTCGTTTGAAGACAAGTAACACAAATGAATATTTCAAATATATATTTTTTCTTAACTAAAGATATAGTGCAAAATTTAAATCAGGTATAATTCGTGATAAAACAAATAATTGATATACCTCTATAATCAGAGATAAATGATGGTTAAGTGTTCAGATAGTATTTACATTATATGACAAGGTATATTCACAGTTCAATGCTTAAATCATACTTCTATATTTTGAAAGACTAGGTAACCTGTAAAATAACCTTCCGTGACTTTACGGACTTAGTAAATAGCTTCCTGTAACTTTCACGGCTTTAGATAAACAAATTCTTGTTTACATTATGTTATCTCTTCTCAACAAACAGATCTCCTCTTACCCTCTTATGCATAAACAAAATGTTATATTATGCAATAGCTTAATAATTTGATAAAGGCTTGTGTTAAATTTATAATGAATCTATTTTTACACATACTTCATAATAAAACCATTGTACAAATCTAGCTTTAGCTTTATAAAGACAGACAAAACTGTATGTCTTTTAATATTTGGAATATAATTATTTCATACTGCAGTTAAAAATAATATAACTAAAATTGCCCTGCTATGTATATTTAAATGGTTTTAGTTGATGTATATGCATAACCATTCAATTACTAAAAGGTAAAATAAACAAATACGTTACCAGGTTCTGTCTGTTTGAGAAGTTTCCCGTAAGGTAATGTTGAGTCCCATAAGGACTCCTCTTCTAACCCCTACATGTTTGCGTTCAAGATCTCTCGCTTCCAGCTTCCTTTAGATGTAGAGATGAGTCCAGAGATAGAGATCCCTCTGTGTCTTCTCCAACACCTTTTTAACACACCCAAAAAGTGGGTGTGTATGTCACATTACTACATAACTGACTATGTCAAATGATGCTATGTTTAGGTAGGCTGCCATAGCAACCAAGTATGCGGCCATCTTGAGTAATAATTAACTTTTAACACTTACACTTGCCAAATACAGCTCCTAATGTCCTTCACAGTTAGGATCTCACATCTTGTAATAATATATATACATGTATAAATGGGTTTACACACATATATATATATATATATATATTGTATTTATTGGCGTATAACGTTTTTCCTGAAACATCCCTCTTAAAGTTAGGGTGCGTGTTATACGCCTGTGCGCGTTATACCCCGATAAATACGGTAATCAATACATAGCTATACTGTGAAGACATTTGAAAGGAACATTATTTAAAACAGACAATACCACAGTAATTGAGAATAAGCCTCATGGCTTCATTATACAAAGACAATATTATGCTGTTTTGTAACATTCTGTACCAATCCCCCCTTATCTACGGATGCCAAACCTTCAAATTTATGGTCTGGGATAAAGATACAGAAAAAAAATGCCTTCTTGTAAGGCAAAAAAACGCTGTAGAGATAGTGAACTTAATTTCAACTTTAGAAGGAAAATGGCTGCCCTTCTGTTCATAATATACATGAATATGAAAAATATGTAATATGTGTAATATAAAGGCCTATATGTATATTCTTTTAACCCCAAATGTTCCGACAAATCAATAGATGACTCAACATGAGAAATTTGCAAGATTAAGTCACTTGATAGTATAGCACTAATATTGGCTCTAGCAATATTCAATCAGGAGTCTAGCTTCCAGCAGAAGGATGAGCAAATGGTCTCTAAGGTACAGTCTTAGGCCGGCCATAGACAGTTCTATTTGAGCCATGCATGGGCTGGCTGATTGTACCCAAGTTGATCGAGCGATCAACTTGGGTACAGTCAGTCTGTTGGATTTTCCATGCAATTATTGTGATTATTCATGACCACTAGCAATAATTACTGTGTTTTCCTTGCCAGAACCGCTCCATGCAAGGTATTCCCCAATCACCACTAACAGTTTTGATGGGGGAAATGAGCATGGTTGCAGGAAAATCGCACTGTCTATGACCAGCTTTAGTCTTCTCCCAAGTATAAAAAAAACAGGGGAGGGGGTTGAATGGAAGGGTAAGGTGTCTGCTAGCACTGGCTCCCAACCCAATCCTGAGATTGTCACTACCTTGACAAGTAATACCATAAGCCCAGAGGGAGTGGATCAGGTAAGTGAGGTTTCTAAAAAATCCCACAGTTCCCAAATTCCATTATGAGTGTCTAGCGAATTGTTGAAGAGGCCTGTTAGATATTTCATCCTCTTTACTGTACATCCTGGTATGCAACTCAACCAAAGAGGGAGGCTCCTGTATTTTCCATTTAGTACAACTTGATCTGCCAGTACAGGATGATCAGTGGGCATGACCAATGGATATGTTGTAGTGTACACAGTTCCTGCTTGCATCTGGGGTTTGATACCAGTGAAAGAGGATTTTGTATTGGTTTTCTTTGTACAAGGTTCAAGTTGGGCTGGGGATGAGGATTTTATAGATTAGGGAGATTAATATTTGGAGGACAGGCCCTCCAGACAAGTCCTTTTGAACCTATCAATTTGGAGAATTGAAGGGAAGTTGTCAGGGATTGCGCATAGTGGAGTATTTGTAGATCGCTAAAGAAGGCCTGCCTAGGGAGATCATAGACTTCCTGCAAGTCCAGGAGAGAGCGCAATTTTCTGGATCTAGCATCCACCAATTGACCAAAGTTGAACAAAGCCTTTTCTTTCCAGATGTGGGACATCTGCAAGGTTAAATTGTCTGGGATATTGAGTGTGAAAAGGAAAGGGGTTGCTAGTGAGGCTTTTGAGGTAAGGGTATACAATTGTTGAGTCTGTTTCCATAAGGTTCATAGAAGTGAGAGAAAACAAGTGACATCACTGTTTCACAGCATGGAGTTTGGATGGATAGGGGCCAACCATAGCTTCTCCAAAATATTTAATGACATTTCAAAGGCAAGGCCTCCTTGGTCTCTGGAGTGTAAAGGACAGTTTTAGCAATCCTGTGTCTTTTGTACTTCCAGAAGAATTTAAAGGCTAAGTTCACTTTGCAGGTAAAAAAAATGTGCAGTTATTTTTTTTCTAAGGAGCCTTTTCGAGCATTGCACCTGCGATCAGCAGATTATGGGTGCAATCTTAGGCCCCTGCAGACTCAGCAGAGCTGTCTGCTTATACTCGTACAAGCAGAAAGATCAGTGGACCATGAAAGCGCTCAGCAGCACCCTCACAGCTCATTAAAAACTACAAGCCATAGACATGGCCACACGGTTTTAAAATTGTGACAGAGGGTGAGGGGAGGGGATCCTCCGCTCGCTGTCACAGGGAGGACCGATCGAGGGGTAGATGTTACAGATGCTGGAATATGTTACTTGTTTCACCCTAAAAAAGTGGGAAAGGTGTTCCAAAGGTGAATTTAACCTTAAAGCAAATTGGTTTGGAAATTTTTGGCAGGCGAGAGGACAGGATAGGAATGGGTAGTGTCTCAAAAAGATAGGGGGGTTTGGTCAGGATAGCCATTTTAAAGTTTTCCATTCAGCCTAGAAAGAAAAGTTAATGGGGTTTCCACCTAGAGAGAAGAGCATTCATGCTGTACAGAGGAGGGAAATTTTCCTATATAAGCATGTCCTAGGTGGGTCTAAGATTCACGCCTATGTGTTTTAAAGTGGGGGACTTCCAGGAATAAGGGAACAATTGGTATAGTTGTTGAAGTGTTTGATGAGAGCGTACTGAACTGTTCAAATTCTCTACGGGGGTTAGAGAGTGATATCTGTGGTTGGGAGGATGTCATCTGCAAAGAGAGATATCTTAAAGTCTCTAATATTGAACCGGGGTGCCTCATATGCTAGGGTTTTGTCTGATGTGGGCCGCCAGGGGTTCAATGCAGAGGGAAAAAAGAAGAGGGGAGAGCAGGCATCCCTGCCTGGTACTGTTGGAAATAATGAGAGGAGGGGAAGTAGAATATGGTGTTCTAAAGGACGCAGTTGGAGATGTGTATAGGTGAATAATGGCCTTCAGGAAGGGACCCTTAATTCTGACATGGAAAAGGGTGGGGAACAGTCACAGCCAGATAAGCCTGTGGGAATGTTAAAAGTAAGGTCAATTGCACAACCAATTTGTAATGCAAAACAAAGTGCAAATAAATAGGTTATGTGTTGTTAACTAAAAAAGTTCAATACGACTCAATGCAAGACAGTGTCCATTTCAAGTCGGCTGTGAAAAAATGTCTTCAATCAGAAAAACGAAGAAGCAGATCTTCATCATATGTTTCAACCAAGCAGATGAGAAATGATATGCAGAGGGGCCGCTTACCAAATTTGTTGGATTTCTGTCACAGAGAGCTCAGCACACAAGGGATCACTCAGGAAAAGCCACGGTAGCCGGTCACGTCTCCAAACAGATCCTCTCTTCCACCAAACATCAGGGAACTGCAGCCGATCATGTTTAAGTCAAAAGTAATTTTAGAAATGCCAGGGATAGCATAACAGGGGCCAGGTCAGACCACAAAATTTAATTTTGGAGCGGGTGCATACTTTCAAAGTAGGAGTGTTTACGAAAAAATGTGTGATTTGTGAGTGTGAGGGTTAAAAGGGAATTGTTTATCTGAAGGGTCGGCTGTTTGCCACACGTAAAACAAAGTGTTTCATCTGGTTAGTTGATGGAAAAAGGGTGTTTTTCCTGGGTAGATGAAGATTTCCCAATCTTCAGAGAGCACTTGTCTAGACAAGAAGAGAATAGCATGTTAAAGTCTACTCCAATAACCGGAAAATGATGAGATACTGCAAACAATAATTTGTAGACTTTAGTTAAGAAAGGTATTTGATTTGTATTTGAGGTGTAGATATTACAGAGCGCAAGATCTGAACCTTTCCAGGTGCTTCGAAGGATAAGGCATCAACCCTGAGGGTCAGCGTATAGTATTTTGAAATGGATGGTGATGGATGCGACCTGATATCTATTCTGCATACCCCTGCTTGGAAAAGGAAAGGCTTCATCTGGAATGATCACCTCTAGCACAAGATCAGTACCCAAACCTCCCATACTAAAGTCAGGATGGCCTGTAATGTCGATGTTGATGTTTGGCCCAGGATTCTGCTGACCGTGATCTTTGGGGTATTCGGTGACCTTACATGCAGGGTGCTGTACATGTCCAGGGCAGCGAGTCCCTTAAGGGAAGTCAAGTCTCTGAAGACCTTGTGGGGTGTGCCTGCTGTGAGGGGTGGCAATTAGACTTTTTGGATACAGAATGGTGAGTGCCTCTATATGTGGACAATGTGGCCTTTCCCCACTGTTCCCTGGTGTTTTAGGCTGTTAGGTGTTGGTAATGGTATGGGACTTGAGCAACATACCTCTGGCGCTCAAAATTGACAGATCAGGAGCTGCATCATTTACGCGTGTCTACGCATGTGTGGGTGACAATTCAGTAAGCCATGGCATGGAAAGCCCCTTGATTGACGTCTGCATGATGGTGCTGGGGAAATTGGTAGCAGCTCCTTTTCAAAGTTCAGTTTCATTCGTAAGCTCTACAATTTAATACTGTATCCTGTCAATTCAGGACAAGAGTCTCTGGATCTGCCAATACATCTGAATTCCAAGACCAGGTTGGCTCTGGAATGGTCGTACTCCACACAAATACTGAATAACAGAAGATCCTTTCTACTAATGAATTGGAAGGTTTTGGCAATTGATGCCAGCTTGTCAGGCTAGGATGGTGTTTTGGAGAACCTCTGTTCAGGGAACATAGTCACCAGAAGAGCGGATGTTGCCAATCAACATCCTGTAACTTCAGATGATTCGGCTTGCTCTCCTACACTAGTCTGTCTGTCATCGGGGTCCCCCCGTCGGGGTGCAGGCAAACCATGTCACAGCATGAAGGAGTGACAAGGGGTCACGCTGCTCAGAAAGAAGTAAAACTGAGCTGGTCTGTGGCAGAGATTCATGGTCAGAACCCCTCTGTTGTGCACATTCCTGATGTGGTAAACTGGCAGGTGGACTTTCTCAGCCATCAACAGCTAAATATGAGAAAATGGGCCCTTCACCTGGAAGTGTTTGCAGAGACTTTACTGCTGTAGGGGACACCAGATGTGGATTTCTTGGCTTCCGGATTCATCAATAAGCTGGACAGGTTTGTTTCCTGGACCAGAGATCCTCAGACTTTTGCAATATCTATTTTCCCTGAACAATGCCTTCCCTCGACTGCCGCTCCTTCCTCAGCTGTTGCACAAAATAAAGGTAGAGGGCATTATGGTGATTCTGATTGTACCTGTTTGGCCAAGAAGAAAGTGTTATGCAGACATTGTAAATCTCTTGACAGACGAGACGCGGGCTCCTCCACATCAGTCAGAATTGCTATTGCAGGGATTAATCTCCCATCTTTACAGTTGCTGGCTTTCATGGTGTATTTTGGCTTCTTTCTGTCCTCAGGCTTTAAGTAACATCAGGGGAAAGATCTTGGCTGTTCTGTTCCAAAGCCCTCATTCCTTGGTAAAAGCCTTTGTGCAGGATTTTCACCTGTATGCCCTGCTCCCTTGTCTCTTTGGGACCTTGATTTGACCTTGTCTGACATCTCCTTTTGAACCTTTCCGGAGGTTTTTGGTTGCCATTACTTTGGCTGAAAGGATCTTTAATTTGGCTGCGATTTCCTGCAAGAAAACATTTCTGATTCTTCACCACGATGGTGTTGAGGCCTTACCTAAGGTGGGTTCTTTGTTCCATCTGACTCAGGGCATTGTGTTGCCATCTTTTTGTTCTAAGCATCCTAATGAGAAGGGTATAACATTCTAAAGAGAAGGTGCTTCTCTTCTTGGATGTTCTAGCTGTTCAAGTTTCCTCACAATTGGAGGGTCCTCGCAATTGTCAATGGTCGGGCTGCTTCTCGATGCATTTCTTCTACTTCCTGGTCAAGGTTCTTTCCACCAAGAGTGTCAGTGCTTCCTGGGTGATCCAGCAAGGATCATATAGTATAAAGTGACTAAAGCGCTGATAAAAAATTGAAAAATGGGATCCCAATACTTGTATAATAGATGAGTAGGTAATTAAATGATAAAAGCTGCAACTAGGTAATGGTGTTTCCAAACACTGTGACAAATAAAATAAAAAATTGTATAATTGCGCTAAAATCAACCTATTTAAATACCAATCACGCCTGTGAAGAAAGTGCTAGTGCAATAACTAAATGTAAATGTAAATATAAAAATAAAAAAC
This sequence comes from Rana temporaria, assembly GCF_905171775.1. Classification (NCBI taxonomy): domain Eukaryota; kingdom Metazoa; phylum Chordata; class Amphibia; order Anura; family Ranidae; genus Rana; species Rana temporaria. Next base: position 100,861,298 of record NC_053500.1, read on the forward strand.
ATCCAAGGTGTATTGATAAATAAATATCAAAGGAATTGCGTGAACGTCCACAAACAGGTGCAGATGAGCTGATTTGATCATTGGATAATCACTGCAGATAGTTCCTAACATGCAGCATTCACTACTGATTGCAAGCTCAATATTGACGGATTCGGATGCTTGTTATAACGGTTCCAAGAATGCTTCAGGTATCACGGTTCTCAAATGAATCAGAAAGAATAAACATAGCGCAATATGCTGATATATGGACTCTACAGTGTACATAAAACTCACACGCAGTCAGATAAAAACCAGCGCATAGTACGATCAGATACGATACTGAGCTCCTCAGTCTCCTGGGTCTCATCACTAGGCTCCTCCCCTAAGCAAAAGCGTAGGGGAGGAGACTAGTGATGAGACTGAGGAGCTCATGTCAGTGCTTTGGGACATGCCAAATAATATTCATGACTAAGTTTTCGGTGTCCTGTGATGTACTTAAGAAATTTTTAGTTTTTTTGGTTTACCTGTAAAATCCTTTACTTGGAGTGCATCACAAGACATGGAGATCCCACTTCTCTAGTCTGTTCCTTATTGCTATTAAAGTTAGTGTTCACTCCTCATCAGCGTGGATCACTTAAAGTAGGTCAGAATGCATGCTATCAAACCCACGTAGTGTAAAATTCTTATTGAAACCACAGTAAAATTTACATTGGTGTTATCCTACAAACTCTGAGATGCACATAGCAAGCTTGATAATAAGCTTCATATTGCCTGGATGATATTTCAGCTTGGCGAATGTGCATTTATATTCTGTTGTCTGTTATTTTTATAGACAAATATAATGAATTTATCGAAGCTAATCGCCTGGAGAATTCTAGCGAGAGGATGAAAAGGCTTCGCAAACTGGTAAAAAGAAAGGAATTATACTTATTCTGTTATTGCTGTTCACAATTTTGTTTTATGCAGACCATAAATAGGAATTCTTTCATGATTGAAATGTCTAGTATTTAGTAATCCTCTGTGATCACAAAGCACCCTGCAGCAATCTGCAACTTGTTGCCTTGACATTAATAAAATCCAAATTTTTGTTGTGTGGATTCAATATAAAATATTTTTCTTAACATCCATTTGAGAGACACAAACATACATATTCGTTAAACTATCAGTTATGCGGACTACAGGAAGATGTAAAAACAGGCCTCAAAAACTGAAGACTAGCCATTGAAATTTGGCCAGAGGATAAATCCTAGAAGTCTCTCTAGTCAGTCAACCAGTCCAAGTATTCCCAGTTCATTTAAATTGGTTACCTCAGTGCAACTGCCATGTCCCAGCTGTGGCATACCTGGATACACATTTTTTACCAGCACAGGGCTTTGTGTATCATGTTAGCCTAGTATAGGGATACATTGCTTCAGGTCCAGTGCTGTGATTTTCATAACCCATGTCATAGACTGATTGCAGGGGCTTCAAGTGCCCTTCTCCCGTTTCCTAGGTTAAAGTGGTTGTAAACCCTTACATATACCCAGTAAAGTGACTAGCCTCAGGTGATACCAGTGCTAATTTTGGCAGCAAATTTCGTTTTAGTCTTAGGCATTTTAGTTTTAGTCCCATTTTAGTCTTTGCAATTGTTTTAGTTTTAGTCGTATTTAGTCGACGAAATCTCCAGTAGATTTTAGTCGACTAAAATGTCCTATGTTTTAGTTGACTCTAATCTCCAGTACATTTTAGTTGACTAAAACTAATTTTGGTTGTCTAAAATCTAATGGGTGTAATTTAAAGGGGTTGTAAAGGTAAAACATTTTTTCCCTAAATGGCTTCCTTTACCTTAGTGCAGTCCTCCATCACTTACCTCATCCTTCGATTTTGCTTTTAAATGTCCTTATTTCTTCTGAGAAATCCTCACTTCCTGTTCTTCTGTCTGTAACTACACACCGTAATACAAAGCTTTCTCCCTGGTGTGGAGAAAGACCTCTTGAGGGGGTGAGCAGGAGTGTCAAGACACTCTCTAATTTGCAGATAGAGAAAGTAGCTGTGTGTTAGTGGGCGTCCTGACACTCCTGCTTGCCCCCTCCCCCCTCGAGAGGCTTTCTCCACACCAGGGAGAAAGCCTTGCATCACAGTGTGTAGTTATAGACAGAAGAACAGGAAGTGAGTATTTCTCAGAAGAAATAAGGGCATTTAAAAGCAAAATCGAAGGATGAGGTAAGTGAAGGAGGACTGCACTAAGGTAAAGGAAGCTATTTAGGGAAGCATTTTTTTACCTTTACAACCAACCCCTTTAAATTGTAATGCATTAGTTAACATGTCTCTACAATTTCCAAACTCAGTATATACTGCTGGAGTGAAAAATCAAATATGTTATTATTTATGGTATTAAGTTATGAACATGCACCACAGACCAGTGTTAATTTTGAAGTCAAATTTCAATTTAGTTTTAGTCTTTATCTTTTGACTAAAATTGCATTTTAGTTTTAGTCATCTGAATTGTTTTAGTTTGTCGTATTTTAGTTGACTAAAATAGTATTCATTTAGTCTACTAAAATGTTTTAGTCGTCTTAGTCGACGAAATTAAAACTGGGTGATACACAGAGATGAAACCTATTCTTCTACATAAGTTGTACCTGTTTTATGAATGAATGAATGACTTGTATAGCGCAACGCATGCGAACTGAATCGCCTCTGGGCGCTTTTTCCAGCCAGTATCTGCTTGGTTGGTGCAGTCATTTTTACCCCGTAGGATCATGACACGCTAGGGACACACAGTCATACACACATATATACATATATACTGGGCCAATTTGGATGAGATCCAATTTACCTACCAGCATGTCTTTGGAGTATATATACAGCCATCTCTTCTCTAAGCTGATTGGAGTGAAGAGACACATCCCCTTCACACGGCTTACATGAACAGAGATGAGGCTGTCACTCTGCTGGAGGTCCCTCCCCTGTCACAATTTTTCTCTTGTCAGGAAAACTTGTGCTGATAGCAGAGGAACGAAGCAGCAGACAAAAATGCTCAGTGCTCCTAATTGAGACAAGTACACACTATAGTATAGAGGGGATGTCTTTTGTTCATATTTCATGTCTGAGGTTTACAGCCACTTTAGTTCAGACGTGGCCCTGCCATTTTTCATTGGAAGTGGTGCCTAATCTTTACCAATTCTTAGTAATGAGGAATCTTAGAGTGGTGATCAATTGCTGACTAATCTGTCTAAGCAGAAGAAAACAGTCTCCTCCGTTATCAATGTGGTCTGAGGCTGACGCTTAAAGTCCAGATGCTGGACATTTGCCCCCCAGCATCTGCTGGACAGTTTTTAACACTATAGCATGGTCACACCTTACCTCAATCATTATAATCAAGTACAATTTAGAGTGCAGTTCAACGTTGATGTTAGTTGTGGCACACTGCATTAAACAGCCCATTTAAAAAAAATTGTCTGAAAGGCACCATTAACACCTGAGCGTCGCAGTTTTAGGCAGAAACACAGCGAATAACACTACCTGTGATTATAGTTGCCATTAAAAGTCCCCACTACAGTTCTCAGATCATTAGATGACCTTGATCAAGAGCTGGCTGATCAGAACTCCCCCCAGCATTGCCACTAATCCCAGGTTCCCGCCAGCACTGCCACTGATCCCAACTCTCTGCCAGCACTGTCACTGATCCCACCCCTCACCAGCACTGTCACTGATCCCACCCCCCACCAGCACTGCCACTGATCCCACCCCCCACCAGCACTGCCACTGATCCCATCCCTCACCAGCACTGCCACTTATCCCACCCCTCACCAACACTGCCACTGATCCCACCCCCCACCAGCACTGCCACTGATCCCACCCCTCACCAGCACTGCCACTGATCCCACCCCTCACCAGCACTGCCAATGGTCCCACCCCCATCAGCACTGCCGCTCATCTCATTCTCTCCACCAAGGAGTAAGAGAAGGAATACAAATAGAGAATACATGGAAAGGAGAGAAAAAGAGGGGGAGGAACAAAGAAAAACGGTAGAGAAAGAATAGGATTGGGAGAAAAAAACAAGAAATTAGGATATAGAGAGATAAAAGGGAAAGCAAGGAGAACAAAGAGAAAGAGTGGTACAGCCTAAAATTTACCATAAAGGGTTTTAATACTGTACGAGTGGAAAGGACCCAGGGAGCATTAAATGTCCGTGGGTTAGGGGGCGCAAATTACTTGGCCTGCCTTGGATGCTGACAACCCACGCTATGAAAATAATTTTGCTGTTAGGGGTCCCCACAACTTTGGAAAATGTATCAAGGGGTCACGGCACTAGCACGGTTGGGAACCACTGCCATCGAGAATAATAGATTTTTTTCCCCTTCAGCGTTTTGGAGCTTCAGGCTTAAAGCTAGAAAATGTGAATGGTGCCTAACACGTGACAATCTGGGACAGATGGCTTTCTTTTATAGCACAAAACACATGGCACATGTGCTGTGGTTCATTGCAGTATGTGTGTATTTTGAAGTTTTGTTCGGGTGCAATTTACAATGAATCGTACCTCAGCACATATGATATGCTTTACCGCGTGTGGAGTTATGTGAAAACTGAACTCTAGGTGAAAAGCTAAAAACAAAAATGACATGCATATAAGGCAGCTGTGTTACTGTATGTGTATTTCTGTCCACCTAGTCCTGAGATTTACACTGTTCTGCCACACAACAAAGAGATTTACACTGTTCTGCCACACAACAAAGCACTATCTAGCAGGGGCAAAGATCAGATTTTCTTTGTTTCAGTTCAATATTTCTAATATTTACGCTCTTCAGCTGGTTGAGATAATTCCCTCTTCTCTATCCTATTTGCATTCTCCCTGCACTGTAGCACCTGGCTCCTTGTGCTGCTTCTTCCTCACCCTTTCTAAGCTCTGCTGTATAGGCACTGAAAAAGGCTGATGCCAGATCATATTAAAGTGCTTATACTGCCTCCATTAAACAAAAGTGCATTTGACATTTGTTTTGGTAATATTAGTATTAATAAATACAGAACAGTACTATATTGTATGTTTTATGTTCTTATTTTTTATATGTAGTATATATTATATTTTATTATCTTTTACATTAAGATCCAAGTGCAGTACTTTTGTTTTCATTTTTTTGTGTACTCCATTGTTTGTATTTCTTTCTCGCACTAGAAATTCTGATTTCTGCTCTTTGTTCTCAGATTCAGGAGCTCCCATTTTACTATTATGAGACACTGCGATTCCTAGTTCGACATCTAAAAACAGTAGCTGACCATGCAGAAAAAAACAAGGTAGGCATTTTTTGGACACACTAAATGCAAAATGACTTATTATAATGCGCAAAATGAAACGCATGCCATTCTATACACCAGACCAGCATTTATTCAGCATCTCTTTATTGTAGCAAGAAACTGTCATGATTAAATTTTCACCTTCACAGAATCTTTGCTTATTTTAATTCAGATGGAGCCTCGAAATCTGGCTTTGGTCTTTGGCCCTACGCTTGTCCGGACATCTGAAGATAACATGACAGACATGGTGACACATATGCCAGATCGATATAAGATTGTAGAGACGCTGATCCAACATGTAAGCAGACATCATATAGGAAATGAGCAGAGAGTAGGCAATTTTTAGGTAAACTGTAAGATATGTACATGTAGATTTTCTCACTCTGCAATATATTAGTCTGCATCTATATTTAACTTTACCGTGCTCTGATCTTCATCATCCCATATGATTAGATTTTCTACAATGGGTTTTCACTTATGCACTTCTATTGGAGATGGGCCTTACACTGTAAAGCCCGCTTGCAGCCGCTGATGTCATAGGCGCATGCACTCTGAAGGTTCAGAGCTTCTTGCCGGAACTAAGGGCACCCACGTGCTTCGCGACTCCGGCCACTCACAGCGCAGGAGCCCATGGACCCAGAAGAAAGAGCGGAGAAGATGTCAGCCCTCTCAGCAATGACCGGGCACCGCTGAAAAAGCTTTTTTCGAAGGTACATGTGTCAAACACAAGGCCCGCGGGCCGCATATGGCCTGCCAGGCCATTTTTATGTGGCTATTACACCTCTCCTGCAGCTGCAGCAATCCCCTGGTATCTGTCCCCACATTTTATGAGCAGTTGGCAGCAGAGAGGAGGACATAACCCCTACAGATCCTGCACCTCTGTGCAGTCGCCTTATGTCTCCACCTCCCCTGTTCTCAGCATTCACCAGACTCTGTCAGATGGCTCCAGCCCTCTGGTCCTCCTCCCAGACCCTACACTTTTTGCTTCCCAGCTTTCCTCCTATATTCTTACTGGCAGCAGTACAAGGCAAGGGGGTGTACAGTAATGTACGGAATGGTGGAAGGGGGGGCGTGGCCAGGCAACAGATGTAGCAGGACGCATCTCTAGTGAGCTCTGCCGAAACTCTGATAACTACTTCTGCGGAATTGATTTATATTGCTCTACACAAGATACGACGGGTGTCAGAAGATCCCAGAAACACGGACATTATCGGCTCTCTCCCTCCCCGATGTCTTCCGCAAAGAGCCAGAACTCTGCCAAGCCTGCAGACCTCATGTGGAGCCGGGAGCTCCTCCACGTCCCTTCTTGTTTAAAGAGAAACACAGGGAGGCAGCTGAAAACCTGTTCTCCATGCCGCTCACCACGGATCCCGCGGCTTCCTCCAGCACACCAGAGGATTCATCCGGTGGAGTGTCTGAGGCAGATGACACAGTGCCCTTGAAAGACACCGCCAGCTCCGGCCTTGTATGGGACACAGTGAGTACCCCAGAGAGGGTGTCTACTAGGCCTCATGTCCCCACTAGCCCTAGTATGGAAGGAGAACCCACACTAAGGGACATCACTTTTCTGAGGCAGGATGACCAAAAGGTGAGGGAGAGGACATCTGCTTTAGGGGAGAGAGTGAGTTCCATGGAGGATGACATGGCGCCCATGCAGAGGGACCTCACATATAATAATCATCTCGTCGCACAACATTCTTCCCGCTTGGAAGATTTAGAGAATAGGATGAGAAGAAACAATGTGAGAGCGATTGGATTGCCGGAAAGAATAGAGGGAAAAATCCTGTGGAGTTCATTGAGAAATTGCTGATTAATGCCTTTGGAAAGGAAGTGTTCTCTCTCTGTTTTCTGTGGAACGTACACATAGGGTGCCTGCCAGGCCTCTGCAGCCGGGAGCTCCTCCACGCTTGTTTAAACTCCTTAATTATAAGGATAGGGATGCTATTCTGCACAATGCTAGAATAAAACTGGCAGCCCTGAAAATTGATAACACCAAAGTGTCTCTTTTCCCAGACTTCTCCGCTGAGCTGCAGAAACAACGGGGCAAATTCATGAATGTCAAGTGCCGCCTCAGGGATCTTGACTTAAAATATGCCATACTGTACCCTGCCCCCCTACGAGTTGAGGTGTTGAGCTCAGTGCAATATTTGGATTCTCCCTCCGCAGCTGCACAATGGCTGAACCGGGAAGAACAATCGTTCGCAACCTGCGTCCTGCTCCTCCATGAATGGCATCGTACGACCCTTACGCATCATGTCTGTTAATTCCATTTTTCTGTACCAAGGTGGAGAATGCTTTTGTTGCAAAGGTACTTGTTTCTAGCTGTTGAGAAGTTACTAAGACACTAATGTGCGCTTCCACTGTTGCCCCCAGGATGGTCTGGTACAGGCCTCTCGCAGCCCCTTGGCAAGACAGTCGGTTTCCTTATATTCATGTTTTATGAGACTTCCACCATGACCTTTTTGTTTTTTTCATTTTTTTGCGTTTTGTGACCCCTGCCTCCCACAACTGTAGAACGGACAATTTCCCCACCTCCTTTGATTTGGGTACATTGGTATATGTTTCTACGTGCTTATTGCTCTAACTACCTGGTCTATACTTTTATTGCACATATAAATCTTTTTCCTATCTTCATTGTTATAGAATTGCAATGTCTAAGCTAACTAGATTTTTGTCCTGGAATGTACGGGGTCTGAACAATCCTGTCAAACGTCTGGCCGTGCTTCGCACGATCAAGAGGTTGGGTGCGGATGTGATTTGCCTGCAGGAGACTCCTCTCCCCTCGACGCCTACTCCAAAATTTGCCTTACGACAGTTTTGTCATCAATACCACGCTACTCATTCAGTGTACTCAAGGGGAGTGAGTGTCCTGATAAAACAAGGTATTCAGTTTTCCTTTTATAGATGCTAAAATAGGTCCTGAAGGTCGTTGTATATTTCTTCTGTGCTCCCTTTATGGGACGAAATGTGTATTGGCAGGGTTATACATTTCTCCTCCGTTCTCGGCAGGCCTCCTCAAAAATTTAGCTGACTTTATGTCCCGTCTTCCGGGCATCCCGGTACTGGTCCTGGGAGACTTCAATAATTATCTAGATTATGAGAAGGACAAGCTCAGATCTCATCTAGGTGTCTTGCCACTGGGAGGGCAAGGCCCTACTCCTTTTGCTCGCCTTCTATGGGCCTTACAGATGTTTGGAGAATGCGTAGCTCGAAAGCCAGAGTATTTTCTTGTCATTCAGCCTCAGTGGGGGGGGGGATCTATCTAGGATAGATTTGGGTTTGGGTAATGAACTCCTGTTGCCCATGGTTGACTCCTCTCAGTACCATCCAAGGCAGATCTCGGACCCGTTCTGGCTGTCTCTCCTACCAGACCCTGACCCGATTCCGGCACTTCCAGCTGATTTTTTTAAATACAATATGGGTTCCGCAGATGTGAGTACGGTGTGGGAAACTGCTAAAGCCTATTTACGCGGTCAATTCATTATCCCAGATTAAATCAAGCACTAAGGAATGGGAAATGATAGTCCTAGCAGAGGTGCAGCGTTCAGAGGCTGATTATGTTGCTGACCCCACTGATAGTACCAGGAGAACATGGTTAGCTACTCAGTCTATGCTCAAACATGTGTCCCTACAGTTAGCGGAGAATAAAAGATTCTTTCTACAACAGAAACACTTTGAAGAGGGTAAGAGAACGGGCCATATATTGGCGCTTGAAAAATAGTTATTAATATCTAATATTCTTGTATCTCAAGGGCGTTTCTGAATGAACAGCATTCATAGTCAGGTTGACTTGAAAATAACGTGTGAGTTTATTATCACACAGGTGGCATCATAAACACAATGAAAAAATGATATTACATTTCAGTTCAGTGTAGGTAAAAATATATAAAATAGAATAGATGGTGCTGCAGCAAGCTTATGAAAGCAAGTGACCTTCATACTAACAGCTTTAGTCTTCCATGCTGTCTTCTTAGAGTTACCAAATTGAAGAAGAAACAGGAAATGACTTTCTTAGACTTCTGGTCTGTTCTCCTTGTCAGTCTGAGTAAATATGTCAGTGTTATCTTTCAAAGTGGGTGTAAGTAAGTATGTCTTTGTGTGTGTGAGTGTCAGTGTGTCGTGCCTTCTTAAAGCATAGCTTATACATAGTGATGAAAATAAGTATTTGAACACCCTGCTATTTTGCAAGTTCTCCCACTTGGAAATCATGGAGGGGTCTGAAATTGTTATCGTAGGTGCATGTCCACTGCGAGAGACATAATCAAAAAAAAAAAATCAAGAAATCACAATGTATGATTTTTTTAACTATTTATTTGTATGATACAGCTGCAAATAAGTATTTGAACACCTGAGAAAATCAATGTTAATATTTGGTACAGTAGCCTTTGTTTGCAATTACAGAGGTCAAACGTTTCTTGTAGTTTTTCACCAGGTTTGCACACACTGGAGGAGGGATTTTGGCCCACTCCTCCACACAGATCTTCTCTAGATCAGTCAGGTTTCTGGGCTGTCGCTGAGAAACACAGAGTTTGAGCTCCCTCCAAAGATTCTCTATTGGGTTTAGGTCCGGAGACTGGCTAGGCCACCCCAGAACCTTGATATGCTTCTTACAGAGCCACTCCTTGGTTATCCTGGCTGTGTGCTTTGGGTCATTGTCATGTTGGAAGACCCAGCCTCGACCCATCTTCAAAGCTCTAACTGAGGGAAGGAGGTTGTTGCCCAAAATCTCGCAATACATGGCCCCGGTCATCCTCTCCTTAATACAGTGCAGTCGCCCTGTCCCATGTGCAGAAAAACACCCCCAAAGCATGATGCTACCACCCCCATGCTTCACAGTAGGGATGGTGTTCTTGGGATGGTACTCTTCATTCTTCTTCCTCCAAACACGGTTAGTGGAATTATGACCAAAAAGTTATATTTTGGTCTCATCTGACCACATGACTTTCTCCCATGACTCCTCTGGGTCATCCAAATGGTCATTGGCAAACTTAAGACGGGCCTTGATATGTGCTGGTTTAAGCAGGGGAACCTTCCGTGCCATGCATGATTTCATGACGTCAAACCATGACGTCTTAGTGTATTACCAACAGTAACCTTGGAAACGGTGGTCCCAGCTCTTTTCAGGTCATTGACCAGCTCCTCCCGTGTAGTCCTGGGCTGATTTCTCACCTTTCTTAGGATCATTGAGACCCCACGAGGTGAGATTTTGCATGGAGCCCCAGTCCGAGGGAGATTGACAGTCATGTTTAGCTTCTTCCATTTTCTAATGATTGCTCCAACAGTGGACCTTTTTTCACCAAGCTGCTTGGCAATTTCCCCGTAGCCTTTTCCAGCCTTGTGGAGGTGTACAATTTTGTCTCTAGTGTCTTTGGACAGCTCTTTGGTCTTGGCCATGTTAGTAGTTGGATTCTTACTGATTGTATGGGGTGGACAGGTGTCTTTATGCAGCTAATGACCTCAAACAGGTGCATCTAATTTAGGATAATAAATGGAGTGGAGGTGGACATTTTAAAGGCAGACTAACAGGTCTTTGAGGGTCAGAATTCTAGCTGATAGACAGGTGTTCAAATACTTATTTGCAGCTGTATCATACAAATAAATAGTTAAAAAATCATAAATTGTGATTTCTGGAATTTTTTTTTTTGATTATGTCTCTCACAGTGGACATGCACCTACGATGACAATTTCAGACCCCTCCATGATTTCCAAGTGGGAGAACTTGCAAAATAGCAGGGTGTTCAAATACTTATTTTCCTCACTGTATGTTACAAATGGACGTCATTACCTCATTACAAAGTTAGAACCTTGTATGGCACACATTAATTTCTGCTTTATTCAGCAATATGTTAGAGTCATATGGAGTTTGATTGACAAGCACACATGTGGCACTCTATACTTACAGTGGTGTGCTAATGATGTAACGTCATAACAAGCATCTCCTAATATATTACTAACTATAACTTTATTATAAAGTGACTATATACTAATACATATTAGTATGACTAAGATTTCACTACACTAACTTAACCACTTAAGGACTGCCCAATGCTGATATACGTCGGCAGAATGGCACGGCTGGGCACAATCACGTACCTGTACGTCCTCTTTAAGTGCCCAGCCGTGGGTCCAAAGCTCCGTGGCTGCGGACCCGTGGCCCTGATCGCCGCCGGAAACCCGCAATCGGTCACAGGAGCTGAAGAACAGGGAGAGGTGTGTGTAAACCTGTTACCTGTTCTTTACAGTGGCACTGTCATTGATCGTCTGTTCCCTGATATAGGGAAAGGCGATCAATGACATCACACGTCCAGCCCCGCCCCCCAACAGTTAGAAACACATATGACCCCTTCAGTGCCCCCTAGTGGTTAACTCCCAAACTGCAATTGTAATTATGACAGTAAACAATGCATTTTTATAGCACTTTTTGCTGTGAAAATGACAATGGTTTCCAAAAATGTGTCAAAATTGTCCGATGTGTCCACCATAATGTCACAGTCATGAAAAAAATCGCTGATCGCCGCCATTAGTAGTAAAAAAAAAATTATTAATAAAAATGCAATAAAACTATCCCCTATTTTGTAAACGCTATACATTTTGCGCAAACCAATCGATAAACGCTTATTGCGAAAAAAAAAATAGGTATAAGAATACGTATCGGCCTAAACTCAGGGGGAAAAAAAAAACGTTTTTTTATATATATTTTTGGGGGATATTTTTTATAGCAAAAGGAAAGAGAGAAATCCCCCAGGGTGGGGCTTTAACGTTTTTTTGACTTAATAAGTTGTTACCGTTAAAGCCCCACCCTGGGGGATTTTTCTCTTTCCTATTCAATATAGGGGTGTTGGTAATACACACAGGTTTTCCTTGTTGATGTTTTTTTACATTTATTATAGCAAAAAGTTAAAAATATCGATTTTTTTTTTCAAAATTGTCGCTCTATTTTTTTGTTTATAGCGCAAAAAACTAAAACCGCAGAGGTGATCAAATACCACCAAAAGAAAGCTCTATTTTTGGGGAAAAAAAGACGCCAATTTTGTTTGGGAGCCACGTCGCATGACCGCGCAATTGTCAGTTAAAGCGACGCAGTGCCGAATTGCAAAAAGGGGCCGGGTCCTTTACCTGCATATTGGTCCGGGTCTTAAGTGGTTAACGAGATATAAACAAGTATATTATTTATCTCACTACGTAAATACTGATCTATTCTGGAGGTCTATTCTTGTCACCCTACACCAGGATTCCTTATATGTCATATCTCAAATTGCTAACCAGAAATATCCAGCAATGCTCAGCTTTAGATTGAAGAATCATGTCATATCAATTGATCAAGGTCATTCACTCATACCTAATTATTATGATTAATCGTAAAACCAAATATGTTTTGCAAGCTTGCCATGAATATAATATAACACCTATAAGTGCTGAATTATGATTTTGAAATAATATTCTAACAGCGCTGCTGGCCAAATCACAACAACCCCCCTCGCATTTCGTGGCAGTGACCGATACTCAGGGTACACCGTGTTACTCCACCCAGTCCATTATGGACTGTTTCACTAAATTCTTCCAAGACGTTTACACATCCAAAGTTCAACCCTCTCCAGAGGATCTCCATTCCTTTTTGGATAGATACCCCATACCTCATTTGTCCACTTCGGCTGTGGCCCTACTTAATGCCCCATTAACTGAGAAGGAGCTTCTAGAAGCATTAGCACATGCACAAAATGGGCGAGCTCTGGGGGCTGACGGCCTGCCATCCGAGGTGTATAAACGCTACACTGAACTGATTCCAACCCTTTTAAAAGTTCACAATAAAGCATTTGACACTGGCATACTCCCTCCCTCCATAAATGAGGCTCTTATTGTGGTGTTATTGAAACCTGGAAAAGATGCCATGTCCCCGGATTCGTACAGACCTATCTCCCTGCTCACGTTTGACCTTAAACTTTTGGTCAGGGTCCTGGCCACTAGATTGGCCAAATGTATCCATCACATGGTACATAGGGACCAATCTGGCTTCATCCCAACAAGATCCACATCCCAAAATTTACGTAGATTGTTTCTCAACGTACAATTACCTGTTGACAATACTGGTAATCTTCTCTCTGGACGCAGCTAAAGCGTTTGACGGTGTTGAATGGCCCTATTTACGGGAAGTGTGAAAAAGAAGAACAAATGTTGCTAATCTAAATAAGTGAATGGTGAGCAGCTACACAACAATGTGACAAAAATTTGACAAGTGGTAAAAGAAATATGTAGCGCATTAGCGCTACATATTTCTTTTACCACTTGTCTAATTTTTAATAATGTCACCTAGAGTGACAAATAGGTGATAAACATATAAGTGAAAAAACAGCAATAAATGTGCAAATAAATGTCCATCAATGAATAAATGAAGAGCTGAAGAACATATGGCCACATCTATAGTCATAGACAGGACATTCTTCCCAGCAAAACGGAGTAGATGAAATACTCTTTACCAGATGGAGAGGATCTGCCTGTCAGCGACAACAGATCGTAAACGCATGGATGGTCCCCAATAGGATCCACTCGACTTGACAAAGGCCGGATGGGGGAGGTAACACGGGATACCCGGATGTGTTTCAATGGTCCTGGACTGGAACCTCTCGGTGGAAGTGATTCGATCAGGGTCAAGACCAAAGACAGAGGCAAAAAAACCTTTACTCCAGGCAGATGGTGCGTAGTAGGAGAAAGTACCCGCTCAGGGGTAAAAAGGCACAATGGTGAAACTTAAAACCTTAGTCCAGCGGGTCATGCAGGAAAAAAGTAAAAACAATGCTCCGGATGGTGCAGGTAAAAAAGCATAGGTTTTATTGTAATAAAACCAAATAATAACATAAAAGTGATCACAAAAACAGATAAAATGGAAGATAAAAAGCAATATGAGGAGTAGGCGTACCAAGCCCTACATGTTTCGTCCAACGGGGTGCCCCAGTTGAAGTCCCGTTGGACGAAACGCGTAGGGCTTGGTACGCCTACTCCTCATAATGCTTTTTATCCTCCATTTGTGCCGAAGAGGGGACAATGGGTGGAAATGGTCAATAGCTTGCTCATACGTGAAAAACTTACTTCTCAACATCGAAATGTCATGAAAAAGTTCTATTCAATGTGGCAACCCTGACTTGACACCCCTGGGCTAGGTCCTGCCCAACTGGTGAAGGATAGACTTTTGCAAATATAATGTGGCGAGTTCAGAGGCATGGTCATATGTCATAACATCTCCCAACGCTTTTCGTGGGGTCTATGGATAGGTCATGGTGGTTCCTTCCTTCTAAACATTTAATTAGTTTATTAGCTGTATGTTATTTGCAACCACTAGGGTTGCCAATGTTTGTTCCTATACGCTCTATCCACTATCGTTCAGATCGTTTCTCTATTATTTTTGATAGTCCAGGACCGATAGTTCAGTTTATTGGCAGTCAGTGGAGAAGTGTGTGTCAGTGAAGAAGTACATTGGCAGTCAGTGGGGAAGTGCAGGTGAAGTGGCGGTCGCAGAAAGTGTGCAGTGGTGGTCTGGTGAACTATGCAGCGCTGAAGTGGCAGCCAGTGAAATGTGCAGGGGTAATGGCGGTCAGGGGAGAAGTGCGGGGCTTCCAGTGCTGATCAGTAAAGTGTGTTGGGTTTCAATGGGAAAAGTGCATGTCAGTGCAGTTCAGTTCAGTGCAGTTCAGTGTTGGTCAATTGATAAGTGTAATTTGCTTGTTGAGTATAGTACACATGTATTATGCCACAATAAATAGCATTCATGCTTTATGGTTATGTTTGAAGGCATTGGTGATGCAGATAAGTGTATTCTGCTCTAAGTACATATTGTTCCTTATACTCTCTGTAACTCACTGCTATTAACTCTTCCTCTCTGTTTGTGTTGCAGTCTGAGTGGTTCTTCAGTGATGAGCATGAGAAAGCTGAAAAGGTAAGTATGCTCATAGTAAACAAACAAAAAACTGCTCTAAAGTGCTCCAACGCTCATAAATACAGTATACTGTGAGGCAGCTGCACTCATCATGTGATTTTAAATTCAGTGTTTATATAGTAACCTACTCATAATCTCAAACTCATAATCTTCTTTAATCAGTGTGAATCTCAGTGCCCAATATCCTTCAGTGGCAACATGTTGTGATGAACAAAGTCCTTCATTATGTAAAAAAACAGCATGCTTTAAAGGATGTGTGAATTCTCCACTCAAAACAGTCCATCCAGTGCTGCTCTACCTGCACATCAGACTGCTTACCAAAGCAATAGATCAATAAAATGGAAATCAATACTCACAAGAATTAAAAATCAAACTGCATGACACAGAACCGACGATAACCGCTATCAATAAAATGGAAATCGATACTCACAAGAATTAGAAATCAAACTACATGACACAGAACCGACGATAACCGCTGCGCTCCGCCCTATGCATGTTTCATCACAAGGGACATCTTCCTAGACTCCCATGTCCCAATAGTCCCTTTTCATAATAACTAAATAAACGACTTGGTGAGCCATATTCTGGCCACCGCATTTACAAACCCACATCTTCAAGAAAAGAAACCAATGACGAGAAGGAGGAGATCCGACACACTGAAGGCTGTCAGCCCTATTCAAAAACCCTTGGGTAGATAGGTTAAAATAACAAACAATAGTCACATTGGAGAAAATCCAGTATGCAGACTTAGTGACAAGTGACTCTGCAGGGAAGAAAAAAGGCAGCCCCATCTAAGAGTGGCAGCATGCGGCTTTATTTACAATGTCCTAAAAACTTACATAGTAGTAGGTTTGCTCGTCAGATAGGTAAGTCACCGCTGTGGGCAGGCGGACAGCCAGCGTTCCTCGTCAGGGAGAGAGGATGGAGTCCTCGTCAGTGTGGGTAGGCTCTTCCTGGAGCTGGTCCGAGATTCCTAGGTGGACAGGGATCAAGCCGACGTCACTGACGGTGGGCGTGGCACACATTCAGAGCATGTGTGCTCCTTCAGGCCGTTGAAGGAGCAGGAGACTGCCTGAATAAGAAGCATGCATGCTCCAAACGCGTGCCACACCCGCCGCCGGTGACGCCTATGATGTGGACTTGATCCCCGTCCACCCAGGAATCTCAGACCAGCTCCAGGAAGTGCCTACCCACACTGCAGAGGGCTCCATCCAGTCTCCCTGATGAGGAACACCGGCCGCCCACAGCGGTGACTTGCCTATCTGACGAACAAACCTACTATGATCTTGTAAGTTTTTAGCACATTGTGGTCATTAAAGTCACATACTGCTACTCTTCGATGGCGCTGCCTTTCTTCTGGTCTTCCATGGAAAGAAACCAGACAATAATCCAAACAAGGAGTTTCTTAGGTTGCTCCACCAGTTTGGGAAAGATCTTAACCCTAAGGGATAAAGCTCTCTTGCAGATGACCTTAGGGACATCAGGAAGGTATTACTACATTTAATTAATTTCGCATTGGAGCTGTGATTTAGCATGAGTCTACCAGGCCAGGGGCTGATAGCGTCTAATATTTGTCATTGATATTGGCCAGAGGTTGATGAGCTGGAGTTTTTGGCAAGGATATGTTAGAGTGGCCATTGGGCTCATTCCTTGTTTAACCTCTATTAACCTTTCATTATTTGGGGTCAGTATTTTCATTATGCTGATAAAGTCTTATGTAAGCTTCAGTGTGCAGCAGCCCCCCTAATACTTACCTGAGCCTATCTTGATCCAGATATTGCACGGGACTCTCCCTCCTCATTGGCTAAGACTGCAGCGGGGCACCATTGATTCCCGCTGCTGTCAATCAAAGTCAGTGAACCAATGAGAGAGAGGGGGCAGGGCCGAACAGCAGCTCTGTGTCTGAATGGACACAGAGCAGCCAGTAAAGGGTTAATTGACCTACATGTATACATCATCAGAGTTTGCCCCTGTCGCACACTCTGCTCAAAAGGGTTCCTGTATTAAAATGGGAGCCAGTGAGATCAGCTGCAAACGCTGGAGATTGATCGGAGCACTGTACTGCTCACCCTGGCAGTCATGATCATTTAACCGCTTTGGCGTTTTCTAAAACTATAACCTGGAACAAGTAGGCAAATTCAGAGTTCTGACATTACTCTGATTTATCTGTATGCTTTTTGCAGGTCAGTTACTCAAAAAGTATAGAAGCCAGAGACAAGTAGGAAGCTGACATTTTCAGAAAGCGGTCAGCAATGGCAGCCTTCTCATATAAAGAAAAAAACAAACATGTTATACTTATCTGCTCTGTGCAATGGTTTTGCACAGAGTAGCCCCGCTCCTTACCCTTTTTGGGTCCTGGTTCCTCCCCTCTGCCAAGTGCCTACAGTAGCACACCTTTTGCTATGGGGGCACTCAAGCAGGCTCGCTCCCGGGCAACGCTCCTGTGAATTGGTGACTGCTATGTAAGCCAGTGAGGAGAGAGAGACCCGGGTGACCCACTGCTCTCATGCACATTGCTGGATCAAGATGGGACGAAGTATAGGGGGGAGCTGCACCCAGTAGGTTTTTTATTTTAATGCATAGAATGCATTAAGTTAAAAGAACCTTCTGCCTTTAGAACTACTTTAAAGGAGTTGTAAAGGTTTGTTTTTTATTTTCTAAATAGGTTCCTTTAAGCTAGTGCATTGTTGGTTCACTTACCTTTTCCTTTGATTTCACATTTTAAATGTTTTTTTTCTTTGTTTTCTTTGTCTGAATTTCTTACTTCCTGTTCCTCCTTCGTAAGCTGTTCTGGCTGATTAACCCCCATTGATGATGGGGGCAAGCTTACTAAGGAGGAACAGGAAGTGAGAAATTCAGACAAAGAAAAAAAAACATTTAGAAGGGAAATCGAAGGAAAAGGTAAGTGAACCAACAATGCACTAGCTTAAAGGAGTTGTAAAGGAAACATTTTTTTTTTGCCTAAAATTAATGTCTGCAAGGTAGACAGACAGAATAGTGTAATGATTCTGTTCAAAAACAAGTAAATACCTATTAAATTCCTTCATCTATATCACCTCCGGCATTCTAGTTTCTGTTCTCTCATTCACTTCCTGGTTTACATCGCTCGTTCATGTAAGAACTACATTTCCCAGTATGAATTGCGGCACGCCCAGTAATTCACACCTCCTTGAAGTCTCTAACACGTAGAGAGCGTCCTGCCACACAGATGTAGTTCCCAGGAGGGGGTGAGCACGTCACTGACCACCGCAGTAAAGCCTCCCTTCACGGTGGTCAGTAAAATCAGACAAGCAGGAAGTGAACAGAACAGTGAAGAAATAGAGCAACTTCTGAGCAAAAACGAACAATGAGGAAGTGAAAAGAGGAATGTCTGCAGGTAAAGGATGCTTATTATGGAAAAAAAATGTTTCCTTTACAACCCCTTTAAAGGAACCTATTTAGAAAATGAAAAACGAACCTTTACAACCCCTTTAAAGGATCACTAAACAAAAAAAAAATTTGGGCTAAATAGCTTGCTTTACCTTATTAGCAGTCTTGATTTTATGTCCTCATTGTCCGTTTTTGCTTTGAAGCAGCTGTAATCCTTTGCTGAAATCCTCACTTCCTGGTTCTCTGGCTCCATAGTAAATTTCTCATTGGAGCTTCTCACTGTGGTCTAAGCTGTGTGTCTAAAACTCCTCAGAACCAATCCGATTCATTTTAAAAACAAAACACTGCCCTGGATTTGTTTGTTTTTGTTCTGTGTGTCTCTTTACTTCACATAAACATGAAATCAGTTTAAAAGCTAAAGTGAAACTAGAGGCACATTATATGATAGAATTTAATCTATTTTTCATCATTTTTAAAAGGAATCAGTTAACTTTTATGTCTCTATACCCTGTAAACAGTCATTTCAGCAATTTTTTTTGGGCATTTTGATTGATCGTTCAAACAGTCATTTAACCACTTAAGGACTGCCTCCTGCACATATACGTCGGCAGAATGGCACGGCTGGGCACAAGCACGTACAGGTACGTCCTCTAAGTGCCCACCCGATAGCCACTGGAGTCCCGTGATCGGTCCCCGGAGCTGAAGAACGAGGAGAGCTGTGTGTAAACACCGCTTCCCCGTTCTTTACTGTGGCGCCGTCATCGATCGTGTGTTCCCTTATATAGGGAATCACAATCAATGATGTCACACCTACAGCCACACCCCCCTACAGTTAGAAACACAGATGAGGTCATACATAACCCCTTCAGCGCCCCCTTGTGGTTAACTCCCAAACTGCAATTGTCATTTTCACAGTAAACAATGCATTTTAAATGCATTTTTTGCTGTGAAAATGACAATGGTCCCAAAAATTTGTCAAAATTGTCCAAAGTGTCTGCCGTATTGTCGCAGTCACGAATAAAATCGCTGATCGCCGCCATTAGTAGTAAAACATTTTTTTTATAAAAATGCAATAAAACTATCCCCTATTTTGTAAACGCTATAAATTTTGCGCAAACCAACCGATAAACGCTTATTGCAATTTTTTTTACCAAAAATAGGTAGAAGAATACGTATCGGCCTAAACTGAGGAAAAATATTTTTTTTTTATATATTTTTGGGGGATATTTATTATAGCAAAAAGTAACAAATATTGTTTTTTTTTCTAAATTGTTGGTCTATTTTTGTTTATAGCGCAAAAAATAAAAACCGCAGAGGTGATCAAATACCACCAAAATAAAGCTCTATTTGTGGGAAACAAAAGGACACCAATTTTGTTTGGGAGCCACGTCGCACGACCGCGCAATTGTCTGTTAAAGCGACGCAGTGCCGAATCGCAAAAACTGGACGCGTCCTTTAGCTGACTAAAGGTCCAGGTCTTAAGTGGTTACACTATTCACAAATAAGCCCAGGTGATTTTAATCAGAAGTGGACTGAAGTTTAATAAAAGTGGATGTGCTGTACCTTCTGGAATTGGTAGTGTTATTGCTCCCTCTGTGTCACACATCTTAATGTTCAACTGTATATTGCATTGCTTTGGTAATTGCATAACTTTCACATTGTATGCCTTTCAGACTCCAGTGGATGAATCAGATTCCCAGTCTGTACCAAATATTGAACATCTTCTGCCAAATATCGGAAGGACAGTAATTGTAGGAGATACCTCAGGTAAATTCTAAAACTATCTGACATATGGTTGAACCCATATAAGACAAGACGACTATAAATTATTTTCTGTACATCGATATAGCACCTACTTTAAACATCTTAAAGTGATTGTAAAGGATTGGTTTTTTTTCTTCTTTTAAATAACAAACATGTCATACTTGCCTTCACTGTGCAGCATGTTTTGCACAGAGTGGCCCCAAACACCTTCTTCTGCTGTCCCTCGGTGGCTCTTGCAGCTCCTCCCTGCATCAGATAACCCCCCCTAGGAGAAGCGCTCTCCGGGGAGGGGGGGGTTACCTTACAGGCACGCTCCTGAGTCATTAATTTGGTGTCCATGGCCACTGAATGTATGACTCGGCCCCTCCCCCCCGACACCTGCGGAATTCGATTTAATTGAAAGCAGCAGGAGCCAATGGCTGTGCTGCTATCAATCTATCCAATCAAGAGCCAAGACCCCGTGGAGAGAGGGATGGTACGTCGTCGCCGAGGAAAATTCTGGGCTCAGGTAAGTAAAATGTGGGGGGGGGGGGGGGGGTTTAGGGGGGGCCGGTCACTGCAAGGTGTTTTTTCACCTTAATGCAGAGGATAAATTGAGGTGAAAAAACACAAGGGGGATTACAACCCCTTTAATGTTAGATGGCCGAGAAAAAAATGGTAATGTGCACAAA
This sequence comes from Rana temporaria, assembly GCF_905171775.1. Lineage (NCBI taxonomy): Eukaryota > Metazoa > Chordata > Amphibia > Anura > Ranidae > Rana > Rana temporaria. Next base: position 100,882,283 of record NC_053500.1, read on the forward strand.
AGCAGATCTCGGTTTACTATATAGCAAGACCAGAGAAATTGCAGTGGGTTACTGCGCTTCCTAAAATGCTTAATAGTTTGGGTAATAACAATAATATAGAATTCATCTAAATTCCCCCACCCTGAGATTTTTTCAGTGAAGGCACCCTCCAAAATTATGGACGCCCCATTTCAAAATGTAAAAACTATTCTGATAGTTTTACATAACACAGTAGCATCAATACATTGGTCGTTGGGAGGTTGGAAGCTAGAAAGGTTGTAATGGTGTATAAGGATGAGCTCCGGCATGTTCGCAAAGTCCACGTGCAGAGCCCGCCAGGAAGTTGGCACTGCGCTGCGCTAATCACAGGCAGTGATTGCTGCAGAGATCGGGAAATGTCTCACTGCCTGTGATTAGCGCAGCGCAGTGCCAACTTCCTGGCGGGCTCTGCACGTGGACTTTGCGAACATGCCGGAGCTCATCCTTATACACCATTACAACCTTTCTAGCTTCCAACCTCCCAACGACCAATGTATTGATGCTACTGTGTTATGTAAAACTATCAGAATAGTTTTTACATTTTGAAATGGGGCGTCCATAATTTTGGAGGGTGCCTTCACTGAAAAAATCTCAGGGTGGGGGAATTTAGATGAATTCTATATTATTGTTATTACCCAAACTATTAAGCATTTTAGGAAGCGCAGTAACCCACTGCAATTTCTCTGGTCTTGCTATATAGTAAACCGAGATCTGCTTTTGTGCACATTACCATGCACGTGGCGGGGTGGGGTTTGCACGTGGACTTTGCGAACACGCCAGACCTCATCCTTAATGGTGTACAATGAAAACCTGTGGTTTTGTGTTACTAAAAGGCAGGTTTCTTCCACCCACTGTCTTGTATACAATTTTGGGGTAATTTTTAGGCATTTTGCCAAGGCATCCCTGAAGAAACCTCAAGGCACCTCGAGATGAAAAGGGCTGTATTAGAATGTCTAAACTAAAAATGAGCTTAGCACCAGCCAACAGGATTATTCTTTTTTTTATTTCTGACTGTGCTTCACTTAAAGTACACTTGAATCAAACTGGCTGTGAAGAATGATCACAAACCATGCACTTTATTGATGGTGTAGGCATAATTGTATCATTCTGGTGGCTATAGTATTTATTTCATAATATAGAAAGACTTCACTCTGGTCGGCCTTTTCATAGAGAAATTACAAAGTCCTGACCTTCCTTGGCATGTGGTAACTGGAAATAATCCTAAGCCTTTCTTCCTTTCCTCCTTCATCTGTCCTCTGGTCCTCTTCCCCTCTCTTCTCTCAGTGGATCTTCTGCAGCCGTGAACGGTATGGTTTGGTTTCTAATGCTTCCTAATCACACAGGTGGTTGTAATAGAGATGTCAGTCACATTCAATAGTATTTATCAATGAAAAAGACAAGTTGCAGAAAACTAGTTTGCCTCTCAATCTATTTTAAATCTTGCTTTAAAAAGATGGAAAGCGATAAACTGTTTGAACAGGGTAGATTTTATACAGCAGGGGCTTTAGCTTCTATCATCTCTCTTATGACCACCCATTTCCTAGAGGTTTAACACATCTCATGGCTGTTACTGTGTGGCATTGTGTCACGCTGGTGTCTTGTGTTACTTGCTGCTCTCACCCACTTAACAGAGCGGCTCCAACAAGTTTATTGCAGGCTCCTCCATATCCAGAAGCTATATATTGTATTCACAGTGCTGTCTAAATACCCTTTCAAACCACAGGCATTTATCATCTCTGTCTAGATTTTCTTAACATTCTTATTATGAGGCTTGTAATCTTGGGCTCCTGACAGTGCTTCCAGGGCTTTCCAAGAGTGTTGGCATTTATCATGTACATTTTTCAACCATACAGCCAATTTCTTTCAACATAAAGTTCATAGTGAAGCAGCGCTAAATCAAATGGTGGTAAATAAACAAGCAATTATGTGCAAAGACACAATCTCATGAGCATTGATATAAACACATGTGCAATGATAAATAAGTAAAATAAAATCTACAATGACAATTATTCAAAAAATCACAAAATACTTAATGTATTTGTGAACCAGATAAAGTGAAACAAAGTCCAAAAATAATTTAGTCCAAAAATGTATATCTTGATGACTAGTGATTGGTCATATAACGTTTGTATTTCCTGGCACACATGTAATGCTGGCAAAGGAATTTGGATGGCATGAGCCTGGTTGATCATTATTTATGAAGTCTGCTTGGGCATTTATGACCATTTATCACTTGATGGTCTACACCGTCTGTTAAGAGGCCAATTCATGTGGTGTCACTTGGTGGTGGAAGCACACTTGGTGGAAGTGCGAATGTGAGGACACCATCATTAATTAATTGGTTAGAACAGTCGTGATTTAATTTTTTGGGAATAAATTATTCTTGGACATTGTTTCATGTATTTTTTTTTAATTATTATTATTAATCGTCATTGTATATTTTATCTTGCTTCTTTATTTATCATTGCACATGCAATTATATTTATGGTTATGAGTTTGTGTCTTTGCACTTAATTGCTTGTTTATCATCATCTGATTCAGCACTGCGTCACTATCACAATTGCTTGGTAGCTGCTTTATCTTAATAGGTGGAGTTATTCCAGTGCAGATTTTTTTATTTAATTTATCTGAATTGCTTTAAATGCTAGTACCCATATATATATATATATATATATATATATATATATATATATATATATATATATATATATATATACATAGATATACCGTATATATCTATGTATATATATATATCTATCTATCTATCTATATATATATATATATATATATATATATCTCTCTCTCTCTCTCTCTCTCTCTCTCTCTCTCTCTCTCTCTCTCTCTCTCTCTCTCTCTCTCTATATATATATAGGGCCAGGGCACACCTTTCGGCTTCCTCCAGAGCTAGCCCCGTGTTCTTTCTGAACTTATTAATAACGTGCGGTACTGCCCACGAATGTAGGCCTTCTAGGCATCCCACAGCACCGGCAGAGGAGCCGTCCCCCTGTTGTGCTCCCAGTAGACACCCATCTCACCCTCAACCTCAGGGGCTACCCTCTCGTCCGTCACCCAGAAGCCCGAGACTCGCCACAGTCCCGAGCCTGGAGACGCGTCCGTAGCCAAGCTTAGCAGTAGGGGAGCATGGTCAGAGATACCACGGGACAGGATCTAGATCTCCCGAGCGCGAGAAAGGAGGGGGCCATTGGCGAAGAACAGATCTATCCTGGAAAAGAGGCATGCGTAGCAGAATGACACGTATATTGCCTCTCTCCAGGATATCTCCACCTCCACACATCCGTAAGCCCATACACATCTGCCCACCTAGTGGGGAGCCTGTGGCTGGGTCAGGGCTAAACTTGTCTAAGCTAGGGTTCGGAGGCATGTTAAAGTCCCCCGCCAGTAAAACAGCAGCCGCTGGGTATTTTGCCAAGATTGGGGCTATTTTGTGAAGGACAGTAAGGTTGGCCGGGGGAGGAATGTACACAACCACTAATTCCAACCTATCACACATAGCATGGACAACAACATACCTCCCTTCAAAATCTAAATGTAAGTCCGGTAGGGTAAAGGAAAGTGATTTATGGACAATAATACTGACTCCTCTAGAATAGGAGGAGAATGTGTAGTGGTAATACGAGCACACCCATGACTTTTTGAGGGCCAGTATCCTGCTCCCTGTCAAGTGTTTCCTGCAAAATTACTATGTGGGGGCTATATCTCTTAAGATAGGTGAATACCAAGGATCATTTGAGCTTGGAATTCAGACCCCAAATATTCCAAGACAAAACATTAAGTAGAGCCATTAGCTCGATTGAGGGGATACCCAGGGGTGCCTTAGCAGCCCCACCAACCTGTATACCAACAGAGTCATCTCAGCAAACATTTCAACAGATATTGTCTCAACAGCATAGTAATATACATTACCCTCTCCCTCTTGTGGGAGGAGACCCGTGCTGCACAGCCTGCAAACTAATACATAATAGAAGGACCAAAACAAAACAAAGAAAAAAACAACATCGAGTGTAAACGGTCACTCCTGGAACATCCCCAACCCCCCCCCCCCCCAACTGGCATCACCTCCTAAACCCTGGGAAGCTTTTCTCCCTGAAAAAAAGGGCAACTGCCCATGGGGCACACGAACAGCGGTGCACCAGAGCGTCTCAGTTTGTCTCTGTAGAGTCCGTCCCTATTTAAAGGCACAGGATAAACTGTCCATGCAGAATAGTGGTCACCCGGGAAATCCCCCCCTTAGCTTAAACTGGTTCCCAACTGGAAAGTCATAACGTGTAAACTACCACCCGCTCGGTCATGAGCGCAGTCAGGGACAGGAGAATCCCCCTACCCAGTCCAGTGTAGAGGCCTGCACAAGCACATGGCAAATTTGCAGTGAGTCCAGAAACAGTCACTTGCAGGTGGACATGGGGCCCAAGGGTGGGTCTGGAAAATAGAGGGGCATGAGTATAAAACAAAAGAGAATCACACCTAGAAGGGGTAGCATACCGTCCGGATCAGCCTCTCTGCAGTGTTTCCAGCCAGCAGGAAGCCTCTTCAGGGTAGGTGAAAAAGCGTACGACTCTTCGTCCTGATTCCTCAACTGGGCGGGAAACAGCATGCTATACTTAATTTTCAGATTACACAGGTTAAGCTTCATGTGGTCGAAGGACCTTCTCTGTTTCTGAGTGTCGATCGAATAGTCAGGGAAGATCATGAGCCATGCTCCTTCATGGCGTAGGGCATCAATCTTGCAGGCTTCTCACAGGATCAGGTCCCGGTCCCTGAAGTTGAGGAGCTTAAGAAAAAAGTGCGTGGAGGAGCTCTCGGGGGCCCCTGGGCAGCAGGCATTCTGTGTTCCCTCCCCACAACGAACAAATTGGGAAAACTGGGCTTGCGGGAGGAGGGTATGCAGCAGGTGTTCTGTGAATGGAGTAGATTCGGTACCCTCCGCTTCCTCCGTCAGTCCGACAATGTGAAGGTTATTCCTGCGGTTCCGGTTTTCGGCGTCCTCCGCATTCGCCTCCAGAGACTTCACCTTAGTCTGCAGCGCGTGGAGTGAGACTCCATGCTCCTGTAGCGTTTCCTCCGCCTCACCCTCTCGGCGCTTAACCTCTATCTCCCTGGCCCTAAAGCTGTCCATGTCTCTCCGGATCAGGCTAACATCAAGCTGCACAGTCTCAATCTTACCCGTGAGGGTGGTTTGACAGGTAGTAATAGCCTGCATGAGTGCAGCAAAGTTGATCTGCTCTCCCAGCTCAGGGTCCGCTTCCTCTGTCTGCATCGCCATGTTGCCTGTAGTGGCGGGAGCAGGTGGCTGCCTGGGAGATGATTTAGGGGTATTGTAATGCTTGCAGGAGGATGTATTGCCCTTCCCTTTGCGCAAACCACTCCCGGTCAGTCTGTCCTCCGTCGCAGGCCGAATGCAGGTGAAAGGCTGCAGGGATACGGAGAAAGACTCGGACAGGGTCTCAGAGCTCCCTCAAGACACACCTGCTAAGGACATTTAAAAGCAAAATCAAAGGATGAGGTAAGTGAAGGAGGACTGCACTAAGGTAAAGGAAGCTATTTAGGGGGGAACATTTTTTCCTTTACAACCCCTTTAACTGAATCACTTGTTTCCTCCCTGGGTTCATTAAAATCCCTCCAGGGTGCATGCTCTTTTCCAGTTCATCCGTTACTAGAAAAACTAATTTACTCAGACTGGTAACATCCAGATAAGCGTTTCTCACCTCCTAAGAAGTTTGACATTCTTTATCCTATGAAGGAAAAAATTTCCAAGAAGTGGAGCCTTCCTTCTGTAGATGCAGCTATTTCTTATATAAATAAGAACCTGACTTGTCCATTGGATAACATACAGGTGTTTAAAGACCCTTCGGAAAAGAAGTTGGAATCGTTAATCTTCCTTCCTTTTTTGCTGGTTCAGTTGCTCAACCTGCTGTAGCAGCAGTGGGTATGTGTCAGGTCCTCAAGGATCAGGTAAAACAGGGGCTGAAGGATCTGCGTCCGGAACAAGTCAAATTTTGGGAGAATTTGCCTTATGTTTTACAATAGATGCTATGAGAGATTTGATTCAGCAAGCATCTCGCCTCGCACTCCAGCTGGTGCATATGCGCCGAGTTCTTTGGCTAAAGCATTGGTCAGCAGAGGCCCTGTGCAAAAAACTTTTGGCCAGTTTCCCCTTCCATGGCGAACGCCTCTTTGGGTAAGATTTGGAAAAGTATATCACTCTATTACCAGAGAAGAAGAAAAACAAGCAACCTTGTTTTAAGCCCTCTCTCCCCGTCTCCCCAGTGGCGATGACATTGTCAGCCAGCCACAAAGGCTAAAGAAGACCAGGCCCAGAAGAACAAGAAACCGTGGGGTTCAAAAGCTAATAAGTAAAAACCCCAAAACCTTTTCATGAAGGGATGCCCCCGCTCGGCCGAGTGGGGGGACGAGTTCGGCAGTTTTCAGCGGCATGGCAGACAGAAATCGAGGACAAGTGGGTAGTATCCACAGTATCCCTAGGATACAAACTGGAATTTCGAGAAATCCCAGCTTCTCAATTCCGAAGCTCAAGTCTCTCCAAAGATCCACTAAAAAGAGTGTCTTTCTTCAAGGGATTGGATCACTTGCTGTCCCAAGGGATGATCACAGAAGTACCCCTAAAGGAGCAAGCATCAGGTTTTTATTCAAACCTTTTTGTGATTCCAAAACCAAATGAAGATGTCAGACCCATCCTGAATCTAAGATTTCTAAATCAGTTTCTGAACATTCGCCATTTCCAAATGGAAACTATTCGATCAGTGGTCACCTCCCTACAAGGCGGAGAATTCATGGCATTGGTAGACATCAAGGACGCATATTTACATGTGTCTATCCATCCCTCACACCAAAGATTTTTAGGTTCGTGGTAGAACATCGCCACTTCCAGTTTGTGGCTCTGCCATTTGGGGTGGCTACCACCCCCGGGTATTTACAAAGGTACTATCCCCTCTGTTGGCAAATCTGAGGGTACAGGGCTTAGCAGTAACAGCCTATCTAGATGATCTACTTGTGATAGATCAGTCAGTGGCAGGATTAGATCACGCTGTGCTCACCACAATAAAATACCTGGAACAGTTAGGATGGATTGTAAACCTACAAAAAACCTCTCTACAAGCCCAAAGAAGGGTAGAGTATTTGGGTATGATCATAGACACAGCCCAAGACAGGGTATTCTTGCCAGAACCAAAGATCAAGTTGCTAAAGGACCTGATCCACAAGGTCAAGGCAAAGAAAAAGCTGTCTATTCGCCTTTGCATGAGACTACTAGGGAAGATGGTAGCCTCCTTCGAGGCTGTCCCTTATGCCCAGTTTCATTCGAGACTACTTCAAGGCAGTATCTTAGCCGCCTGGAACAGGAGTCCGTTGACGGACACACTTCCTATCCATCTGTGTTTATGGCCATTGCACTTGGTACTGCTTTCTATCAAAATTGAAGCATGCTAGTCAGGAAAGGGGTCATACCCAGGTTTTTGTTTGCCAGTGTCCAATGCTAAAGGTGGCAGTATAACACAGATGTTCTAGGGTTCAAGTGTCCTTCAAAGGATCGGAAGTGCAAAAAGCCTATTAATGTGCTTAATGGTAAAGCTGGTCCTGCTTGTAACCCACAGCTGCATATTTTTATGTATATTGTTAAAAGCAAGAACAAATTTTGTTTTATATAGAACGTATTAAATGCAATATTTAAAAACTTCCACATTTGGGTCTAAAAAAGGACAACTAGAAGCAATGAGTAAGCCTAGGTCACACTGTCAGAAGCTTTAGGTTTGCTTTTACATCTATACATTTTCCATTACCATTGCTGTACTCATTCCCTTTATGTGTCTTAATAATTGTTACATAGCTGTTACTGAACCATCTGGCCTGTGTCTGTCCTAGATACTCAGAGGGTAGAAAAAAAATTATGCAAATAACAAGACTGGTCATGTATTGGGGGATATTTTTAAAACATTAAATGTAAGCTGTAACTTCAACAGATGTTTCAGTTTAGCTTTGGGTGGATTCTGCAGATTTAGATCCACTGGAAAAATTAACCTCTTATATTAGAGACTCCAGCAGTCCACTTTTTGCACAAATTAAAAACAAACACAATGGGTGCCTCCATTTAGGTATAGCAATTTATAAAAAAGAATAAAAGACATTAATAATTCCCTCACTAGTTAAAAGTGGATCACGGTTTGTTTATAAGCTGTCAGACTTCAGGCTGGAACATAAGCAACAGCAGCTTCCAGAAGTAGCAAGATGACTGCGGCTCCAAACAGCACCTCTCTTGGCTGGGTGATCATGACAGGAAGTGGAGGAGATGTGGCTACATGTTTCAGGGCAGACAGAAGCGCCCCTTTATCTAACCATAGAAAGAAGATTGGTCAAAGGACAGTTTTTCAGATACTGTGAAGAGTGGGAGGGGCAGGAGCAGGAGGCCAGTACTATTTAAACTCTTGTTTTAACCAAACTAGTGCTAGATAATGCATGTGAAGGAAATAACAAAGGGATACATAAGGCTAGTGTTAACCCTAGAGCGACTAATATTGTCCATATTACAAAAACTGAGAAATAACATGAATAAATGATAAAAAGTAAAAGACATAATCTTAGGAAGCCAATAGTACTGGCCTCCTTCTCCCGCCCCTGCCCCGCTCCTCCCACTATTCACAGTATTTAAAGACTTGTCGTTTGGCCAGTCTCCTTCCTATGGTTTGATAAAGGGGTGCTGCTGTCTGCCCTGAAACATATAGCCACACCCCCTCCACTTCCTGTCATCACCCAGCTGAGAGAGGTGCTCTTTGGAGCCGCAGCTATCTTGCTACTTCTGGAAGTTGCTGTTGCTTATGTTCCAGCCTGAATCCTGACAGCTGTACTTCCATCAAGAACTCTGCTTTAGCCAGCCACATTCTAGCAGAGCTCTGCAGCCTCACGCTGATCCTATGGATGTCTACATGGGTTTATGACGAGCCTTAAACCACTTTTAACTAGCGAGTGCATTTTTCTTGTCTTTTTTTTTTTTTAATCGCTACACCTAGATGGAGCATTTGGATCTCAAGACCTAATCTGAGAGGAGCTGCATCCACTTCCCTTAGTGTCCCCTACTACTCTCCTGGCCCTCTTAGTTGCCCCATTAAATGACAGATTCTAGGCAGCGCAATAGCCTATTTTTTTTAGTCCACTTTTTGCACCTGAATTTTTAGTTATCCTCCATTGTGTTCAATAGAAGTCTCATTTGACTGCTTTCTCCATATATCAAGTCAGATATACGTCAGTATGGGGGACAAAAAGTGCACCCATGTCACTTCATTATGTCATTGCTGAGAGGAAGTAAGTAACTTCAGTGGCCGGAGTTTGCTTCTAAAGGCCCGTACACACGGTCGGACTTTCGTCCAACAAACTTCAAAATCTGCAAGTTTTCACATTTGTCCGACCGTGTGTACGCTCCATCGGACCAACTTTTTCGGGTTTCGTCTGACAAAAAGTTCGGTCTGCAAATGGACAAACTTTACGACAACAAAAGTCCGATGGTGCCTAGTCCGAACGTGTGTACAGCAAAGCCATCAGACTTTTGTCCGAAGTACAAACACGCATGCCCAGAACCAATGTTAAAATCAACCAACAATAGCAGAAGTTAACCAAAGGGTGGCGATAAAGAGCAGAAAAGACACGTGATGTTAGGAACGTTTTAGAAAAGTTTGCAGAAAAGTCAGAGTGGGTGTGACCGGACAAATCACTTCGGACAAAAATCCAAGGGAAAGTTTGTCGGATGTCCGACCGTGTGTACGAGGCTTTAGACACAAAAGATAGTGAGCAATTACAGCAGTTTCATCCACCCAAAATTAAAATTTTGCTTTTATGTTAAGTTTATTATATAAAATGTAATACCAAGTATGTTGCTTTTTGTGCCTATGTATAAATATCCCCAAATTGCATACTGTATATCATTAGGAAGAGAAATGACTATGGACTGGCCTAGTTCCAATGTCCTGTTCATCAGATTAGTGCAACTTCTGGTTGGTTGCTGTTGGTTAAATTATATTGTACATAGTTCTGAGGCTGATGTATGAAAAGTATGTTATAATAAAGACTCATTGCCCATAATTACTGTACTGATCTTGTACTTGTGACTGTCATTTCTGTAGTTTTAAGTCAGGGCATTAAACTAAGATTCTGATTGGTTGCTTATAGGTAATTGGCCAGATTCAGGTATAGTTACACCGGCGTATCAGTAGATACGCCGTCGTAACTCTGAATCCGCGCCGTCCTACATTTGAGTGTATGCTCAAACTGAGATACGCTTAAATGTTGCTAAGATACGAGCGGCGTAAGTCTTCCTACGCCGTTGTATCTTAGCTGTCTATTTACGCTGGCCGCTAGGGGCGTGTACGCTGATTTATGCCTAGAATATGTAAATCAGCGAGATACGCCTATTCACGAACGTACGCTCGCCCCGTCGCAGTAAAGATACGCCGTTTACGTAAGGCGTTTTCAGGCGTAAAGATAAACCACCAAAAAGATGGCGCAGCCAATGTTAAGTATGGACGTCAGAACCGCCGTCAAATTTCACGTCGTTTGCGTAAGTCGATTCAGAATAGGGCTGGGCGTAGGTTACGTTCACGTCGAAAGCATTGACTAATTGCAACGTGATTTGGAGCATGCGCACTGGGACACGTCCACGGACGGCGCATGCGCCGTTCGTTCAAAACTTCATTTACGTGGGGTCATGCTTTATTTACATAAAACACGCCCACCTCTTCACAATTTGAATTAGGCGCGCTTACGCCAGCACATTTACGCTATGCCGCCGTAACTTAGGACGCAAGTGCTTTGTGAATACAGCACTTGCCTCTCTAACTTGCGGCGGCGTAACGTAAATTACGTACGCTACGCCCGCACAACTTTAAGCCGCCGTAAGTGAATCTGGCCAAATATGTTTTCCTGATGGCATACTGTTCATACATCATAGTATATGCTAATGTCTCAAAAAGTTGACTATTCATTTCCTCTATTTACTGTGCATTCCTTTTTTACCTCTATATACCTCAATGTCTCTCTTATCCATCCTACAATGTATACCCTCAGTCATGTCTCCATCAAATGGCCAATCAACTAATTTTCTTGTTTGCTGGAGGAGCCTGCATTTGTCTCTTTTGTGTAGTCTGTGCTTGTATCCATGTATGAACCAAGGTGTTGTATGTTACATAGGTTTTTATGTAGTCTAAAGGGGAAATATATATATTTGGAATTCTGTGGGCTTGTACATTTTTTTTCATTCTTTAACAAGCTCTCGCCAAGGAAATTTGTTTTCCTGAAACATCCTGATTCAGAAGTAGTAAGGTTACTAGTGTAGTTTCTTACCAAGAGCTATAATATTGAGGGATTTAAATCAAAGTAATTTTTGTTCCTACAAACAAACCTTTTCTAAAAGCTCTGCAAAAAATGCTAAAAGCAATCTTATATATGTTTGCACATTTGGATTAACATAATAGGTAATAGTATCATTAATAAGTAGCAGAGTTTTTCAAATGTATTGTGAACTGAGTGTGTTGCACACAGGAGCTCTCAAGGACTGAATTTCAATAGCACTGTCATTCCCCTATGGGGGAAAAAACAAAGTACAGTGGTGCATAGCCTCCACTTGCAAAAACGATTTAAAAATGCCCCAGCGTTGGTGGCAATAGACTATATCTCAGGTTTGGTGGTCAGTGGGATTAAAAAAAATACATTATTGCCTGTGTCCAATAGACTGAGGAATAGTACTTAATTGTTGGTGTCAGTGGAAAGAATAGTGTCCTATCATTGGTGTCAGTGGGAGGAATAGTGTCCCATTGTTGGTGTCAGTGGGAGCAATAGTGTCCCATTGTTGGTGTCAGTGGGAGAAATAGTGCCCCATTGTTGGTGTCAGTGGGAGAAATAGTGCCCCATTGTTGCTGTCAGTGGGAGGAATAGTGTCCCATCATTGGTGTCAGTGGGAGGAATAGTGTCCCATTGTTGGTGTCAGTGGGAGGAATAGTGCCCCATTGTTGTCAGTGGGAGGAATAGTGTCTCATCATTGGTGTCAGTGGGAGGAATAGTGTCCAGTTGTTGGTGTCAGTGAGAAGAATAGTTAAAAAATTTGAAGAATAGTGCATTGTTGTTGTCAGTTGGAGGAATATTGTCTCATCATTGGTGTCAGTGGGAGGAATAGTGCCCCATTATTGGGGTCTGTGGAAGTATTATAGGTGCCTCATCAATGGTCTCAGTCAAAGGAATAGTGCCCCATCATTGATGTCAGAGGGAGGAATAGTGTCCTATAATTGGTGTTGGTGGAAGAAATGGTGCCCTATTGTTGGGGTCAGTGGAAGGATTGGTGCCTCATTAATGGTGTCAGTGGGAGGAATAATGCCTTATATCAGTGTGAAGAACAGTGCCCCAAGGGCCAGATATTGGCAATCGTGGTTCTAAACTGACATTAAACTGTCATTGTTTTCTATGGTTTCACTGCACTTTGCAAATTACCATTGCTCTTTTCTATTGTCTTTTTTTTTTTTTTTTTTTTTAAGGCAGAATGGGTGCTATCAGGATTTCCCTTTGCAGTATAGGAGAATGTATCACCACCTTACCTATGCTTATGGTACTGAAGCTGATAATGAAAACAATAAATTCCTTAGACCTTCTATGATAATAAGAATGAGGATTTTAGGTATGCTGGAATGTCTAGATGTAGCTAATATTTAAAAACAATACTCGAGCACAGATTTTACAGTCTAGTACCCATGATTTAACGAGGCACCATGTGTCTGTGGTGTATTATGTGTTGAACATTTGTATTGGTTTCTCATTTGTGCTGTGAATAATATGAGGGTATTTTGAAAGATGTAGTAGCATGGATATGAAACAGAAAGCTGATCTTAAGCTACCCATCGATGGGTAAAATTTTGAACGTAAATTCTTAGGAAAGTGTGCATATTTTTTCTGATCAATAGTAGGTCAAATCAACATTCGTTTTCAACCACAGTGACTAGAAAGTTTAAAGCTGCAGGAAAGAAAACTTTTCTCAAACAAATTTCTAACAGTGTATTTGGTTGTTTTGCAGTAAAGTCCATTTATTCAAAAATCAAATGTTAAACATAAACAAAGTCTGAATCTTCTGAGTATTTTAGTACAAATTTTCCTAAGACTTTTACTAAGAATTTTTGTTAGAAATTCTATCCATCTATGGCAAGCTTAAAGCTTGTTGTAGCTTATTGTTACATGTGACCTTGACACACTCTCATTGTCTTTTCTGATTTCGTTTAGATTCAACCAACAGTGATTCTGCCAAAGCAAAGGTAAGTATATAGAGAATATACGTTGGATGTTTATCTTGGGCTTAGAGCTGGTGCAAGTGATGTAAAATATGATTCTTATAATCACTGAACATGTTCTGTGTGTTATGCATTTTCAGAAAAAAAAAGAAACTCTCACAGATGTGTTTATCAGTGTGCGTTATGTGTGGTAGACTATTTGGATTGCCACAATGGGTCAAATTCAATAAGACATTTGTGACACATTATCTGGAGGTGTGAATGTAGTTTGAAGCCTTGCACCATTCAATAAACCTGTGCAATATTTTCATTGTTGGTACACAAATTGTAGTTTTCATTGTCTGTCACTATTGTGGCATCCGATTCATATGAAAATACCACCATATCAGTTATAAAGAAAGTGGAGGTGAAAATTTCCTCTTCCATATTGAAGTAAATTGTGTTAAAGTTCTGTCAGATTTGCGACGGATTCAAATACACCTTGCTAAATCTATATGAATCTGTGGCTCACTCATAAGGAACCTAAAAAAGAATTCCAGTTCTGTATAGTTGATACATGGTTACATTAATTCAACTTTGACCAATGTAACTATGCACATAACATACCTGTCCGAGGCCCTGGAAGCTGAAAATCACTGTAGTAGACAACTGCTAGTCCAGTGATCTCCACTTGTTTCCAGGTCTGATCACAAGCAGCTGTCCTTTTGCATTTTGAACACAGATGGTTGACCACTTGGCATAGGCACCATTCAGAGAATGCTTTGCTTTGCCTGGAATTCATCTTTAAAGGGGTTTGTTCTTTTTTTTTATTATAACAAATATGTCATACTTACCCCCTCTGTGCAAGAGTTTTGCACAGAGCAGCCCTCCTTTTCTGGGGTGCTTAGCGGCGGTCCTGGCTCCTCCTCTTCACAAGTGCTCCCTCTGAGAGCTGCTTTCCAAGGGGGCACTCATGCGGGTCCATTGACAGACTGGAGGACTTGGCCCGACTCCCGTGTCACTGGATTTGATTGGCAGCAGCGGGAGCCAATGGCTCCTGCTGCTATCATTCTATCTAGTGAGGACCTGTGACAGCGGCTGGAGCTGTTGTGATCGTCCCTGACGCTAGAAAGATCAGGTTCCGATAAGTAAAAGGGGGGTTCTGGGGGGCTGCACTACAGAAGGTTTTTCACCTTAATGCATTAAGGTAAAATACTTTAACTGTGTTAGGCATAAAACACCTTCAATGCGTTTCATAGCTGGCACGGTGCATTGAGACAATACAGTACATGGAACATTTGTTTTTGAGCTTATATATATTTTTTAAATATAAATTTGAATTGATGGATTAAGTAATAGTCATTATTTATGAGAAAGAAACTACAGTAACTTGATGCGTCTCATTGGAAATACAGAATTATGAGTTAAAATTGAATAGTGCCTTGCGAAAGTATTCGGCCCCCTTGAACTTTGCGACCTTTTGCCACATTTCAGGCTTCAAACATAAAGATATAAAACTGTATTTTTTTTTTTGAAGAATCAACAACAAGTGGGACACAATCATGAAGTGGAACGAAATGTATTGGATATTTCAAACTTTTTAAAAAAAATGAAAAATTGGGCGTGCAAAATAATTTAGCCCCTTTACTTTCAGTGCAGCAAACTCTCTCCAGAAGTTCAGTGAGGATCTCTGAATGATCCAATGTTGACCTAAATAACTAATGATGATAAATAGAATCCACCTGTGTGTAATCAAGTCTTCGTATAAATGCACCTGCACTGTGATGGTCTCAGAGGTCCTTTTAAAGTGCAGAGAGCATCATGAAGAACAAGGAACACACCAGGCAGGTCCGAGATACTGTTGTGGAGAAGTTTAAAGCCGGATTTGGATACAAAAAGATTTCCCAAGCTTTAAACATCCCAAGGAGCACTGTGCAAGTGATAATATTGAAATGAAAGGAGTTTCAGACCACTGCAAATCTACGAAGACCTGGCCATCCCTCTAAACTTTCAGCTCATACAAGGAGAAGACTGATCAGAGATGCAGCCAAGAGGCCCATGATCACTCTGGATTAACTGCAGAGATCTACAGCTGAGGTGGGAGACTCTGTCCATAGGACAACAATCAGTCGTATACTGCACAAATCTGGCCTTTATGGAAGAGTGGCAAGAAGAAAGCCATTTCTTAAAGATATCCATAAAAAGTGCCGTTTAAAGTTTGCCACAAGCCACCTGGGAGACACACCAAACATGTGGAAGAAGGTGCTCTGGTCAGATGAAACCAAAATCGAACTTTTTGGCAACAATGCAAAACGTTATGTTTGGCGTAAAAGCAACACAGCTCATCACCCTGAACGGTGTGTTCAGGGTGATGAGCTGTGTTGCTTTTACGCCAAACTGTCAAACATGGTGGTTTATCCCCACTGTCAAACATGGTGGTGGCAGCATCATGGTTTGGGCCTGCTTTTCTTCAGCAGGGACAGGGAAGATGGTTAAAATTGATGGGAAGATGGATGGAGCCAAATACTGGACCATTCTGGAAGAAAACCTGATGGAGTCTGCAAAAGACCTGAGACTGGGACGGAGATTTGTCTTCCAACAAGACAATGATCCAAAACATAAAGCAAAATCTACAATGGAATGGTTCACAAATAAACATATCCAGGTGTTAGAATGGCCAAGTCAAAGTCCAGACCTGAATCCAATCGAGAATCTGTGGAAAGAACTGAAAACTGCTGTTCACAAACGCTCTCGATCCAACCTCACTGAGCTCGAGCTGTTTTGCAAGGAGGAATGGACAAAAATTTCAGTCTCTCGATGTGCAAAACTGATAGAGACATACCCCAAGCGAATTACAACTGTAATCGCAGCAAAAGGTGGCGCTACAAAGTATTAACTTAAGGGGGCTGAATAATTTTGCACGCCCAATTTTTCAGTTTTTTAATTTTATTTTTTTTAATTTTTTTAAAAGTTTGAAATATCCAATAAATTTTTTTCACTTAATGATTGTGAAAAAAATAAATACAGTTTTATATCTTTATGTTTGAAGCCTGAAATGTGGCAAAAGGTCGCAAGGTTCAAGGGGGCCGAATACTTTCGCAAGGCACTGTGTGGGTGTGTTTTTATACATATATATATATATATATATATATATATATATATATATATATATATATATATATATATATACAGTGAGGAAAATAAGTATTTGAACACCCTGCTATTTTGCAAGTTCTCCCACTTGGAAATCATGGAGGGGTCTGAAATTGTTATGGTAGGTGCATGTCCACTGTGAGAGACATAATCAAAAAAATCCAGAAATCACAATGTATGATTTTTTTAACTATTTATTTGTATGATACAGCGGCAAATAAGTATTTGAACACCTGAGAAAATCAATGTTAACATTTGGTACAGTAGCCTTTGTTTGCAATTACAGAGGTCAAACGTTTCTTGTAGTTTTTCACCAGGTTTGCACACACTGGAGGAGGGATTTTGGCCCACTCCTCCACACAGATCTTCTCTAGATCAGTCAGGTTTCTGGGCTGTCGCTGAGAAACACGGAGTTTGAGCTCCCTCCAAAGATTCTCTATTGGGTTTAGGTCTGGAGACTGGCTAGGCCACGCCAGAACCTTGATATGCTTCTTACAGAGCCACTCCTTGGTTATCCTGGCTGTGTGCTTCGGGTCATTGTCATGTTGGAAGACCCAGCCTCGACCAATCTTCAAAGCTCTAACTGAGGGAAGAAGGTTGTTGCCCAAAATCTCGCAATACATGGCCCCGGTCATCCTCTCCTTAATACAGTGCAGTCGCCCTGTCCCATGTGCAGAAAAACACCCCCAAAGCATGATGCTACCACCCCCATGCTTCACAGTAGGGATGGTGTTCTTCTTCCTCCAAACACGGTTAGTGGAATTATGACCAAAAAGTTATATTTTGGTCTCATCTGACCACATGACTTTCTCCCATGACTCCTCTGGATCATCCAAATGGTCATTGGCAAACTTAAGACGGGCCTTGACATGTGCTGGTTTAAGCAGGGGAACCTTCCGTGCCATGCATGATTTCTAACCATGACGTCTTAGTGTATTACCAACAGTAACCTTGGAAACGGTGGTCCCAGCTCTTTTCAGGTCATTGACCAGCTCCTCCCGTGTAGTCCTGGGCTGATTTCTCACCTTTCTTAGGATCATTGAGACCCCACGAGGTGAGATTTTGCATGGAGCCCCAGTCCGAGGGAGATTGACAGTCATGTTTAGCTTCTTCCATTTTCTAATGATTGCTCCAACAGTGGACCTTTTTTCACCAAGCTGCTTGGCAATTTCCCCGTAGCCCTTTCCAGCCTTGTGGAGGTGTACAATTTTGTCTCTAGTGTCTTTGGACAACTCTTTGGTCTTGGCCATGTTAGTAGTTGGATTCTTACTGATTGTATGGGGTGGACAGGTGTCTTTATGCAGCTAATGACCTCAAACAGGTGCATCTAATTTAGGATAATAAATGGAGTGGAGGTGGACATTTTAAAGGCAGACTAACAGGTCTTTGAGGGTCAGAATTCTAGCTGATAGACAGGTGTTCAAATACTTATTTGCAGCTGTATCATACAAATAAATAGTTAAAAAATCATAAATTGTGATTTCTGGATTTTTTTTATTTATTATGTCTCTCACAGTGGACATGCACCTACGATGACAATTTCAGACCCCTCCATGATTTCCAAGTGGGAGAACTTGCAAAATAGCAGGGTGTTCAAATACTTATTTTCCTCACTGTATATATATATATATATATATATATTGTGACGGTATGCGAGGTGCGATACATGATCATAGGTACATTTCACCTCGCATAGGTTCTATCATGAGACTGAACCGGAATCCGGCACGGGTTTTACAGCCTCTGGGCCTGGCTAGGGTTCCGGTCCGGATGTTTGGGTCCACTGAAGTCCACAATCAGCTGGACTTTAAAAGACCAGGAAGAGAGCACAACTCT
The DNA here is from genome assembly GCF_905171775.1 of Rana temporaria. Classification (NCBI taxonomy): domain Eukaryota; kingdom Metazoa; phylum Chordata; class Amphibia; order Anura; family Ranidae; genus Rana; species Rana temporaria. The sequence continues at coordinate 100,900,558 of NC_053500.1, forward strand.
GGCTTTGAGACTCGGGAAGGGACCTGAGTGAAGGGAGCGCTGAATGTTGGACTAAAGAAAGGTTTGCTTTACTGCATGTTTTGTGGGTGACGGGGACCAGTTCTGCACTGTATAGAGAGGAGACTATTTGTTTAGTTAGCGCCGGACGGCAAGGATTTAATTTATTGTTTTCTTTATTTTTAACCTGCAAACCTTTTAAATAAAACCTGGCATCCGCCAGACTTAAAAAGAAAGTGCCTGCTTGCGGACTATCATTCAGAAAAGGTGATCCCCACAAGCTAATCTCCCACAATATATATATATACACACACTGTACTGTACTGTGCAAAAGTCTTCGGGAGGTATGAAAGAATGCTGTAAACTAAGAATGCTTTCAGATATAGAAGTGTTAATCGTTTATTTTTTTTATCAGTTAACAAAATGAAAAGTAAATGAACAGAAGAGAACTCTATATCAAATCAATATTTGGTGTGACCACTCTTTGCCTTCAAAACAGCATCACTTCTTCGTACACTTGCCCACAGTTTTTGAAGGAATTAGGCAGGTAGGTTGTTCCAAACATCTTGGAGAACTAACCACAGATCTTCTGTGGATGTAGGCTGCTTCAAATCCTGTCTCTTCATGTAATCCCAGACGATCTCGATGATGTTGAGATCAGGGCTCTGTCTTTGATAGATTTATCTCCCTCAAAGCTATCTGTAAACATCCTAAAGACTTTCAAGATTCTTCAGGCCTTCAGCTGGGTAATAAACTTTCAAAAGTCTGCCCTCCAGCCTTCTCTTCATCTAGAATACTTAGGCCTAATTCTGGAAAAGCTGGTCATACATGGATCCCAACAAGTTAGGGGGTGTCTTATTTCCTTGTGAAGGCAGCTATTTAAAAAGAAAAAAAAGAACACCAACCCCCCTTCCTCCTGCACTAAAAAGAAAAAAAAAAGAACAGATTCCCCTATCCACACATTTGAAGTTAATTAACCACTTGCCGTCCGCCCTATTACAAAAGGACTGCGGCAAAGTGATTTCAATACCCTGACCCAACGTCATATGACGTCTTCAGGATATTGAGCCGCTGCGTGCCACCGGGGGCACACATCACGACAATCCTTGACACCCCGCAACACCGATCTAGGTAAAGAGTCTATGACGGAGACTCTTTACCACATGATCAGCCGTGTCCAATCACGGCTGATCACGATGTAAACAAGAAGAGCTGGTGATCGGCTTTTCCTCACTCGCGTCTATCAGACGCGAGTAGAGGAGAGCTGATCGGCTGCTACTCTGACGGGGGGTTTGTGCTGATCATCAGCGCAGCCCCCCCCAAGGATGCCCACACTAGACCACCGGAGATGCCCACCACCAGGTATGCCACCCTAGACAACCAGGAAAAGCCAATCAGTGCCCACAATGAATGCCAATCAGTGCCCACAATAGATGCCAATCAGTGCCCACAATGGGCATCACTGATTGGCAGGCATTATTGTTTGGCACTGATTGGCATCCATCAGTAAAATTTATTACAGTACATCCGTGCCACCTATCAGTTCCCATCCGTGCCACATATCGGTGCCCATCCATGCCCACCCGTACCGATCCATGCCGCCTATCCATGCTTATCCGTGTCGCCTATCCGTGCCCATTCATGCCTCCTATCTGTGCCCATTCATGCTGCCCATCCGTGCCGCCTATCTGTGCCCATCCATGACGCACATCAGTGCCCATCCGTGCTGCATATCAGTGCCACCTATCAGTGCCCCTTCAGTGCTGCATATTAGTGCCCATCAATGCCACCTCATCAGTGCCACCTCATCGGTGCCCATCAGTGCCGCCTTATCAGTGCCCGTCAGTGCAGCCCCATCAGTGAAGGAGAAAACTTACTTATTTACAAAGTTTTGTAACTGAAACAAAAAAAACATTTGGTTTTCAAAATTTTCTGTCTTTTTTTTTTTTGCAGAAAATAAAAATTCCAGAGGTGATAAAATACCACCAAAAGAAAATTCTATTTGTGGGAACAAAATGATAAAAAATGTGTTTGGGTACAGTGTTGCATGACTGCGCAATTGTCATTCAAAGTGCAACAGCGCTGAAAGCTAAACATTGGTCTGGGCAGGAAGGTGTACAAGTGCCCTGTATTGAAGTGGTTAAGAAAGCCTCCCCGTTGCGTTATTGCATTCCGACAGTGGTACTTTTTTGCTGTCAGAATACACTGATCAGTGCTGCACCTGATCACTAGACTGACTCCTCTCGAGCTGGAATGTCTATAGATGGATCGAAATTTGACCAGTCCCTGCTGAATCTGCTAGATTTCAATCTATGACCAGCTTAAGAGCACATGTTCAGACCTTAAGATTAAAATGACATCCTTCACCTTCAGTGGGATTCTCCATACTCATTTGGACTCAAAGCCTTTTCAACACAACATTCTGTTGACCTGAAACAAACACCCTCTTTTTCTCAAATTTCCTATGCTACTTTTCAGCCTTTTTCACAAGGAAATAAGGAACTCCCTAGCTTTTTAGGTTACCAATCCAGCCTTGGAAATCGGAAAGTAATTTCTTCTGTACTCATTGAGGGTGGTAACAACAGATTGTAGCCTTACAATTTGGAGAGGCTTGTTCCAATCTTTCATGGTTCAAGGAACCTGGTCCCCAAGGGAAGCAAATCTCCCCATTAACATCCTAGAACTCAGAACAACAAAACAATCTCTGCATCACTGGACCCCCCTTCTCCAGGGAACCTGATTAACCACTTAAGACCCGGACCTTTAGGCAGCTAAAGGACCCGGCCAGGTTTTGCGATTCGGCAATGCGTCGTTTTAACAGACAATTGCGCGGTCGTGCAACGTGGTTTCCAAACAAAATTGGTGTCCTTTTTTCCCACAAATAGAGCTTTCTTTTGGTGGTATTTGATCACCTCTGCGGTTTTTATTTTTTGCACTATAAACAAATAGAGTGACAGTTTTGAAAAAAATGCTATATTTTTTACTTTTTGCTATGAATATCCCCCAAAAATATATATAAAAAAAAAATTTCCTCAGTTTAGGCCGATACGTATTCTTCTACCTATTTTTGGTTTAAAAAAATCGCAATAAGCGTGCGCCAATTATTATTTTTTTACTACTAATGGCGGCGACATTATCGCGGACACTTTGGACAATTTTGACACATTTTTGGGACCATTGTCATTTTCACAGCAAAAAATGTATTTAAAATGCATTGTTTACTGTGAAAATGACAGTTGCAGTTTGGGAGTTAACCACAAGGGCGCGCTGAAGGGGTTATGTGTGACCTCATGTGTGTTTACAACTGTAGGGGGGTGTGACTGTAGGTGTGACGTCATCGATTGTGAATCCCTATAAAAGGGATCATACGATCGATGCCGCCGCCACAGTGAAGAACGGGGAAGCTGTGTTTACACACAGCTGTCCCCGTTCTTCAGCTCCGGGGACCGATCGCGGGACTCCAGCGGCGATCAGGTCCATGGGTCCCGCGGCTTCGGAGCGGGGCCCGCGACTGGACACTAGCACAGCACGTACCTGTACATGCATGTGCCCAGCCGTGCCATTCTGCCGATGTAAATGTGCAGGAGGCGGTCCTTAAGTGGTTAAGGTGTAATCAGTCAATGCTACAATGGCCTATATCCGTTATCAGGGGGTACCAGAAGTAAGACAGCCTTAAAGGAAGTAAGTCTGGATAGGGGGAAATGGTCCCACCACACCCGAAATCAGGAGACGCTCGACCGAATCCGAGTCGAGGGTCACTGGATCCGGGAACTGGGACGCAAGAGCATGTCGCATCTGCAAGTATCTGAAATGAAGGGAGGGCGGGAGATGATGGGTTTGGCTCAGGTCATGGAAGGACATAATCTCACCACCCGGCATCACATGCCGGAGGGTAAGGATGTCCCGCCAAGCCCACACCACCGGTTCAGGGACTGTATTTAGGTGAGGGAGGAGGGGATTCCTCCAGAGCAGGGTGTGCGGGCAGACAGTGTTGGGTTTGCCGAGTTTTGCCCTGGAGGCCATCCACACCCGTAGGACAGTTGTCATTGGCTTCGTAATGGAACGATGTGCCTTGCATCCCCGAAAGACCAAATTAGATAGGGCAGCGTAGGAGCATAGCACGGCAGCCTCAAGCATGACTGCTGGGTTCTGCTGCGGTTGGGAAAACCACTACCGAACCGTGACGAGGACCGCCGCCCAGTAGTAAGCAAGGAAGTTCGGGAGGGTCAACCCACCCCCTGACAGAAAAGGGTAAAGGATGTGCCTTGCCACCCGAGAGGGAAGCCGGCCCAAATAAAGGTTGTTACTATGCTGTCAAGTTTCCGAAAAAAGGACCTAGGAATAGGGATGGGGGTCTGTCGAAAGAAATACAGCAGTTTGGGCAGGTATATCATCTTTATAAGGTTCCCACGTCCCACAGGTGAGAGGGGAAGGTTACGCCACGTCGCACACCGCTTGGTCAATTGATCTATTACCGGGAGGACATTCTTACCCATTTAGTTCTCCAACTCGAGACCAACCCGCACCCCTAGATAGGTGAAATCCTCTACCCAACACAGGGGTGTATGAGAGTTCATTCGGGCCAGCAACGGATGGAGTGGGAACACCACCGACTTGTCCCAATTGATATGTATTCCCAAGAACCGACCGAATGTCTCAAAGCGGGGAGGCAGAGGCGTCTGCCAAATACAGCAGGGTGTCATCCGCATATAGCGACAGTTTTTCTTCCAAGGGACCCACCCTCACACCTCAGACCCCGGAGTCCCGCCGAATGTGGGCAGCTAGCGGTTCCACACAGTCTCCTCTTAAGGCCTTGTACACACGGGCAAACATGTCCGATGAAAACGGTCCGCCGGACCGTTTTCAGCGGACATGCCCACCCGGAGATTTCTGTATGATGGCTGTACACACCATCATACAGAAATCCGCGCGTTCACGATACGCGGTGACGAGGCCGCGCCGTCGCCGCGACGATGACGCGGCGACATGCGCGGCCCTGGAAGTTCAATGCTTCCACCCATGCGTCAAAGTCATTCGACGCATGCGAGGGATGGCGGCCGCTCGGACATGTACGGTAAGTCTGTACAGACGACCGGACAGGATTCCAGCGGGCATGTTTCTAAACATGTTTAGAAACATTTGTCCGCTAGAAAACGGTCTGGCGGACAAATGTACGCTGGATACCTGTCCGCTCGACCGTACACACGACCGAACATGTCTGCTGAAACTGGTCCGCGGACCAGTTTCAGCAGACATGTTCGGTCGTGTGTACGGGGCCTTACAGTTCTAGAGAGGTGTCTGCTGCAAAAGGTGGCTACTTTGAAGAACCTAAAATTTGAAATATATTTTCAGTTGTTTCACACTTTTTTGTTATGTATAATTCCACATGTGTTAATTCATAGTTTTGATGCCTTCAGTGTGAATCTACAATTTTCATAGTCATGAAAATAAAGAAAACTCTTTGAATGAGAAGGTGTGTCCAAACTTTTGGTCTGTACTGTATTACAGCACAAACTAACTTTGGGAGCATCATTTTTAATATGGAATGTTCCTTGCTAAATACTATTATTTATCAAGTTATGTTTAAAGTTCCCATTTAAAGCGAAGCGTCACCCAAAAGGGGAAGCTCTGCCTAAATACCTCCTCCCCCTTTCGAGGGGAGTGGGTCAAAATTGGGTACCTGCTCCCTCTTCCGACTGACTTTGCCACCGCAAACTCATATAGAAGTTCGGACCCCTCTCCTTCCCCCCGTTCCACGCATGTGCAGTAGGAAACCGGCTGTGAAGCCATGCTGGTTTCCCTTACCCGAAATGGCGGTGGCAGCACCCGAGAGCTGTGGTGAAGACACTTCTGGATTGGTGGACAAGTAAGTGTCCTAATATTAAAAGTCAGCAGCGACAGTATTTACTTTTTTTTTTTAAGGACCCTGGAGCTCCGCTTTAAGTTAGTTTATTTTAATAACAAAAGTAAAAATTACAAAAGACAAGAAAAAAAATGTGGCTATTTGTTAATATTATTATTATTTTATTTTTACAATTTTGAGCAGTATAGTTTTACCCTGTTAGTGGGAGCACACCGAAAGTTCCAGTAATTTGCCTTATTTGAGACAAACTCCTGACGAATTACACATTTTATCTTTTATGTTTAGCGGTATGGGTATAGGACAGACTCCAGTCCTTGTCCAATGAATTTTGGAGGTAGTATCTCACTTGCTGTGAAGCAAGTTATTGTCTCTTGAAATATCAAAGTTTGTATAGATCTGTTGCATTTGACGGCTGGCCAGAGTTAGGGTTTCAAACACTGGTGAGTCTAAACAAAACATAGCTGCCATGAACGGGCCCATTAAACTGTTAATCTTTATCATACAGTATAGGACAGTGGTCAAGGCCTTAAGAGTTACTCGCCACCAGTTGCCCCACTCAACCCCTTCCCTGCCCGCCCCTTAACACGCCCTCATAAAATGACACTGTTAAATGTTTTACGCAGAATTAAGTTACAAAAATAAATATTAACAACAACTTTATCAGTGGCCATCAGTGACCAATGAATGTAGCCTATCAGTGCCCATTAGTGCTGCTTATCAGTGCCCATCTGTGAAGCCTCACCAGTGCCCATCTGTGAAGCCTCACCAGTGCCCATCAACCCAGTCTCACCAGTGCCCATAATCGTAGCCTCACCAGTGCCCATCAGCACAGCCTGACCAGTGCACAGGGATCAGAGAGAGAAGAGGAAGACAAGAACCGGCTGGATCATCACACAGAGTGGAGATCGCCTGCTATGACGGCTTTGATTTAAATCCCCCGGCGCCCACACAGTTACACAAAGTCCCGCCTTCTGGATCGGCTCATATGATAGACATCATATGTCCCGGCAAAATCGCTTGGAAAATGGCTCCCATTCAACCCTGCCTGCTAGTAGCGCTCGTCCCCTCTCCGAGGCAGCCCCACACTCGCCCTCAAGCTTTTTCCACTTTCCAAATGCAGGCAAATGGAAATTTTGAGGGCTAGTATAGGACACATAAATTAGTTCCTGAGCCACGGGTAGCTTCAGGATTGGACACTGGAAAGTTTTTTGCTGGGTCTGCCTTTTAGTGTATCCATCTAACACTGCCCATTTCAGGAGATTCCAGTTTTTTGCTAGTGTCCTTATGTTATGGACACCTTATACCCTTAGAGAAGATTTTTCTCCTTATTTCAACAGAACGCTTCACCTCCTTCCACTGACACTACTGTCAACATGAGGCTGCTTTTTGCTGCTTTATTCCTACGAAAAAGGTATCCTTTTTTCAACGGAATATAACAGGGTATCAATGTCGCAGATGTCAAATATGCACTTTGAATAAACGTAAGTCTAAGAAAACCTTATTTTTTTCTAGCAGTACCTCTAAAGAACAATCAAGTACGCACCCAGCTTGGCGAACTTGTTTATGGCCAAGTGGGAGGAGGACATCGTCTATAGTGACTGGAGCCCTCATTTAGCTTTGTGGGCCAGGTACATTGACGACGTCCTCCTTCTATGGACTGGTACTAGACACCAACTTGAGGAGTTCTTTTCTTCCCTCAATAACAACGAAAGGGGGATACGTTTTGTCCATAAAGCGAGTCAGGAATCAATTAACTTTCTGGACCTCACTATTATGAAGGACAATGGCTTTTTTAAAACCAAGTCATATTTCAAACAAACTGACCAGAACTCCTTCATCCCCTTGGGCAGTTGTCATAATGACACCTGGTTAAGATCAGTCCCCAAGAGCCAGTTTGTAAGGATGAGAAGGAATTGTACAACTTTAGAGGATTATGGGCTACAAGCGGGGATATTAAAAAATAGACTACAAGAAAAAGGTTATGATCCAGAAGCATTAGAAAAACCATCCTGAAGGAAGTTGCGGAATTGGATAGACTTCAACTACTGGATCCTAGTTCCAAACCCGACAGGGATAGGCCTATGATACCATTCATAACAACATATTCAACTCAGCATTAGGCGATAAAAAAAATTATTCAAAAAGCATTGGCACCTGTTGGGTAATGACAGAATTATTAAAACATTCCTGCCATCCAACCCACAGGTAATATTCAGAGGGGTACCTTCCTTAAGGGATAGGATAGCCCCGAATATGGTGGACCCTCCTACGAAAAAGGTATCCTTTTTTCAACGGAATATAACAGGGTATCAATGTCGCAGATGTCAAATATGCACTTTGAATAAACGTAAGTCTAAGAAAACCTTATTTTTTTCTAGCAGTACCTCTAAAGAACATAACATTGAGCCTTTCATCACCTGCAGCTCAACGGGCATTGTCTATTTGTTGCAATGCCCATGCGGGCTCCAGTACATTGGCAAGACCAAAAGATCAATGCAAGTGGGACAAGGTGAACATATCAGTTACATTAAATCTGGTTTTCAACACCATTCGGTTTCCAAACATGACGCCCACCATGAACGCAATCCGGCAAATATACTTTTCTTGGGGAATCGACAAATTCGACCCTCATTGGAGAGGTAGTTCACTTGTCAGAGAATTATCAAAATTAGAGATGGCTTGAATATACCGGGTACAAAGTTACACCCCATATGGTTTAAATATTGACACTGATGTCAATGCGTTCATAGACACCATTAACACCAATAACGTGTTGTTATTTTATCCTCCTCTGTATATATTGTTAGCTGGCTCTGAGGTCTGGGTCAAATCCGTGCTAAGTGTTTTCTTCTTATTATCTAGAACTAGAGATTAAGAGGTCTCCCATTATCCCCTCTGTAACATTCATAAGGCAGTCCATCTATTTCCATAGAGGTTGCCACATACCCTCACTTTAAAATATAAGTTTCGTAGAATGGCTATTTGGGGTTTTTACTACCCCAGTGCCGTTCATTATATTTTATGTATTTTTTTATTTTACATTTTCCATCTCATTTCCTGTTCTTTTAGTTCCTTTTTCCTCTTATACTATTAGAAATCTGGGGACTCTCCTCATCTTAGATGTTTCTTTAGTTACTGATTAAATTCTGTTCAGTCACTCAGATGATTGCACATTCTGCCGTTATTAGTTTTTAACTTCAGTGCAGTGCCATTGAGATGTAGCACACACAGTGCATGTCTCTTGGAAACTAGAATCTTATTTTTTAACTATATATGAAACTCCCCATTGGTTTTTTCATTCCATAAAAAAAAAAATGTATTCCTTATCGGTATAGACATATACCTTAGGATTTTTTATGATGGTGCTGCTGATGCCTATGTAGTTCCTTCCTTTTTAGGCATCTGTAAGCCATCGCACCACTAGTCTGACTGATTGACTGACTGATCTGTTCCAGTTTTAGCCGTGACAGACATTCGATTAGGTCAGTAAGCGGTCATGTTATTTTTAAACAGAATAGATGGCATCTGGCCAATTTGTTTATTAATCTAGTGTTTACATGTTGGAAATTTTTTGCAAATTAATCTGCGGTTCTTTTCACACTAAGATAGCAGATGAGCAAGGGAAAAATTCCTCCGTTTTTATATAGGTGGTTTTATATGTTACTGGCACGATTCCCCATTCCAATATGGTGGATTAGCGTTGAGGATTCCTGGACGTCAGAACTGGGTGTTCCTCGATGTGATATAGAATAAATAGCAGTGAGTCAGCATGCCGCTCGTGCCCCTGGAAGAAGTCAGCGATTTGACGAAACGGCGTAGCGAGGAGCGGCGTGCTGACGTCGCCAACTAGATCACGCTACTATACCCGGAAAGACGGGGTGGATATTGAGAGCTGGCCGTCTTGAGAATTATACAACGCATATTTTTATTCTACCTCATGTGAGTGCATGCCTTTATTTTAATATTACATTTTGGAATATACTACACTATGGCAGTTTTTATTTCCACATGGGTAATCTGCATTGGGGAGACCTATTAAGAAGCCTATACACGGAAGGAACAGGAGAGTTGCCTGTGTGAGACCAGTGAGAGACCCAGGGCAGGGTTAATAGCCACAAGCGAATGCGATCTCTGTAATAAGGGATCCACAGGAGTCGGTAAGGAGATTTGATATGAGGTGGAGGCACTCATCTTTTTCTCTTGCCACTTTTTTCCTGGGTGTTCATTAATTTTGAAGTCACGGATACTCAACATATATGGACTTTGGGCCAGATTCAGGTACATCTGCGGCAGCGTAACGTATCGCATTTACGTTACACCGCCGCAAGTTTTACGGGCAAGTGCTTGATTCACAAAGCACTTGCCTGTAAAGTTGCGGCGGCGTAGCGTTAATCCCTCCAGCGCAAGCCCGCCTAATTCAAATGATCCGGGTAGGGGGCGTGGATCATTTAAATTAGGCGCGTTCCCGCGCCGAACGTACTGCGCATGCTCTGTTTTTGAAATTTCCCGCCGTGCTTTGCGCAAAATGATGTCGCACCGACGTCATTTTTTGAACGTCGACGCAAGTTCCTATTCACAGACGACTTGCGCAAAAAAAAAATTAAAATTTGACGCGGGAACGACGGCCATACTTTAACATGGCAAGTCTAAATATAGGCCACAAAATAGCAGCTTTAACTATACGCCGGGAATGGGCGACGACGTAAGAGAATGCGACGGCCGCACGTACCTTCGTGGATCGCCGGAAAAAGCGAATTAGCATGCCCGACGCGGAAAACGACGCGAACTCCACCCAGCGGGCGCCGAAATATTGCACCTACGATCCGAAGGCGTACGAAGCCGTACGCCTGTCGGATCGAAGCCAAAAGCGGTCGTATCTTGGTTTGAGGATTCAAACTAAAGATACGACGCGGCAAATTTGAAAGTACGCCGGTGTATCAGTAGATACGCCGGCGTACTTGTACTGTGAATCTGGCCCTTTATTTTTAAGTGGATTGGAATATTATTCAATGATATGTTTGCTCAGCAGGAGTGATTTTGCCTTTTGTTAACCATTTCTGTGTACATTTTCAGTATATTGGAACACATACCATTCCGGTGCCACTTATACATTTTCAGTATATTGGAACACTCACTTATTTTGGTATATTGGAACACTATTCATTATTTGCTTTTGTTTTCACAACATGAGTGTTCTTGTCCATTAACACTTATTGGCACATATTGGTGCTATACACTGTATAAACACAGTCACGTATCAATCCATTATTGACTGATATAGAGATTGTTCGTTCAAATTTCTTTTCACATTTAACTATTATTTTAGTTGGACCAATAATATAGTTGTCACAGTGCAACGCAGCGCAGGTTTACGAGTTTGTCTATAGAAATGTGTGACCTTTCTTCCAGATGTGCATTTGCAAGGTCAGGCACTGATGTGGACAAGAAGGCCTGGCTCTCAGTCTCCACTCTAATTCATCCCAAAGGTGTTCTATTAGGTTGAGGTCAGACACTGGGGCGCAGTCATGTTGGAACAGGAAGGGGCCATCCCCAAACTGTTCCCACAAAGTTGGGAGCGGGAAATTGTCCAAAATGTCTTGGTACGCTGACGCCTTAAGAGTTCCCTGCACTGAAACTAAGGGGCCAAGCCTAACCCCTGAAAAACATCACACCATAATCCCCTCTCCACCAAATGATTTAGACCAGTGCACAAAGCAAGGTCCATAAATACCTGGATGAGCGAGTTTAGGGTAGAGGAACTTCACTGCACAGAGTCCTGACCACAACCCGATGGAACACCTTTGGGATGAATTAGAGTGGAGACTGCGAGCCGAGCCTTCTTGTCCACATTAGTGCCTGACCTCACAAATGTGCTCCTGGAAGAATGGTCAAATGTTTCCATAGACACACTCCTAAATCTTGTGGGCAGCCTTCCCAGAAGAATTTTATTAAAGGGTCACTAAAGGAAAAAAAAATGTTTTGCTGAAATGACTGTTTACAGGGTATAGAGACATAAAAGTTAACTGATTCCTTTTAAAAATGATTAAAAATTTATTAAATTCAATTTTTTTTCTTTTTTTTCAAAGTAATTTATTAGTAAGTTTTCAATCGCATTGGCAAAAACAAATACAATGAACAGAACAAGGCAGTGCAGCAAAGATATACAGCCATACTGGAATGCATCGAGAAATACCTGCAATAACAGTGTTAACATTTACATGAGATGTACATCTGGTTCGTAAGACCGCAAAATGCATTCTAAACTAGTAAAAGCGTCAAACCACGAGGCCCAACGAGCAGTAAACCTTGAGCAATGCGCTCTGGAGTAGCCAAGTTGTCCCAGAGCGAGCTCGAGGCAGTGGAGAAAACAGAGGGGGATCCCATCTTTGCAGTCAAACCTAAGAACCTAGGGCATGTTCCCCGTACCCGCCCACCCCTCAAGGGATCACACTGTGAGCGGGACGAGGGACCCCGTGTAGCGATCAAGACCCAGAAAATGCAAGGTTCCGTCAATCAGGCTCGACTGTGATCCCAGTGTGTCCCAGAGTACAGGCCTTGGAAGTGCAAGTCTCCCGCGCTATCGGGGAAATAGCACGGGCAGGGAAGAAGGGGGGGCAGGAGACACACAAAAAAAAAGGGGGGGAGGAAGAAGGGCGCATGAGGTGGTGAGTCTAGTGGGCGCCAAAATTCAATTGTATAATGTGCCTCTAGTTTCACTTTCGGTTTTAAACTGGTTTTATGTTTCTGTGAAGTAAAGAGACCCACAGAACAAAAACAAACAAATCCAGGGCAGTGTTTTGTTTTTAAAATTAATCCGATTGGTTCTGAGGAGTTTTAGACGCACAGTAATGACAGCTTAGACCACAGTGAAAAGCTCCCAGTACGATTGTTATAAGGAGCCAGACAAGCAAAAACGAACAATAAGGACATGAAACCTGTACTGCAGTAAGGTAAAGGAAGCTATTTAGCTTAAAAAAATTCCTTTAGTGATCCTTTAAGGAAATAAAACTAATAACAAAATAATACAGACAAGTAGATGCGCTACAGAAGGCGACCAAACTGGGTACCAGTCCTGTCAGCTAAAAACAGAAAATTGAGGATACAATTCGCACAGGCTCACCAAAATTGGACAATATAAGATTGGAAAAATGTTGCCTGGTCAGGTGGGTCTCACTTTCAGCTGCGATATTCAGATGGTAGGGTCGGTCAGAATTTGGGGTAACTAACATGAAAACATAGATTCACCCTGCCTTGTATCAATGGTTCAGGCTGGTGGTGGTTGTGGTGTAATGGTGTGGGGGACATTTCCTTGGCACACTTTGGGCCCCTTAGTACCAACTGAGCATTGTTTAAATACTACGGCCTACCTGACTATTGTTGCTGACCATGTCCATCCCTTTATGACTACAGTGTACTCATCTTCTAATGGCTACTTCCAGAAGGATAATGCACCATGTCACAAAGCTCAAATCATCTCAAACTGGTTTCCTGAACATGACAATGAGTTCACTGTACTCTGTGAACACAGCATCTCCCCACAGGGATGTAGTCCCAAGGGAGGGGGCGAGCACGCTGACTAACCCCCAGCCAGAATGGCTTGGATGATGGGGGCAAGCTTACGGAGGATGAACAGGAAGTGAGAAATTCAGACAAAGGGAAAAAATAAAACATTTAAAAGGGAAATCAAAGGAAAAGGTAAGTGAACCAACAATGCACTAGCTTAAAGGGACCTATTTAAAAAATAAAAAACAAACCTTTACAACCCCTTTAAGATGATTTTGCCACCTTTGGGATCTGAGAGGATTAGCAGACATAAACAACAGTTTGCCCCTTACTATGTTCATTGGGTAAAACCAGTATTCCCAGGCACAATGGCTGAGGCAGACACTAAAGGAGATGAAGACATTCTAAAGGAGGAAATTCAAGATTTTTCACCATCACCATTTTATGTACCTTCCCCACCTACCCTCTTTCCATATGCTGTCTACTGTGGACTCGTTAATTTAGGCAGTACCTATAACTCTTTAGAAAGATAAGTCAAGCACTGCTCAGCCCCCACATACTCTAAAGCCCTGTACAGTTGTGGCCAAAAGTTTTGAGAATTACATAAATATTGGAAATTGGAAAAGTTGCTGCTTAAGTTTTTATAATAGCAATTTGCATATACTCCAGAATGTTATGAAGAGTGATCAGATGAATTGCATAGTCCTTCTTTGCCATGAAAATTAATTTAATTTAAAAAAAAAACTTTCCACTGCATTTCATTGCTGTCATTAAAGGACCTGCTGAGATCATTTCAGTAATCGTCTTGTGAACTCAGGTGAGAATGTTGACGAGCACAAGGCTGGAGATCATTAATGGCAGACTTGACCTGTTAAAAGGTGGGTGATGCTTAAAATCATTGTTCTTCCATTTTTAACCCTGGTGACCTGCAAAGAAACACGTGCAGCCATCATTGCGTTGCATAAAAATGGCTTCACAGGCAAGGATATTGTGGCTACTAAGATTGCACCTCAATCAACAATTTATAGGATCATCAAGAACTTCAAGGAAAGAGGTTCAATTCTTGTTAAGCTTCAGGGCGTCCAGGAAAGTCCAGCAAGTGCCAGGATCGTCTCCTAAAGAGGATTCAGCTGCGGGATCGGAGTGCCATCAGTGCAGAGCTTGCTCAGGAATGGCAGCAGGCAGGTGTGAGCGCATCTGCACGCACAGTGAGGTGAAGACTTTTGGAAGATGGCCTGGTGTCAAGAAGGGCAGCAAAGAAGGCACTTTTCTCTCCAAAAAAAAACCCATCAGAGACAGATTGATCTTCTGCAGAAAATATGGTGAATGGACTGCTGAGGACTGGGGCAAAGTCATATTCTCCGATGAAGCCTCTTTCCAATTGTTTGGGGCATCAGGAAAAAGGCTTGTCCGGAGAGAAGAAAAGGTAAGCGCTACCATCAGTCCTGTGTCATGCCAACAGTAAAGCATCCTGAGACCATTCATGTGTGGGGTTGCTTCTCATCCAAGGAAGTGGGCTCACTCACAATTTTGCCCAAAAACACAGCCATGAATAAAGAATGGTACCAAAACACCCTCCAACAGCAACTTCTTCCAACAATCCAACAACAGTTTGGTGAAGAACAATGCATTTTCCAGCACGATGGAGCACCGTGCCATAAGGCAAAAGTGATAACTAATTGTCTCGGGGACCAAAACGTTGACATTTTGGGTCCATGGCCTGGAAACTCCCCAGATCTTAATCCCATTGAGAACTTGTGGTCAATCCTCAAGAGGCGGGTGGACAAACAAAAACACACTAATTCTGACAAACTCCAAGAAGTGATTATAAAAGTATGGGTTGCTATCAGTCAGGAATTGGCCCAGAAGTTGATTAAGAGCATGCCCAGTAGAATTGCAGAGGTCCTGAAAAAGAAGGGCCAACACTGCAAATACTGACTCTTTTCATAAATGTCATGTAATTGTCGATAAAAGCCTTGAAACGTATGAAGTGCGTGTAATTATATTTCACTACATCACAGAAACAACGGAAACAAAGATCTAAAAGCAGTTTAGCAGCAAACTTTGTGAAAACTAATATTTGTGTCATTCGCAAAACTTTTGGTCACAACTGTACACACGATCGGTTTGTCCGATGAAAACGGACCGATGGACTGTTTTCATCGGACAAACCGATCGTGTGTGGGCCCCATCAGTTTGTTTTCCATCTGTAAAAAAAAAAAGAACATGTTTTAAATCTATCCTATAGATAAAAAACCGATAGAAAAAAACGATCGTCTGCGTGGAAGTCCATCGGTCAAAAATCCACGCATGCTTAGAATCAAGTCGACGCATGCTCGGAAGCATTGAACTTCATTTTTCTCAGCATGTCGTAGTGTTTTACGTCACCGCGTTTTGGCACAGTCGTATTTTGGACTGATGGTCTGTAGGCAAGACTGATGAAAGTCAGCTACATTGGATATCCAATGAAAAAATTCATCGGATTAGATTCTATCAGATATCCAATCGTGTGTACGAGGCTTAAATTGCACAAAAATTCTAGATCAGGCAAGTTGGGCCTTATACAATGATTGGCCAAAATCTGAAAGATCCCCCCACCCGCTGACAACGTTTATAGGCAAGTTATCATTTGAGCCTATGAATCCTTCTTCACTTTACAGGCACACTATACCAGTTAGTGGTTTATAGGCTTTTCAACTCAGACACGTGTTTCCCAGAAATGCAAGGTTGCCACCAGGGCTTCTGCCCAGACAATTGTTAAGTTATCCCAAGTTGATGTTCAAGCCAGTTTAGAGCGTAAGGTCTGTACACACGATTGGTCAATCCGATGAGAACGGTCTGATGGATTTTTCCATCAGTTAACCGATGAAGCTGACTGATGGTCAGTCGTGCCTACACACCATCAGTTAAAAAAACAATCGTGTCAGAATGCGGTGACGTAAAACACGACGATGTGCTGAAAAAAACAAAGTTCAATGCTTCCAAGCATGCGTCGACTTGATTCTGAGCATGCATGGATTTTTAACCGATGGACGTGCCTACAAACAATCGTTTTTTTTCTATCGGTTAGGTATCCATCGGTTAATTTTAAAACAATTTTTCAATTTTTTAACCGATGGATAAATAACCGATGGGGCCCACACACGATCGGTTTGGTCTGATGAAAACGGCCCATCAGATCGTTCTCATCGTATTGACCGATCGTGTGTACGTGGCATTACTCGACCCAATATGTGCTGTGTTGCTCACCCCTCAGTTGTGTTGCGTTTGGCGGTCCCATGCTTAAAGACTGCATTTCCTGTCTCATGTACTATTTATAAAAAAAAAATGGATTTTTGATTTACCAGTAAAATTGGTCACTTGGAGTACAGTTTGCTGCAAAACTGAGTAGGGATGAGCTTTAAGTTCGAGTCGAACATGAGTTCATCTCGAACATTGGCTGTTCGCCGAACAGCAAACAATTTGGGGTGTTCGCTGCAAATTCGAAAAGCCGCAGAACACCCTTTAAAAGTCTATGGCAGAAATCAAAAGTGCTTATTTTAAAGGTTAAAAGTTTTTGTCATAAAACGTGTTTGTTGTCCTGGGTCCTGCCCCAGGGGACAAGTATCAATGCAAAAAAAAGTTTTAAAAACTGAAGTTTTTTCGGGGGTAGTGATTTTAATAATGCTTAAAGTGAAACAATTAAAGTGAAATATTCATTTAAATTTTGTACCTGGGTGGTGTCTATAGTATGCCTGTAAATTAACGCATGTTTCCCATGCTTAGAAAAGTCCTGTGCTGCACAAAATTACATTTCTAAAGGAAAAAGGTAATTTAAAACTGCTCGCGGCTATAATGAATTGTCGGGTCCCGCAAATACAGATAAAAGTATTCGAAAAAAACAAACAGCATGGGTTCCCCCCTTGTCCATTACCAGGCCCTTTGGCTTTGGGATGAATATTAAGATGAACCCCGAATCAAAATTAAAAAAATGTGTGGGGGCCCCCCCCCCAAATTCCATATCAGACCGTTCAGATCTGGTATGGTTATTAAGGGGAACCCTGTGGCATTTAAAAAAAATGGCGTGGGGTTCCCCCCAAGTTTTAAATTACTTTTTTTCCTTTTAGAAATGTCATTTTGTGCAGGGACTTTTCTAAGCATGTGAAACGTGCTACTTTACAAGCATACTATAGACACCCCCCAGGTATGAAATTTTAAGGAATATTTTACTTTTATTGTTTCACTTTAAGCATTATTAAAATCACTGCTCCCACCAGGGATGCCTGCTTTCGCCCCTTCTGTTTGTCCTTTCTTTAGAGTAGTGGTTCTCAACCTGGGGGTCAGGACCCCCTTGGGGGTCAATTGATGATTTGCCAGTGGTCACCAAATCCTGGGCTGTTCCTGAAGCCCGTACCACTCTCCCAGCCCTTTTGCAGCTACCCAGTAGGGTGTCTCTGATGCCCGGGGCCACCCAGCTGGGCTGTTCCTAAAGCCCATGGCCGCCCACTCAGCCTCTTAGCAGCTGTCCATTCAGTTTACGGCATGCCTGGGGGCCCGAGACTAAAGGTCAGCTGACTGCTGAGGATTGTGAGGTGGGAGGGGCTGGAGGAGACCCTATCTCCTGATTTCCTGAGAGGGGGAGGAAGAAAGAAAAAGGGAGAGAAAGAATAAGAGAAAAAACAAGAAAGAGGGATGGGGAAAAAAATAAGAAATTAGGATAGCGAAAGATAAAAGGGAAAGGAGAACAAAGAGAGAGTTGTACATCCTAAAATGTACCATATGAGGTTTAATACTGTACGAGTGGAGGGGACTCAGGGAGCGCTAAATGTCCGTGAGTTAGGTGCGCAAATTACTTGCCTTGCCTTGGGTGCAGACAACCCACGCTACGAAAATAATGTTACTGTTAGGGGTCCCCACAACTAGGAAAATTTTATCAAGGGGTCACGGCACTAAAAGGTTGAGAACCACTGCTTTAGAGCCATTATTAGCAACAAAACGAATTAATCAGGAGATAGAGGGGGTGAAGGTTGGTGGGAGGGAACATAAGATCTCTGCGTTTGCGGACATTACCAAAGATCATAGCCGAATATGAAAAATATGGTGAGATTTCAAATCTAAAAATTAATAAAGAAAAAACTGAGATACTGAGTATATCCTTGAGTCCGAAAGAACGCAGGGATCTTGGGGCCCTTTACCCATTTACATGGAAACAGAAGGGGATGGAGTATTTAGGGATACTCCTGTCCAATACAGAAAGATATTTATATGAAGATAACTACATTCCCTTATTAAATAAATTAAAATTAGAACTAAAGGGGTACTTGACAGATACATTATAATGGTTGGGCAGAATAAACATTAAGATGATGATATTACCTTAAAGCTTTGTATTTTTTTCAAACACTCCCAATAAAAATTCCAGATACATATTTAAACATTTTGGGGAAGATAATAAGGAGGTTCACATGGAAAGAAAAAAAACCTGTATATCAGTTGAGATTCTGACTAGACCTAGATAGGAGGGAGGATTATATCTACCAGACTTTAAAAGATACTATGAGGCAGCTGTACTAAAGAGGATAACTGACTGACTGGTTTCAGGAGGACGGACAAAAAAAGTGGGTAGAAGTTGAAGAAAAACATAAGTAAAAAGGATCTGGGAAAGAGAATATGGGTCCCAAAGCAATATAGAAGCTTATCTCAAGAGACACCATCAATAACAAAATAAACCTTTAGAATATAGGACAGAGTATGTAAAATAAAAAAATGGCCCTACAATAGTCCGCTGTTGCCCCTTACGGGTACAGACTACTTCCCGCCAGGAAAGGGAGGTGGTGTGTATTTGAAGTGGGCAACCTCGGACACATTAAAATTGAAGGATTTAATGAAAGGCAATACTTTGTGTTCTATGCTAGAATTGCGAGAAAAAATGGGTTAATCCCAGGGTATAATTGGAGGTACAGACAAGTTTAACACTTTGTAAGTACACTACCAAAACCCCTCGAGCTATAAATGAACTGAATCCATGGGAAAAACTTATGGTGCAGGGGGGAATAGGAAGACAGGGGATATCAAATATATATAGGGTATTGATACCCATAAGAGGGTTTGAGACATTAAAAATATTAGAAAGCTGGGAATTTAGAATTAAATCAAACTATATCTGAGGATAAGAAGAGACAAGTTTTAGACTTTGTCCATTCTACATCAATAGATGCAAAAGTAAAATAGATGAATTATAAGCTCCTTACTAAATGGTACTATGTTCCAACGAAACTCCATAGAATAAATAGTGAGATATCACCCCTTTGCTGGAGAGAGTGTGGGATGGAGGGAACACATGCCCATATATGGTGGTACTGTCCCCTGATACAGGTATACTGGGGAGAGATATTACAGAGTGAAAATAGTTTGTGCGTGTTGTACACCGATATAGTTTAAAAACTGCATTGTACATACAGCTTATAGTGCCTTGGGAGGTGCGATCTCAGGCAAGCAGACACCAGATACAGGGGGTCCCGCTACACTCAGATCTGGCGGCAGACATCCTCCTGCTTCTTTGCACACAGAAGCCAGTCTAACTCTTGCATCCATCATAGCGTAGCCATGGTAACGCTCTGCACTGCTCGTGGGAGTTGAGGCTGACGGCCGCGAGAGTTGGACTGGCTTCTGTGTGCAGAGCAACAGGAGACTATCTGCTGGATCTGACAGAGCCCTTTACCCGGCAGGTACAAATCATCAGAATGTAAGCTGACTAAAAATAAAATAATGGTCTGCGGGGGGGGGGGGGGGTGGAGTGGCTGTTGGTCGTCGGAGAGCAATACATTATAATGCCAGTGAGAGGGGGGAAGCAAGGAATGACACTGCCCGACGGGGGAGGGGGAGCTAAGAGAGACACACAACACACAGTGGCTTCCTGCAAATAGTTTGTGTCTCTTTTCCCTCCCTTGTCAGGCATCAGTGTGCACTGGTTTTAACCACTTCAGCCCCAGAGGGATTTACCCACTTCCTGAGCTACCCTTATTTTGCTTCAAAGTTTAGTATTTAAAAAAAAAAAATTCCTGAAACTTCCCTCTTAAAATTAGGGTGCCTGTTATACGCTTGTGCATGTTATACGCCGATAAATACGGTAAGCATGATAAAGAAGATACGTGGATTGGAGGTGAAACAAGATCCCTGGTATTGCCCGTTTCATAACATGGGGATGACCAGGAAAAAATATAGAAGGTCTCTGGTCCCATACATATTGAATGGAGCTAAAGCATTCATTTCAAGGAATTGGAAAGAAAAAAAAGCTCCATCAATGGGAGAATGGTTAAGAGAGTTAGATAGAATTGGAGTGATGGAGGAGTTGCTGTCAATCCATAATGAATGCAGGCCAAGACATACAGTAAGATCTGGAGTGAATGGAGAGAATTTAAGGAATCAGAGGTTTATATGGACGAGGTGGGGGATCGAGGAAAGGGGGAGTAGGAGGGATTTGTTCCTCCATCCCCCTTCTATTTCATGTTCCCTGTTCCTTTTCCTCAAACCTCCCTCCTTTTTTTTTCTTTTTTTTTATTCAACACAAGAAGTTAGATTTGCACATCTGCACTATAAATCCCCTATGGGACGACATTTCCCTTCCCCCTTTTTTTTTTTTTTTTCTTCCACATATATATATATATATATATATATATTAACCACTAGGAACTAGAATTGCACACTGGCACTATGAATCCCTACATGGTTTGGGGAAGGAGGGAGTAGGGCGTCCTTTATCCTCTTCTCCCCTCTTTTTCATTTGTATATATATATATATATATGTGTATATATATATATATATATATATATATATATATATATATATATATATATATATATATATTATTCTACTACTAGATATTCGACTGTCCACCTGCACTAGGAATCTTGAGGGGCATATATTTCCCCCCTCCCTCCTTTCTTTTTTTATATATATATATATATATATATATATTATATAATTTGTGTTTTTAAATATTTATTAATTCATTATTAGATGTTAGATTGGAACACTTGCACGATGAATCCATAATGGGATTTATTCTTCTTCCTTTTCTTTCTTTGTTTTTTTTTTCACATATATTGGCTTGGAGTGGGAAGCCTTCTTAAAGTGGAGTTTCCATCCCCAATTTTTTTTTTCATTATTGTGCTCATTAGACCTAAAATCTGCCTTTGAAATCACCTAGGATTCTGACATCATCTCCCTCTAATGCTCCTGGGAAATGTGTGTCATCATTTCCCAGGATGCAGTGCGCTGTCCAATTTTCACTCCCCATCCAAGTCTTCCAGGAAGTAAGTGCTTGTAGGCTTCACAATGCCCACAAGCAAAATGACAACAGTGTGTAGACATAGTTTTATAAACTATCTTTTTGGAATATCTATGCGGATCGGCGGCGGATTGTAAAATAGTAAGTGACCGGATTTATATTATAAAAACGCAGGATGAAAGGACATACATTTAAAAAATGCTAATTGTGGTTGGAACTCCGCTTTAAAGTTATATTTATATATATATATATATATATATATATATATATATATATATATATCATTTTTTTTTTTACATATATACATTTTTCACTAGAAATTAGATTTGCACACTTGCACCTCTACTGGGATCGGGGAAGAAGGGAGTAGGGCGATCTTACATCCTCTTCCCCTGGTTTATATAAGGGGATGTTCCTGCGGCCTTCTCTTTTATTATTATCCAGTCACCTGAAGGTAGCTATATATAACCCATGGTAAAGACTAAAGTTCCTGTATCCCATACAGTACTCCAAATAATGATTTTTACTGGCAAGTCAAAAATCCTATTTTTTCTTCTCTGACCACTAGAGCTGCACGATTCTGGCTAAAATGAGAATCACGATTTTTTTGCTTAGAATAAGGTCACGATTATCTCACGATTATGTGTTTGAAAAAACGCTGCACAAATACGGTGTGACATAAAATATTGCAATATTTTTTCAACATGTTATTCTCTGCTAAAAAATATATCATGTTTGGGTGCTTCAACTTTTTTTTTTTTTTTTTTGGCAGAAAATAATGCTTTTTACTTGTAAACAACAAATTATGGTTTTTAATTGGTTAAACTTCCCTCATCTACACGCTGAGTTCTCTCCTTTGATAAAATAACGAAAAGATACTTTGTTTCTACTTATTCGTTTGTTGTAAAAAAAAAAAAAAACTTGGCAGGCTGCCTGGATTTTGTTTTTCCAGCTCCGAGAACTCTCTGCACTTGTTAGAAAGATTGTGACATGCTGTTTTGAATCGGGAAGGGAAAAAGATTGCGATTTCCATTCTTTACGATTAATCGTGCAGCTTTACTGGCCACTAACCTTCTCACTACTCTTTCTTTATAAACCCGACTCTCCAACCAGACAACAGTTACCTGAAGAAACATTCATCACTACCTTTTTGTGACAAAATATCACCCATATCCTGCCCTGACCTTGGCACTATACTATCTACAACAAATACGTTCCTGCCTTCGTGTTGCCAAACAGACCCTTATAAATTGTTATTAGCGCCCGCATTTCATCCATTCCCTTCCAACTCTAACTCTCTATTTTGTCATCCATTATCTCCACCCACTAACTCGCTCACCCACTGCTCAGGAAATAGCCAGTCATTTAAAAAACAAGATTGTTGCAGTTCTTGATGAGATCTGCACTGTACAAATCTCACCCACCTAACATTCCATGTCTACCAACACAGTCCGATAATTTCCTCTTTTGATTGTATTGCCACAGAGGAGGCTGTTATGATTTTTGGAGAAATCATACTTACCCAGGTGAATGCAGCATGGGTAACGCAGACCATTTTCATCGGACATGTCTCCTGGGAGCTTTTGGTCTGATGTGTGTACACACCATCAGACCAAAATCCCCGCGGATAGAGAACGCGGTGACGTAGAAGACACCGACGTTCTCAAACACGGAAGTGCAATGCTTCCACGCATGCGTCGAATCAATTTGACGCATGCGCGGGATTTCTGGACGCTGGTTACACGTCATAACCAGCGGACATGTCCGATTAGGTGTACTAACCATCGGACATGTCCGACGGACATGTTTCCAGCAGGCAAGTTTCTTAGCTTGCTAAAAAACTTTTGTCCGCAGGAAACCTGTCCGCTAGGTCGGACATGTCCGCGGAAACTGGTCCGCGGACCAGTTTCAGCGGACATGTTCGACCGTGTGTACGGGGCCTAACTACAACATACAAAGCCATCAACAACTGCGCAAGTCCTCAGCTGCATCAGTTTCATTTCAAAATATAACCCTACACTTCTCATCTCTCAAGACATCCTGCTCTCTAGCCCTCTGGTCACCTCCTCTCATGTCACTTTCCTGGATGTTTCCAGAGTTTCTCTATCTCTCCTGAATGCCCTACCTCAATAGATCCAACTATCTCCTGTCTCTGTCTTTAGGGAAGCCTACTTCTGCTTTGATCATCATTCATCCCTCACAGTTAATGCCTTTTGCTTCACTTGCCTGTCCCTTTACATTACAAACTCCCAGAAGCAGGATCCTCTGAATCCTCTTGTATTGAATTGTATTTTAACTGTGCTGTCTCACTTAAAGGGGTTGTAAAGGTTAATTTTTTATTTTCTAAATACGTTCCTTTAAGCTAGTGCATTGTTGGTTCACTAATCTTTTGATTCGATTTCCCTTCTAAATGTTGTTTTTCTTTGTCTGAATTTATCACTTCCTGTTTCCCCGAAGTAAGCTTCCGCCATCACCCGAACCGTTCTGGCTAGGGGTTAGTCAGCGTGCTCGCCCTCTCCCTTGGGACTACATCCCTGTGGGGAAACGCTGTGTACAATAATTTTGTAAAGTGCTGTGGAAACTGCTGACACTATTTTAAATCCAGTCTAATAAGAATTGTGCTCTTTGATAGTTTGACAGTTGGGAGGTTATACTGTCTGAGTAACCCCTCCTGGTTGCCTGTCCTTTTTTTTTTTTTTTTTTTTCCTGGTATATGGCAGATCTTCAGTCAGTACTGTATCACTTTATTTTCTCAGAATTCATTGAGGGACACAGCTGCTGCATTCCTTGTCGTTCAGTTTGTTTTCTATGCTGGGAATTGTATTTCTTCTTGTACTGCTTGTCTCTAACTGAACTCTTTGGCAGAGGTGGGATTTAGCAACTAGATGGTGCTGGATCCTTAGGTTGCTTTTTTTTTGCACACCTAGTCTGCCTCTCCTGCTGGTGGTAATATAAACCCACACATTTGTATTCCTTATTAAACTCAGAGGCCCAGATTCTCATAGGACTTACGACGGCGCAGCGCCATGTACGCCGTCGTAAGTCCTAATCTGAGCCGTCGTATCTATGCGACTGATTCTTAGAATCAGTTACGCATAGATATCCATTAGATTCGACAGGCGTAAGTCTCTTACGCCGTCGGATCTAAACTGCAAATTTTTTTTTGACCGCTAGGTGGCGCTTCCGTCGGATTCCCCGTCGAGTATGCAAATTAGCTAGATACGCGAATTCCCGAACGTACGCGCGGCCGACGCAGTAAAGTTACGACGTTTACGTTAGGCTTTTCTCGGCGTAAATGTGCCCCTGCTATATGAGGCGCAGCCAATGTTAAGTATGGCCGTCGTTCCCGTTTCGAAATTTTAAAAAGTTATACCGTTTGCGTAAGTCGTCCGTGAATGGGGCTGGACGTCATTTACGTTCACGTCGAAACCAATGACGTCATTTGAAGCAATGCACACTGGGATATTTTACGGACAGCGCATGCGCTGTTCGTTCGGCGCGGGGACGCACTTCATTTAAATGATACACGCCCCCTACCCGCCGAATTTGAATTCCGCCACGTGATTTACGCTACACCGCCGCAACTTTACAGGCAAGTGCTTTGTGAATAAAGCACTTGCCTGAAAACCTTGCGGTGGCGTAAAGTAGATCGGATACGTTACGCCGCCGCAGAGGTACGCCCAATGTACCTGAATCTGGCCCAGAGAAAATGACTTTAAGGCGAGTACAAAAATTCTGTTTTCTGTTCTTAACAGCTAGTGTTTTTTTTTTTTGTTTTTTTGGGGCACAAGGAGAATGTGTGCTCAGCAACACTGAAATAAAACATACTGTTTCCATATTAGCCATTTAAGGAACGGGAAGACTTTGCTGGTGGTTATAAAAGTATTATATAAAGTCTGACGTTTATAATTAACCTGTAGCTACTCATTCACTTCTTCTTCCTCTGTTAATAGGCCATAACAAAAATAAGCTGATTTGTGTGGGTGCCACTGACTGATTTTTTTTTTTTTTTTTCTGCTAATCATGAGCCCCATTGTAATTTTTGTATTGCAGCAGACTTTTCATGATAAAGGCTTAACTGATAAGGCATTGTACAGAAGAATGGTAATAAAGCTATATCTCTCTCTTCTTTTTTTTTTAGGCTTCTCGAAAAGAGCTGTATGCTCGTGATTTACTATCCTTACCCTTCATTTCTGTGGTCAACCGCAAGCGCAGGAAGTGGAGAGATGAGAAGCGCTTTGGGAGCAGCACAGAGGAGGATGACTCTGAGCAGGAGGCAACACGGGTGGGGCAAACGGAGCAAGGGGCTGATATTAAAGAAAAGCAATGTGAGCCCAGGGAATTTGAAGGTCCAGAATGCCCTAAGCCCCAAGAGCAAAAATCGACCAATGAAAGGGATTCTACAGCTGAGAACAAGGAGCCTGTGAGCAGATGGACAGCTCCTGTAGGAGAGAGGATTCCTGCTGATGCTAGATCCATTGTTTCTGGGTACTCTACACTCTCTACTCTTTGCTCAGAACCAGCCTCTAGTGTTCGTGGTGGAGATGAGGCTGATGATGAGCGCAGTGAATTCAGTCACATGGAAACTGATACAGAGGTGGGTGGAGAAAGAGAAACAGAACGACCTCACTCTCAGGACTCATTCACCTCTCAAAGGCTTATTCCTGGGGACACACTAGCTCGCAAGAAATTGGGTAAGGGTAAATATGAAACCTCAGAGGAACCAGGATCTTCTTTTTCCCGTACACCACAGCGCACAAGAACAGCAGTGGATGACCTGTGTGTAACAGCAATGAGGAAACCTGGATCTCCAGAAACACGCCGCAGAAAAAGTGCTTGGCGACGTCATACTGTGGTGCTCCCAGGGCAGCTGACTGATCTTAACTTCAATGACTGGAAAGACCCAGCTCATGGGACAACAGGAGCATCTGAACCTGGAGCTGGGCTGAGTGGGGGAGCCTGGACCGAGGGAAAAGATTCTGGACTTAGTAGCTTGGAATCACAGAAAGCCAAAACAGCAACTAGCCAGGAATCGGTAACCAACAAGGGGGCAAAATCCCAGTATCCCCCTCTTCCTGGTCTCCGACATTATTTGTAATTTTTCTTTGGAAATATCTTATGTTTCTACAACCAGGGTGGAGCTGTAGCAGAGAGTGTTCCTGTCTTCAGAGCTTGAGCACCAACCTGCACTCATCTGCCATTAGACCCAAAGAATGTGGCTTCAAACCCCACATGGAGCAGGAGTCCTGTTTTGGTTCTGAAATAGTTTATGAAAATCCTGTGCCATCTTCCCCTCACAACTGTGTCCCTGCATCTTTACAGCAGGTTTTACAGTGGTGATATAGGCCAGATTCCGGAACGGAGAAGAAATTAGATAACTTACCATGCCGCTCTGCTGTTTCTCCAGCATCTCCCAAACTTGTGCTGAGAGATGTTGAATAACAATGCAGTCGAAACTTTTCTGCAGATGACATGGAATTTAATTACAACACACATTTTCATCTGTGAACTCTGGTGCCTTACTGCTTTATTTTTAAATATATAATCCCTTTACCTAGTCAGATGACTAAGACCTTGTAAGGTATATGGCAGCATGTGCACAATACTTGGGAGTGTAAAATTGTACTCTACACATGTAAAGCAACACATTTTCCGATATAATGGCTTTTTTTTGTCAAATGCTGCAGTTTCTTAGGCTAATCATTAAAGTGAATTTGTGACCATGCTATAGACAATTAAGTGTTTATATATTAACAAGCAGTAACTGAACTTTAAAACAAGCTCTCTAACTGCAGGTGCAGTGGAGCTATTAATTTTCAAACTTCAAAGCAGAAGCACTGAGGTAATTTAACCATGTTCTCTCAGCATCTCAGATCACCTTACTTCCCACATCTTGGACCACCTGCTTTGTTTTTACATTAGAAGAATATACATCTACCAAGTGATTGCTGGGAGGGGAGAGATAAGCTGGCTTAGAAAATGACTATGGTTCCTCTGCTTTGAACATTGAGAACAAATTGCTTGTTTTAAAGCACTGTTTGTTAAAAATATGTTTATTTGAATGTCCATAGCTGGACACCACCAGCTACACTTTAGAAAGTGAATAGAGAAACACATATTGTCATGACCATCTCTGTAGTTGTAACTATTTTACTTAAGCAGGCAATGTAATGACACTGTGTTAAGGCGGTGCAATGAGCAAGAATGTGTTAAGTGTTCAACAACCACCAAAATGATTTCACCTTTACCTAAATGTAAAGCAGTAAGAACCTCGGTGGATGAGGAGGCTACAACTTTGACATGATTTAATCCAGTCTTTTGAGGTGTGTCTAAACACCTCCCAGTCTGTAAACATAGACAAAACTTTTTTTAGCTTTGGATATAATAAGGAAGGGTTAAAATGTCTGTCAGCTTATTGTTTGCTCTTTCTCTGTCCCATTGAAACCATTTCCCTTCACTTCCTGAAAGTAAATATCTACTATGTAAGAGAAACAGTTGTCACTGCAACAGGTGTCCCCAGTGGAAAATATACCTTCTCCTTTTGGCATGGAGAAAATTGTAAACATTTTAATTTCCTATCACTTACTGTTTTGCAGAAAATCATCTCCAGGACAAATAGAGATGGTAAATCTACTGAGGGGGACACAGCAGAAAAAAAACTTGAGAGAGGGGTTCTAACCCTTTACTGTTCAATCCAAATGAAAAAAACACCATTTTGACAATACATACACTTTAAAGTGATACTAAACTCTTGTTTTATTTATTTTTGATAACAATTACAAACATGTTCAACTTACCTGCTCTGTGCAGCGGTTTTGCACAGAGCAGCCCAGATCCTCCTCTTCTTGGGTCCCTCTTCTGTGCTCCTGGCTCCTCTCTTCTTTTGAGTGGCCCCAGAGCAAGCAGCTTGTAGTGGGGGCACCCATCCCCTCTCGCTCCTTATTGGCTCACTGACTTTGACAGCAGCAGGAGCCAGTGGCGCTTCGCTACTGTCCCAGACAATCAGGAGGGAGAGTCCCGGACAGCCGAGTCTCTCGTGCAACATTGCTGGATGGAGATGGGGCTCAGGTAAGTATTGGGGGGGGGGGGGGGCTGCTGCACACAGAAGGCTTTTTATTTTAATCCATAGAATACATTAGGATAAAAACCTTCTACCTTTACAGCCTATTTAAAAATCCTTTTGCTCAGTTCTTGACTTCAGCTATCTTCTTCTTTTGGTAACACCAGTCATTTGGAGTACAATAAAAATACAGACTAGCAGACAGGGAGCTTTACTTTGTAAAGTCTGGAGACTGGGGGTTGAATCTTGGATATGCTGTATGACAAAAATAAATCATTCTTCTCATTTATAGTGAATAGTCAGAATTTCTTATAATGCTCATCTGTCTTTCAGTGGTTAACCGGTATTTGAATTTTATAATTCATCAGTGGGTAAACGGTAATTTATGTAGCATGCATGCTATAAAACCAATGTTACAAGATTGATTGATTTTTTAACCATAACTACTTTAAACTAGGTGAATGCAAGCAGTTCGTATACATTTCTTATAGAGAACAGCACTACTTTATTGCATTTGCCATACATTCTCTAGCATTCCTCTTTTTAACATTTCTCAGTAATTTAGTTTATCTAGTAAGTGAATTCTGGCCAGAAGATGTTCCTGGATTAGCATATTATAAATTAACTCTTAGGCCTTGTACACGCGGTCGTTCCAAAGCGATGAGAATTGTATGACGGACCGTTTTCATCGGTTCACCGCTGAAGTGGTCTGATGTGCGTACACACCATCGTTCCAAAAACCGATCGGGTCAGAACGCGGTGACATCAAACATACGACGTGCTGAATAAAACAAAGTTCAATGCTTCCAAGCATACGTCGACTTGATTCTGAGCATTAGCGGGTTTTGAACCGATGCTTTTCTGTACTAACCATCGGTTTGGACCGATCCGCAGCGGTCCATCGGTTCGGTTTTGAAGCATGTTTTAAAATTTTGGACCGAAGCAAAACAGACCGATGGGCTATACACACGGTCGGTTTGGACCGATGAAACTGAACCTTGGTCCATTCTCATCGGTTTTGTCCGACCGTGTGTACGGGGCCTTAGGTGCAGTTTCTTATTACACCAGGTAAACTGAGCTGCCTCCAAATTCCATCTTCTGCCAGAAAGGAGGTGAGCAATGTGTACCAATTATTTCTTGACTGGTTTGCTATGTATCCTGCAGACACATAAAACATTTCTTATGACTTAGCCCCTCACGACTAAGGGTTTACAGTGCCATTGGGACCAGAATTAATATTGTCATGTAGCTTTAGCCGTTTTTTCACTTTTTGTTGTTTTTTCAGATGCATTACATTAGTGCCTGGATAGCAGTCTTTCTCTCCGACTCCAGACAGTGACAGATAAGGGAAGACAGATTTTTATGACAGAGCAACACTGTTTTGTAATTGAATCACTGCCAGCAATTACCAGTTGGTAGTTTCAGGTGGTGTTATCTGTGAATTCCAGGTAAATCCTAGTGTTGTTTACTCATGACTAGTTTACATATTTATCCTACAGGGCAGTATTTTTTTTTTTTTTTTTTTTACCTTCAACTGGAGGCACTTGTTATCACTAAATGGTGTCACCGAAGTAGTGTTGTATCATAAATTAGCACTTTTGTTTGCCATGTTGCTGCCATGTCTGTAAGGGTCATTTTGGTGGCTGCTGGAATACATTTGTATGTGCTTAGAACAGTATTTGTCATGTTTCCTTAGAAGGTGTCCTTTTGGGTTCGATAAGCCCACAAGATGACTGCCCAATCAATGTGATTGAAGGCAGATGCCTGTCAGCCAACAGGCCCTTAGAAGCAACAAAAACCCAGTTGCTATTGTCCCTTGAGAAGGCAACTTTAGCAAGTCTGCTTGCACTGCTTCCTTACTCTGTATTCACATAAACATACTAGGTCAGCAGCACAGCCCTCATGTTCCGCCTTACAGTATAGATTTTTATTTTTATTTTTTCATGTTAATTGGCTCACCCAAGAAAGGAGTCTTTCTTCCATATTATACATTATACCACAATGCCATATTTACTTTTACATGGCTAACCTTTCCTGTTTTCACATATGCATCACCAAGCTGGGTTCCCTTTGCAACATACACATCACCATCACCCGTCTTTGCTTAAAGTGCACTTTAAATTCCAAAACAAAAGATTTGCTGTGTTATAAGCAACATTTGGAAATGTTGTGCCTAAGCAGTACCCTGAAAAACGTATCTGATGGTGTCTAGGCATTCCATCCAGTGTATTCACCGCTGTAAATCTGCAGTGAGAAATCTATATGTAGTCTGCCTCTGACTGCAAATCTTATGGCATTTGGACTACGATTTGATGTCACTAGTGTACTGCTCGCTGGTCCCTTTGCTGGAAGCATTGATGTGAGGAAGCAAAACCCTGCCTCTACCAAGATAGCCAGTTCCACACATAACAAGGCATGGTTAAAAAGTAATGAGCAAAGATCAGCTACAGGAAGACCACAGACAGTACTTGTGACTAGTCATTTGTCCTTTGGCTGTCTTTTTTCCCCCACACATTTGAGGTGGATCCTTCTTATGGAGCTATTGTATACTGACAGCGGGGGAGGCTTCACCTATGTCAGAATACACTCTTCTGCACCAGTAGCACTGATTAAGCAAACATTTTCCAACAGACTGATTGTACAGAAGTCGATCAAGAGATCAACTTCTGTACAACCCACCTGCCTAGAGATAGTTCGAAATTCAGCCAGTTTAGCAGGGAATTTCAATGAATATATGGAAAACACTGCACCAAAAATATTAAAACTAAATAATAAAAATGCACACTTGTAGCCAAGTCACAATGTGTTCAAATAAGAAAGCTGCAATTAACATGTAAACAATTATTACAAGAAACGTGGATTGGAAAGAATATATAAATCGGGCTATCCCCTAACTAATGATAATCCTGGTAATAAAAATATAAATTACCGCAGAAAAAAATCTATTGTTGATAAATAAATCTAAACTAGTGACATATAATGATATGTCTCTAAATATAGCCAGTATAGTGAATACATGTATATAGTGACCATAAAATAATTGTTGAACTAAAATTCATATGACAGAAAATAGTCCATAAATGTATTAAATGATTCCTCAAAGTTGCACCAGTGCTCTGTGATGAAATCCAAAGTCTAAAAGTAAATCTGTCCAAAAACGTGATTGTCCTCCACCAATGGATGAAATGGCTCCTTACCAGCTCACCAGTTTACCATATGACAGGGGATCATTAAAGCCTGTAGTAGTGACCAACCATATGGTTGGTCACCAGGCACAATATTCATTTCAATCACGTCAATACAATACAAATTTTCTTTTTCTTGGAGTTATTTTATTTTAGGTGTACCATTCTTGGTTCGGGTTCATCACCTACCCACGAATTGGCAGATTTATATATTTTTTTTTTTTCATTTCTAATTTATATTTTTTCAATATTTTTTTCACATATAGGCCCAGATTCTCGTAGATGGGCGTAAATTTGATGCCCTGGAGTTAGTGTTGAGTTGGTTAATTCTTTTTAGAAACATTTATCATATATTCATTCCAGGGGTATCATTTGGGTTATCGGAATTCTTAATTTTAATTTATTCAATTGATAATCATTATTTCAACTCAATAAAATTGAATACATTTTTAGATACCCGAACTGTGTTTCGGTTTTTAAATAAATAAAATTTTTCAAAACTTTAAATTTGGATTGCAGGGGAATCCAGAATATTATTCGGTTTTCCATTTCTTTTTTTATGGCTTAATTTAATCAAATCATTTTGGTTTGTATAATAGCCCAATTAAACCTAATAATCCCAGCTATACCAATGTTTTTGTGCTTTTCGTTTTTTTAGATCAGTATTGTCACTGGGCAGTAGGTGTCGCTCTACTATTAGCGTGTATAACCCTGCTTAAGTATATCTGATCTATTCCCGGAGTGCAGGATGGGACATTGGATAGTGGCGGCAGTATGGTTTTTGTATAATGAACAAATGTTTAATGTCCATGGGTGATGTTTTCTTACAGATACAATCTATGGAGGTTTTTTGCGCCGAACTCTGGCAACATACTATTCCACTATTGTCATGATGGACAATTTGTGCTGTCTGCAGAGCCGGGAGCCATGTTGGAGCCAGCTCGGATGGCACTGCGCATGTCCGTGGGGTGGCTTTGAACCAGAAGGAGGCTTGGTTTTATCTATGACTGTTAAATAGAGGTGACACAGTGCGCCGCCCGTGCCCCTGGAAGAAGTATGTTTTTTTAAGAAACAGACGTAGGGCAGAGCGGCGTACTGATGTCACCTCGAGGTCCAATACGATCCCCCAGCAGGACGGGTGTCTGGATTTTGTGTACCGGCCGGCACACCAGATTTAAGGCCTATTTTTCTGCTAATCATTGCAAGTGCAACACTTATTTTAAATAAACTTTTTTATACGTTTAATGCGCTATGTGGAACCATTTCTGTCTCTTGCATGTCGGATACATTTGCTGGTGATCTACTACTAATATTGGATGAGCTGTTAAGCCTCGTACACACGATCAGTCCATCCGATGAGAGCGGTCTGAAGGACCATTGTCATCGGTTAACCGATGAAGCTGACTGATGGTCCGTCGCGCCCACACACCATCGGTTAAATAACCGATCGTGTCAGAACGCAGTGACGTAAAACACAACGACGTGCTGAAGCTTCCAAGCATGCGTCGACTTGATTCTGAGCATGCGTGGATTTTTAACCGATTGTCGTGCCTACTAACGATCGGTTTTGACCTATCGGTTAGGAATCCATCGGTTAAATTTAAAGCAAGTTGGCTTTTTTTTAACCGATGGTTAAATAACCTATGGGGCCCACACACGATCGGTTTTAACCGATGAAAACGGTCCATCAGACTCTGTTCAACCTATCGTGTGTACGAGGCCTTAAGGTTGAATCTGTCTGAGCTGTTTGGCTGGAGCAAGCATCTTAACTACAGGCTTTAATGATCCCCTGTCATATGGGATCCTGGTGAGCTGGTAAGGAGCAATTTTACTCATTGGTGGAGGACAATCACGTTTTTTGACTCATTTACTTTTAGACTTTGGATTTCATCACAGAGCACTGGTGTTCAGCAACTTTAAAAATCATTTAATACATTTATGGACTATTTTCTAGCATATGAATTTTAGTTCAACAATTATTTTATGGTCACTATATAAATGTATTCACTATACTGGCTATATTTAGAGTCATATCATTATATGTCACTAGTTAGATTTATTTATCAACACTAGATTTTTTTCTGCATTCATTTATAATTTATATTTTTATTACCAGGATTATCATTAGTTAGGGGATAGTGTGATTTTATATATTCTTTCCAATTCAATGATTATATGAGTGGCTGGCTATGTGCCTGTGGGAAATACCCAATCTGGCAGAAGCAGTAATTGCAAAACTTTGAGCTATGTGATGAAAATGTTGGATCTTGTAAATGTAAACCATACTTCCACAACATACTCTCTGCAACACTGTGGAAAGTGTATGTTACTTTGTATTACTCCAAACCATGTGCCATGTGCTGTTCCAATACCTTGGCCTTTGGCTTCCATTGTTGATCTACCCTCCCCAGCACATTTAAATTGTCAGGTATCATTTCATACATACACCAAATTTGTAAAGCCACACAAAATTTGTAATCAATTTTATGACATTTATAAGGGGCAAGTGCGGGAATGGTCCTTGCTGTTTCTTTTAGGCAGTGACAACTGTTAATATATGTCCTAATGTAATTACTGTAATACATTTTTTGTAGAACAATTGTATGACCTTTGATCTACATATGACATCCGTTTAAGTAACCTTACAAAAAAAAATGTAAATGTTTCCATTTTAACCCCTTTTTATCCTGCAGTTAAGCATAACCAGCCACAATTAACTTCTTCCTCCCCTAGATATTTTTTTTTATTATTTATTTCTATTTTTACCATTTAATATTTAAAAATTTCATTCATTTTTTCAGTGTTACATAAAAAAAAAGCAAAATTGAAAACAAAGCACTCTTATTTCTTTTGTAGATAACTTTGCCATATTTTTATTACAAGAAATGTAATTTTTGTTATTGTAAACTGTACAAATTATAGACTTAAATGTGCACTTTTCATCTACAGGAACACATCTTATTTTAAAACTAATACTGGTCAAAACACATTTTTTTCTTTTTTTATGTTTTTTTTTTGTTTGTTTGTTTATAGTTTGCATAGAAAATAAAATAATTTTTGCAAGACAAAAGAAATCCTCATTTGTTCCCCAAAAAAACAATGTATGTCTTACTTTATCTTAAAGTGATATTGAAGGCTCCAATAAAAAAAAAAAAAAAAAAAAGACAGGGCTCCCACTGCTGTGTCTCAGCCAATGAGGAGAGAGAGAGAGACCCAGGAGAGCCGAGGCTCCCGTGCACAGTGCTGGATCGAGATCGGGCTCAGCTAAGTATTAAGAGGCTTTGGGGGAGCAGCACACTGAAGATTTTTTTACCTTCATGCATAGAATGAAAAACAAAAATTAGCCTTTACAAACACTTTAAGTTATACCAGAGTTTTAACTGAATAGACAGGCCTAAAGCAGAAATGTAAAAATTGCCCTAGTCTATAAAGGATATACAGGTACGAAAGCTGAGGTAGTTAAATAATTGTTTAAGTTCATTTGTACATTATTTAACTGCTTTAATCACACTTAAAGGGGTTGTAAAGGTAAAACAAATCCCTAAATAGCTTCCTTTCCCTTAGTGCAGTCCTCCTTCACTTACCTCATCCTTCGATTTTGCTTTTAAATGTCCTTATTTCTTCTGAGAAATCCTCACTTCTTGTTCTTCTGTCTGTAACTACACACAGTAATGTGACACTTTCTCCCTGGTGGGGAGAAAGCCTCTTGATGGGGGAGGGCGAGCAGGAGGGTCAGGACGCCATCTACTTTGCAGATAGAGAAAGGAGCTGTGTGTTAGTGGGCGTCCTGACACTCCTGCTCCCCCCTCAAGAGGCTTTCTCCACACCAGGGAGAAAGTGTTGCATTACTGTGTGTAGTTACAGACAGAAGAACAGGAAGTGAGGATTTCTCAGAAGAAATAAGGACATTTAAAAGCAAAATCGAAGGATGAGGTAAGTGAAGGAGGACTGCACTAAGGTAAAGGAAGCTATTTAGGGAAAAAAATGTTTCTCTTCCGTTCATGGACGGACACAGCAGCCTTTGACTGTAGGGTTATATCGGCTTCCTTCCAGGAGAGTTAGCCAGAAATACAGCACTTAAAGTGTTAACAACCTTTCTTTAGTGCAGCTCCTCCCAGGGGGCATGGTTCCCTGGGTATAACCCACACCCTGCTCTAGCAGCCTCAGTTTTTCTCTGCCTAACATCAGGAGAGGACAGGCGATTTTTTTCGTTTTTTATTGTTTTTTGTTCCTGCATTTTTGAATCCTGAGATTCTTCTATGAACTGCCGACTGGGTGACAGGCTGGGTCTTGACTCTTGTAGTCCCCCCATGTTCGGCCATCGAGCGTGTGCCGGCCCTCAGCTCAGCTCTGGGTCGTCCACGACAGGCCCCTTTGCTCCAGGGGCGGCTGGGGAACATCTTGTTCTAGGGCACACATATGACCGGTCTTTATGGCTTTGTCACAGTGTGTCTGGCCGACAGCCATGCCGTTTAGCGGACGTTGGTTCTGTCTGGGACACCTCCAGCCGGTGGTCGCAGGACGGGTAAGTAGTGGCCCCTTGCTCAGGTAAGGTGGTATGGCTGGCTGGAATTTTCCCCTGGGAGATCGACTGAGGGCTTGCCCTGCTTTCCTCTCTCCTCTAATTCCTCTCCCTCCTTTCCCATTTGGGTAGCGGCTGTGAGGGGGGGCTTTCTGGGGTCTCTTTATTACACCGGGCCCTGTGTGTAAGCGGGGGCTTGTGTGTGTTCTCCCGGGGTCTGTTGTGTGCTGCGCTGTGTAATCTGTGCTGCGCTGAGGTGCTGTCACTCTAGGTGCTTTTTAAATGTGCAATGGCCGCCATTTTGCCGGGGTCGCGCTTTCTATGGCTCTGGGCCATTTTCTTGTGGTCCTATGCTGTTTTTTTCTCACTCGGCGGCCATCTTGGATTTTGTTTGGCCTCGTGCGGCCGTTTTAGCGCTGCAAAAAGACCGCAAATTTGCCTAAGGGGACAGACGCAGCGCAGCCGGCTTCTCAGCACACCTCATGCTTCTGTCAGCTCGCGCTGCACCGGGTGGGGTGGTGAGTTCCATGGGGGCCCCCATACTCTATTGTAACGGCCAGGAGGTGACCAGTGGGTGTTCTCTGCTTTGCAGTGAGGGTGTCACAGCGGTGGGCATTAT
This sequence comes from Rana temporaria, assembly GCF_905171775.1. Lineage (NCBI taxonomy): Eukaryota > Metazoa > Chordata > Amphibia > Anura > Ranidae > Rana > Rana temporaria. The sequence goes on from NC_053500.1 coordinate 100,937,577, forward strand.
GGAGCCTGGACCAGGTACTTCTTCCCCAGCAATGCCTGAGTTAACCCTTGACACCCCTCCCCTGCCACATCTGTTGAGGCAATGTCGGCTTTCCTGGAGTCTTTTCTCGCCAGGTTTGAAGCAGCTAGTGCCCAGAAGGAGGGCAAAAAGCACCCCCTCCCTGAGCCTACTTCTGGGGATGTCTCTGACGCAGAGTCGGACCCTGCTATTGCTGCCTCTGGTTCTGTAGGGTCTGAGGCTGCAGGTTTAACCCACGCGGACAGTGAGGATGACTCTGCTTTAGGGTCAGTTGCTGACAAGGAATTTGTTGGAGCTCTTATTTCTGCGGTGCGTGATACTCTGAAACTTGAGGATGTGGCGGAGGCGCCTGAGGTGCCAGTCCCTTTTGGAATCCGCAAACCGCCACGCACCGCAAAAGTGTTTCCTTGTGTTCCTTATTTGGATAATATGTTGTACAAGGAATGGGATACGCCGCAAAGGGTTTTTGCCGTTCCAAAAAACTTTGCAAAAAGTGGGTCTCTCCTCCGTCTGTGGACCCTCCCGTGTCCAGATTAAGCAAGGCCACCACGTTGCCTGTGGAAGGGGCTCCTGCATTTAAGGACCCTGCTGATAGGAGAGTGAAGGCTGTGACCCGCTCCCTATTCACTGTAGTAGGTTCGGCGGTGAGGCTAGTTCTGGCCGGGACTCTGGTGTCACAGACTCTGACTGAAAGGGCGAAGCTCCTGCTGCAGGAGCTGGAGGAACAGAATGCTTCCGAGACCTGTAAGGACCTGGCTGAACAATTGGTTCAGGGTCTGAAGTTCGTCTGTGAGTCGGTCCTGGATACGCTCCCCTTGCTTTCCAGGGCTTCCGCCTATGCGGTGGTATTGCGCCGCCTTGTGTGGCTGAAATGCTGGTCTGCGGACCAGTCCTCTAAAAAGGCCTTAGTGGATTTGCCCTTTAAGGGTGAACGACTTTTTGGGGCATCCCTGGATGACATCATTAAAGCGGTAGTTCACCCCCCCCCCGACACATTTTACCATCGAGACAGGCATTGTAGCGCGAGCTACAGTATGCCTGTCCCGATTTTTTTAACCCCGGACTCACCTTGTTCTCGTAGATCGTATTTTTCGGCTCCCGTGGGGAATGGGCGTGCCTATGGAGAGGGAGGATGATTGACGGCCGGCCCTGGCACGTCACTCTCCCCGAAGACAGCCGGAGTAGGTCTCGGCTCTTCACGGCGCCTGCGCACAGGCTATGCGCACGCGTCGTGAAGACCAAGCCTATTTCGGCTATTTCCGGAGAAGCGTGACGCGCCAGAGCCGGCCGTCAATCATCCTCCGTCTCCATAGGCACGCCCATTCCCCGGTATCTTCAATCTACGAGAACAAGGTGAGTACGGGGGTAAAAAATTCGGGACAGGCATACTGTAGCTCGCGCTACAATGCCTGATTTTATGGTAAAATAAAAAAAATAGGGTGAACCCCCGCTTTAAGGATGCCACTGGTGGTAAGAGCACACTGCTCCCACAGTCTGGGAAGGGCAAGGAGCCTCGCCGCAAGCAAGGACCCACCTTTACTACCCCAAAGCGCTTTTTTCGTGCGTGCAGCGTGGCGGGAAAAGGTCCTCAAGGTGCTAAGGCCCCCGCTGCGGGGCAGAAGCGCACCTGGTACCGCAAGTCCAACAAGCCTGCGGACAAACCTGCTTCCGCATGAAGGTCTGCCCCCGCCCGGGTCTCGAGTGGGATGCCGGCTTCGCAAATTCGCAGCTCGGTGGAGGTCTCTTCTCTCCGACCGTTGGGTTTGCGAAGTGGTTGCCTCGGGGTACAAGATAGAATTTCTCTCTTGTCCACCAAACAGATTTTTTCCTTCCAACCTCCAGCTTCCTCCGGTTCGCCGGCAGGCCCTGTCAGGGGCTTTTTCGGGATCTACTGGACAGGGGGGGTGATTGTACCAGTTCCCTCATTGGAACGGTTTCAGGGGTTTTACTCCAATCTGTTCATGGTCCCCAAGAAGGACGGGGTCCGCCCTATCCTGGACCTAAAGGCCCTCAATTGCTTTGTCAAGGTGCAAAAGTTCAGGATGGAGTCGATTCGCTCGGTGATAGCGGCACTCCATCAGGGGGACTTCCTAGCGTCCTTGGATATCATGGACGCATACCTACATGTTCCTTTAATGTGAAAAAAGGGGGAAAACTGTGCTAATCTGAAAATAAATTAAATAAAGGATAAGCAGCTACACAATGTGACAAAAATTGGAAAACAATAGTGAAAAAATATGCAGCGCTAATAAAAATAAATGAGGAACCATGGACAAATAAATGAATATAACTAGACCCCAGTAACACGTGAATGAGTGTCCATTAGTGATAATGGAAGCGCCAAAGGTCCGTGGTGCTGGTAAAGACACTTATAAGCAAAATAAGTGAAGAACCGTAAATAAATAAATGGATGTAATTAAACCACAGTAGCACATGAGGGAGTGTCCATTGGTTAATAAAGAAGCACACAAGACAAACAAAAGTCCGTCAGTAGAAAATGTATGACCACATCATCATCCTAAGAAGGGACATTCTGCACGAAAAAAACAGGAGTAGATGGAATACTCTTACCGAATGACGTGGATCTGCTTGTCAGCGACAACAGATCATATGCGCATGGAAGGACTCCACTCGATTCCGCTGGAATGCAGACCCAATGGTAGATTCCCAGCAGGATATCCAGATATGAGGCTGTAGTCCTAGACTGGAACTTCACCCTGGGTGGATTCGCTCAGACACAGATTCGAAGGCAAGGACAGAAGTCAGCTTGTTCCAAAGCGGCAATCGATGATAATAAAGTGGTATCCACTCAGAGACGATGGACACAATCTTGGAGTATGAAAAACTTAGTAACCCAGCAAGACATGCAGGAAAAAAGAAAAAACAAAGCTCCGGATGGTGCAGATAAAAAAGGGATAAGGTTTTATTATAATAAAACCAATATACATAAAAGTGATCACTATAGCATAAAAAAGGTAAAAGCAATATGGAGAGCAGGTGTACCAAGCCTGACGCGTTTCGTCCAACTGGACTTCAACTGGGGCATCATGTTCCTTTAATGCACAAAGCATCAGAGGTTTCTGCCCTTTGCGATTGGGGAGGATCACTTTCAATTTGTGGCCCTCCCGTTCGGCTTGGCCTCGGCACCGCGGGTTTTCACCAAGGTGCTCGCCTGATACTAGCCCTGCTGAGACAGCGAGGAATCGCTATCGTGGGATATCTGGACGACCTTCTCCTGCGAGCTTCCTCAGGCTCAGAATTAGAGGGCGTGTCTATCACGTGTCAAACTCTCCAAGAGTTCAGCTGGCTTCTGAATATCCAGAAGTCAGTGTTAGTTCCGTCCCAGAGACTGGAATATTTGGGACTAGTCCTGGACTCCGCGGAGGGCCGAAAGGTCCGTTCCGGCTCTATCGGCCGTGTACATTCCGGGAGTACAGAATTAGCAAGCCGACTTCCTAAGTCGCACAACTCTGGATCAAGGGGAGTAGTCTCTCCACCCGGAGGTGTTTCAGGGTCTGTGCCAAAGATGGGGCACTCCAGACGTGGACCTCCTAGTGTCTAGTCTCAATCGGAAGGTGCCACGGTTCGTGTCAAGGGACCCATGGGCAGATGCGTTGGTGGCACTTTGAGGTCGCTATCGCCTGATTTACGCCTTCCCTCCTCTGAAGCTTCTTCCTCGCCTGCTGCGCAGAGTGGAAGCAGAAGGGATTCCAACAATCCTGATCGCCCCAGATTGGCCGCGCCGCTCCTGGTATGCGGACCTGGTGCGTCTGGTGGCAGACGTCCCCTGGCGTCTACCCCTGAGGCCCCGTACACACGTCCGAGGAACTCGACGTGCCAAACACATCGAGTTCCTCGTCGAGTTCAGTGTTGAAGCCGCCGAGGATCTCGGCGGGCCGACTTTCCTCATTGAACAACGAGGAAATAGAGAACATGTTCTCTATTTGGCCCGACGAGTTCCTCGTCGGCTTCCTCGCTGAAAAGTGTACACACGACCGAGTTTCTCGGCAGAATCCAGATCCGATCGAGTTTCTGGCTGAATTCTGCCGAGAAACTCGGTCATGTGTACGGGGCCTGAGAGACGATTTCCTGTTGCAGGGTCCGATCTTCCATCCTGCTTTACAGTCTGGCTTTAACGGCTTGGCTGTTGAGAGCCAGGTACTAAAGGACCGGGGCCTGTCGGGCTCGGTGATCTCTACCATGCTACGTGCACGGAAGTCTACTTCACGTAAGATTTACCATCGTACATGGAAAGCCTACATCTCTATGTGTGAGGAGATGAAGTGGCCCCCTTGTACATACGTGGTGTCCCGGATTCTGCTGTTCTTACAGCGGGGAGTGGATCAGGCTCTCGCCTTGAGCACGGTCAAGAGTAAGATTTCTGCTCTGGCTGTTTACTTTCAGCGTCCCTTGGCAGCGCACTCCTTAATACGCACGTTTGTGCAGGGGGTCTGGCATGTGGCCCCTCCGGTGCGCCCTCCACTGCCCCTATGGGACTTGAATTTGGTCCTCTCGGTGCTTCAACAAGCTCCCTTTGAGGACATTTGGAAGATCCCTTTGTTGACTCTGTCACAAAAGGTGTTTTTTCTGGTATAAATTACCTCGATCAGACGGGTGTCTGAACTGGCGGCCTTGTCCTGCAAGGCCCCCTACTTGGTCATCCATCAGGATAAGATGGTACTGCGTCCGCAGCCCTCTTTTCTTCCTAAGGTCGTTTCGGCCTTTCACATTAATAAGGACATTGTTCTTCCATCTTTATGTCCTCGGCCGAAGAACCCGAAGGAGGCCATTTTGCATTCCCTGGATGTGGTTCGGGCCCTTCGAGTATACTTATCGGCGACGGCTCTGTTTCGGAAGTCGGACTCACTGTTTGTGTCGGTGACTGGTCCCAGAAAAGGTCTGGCAGTCTCGTCGGCCACCATTTCTAGGTGGATCCGACAGGTTGTGCTTCAGGCCTATGCCCTGAAGGGGCGGGCCCCTCCTTTTCGGGTCACGGCGTATTCGACCAGGGCGATCGGTGCCTCTTGGGCTTTCCGTCATCAAGCCTCTGTGTTACAGGTGTGTAGGGCAGCGACCTGGTCGTCGGTCCACACTTTCTCAAAGTTTTACAAGGTGGATGTGAGTGCATCTTCTGATGCCTCCTTCGGCTGCAGGATGTTACAGATGGCAGTTTAAGGTTGGAGTTCCTCCGTTGAGTAACTCCGGTTTTGTTTGGGGTGAAGCTTGGTTTGCTGTGTTGTTTTTCCCACCCCTCAAATTTTTTGACACTGCTTGGGGTCGTCCCGTCCATACAGTCAAAGGCTGCTGTGTCCGTCCATGAGTTCAAAGGCTGCTGTGTCCGTCCATGAGTTCATGGATGGACACAGCACCCACCCCTCCTTTGTTTGTACTGCTTGTTACGAACTGAGGCTGCTAGAGCAGGGTGTGGGTTATACCCGGGGAACCACGCCCCCTGGGAGGAGCTGCACTAAAGAAAGGTTGTTAACACTTTAAGTGCTGTATTTCTGCCTAACTCTCCTGGTAGGAAGCGGATATAACCCTACAGTCAAAGGCTGCTGTGTCCGTCCATGAACTCAGAGAAATGGATTTTACGGTGAGTACAAAAATCCTATTTTTACCTTTACAACCCCTTTAACAAACCATTTTTTTATGGCAAAACAATACAACATAAAAAATCAGGATGAACTAAGGGTTAATCAAGGACTAAATAGTGACATTTTTTAGGTTGTTTTAAATTATATGCATTTTCAGGTCATCCATCCCTTTAATCTACATGAATTAAGTAACCATCGTTTTTTACTTAATGACACATGCAGACTAGTTGCAGTTATAATTTTAAATAGGAGCAGCTACATTTTGACAACTACTCATTGCTATGTATCTTCTGATACATAGCAAGTCCCAGCTGTCAATTTGACAGTAAATGTGGCAAGCGGAAGAAGAGCAGGGCGTTGGCAATATACCCTAAGTATTTCGTTTTTAAGGGTTCATCTTTCATGCCCAAGGTCCTCAAGTGGTAAATTTAGGGGTCCACTGCCCTTCCCTACAGAATCCCTGTTGGCTCCTGTCGAATTTAGCACAGCTATGTGGCTCCACTTGCACAGCCATGTTGATCTAAGTCCCATCTGTCACCAAAACAGAAGGACTGTAGTTCTCAATGGTGGACAAGTGTTGTGATGTCACTGCACTTGTAGTCCTTTGATACTTTCTCCAGCTCTGTAATGGAAGGTCCTTACCTCAGCTGGAGGAAGAGTCTCCAAGAGTTAGAGCATTGCATCTGCAATCCACTGATTACAGTTGCATGGCTTTGTAGGCTCACATTAAGACAAAAAAAAACAGGATTTTTATAACGGCTTACCTGTAAAATACTTTTATTGGAGTACACCACGGGACACAGAGCCAGTCATTACATAATGGGTTAAGGGTCACCAGTGGTGATTGGACACTGGCACAACCAATCGAAGACAGTTCCCCTCCATATAACCCCTCCCATCAGGGAAGTACCTCAGTTTTGTAGCAAAGCAGTAAGGTTCCCATAAGAAGGGGGGACCTCTGTGTCCCGTGGTTTACTCCAAGAAAAGGATTTTACAGGTAAGCTGTAATAAAAATCCTGTTTTCTTTATCGTACACCACGGGACACAGAGCCAGTCATTACATAATGGGACGTCCCAGAGCAATACTCAATGAAGGGTGGGAGACACAGATAAAGCAGGCCGCTTACGGACAAGAAGCCCTATACTGCTGCCTGCAGCACACTACGCTCCAAAGGCGGCATCCTCATGTCCTTTCACATCTACTTGATAGAATTTGGAAAATGTATGGACTGAAGACCAAGTTGCAGCTTTACAAATCTGAGCCTGGTGATGCACTGCCCATGAAGCACTTATTTCCCAGGTAGAGTGCGCCTTAACAGGAAAAAGGAGGAATCCTGTTCTTTAAACCATAAGCTTGAATAATTACTTGTCAAATCCACCTTGCTATGGTGGATTTTGATGCCGTTTGTCCCTCCTTGAGACCATATGGCAATATAAACAAAACATCTGTTTTACGTATCTGAGTGGTTGCCTGCAGATACATCTTTACTGCTCTCACTACATCTAGAGAGGGCAATAACTTTTCCTCCGCTGTCCGCAGATCAGGAAAAAAGGAAGGCAGAACAATATCTTGATTCAAATGAAATGCCGACACCACCTTTGGTAAAAATGTGCTAATTCTGAAAGAAAGAGCTGCTAATTCTGATAGCAATCAAAAAGGCCAATTTCCTGCTCAAAATGATCAAAGGAATATGGCGAATAGGTTCAGAAGGTTGCCTTTGCAACACTGATAATACCAAATTTAAATCCCATGGGCACAAGAGAGACTTGACTGGCAGATTGATCTGCAGTACCCCCTGAATGAAAGCCCGAACTAGGGAATGAGATGCCAGCGGTTTTTGAAAAAAGACTGATAGAACCGATATTTGACCCTTAATGGTACTAAGGGCTAATTTCATATCCACTCCTAACTGGCAAAAGGCGAGAATCCTACTTATGTCATACTTCTGAGGATTCCATTTCTTGGTTTCACACCAGGAAACATATGCCTTCCAGACTCTATAGTAGATAAGCCTGGAGGCTGGCTTTCTAGCATTAATAAGTGTAGAAAGCACTGAACCCGAGATCCCTCGTTGCTTCAAAATGTGGGTCTCAGTAGCCAGGCCGTCATATTTAGCTTTTGTAAGGAAGGATGGAACACTGGACCCTGCAACAGCAGGTCGTGATGAAGAGGCAGCTTCCAAGGTCTTCCTACTGCCATCTTTATGATCTTGGCGTACCAGGGCCTTCTGGGCCAATTTGGGGCCAGTAGGATTACTGGAATTCCCTCCTTGATCCTACAAAGGTAGCCTTTGTAAGAGGGCGATTGGAGGAAATGCATAGATCAGTGAGAACTGATTCCAGGGAATTATTAGAGCATCCGATCTGTAGGCCAGAATATCTCTCGTCCTGGATACAAAGTTGTCCAACTTCTTGTTGAACCTGGAAGCTAGCAGGTCTACATCCGGGTCCCCCATTTCTGACATATAGTCCGCTTGACAGTTTTCTACCCCTGGAATGAAGATTGCAGAGAGACAAGGAACATGATCTTCTGCCCATGCCAAAATCCGATTTACCTCCTCCTGAGCACCCTTGGTGCTTGATGTAAGCTACTGCAGTAGCATTGTTAGAGATTGAATCCGAACAGGGTGGCCCTGTAACCTGTGTGTCCAGGTTCTGAGGGCTAGATATACTGCCCGAATCTCCATTATGTTGATGGGCAGGCTCTCTTCGGTCTTGGCCCAGATTCCCTGGGCTAAAGCTTCTTCTAACACTGCTCCCCAGCCCAATAGGCTGACATCCGTAGACACCATCCTCCAGGTAATACAAAAAAATAGGTGCGCAATCCCAAGATATGATGTGCAAATTAATGAAATAGTGAATAGTAAATTAATAAATATATAAACAAATCGTGTAACAAAGCACACAGGGGGTGAATATAAACCAAAAAAGGTGATGAGGAAAATAAAATAAATAAAAACTAATATCCCCAATCCATATCATAGAAATGGATAATCAAAACAAGTGAATAAATGTCCCAAACACAGGGGGGGGGCGGAAAATCCGTGAGAACAAAGGCAAAACAGCAGGATATTTCCAGGAATCAGTTCATTGATCATTCCACATTGCAGCACGGTATCCGATAGACGCTTATATCTTATTTCTCAGCTCAGAAGGAATAAAAATACTCACTCTTACTGCAAAAGTTGGACCCCGGTTTTAACCACTTCCTTACTGGGCACTTAAACCCCCTTCCTGACCAGAGGACTTTTTGCGATTCGGCACTGCGTCGCTTTAACTGACAATTGCGCGGTCATGCGACGTGACTCCCAAACAAAATTAACGTCCTTTTTTCCCCACAAATAGAGCTTTCTTTTGGTGGTATTTGATCACCTCTGCGGTTTTTATTTTTTGCGCTATAAACAAAAATAGAGCGACAATTTTGAAAAAAAATAAAAAATTTACTTGTTGCTATAATAAATAGCTCAATTTTTTTTTTAAGTTTTTTTTTTTATCCTCAGTCTAGGCCAATACGTATTCTACATATTTTTAGTAAAAAAAAAAAAAAATCGCAATAAGCGAGTTTGCGCAAAAGTTATAGCGCCTACAAAATAAGGGACAGAATTATTTTTATTTTTTTACTAGTAATGGCGGCGATCTGCGATTTTTATTGCGACTGCGACATTATGGCGGACACATCGGACACTTTTGACATATTTTTGGCGCCATTCACATTTATACTGCAATCAGTGCTATAAATATGCACTAATTACTGTATAAATGTGACTGGCAGGGAAGGGGTTAACACTAGGGGGTGAGGAAGGGGTTAAATGTGTACCCTAATATTAGTGTTCTAACTGTGGGGGAAGGGGGGTGACTGGGGGGGTGACCGATCTGTGTCTCTATGTACAAGAGACACAGATCCGTCTCCTCTCTCCCCTGACAGCACCGCTGTCTGCGAGAGCCGAGAATGAGAGGTGATCTCATATGTAAACATATGAGATCATCTCTCATTGGCCGCACAGATCGCCTAGGAAACGGCCACTCCGATTGGCCGTTCACGGCGATCTGTGATTGGCTGTGTCCAAGGGACACGGCCAGCACAGCAGTTCCCCGCTGCGCGCTCAGAACGAGCAAAGGGGCGGCCGTAAAAAGACGGCCTGTTAGAGATTGGGAGCCGCGCTGCGGCCGTACAAAGTCGTACGGCCGTCAGCTAGTGGTTAAGGAGGTCAATACAGCATGTGCATCAGCCTGCCGGCCCCGGTGTAGGTTCACTCAACTCAGGGAGGGGTACTTCAATCTTGCGAAGAGAGGAAAGACCTTCAGCTGTCTCTCCAGGCCGGATCTCACAAAGAAACGGTAGTCAGATTTACCTCAGATAATATCAGATACTGGATACTGAAATTGGTCATTTCAATTGACATACGTTATACAACATTTTTACATTCCTATAATATTAATATAATATTCCAATGTACGTCTCTATTTTTATATCCCGCCCCCCCACCCCCTGTCCTCTGCTCTCTACATAGAGAATCTATCCATCACCAGTTTTGGTGGTGCGACACTCGCATCTCTCAACCAGGAATACCAAATCTCCTCAAATTTGCCCTCTGCTTTCCTTCGTTTGTAGGCCAGGTGTTCTCTTCCCAGCAGGGAGTAGACATATGCAATCCATTGCTTCCCTGTGGGGGCCATCCAATAACGTGCAATGAGTTTTCTTGCCAAATACAGCAGTCTTGTTACCATATAGTACTTTCCTTTTGTGTACTCTCCAGGGTCAATGGCCCCTAACAAGTATACTAGGGGATCCAATGGAACTGGTACCTGTGCCACTCTGGTGATACACTGTGATACTTCCTCCCAGTACCTGTGAAGCTTTGGGCATCTCCAAATCAAGTGTATGAAATCCCCCTGCTGAACTTTACACTTTGGGCACATAGGGGTATCCCTTCTTCCCCATCTATGTAGTTGTGGCGCGGTTCTGTAAGCCCTGTGTAGGATAAAGAGTTGCGACAATTTGTGCGACGCAGAGACAGATACCACTGGGACAGATTCAAGCGCCCTCTCCCACTGGTCTCCGTCTATCTCCCCAATGTCTTCCACCCACTTCCTGCAGCTTCTAAGGGAGGCATGATTCTGAATTGTTGCTAACAGTCCCTCGTATATTTTTGTTATCAGTCCACTCCGAGCTTCTGCTTGCAGAACTGCTGTCATCAAAGGTGACGGTGTAGTTACCACCAGTGATCGTGTTTGTTGTTGTTTCTGTAGAGCATGCCGGAGCTGGAGATACTGATAGAAGCCCTGTGGGGCTAATTGGTATTCTCTATACAGCTGCTCGTAAGTTTTCAGTACCTCTCCCTCGTACAGCTGTGAAAAGAACCAGATTCCCCTCTTTTTCCAGGAAGTAAAGCCTACTAGATCCTGTAGCTCTGCATATTTAGGATTGTTCCATATTGGAGTGAATGGTAACACCCCCTCTGTCCCCAGAGTCTTCCATAGTTCCCCCCATACCTTTCTGAGGAGGGTTCCTGTGGGTGCTGCCTGTGGCATACTGGGCAAGCCCATCTCAAGATGGTAGGCTGCCTTTAATGAGGGAGCAGTACCAATTACCATATTTCTATTCATATCCTCTTTCTTCCTGTCTCCATCCCGCCAGCTGTTGTATCTGAGAGGCTAAAAAGTACGTTTGGGGTGCGGTACCGCCAATCCCTCCCTATCCTTTCCATATTGCAGAGTGGTTAAACTAATCCGGGCTACCTTTTTCTTCCATATCAACTCCCGCATCTGGGTATCAATTCTTTTAAACCATTTGTTTGATATCCATATCGGTGAATTATGGAAGATATATAGGGGTTGTGGAGCCCATACCATTTTATTTGGTTGGCTCTCCCTACCACTGATAGGGGGAGTTTGCACCAGCTGTCACATTTCTCTCTTTGCTTTGCCAAGAAAAAAGTATGTAGGTGAATGAATGACTTCCTCTTGAGCAACAGTCGCTCACAATCCCATCAAAATTGTAGATTAAAAGAGTTAGCATATATAGGGAGAAGGAAACAGGTTCCTCTCCAAATATAGGGATTTTTAATGTGAGGTATGTTGCTCTTGGTATCAAAGGTAGGCGCACAAAACACAAGGTTTTTTAGTAGTATCAAAAATAGTTTAATTATATAAATATAAAATTTCATAAAATTATTCACATAATGAAATGTACATGATCAAGACCACATTTTCATGAATCATAAACAAAAAAGAAGAAATTAGAGGAAAAGTAGATGCGAATTTGCCAACTAGTTTCGCACTGGTGTGCTTCGTCAGGGCTTGCATAATATTCCTGTTTCTTTATTACATGTAGTGGTCTGTGTATGACATAGAGATTCGTCATTAATACAGGTACAATATAACAATTCAATTTATTTGATTTTGTAAGTAAATATGAATACAAAAGAAGTATATTGCGCTTACCACTTCCGTTAAAAAGCTCAAAAAACCAAGCAGTAAAGAAACTGCCTAAGTATCAACAAGGGAGAACCCGATGCAATCAGGAGGTAGACTGATACACTTCTAATCAGTGGAAGCCAGATCCACTTGATTTCGACAGGTGCGGACAATGAGATGTTTGTGAGGAGTTCACCACAAGCAAGGAGGAAGAAATATAGATGTCTGTGTATTGTATCTATATTCCTCCTAAAGAGGGGGGAGAAAAATAAAATAAAAAGTATATATCTATATAGAATAACATGATATCACTAAAGTGAGGTAATTGTCAACTGCTATATAAAAATATAGCGGTTGTAACGAATTCATTAAGTAGATAAATAGATAAATCATATTTGATACTATCATTATAATGTGTTTATTGATGTATGTACCTACACTAAGTATCATAAAATATACTTAATAGGTATGTTACCTCGATGGCGGTGAGGTTTAGGTTAGTACTGCCAGTAAGGCCCAACGGAGTTCCTAGAGGGTTCCAATTCAGTTCTATAAAAAAAGGTATATATATATATATATATATATATATATATATATATGTATATAAATAAATAAATTAATTTATAAATAAATGAATGAGGTCGGTGAATACGGCTAAGTAGTCCCAGTAAAGCACCCGTCCATTAGTAGGTAAATAAAAAAGGAAAAAAAGTTTACCTTAAACAGACCAGCAACAAAAATAGTAGCATATACTGTTGTCCTAGGTAAGTATATTGCCTCAGTTGTATTGAGGTTCAAGGTAATACTGCCAATAAGGTCCAAGAGCAATGCTATATATTTCCACTTCAATTCTATAAATAAAGGTAATGGAAATAAAAAAGAGGAATAAATGAATTGAACCAGTGCATATGGCTAATTAGCCCAGATAAAGCACTAATCATTTAGTAGACAGACCAAGGAGTAGTTACCTTAGCTGGACCGTGACAGGGTGAAAATAGGCAGAGCAGTATGCTGGCGTCCTGCATGCAGTGTGCTGTCCTCCCTCAAGCCGTTCAGGTCAGCGTCTGACATGTGTATCGTCAGCGTCGACCTAAATGGCAACATCTCTACCGGAAGTGAAAGGGTCATCACTGACCCCTGGCATCACTTCCGGTCCACGCGTCCCAGTACGATTGCGCGCGCAAGTAATGCGCTCCAGCATGCTGACGTAAGCCGGAACGCATAGAGGAGAGACATGTCCTGTCAACCTCCGACCAGCCAAATAGGAGGAATTGGCTGGTTGTGCGCGCGCATCCCATCTGTTGGTTCTGATGGGAACGGGAGGCGTCGGAAGAACCGCGCCCCCTGTGTTGGGACCCGTGATTGGCCACACCAATGTTGTGCAGAGTCCAACATCCCTTCACATCAGAGAACCCATATTGACTTAAACGGTTCAGAGCTCCAAAACGGAAATAAATAATTTTTGTAAAGAATAATAGGAGAAAAAATTCAAAGTTAAACGTGTATTTCACTGTAGAGAAGCATATTGAGATATACTGATGATTTCTCCCGGTTAAACATCAAAAAAGGTTCTTTTATACATTGCCTTATATGGAGAAGGATTAATAGAGGAGACATCCATAGATGGTAAGTATTTTTCAGGAGTTTTGGTGCTATCCAGCTATTCAATCGTAAAACAGAGCAGAGCAAAACAAAACAAAAACAGAAACAAAAACAAAAATAAAGACAAAAAACAAAAACAAGAGCAATAGGTCTTTAGAGAGATGAAGAGTCATATAGTTACTAGGGGATAATTCATTGAATATAAACAAAGCCAGCATACAATTAAACCTTAAGTTAGCCCATATAGGGTAACCCATATTAAATTATATGCAGGGTGTGTAAACATCATCTCTATGATTCAAACCAGTAACAAACAAATGCATACAGGGCAGCAAATCATGAAAATAAGTCATTGAGCCTCTTTATAAAAAGGGTTTGAATGACAGAGATGTGTTAAGCCCTGGTGAGTAGGTGGCTCGTTGGTCAAAAATCCAACGGGCCTCGCGTTGGAGGATTTTTTAATCAAAATCACCACCTCTTTCTGGAAGGGGGATGACTTCCAACGCAAAGAAAGAAATAAAGGATGGGTCATAGCTATGGTGTAACCCTACATGTTTACAGATAGGGGTGTAGAGCAGTCCTGCATCTAAATAATAAAGATGGTCCTTAATTCTTTTAGCAAATGCTCTTTTCGTCTTACCTATATAAAACGCGCCGCAGCGACATTTTACAAGGTATACAATACCTATAGTAGTACAGTTAGCATGCTTCTTAGATTTGAGGAAACCTCCTCTAGGGAGAAGACAGCTGTCCCCTTCCTCAATCCATGGGCAAACGTCACAGTGTCCACATTTGTAGGTACCCGGTATCTCAAGCTCCTGCAAAGTAGGAGCGTCAGGTACCAGGTGACTATGTGTAAGGCCCTCTTTGATGGACCTACACTTTCTATAAACAATTTCAGGTCTTTGGGATATGTATTTTGAAATTATAGGGTCCTCAGCAAGGAAATGCCAATTATTATTGATCAATTGGCGGAAGATGTTCTGATCTGAACTAAAAGTGGTTATAAGTTTGGTTGTGGGTTTAGACTTTTTCCTTCTGCTTGAACAGTAATGTATCTCTTGTATTGATTTTAGATTTTACATATGCTTGTTTAAGAACTTTTTTGCTGTATCCTCTCAATAAGAGCCGTGAGTAGAGGGCAAGTGCCTCTTTTTCAAAGTCCTCCTTTGCACAATTGCGCCGAAGTCTTAGGTACTGGCTGTAGGGGATGCTTCGCACCAAAGATCTTGGATGAGAGCTAGAATAATGTAAAATAGTGTTTCCTGCTGTTTCTTTTCTATACAGATTGCTGTATAGAGTACCATCTTCATTCACAGAGATTCTTAAATCAAGGAAGGGGATACTTTTGGTATCCGACTGGATGGTAAATTTTAAATTATAATCGTTAACAGATAGGTATTGCATAAATTTGCCTAATAAGTCAGCGCCACCAGTCCAGACGACCAACACATCGTCAATATACCTCCGCCACAGTAAAATGTGGCGGAGGTATATCACGGCGGAGTCATCAGAGAAGATGGCCCTTTCCCAACCCCCCAGGTACAGGGTGGCATACGATGGGGCACATGAAGTCCCCATCGCCACACCCTGTACCTGGAGGTAAGTTGAGCCATTAAAGACGAACACATTGTTAGTCAGAATGTGCTCAAGTAAGGCCGTGACGAAATTGCAGAGTTTCCAATTATTGTGATCTTGTTCACGTAAAAAGTGAGAGATGACCTGGATCCCCTTTGTATGAGGGATACTAGAATAGAGGGCCTCCACGTCTATTGCTGCCAAAATTGATCCTGGGGGTACACTCATACCTTCGACTATTTTTAGAAGTTCCAATGTATCTTTTAGATACGATGGCAATCCCATTACATGGGGTCTCAGTTGCATGTCTACATACTTGCTTGCCGTTTCCGTGTGACTGCCTATACCGGAAATAATAGGACGGCCAGGTGGATCTCTGATGTCCTTATGTATTTTGGGCAGTGAATAAAACGTGGGAGTTATGGGCCATTTAATCTCTAGATATTCCCTCAGGTCTTGATCGATTAGACCCTGCTGGAATGCCCGTGAGATCAACAAGATATAGTTAGATCTGGCTTTTGGAACATCATCTTCAGATATTGTTTTATACCAATGGCTGTTACACAAGATTTTATCACACATTCTGATATATTGAATCTTTGTCATTACTACCACGTTTCCACCTTTGTCGGAGGGTTTTATAACCAACTCACTATTGCTAGTGAGCTGGGTAAGTGCTTCTTGTTGTTTCCTTGATAGGTTATTATCAGAGATTTTGGGGATTACAAGATTTTCAATTTGTTTCCTTGTTTGCTTAAGAAAGGCCCATACTGCTGGGGAAGTTTGTAAATTAGGAAATTTTTGTGATTTTGTCTTAAATTTGCATGGTTCTGGGATGGGTTCTATTTCTAGTTCTACTTCATCAGAGAGGTCAATCAGGTCTTCAGAGCCCTCATTTTCATCCAACAATTGGATCAAGATTTTTAAAGTTCTGAAATCCTGTACTTTCAAATCTTTGTATAGTTCTTCTTCCCTACAGGCTATACGTCCCCTGTCGGTGTCAAACATAAACTTATATGTAAGGTTTCTTGAAAATAAATGTAAATCTTTAATTAAAGTAAATTTGTCCACTTTTTGTGAGGGGCAGAAACTCAGTCCCAGCCTCAGCACCTCAATCTCAGCGGGGGAGAGGCTGTATGACGAGAGGTTTACAATATCTAGTCCTGAGTCAACTGTATCTGTTTGACTACGAACGGGTACATTTTTCCCAATTTCATTATGGGTAGTGGTGTCGATGGAATTAGGCAAGGTCCTAAAGGGATACTACCTGGGTTAGTTGATCTATTGTTTGTTTTGGGAATAGCTCCCTGTTCTTTTAGACTAGTAGTTTCCTTATCAAGAGAGAACATTACCAGAGGAGTGTTGCCCACCACCAGGTCACCACTCGTGTCCATTCCCAGTTCTTGATTCTTTTTGGATTGGTCAGTGGGTACCTGAGGAGAGACTATTCGTTTTTTAAGTGTCCCCCCTTGTGCATTAAGCCCATCACCGTTACCGCGTTTCGGTGCGCGTCCTATTCCTGCTGGTCCTCGAGAGGTTTTAGAGGTAGTTCTCTGTGAAGAAATGAAAGAAGATGAAGCTGATACATCTGAATCAGATTTATATGCAGTAGATTCATGTTGATTATTACGTCTAAATGTTTTCTTTCCCTTCTGGTTAGAGTTATGTTGCCATTTATATGCATAACCTCCTGCAAAGGCTAATTGGTCCTTATAGAATTTTTGATCCTTCCTCAGAATTACGTTCTTGTTGTATTTTTCTAGATGTTGTAACAACTCTGACTCTTTTTTTCTGGCATTCAGTACTGGAGGTTAAATGATTACTCGAACTACGTAGGTTCTCAATTTCCCTATCTAGTTCTGCAAGATCAATGGTGTGTTTGTCCCTCAACATTATCATCATATTAGAAGAACATGTATTTAAATGTTCCTCCCATTTGTCTTTAAGTGCTGATTCAGTCATTTCAAACGTGGGGAAAATTTGCACTCTTAGTCCCTGAGGATTGACCCTTTCTTTCAAATATCGGTCAAAGAATCGAATGTGCCACCCTAAATTGGATTTCTTTTCCATAAGTTTTTTAAGTTTTAGGAAGAAGACGTCAAGTCCGACTTCCGTTTTCGCCTGGGAGGTATAAGAGTTTTGGATAGAATCCAAAATTTTTTCCCAGTCTGGGCCGGAAAATTGTGACATTATAAGGGATGGCAGGAAACAGAAAGAGAAAAAGAAAAGAAAATTCTCTTCCTTCAATACCTATGCGTAAATCAAAACGAAATTGTTGAACCTAGGATATTTTTGAGAGTTTCATAAACAATTACAGTATTATTCAAATAATAAATCAATAGTTTTGTTGTCACCTTAGTACTGGAGGTCATTCATCACCTTGTAGCGGGTTTTACACCCAAGATGAGAAACAAAGAAAAAAGTATGTAGGTGAATGAATGACTTCCTCTTGAGCAACAGTCGCTCACAATCCCATCAAAATTGTAGATTAAAAGAGTTAGCATATATAGGGAGAAGGAAACAGGTTCCTCTCCAAATATAGGGATTTTTAATGTGAGGTATGTTGCTCTTGGTATCAAAGGTAGGCGCACAAAACACAAGGTTTTTTAGTAGTATCAAAAATACTGAATAATTTTATGAAATTTTATATTTATATAATTAAACTATTTTTGATACTCAGGTGAGGAAGCCGCCGCTCCAGGTGAGCACCTCCAGGCAATCACTGTCTGCTCAGAAACCAAATGGGTGCTGGCAATGCACAGAACATGTGGATAGGAAAAAAGATGGACAGCCGCACTCCAGATAGTCTTGAAAAAAGACGTGCTCTTTATTGATGGAAAAATTCACAGCATACAGTCAGCATACAGCAGGGAAAATGGCTAGCTATTTTCCCTGCTGTATGCTGACTGTATGCTGTGAATTTTTCCATCAATAAAGAGCACGTCTTTTTTCAAGACTATCTGGAGTGCGGCTGTCCATCTTTTTTCCTATCCACATATTTTTGATACTACTAAAAAACCTTGTGTTTTGTGCGCCTACCTTTGATACCAAGAGCAACATACCTCACATTAAAAATCCCTATATTTGGAGAGGAACCTGTTTCCTTCTTCCTATATATGCTAACTCTTTTAATCTTTGCTTTGCCAGTAGTGGACCCAGGTTCAGCTGAAGATATTCAGCCGTATCCGGGGAAACCACCACACCCAGACAGCAAAAACTGCTTGATATAGTAATCTGCTCTGCTCCTACAGGTAACTGCTCCCTCAATGGATCTATAGGCATTAATATTGATTTGGACCAATTTATATTAAACCCAGAGAAGCTTCCAAATTCTCCTATTATCCCCATTGCTGTTCACAGCGACGCTGTCGTATCACCTAAATATATAAGTATATCATCTGCATATAAGGAAATTTTTTCTTCCCTCTGGCCCCTGCAAAACCCGACCACCTCCGATGTATTTCTAAGCAGTATCGCCAACGGCTCGACTGCCAAGGCGAACAGCAGTGGGGATAACGGGCATCCCTGCCGGGTGCCTCTATGTAGCTCAAATGGGAGGGAAAGGTTATTATTACTCGGAGTCTAGCTCTAGGTTTGGAGTAAAGCACCTTTACCCATGTTATAAACCTGTCTCCTAATCCAAATCTAGTTAATATTTCCAAGAGGTAGGGCCACTCCACACTATCGAACGCTTTAGTAGCATCCAGTGACAGAATAGCCCTACCCCCTGGATTATCCACCGGCACCTGCAAATTCATGTATAGTCTTCTTATATTATCGGCCGTTGAACGGTTAGGTATAAACCAGACTGATCTTGATGCACCAGCCTGTCTATAACCTGCGATAACCTTTTGGCCAGAACTTTAGCTAGAAGTTTGACATCCGTGTTTAGTAAAGAAATTGGACGATATGAATCTCGAGACAACTCATCTTTGCCTGGTTTAGAAAGTAATATAATTATAGCTTCCTGCATACTGTCAGGTAGAGTTCCCTTTTCCACTGCGTTCAGATAGTGCTTCCAGCAAGGGCTGCAATATAACCTCACTATATTGAGAGTATACCTCCACTGGTAGTCCATCTGGACCTGTGGATTTGTGTCGCGCGGCCCCTTCCAGAGCTTCCTTCAGTTCTGCCAGTGTTATAGGGAGATTTAACATCTCCCTATCCTCCTCAGCCAGTTGGGGGATGGGGCAGCCCTGCAGAAACGAAGCCATCTCCAAATCTACAGTCTTGGTTCTGGAGGAATATAACTCCCTATAAAACTCATAAAAATCATCGAAGATATCAGAGCTAAGAGTGTGCGTCTCCCCGGACTCCCCTCTTATAGCCAAAATGTTCGAGGAAACCCTTTGCTCCCTAGCTACCAGTGCTAGGATGTGTCCCGTATTTCCCCCTTCCTCAAAGTGGCTCTGTTGGTGAAAATATCTCCGCTGCCGTCAGCAGTACCAAGTTGTACAAAGATTGCGCCTCAACCCAGGAATCCTGATTACTCTGAGAGGGGTCTACTACCAGCGCTTGTTCTCTGGTTTTCATTTCATCCCGGACTTTATCCTCCCATTCCCCAGAGCGGGTCTAAATGCCCGATATTTCCCTAATCAGGCACCCCCTCAAAAATGCTTTTAATGTATCCCATACCACCCCTGAATTTGCAGTACCCCTATTACGTTGCCAATACTCCTGTAGCAGGCCTACCGTCCCGTCTGGGGATGGGAGTAAGGTCAACCAAAATGGGTTTACTTTCCACAATGGGCAGCCCGTTGCAACCGTAGCATCCAGTCTAACCCAAAATGGAGAGTGATCCAACAATAATCTTGGCTCATAGGCCGAGTCCCTTACCCTTTGCATTAATGTTTCGTTTCCCAGGCCCAGGTCTATTCGAGAGAGTCCGCCATGCGAGGCCAAGTGACACGAGTAACATCTTTCGTCACCATGTCTCTCCCTCCACACATCACGGAGTCCCACTTCTGAAGGCAACAGAGCAAATGTAGTTTTTCCAACCATCTGTCCTGTCGCCTTAGGTATCAAAGACATTCTATCTATACAGCCTCTTTGGTTCGATCCTTGACTGTTTTTTTATTTCTCTTTTTTATCTCCCATTTTTGTTTTTTTCCTTGCCTTTAATGAATACCATTGCTGTGGATTGATGATCTGCTGTGAGAGTTTTAAATGGATTGTTACCTGCTGTGAATTTTTTTAAACATTTTTTAATGATTTACAATAAATCAATGTTTTGGACATACTACACTATGAGGATCTTGTCCCCTTTTTTCCATTGAGTGACCAATTTTTAGTATCCAGTATCTGATATTATCTGAGGTGAATCTGACTACCGTTCCTTTGTGCGATTCGGCCTGGAGAGACAGCTGAAGGTCTTCCCTCTCTTTGCAAGATTGAAGTACCCCTCCCTGAGTTGAGTGATCCTACACCGGGGCCGGCAGGCTGATGCACATGCTGTATTGACCTCCTTAAAACCGGGGCCCAACTTTTGCAGTTACATAGTTACATAGTTAGTCAGGTTGAAAAAAGACACAAGTCCATCCAGTTCAACCACAAAAAATAAAAAACACAGTAAAATCCTATACACCCAACTCCATACCCACAGTTGATCCAGAGGAAGGCAAAAAAAAAAAACAGCAGAGCATGATCCAATTTGCTACAGCAGGGAAAAAAATTCCTTCCTGATGAGAGGCAATCGGATTTACCCTGGATCAACTTTACCTACAAATCTTAGTACTCAGTTATATTCTGTACATTTAGGAAAGAATCCAGGCCTTTCTTAAAGCAATCTACTGAGCTGGCCAGAACCACCTCTGGAGGGAGTCTGTTCCACATTTTCACAGCTCTTACTGTGAAAAAACCTTTCTGTATTTGGAGGTGAAAAAGACGTAAAGAGTGCCCCCTTGTCCTCAGTGTTGACCGTAAAGTGAATAACTCAACACCAAGTTCACTGTATGGACCTCTTATATATTTGTACATGTTGATCATATCCCCCCTTATTCTCCTCTTCTCAAGAGTGAATAAATTTAGTTCTTCTAATCTTTCCTCATAGCTGAGCTCCTCCATGCATCTTATCAGTTTGGTTGCCCTTCTCTGCACTTTCTCCAGTTCTCCGATATCCTTTTTGAGAACTGGTGCCCAAAACTGAACTGCATATTGCAGATGAGGTCTTACTAATGATTTGTACAGGGGCAAAATTATATCTCTGTCTCTGGAGTCCATACCTCTCTTAATACAAGAAAGGACTTTGCTCGCTTTGGAAACCGCAGCTTGGCATTGCATGCCATTATTGAGCTTATGATCAACTAAAACCCCCAGATCCTTCTCCACTACAGATCCCCCCAGTTGTACTCCCCCTAGTATGTATGATGCATGCATATTCTTAGCCCCCAAGTGCATAACTTTACATTTATCTACATTAAACCTCATCTGCCACTTAGTCGCCCAATTAGACAGAGCATTGAGGTCGGCTTGTAAATTGGAGACATCCTGCAAGGACGTTATTCCACTGCATAGCTTGGTGTCATCTGCAAAGACAGAAATGTTACTTTTGATCTCAGACCCAATATCATTTATAAATATATTGAAAAGTAAGGGTCCCAGCACTGAACCTTGGGGTACACCACTGATAACCTTGGACCATTCAGAGTAAGAATCATTAACCACGACTCTCTGAATTCTGTCTTTCAGCCAGTTTTCTATCCATTTACAAACTGATATATCCAATCCTGTAGACCTTACCTTACACATGAGCCGTGTGTGCGGAACTGTATCGAACGCTTTTGCAAAATCCAAATATATCACGTCCACAGCCACGCCTCTGTCCAGGGTTTTACTTACCTCTTCATAAAAGGAAATCAGGTTTGTCTGACAACTTCTGTCTTTCATGAATCCATGTTGTCTGCTGCTTAAATAGTTTTTTTCCAGCAAGAACTCATCCATGTGGTCTTTTATTAAACGTTCCAGTATCTTCCCAACTACTGTATAGAAGTTAAACTAACAGGTCTATAGTTACTTGGTAAAGACTTTGTTCCCTTTTTAAATATGGGCACCACATTGGCCCTGCGCCAATCCAGTGGTACTATTCCTGTCTTTAATGAGTCCCTAAATATTGGATACAGTGGCTTTGAAATGACAGAGCTCAACTCACCTAGGATCCGTGGATGGATGCCATCAGGTCCAGGTGCTTTATCCACCTTTATTCTGTCTAAATATTTCTGGACCATATCACTTTTGAGCCATTGCAGTAAGTATTTTTATTCCTTCTGAGCTGAGAAATAAGATATAAGCCTCTATCGGATACCTCGCTGCAATGTGGAATGATCAATGTGGAATTTATATATTCACTTGTTTTGATTATCCATTTCTATAATATGGATTGGGGATATTAGTTTTTATTTATTTTATTTTCCTTATCACCTTTTTTGGTTTATATTCACCCCCTGTGTCACACGATTTGTTTTATATATTCATTAATTTACTATTCACTATTTCATTATTTTGCACATAATATCTTGGGATTGCACACCTATTTTTTGTATTGTATGTATGTATTGTATGTATGTATTTTTGAGCTTTTATAGGCTGCAGCATCCCTCCTTTTGTATCACATATGTTTTCACACAGCCTAGATACTTTTTTACTAAGATATTTTTTTTCATTTTTCTCATCATATGTGAGTGGGTTTAGCGCAGAGTTTTTTCTTTTTTGTTTACCATCTTTCAGGTGAATGGGAGAAAGGATTTTCCTTTCCGCAAGTTCTTAGTTTTTAACCACCAACTGAAGCTTTGGCGCACCTGTGAACACAGGCGCATGGATAAATCCAGAGCTTGGATCTTCCTGTTCCAGGCGGCTAAGATACTGCCTTGAAGTAGTCTCTACACTTCTTTGGGCTTGTAGAGAGGACTTTTGTAGGTTTACTATCCATCCTAAATGCTCCAGGTACTTTACTGTAGTGAGGACAGAGTAATCTAATCGTGCCACTGACTGATCTATCACAAGTAGATTGTCTAGATAGGCTGTTACCGCTATGCTCTGTGTCCTCAGATTTGCCAACAGAGGGGCTAGCACCTTTGTAAATACCCAGGGCGCGGTAGCCACACCAAAGGGCAGAGCCACAAACTGGAAGTGGCGATGTTCCACGCGAACCTTAAGATGTTTTGGTGAGCGGGATGGATAGGCACATGTAAATATGCATCCTTGGTCTATATTTTTGTATTTTATTTTTTGGCACAATAAACCATTTTTCTGATTTAAAAAAAAAAAATATGCGTCCTTGATGTCTATAGACTCCATAAATTCTCTGCCTTGTAAGGTGGAGACCACGGATCGAATAGTTTCCATTCGGAAATGGCGAATGTTCAGAAACTGATTTAGAGATCTTAGATCCAGGATGGGTCTGACGTCTCCATTTGGTTTTGGAATCGCAAAGAGGTTTGAAAAAAAACTTGAACCTTGCTCTTTTAGGGGTACTTCTGTGATCAGACAGCAAGTGATACAATCCTTTGAAGAAGGATCCTCTTTTTAGTGGATCTTTGGAGAGCCTTGAACTTCGGAACTGAGAAGATGGGATCGCTCGAAATTCCAGTTTGTACCCTAGGGATACTGTGGATACTACCCACTTGTCCTGGATTTCTGTCTACCATGCCACTGAATACTGACGGAGCCATCCCCCCACTCGGCTACTAATATACCTCAGCCTTATTAAACCACGTTGTGAGTAAAACACATCGGAGGGTGTCCCCGTCGCTTACCTGTCACTGTTTACCGGCAGTTTGTGTCACAGCCCAAATGAGGAAATCTCTTCTACTATATATAACGAATACTAACCTAATACCCAGCGGGCTGGTTGGATAAAAGTTTTTCACATACACAGCCGGGTAGCAGTCGGGTCTGTGTTTTCTGTCCGAAATTCGACTGGTCTATTTCTATGCTCCTGATGAAGCGTTTTTACGCGAAACATGTTGAGTAAAGGCAAGATCTACTACCTCGCATATTGAACCCAGTTTCAAGAATACAAACTCTATATGTACCCCTTGATGTCTGTGTCCTCATGTTATGAGTATACTTGTATCATTATAAGATTTTTTTCAATACTACTCTAATACCTACTGGGGTTATATGCTGACACTATACTGTCTTACAAGTTTGTGTATATATGTATTTTTTATAAATAAATATTTATAGATATTTTACATTGATTACTTGTACCGTCAAAAGTCCACCTTATTAGCTTAGATTAATTCCCATTTCCATACCTCAGTGTTACCTTCAATCACTGCACTCTAAAATGTGCGGAGTACTCTGGAGTTCTATATTTTTTTAACAACAGTGGTATTACCTGTCTGTTGCAGTTTACACATTTTATCGCATGACCTTGGTCCCCCGAATACTGTTTTTGGATCCCTATATAGTACTTTGCTGCATGTATGCCTAGAACACTAGCACTCCACTTGAGGATGACCCTGGTCCGGTGGTTGTTTCAATAAGCAGGATTGTCATGTAGGAACAGCA
This sequence comes from Rana temporaria, assembly GCF_905171775.1. Classification (NCBI taxonomy): domain Eukaryota; kingdom Metazoa; phylum Chordata; class Amphibia; order Anura; family Ranidae; genus Rana; species Rana temporaria. The sequence goes on from NC_053500.1 coordinate 100,962,296, forward strand.
GGAATTTTCACACAGCTCTAGCAGAGTCAGGCTTAAATGGTTACTAAACCATTGTTTTTAAAAAATAAACATAGTAGGCGAGGTTGAAAAAAGACACAAGTCCAACCTATGTGTGTGATTATATGTCAGTATTACATTGTATATCCCTGTATGTTGTGGTCATTCAGGTGCTTATCTAATAGTTTTTTATAAACTATGGATCCTCCCTGCTGAGACCACCGCCTGTGAAAAGGGAATTCCACATCCTTGCCGCTCTTACAGTAAAGAACCCTCTACGTAGTTTAAGGTTAAACCTCTTTTCTTCTCATTTTAATGAGTGGCCGTTGACTTTCTCTCTGTACATTATTAATGAAGCAGTGTTCTCAAAGACATTTAGAATGTTTGACAAGTTTTTTAGCAGCACATGACACTATTGGAATGTCTCCCATATATGTGCCTAGGGATTTTATTCCTACTTCTGACACTATTTCAGATTTTTCACAGCCTGCTCTTGTGGAATCTGTTTTCAATGCTCAAACTTCTGTCCAAATTGGCAAATGCTGTATGCTCCCCCATTCCTATTAGCTGTTGCAGATTGAAACTGTTGCAAATACAAACTGTTCTATATCTTCTACTGCCACAAATGTTTCTCCATTCCTCAGAAACAATCTGCAAGACTAGGACACTCTTATGCTGGCATGGCCTTCTCCTGATTATGTGACGCTGTTTCCCCCTAAATCTAGAATTTCTGGACAACTGGTATGTAGAAGCTGCCGGGTGTCAGTGGATCAAGGGCATCACATCCCAAAGAAACAAATAAGTTGAGAGGATACAAACATGGGGATTTTAAAGGTGCCAAAGTCAATACTTCACAAAGCAATTGTATATATAAAATAACAATTGTATTGTGTTTACAAAAATGTCAAAAGCAAGACCATCCAAGTAAAATTCTTAAAACCATCACAGGAGAACCACGTGGCTTGGGCACTGATGCAGTAATTTCAGCTCTACATGTTTCACAAAAATATGGCTTCTTCAGGCGTCTTATGAATAATGCATGAAATATTGCTATGAATAAAATATAAATATACATGACTAAAATGTGAAATTTCCAGACTTGTTGGTTGGAGGCTAGACAGTGGGGACCTTGAGTGCAGACTGTGAACAAGTTTTTCTTTTAACTGCTGGTGATTGCTGTGTTGCATTTAAGGTTCTTTTTGGGGCTTTTCCTAGCAGCTTTTTAACACCTTTTTTTGGCACTTTTTAAACAGCCTTTTTTCCCCCCTTCAGCCTACTAAGGTAAGGGGAGTGGTCAATTGGTCACAGGTGCTTAAGGGCCTATATTAATTTCTGTAGAACTCATTTTGAACCTGCTCATATTTGAGCTTGCTGGAACTCTGTCCAAGTGGAACTGGATTAAGTGGTGAGTTAAAACCAAGATTTAATGGAACTGGACTAAGTGGTGAGTTAAAACCAAGAGTTAATGGAACTGGACTAAGTGGTAAGTTAAAACCAGGAGTTTAAAACAGGAAGTTATAACAGGGGTCATAGTATCTGTGCAGTGTGAGTACCTGAGTGTTGTCTGAGTAGTGTGTGTGGATCGTTAGTACTTGTACATTGTGTACTTGTGTTAGTGTATTGTGGGTGCACCTAGGTCTGCAAGTGCATGTAGGTCCATTGGTCTGCGAGTGCACATAGGTCCATTGGTCTGCGAGTGCACGTGTATTGTCTTTTTGAGTAATAGTGTCAGGAAGCTAGATGTTAGGTAATTTGGACAGGGTATAATCCCCAATCCTCATTAAATTAATAGGTACGACCGCGTAGTCCCGAACGACCCGGCATACTTTCTTCTGCACGCGAATAACACCCGGCGCGAATATACAAGAAGTCTGTTGTCCACCACTTACTGGACGCGGCAAAAGCGTGTATCCCGCTTTGCTGGAAGTCCCCGAATCCACCGACGGTAGCCATGTGGCTGCGGAAAGTGGATGACATTAATAAAATGGAAAACCTTGTCCTGACAAAACAAGACAGGAGCGAACTTTATTCCCAAACTTGCCGATTATGGAACATTTTTACATATTCAGAGGAGGGTCAGGCCCTCAGAGGGAATCCTTAGAAACTGTTTGACAGGGTTGCCCCCACTAGACCTACTGAGTAGACTGCAGGAATTGCTCCCTGGAGTAGACCACCAGATGACGTTGGATGACCATGTTTGCGTTTCCCGCCTGTCCCTTCCCCCCTTCCCTCCCCCCCCTTTTTTTTCTCTCAAAAACTCCTTCTCTAGCTGCCTATGCAGCGCCTGCACCTTTACTTTGCTTTTTTCCTCTTTGTACTTGCACTTAGAAACAGGAAAATGTGGGAGACTGGGCCCGCCGGACCAAATCATCCCAATGCACTTTTCAAGCACAGGGCTTCTACAAGGGATTTATGAAGAGATGAATGCCGGAGACGGGGGGGGGGGGGGTGTTGTGGTCTGGGGATCCGTCCTGGACCACCTTTATCCCTGTCTTTGGCAGGAGATGTTACGGATACTCTGTTTCCCTCTGTGTACGTATACTCGCTGCTGTACATCACTGTATTGTTTTTTGTTATGGTCCATGTGGACCAGTTTCCTGTTATGCATAAATAAACAATTTAAAAAAAAATTAATAGGTACGATGCCCGGCGGGTGTGGAGAGGCGACTCGGTGTACATCTTGTGGCATGTATGCATTCCTTGATCATCCGATCAAGGACGAATACTGCTGTGCAAAATGTAAGCACATTGTTTCCCTGGAAGCCCAGCTTCTGAATCTGGGGAAGCAACTGTCAGCACTGAGAAGACCCTCCACACTAAAGGAGAGCCGCGAATGTACCCGGCAAGTGACGGCAGGGGCCAGCACAGAGGTGGGTGGATACAAAGATACAAAGAGGTGCAGGCACTAGAAAATAGTAGATGAATGACAGTCAGGAAGGGTAGAGGGAGAAGTGCCTGGGAGGCCAATCCAGGGCTTGAGAATTCCAATAAGTACACTCTATTGAGTAACATTGGTGAAACCAGTCAGGGACCAGCGCAGCTGCAGCTGAGGGACTCTCCTAGCTGCCAGGGGAAGAACTCCAGTAAGAGTGTGGGGGAAGAGAAGGAAAAGGAAAGACAGATTCTGGTGGTAGGGGACTCAATTCTTAGAAGGACAGAGAGGGCAATCTGTAACAAAGACCTGAAGCGCCAAAATGTTGTCTACCCGGCGCTCGGGTTTGGCACATCACGGATCTAGTGGACAGATTACTGAGAGGGGCTGGGGAAGACCCAGCTGTCATGTTGCACGTTGGAACCATTGACAAAGTCGGAGGCAGATGGAGTGTCCTAAAGAACGATTTTAGGGACTTGGGAGCTAAATGGAGGAAAAGGACCTCCAAGACGGTATACTCAGGAATACTACTGGTACATCTAGCCACATCAGAAATGTAGAGTGAGATTAGGGAAGTAAACAAGTGGCTGAGGAGCTGGTGTAGTAAGGAGGGGTTTGGGTTCCTGGAGGACTGGCCCGACTTCTCAGTCAATAACCAGTACTATAGAAGGGATGGACTGCACCTAAATTAAGAGGGTGCAGATCAGCTGGGAATGAAGATGGCCAAAAAGTTAGAGGGGTTTCTAAACTAGGTGATGTGGGGGGAGGGTCCAGAGGTAGAGATAGTAAGCGCAGAACATATTCCAGAGGGTAGAATGGGGGCATAGTGGTAGGGTAACCAAAGCACATAAACCCAAGGTAAGTAGAGTAGCAAATCCTAGTTGCAATCTTGGAACACCCAATAAGAGGATAGTATGCAACGGTCTAAACTAAGTGGCATGTTCACTAATGCCAGGAACCTGGCGGACAAGATGGGTGAACTAGAGATACTGTTATACACGGAGGATTTGGAGGGAATTTCAGAGACGTGCTTCAACAGCTCTCATGGTTGGCTGGCAACCATTCAAGAGTATACCCTTTATTGCAAGGATAGAGAGGGTAAAAAAGGGGGAGAGGTATCCTATATAAAAGAGAAATGTGATAAGCACTACACACTGTAGCAAAAGCTACTGAGGTAAGTATCCACAACAACCATCCAAACCATTAACAACTGAATCTGTGATGACTAATGGTGAATAAAATACATAACTAGTGAAAAATATAAATATGAAACTGTGAATCCTAATCACAAAGGTAAACCAAAATGATAATGGAGATGTGCAATGTCCTATGTAGGGAGAAGGTGTCTTTTAACAGAAGAAAATGATGGTAGGCGTCAATAAGGCCATCTTCTCAAAGATGGCTGATGGTGAATCACAGTAAAAATAAAGAAGCATCCATAACCAGTCTCCCTGAACTCTCACCTTACTGCAGCTGGATATGGGCATGTAGCATGGGTGTATGCGTATCAGGGGATGTGTGTCACAATCCTTCCCAATAGTATCCTCTACAGTGGCCACTTTCCTCTGTGACTGGCTCTGATCCCAAATGGATGAAAGATCTGTGAGGATGCTCAATGCTCTGTATGAACAAGAGGGAGAGAGAGAGAGGAAAGAACGGATGCTTCCAATAGTGAAGTATGCTTATAAAAAGGGGGGTTGTTTATTAATGTACTTAAAATTGGACTCTTCCATAAATATGAGGTGTTTGTGCAAAAATAGTATAGGACGCAGCGTTCACAGCGCCGTCTTACGTGTCTCTGTTGGCCTCTGGTGTCACGTGATCTCGAATCCCTACGCCGTTACGTCACGTACCTTGTGACTTCATCAGGGGAACCTGATTGGTTATCGAGACACTGTATAAATATAATGTTTCGCCATTTTCTCGTAGTCCGTGATCCGGACACGGAGCGGCCATTTTAAAAGGTGGAATAGCTCTATAGTGGTCTGCAATGTACTTGAGAAATAGACATATAAAAAATATAAAATGCTTATATATCAATTAACTGCTCGGTGAGTGTTAGTGTAAGAAACAATATTGAATCTTACACACTCAATATCGGCATATGAAATAAAGCTAGACGTAGATTAGATAAATGGCGATCTAAAGTATGTATAAATTGCACCATTATAGATGATGTGCATAATGGAAAAACACTGGACTAAACAATAAATAGAGAGGTATATCAAAACACAATCTGTATATCATCTCCTAGGACAATACCACTAGTGAGCAGTATATATATTTGTCTTATCAGACATGTATATGGCTATTCCTTAACCACTTGACCACTGGGCACTTAAACCCCCTTCCTAACCAGACCAATTTTCAGCTTTCGGTGCTCTCACAATTTGAATGACAATTACTCAGTCATACAACATTGTACCCATTTGAAATTTTTGTCCTTTTTTTTTCACACAAATAGATCTTTCTTTTGGTGGTATTAGATCACCTCTGGGTTTTTTATTTTTTGCGCTATAAAAGAAAAACGACAGAAAATTCTGTAAAAATAAATAAATAAAAACTTGTTTCTGTCATATTCGCAGGTCATTTCTCACACACAGCATATGCATACCACAAATGACACCCCAAAACACATTCTGCTATTCCTCCCGAGTATGGCGATACCCCAAGTGTGCGACTTTTACACGGCGTGGCCACATACAGAGGCCCAACATGCAGGGAGCACCATCAGGCGTTCTGGAGCACCCAGGCCAATTCTGACATTTCTCTCCTACATGGAAAAATCACCATTTATTTGCTAGAAAATTACATAGAACCCCAAAACATTATATATGCAGAGTATTGGGGTATTGCGGAGTATTGGGGTATTGCGGAGTATTGGGGTATTGCGGAGTATTTGGGTATTGCGGAGTATTGGGGGCATTGCAGAGTATTTGGGTATTGCAGAGTATCGCACAGGGCATTGGGGTATTGCAGAGTATTGCGCAGGGTATTGTAGAGTATTGGGGTATTGCAGAGTATTGCGCAGGGTATTGCAGAGTATCGGGGTATTGCAGAGTATCGAGGTATTGCAGAGTATGGGGTATAGCAATGTATGGGGTATGGCAGGCAGAGTATGGGGTATTGCAGGCAGAGTATTGGGGTATTGCAGAGTATCGGGGTATTGCAGAGTATGGAGGTATTGCAGAGTATGGGGTATGGCAGAGTATGGGGTATGGCAGGCAGAGTATGGGGCATGGCAGGCAGAGTATGGGGCATGGCAGGCAGAGTATGGGGCATGGCAGGCAGAGTATGGGGCATGGCAGGCAGAGTATGGGGCATGGCAGGCAGAGTATGGGGCATGGCAGGCAGAGTATGGGGTATTGCAGGCAGAGTATGGGGTATTGCAGAGTATTGCGCAGGGAAGGATGGCTGGATCTGTGACTGCAGTTGTCACAGATCCAGCCACAGCACTGCTGACACCCGCTCCCCCCCTCCTCTCTGTACCGAACGGTACAGAGAGGAGAGGGAGGAACCGGCGTCATCAAATGACGCCGGTTTGTTTACAAGTGATCGCTCCGTCATTTGACGGAGCGATCACGTGGTAAACGGCCGCGATCAGCGGCAATTTACCGTCATCTGTGATGCGCCGGGTCTTCTAGACCCGGCGAGCACGGACACTTCCGCGAGCGCGCCCCAGGGGACGCGCAAACGCGGAAGTGCACGAGGACGTCCTGTCAGAGTAACTCGACCGCGCTGTAGCAGTATTTTTGCTATAGCGCGGTCGGCAAGTGGTTAATCATGCAAGGACTATACCTCAATTCTCCCAAACAGACCTAAAATCATCTATAAAAGGGCTCCTACTTTAAGGGATATGTTAGTACAATCGGTCATTGCACCGCCCCCAAAACCTAGTTACTCTCTTTTCAATGGAAAGGGTTCTTCCCTTGTAGGAACTGTTACGCATGCAGATATTCTAAACCATTTCAAGGAAAAATAACTGAGTTTGTTGGTAACAGTACAGGACACACGCACACCATTAGGGACTTTATAGGGTGCCATACGGAAGGAGTAATTTATGTACTTCAGTGTGATTGTAAATTACAATATGTGGGCAGAACCAAGAGGGCCCTCAAAGTTAGGATAGAGGAGCACATACGTAACATCGCTAAAGGATTTCCGAAACATAGTGTATCACGACATTTTGCAAAGGTACACAACCAAGACCCTACACAACTGCAATTCTGGGGTGTGGAGAAATATAAAGAGTCATGGAGGGGTAGTCATAAAATTCGAGCAATAAGTCAGAAAGAGTCACGCTGGATACATACCCTGAAGACACTAACCCCAGGGGGAATGAATGTGGACTTTGACCTCAATTGTTTTTTGAGTCATTTTTAAGATTTAACCCCTGTGTATAGTTACCGACTATGGGTCATATAGTTTTCATATTATCCACCTTTATTCATCATTACCTATTTTTATCTGTGGATTTTTTACCTGTTTGTTCATCTTAAATAATATGTATACAGGGGGCGTGGCCAAGCCGGCAATGAAGATGGACGCCTAAGTGCAGCTCTCCGGCCACCTCAGAGAAGCACATTGGAATTAGCGGCACTTAAAAGCCTTAGCGGTTGCCCAAAACTACCTCACAAGCTCAGCGCAACTACCCTCCATACATCCTGAGCAGCGCCAGACCGCAAACCGTCACCGCCCGAAACCGCCGGTAAACAGCGCGCCGGACCGGGGGAAACGCCTCAGGAAACACCGCGGCTTGGGCCTAGTCGCGGAGCGGAGGACGGCGGCCATACTGGACCTCGCTTAAACAGCTCCGGACGGCTCCACAGACTCCCCCTAGCTCTCCTACGCCTCACTAACGCCCGGAACGGCGACAGAGGGACCCGAGGACGCCACCACAGGTTTCCTCTCCAGGTACCAGACACCTGAAAGGCCGCAAATCCGGCCAGCAGCCAGAGTCGGCGGCCATATTGGCCCTCACAGGGGTGACTTCTCCCACACAATACCTGCTCCTCCAGATTCCCCACCGTTCCCTCATCCAGTGGAACGGATACCTGGCAATTAAGGGGCCCTAGTAACTTTAACAGCACTCGGAACATATTGCAGATAGGGCTAAGGTCTCATATAAGCCCTCAGGTCAGTGGCCATATTGATTCACCCACAGAGAACCCAATATTCACTATACCGCCCCCCCTCCCTGCTAATACCCAACACTTCTGCAGTCCATTGTCAGGATACCCACAATTTAACCATTCCTAACTGCCCCAAGGGAAAGAACTGCCTGTCATAAAAAGTAAAACTGCCTGACAGACTGGATAACATGGGGACTGCCTCCCGTGGTTCCTCAGGTTCTCGGTCCCGCTCCCCACGAGGACACACCGGGCCACAAAACCAAAATACTCCAGAAGTTTTTCGCACGCCCCGAGGAAACTTGGCGCAGACACGCCGGGGCTCCCCTCAAGACCTAATACAAAACACCGCACAGGACCAAGCGGATATAGTGCTTAGTGCATCAGATGCAGTGCCTCCACCGCCACCGGGTAGAGGCCAGGGTGATTTGCAGCCCACTACAGGTTCACACCTCAGTATTACAGATCTGAAAGCGGTGGCAGCAGATATCAAAGACACCCTATCGGCGGCCATTGCTGAGCTCCGCATTGACCTGCGCTCACTATCTGATAGGGTCACTCGCACCGAACAGACACTGGATGAACATGATACAGTTCTCCAGAAATCAACAAGAAAAATCGACGACCACACCCTCCAGCTAAGGGAAGTGAACCGTCAACTGGAAGATCTAGACAATAGGGGCCGTCGCCGAAATTTGCGTGTGAGAGGGCTACCTGAATCAGTCGAAGGAGAACAAATCCAAAATGAAATTACTGCCCTGTTTAACTCCATACTAGAGAAACCTCGGCAGACAGCCATTAATTTCGAACGGATCCATCGCGCTCTTCGTCCCCGGGGAAAAGACACGGATCCCCCTAGAGATATAATCTGTTGCCTAATTGACTTTAAGCTAAAAGAAGAAATACTGCGCAGAGCAAGGGGTCAAAGGCTCTACTGCGGAGAGACCACAGTTCAATTGTATCAAGACCTCTCAGGAATAACTCTTCAACACAGACGTGACCTCAAGCCACTTCTGGAAGCCTTAATATCGAGAGGAATTAGATATAAGTGGAAATTCCCTTTCTGCCTAGCTGCATCTCACCAAGGCCGCAACGCCTCTTTAAGAGTGCCGGAAGACTTGCCTAAATTTTGTGAAACGCTCGGCTTACCACCAATTTCTGTACCAGATTGGTATGCACCATACCGCCGCTCGGTAGGCAGATGGGGCAAACCGCCTGAAACACCTATGGAGACCGAAACGACAAATTTTCGAAGGAGAAGATCCCCGTCCACCCCAAGACATCCCCAAGGCTCACGTGGAGCAAGAAGGGACCAAGACCAGTTGACCCCCCTGGATGCCCGTAGGGCCAGGATCGACAACTGAGAATAAGTGAAGTAACGTTTCTCCCTAACACTTTCTGAGGTCAGAACACCCAACTTTTGGACCTTCGTCAATTGAAGAGACTAGTCAAGAGAGGTCTACGCGATACTCTTCAGAAGACACCCCAATCGAAGACACAAGCTTTCGATGGGAGTAAAACAGACCTCTATTGGAATGGCTGTGCCACAAAGACTGCCTCAGAGACTTGACGTTCCATACAGATAAGTTTTTAATAAGGTTACACACGGTTCCTAGTATAGACAAAGGGTATTTAGTAGATGTATTTGACATTATACAGGGCAAACGTCTTCCCTTATGGGGGAAGAAGGACACCCCGAGTTGTTAACCTAGTAGGGAGGAGGAGGGTCTGTCAGTCCTGAAAAGATATCAAGGTGGCTGGATATACATACCCATTTAGGTGTTGAGTAAGGGTACACATTATTTATGCCCCTCGGAAAGATGGACTCATTCTGAGAGACCCCTCAAAACAACATACTGAATCCCGGCTTGTTGGTAAAGTAATACTTAATTTTGTTGCACACAGTGCTATTCGAATTTATGCTCGCAATATCTGCCTTCTCTCAGCATGACTCTATTCTGGGGTGGCATGGACATGTTTGAATTTTTGTTATCTCTAATCGTAGATCAGTTCTCGAAACCATATTTAAGTATTTTAGTATTTCAGTATTGTTTCATTCCATTGTCTTGGTATTGGTCAACCCCACAACGGTGGTGCACCTGTGCTTCTAGGCTCCCTTGGGAGGGTGGGAGCGGGGTGCTCACCGTACTAATCCGATTAATTTGTATATATAGGAAGTGGGTGAAGTACATTTCACCACTTAATCGGTTACTGTAAGTATAAGGTGTTGGAGACCCCCCATTAGACTTCTGTGTAACACTACAGTTCCCTCTGATACCTCTTGGGTTCCCCCCATCCTGCCCAGATCCTTCCTAGTGTTTTACCCCCCCCCCATCAAGGATCCTCTATAATACAAAATGACTACAACCTTGAACCCTTCATTTACGGATAGGACGGGAAGACCCTTAGAGCGGATAAAATTATACTCACTAAACTCCCGCGGCCTGAATACCCCTGAAAAGCGATCACGCCTATTGTATACATTATGGAAGGAAAAAATTCACATTGCACTTCTACAAGAAACGCACTTCCGATCTGACGGAATTCCAAAACTTACCGATAAAAATTTCCCCTTGGTATATCACGCCCCTAACAATACAGCGAAATCTAAGGGAGTGTCGATCCTGATCTCACGGCGTTGTCCCTTTCAGGTCGAAGAAACTCTAAGAGACCCAAATGGCAGATTCATTTTTATCCGCGGATCTCTACACAACTTAACATACACAATCGCTAACATATATGCGCCAAACACGAAACAAGTAGCCTTTTTTCGTTCTGTAACATACCAATTAACGGCCTTCCAAAGAGGTACACTTATCTTAGGCGGAGACTTTAATGTCCCATTGCAGCCAATTCTAGATACGTCCAATGGATCTTCATGCATTAAATTTAATGCCCTAAGGACAATCAAATCTTGCCTAACCACACTGTCCCTTCACGACGCTTGGCGTACCCTATACCCCAATGTAAAAGACTTCACATATTACTCCCCCTTACACAAGAAGTACTCAAGGATTGACCATTTCTTTGTATCACAGGCCGACCTTACAGCTCTGGTGGATGCAACCATAGACCCCATGCTATTATCCGACCACCACCCAATAACCATCACACTTTCAATCCCCTCTCACCGGGCTAGATCACCCATCTGGAGACTGGATGACTCCATCCTGTTAGACAAGTCCAACATTACGAGCATCTCGAAGGTCTTATCTGACTACTTCCGAGAAAACACAATAGAAGACTCCCCCTCTCCACTGGTGTGGGCTGCACACAAATGTGTGGTTCGAGGATCGTTTATCTCCATAATGGCTAAAAGGGCTAGAGCACGCAAAGCACGGATTGTTGAGATGTCTGACAGGATCAAAGCCTTGGAACTTACACACAAACGCACGTTAGCATCCCAGGTACAAGAAGATTTAGTGAAAGCAAGAGAGGAACTTCTTGGGGAGATTAGGAAAAGGCTTTTACGTAAATATACCCTAACTAACAAACTGTTCTACGAACATGGTAATAAGTCGGGCAAACTTTTGGCCGCCGCCCTACAAAAGAAAAAAGCCTCTTATACCATTAATACTATTACAACAGCAACCGGTAATTCCATTGCAACCAATAACGAAATTGCTGAACAGTTCGTAAAATATCTATCTAACCTATACAATCTACAACCACCAACACCATCACTTACAACGCCAAATAGAAAGACCTTGATTGAGGATTTTCTAGCTGAGCATTGTCCATCCTACTCCACACCCGAAGACATTGTGGATCTTGGCTCCCCAATCACCATGGAAGAAGCCACCCAAGCATTAAAACAACTTAAACCCGGGAAAAGCCCGGGCCCGGATGGCTTACCGGTCAGCTATTACAAGGCCTTCACCGACCTACTACTACCAAACTTTTTAACAACTTTCAATGACGTCATTGACTCCCCATCCTACAACAAAGACCTCCTGGAGGCGCATATTTCTCTAATCCCCAAGCCAGGTAAAGATACTACCCACGTTTCCAACTATCGCCCAATCTCACTACTAAATGTGGACATTAAACTATACGCCAAAATTATTGCCAACCGTCTTATTCCACTGATCCCCAGTCTAATCTCAACAGAGCAGGTTGGGTTTGTCCCGGGTAGAGAAGCCAGGGACAACACCACCAAAGCTCTCAACATACACCATTGGCTAACAACCTCTAATAAAGCCGGATTCTTTTTGTCCCTAGATGCTGAGAAGGCATTCGATAGAGTGGCCTGGGATTACATGACAGCGGTGCTGTATAGAATTGGTTTACCGGTCCGTTTTGTCCAAATGATCCTGATGCTATACTCTGCTCCTTCGGCGCGGATTAGGGTTAACGGCCACCTATCGGATGCCTTCTCCATAGCCGATGGAACTCGTCAGGGTTGCCCTCTTTCCCCCCTCATTTTCATCCTTTTAATGGAACCCCTCCTCAGAAGATTGCAGGCCAACGCCGCTATTAGGGGGATTGAGATCCGGGGGAAACAATATAAGATTGCCGCATATGCGGATGATGTTCTGATGTTCCTCTCTGACCCAATCACCTCGATTCCTAACCTCCTATTAGATTTCAAATTATTTAACTCATTATCTAATCTCCAAATAAATTTTGATAAATCAACAGCGCTAAACGTCACCCTGCCGACCACAACAATAGACTTATGTAAAAAGAATTTTCCCTTTAAATGGGAAACAGAACATATCACATACTTAGGTATCAAAGTCCCGAAAAACTTAAATAAACTGTTCGAACTCAACTTTCTGCCGGCCTTGATGTCTATTAAGACAGACATGTCGGACTGGAATAAGGGCAAAATTTCGTGGTTTGGCAGGGCATCAGTACTTAAAATGAATGTCCTCCCACGGATTTTGTACCTTCTTCAAGCAATCCCAATTAGGCTCCCACAGACCTTTTTTAACACATTCAAGAGGCACTGCAGAAATTTTCTTTGGGCAGGTAAAGCTCCGAGACTAAGCTGGGCCAAATTGATCCAACCAAAGTGCAGCGGCGGCCTGGGCGTCCCTGACATATCCACTTACCACAAAGCCTGCCTTCTCACGAGACTTGTCGACTGGCACCTCCATGGGTCTAACAAAGAGTGGGTCGAAGTGGAAAATGCATATCTTAAATTTCCCATCTCCCATTTACCCTGGATAAAACCTGGTTCAATTCCCAAAAACTGCATAGAACATCCATTAATCGGGCCCACGATATTAAATTTTAAAGCAGCATGTAAAACCCTCAAAATAAACCCCTCTCCTGGTCCATTGACGCCTCTATCACTTAGCCCAGACTTTCCTCCCGACGTAACCTTTACTCACCCAGTTTCGGATCCGACTCTTCAGACACTCCGAGCACACCATTTTTACCAAAGTGGCAAGTTGTTAGCATATCCGGACCTGGTCACCAAGCTTCCGCACATCTCCATTTCTGTTTTTAAATACCTCCAATTTAAACACTTCTTTAGCTCTACCCGGTCAAAATCGTGGTGGTGTAGAGATCTGTCACCCCTAGAGCAGATATGTGCTTCCAAGGTACCCATGCGCCATCTAATCTCGATTTTATACTCCCTGCTCTCCCAGGATAAAATTCTTATCACTAACACCCGAACTGCCTGGGACACCGACCTTACCCTACGTTTATCTGACGAGGACTGGAAACTTACCTGGGAATACACACATAAAGGCTCTATTAGTGTAACAGCACAAGAAAATAGATACAAAATTTGCACTAGATGGTATCGGACACCTGACAAGCTTCATAAAATTTTCCCGACAGTGTCCTCAAATTGCTGGAGATGTGAGGGAGCAGAGGGCTCATTTCTACACATTTGGTGGGAGTGCCCCTCATTGACACAATTCTGGAAAACGGTACACGAACGCATAGTCCAGGTCACTACCCTGCCAATAGCTTTCTCCCCAGAACAATTCTTACTACATCACTCTCCCATAACAAAATCAAAATATCAACATTCTCTGGCGCTCCATCTAATAAACGCGGCCACACAGTGCATCCCTCTGTACTGGAGATCCAAAATCCCCCCGACAATTGATGACTGGCTGAAAAAAAAGGGTAAACAAAACAGAAGAAATGGAAAGATTAATACATCAAGCTAAAGATTCACATGGAAAATACAGACACACATGGGCAAACTGGTTGCATTACATAGATTCCCTTACACAACTAGCGGTCCCCAGTCTTACAGATCCTTTATCGACACCGGGAAGGGGAGACGTCGGTTGACCGGAATTCTCACCCCCCTCTTAGCCATTGTTCCCCCCCACCACTTCCCTTTACTGTCCTCCCAAGAGCAGAAAGGAACCATTAAGTTGGGTACAAAGTAGCACTAGGCAAAGGTGTGCTGATAGTTCTGAGAAAGAAACCTTCTTACTAAGAGGTGTATTCCCCTACATGTCACCCACAGATTGTTCCCTTTACGGGGTGGGTGGGATGGGGAGAGTCACTTCTCACTTTCTGAAGTGTTAGCTGATTGAGGATGTTTTGTCTTATTTTTACTGTTCTTTCATAAGGTTTATAGGTCAGTCACTTTAATTCCTACGTCTTCTTTTTTCTAGAAAGTCTATCAATGCTTTCACTGCGGGGGTTCTATTCTGTTGTCTCTAAATTGAATCCCAAAGAGCAGAAAGGAACCATTGAGTTAGGTACAAAGTAGCACTAGGCAAATGTGTGCTGATATTTTTGAGAAAGAAACCTTCTCACTAAGAGATACATTCCCCTACTTGTCACCCACAGATTGTTCCCTTTACGGGGTGGGTGGGATGGGGGGAGTCACTTCTCACTCTCTGAAGTGTTATCTGATTGAGGATGTTTTGTCTTATTTTTACTGTTCTTTTATAAGGTTTATAGGACAGTCACCTTAATTCCTACGCCTTCTTTTTTTCTAAAACGTGTATCAATGTTTTCACTGAGGGGGTTCTATTCAGTTGTCCCTAAATTGAATAAGCTTGTTTATGACATATTGCATATTCACCACTTTATGTACTGTTTTAATATGAACAATTCTGTATTGCATAAATACTCAATAAAAATTTTCCTTTAAAAAATAATATGTATACATTGTTCATATGCATAGTCATGTGTTTATTTGATGGCCTCGGGTTGGTGATGGTGCAGTGATACCGAAATTCTGTTGCTGAGGTTGAATTTATGCAGAATTTTTAATTCAATTTCCTATTGGAATTGTATTAATTCCTATTAGCTACATCTCCATGGTAGAGATTGGCTTGTTTTTATCCCATTTTTATATATTTTTTATATTTTCTATCTATTTTTATATTAGTTACTGATATTTTATAATTTTTTTCTTATTGTCCATACACCCGTATATATACTTTTATATATTTTTATTGAGGTATAGTCCTAGCCATATACATGTCTGATAAGACAAATATATATATATACTGCTCACTAGTGGTATTGTCCTAGGAGATGATATACAGATTGGGGCAGATCCACGTACATCGGCGCATATATAGGCCGGCGTAGCGCATATCATTTCCGCTACGCCGGCTAAACTTAGAGAGGCAAGTACCGTATCCTCAAAATATTTGCGCCCGACGATGCGCCGGCGCAACGTAAATTCCGAGGCGTAATCCGGCGTAATTAAAAGTAGGAAGGAAGTGGGCGTGTTCCATTGAAATGAGCCGTGACCCCATGTAAATGAAGGGCCGAACGGACGGCGCATGCGCAATGACGCTGACTATGTTCAGCGCCTCTGCGCATGCTCAGAACTCGGCCCGGCATAATCAGTGAGATATGAACTAGGCCCGGCGTAATTAGTGAGATACGCCCAGGGCATAAATACGCCCAGACATGCGCCCCTGACTATGTTCAGCGCCTCTCTGCGCATGCTCAGAACTCGGCCCGGCGTAATCAGTGAGATATGAACTACGCCCAGACATGCGCCCCTGACTATGTTCAGTGCCTCTCTGCGCATGCTCAGAACTCGGCCCGGCGTAATCAGTGAGATATGAACTAGGCCCGGCGTAATTAGTGAGATACGCCCAGGGCATAAATACGCCCAGACATGCGCCCGTCTAGTGCAAAAGTACATCCTCTTGTTTCCCCCCTGAAGCAAGGTACTTTTGTTCTTTTGTTTGTAGCTGTTTGTTTTACAGCCATGTCAGCAGCTCGGAAGAAGAGAAACCTTAATTTCTCCCCACAGGAGAGGGCGATCATTATTAGGGCCATGGCCCAGTATGATAGGTATCTCCATGGGGAAGAGAGTGCCAATACCACCCAGGACAGGAGGAGGGAGATCCTGGCGCTGATTGCTGATGATGTGAATGCTTTGGGGAGTGAGACCAGGAGCCCCAATGAGATTTTAAAAAAGATCAATGATCTGCGGTGCCTGGTCAAAGGTAAGCAGGCCAGGATGACCACTCATGCCAGGGGCACTGGAGGGGGACCAGCAACTACGGAGACGCTCACTGCTGAGGAGCGGGTGGTTGCCCAGTGCCTCCACAGGCATCAAGTGGAGGGAGTTCCTGGCTTTGACTCCATTGAGGAGGTCTTGAGGACAGGTAAGTGTGTTTTATCTCCTATCTGGTGTGTAGCATGTGTGGGGGTGGAAGGGAACATGTGACAAGTGTGTGGATCCTCCAACATGTGAATGTTTTGTGTCATCCACAGATGTGCAGGAGGGTGCTGGGCCATCTGGCCAGTCCACACCATCCCCTGGACATCAGGCTGAGCCAGACCACCTGGCAAGCCCGGAGTCCTCTGTGGAAGGGAGTGGCCACACCTCTCCTCATGAGGTGGTTGAGGAGGAGGAGGTCACCAGTGGCAATGAGGTGAGGCTCCATTTGGAGTTGTCTTCCCCTGTTGCTGGCACCAGTCAACTCACCATCAGTGGTAGCCCCTCCCGCTCCTCCCCCAACAGGGCTTCCCCCCAAGGGTCTCCCCTTCTCCTAGGCCCCAAGCCACATCAGGACCCAGGAAGGTGACCAGGAAGACAAGGGGGGTGGCAGACGTTCTGCCAGAAAACCTCTGGAGGGACCAGGCCCGCCATCCTGGGTGAGGTTGTGAGGAGTATGGGCCACATGGCCCAAAGCATGGCCTCCATAAAGGAATCTGTGCAGGATGTTGGATGCAATTCCTCAGCTGTGGTCACCTGCATGGCTGATCTGCAGACCACCACAGCAGGCGTGGGTGAGGAGGTCTACGCCCTGACAGAGGCAAACACGGCAGCCATCCAGGCGGGAGTGAGGCTGTAGAAGGACACCAATGTGGTCCTCACCCGCATTGCCCTGGCGTTGGAGGGCAGGCCGCCAGGTTTGCAGAGACCAGGGCATTCTTCTCCTCCTGATTCCCCCCCCCCACATGAGTCTCCCAGGTGTGGGTCACGGCAGCGCTGTTAAGTTTTTTTGTTTTTTATGTTCGACTCAGGTTATGAGTGTTTTATGTTTATTTTTGTATTATATATATGTTTTTTGTAGCCCAAGCACACGGTTAGTAGTGCAGGCTACAGTGTAAGGAAAAAAGATGAGTTGCGCTTAGAATCACAACCTAATGTGAAAAAATAAATAAAGTGCAGGTGCATAAATAACTGTGATGATGCCCAAGTATTATGTGAAGACCTTGCGGAGTAAACACAATAATCAGCTAACTTGGATAAGTAACAATTATAAAAATAAATTGCAAGTGCATAAATAACTGTGATGATGCCCAAATAATATGTGAGGACCTTGCGGGGTAATCACACTAATCCACTAACTTGGATAAAGCATTTAGATAAAAACTCTGTTAGTCCATTAAAGGTGTACTCAGATCATAGAGCAAATAATGTATAGTCCCAATGTGAGGGAAAAAAACACCAACAAGACACCAGAACACATAAATGTCCAGATAAATGAGCAGAAACAATTGCAGAGTAAGGGTATGTCCAGGGACTGATCCGCCACTGATCTCAGGTTTAGAAGAATCATATAATCCCACCGAAAGGCAAGTAAAGATGTACTCTTACCAGATCCAGGATTAAAGAAGGCATGTCAATCCACTCAGGCCATGGAGAAGAAGGGCAAACTCGACCACTGCTGACAGGTACGGTCGCCACTGAAATTTTCTCCACAGTGCTTGCGACTCCACATCCATTCGAGGAACCAGGGAAGGAATAAGGCTCAAAATGTGAAGTACCATCAAGCGCTTTTATTTAAAAAAAAATGTGCAGCATATACACACTATGGTACATTTAAAATTGCAAGCAAATTAGATAAAACGTGCGCCCGTCAGGCTACAGTGTGACTGATGTATGAATGTGGGGGTGACATTCCTGCCGGAAAAGGGGTGTAACCCTCGGTTGTTGGGGAGAAGTGATCCCCAGGACCAGGGAGAAGTGATCCCCAGGTCCGTGTGAATGGTGTATGAATGTACAGCAACATATTTGGAGCCTTGTCGTGGCATTGCTGCTCCCAAATCCTGATTGGTGGACTTGGGCTAATCCAATTTGATGAGGATGTGGGGTGTGTGCTAGGGACCACAGTGGTGTGCATGCGTGCATTCTGCTTGTGCCATGATGAATGTGTGGGTTTAATGTGCAAAGATGCCTACTGTGAGGTATCTCCTGACAGCTGTTCCCTCAGAAGACGGGGTAGCCTCGGTTAGGGGGGGAATGTCTGGTTCGGGGGTCAGGTCCTCACGTAGGTCAATCTCCAGGCCCTTTCTCACGGCAAAGTTGTGCAGCATGCAACATGCCCCGATGATCTGGCACACAAAGTTTGGGGAATACAACAGGGTACCCCCAGACTTATCCAGGCATCGGAAACGGGACTTTAGGAGGCCAAAGGTGCGTTCCACCACTCCACGGGTACGTACGTGTGCATCATTGTATCTTTGCTCTCCTGGGGTTTGGGGATTCCGGTATGGAGTCATGAGATGGGGTCCAAGTGCATATGCAGAGTCACCTGGAAGGGAAAAGACAGGAGGATGTTAGCCGTGCATGTGCCCCTCGTGATGTCTGCATCATGGGGGCGGACAGTCATGCCTGACACCCATGTCACTCACCAACCAGCCAGCTGTCCCCATACACGTTCTGTTCAAATTCTGTTGGGATGGGGCTTTGACGGTATATGTAGCTGTCGTGGCTGGACCCTGGGTGTTTGGCACGGACGTGCCATATGAGGCATTGGGCATCGTCTATCACCTGTACATTGATGGAATGCCAGTGCTTCCGATTGCGGTATATGTGCTCTGTGTCATGGGGGGGGCCGTAGTGCCACATGGGTGCAATCAATGGCCCCCACGGTGCGTGGGAATCCTGCAATTCTGACGAAATCCCGCATTGCCTTCACCCGCAGATGTTCCTGGGTGGGTCTGATGATTTGGTTGGCACGCATCTGCTAATGGAGGATTGTGCCATCCCAGCCACAACTCCACTTGTACGCTGGAACGAGCCACTGGCAAGGAAATGGAGTTTTGCCAGTACCTTGACCAGTGGCTCCACTGCATGTGAGCGGTGTGTCTGGCTGGTGATGTCATCTTTCAGGGTTGTGGTTAATTCCAGGGTGGCAGTAGGGCTGAATCTGAAGATGCGATACACCTCAGAATCCACCATGCCAAAGACGTTTATGCACGGTCGGTATATCCGCTCCCGTGCCCTCCTCCTTCTACGCGCATCTAAAGCCAGTAGTATAGCTATGACCATGGATGCCCCTGGCATGTTGGCATACAGATTGTTGTCCTGCAAGTGTGGATGCTCAGCTCGTCCCTAACGGTGCTGCTTGAAGCTGACCTGCACACGTCTGGTGCAAAGTTAAAGCTGCTTTTATGAGGGGTAACGTTAGACCGGACGTATGTCTTATGCGCGGCGCACGTAGCCCGCACGTACGTTCATGGATCGCCGTATCTCCCTCATTTGCATATTTGAATAGCAAAACAATGGTGCGTCCAGCGTATATTTGCGCCCACGATGCGCCGGCGCAGAAAAATTACGTCGGTCGGAAAAACTATTTTTCAGGCGTAACTCGTTTTGTGGATACGGCGCATAGATACGACGGCGCATATTTACACTTACGCCTCGCATCTCGAGATACCCTGGCGTAAGTGCTTTGTGGATCTGCCCCATTGTGTTTTGATATACCTCTCTATTTATCGTTTAAGTCCAGTGTTTTTCCATTATGCACATCATCTATAATGGTGCAATTTATACATACTTTAGATCGTCATTTATCGAATCTACATCTAGCTTTATTTCATATGCCGATAGTGAGTCTGTAAGATTCAATATTGTTTCTTACACTAACACTCACCGAGCAGTTAATTGATATATAAGCATTTTATATTTTTTATGTGTCTATTTCTCAAGTACATTGCGGACCACTATAGAGCTATTCCACCTTTTAAATGGCCGCTCCGTGTCCGGATCACGGACTACGAGAAAATGGCGGAACATCGACTTCCGGTTTTGATTATATTTATACAGTGTCTCGATAACCAATCAGGTTCCCCTGATGAAGTCACAAGGTATGTGACGTAACGGCGTAGGGATTCGAGATCACGTGACACCACCGCAAGCCGGAGGCCAACAGAGACACGTAAGACGGCGCTGTGAATGCCGCGTCCTATACTATTTTTGCACGAACACCTTATATTTATGTAAGAGTCCAATTTTAAGCACATTAATAAAGAACCCCCCTTTTTATAAGTATACTTCACTATTGGAAGCATCCGTTCTTTCCTCTCTCTCTCTCCCTCTTGCTCACAGATCTTTCATTTTAACACTGATTTACTCACAGTAGCGCAGGAGCTTTCACTCATTTACTTAGAGCTATCTTATATATCAAGAATAATGTACAAGTGACTGTGATAGATGACATCACTAAAGGAGCTAGGGAGGAGGTGGAATACTTATGGGTAGAGCTCCAAAGGGATGAAGCTAAGGGTAAAAGAATACTGGGAGTATGCTATAGGCCCCCTAACCTGAGGGAGGAGGGGGAGACAAATCTCCTATCACAATTTGGATTAGCAGCAAGGATGGGCAAGTGTTATCATAATGGGGGATTTTAATTATCCAGACAGACTGGGCGGAGGGAACCACACATTCATCTAAGACTTGCCAGTTCCTAAATGTCTTGCAGGCCAATTTTATGGGTCAGAGGATAGACGCACCAACTAGAAATAAAGCGTTACTGGATCTACTGATTACCAACAATACAGACCTGATCACGGATGTGGAAATACGGGGCAATTTAGGTAACAGCGATAACAGGTCAATTGGCTTCAGTATAAATCACACAAATAGGAAAAATAAGGGGAATACAAAGACTGAATTTCAAAAAAGCGAACGCAAAAACCGTCGTGGATCGCCGTAAATGCTCATTAGCATACCCGACGCAGGAAAACGACGCAAACTCCACCCAGCGGCGGCCGAGGTACTGCATCCGTAAGTCAATTACACCTGTCGGATCTTAGGGCTATCTATGTGGAACTGATTCTATAAATCGGTCGCATAGATAGGACAAGAGATATGACGGTGTATCAGGAGATACGCCGTCGTATCTCTTTTGTGAATCTGGCCCAAAGAACACAGAGGAGAGATGG
Organism: Rana temporaria; assembly: GCF_905171775.1. NCBI lineage: Eukaryota > Metazoa > Chordata > Amphibia > Anura > Ranidae > Rana > Rana temporaria. Next base: position 100,983,869 of record NC_053500.1, read on the forward strand.
GTTTGCTTTAAGATATACAAGGAGAAAAATGCGCAATTCTGAGTACAACAGTTCGTTAATATTATGCAACAATGGAAAACAATAAATATATATGAAAATTATATATAAATGAGTAAAATAGTGTGCATGAGATTTGCACAGTAAAAAAGAGTCTATTGCTCCAGGTGGAGGGGGAGGGGGGGGGGGGGGGGGGGGGGGGTTGGTAATAGGGATGAAGTCCAGGGACGGACGGATGAGAGTTTTTGCAGGGGTCACAACTATAACCTCAGGGCTGCCATCATTGTAGAACAGAAACCGTGTTCCAAGACTGTAACAAAAAAGCAAAGGAAGAGGCGCCTCTGAGTGTAGATGTTTAAGCGTAATTTAATGTAAAAAAGAGTACATATAACTCACATTTTAGAGGTTAAAATAGACATTGTACAGGTTTCTTTGCGGGTGATCGTCAGTTCCGTCACTTGTAGTTCTCCTACTGCTGGGCACTTGTGCTGAGCAAAGCTGTCTCTCACTGCCGTGCGGTGTTGAGGCCGGCGGCGGTGGGGAGGAAAACTTATGAGCCAGTCAAACAAAGTGGAGGTGTTATTGGCAGTATGATGGTACTGATGACGTCACTGGATATTTATGCGACGCGTTTCCTAAGCGTTCGAACTGCGATGGTGCGGCAGTCGCGCTCCTTTATCAAGCTCCTTGATAAAAGAGCGCGACTGCCGCACCATCGCAGTTCGAACGCTTAGGAAACGCTTCGCATAAATATCCAGTGACGTCATCAGTACCATCATACTGCCAATAACACCTCCACTTTGTTTGACTGGCTCATAAGTTTTCCTCCCCACCGCCGCCGGCCTCAACACCGCACGGCAGTGAGAGACAGCTTTGCTCAGCACAAGTGCCCAGCAGTAGGAGAACTACAAGTGACGGAACTGACGATCACCCGCAAAGAAACCTGTATAATGTCTATTTTAACCTCTAAAATGTGAGTTATATGTACTCTTTTTTACATTAAATTACGCTTAAACATCTACACTCAGAGGCGCCTCTTCCTTTGCTTTTTTGCTTTAAGAGCATATTAAATAAGGGCATTAGCCAATGCATCCCATTGGGTAAAAAAGAGCAAGAAAAAGTCCTGGATGGCTTCCAATGTAAAAATGCATATAAAAGAAAAAGAGAAGGCCTTCAAAAAATACAAGGTAGAGGGATCATCATCAGCATTCAGACATAAAGAATGCAACAAGAAATGTAAGGGTGCAATTAGGGCGGCTAAGATAGAACATGAAAGCGGAGGAGAGCAAAAAATCACAAGAAATTCTTTATGTAAACAGTAAAATAGCATGTGGCAGTTATCGCCCTATTTCGCTACTAAATGTAGACCTCAAGCTATTTACAAAAATCTTGGCCACACGTATTCAACCACATCTAACAGCACTAATACATCCAGATCAGGTAGGCTTTATACCAAGTCATGAGGCCCGAGATAATACCATTAAAACCCTGAATCTTATCCATCTAGCCGGCCTCTCCAACATGCCCACTGTGTTCCTGTGAACGGATGCCGAAAAGGCATTCGAACGGGTCAGCTGGCCCTTTTTGTTTTCAGTCTTACGATATGTGGGTATGGGGGAGAGGATGGTTGGATGGATATCAAGCCTATACTCAAGATCAGAGGCACAAATCAAAGTAAATGGACTCAAGTCTGATTCCTTTCTTACTTCTAATTGCAACCGTCAAGGGTACCCTTTATCACCTCTCCTTTTTGCTCTCTCGCTGGAACCCCTCCTGCAAAGTAAGAACCTGTAAAAAGTAAAAACCTGGATATTTCGGGGATAAGAACCGGAGATACATATTATAAGGTCTCCGCGTATGCGGATGACTTTCTGTTCTCCCTTACAAAGCCAGCAATATCAATGCCAAAATTTGATGAGAGAACTGGGCCAATATGGTTCTAATTTAAAAATCAACATGACAAAATCAAAAGCAATGGGGGTATCTATGTCACCAATACAAATCAGTGCCCTGAAAGCAAATTTGAAATTTAGATGGACCTCGATGGCCCTTAAATATCTGGGCACGTATATTTCACCTAAACTGGACGAAATTTTTATGTTGAACTTCCTACCATTATTAAGCAGAGTGAAAACTCTACTGGCTAAGTGGGACAAAGGTCCCCTCTTGTAGTTTGGTAGATAAAATATAATAAAAATGTCAATCTGGCCTAAACTATCTTACCTATTTCAAACATTACCTATCCATATTCCTCCATAATTTTTCAATCGGACTAATGCATTGATAGCTGACTTTGTTTGGGCACATAAGAGGCCAAGATTACAATGCCAAATAATGACCATGCCTAAACAGTATGGGGGGTAGCAGTTCCAGACATACAGAAATATTATCAAGCGGCCCATATGGTGAGATTAATAGACTAGTGCATGCATACAAGCCTTAAAATATGGCCAAAGATTGAGCAATCACAGTGTAGGGTCCCATTGCGTCGGGCGGTTTGGTTCTTTAGAGACCTTAGTCCTGACCTCAAAAAGCACCCAACCTTGGGCCCTATCCTGCGGATCTGCTCACGAATATGTTCCACTACCGCACTGTCATCAGTTAACTCCCCCCTGTACCCCATTGCTCTCATACACTCTCGAAAATATATGGACTATGTCCCTCCATATATAAGGAAGTGGGAAAGGACATTGGATAGGACATGTATCCAGGCACAACATAGGCAGAATATAAATCTTGTGTTAAAATCTTCTATATGTACTAGGGCCCAAGAAACTCATTTCAAAATCATGACAAGATGGTATCGGACATCCTCATTACTTAATACATTTCTGCCGGAGATTCCGGACAAATGTTGAAGGTGGCAGGAAGAAAGAAGGACATTACTCCATGTTTTCTGGTCGTGCTCGAAGCTGCAGCATTTCTGGAGGGAGGTGCGGATAGCGCAGAAATTCACAGAGTTCAACCTCCCAAAAGATCCAGCTTTATTCTTGCTGCATGTCTCCAAAATACTGGGGAAAACCTACAGTAAATAAATCTTACGCCATCTTATTAATGGGGCCAGAGCGTGTATTGCCCGGCAGTGGAGAGACGCAAAACCTCCAACAATTTTCTCATGGGCTACACGAATCGAAGAGGTAAATAGGATGGAGGATTTGACATTATATCCCAAAACCGATATGACATCTATTCTGAAACCTGGGCACAATGGAACATATTTAAATACTCGGAGGAAGGGAAGTCCCTTTTTGAAACGTGAGATGGGGAAAAAGAGGGGAATGGGAGGACTCTGCTTCCTCTACCTCCCCTGCCGACTGGAGATATATTTCTTCTGGACGTTGATGTTAAAAAAAGGGGGGGAAGTTCGGGTATCCAGGAGGGGAAGAACCAAAGGAGACGGAATATTTCAATATAACTACTGTAGGTATATGTTGTATTTAAGATAAGAGGAAGGTTGTATATTGAATAGACCCGGGCACTCATTGGTTGGATGAATTAAATCAGTAAATGTGTTAATTAATATTTAATTGATATTTCTCCTGTATGCTGGACAAAGTAGATAAATAAATAAAGAAACTGGAAAAAAAGGGAAGACAGACCATATTGGCCCCATAAAGAATGAGGCAGGACATAAAACTGCAGTGTCTATCCTCATGACACATCACAGGGTTAACAGAGGACAGAATTAAAATTAGACTTGGGAAACGTAATAATAATAATAATCCAGGACCAGATGGCTTGCACCTGAGGGTACTTGGGGAACCTGGTCAAGTAATTTCCAGACCATTGTACTAACTAGAATGGTACCAGCTGATTGGAGAAAAGCCAATGTAGCACCAATATTTAACCACTTGACCACCGGGCCTATTTTGGCACTTCTCTCCTTCATGTAAAAATCACAATTTTTTTGCTAGAAAATTAATCAGAACCCCCAAACATTATATATTTTTTTAGCAGACATCCTAGGGAATAAAATGGCAGTCATTGCAACTTTTTTTCTCGCACGGTATTTGCACAATAATTTTTAATTTATTAAAAAATAACAACAGTAAAGTTAGCCCAATTTTTTTGTATAATGTGAAAGATGATGTTACGCCGAGTAAATAGATACCTAACATGTCACGCTTTAAAATTGCGCACACTCATGGAATGGTGCCAAACTTCGGTACTTCAAAATCTCCATAGGCGACGCTTTAATTTTTTTTACAGGTTACTATTTTCGAGTTACAGAGGAGGACTAGTGCTAGAATTGTTGCACACGCTCTAACGCACGCGACGATACCTCACATGTGGGGTTTGAACAGCGTTTACATATGTGGGCGGGACTTGCATGCGTGTTCGCTTCTGCGCGCGAGCTACCGGGGATAGGGGCATTTTAAAAACATTTTTTTTTCCATTTTATTTAAATTTTACTTCATTTTTTTATTTTTACACTTTTATTTTTTTTTATCACTTTTATTCCTATTACAAGAAAGACAAGGATGCGCCAATCTAAGTGCAATATGAAGGTTTTAATAAAATGCAATAAAAATAGAGCACACAGCCAAATGGCTACTCACAATTGCTAAATGTTACGGAGACTGTGGTCCGGGGTCACTGGTGGCCGATATCTCCTGGTCCAGGGAGAAGTCAGCACAGGATGGACAGAGCTGTAGATGGAACGCTGTGGTAGTCGAAACAACCATGCAGAGACACAGCAATCCGAGTGATCCGTCATACGGAGCAGCGTGCGTCTCAGCGTGGACCGCAGCCAGGGATCGTCGCACCGGAAGTGACGTGGCGTGACCTGCGGGAGAGGACCAATGGGATGGCACGTTTCACAGCTCCGCTGTTTCTTCAGATCCATGTAAACATCCCTTGTAATAGGAATCAGTGTGACAGGTCCTCTTTATGGAGAGATGTGGGGTCAATAAGACCCCACATCTCTCCTCCATGCTTACAAGCATGATATCGGTGAAAAAACATTCACCGATCTCACACCCACAGCCGCGATTGGGGCTTTGTTTACTTCCGGGTATGACGTCATAAATTCGCGCCCGGTCCTCCGATGGTCATAAAGATGATGATCTCTATGGTTCTGCAGCGAGCGCCGGCCGATTCGCTCTCCGGGCCCCCGATGGCACGGGAGAGCCTGGAGAATCACCGGATGGCGGCGGGAGGGGGGCACCCCCCCTGCTGCCTACAAGAACGATCAAGCGGCGTAACCGCCGCTTTGCTCGTTCTTATGGTGCAGAGAATCGGCGGCTGAAGACAGTGATATCTGAATGATGCCTGTAGCTGCAGGCATCATTCAGATATCACCACACAAAGAGAGGATGTATATTCTCATACTGCGGTGGGCAAGTGGTTAAAAAGGACCCAAAATACATCCCTGGGAATTACAGACCAGTTAGCCTAACATTAATAGTATGTAAGCTCTAAATGGGGATGATAATTGACCATATACAAGATTTTAGTAATGAGAACGGTATCATTAGCAGTAATCCGCATGGATTCATGAAGAATCGTTCTTCCCAAACCGATCTATTAACCTTCTATGAGGATGCGAGTTTCTATTTAGATAAAGAAAGGCCCGTAGATGTGGTGTATCTGGATTTTGCAAAAGCATTTCACACAGTTCCCCATAAACGTTTACTGTACAAAGTAAGGTCTGTTGGCATGGACCATGGGGTGAGTACATGGATTGAAAACTGGCTACAAGGGCGAGTTCAGAGGGTGGTGATTAATGGGGAGTACTCGGAATCAGGACCAATCCTGTTTAATTTGTTCATAAACGACCTGGAGAATGGGGTAAGCAGTGCAATCTCTGTATTTGCAGATGATACTAAGCTAAGCAGGGCAATAACTTCTCCGCAGGATGTGAAAACCTTGCAAAAAGATCCAACAAATTAATGGGGTGGGCAACGACATGGCAAATGAGGTTTAATGTAGAAAAATTTAAAATAATGCATTTGGGTAGCAAAAATACGAATGCAATTTATACACTTGGGGAATCTAGGATGTCAAAGGACCTGGGGGTCCTAGTAGATGATATGCTCAGCAATGGCATGCAATGCCAAGCTGCTGCTAACAAAGCAAACGGAATATTGGCATGCATTAAAAAGGGGATTAATTCCGGAGATAAAACGATAATTCTTCCGCTCTACAAGACTCTTGTCCAGCGGCACCTAGAGTATGCTGTCCAATTCTGGGCACCAGTCCTCAGGAAGGATGTATTGGAAAGGGAGAGAGTACAAAGAAGGGAAACAAAGCTAATATAGGGTCTGGAGGATATTAGTTACGAGAAAAGGTTGCGAGCACTGAACGTATTCTCTCTGGAGAAGAGACGCTTGAGAAGGGATATGTTTTTAATTTACAAATACCATACCGGTGACCCCACAATAGGGATACAACTTTTTTGCGGAAGGGAGTTTAACAAGACATGTGGCCACTCATTAAAATGAGAAGAAAAGAGGTTTAACCTTAAACTACGTAGAGGGTTCTTTACTGTAAGAGCAGCAAGGATGCGCAATTCCCTTCCACAGGTGGTGGTCTCCCCGGGGGGCATAGATGGTTTCAAGAAACTATTAGATAAGCACCTGAATGACCACAACATACAGGGATATACAAGTTAATACTGACATATAATCACACACATAGAATGGACTTGTCTTTTTTCAACCTCATCTACTATGTAACAATTCATGAGTAGAAAGAAAAACATAACAGTGTAAACATTTGAATGTATATACTCTTGTGTTTTTCTTTCTACTCATGAATTGTATACTTTATTCATAGTGATATATCATGCAGTATTTTGAGAAAACGTGTAGAACTGAAGTTACTGCATCAGTGCCAAAGCCACACGGAACTGCTGTGATGGTTTTAAGAATTATACCTTGATGGTGTTGCTTTTAACATTTTTGTAAACTCAATAAAATTGTTATTTTATTTAAAATTATTTTGTGAAGTATTGCCTTTGGCATCTTCAAAATCCCCATTGCTGTATACTTTCAACTTATTGGTCCCAAAACTTGGTTTGATTTTCTATTCCTTCACCAAATAATGTATTTAGGGACTACTACACTGATGCCCAGTTAGAATCCTTGTTTAAGTATCAGTTTGAGCTAGCTGTAATAACTCGGTCCTCTACCAGCAGCAATCATAGTTTGGAAGATGTCTCCTTGGCAATGCTTTCAGTCATGCATGACGAATTTACCTACACTGCCTTGTAAGTGTGCAAAATCTTTTTTTCCCATGGGGATCACATCATTTGAAGCTGTAAACCCTCTTTCTGTTTAAAACCATATCCCCACTTCCTAGTGTTGTGGGTTTTGTCCAAGTTCCCATTTTTGGGCTCAACTGTTTTTCCATCTCCTACATTGTCTAAACCCATCTCTTTTCTTGAGCTTTCCAAGACCTGTGTGTCCATTGTAGCGCTGACTTTTAGGCTTGCTATACTGCTTACAATCTACTCTTTTGTAGAATGTCTTCCAGATTCACTGAAATATTTTCAGTGTCCCATAATATTCTCACTATGCTATGCAAATCACAAGCTCCAAGTCACTGCTTATAATCTCCCCTCCTTACAGTGAGACTTACAGTCCATTACATAGTTGAAAAAAGATACAAGTCCATCTAGTCCAACCTATGTGTGTGATTATATGTCAGTATTACATTGTATATCCCTGTATGTTGTGGTCGTTCAGGTGCTTATCTTATTGTTTTTTGAAGCTATCAATGCCCCCCCCCCCCCGCTGAAACCACTGCCCGTGGAAGGGAATTTCACACTCTTATGCCGCGTACACACGGTCGTTTTTTGTGATGAAAAAAAAAAAATTTTTTAAAAACGTCATTTAAAATGACCGTGTGTGGGGAAAACGTTGTTTTATGTCTTCTGACATCTTTTGTGTCATAAAAAATGATCGTGTGTGGGCTAAAACAATGTTTTTAAACCCGCGCATGCTCAGAAGCAAGTTATGACGCGAGCTTGAATGGAACAGAGTGCCGCCGTACGTGCTGAACGTAACCACGCTTTGCTAGAGCATTTTGAAAAAACGATGGTGTGTAGGCAACGTCGTTTTTTAAAATGAAGTTCGAAAAACGTCGTTTTTTTTCATGAGAAAAAACTATGGTTTTTTACAAGACAAAAAACGACAGTGTGTACGCAGCATTACAGTAAAAAACCCTCTTTCTTCTAATTTTAAGTATCCATGTGTCCTATTTAAACTCCATTCCGCAAAAAAGTTTTATTCCTATTGTGGGGTCCCCAGTATGGTATTTGTAAATTGAAATCATATCCCCTCTCAAGTGTCTCTTCTCTAAAGAGAATAAGTTCAGTACTCGCAACCTTTCTTCATAACTAATATCCTCCAGATCCTTTATTAGCTTTCTTGCCCTTCTTTATACTCGCTCCATTTTCGGTACATCCTTCCTGAGGACTGGTGCCCAGAATTGGACAGCATACTCTAGGTGCGGCCGGACCAGAGTCTTGTAGAGTGGGAGAATTATCGCTTTATCCCTGGAGTTAATTCCCTTTTTAATGCATGCCAATATTCTGTTTGCTTTGTTAGCAGCAGCTTGGAATTGCATGCCATTGCTGAGCCTATCATCTACTAGGACCCCCAGGTCCTTTGTTATCCTAGATTCCCCCAGAGGTTCTCCCCCAGTGTAAAAATTGCATTTGTATTTTTGACACCCAAATGCATTATTTAAAAATTTTCAACATTTAACCTCATTTGCGTTGCGTTTGAGTTGCCCACCTCATTAATTTGTTGGATCTTTTGCAAGGTTTCCACATCCTGCAGAGAAGTTATTGCCCTGCTTAGCTTTGTATCATCTGCAAAACCGAAATTGCACTGTTTACCCCATTCTCCAGGTCGTTTATGAACAAATTAAACAGGATTGGTCCCACCACAGAACCCTGGGGGACCCCACTACCCACCCCTGACCATTCTGAGTACTCCCCATTAGGGATGAGCTTCGTATTCGAGTCAAACTCATGTTCGACTCGAACATCGTATGTTCGATCGTTCGTTCGGGCCATTCGCGCCAAATTCGAGTTGCGTTTCACGGCCCATAATCCGCTGCGGCATCGCAGTGCATTGCTGGCTGATGATTGGCCAAGCATGCACTATGACCCGCATGCTTGGCCAATCACAGCTTGCAAAAAATGGAGAGCCATAATTGGCCAAAGCCAGGGTGGCTTTGGCCAATTATGGCTCAGGGGGTTTAATACACGCCCCACACTATGAAAGGCCGCCTGCAGGTCGGCCTTGTGTAGTGTGTTGCGGTGGTTAAAAGAGAGAAGACAGAGAGAGAGAGTGTCATTTTTAGTAGGTAGATAGAGCAGGCAGGCTAGTCGGTTAAAGTTACAGGGCCAGATTCTTGTAGATCGGCGAATCTTTGCGTGGGCGTAACGTATCCGATTTATGTTACGCCTCTGCAACTTAGACGTGCAAGTGCTGTATTCTCAAAGCACTTGCTATCTGGAGATACGCTGTCGTATCTCTTTTGAGAATCTGGCCCACAGTGTGTAGAGGATATATATGCATCCCAGGTGTTGTATATATATATTTATACACTGTATAGTTTAGCTAGATCTGCACTTCCTAATTTACTGGCAGGCAGGTGATTGTGCTAGCTGCAGTATTCTCACTTGGTGTGTACTGCCTGTGTCCTCTGCAGTGTGCACCTAAAGCTACGTGGTGTGTGTACTGCCCGTGTCCTCTGCAGTGTGCACCTAAAGCTACGTGGTGTGTTCTGCCCATGTCCTCTGCAGTGTGCACCTAAATCTACATGGTGTGTGTACTGCCCGTGTGCTCCGCAGTGTGCACCTAAAGCTACGTAGTGTGTGTACTGTCTGTGTCTGTGCTATTTTTCTCAATGATTTTCATCCATATTGCAGGGACCCAGGGCCGCTATCAGGAATTATGGGGCCCCTTACACAGCTTCAGGCATGGGCCCCCCTGGAGCAGAGAACCTGGGGGGGGGGGAGTGCTGCCGCCTGAAATTGAGAAGCAGGGGGGGGGGGCTGCTGCGAATTGAGAAGTGGGGGGGCGAAAAGAAGAAATAAAGAAAAATATATATAAAAAAAGGGGGATAGCCATCCAGGGCCCTGGGGACCTATAGGCCCTTTAATAATAATAATACTAAAAAATATATATATATATATATATATATATATATATATATATATATATATATTTAAAAAAATGTAACATTTATAAAAAAATAGGGGGTCATGGGCCATGGGGACCTCTGAGCCCTTTAATATATTATATATATATATATATATATATATATAAAATAAATAAAAATAAAATAATATAAAAAAAAGGGGGGTTGCCATCCGGGGACCTCTGGGCCCCTTAATAATAATTATATATATATATATATATATATATGAAATAGAAAAAAGGGGGGTTGTCATCCGGGCCCTGGGGATCTCCGGGCCCATGGGGACCCCTGTACCCCTAAAAAAAAATATTGGCCCTTTAATAAAAAAGAAATATTAGAAAAAATATATATTTTTTTTATAAAAAATAAATAAAAAAAACGGGGGGTTGCCATCCTGGGCCCTGGGGACCTCCGGACCTCTTAAAAAAAAATTGGCCCTTTTAATAAAAAATAAAATAAAAATATATTAAATGTATTTTTTATATATATAAAAAAAAGGGGGAGTTGCCATCTGGGGCCCTGTGGGCATCCGGGCCCCTGGGGACCTTTTTTTTAAAGGGGGTTGCCATCCGGGGCCCCTGGGGACCTCCGGGCCCCTTACAGGTGTACTGCCTGCACCCCCCTGATGGCGGCCCTGCAGGGACCAGACATTACATTAAAGCCGCAAGCAGTTTTAAATTACTTTTTTCTTATAGTAATCTCATTTTGTGCAGGGACAGTTCTAAACACGTGCCACTTCACAGGCATACTATAGACACCCAGCAGGTACGATATTTAAAGGAATTTTTCTTTTTTTTTTTCACTTTAAGCATCATTAAAATCACTGCTCCAGAAAAAAAACGACCGTTTTTAATTTTTTTTCCATTGATACATGTTCACTGGGGCAAGACCCGTGTTCTCAAAGACGTTTTATGACAATAACTTGCATATTAGGCTTTAAAATTAGAACTTTTGAATTCGAACGTTCGAGTCCCATAGACATCGATGGGGTTCTAAATTAGCCATTCTCAACCAGGGTTCCGTGGAACCCTAGGGTTCCTCCAGAGGTGGCTAGGGGTTCCTTGAGCTGTTACTGATTTACCTCCTGTTTGATGGTGCCTACATAGTTCTGAGCCAATTCCACTTGGAGGAGGCAGTGGTATGACACCAATGAGCTTCATAGTTCTCTGTAAGGGGGCCATTCTTACCACCACTGTAAAAAATTCTATTCTTCTCACTGACCACAAAAGTAAGGGACATTGTTCCCACTGACCCCCAATGAATGGGTTTTATCAGGGGTTCCCCGAGACCTGAAAATTATTTTAAGGGTTCCCCTGGGGTAAAAAGGTTGAGAAAGGCTGTTCTAAATGTTCGCGCAAACGGTTGGTCCGTTCTAAGGTTCTGGTGCGAACCGAATGGGGGGTGTTTGGTTCATCCCTACTCCCCATTTATCACCACCCTCTGAACTCGCCCTTGTAGCCAGTTTTCCTTGTCAAAATTATTTTATTTAGTAATTGCAACATGAAATCATACAAGTAGCATTTGATTGATACAATGTTTAAAAAGGAATAACATTTCGTCTTCTTGACATTTTATAATCGCTATAATCACTATTAGTATGTAAAATTAAGGAGAAAAGAATTTGATCAACATTTTTTGGCAACAACAGGAAGGATTTACGCTGTTATAACTTGTTATACAGGGGTTCTACCTGTGTTGCCAAGTAAACATATTAGCAGTTTCTTAACATCAACTAGTGTCTTATTTAATGCATTTTTTAAACACGTAGGAATTCAGGATCTAAAGTATGCTACTTTATCTGTATCATTCATATAAAATGTAGTGAGGAAAACGATTCACACATATGAACTTACGGGGGGGGGGGGGGCAGAAAAAAGGGGGCAGGAGGGGGGTAAAAATAAAAAAAATAAAAGGTCTGCAGGAATGGGCCAGGATCCATTATCATTAATTGTAACGTACAATGGTTGAGTACAATGGGCAAGCTACCATGGCATCATTACCCCGTCATTAAAACTATCAGGTATTGTATACGAAATCCACGGTTTCCAAAGTTTTTCAAAATTGATAATCGTGTCCGAATCTAGCGCCTCCATTTTGGCATGTGTCATCGCATTGCTCATTCTATTCTTTACTTCTTTGACTGACAGGTTTGGGGTTTTCCATGCTTTAGCAAGGGTCTGTTTTGCAGCTGTAAAGAGTTGCATTAGTAGTTTGAATTGTAGGCGTGTTGTAGTAATGGGTTTCAAATTCAATAGGGCTAATTTAGGGTCCTTAGGGATTTTTAATTTTGTTAATTTATTTGCTATGTTAAAAATCCCTGTCCAGAATGTTTGCGCTTTCGGACACGTCCACCAAGTATGATAGTATGTACCCATTTCAGAGCATCCTCTGTAGCATTGTCCTGAGTAATTTGGTACATATTTTGCTATTTTGGCAGGCACCAGGTACCATCTAGTTAACACTTTATAGTTTGTTTCCAACGCTGTTATGTTTGAGGAGGCTGCTTTGGTATTTAGCCATATTTGGTTCCAATCGGAAGTATTGAGCTCTGCATTTAAGTCTTCCTCCCATTTCTGGACATATGATAGTTTCGCCGTGCTAGTATGGGTTAGAGACTGCAAATACAGAGCCGATATTATTCCTCTTGCATGCGGGTCTTTTCTGCAAATTAACTCAAAGGAGGACATCTGTACCTGTGATGGTGTTGAAATCATAAGCGACTGTATGAAGTTTTTTATTTGGAGATATCTAAACTGTTCCGTATGTGGAATACCGTATTTTTTTGCATACTAATTAAAAAGGCATGATATCAGCTGAATCCAAGAATTTATATACATATATACAATCCTTTTTTACCCATTCCTTGAACGTATTGGGGTAGACCCATGCTGGGTAGAATGCTGGATTCTTATAAAATGAGAGCATTGGATGGTGTGGTGATAGTAGGAGGTATTTTGTTTTGAATCTGTCCCATAGAGAGAGTGAGTGCTTGATAATGGGATTGCTTATGTGTCTACATAGTTTAGGGTGAACCCATAGCAAGTTAGCTGGTGGGATGGGGTCGCTTTCAGACGCTTCTATCAGTACCCATAGAGGCAATTCCTTGGTTGCGTGATATTTGGTGAGGGTTGAAATTTGTGCTGCTCTGTAATAATTTGTAAAGTTTGGGTGTCCTAGCCCTCCATGTGTTTTGGGGAGATGTAGAATTTGCGCTTTTAATCTTGGCCTGGAAGAACCCCATACAAACGACGACACTCTTTTCTGTATTATTCTCAAGAAATAAGCTGGAATTGGCATAGGAAGTACTCTGAAAAGGTATAAAAATTTAGGAAGTATCGTCATCTTTATTGCATTAATTCTTCCAAGCCAAGACAGTGGTAGTCGGGACCACGAATTCAAAAGGTTAGTTACGTGCTTCAGTAGAGTTGGATAGTTATGCGAAAATAGGTCAGAAGTATCTGCCGTTAAGTGTATTCCTAGGTATGGGATACTTTTTTCCGGCCATACAAATGGGAGACCTGTTTTGGCTGCATTTAGTTCTATTTTTGAGAGGGATATATTTAAAGCCATACATTTTTTGGGATTTATGACTAGACCTGAAAATGTTGCAAATTTATTTAGAATAGGGATGAGATTAGGGCCCGTTACTTGTGGGGAAGATATGAATAAAAGAATGTCGTCTGCAAATAAACATAATTTGTGTTTGTGGCCACCTAGTTCGATGCCTAAAATAGTGGGATCTGATCTAATTTTTTCCGCGAGCGGCTCGATGAGTAGGGCAAATAGTAATGGGGACAATGGGCACCCCTGTCGTGTTCCCCTCCCGATATCAAAGGTGTCCGATTTATATCCCGCATATTTGACATATGCTTTTGGTTTATTGTAGAGTTCCATAATCCATTTAGTGAAGTGTGGGCCAAAGCCCCATTTCTGGAGAGTGTAGTTTAGATACGACCAGGAGATGGAATCAAAAGCTTGTTTAATATCTAGGGAGAGGAAACACGCCGGGATGCCTCTTTTTTTTGCTATGTGCGCCAGTAGACATGCTCTTCGTACATTGTCGCCTGCTTGTCGAGAGGGCATGAAGCCCACTTGATCCCGATGGATCAATTTGCCTATAATTTTATTGAGACGGGTAGCTAATATCTTGCCAGTTTTCAATCCATGTACTCACCCTATGGTCCATGCCAACGGACCTTACTTTGTACAGTAAACGTTTATGGGGAACTGTTTAAAATGCTTTTGTAAAATCCAGATACACCATGTCTACGGGTCTTCCTTTATCCAGCTGGCAACTTGCCTCCTCATAGAAAGTTAATAGAGCGGTTTGACGAGAACAATTCTTCATGAATCCGTGCTGATTATTGCTAATGATCGTGTTTTCATTACTAAAATCTTGCATATAGTCCCTTAGTATCTCCTCCAAGAGCTTACATACTATTGATGTTAGGCTAAGTGGTTTGTAATTCCCAGGGATGTATTTGGCTTTTGTACATTGGCCTTTCTCCAATCAGCTGATACCATTCCAGTCAGTAGACTGTCAGTAAAAATTAGGAACAATGGTCTGGCAATTACTTTCCCCAAGTACCAAGCCATCTGGTCCTGGTGATTTATTAATGTTAAGTTTCCCAAGTCTAGTTCTGTCCTCTGTTAGCCATGAGGGCGCTCAATGTGATGTCATGAGGACAAACATTGCAGTTTTGGCTACTGAAGCCCCCCCGATTCCCTCGTGAAGACTGAGGAGAGGAATAAATTCAATACCTTCGCCATCTTCCCCATCCTTTGTAACAAGATTTCCTTCCTCATTCTTTATGGGGCCAATATGGTCTGTCCTCCCTTTTTTACTGTTTATATGCTTAAAGAATTTCTTAGGATTTTTTTTATTGCTATCCTCTGCTATGTGTCTTTCATGTTGTATCTTAGCCGCCCTAATTGCACTCTTACATATCTTGTTACATTCTTTGTAAAGTCTGAATGCTGATGATGATCTGAGGGCCTTGTATTTCTTCTCCTTTGTTTTTATATAAATTGGAGTTATGCAATTCAGGACTTTTGTTCGCTCTTTAAAATTTATTTCTCAATGAGATGCACTGGATACCCATCTCTCATTTTGTTTCTAAGATTTTATCCCAATTTTTTTTTTTTTTTTAGCAAGGTTCGTAGTTTAGAGAAGTTGGCTCTGAACATAAGTTCAGTGTCTTTGTGTTCATCTTCTGTTTCCTATTTGTGTGATTTATACTGAAGCCCACTGACCTGTGATCGCTGTTTCCTAAATTGTCCTGTATTTCCACATCCGTGATCAGGTCTGTATTCTTGGTAATCAGTAGATCTAGTAACGCCTTGTTTCTACTTGGTGCGTATACCATCTGACCCATGAAATTGTCCTGCAAGACATTTAGGAACTGGAGAGCCTTAGACGAATGCGTGGGTCCCTCTGCCCAGTCTATGTCTGGATAATTAAAATCCCCCATTATGATAACACTTCCCATTCTTGCTGCTAATCCAAATTGTGATAGGAGGTCCATCTCTCCCTCAGGTTAGGGGGCCTATAGCATACTCCCGGTATTATTTCCCCCTAGGTTCATCCCTTTGGAGCTCTACCCATAACGATTCCACCTCCACCCTAGCTCCCTTATTGATGTCATCGCTCACATTCACTTGTACATTGTTCTTGATATATAGGCATACCCCTTGCCCTTTTTTACTTTCTCTATGCCTGCGATAAAGGAAATACCTTTAAATGGTTGCCAGCCAATCATGAGAGCTGC
Organism: Rana temporaria; assembly: GCF_905171775.1. Taxonomy (NCBI): domain Eukaryota; kingdom Metazoa; phylum Chordata; class Amphibia; order Anura; family Ranidae; genus Rana; species Rana temporaria. The sequence continues at coordinate 100,999,792 of NC_053500.1, forward strand.
TGAACCAGGTCTCTGAAATTCCCTCAAAATTGAAATCCTCCTTGTTCAAAAGTATCTCTAGTTCACCCATCTTGTCCACCAAACTCCTGGTATTGGTGAACATGCCACGTAGTTTAGACTTGTCACATACTGTCCTCTTATTGGGTGTTCTGAGATTGCAAATAGGACTTACTCTGGGTTGCTCGGGTTTATGTGCTTTATTCAACCTACCACTAATGCCCCCAATAATACCCTCTGGAATATGTTCATTGCTTACAAATATCCTTCCTCTGGACTCCCCCCCCCCTCCCTGTCGCCTAGTTTAAAAACCCATCTAACTTTTTGGCCATCTTCACTCCCAGGTGCAGTCTGTCCCTTTTTATAGAATTGGTGACCGACTGAGAAGCGACCCAGTTCTCCAGGAACCCAAACCCCTCCTTACTACACCAGCTCCTCAGCCACTTGTTTACTTCCCTAATCTCCCTCTACCTTTCTGGTGTGGCTTGAGGTACTGGTAATATTCCTGAGAATACTACCTTTGGAGGTCGTTTTCCTCAATTTAGCTCCTAAATCCCTAAAATCGTTCTTTGGGATACTCCATCTGCCTCTGACTTTGTCATTGGTACCAACGTGCACCATGACAGCCAGGTCTTCCCCAGCCCATACCAGTAATCTATCCACCAGATCTGTGATGTTACCTACACAGAATCTGTCATCCTGCTGACTTGGGGCTTAATTACTAGATAAAGATTCTTCTATCTATATTTTAGTCACATCTTTCTGTAAAGTATTTGTGTACATTGGAAGATCACTTCCCATTTCTTCTTTCTGAAGTCCTTGGAGAAAATAAACTGAGCGGGTATTAGCCAACTCAGAATGATTAGGACCTTATTGGAGAAAGTGTGTCTATTGTAGGCGAGCAAAGATAACAAAGTTTTTATACAAAAATACACATTTTATTTAAATAAATTAAAAATGATAATAAATCAATTTTGCCCTGATACAATGCTGATGACAGAATTATTTAGACGGAGATAGTGCTGGTCGCCAACATGTTTCACAATTAAGCATCATCAGGGCGCCGCATCCATCTATTTCTTCATCTGGTCATATACAAAACAAAGCATAAAGCATGTTACTAGTATAAATTAACATTACAGGGTATGATATAATTTTTTGATCATAAATTTACTGGTAAGCCAATTAAGATTTCATGCTCACCTATTCTATCGGATTTTATAGGGACTGCATAAGGTGGCTTATGGACATCCAAGGCAGTGACGATCATTCACAAGAGGACATACGACTGATGGGAGCCAGACCCATCAGATTGCTGTGGAGCTGCTGGACCTTGTAAACACCTACCGGGATATGTGGTTTTCAGTGTCTAAGAGTAATTTATATAATGATAATTAATATAATAATAATATAGATAGATTTGCATTAGATAATTACATCCAAACACAGAGAACTACAGTATACTGGTTTTGGTAGTTATTAAAGTACCTACTGATTAGATGGTATTCCACATAAATATTTCACCCAGAATTAGGTGGACATTTCTATAAGGGGCCTGAGACTATTGCAGAGCTGGGGCCAACAGATGGTAATGTTCTAAAAATAAAAATAATACAAGGTGTATAACCAGTTGCCGACCTGCTCATGTACATTTACATCAGCAGAATGGCACGGACAGGCAAATCAACGTACCCTGCTTGACGGGGGTCGGGGGTCCGATCGGGACCCCCCCGGTACATGCCGCGGGTCGGTAAGCTGCAGAAGCGATCCGGGATGTGGGGACGGCTGTTCGTTTTCAGCCACCCCCTTTGGATCGTTCTCAGCCAATGCCAGCGCCCCCCCGCCTCTTCCTGTGTTTAGTGTAAACACAGGAAAAGGCAAGTGTGTGATCTCTCCTCGTGGTGGTCATATCGACGACCGCTGCGGAGAGAAGACATCACACAAGTAAGTCCCACCAACACCACACTAACACCAGCTCACACAGGCACATTTAACCCCCCCCCCCCAAGTCACCGCTTATCACCCCCCCAGTCTCCTGTAACAGTGTCACTGAATGCAGTAATCATTTATTTTCTGATTGCTGCATTTAGTGTCAGTGTTACAGAAAAAAGTGTTAGGGCAGTTAGTTTTAGCCCCCTTTAGGTCCAGGGTAGCCCCCTACCCCCCCTAATAAAGGTTTAACCCCTTGATCACCGCCCTAGTTAACCCTTTCACCCCCTATTGCCAGTGTCACTAAGCGATCAATTTTCTGATCGCTGTATTAGTGTCACTGTTCCCGCTAGGCAGTTAGTTTTTTTTGAGGTTCGCCGCCAGGTTCTATAGCGTTAGGTACCCCCATAAATAAAGTTTTTAACCCCTGATTGCCCCCTAGTTAACCCTTTCACCAGTGATCACCGTATAAGTGTTACGGTTGACGCTGGTTAGTTAGTTTGCTGTTTATAGCATCAGGGCACCCGCCGTAAATAACCCAATAAAGGTTTAACCCCCTGATCGCCCGGCGGGTGATATAAATTTAATTTTAGCGTCAGTCAGGGTCTGCGTCGCCCCAGGTAGCGTTAGGTTAGTGCCAGTACCGCTTACACCCACTCACAAAGCATACACCCCCCTTAGTGGTATAGTATCTGAACGGATCGATACCTGATCTGATCAGATCTATACTAGCGTACCCAGCAGTTTAGGGTACCCAAAAACGCATTGTTAGCGGAATCAGCCCAGATACCCGCTAGCACCTGCGTTTTCCCCCTCTGCACAGCCCAACCCACCCAAGTGCAGTATCGATCAATCACTGTCACTTCAAAAACACAAGACACAACTGCAGCGTTCGCAAAGACAGGCCTGATCCCTGCGATCGCTAACAGTTTTTTTCGAAGCGTTTTCTACATTTTCCTTTCTATAGTCAGGTGCTTTTTTTACCTGTGAATCATCACCAGTGTACCACTAAATTTAGAGCCCAAAATGGCAAAGCGAATGTACACTGGTGAAGAGGCCATCAGGATTCTGTGCATGACAGATAGTGAAGAAGAGGAGGTCACGCATCTGTCAGAATCAGGCTCAGAATTCGAACCCGTTTACGACAGCAGCTCCATGTCACATAGCTCGGACGACGGAGTGGTGGTCCCTGCTAAGGCCAGGCGTACCCGACCCCGTTCTGATGTTGTTGAGCAGCAAGAACCGCAGGTCCCTCGTATGGAGCAGAGAGCCAGTACTAGCGCCGCTATTCCTTCTGGTGGATTGGCAAGCACCAGCGGCCTAGTACACCCTGGTCGTTCATCCAGCACTGCAGTATCACGTGGTGACGTGGCGAGTCCCATAAGTGCAGTTCAAGCTGGCGAGGTGGCAAGCACAAGTAGTGTCCCGCTGCCACCAAGAAGAAGACAAAGACAGGCCCGTCGTGCCCTTCCTGCAGAATTCGCCTATCCTGATTGGGTCCCCACCACTTCTGCAGAACCCGTACTTCCCCCATTCACTGGCCAACCCGGTATTCAGGTGGATACATCGAATTTTATGGCACTTGATTTTTATTCGCTGTATTTCACGGAAGATTTCTATAGATCTATTGTGGACCAGAGTAATTTATATGCTGGTACCTACATCGCCGCTTATCCCCAGTCTCTCCTTGCCAAAGAATGGAAACCTATTGAGGTTTCCGAATTTAAGACCTTTCTGGGCCTTACCCTCAACATGGGCATACACCCATTTCCGGAATTGCGGATGTATTGGTCCACACATCCAATTGACCATATGCCCGTGTTCTCAGCTCATATGGCCAGGAAACGATACGAGGCGATCCTGCGGTTCCTGCATTTCAGTGACAATGCACTTTGTCGTCCACGTGGAGACCCTGAATTTGACCGGCTCTACAAAATTTCGGCCCCTCGTAAACCATTTCAACGAACGCTTTGCAGCCTTGTTTAATCCCCAGCAGGTTGTATGCGATGATGAGTCCCTGGTTAAATTTGCTGGCCGCTTGCCTTTCAAGCAGTACATTCCCAGCAAGCGTGCCAGATACGGGGTCAAGCTCTATAAGCTCTGTGACAGGGCCACAGGCTACACATGGAGTTTTAGGGTTTACGAGGGCAAAGATAGTCAGGTAGAGCCGGAAGGATGCCCAGATTACATGGGGAGCGCTGGCAAGATCGTTTGGGACTTGGTGTCACCCTTATTCGGAAAGGGGTACCACTTGTATGTGGACAATTTTTACAGCAGCGTGCCACTTTTTAGTCACTTGTTTGATCGTCAGATTGGAGCATGTGGCACCGTGCGACCTAATCGCCGGGGCTTTCCCCAGAGGCTTGTAGATTCTCATCTAAGGCTGGGGGCGAGAGCCTGCTTCAGATGTAAAAATTTGCTCGCTGTGAAGTGGCGGAACAATAGGAATGTTTTCGTTCTTACCACCCTTCATGCAGACACGACAGTACAAATTCGTACGGCGACTGGTGTTGTGGAGAAACCCCTCTGTGTCCACGAATATAACCAAAATATGGGAAGGGTGGACCTCAACGACCAGTTGATGGCGCCGTATCATATTGCCCGCAAGACGAGACGCTGGTACAAAAGTGTCTCTACATTTATTTCAATTGGCTCTACTGAATGCTCATGTCTTATACAGAGCTTCAGGACAGAATGGATCCTTCCTTCAATTCCAGAAGGATATCATCACAGAACTCCTGTATCCAGGCGGTACTGTACCTCACCATCCTCAACCAAATGCAGTAAGCCGACTGCATGAGAGGCATTTTTCATATGCCCTCGAGAGTACCACTACCCAAAGAGCCCCCCAAAGAAGATGTTGTGTCTGTAGCAAGCGCGGATTTAGGCGTGACACCCGTTATTTTTGTCCCAAATGTCCTGCCGATCCTGGTCTTTGTATTGTTGAATGTTTTGAACGCTTCCACACACAAGTTAATTATTAGTGTAGGGTAAAAACATTTCACAGGCTAGGCTCACTTACACAGAAAGGGCTTTTTCTTCAAGTGGTTAGAAGAGTGGGTGATGTGTGACATAAGCTTCTAAATGTTGTGCATAAAATGCCAGGACAATTCAAACCCCCCCCAAATGACCCCATTTTGGAAAGTAGACACCCCAACCTATTTGCTGAAAGGCATCTCAAGTCCATGGAATATTTTAGATTTTGACCCAAGTTGCGGGAAAAATAAATATATATATATATATATATATATTTGCGCAAAGTTGTCACTAAATGATATATTGCTCAAACATGCCATGGGCATATGTGGAATTGCACCCCAAAATACATTCTGCTGCTTCTCCTGAGTACGGGCATACCACGTGTGAGACTTTTTGGGAGCCTAGCCGCGTACGGGACCCCCAAAAACCAATCACCGCCTTCAGGCTTTCTAAGGGTGTAAATTTTTGATTTCACTCCTCACTACCTATCACAGTTTCGAAGGCCATAAAATGCCAAAATAGCACCAAAAAACCCAAATGACCCAATTTTGGAAAGAAGACACCCCAAGGAAACTGCTGAGAGGCATGTTGAGTCCATTGATTTTTTTTTTTGTCCAAAGTGATTGAATAATGACAAAAAAAAAAAATTGTCACTAAATGATATATTGCTCACACATGCCATGGTTATATGTGGAGTTGCACCCTAAAATACATTCTGCTGCTTCTCCTGAGTACGGGGATACCACATGTTTGGGACTTTTTGGGAGCCTAGCTGTGTATGGGCCCCCGAAAACCAAGCACCGCCTTCAGCATTTCAGCAAGGGCGCAAATTTTTGATTTCACTCCTCACTACCTATCACAGTTTCGAAGGCCATAAAATGCCAAAATAGCACAAAACCCCCCAAATGACCCCATTTTGGAAAGTAGACACCCCAAGCTATTTGCTGAGAGGCATGTTGAGTCCATGGAATATTACATTTTTTTGCCCCAAGTGATTGAATAATGACCAAAAAAAATAAAAATAAAAAAATGTACAAAACATTGTCACTAAATGATATATTTCTCACACATGCCACAGTTATATGTGGTATTGCACCCCAAAATACATTCTGCTGCTTCTCCTGAGTACAGGGATACCACATGTGTGGGACTTTTTGGGAGCCTAGCCACGTATGAGACCCCGAAAACCAATCACCACCTTCAAGATTTCTAAGGACATACATTTTTGATTTCACTCACACAAATCTTGAAGGCAGTGCTTGGTTTTCGGGGCCCCGTACGCGGCTAGGCTCCCAAAAAGTCCCACACATGTGGTATCCCCGTACTCAGGAGAAGCAGCAGAATGTATTTTGGGGTGTAATTCCACATATGCCTATGGCATGTGTGAGAAATATATCATTTAGTGACAACGTTTTGTAATTTTTTTTTTTGGTCATTATTCAGTGACTTGGGGCAAAAAAATAAATACTCCATGGACTCAACATGCCTCTCAGCAAATAGCTTGGGGTGTCTTCTTTCCAAAATGGGGTCATTTGGGGGGGTTGTGTGCCATCTTGGCATTTTATGGCCTTCAAAACTGTGATAGGTAGTGAGGAGTGAAATCAAAAATGTATGCCCTTAGAAATCTTGAAGGCGGTGCTTGGTTTTTCGGGGCCCCGTATGCGGCTAGGCTCACAAAAAGTCCCACACATGTGGTATCCCCGTACTCAGGAGAAGCAGCAGAATGTATTTTGGGGTGCAATTCCACATATAACTATGGCATGTGTGAGCAATATATCATTTAGTGACAACTTTGTGCAAAAAAAAATCAGTTTGTCATATTCCTGCAACTTGTGTCAAAATATAAAATATTCCATGGACTCCACATCCCTCTCAGCAAATAGCTTGGGGTGTCTACTTTCCAAAATGGGGTCATTTGGGGGAGTTTTGTGCTATTTTGGCATTTTATGGCCTTCGAAACTGTGATAGGTAGTGAGGAGTGAAATAAAAAATTTGCGCCCTTAGAAATGCTGAAGGCGGTGCTTGGTTTTTGGGGCCCCGTACGCGGCTAGGCTCACAAAAAGTCCCACACATGTGGTATCCCCGTACTCAGGAGAAGCAGCAGAATGTATTTTGGGGTGCAATTCCACATATAACCATGGCATGTGTGAGAAATATATCATTTAGTGACAACTTTTTGTAATTTTTTTTTGTCATTATTCAATCACTTGGGACCAAAAAAAAATATATTCAATGGACTCAACATGCCTCTCAGCAGTTTCCTTGGGGTGTCTACTTTCCAAAATGGGGTCATTTGGGGGGGGGGGGGGGGTTTGTACTGCCTTGCCATTTTAGCACCTCAAGAAATGAGATAGGCAGTCATAAAATAAAAGTTGTGTAAATTCCAGAAAATGTACCCTAGTTTGTAGACGCTATAATTTTTGCGAAAACCAATAAATATACGCTTATTGCGATTTTTTTTACAAAAGACATGTGGCTGAATACATTTTGGCCTAAATGTTTGACTAAAATTTAGTTTATTCGATATTTTTTACTTTTTGTTATAAGAAAAATAACTTTTTTTCAAAATTTTCGGTCTTTTTTTGTTTATATCGCAAAAAATAAAAATCGCATATGCAATCAAATACCATCAAAAGAAAGCTCTATTTGTGGGAAGAAAAGGACGCAAATTTCGTTTCGGTACAACATTGCATGACCGCGCAATTACCAGTTAAAGCAGCGCAGTGACAAATTGTAAAAACACCTTGGGTCTTTAGACAGCGTATTGGTCCGGGGCTTAAGTGGATAAAGTGTATAAACTGCATAGTATATAAATCCAACTCCTGTAGACGGGAGAGAAAAGTGTTACTGATCAAACATACCCAATACTGAGCCTTGCTTGTTGCAAGGTGCAGAGGGTATTTGAATTCTAGTTACAACTGGAAAGTCCTGGTGGCCATTTAAATCTATCTATATTATTATATTAATTATCATTATATAAATTACTCTTAGACACTGAAAATCGCATGTCCTCTTGTGAATGAGCTGCCTTATGCAGTCCCTATAAAAATCCGACAGAATAGGTGAGCATGAAATCTTAATTAGCTTACCAGTAAATTTATGATCGAAAAATTATATCATACCCTGTAATGTTAATCTATACTAGTAACATGCTTTATGCTTTGTTTTGTATATGACCAGATGAAGAAATAGATGGATGCGGCGCCCTGATGACGCTTAATTGTGAAACATGTTGGCGACCAGCACTATCTCCATCTAAATAATTCTGCCATCAGCATTGTATCAGGGCAAAATTTATTTTATTATCATTTTCAATTTATTTAAATAAAATTTGTATTTTTGTATAAAAACGTTGTTGTTATCTTTGCTCGCCTACAATAGACACACTTTCTCCAATAAGGTCCTAATCATTCTGGGCCAGATCCACAGAGCAAGTACGCCGGCGTATCTACTGATACGCCGGCGTACTTTCAAATTTCCCGTGTCGTATCGTTGTTTTGAATCCTCAAAACAAGATACCACGGTTTCTGGGTTAGATCCGACAGGTGTACGTCTTTGTACGCCTTCGGATCTAAGATGCAATACTTCGGCATCCGCTTGGTGGCGTTTTCCGCGTCGGGTATGCAAATTTTAAAGATTTACGACGATCCACGAACGTACGCACGGCCGTCGCATTTTCTAACGTCGTCTGTAGTCGGCTTTTTCCGGCGTATAGTTAAAGCTGGTATTTTTCGGCGTATACATAGATTTGCCATGTTAAGTATGGCGGTCGTTCCCGCGTCTAAATTTGAATTTTTTTTCTTTGCGTAAGTCGTCCGTGAATAGTGATGGACGTAACTCACGTCTAAGTTAAAAAAATTACCTCCTAGCGACGTCATTTAGCGCAATTCACGGCGGGAAATTTCGGGACGACGCATGCGCAGTTCATTCGGGGTGGGGACGCACTTCATTTAAATGAAACCCGCCCCCAACCCGCCCAATTTCAAATCTGCCGCCAGAAATACACTACGACGCCGTAACTTACGGCGCAAACTCGCTGAGGATTCGAATATACACCAGGTAAGGTACGGCGGCGTAGTGTATCTCTGATACGCTGCACCGATCTAAATGTATGTGGATCTGGCCCTCTGAGTTGACTAATACCCGCTCAGTTTATTTTCTCCAATTTTCCTTTAATACTTCAAGGACTGGAGCATCGTGTCTATTCTGGAAACTGTCCAATTATCCTTCTCCAAATATATCTTTCTGAAGTCCTGAAATTCTAGGATGGGTTTTTCGAGGCTTTATTCTTTACCACCCTGTTGTTGATTCAAGGTGTTCCCATCTGAGGTTTCCTCTAGGGGGTTATTTAGTTGTCCTCCACTTGCTCTTGAGGAGACAGTCCATTCCTTGTTGAGCTCCTTATTGGCCCTGACTTCTCTTTGGTATCTCTTCTTGCAGAGGCAATTTCCTATTTGCTCCTCAATTGTTTCTGTGACCTTCCAGAAAAAAAAAATATTTAGTTAATCCCACACACATCTATTGGGTCTTTTAGTGGCTGTTGTTCAAAGTCCGATTGCTTTTGAATGTTCCATACATCTATAATTAATTTCAACTTGTATTCCTCAGGGGACGATAAAGAAAGATGATTGAAAAAAGACACAAGTACATCTAGTTCCACCAATCAAAACATTTTCTTACTATAAACTAATTTTTTGTCCTTTGGAGGGACATGGGTCCCACCCTTCCATTTTCTGCTCTATATACAGCTTTCTCACAAAACTGGGGCACAACGTCTATGGGCAGCCCACCATTTTAATAAGGTTTGCCAGCTTCAACCCCCTGTTACTTTATTTCTGTGCCCTTCTATGGACTTCAAGAAAGAGATTTTATGGTAAAAAATAAATCTCTCATTATATTACCGATGCCAACTATAAATTAATAACTACTGCCTATTTCAGAGGAATTGTGACTTAAATGCTGAAAACAAGTTCCCTATAAAAGTGATATAAAAAAGTTCTCCATTATCCAAAATGTTCTGTATCTGAAATATCAAGATCTTGTATGATACATCTAGAAATGTGAAATAAGGACATTTGAACACTGTGGATGCATTATCTTGATAATTTGGCATATCTTTAATATGTGTTTACATACTAAAGATACTGTATGCTTACAGATCAAGTCTGACATCTAAGCAGATTGGATACAGCCCATAGACAATCCTCACTGGTTCTCTTGAAACTGTGCACTATTAGGACTGCTTTTTGGCTCCAATGGTCATTTTGGATACACATTTTTTTACATACAAGATTCTACAGAATATAGACATGCAGTACAATGTAGGTGAATCTGTAATCTGGAATCTGATAATTGGAAAGACTGTGAAATGTAAGCAGTTACAAACCTGTACAATTCATATTGAGCCTTTCACTAAATATGCATAAGCAATTACCTTCAGTTAAAGAGCAATAGGCAGCTGAAGGTATAATAAAATCTCAATCTGTCCAGCAATAGTTGAGATTTATTCTGTTTAAATTGCCTGGATTTGCAATGGAATTACTGTATATACAGTATGTGAAACATTTCTGAAGTTTTATAACAACAATTTAAACCGGAGGTTCACCCGGCGCATAAGGCGCCGTATAGAGCCGGCTACTTTCGGAAATCTGGTGATGCGCCTTATGCGCCGGGGGGAAGTTTTTCACAAGGCGTCAATCATCTAGCCTCTGCATAGGAACACCTGCCTACTCAAGTGAGAACCCGGAAGCCGGGTGGAAAATAACAATAAGACGGTATGTACAGCAAAAAAAAAAGAAAAAAACTGCATAAATACATGTTTTTAGGGTGAACCTCTGCTTTAAACACCTGTGCACTGCTATACTCTGAAAATAAAGCAAGATGAAATGTATGTGTTTTTGTAAAAGGAAATTAAGGATTCATTCCAAAAAAAATCAAAAACTCAGACTTTTATGTTTCACCGAATATTTATGGCATCCATATATTTATACATTGAGCTATAGTCTACAAGTGTAGCATTGAATGTACAAAATGACATCATTACCCAGAATCACTTGCAAAGGGAAACGATTTGAGAGGTATTAAACAGTGAAGAGTTCACAACTATTAACCATGCTCAAACCATTTGTACAAAAAATGTTCTCCTCTTGTCAATTTATTTTCACCACTTTTTGACAACGTCGAGACAATATTGCTAAACATCATGCAACAACCAGGTGCTCACATGTTTCCTCAACATCCTGCACACCTCATCTCAGTCCAAATTCTCTTCTAATCACGCTGCACTAACATTTATGAATACCAGTGCATAGGAATGTTGTACTATATGCCCAAGCAAACAATCTGATACTGTTAGATTTTAAGATGTTTACAAATATAATGCATTTCCAGCTCATAAATATTCTTCCCAACCTGTGGTCTTCCTGCAGATTAGTCTAAAACATGCACTGGATGGAGGCAGAAAGGTCCTTTTTTCTGAAAGGATAACTTTACCACTGTTGTGGTGACTGCATTAATTTTCTTTTTTCAGGCTAACCATTATTTCAGCAAGTACAACAAATACCAGAAATGCAGTGTTCTTGTCACTTATTTGAACTGACATGAGAGCAATAATGTTATCTTTTCTTGTAAACTGAAAACCTCCCCATGTAAAGGAGATGTGAGGCAGGCATTTTTGAAGTTCATCCTAGGTGGCAAAAATGGCTTCCTCCACAGAGACAGTAAAGTGGTAAGCATAGACACACCAGGATAGGAAGTGTGCTATTTTCAGGATTACCCAGTGAAAATAAAGGGAAAAAGGCCTGGAAAAAGAAAAGAAATGCAGCAAACACAACTAAGGACTTGTTAGGAACAATATATTTTTCGTTATGGGTTTAGATATTCTTTAATAATTCACGTGTAGTCACTGTATGAGTGCCCCCCCCCCCCAATTAAACCCCAAGTTTAAAATGTAAGCCCCAAATATGATCAGTTTGGAGTGGAAATCTGAGTGGCTGAGAGCAGCGTTGGATAGCATTTCAATATTTTATTTGAAAGTTGGTGTTGGTTTCACTTTTCAAGTATACTATATATATATATATTCTCATCAGTGTTTACATAATATCGACGTTTGTATACATGTACATCAAAAGTGATTTATTAGCTCATAAGCATGGAGCAACACTAAATGTAGACCTTATAAGATATTGTAAATGGGTTACTGTGGATTGTCCACAATGTACATCCCTTGTATAACTATCTGCTCCCTGCTTGGACCTGCAATCAAAAATTAAGTGCCGTTTTCCCTTCTGGCTCTGCAATGTTATGTGAGAAAATATTGAGTGCTGCAAAGATAGGCAATGATGGTAAATGAAAAACGGTTTGCTCATTTGTTAAATATGGCTAAATGATAAGAATACATTGTGTTGATGGCACTGTATTTTATTTAGTGAAGTCCAGATCATTTTCACAGAGCAGTGATTATCTTGTTCAGCACATAAAGTACTTTAGTTTACAAGATATATACTGTATATGAAACAGTGTGAAACAACAAGCCAATATCATGAACACAAGTCACTGCAACCTTGTAGTAAACTTTGTGTGCTGCACATATTTTAGCCTACAGGATAATGTGCCCACCATGAAAATTTCAGCTTGCAAGCTCATTCAAGGTAAAAAGGTCCCAGTATTTAACAGGTGTGGTTATATACTACCTTTATGAATTTTTATAGTAGAGGAGTCACATAAACATTGGAAGGATATACAAAACCCATAAATATGTTGTATGTTCTTCCTGTGTTTGCAAAGGTTATCCAACACATCCCACTTATCTGTGCTAAATACTTAAAGTGGCAAAAACAAAAGTTCCTGGACCGCAAGATTTTTATGTAGGTATTTAATTTTGGTGCTGTATAATATGTGAACTTATAATATCTAAAATGTAACCAATGGTTTAAATCCCTTAAACCTCCTCAGCTTACATAACAGAAAACATCAGTTTCATTGTTTTCAGAACAATTTGTAAAACGTAAACAACATTTTTTTAAATAATGTGTGCTATGTAAAATAGAAGACAAGACGAAAAGTTAAAATGTATGTGTTATCCCAATCTGACTGAGCTTCAAAAGTGGAAAACACTTTAAGGCTAATAAATAAGGCCTTGACTGAACTGGTATTTGTGGCAATACAGCCAATGATTGACAGTGACAGGATTGGCTTTCTAGAACAACTGCACTATCCATACAAACCCAACAGGTGCTGCCTGTTTACATGAAGTTTAATTTACTTTACATGCATTTTTTAACAGTACATGTTGTTGGAAAATGTACAATAAATACAAAAGAGGCACACACACTTAAAAAAAAAAAAAAAACAACCCTATCCAAAAAGGCATTTAAATAAAAGCACTAAACAAGATGTAATTTTTGGTAATTTGGAGGTTGGGCCCCATTATCTCATTCTATGCCTATTTTCCCATTTGATCTGCTCAAAGAAAGAATAATGTTGGCCTGATTGACCAGAAATATCAGCCAGTTAGGTAAAACACAGCTAAGCTGCATATGTATGACAGTGCCTTGCTTTAAACACATATATTGTTTAGTTGGGACAGGATATTTGTTCCTACAGCAAGTGCATTAGCAGTGTATGCAGATTTCACAGAGATCTCTAAAAAAGAAAAGAAAAGTTTATATTTGTTCACATGTTGGCATGGCTAAATGTGTTATAAACAGAACTACCCAGACTTATGTTGGATATGCAAACCTAACCATTGTGCATACGACCAGCTTAACCAGAAATGACAGTCTCCCAGGAAGTTCCCAATGACGAAAGAAAACGATATGCTCAATTTACATAACTTTACTACATGCCAAAGGCTGCTGACGGCTGACTTTACTCAGCTGGTCCAGACTCGGAAAAAATCCCGACCATATGGTTGGGATCCACCCAGATGCCTGGACCGCCACCTGGCTCAACAGAGGCTGAGCCGCCCCCTCCCATCCCCTCCACAGCCCAGCGTTCCAGTAAGCGCTAGAGCGAAGAGAAGAGAGCTACTGACTGATGGTCATGGCTCTCTGCTCAGAGCGAAGGGGGGGAGGTGAGCGATCAGTGTGTGTGTTTGCTCAGTTCTCACTGTGGAGGCGGCAGGCGACAGCTAGGTGATAATAATTGTTAGTTTTTTTTTAATCCCGAACTTCTCTTTTAATGCAAATACCATGTTAGATTTATTGCAGTATTTTACCACCTATTACAGTAAAAATGTATTTAAAAACATCACTAGCAATTTTTTTTATTGTTGCACAGGAGTTTCGGAAGCAATCATCAAATAGAAAAAATATATATTTGATATTTTTTAAAAAAAGTGTCCTAATCTCCTTGCCATTCCTAACTAGTCATAATTAATAACTTATTCTCCCTTCTCTTTGTAGCTTCTCCCTCACTACACGCTATTTTTAACAATTATTTTATTACTTTTTTTACTGTTTGCGGGAAAAAAAGGTTAATTTTAGTTTTTTTTTGTAGCGTAAGCGTTAAAGAAATGCATATGCAAAATAAAAAAAAGTTTTGTTTTTATTTGTAAAAAACTTCACCTTGCATTGTACCAGACACCTAATTTAAAGAGGTTCTTCAGGCTGTGTGTATTTTTTTTAAAGTCTGCAGCTACTAATACTGTAGCTGCTGACTTTTAATAAAAGGACACTTACCTGTCCAAGAGAACAGCGCCATACTCACCTGGGCTGGTTCTTTGGGTCCCAGCATATTTACTAAGGGAAGCTCATTGTAAATCCTGCGGGTTCACACTACACATGTGCGAGCCACTCTGCGCTTTGTAAATGGTCTCGCAGCCAAAAATAAAAATGTGTTTGAATGTAATTGGGGGGGGGGGGGGGGGCAGAAAAGCAGAACTTCACTTTCATTTTATAATATATGGGTCATTTTATAATATATGGGTCTAGTTGCAGAAAAATAATTAACACTTTATGTATAAAATTCGATTTTTTATCTATAGTAACATTTGTTTTAGAATAATCACTATTCAAACTGGAAAAGAAAACTTTTTTTATATTATAACTGCTTTTTGCCTTTGAAATATGTAGAAATAGACAACAAAAATCGCCCAAATGGCTAAATCATATAGTGTCCACCAGCAAGAGGGTTTTCAAAACAAAGTGTAGCGATAATAACATTGTTGCATTGTGCCCTTCTTCAGGCTGGTCTAAAACATAGTATCAGTGAGTCAAACATTGCTGAAACGGGTAAATAGTAATCACATTAAAAAAAGAAAATGTCAATGACAGGTGTGGATGCATATTAAAAGCAATAAAATCAAATATAACCTGAAAAAATATTACCAATCAAATAAATACAATATAATAAATATCAAGTATAGATCAAAGTCATGATCAGAACAACATTGTATTTCCTCCGCATTAAGTTCTGGGTACTGAATCAGTCACGTATTTTAATTGGAACCCTGTATGTGATATCTTTGTGAAATGGCCAGCCAAGCGTTGCTCTATTTGACTACTTCCAATAGCATACGTAATGTATATCTATCAGTTCTTGATTTCCCAATATAGAAAAGGCCACAGGGTCATTTATTCATGAATATGTACCAAGACAGCTGTAATATTCCCTAATTGCTATGGAGCGTCCTTTACACAGATAAGAAGTTGTTTCTCCCTTGCTCTTATTAGAGTAATAAATACCTATTCCTAAATGCATAAAATGTACCCGATACTAACATTTATCGGTCATAACAACAGAGGCAGTTGATCCAGGGAATATCCAATTGCCTCTTGAGCGATCAGGAAGTATTTTTTTCTCACTGTAGCTAATTGGATCATGCTTTATTGAGCTTTTAGCCTTCTTCTGGATAGCTGTGCGTATAGGATTCTGTATTCTGAGGTTTTCTATTTTTATTTATTTCTATTGGTTGAACTAGATGGACTTGTGTTTTTTTTTCAATGTGACAGTTTATACAATCCTGTTATACATAATGCAGCCTAAGGCCCCTTTCACACTGGGGCGTTTTTTGAGCATTATTCAAGCGTTTTTTGAGCGAAGCCTCATCTGCAATCCCAATGTGCTGGTAAAGCACCGTTAAGACCCTAACGTTTTAGGGCGTTTTTGCAGTGCCTCAGTGTGAAAGGGTAAGGCGTTTTTACAGCGCTTTCAATTCATTTCAATGGAGAGGGGCGTTTTTGGAGCGTTTTTTTTTTCAGCGCCCAAAAGACGCTCCAAAGATGCTTCTTGCAGGACTCAGTGTGAAAGGGTCCATTGAAATGCATGGAGAGCGTTTTAATAGCGCTATTTTTAACGTAAAATGCTGTAAAAACGCTTCAGTGTGAAAGGGGTCTAAAATCGAAATCTAAAATTCACAAAAGAAAATTCTGAAATTAATTAACCAAATTGTATTTTAAGAGTATGCCAGTGTTGTTTAATAGACCCAAAGATTTTGTTAGAATGAGTTTTGTTAGAGAGAGTTATGCTGAGATGCAAATGGCTAGACGACGTCCTGTTGCGATGAAACGTGCGTAGGGTAGACTGCTGACTCTGATGTCATCGTGTTGTTTGAGATCGATGGTCACGGCACTGAACAGGCAGAGGAAGCCTGAGGAGACACCGCTCCCGTTACTACTATACACCATGCATTTTTATATTATTCTTGTAAGCGCAATACTTTCATTTTTCATTAAATATAAGTACTACACTATGAGAATTTATTCCCTTTATTTTTGAGTGATACCGAATCCTACAGCTTGAGACACAGCATACGTTTTTGGGAGACCTGGCATTCCCTGTGCCTGGTGAGACCGCCTTAGTGGTCTTTCCTTCTGGTAAGCAGATTATTTGCTCACACTCTGGGTGTTCACTATTCTGGATGGAAGATTTCATTTTTTATGATCACCTTTCCACCATCTTGCTATTGCTTTTATATGGAAGGAGACTAATTGTTGTCATTCACGTTCAAGATTGGGACTCACTTCCTGGACTCTGCCTTTGTTTTCCCACAGTGAATCTTTTTTTTCCACCACTACCTACATCATTTTCATTTTGTCCATGGACTTTTGTGATAATTAATTTTTTCCTTATCATTTTTATTTCCCTTTTTTATGTTCAATTGCCCTATTTCTATTATTGATTGTTGCACACTTTCCATCATGATTCAGATATTGGTGGTCACATATGGCACAAGTGTTTTATTTATACAGTCTATTTATTTTATTTAGTATTGTTTATTATTCACTTTATTCGATATTGCTTTTGTTTATCACTTTATAGCACTGCACACCCTTTTTACATTCTATATTTGAGTTGTGAATTACAAACTTTTTTTGTGCTGGCAGCTTTCTTGGTACATTCAGTTGTTTATTTCTTTTATTTATTTGAGCGCAGCGTTTAACCAAATTTTTGGTTATTTTTACACATATTATGTATGTATACAAAATAGGAAGATACTGCGCAGGTCTGTGAGTGAATTAGTGATGACACTATAAACATATGTGAGAAAAATAATAAAAATAAAAAAATATATAAAAAGCTGCTGCAACTTATATGTAAGATACACACACAAAATACAATATAAAAAGAAAAGCTGCGCTGCAAATTGAATTAACATAAATGTTCAATTATGTATTAAAGTGCACAAATTCCCAGTGCAAAACTGAAAGGTAAATTAGTGCAAAAGTCCATATATGAAGTATCACAGAGGAATACAGGAAGTGACAGGAAGTTCTCCGAATAAGTGAAGCTAAATATCCAGGCACAAATCTTGTGAATCAGATGACAAATCCACCACCACTTATGTATGAGCTGCTTACCAGAGCAAGAATAAATTCAAGCATGTACAACATGGGTCAATATGGATCCTGGATAGACTGTCACTCTCTCTCCTGTATCACCAATCCTCTATGTCAGACCAACTTTCTCCATAGATGTTACCCAAAGGAGAAAAACACTCACATGGTGTGATATCGTTTTCAAATAGTTTAATATAAAAAGATATTGCACTCACATGTAAAGTGGTTAAAAAGTGCGATCGATAATCGTATAGCCGGCCGGCTCTGCTGTCTGCTTGTCCTTCCGGATAGACAGCGTGGATCGTGGTGACGTCAGCACGTCGCTCCTCCCTACGCCGTTTCGTCACAAGGATGACTTCCAAGGTATCCCCTGGAAGAAGTCATCCTTGTGACGAAACGGCGTAGGGAGGAGCGACGTGCTGACGTCACCACGATCCACGCTGTCTATCCGGAAGGACGAGCAGACAGCAGAGCCGGCCGGCTATACGATTATCGATCGCACTTTTTAACCGCTTTACATGTGAGTGCAATATCTTTTTATATTAAACTATTTGAAAACGATATCACACCATGTGAGTGTTTTTCTCCTTTGGGTAACATCTATGGAGAAAGTTGGTCTGACATAGAGGATTGGTGATACAGGAGAGAGAGTGACAGTCTATCCAGGATCCATATTGACCCATGTTGTACATGCTTGAATTTATTGGTAAGCAGCTCATACATAAGTGGTGGTGGATTTGTCATCTGATTCACAAGATTTGTGCCTGGATATTTAGCTTCACTTATTCGGAGAACTTTCTGTCACTTCCTGTATTCCTCTGTGATACTTCATATATGGACTTTTGCACTAATTTACCTTTCAGTTTTGCACTGGGAATTTGTGCACTTTAATACATAATTGAATATTATGTATGTAGTCATAGAGATCTATAGGTGTACACACTCGAAAACTGCTGGCGGATTTATGAGTTTTCATCCCCCAGCAGTTACGTCTACTCTAATATGAGCAAAGGAGAAACACTTATGCCCTGTACACACGATCGGTCCATACGATGAAAACGGTCTGATGTTAAAAAACGATCGTGTCAGAACGATCGACACAACGACGTGCTGAAAAAAACAAAGTTCAATGCTTCCAAGCATGCGTCGACTTGATTCTGAGCATGTGTCGATTTTTAACCGATGGGCGTGCCTACAAACGATGTTTTTTTTTCTATCGGTTAGGTATCCATCGGTTAAATTTAAAACAAGATTGCTTTTTTTTAACCTATGGATAAATAACCGATGGGGCCCACACACGATCGGTTTGGTCCGATGAAAATGGTCTATCAGACCGTTCTCATCGGTTTGACCGATCGTGTGTAAGCGGCATAACTCTATTATTTTATTATATAATTATTATACCTACATACATATAAATGCCCCTGCTACCCTTGCTATATTGGGGGAAACAAGTCAGCAAGAAAAAGAAAGAATTGCTAGACTTAAGTACCTAAGTTCTAAGAGGAGGAAATACTGAGCATCTGTTAAAATAGAAATGTTCTGAATTCACAAACTAAATACTTTATATATGTATGGATTACAGGCCAGTTCCAGGTAGCTTCTGAACATGCAAAAAGGTATTACAGTCGTGGCAAATTGCACCACACCAAGTTGGATGATGCTGTATGGTATTACTATGCATTCATAGTTAAGATTACTCTATAACTGAAACAATGTATCTTACCGTTTTTTGGTTTCATCACTTTTTATATGGCTCACTAATTTAATTTTTCTATTTGGCCTGACAAAGGGCACAATTCCCAAAATTGTACATTTAAGGCTGGGTTCACACCGCAGCACGGACCCTCTCACAGCAGGGCAACGGTGCATCCCCGTTCACCCATTCAGATCTGTTTCAAACCTGAACCGGACCAGAAGACACATAGGACTCCTGTGAAATTCGCACCGGAGCCGCTCTGGAGATGTGTGAGCCGGCTCCATAGAGAGCCAGTCACATTATGCGATATTAATGTTTTTAAATTAACACTTTACGCTGTTGCTGAAAAAGCTGTTTTCCGCACACATTCAAATAAATAATTTTAGGCCTAAAGACTAGTTAAAAACCCCAAACATTATATATTTTGTGAAAGCTGACACCCTGCAGAATAAAATGGTGGTGGTTTCCGATTGTTTTAATTCTCACAATATTTGCCCAAAGACTTATTGTGTGTAAAATGTCCATTAAAGTTAAGGGCACACAAACACAATATATTATTCTTTTCTGTAAAATACAAAAGATGAGGTTACACAGAGTATATAGATGTTGATCTTTAATCTTGCACAAGCCCAGAAAATTACAAACTTTGGTACCCTATATTTTCCATAGGTGATGCTTTAAAAGCTCCCACAGTTCATCAGCTTAAGTTAGCCATGATTTATGAGCCTAAAATTATTGCTGTCACAGTGTACGATGGTATGGCAATATGTATTGTGCATTGCAAGCAGCGTCTTCATATGTAGGTTCCCCCACTGTGTGCATTTATTTTCATGTGTACGCGCATGTAGGGGAGGGACGGTCTAAATATTTTTTGGGGGGTTGTGCGTAGGTGTAACTTTTTTTTTTACTTGCACTAAAACGTTATGTATATCGCATAGGGGACAAAAAGTCCCCTATGTGATATATTTTTAAAAACAGGTTCTCTTTAATGAGACATCAGTGGACCCCTGATGTCTTACCTTCATTCCACTGAAGCTAATGTTTCTTCCCTGGCTGCAAGAACCAGGGAAAATGACATCATAAACCATAACTGACATTTTACAAGTCGTTTCCGGGTTCGTTTTAGCTAGGGGAGACCAGCAAATGGATGTTTGCTGTTCTCCAACCCTGTCATCCAACAGCACCTGCCATGTGGGTCCTGGGCCTGCAGGTGGTACAACAGAGGCCAAGAAGTGTGGTGATGGAGGGTCACACCAGAGGAAAATGGCATACTCTAGGGTCACAGAAAACAATCAGACGGTTGTAAAGCTTGTGGGAGTGTACACACACAGTGTGTGTGTATAACACCCTACTGCCACCACTGTAAGACTTACGGCAGTGGCAGTAAAGGGGTTAAATGAGAGAATTACTCTAAGGTAAAAACTCATGGCTCTTTAGTCACAGAACTATTTCAAAGGGGCTGTACAGAAAAAGAAGGCCACAGTACCCACTGATGGCTCCAGCAAGTATAGCAACAAGCAGGTAAAACTTTATAAATAAAGTTTTTCAAACAAATTAAATTTTATTTATTACCACAACTGTATTTGGTTTCAGACAGGTTGCACTTAATTGTTGTCACAGGTAAAACTGTACCTTGTACTGCACCAAAATGAACTGTTGCTTAGTCTTTGCGCAATATACATTTCTCAATTTAACAAATACTGTAAACAGTTATAAATTATGTATATAATTTTTTTTGTCTTTTTAGATAAAATGATATAGATGAACAATCCATAGCTTTTGTAAATATAGCAGGAATACAGTACGGTTTACAATCTTGGGCCCTGGCTCTGAAGACACATGTCCAACCACTGGTATTTCTGTATGTAAATAATGCAAGGGATAAGACAGGAAGCCTTATTGCAAATTTTAGTTTCATTTTTTCCTAAAATACCCCACTGCTTAAGCAACAAATTCTTGACATCAGCCTAGCACTCTATTCTAGAAGTAGGTTAACTCTTAATTCTAAGTGTAATTGCGTGTAAAACTTAACATTTTATATATGTTGATTGTGTGTGCGCAGGTCTCAGAATTATTGATACACCTCATTAAATGTATGGGCATCAAGGTCAGGGACCAGGTCCAAATATTTTTTTTTTTTAAACTGGAGGTTTCTTGACAGGTGTCACTGTTAATGCCAAGTTGTCTAGAGCAGCGTTTCTCAACCTTTTTTTCAGCCACGGCACCCTTTGAAAGAATGCAAAATCTGGGATTGGATCAACCCTTTACATCATCATTACTCCCCCCCTTTCACATTAAGGTTCTTAGCCCCTCCCCTTTTCACATCAGAGCCAACATCAGCCAACCTTCTTTTTTTTTTAACATAAGAGCCCTGCATCCCCATCCGCCACACTCCTTTCACATCAGAATCCTCAGTTGCCTCCATCCCATTTTCACATCAGAACCCTCAGTTTTCCTCTTTTACATCAGAACACACACTCCACCCCCCCCACTCCCACGTCCCTGTCTCATGAGCGCCACCCTCCCTGGATTAGTATCATGCATTTCAACAGTGCGGGCCTGCCTACATTATACAAATGCATGACGCTGTGCAAAAATACCCCTGACAAACCCAGAGAGCACCCAGGTTGAGAAACAATGGTCTAGCGATCCACTTTGGTCGGGATTTCAAGGGAGCTATACATTTTGTAACTGAATTGATCTCCACCCCTAAAGTTCTCCTAGAAAAACAAAAACTCATACTCCATCTAATGGCATGACCATAAAGGCATAGCTACATGAAACCTCAAATAGGAATAATTTAATGGGACCAGGTAGTTACCCCAGTATCCAGTACCAATTAAATGTACCATTCTCTAAAAAAACAAAAGGCATTGACTTATGACTGTAAGTGAAATGTCTCTTTTCCTTAACACAAATCCCCTATGCGTTTTAGAGGAAAGTATATAGATTGGTCATTCGGCAAATGTCTAATTTTAAGCATCTCTACCGACTTATAAGTAACACTCACAATTGACCTTACCAGTGTAAAATACCAATATGCTCAACGTACAGCAACAACAGATCAAACCATATCTAACAACAAAATAGGTAATAAATATATTCCTACAGTAGCATTTAAAATGAACATTGTCATAAAATGAACAGGGACTTAAAGTGGCTGTAAACCTCTGACATGAAATATGAGCAAAGGATATCCCTCTATAGTGTGTACTTGTCTCAATCCAGAGCATTAAGTGTAATTTCTCTCTGCTGCCTTGTCCTTCTGCTATCTGCATTAGTCACTTCTGTCAGGTTTTCCTGACACCAAGAGATAAAAAGGTGACAGGGGAAGGCGCTCCAGCACATAGACTGTGATTGACAGCCTCAGCTCTGTTCCTGTGTGAAGGGGTCTGTGTTTTCCCTCCAATCAGCTCTCAGTGCTCTCCTCACTGAGATCCGAAGAGTGTAACTTTAGCTCCCCACCCCTGCTTTCTGACAGTTCAGAAATGCTGTATAAATTCTGGACTGTGAATATCTGTAGAGAAGAGAAGTCAGGTATCAACAGGTACAACTAATTTAGAAGGATTTGTTTTATCTCTGTGTATGACCTAAGCCTAGTCACCTCACTGGGTATATGTAGGGGTTTACAGCCACTTTAAAATATATATATATGAAGCACCTTCTTTCTTTATTTTATATATAATTTATATTTATTTTGAGTGTGTAATAAAGTGATACCTTGGTGCTGCTCTCTTTTAATACAGGAAAGAAGATGTGGCAAAGGTTTTTTTTTTTTTTTTTTCACTTATCACTTCTATAGGGTGCCACAGACCTTTCTCTTTTCTCACAGTACGAATGAAACTATATATACCCTGTCATTGGACTGCCCCTGTAGCTTACAGTATTATTTAGTATTTATTATACGCTTTAAACCCCAATGTGGAAATACCTTGTTCATATAAGCCTTCTTACATCATAAAACAAAAAATTTAAAGTTGGACATAAAGAGATATGTTCAGTATTTCTTTTGTATATATACATATATATTTATATATTTTTAATAAATTAGTAAAAAATGTAAAACACTTTCACGGAATGGAAAGAGTTTGCAACTTTGTCATTGCGGTGAGAGATATAATATAATATTTTGCAATCGTTTTAAAACTCAATCTGCCTGTACAAAATATGTCCAAATACAAAAGAAAAAAGACGGTTGTTTGGCGTGTGAAGAGACAGAAGTCAAGAAAATAATGTAATGTGCTCGCCCGGTCTCTCCCCTCTTGATAGAACACAGTTTTGTAGACACACAAGTCACCAACACACACACACACACATTTCACGGACAATAGTGTTTTCAGTTTCTGTGCTTATATTATACTATGTTACACGGGAATGTCCTACATATACAGTCCTAAAAACCCTCATGGAATTTTCTGCACAATCCCACAGGGCAGCTTTTGACTCTTATAATTCCAGCAGCCGAACAACTTCTTACTGGAACACCAAAACTTTAAATTGTGCCTTTAAATCCACAGCTTCTCAAAGCTGGCCAGAGGATAGATATTGCTAGACAAAGATAACAATGTTGGTTTCACTGATCTTGGCATTTCATACTCTGCGTGAGTGTTCATTTGATACCATATTCATGGTGACACAGTAGCCACCACTTTTTTGCCTGTGCTTTTTAAAATGTATTTAGGCACAGTACAGGACCTTCAATACCTATTCAGATTACATATTTGGGCAACCATGAAGTTGAGGGTGCAGTATAAAACACCCATAAATACAATCTGCTCTCCTAAGGGTAGGGAGGGGTCTTTGCTTATTGCTGGCAATGCAACACACAAAAATATCATTTTGACATATCTAGATGTCTACAGAAACAACACATAAATAAAGCTCAGAAATGGAAAAAAAACATTTAACAAAGCAACATACAATACTCGGGACCCCGAGATAGAGTCCTGTAAAGTCCTAAGATCTTGATGTTCCTATATACATCGTTTGGAAAGATGCAGGTGTGGTAACAGTCAAGCCTGGGGAGGTGGGAGGCACCATGGAATACGCCGACTATTGTCCGTCCCATCTCTCATGCTCCTTTCTGTGTTTTCGCCCCTTTGCCATGTCATTTGTCTTCAAGCTGACAAAATGCAGAGGGGAAAGAGGTGAGGGGACATTCAACCAAGAAGTTGGCTAGTTCAGTGTCCATACTTGAAAAGAGCATAAAGAATTCAGATGAGAAGAGCAAAGTTGAGTACAAAGTTGCAAAGTAGATAATTTAGAAGGAAATAGAGGAGTTTCTTGTACCAAACGAAGTTAGTACGGGAATAGCGGTTCGTGAAGGTACAGTTTTATCCGATGCCATGTTAGTCTCATTTGCACTACCAGCCTCTTTAGTTGATCTAGCTGCCTGGAAAGAGGAGTAAGAAGCAAACTGATGAAATTAAAATAGTGAATTTACTCTTCATACATATATATAGGTGACATTACTGTTTCTGTGTGATAGTGCAAAGAGCTGTTTGGTAAACTCTTATGGGTGAGAGAAAAAATGGCAGCAAAAACAATGGATAAAATGCCAGTGGTGGGGAACACGTAAAATAAAACATAGAACAGATCTCTGATAAAGTGACAAAAAAAAGCAATCAGAAAGCTGAGGAAACTTAAGAGGTACGGTAAAACCTTGGGTTCAGAGTAACTTGGTATAAGAGCATTTTGCAAGACAAGCAAAATGTTTTAATAAATTTTGCTTCGATATAGAAGCGATATCTTGATATAAGAGTAGAGTCATGTCACAACTGAGTATAAAAAAAGAACAGAGGAGACTCTAATGCCGCGTACACACGATCATTTTTCGGCATGAAAAAAAACTAAGTTTTTCGGCATGTAGAAAAACAAAGTTTTTCCAACTTCATCATTAAAACGACGTTGCCCACACACCATTGTTTTTTAAAAATGCTCTAGCAAAGCGCATTGACGTACAACACGTACGACGGCACTATAAAGGGGAAGTTCCATGAGGATGACGCTACCCTTGGGGCTGCTTTAGCTGATTTCGTGTTAGTAAACGACGATTTGCGCTTTTCTGTCTGTTACAGCGTGATAAATGTGCTTACTCCATTATGAACGGTAGTTTTACCAGAATGAGCGCTCCCATCTCATAACTTGCTTCTGAGCATGCGCGGGTTTTTAACGTTGTTTTAGCCTACACATGATCATTTTTTACAACCCGAAAAACAACATTGTTTAAAACGTCGTTAAAAAATGCAGCGTGCCCGAATTTTTTTTTTGTTTTTCAGAACCCGAAAAATGATGTGAAGCGCACACACAATTTTAAATAACGTTTTTTTCATGTCGAAAAATGATCGTGTGTACGCGGCATATGTGTAGCAATATGGTTACATTTAATGAAGGTACAACATTTAGCAACTTATTGCTACACTTAGGAGGTGCCTCCCTTCTCTTTTATACCCTGTAAAAAAAAATGCTTTGATATACAAGTGCTTTGGATTACAAGCATGTTTCTGGAACGAATTATGCTCACAAACCAAGGTTTTACTGTAGTGTGAAGTTATATGGGGAGAATATAAATTGGATGCAGAGATGGATTTCTGAAAGAACAGCAGAACTGGATGTAAGACGGGATGGAAAATGTAATTGGAAGAAAGGAGAGAGGGGAGGGAAAATCAAATTAGAGATGAGTCGTGTTAATATGACACAAATGTAATGATGGGGTCATTACATTTGATTCCTGTAAGAAGTAGACAATATGAGAAGCTAAAACAAATAAAGTATAATAGACCAAACCACATGCAAGCAGATGAAAGAGTGATTAGATCCATTTGCACTATACGTTGGGCAAACTGTTCTTGGGTATTGATAAAGGAGAGATTATAAAAAAAAGTTGGTTACTAAGATGCCCCTATAGTGAAGGAGTCAAAATGGAATTTGGAAAAAAGGGGGCGTGGCTTGGGAAGAAAAGGGGCTAGAGATTCATTTATCTGACTTGGTTTATGTATCTGCTTGTGACAAACAGGCAGCAAAGATTGAAGTGACCAGGAGTAGACAGTACTAAGTAGATAGTAGAGAAAATTATGTGATTGAATGGAGAAAAACTGTCACTGTAGTGGGGAAAAGCATCACGTGCGAATAGAATCCTATTATTGCATTTGAAACAAGCAGAAAATAGATAGATGAACAAACAAATATAGACAGAGAGGTGCAGAGAAAGCACAGGTACATATGTTTTACCAAAAAAAAGGGGAAAACAGAAGTAAAACAAAAATGTAGGGAAGGTGCAGGAAAGCAGAAGAAGCAGAAAGACATAAAACTAGCGATAAGAGGGGATTTATCTAGGAGTAAGAACAGCTGAGGTATTAGAAAAAAAGTATGGACATTTAAAAATACCTGATTAAAACAGAATGGGGGTAATGGTGGGTGAAGATGAGTAACAAACAGGTAATTTTTTATAGACCCAACACTAAGAGCAACTGTTTTGCAAAATGAGAGATTATACAAAGCAATCATTTTATAGCATGTTAGGACTTATGATAACATACATTTCAATTGAGCAAGGAATACATACAATTACTCGAGAGATAAAATTATATGTTCATGAAAACTCCTAGCAACACTTATCAGATTATACAATAAAAAAAAAAGGAGTACCTGCCTATGAAATGTAGAAAATAACTAGCAAAACATTTTTTTATTGTCAAATGTAAATTTTTGGGAAACACAACTGCTAGAAAGTTAGCCCAGATCATATACAGTGTATTCGTTTTTACATTCTGACATATCACTGTAAAAAAATTTTCACAAAAATACTTACTGTGAAATTACTTTCTGATTTTATCAAGTCAGATGTTCATCAATTTAGAGCAAGTAGTTTATAGTTATAAAATATAATAGTATATTTTCAAAATTGAAACACTAGGGACATACAAAGCAATTATAGGACA
Source organism: Rana temporaria (assembly GCF_905171775.1). Taxonomy (NCBI): domain Eukaryota; kingdom Metazoa; phylum Chordata; class Amphibia; order Anura; family Ranidae; genus Rana; species Rana temporaria. The sequence goes on from NC_053500.1 coordinate 101,027,115, forward strand.
GCTCCCCTACTGGTGGCCTAACCACTACAACTGCCACAGAGACCCAGTAAGTAGAAAGCAGGAAAAATAAATAGTAAATGTCATTGACATGACAACAAAAGGGTGGGAGCTGCGTCTCTTAAAAACAAAAATATTTTTATGGTGTGTACAAAAAGCAGTTTTTCTCAGCCAGAATGTGCCAGCACTTCCAGGCCTTGCTGTAAATGTACTTGTGCCGCCTGCCTGTGTTCTCCATGTTGAGTTTCCCCTCTTCAGTCTCTTCCTCCTGGTTGTGGGTTGCTAGTATGCCACTTTCACTTAAAACTGGCTTTTTGGGATGGTGCTAGAAGGTGGGTAGGGGGTGGAGACTAGTGTAGTCTTGGGAGGTGGGTACCAAGGTGACCCTGGGAGTTGTACATGGAACTATTTTTTATGAAGAAAAAACCCAGACAGAGACCCAGCCTTTGATCAAAAGTCACAGTGCTGCCTCTAAATAGTATATATATATATATATATATATATATATATATATATATATATATATATATACACAGTGAGGAAAATAAGTATTTGAACACCCTGCTATTTTGCAAGTTCTCCCACTTGGAAATCATGGAGGGGTCTGAAATTGTCATCGTAGGTGCATGTCCACTGTGAGAGACATAATCAAAAAAAAAATTCCAGAAATCACAATTTATGATTTTTTAACTATTTATTTGTATGATACAGCTGCAAATAAGTATTTGAACACCTGTCTATCAGCTAGAATTCTGACCCTCAAAGACCTGTTAGTCTGCCTTTAAAATGTCCACCTCCACTCCATTTATTATCCTAAATTAGATGCACCTGTTTGAGGTCATTAGCTGCATAAAGACACCTGTCCACCCCATACAATCAGTAAGAATCCAACTACTAACATGGCCAAGACCAAAGAGCTGTCCAAAGACACTAGAGACAAAATTGTACACCTCCACAAGGCTGGAAAGGGCTACGGGGAAATTGCCAAGCAGCTTGGTGAAAAAAAGGTCCACTGTTGGAGCAATCATTAGAAAATGGAAGAAGCTAACATGACTGTCAATCTCCCTCGGACTGGGGCTCCATGCAAAATCTCACCTCGTGGGGTCTCAATGATCCTAAAAAAGGTGAGAAATCAGCCCAGGACTACACGGGAGGAGCTGGTCAATGACCTGAAAAGAGCTGGGACCACCGTTTCCAAGGTTACTGTTGGTAATACACTAAGACGTCATGGTTTGAAATCATGCATGGCACGGAAGGTTCCCCTGCTTAAACCAGCACATGTCAAGGCCCGTCTTAAGTTTGCCAATGACCATTTGGATGATCCAGAGGAGTCATGGGAGAAAGTCATGTGGTCAGATGAGACCAAAATAGAACTTTTTGGTCATAATTCCACTAACCGTGTTTGGAGGAAGAAGAATGATGAGTACCATCCCAAGAACACCATCCCTACTGTGAAGCATGGGGGTGGTAGCATCATGCTTTGGGGGTGTTTTTCTGCACATGGGACAGGGCGACTGCACTGTATTAAGGAGAGGATGACCGGGGCCATGTATTGCGAGATTTTGGGCAACAACCTCCTTCCCTCAGTTAGAGCTTTGAAGATGGGTTGAGGCTGGGTCTTCCAACATGACAATGACCCGAAGCACACAGCCAGGATAACCAAGGAGTGGCTCTGTAAGAAGCATATCAAGGTTCTGGCGTGGCCTAGCCAGTCTCCAGACCTAAACCCAATAGAGAATCTTTGGAGGGAGCTCAAACTCTGTGTTTCTCAGCGACAGCCCAGAAACCTGACTGATCTAGAGAAGATCTGTGTGGAGGAGTGGGCCAAAATCCCTCCTCCAGTGTGTGCAAACCTGGTGAAAAACTACAAGAAACGTTTGACCTCTGTAATTGCAAAAAGGCTACTGTACCAAATATTAACATTGATTTTCTCAGGTGTTCAAATACTTATTTGCAGCTGTATCATACAAATAAATAGTTAAAAAAATCATACATTGTGATTTCTGGATTTTTCTTTTTTGATTATGTCTCTCACAGTGGACATGCACCTACGATAACAATTTCAGACCCCTCCATGATTTCCAAGTGGGAGAACTTGCAAAATAGCAGGGTGTTCAAATACTTATTTTCATCACTGTATATATATATATATATATATATATATAATCTTACCACATATCTACAACAGTGAATAATATTCATCAATAATTAATCATAAAATCGATCAAGTGCATATTAAGTGAACTACAATGATATAGGGAAGACATTTTTTTTTATAAAATATAAAAATATTGGTGAATAAATGAAAATTAGGCATTTGACAAATGACAGTCCCAGTATTCCTCTTCCAAGAACTGAGTGAGTGAGTGAGTGAGAGACTTATATAGCGCAACACATGCAAACTGAATCGCCTCTGGGCGCTTAGTATGCATTCCCCGAGTGAACTTTTTTGATCTCAGAAGAGATGGGTCTTGATCTTTCTTCTGAAGGCCTAGTGGTTCACCGCCAAATCGGATGGTGGTTGGCAGAGCGTTCCACAGTCTCGGTCCTTGGACTGCGAATCTACGTTCTCCTTTGGACTTGTATCTGGCTTTGGGTATCTGGAGAAGATTTTGGTTGGTGGATCGCAGAACGCGATTGAGTTTGTGAGCTTTTATTTTGCTCGCATAGATATTGGGGGGCGTTTCCTTGGATACACTTATGTGTTAAGCAGAGTGCTTTGAAAGTGATTCTGTCTTTTACTGGGAGCCAATGAAGGGATCTCAGAGAAGGTGAGATTGATTCCCATGTGTTTTTCCCAGTCACTAGTCTAGCGGTCGTATTTTGAACGACTTGAAGGCAAGTTATTTGGTATTTGGGGAGTCAGAGATAAAGGGAATTTGCATAGTCCAGTCTGGAGTTGATAATTGTACCCATCACGACTGCTATGTCTTCCTTTAGGATAAAGGGGGTGAGTCTGCGTAGTAGGCGTAGCAGATGGTGGGATCCACTGACCACTGACCCTATTTGTGCATCCATTGTCATGTTGGTGTCGAAGATGACTCCGATAGTTTTACCCAGAATGGGCGGGGGTGTCCATGTTGTTACTGGATAATTTTTCCGGTTGGCGTGAAACAGGAGAAGTTCTGTTTTTGAGCCGTTGAGTTTGAGATAACTCTTTGTCATCCAGTTTTCTATCATAGAAAGGCATTTCTCTAGTCCGAGATAATGATCCTTATTGTTGCAGATGCGAAAATACAGTTGTGTGTCATCTGCATAAGAGTGGTAAAGTAACTTCTGGTTACTGATGATTTCAAAAAGAGGGCGGAGATAGATATTGAACAGAACAGGCGACAAAGGGGATCCCTGAGGGACACCGCATGACACGTGCGTTTTTCAGAAGTGAAAGGGCCAAGTTTCACTATTTGTGATCGGTTTTCCAAAAAGGAGGAGAACCAGGATAAATCACATTCTGCGACTTTGGCTACTTCAGCTAGCCGAGTCAGTAATATTTTGTGGTCAACAGTATCAAAAGCAGCACTTAGGTACAACAGAACTAGAAGACAAGATTCTCCTTCGTCTGCGGCCTCGAGAGCGTCATCCCATATTTTGAGCAGTGCTGTTTCTGTCCCGTGACCAGGACGGAAACCCGATTGAAACAAATTGAGTAATTTATGGGTGTCTAAATGCTGTTGTAGCTGTTGTACAACTTCTTTCTCCATTATCTTGGAGAAGACATTTAGGCCTGTTATGGGTCGACGGTGGTTTGGGTCTTTTTTTAAAATTGGTTTAATTACGCCTTGTTTCAGCAAGGTTGGCACCGTGCCCTCCTTGAACGTTATGAGCTGCGTGATAGCTGGAGCCAATATATTGTCACATTCTTTCAGCAGTTTGGTTGGGATGATATCATTGGGCGCTGTGCTGTTTCGCAGAGTCACGATTATATTTTTGGTGGCATCGATGGAGATGGGTTTTAGAGTGAAATTAGTTGTTTTCAGCGATTTTGTATGGGAATTCGGTTTGTGATTTGGGGAATGGTTGATGATGGTTCTATTTTGCTGAATACTTTCACAGATTTTTTCAATTTTATTAATGAAATAATCCGATAATTCGTTGCAAAATTCTTGTGAATCAGAATTGGGGGCCTCTAAGCAGACTGGGTTCATAGTCTGAGAGACTAGTTTGAAGAGTTCACTGGGGCGGTTTAGGGCATTTGCAATGATGTTGGAAAAGTGATTTTTTTTTGGCCATAAAGATTTTTGTGGCATTTCTTAGTTATTATCTTATAAATGGTGTGGTTTTCCACTGAAGAGCTTCTATTCCAAGCTGCTTTCGCTCTTCTGCGCTCTTGCTTTAGCAACGACAGCTGGTCATTAAACCAGCTGGAGTTGTTTTTCCGGATGCAAGTTTTGCGTTTCTGTGCTACCAAGTCGGCTGACTGTAGTAGCGCCTTGATGGCGTATAGTGTTTCTGTGGCTGTTAGATGTTGTTGGCTTGTTTTTATTTTTTTCCCTAATGTAGTTTTGAAGAGTTCCGAGTGGAGCTTCTTCTGAGATCTAGTCCAGTGAGTTGTCACTGGTTTTATCATTTTTTTTGAGGGGGCATTTTTAGTAATTGTGAATTTAATGGCATGGTGATCTGTCCAAGGTTTTGGCTCAATCTCCCGAATGTCGATTTCCAAATCTTGTTCGAAAATGAGATCAAGCGTGTGGGCCCCTGTACTAGTTGCTGCAGATCTAATCCTTCCAGATGGTCGATGCAGGCGTCAGTGACGGGGTCCAGTGAGGAGTTGGCCCAAAGGTTGAAATCCCCGAGCAGCAAGAGGTGTTTGATGTTTAGGGTATAGGTGGAGATGAACTCCGTCAATGAACTGTGTATCAGAATCCCACGTGCACAAATTCACATCCGTAATTGAAAAACTTCCACCAATCCGTGAGATACCACCACCTTCTAAAATGAACACTCAACAGAAACAAATGAAAAAAAAAAAACGCCTTGGTTTATTCCTGGGGTTAACCATTCCACTCATATTTATATATCTGAAGATTTCCAAACAATATGCCAGTAATTACTCCATGCATCTCCACATTAGGTGATCTTAGGATCTCATAAAAAGCAAACAGCCACCATTGCGCAACATGTTGTACTTTATTCCATCAATAAAATAGATCTGAAAATTTTCTCCTACGGTCGGCGTGCGGTCCAAGCCTCAAGATGGTGCGTGTTGGGACAGGAAGCGACGCAGGCTTCTGGGTAACGCCTGCACCATATCGAGGCTTGGACCGCACGCCGGTCCTGGGAGATGGAACGGCGCATGTTAGCCCCAGAAAAGGCTGAAAAGACTCATGCAGCATACACTTGATCGGATTTTCCGACAACAAATATTCGATGTGAGCTTTTGGTCGGATATTCCGACCGTGTGTAGGCTCCATCGGACATTTGCTGTTGGAATTTCCGACAACAAATGTTTGAGAGCTGGTTCTCAATTTTTCTGATAACAAAAGTTCTTGTCGGAAATTCCAATCGTGTGTATGCAATTCCGGCGCACAAAAATTCTACGCATGCTCGGAATCATTGAACTTCAACTTTCAACTTTCTCGGCTCGTTGTAGTGTTGTACATCACCGCGTTCTTGACGGTCAAAATTTCCGACATTTGTGTGACCGAGTGTATGCAACACAAGTTTGAACCAACATTTAGTCGGAACAAAAAAAAAAACATGGTTTTCTTATCGGGATGTCCGATCGTGTGTACGCGGCATCAGTGCCGGTCTATGGGCACTATATTTGTGAGTGGAAATTTTTTATATGTATTTTACTGATGGAATAAAGTATAACATGTTGCGCAATAATAGCTGTTTGCTTTTTATGAGATTCTAAGATCACCTAATGTGGAGATGCATTGAGTGATTATTGGCATATCGTTTGGAAATCTTCAGATGTATTCTAATGAGTGGAGTGGTTAACCCAGGCATTGGCCAAGGCATTTTTTTCATTTACTTCTGATGAGTATTCATTTTAGAAGGTGGTGGTGTCTCACGGATAGGTGTAAGTTTTTCAGTTATGGATGTGAATTTGTGCAAGTGGGATTCGGATACCCCGTTCTTGAAGAGGAATACTGTGACTGTCGTTTGTCAAACACATCATTTTAATTTATTCACCAATATTTTTATATTATGAAAAAAAAATCTTCCCTAGATCATTGTAGTTCACTTAATATGCACTTGATTGATTTTAGGATTAATTATTGATGGATCATTGATGATTATTATTCACTATTCTAGTTATGTGGCAAAATATATATACTATTAAGGGTCAGCGCAGTTATCCTTTTTATTGTAACACTGTTCACCTTACACCATTGGTGTGGAACCTATGACCGCAGCAGATCCACTACTTAAAGACACATTTACACATATTTATATATTTTTGCGCCGGTGACACACTCAGAACAAGTACAATATCCACAAACAATACCCAATTAAGGGGCCGGCAAGCCTTTTCCCTACGAGTGATTCACACTGCTGCCTGCAAAACTATGTGACCACAACACGCATCTGCCGATGCAGCCATCAACTTTCAAAACACATCAAAATCCAAGAAGCACCCACTGCTTCAGTAAAATGAGCAGTGAACAGAAAGCAGAGCCCTTCATACTTAAAGCCGAGCTAAAGGCAGAGAAACTCACCTTTCCAATGGTCCCTCCAGGACAAGCATCTTTACTTGTGTTCTGGTTTTTGGGGGCTTCTTCATTTGCTGGCGTGGGATGATGTTACTGTTGCGCATGCACAAGTGCTAGTCATAATGGCACACAGGATCAGGCCAGCCACTGTAAGCTTAACTGTGCATTCTGGGGATCGCAGTGATTAGGTGGGTAGGTGTAGTTTATTGCAGAAGAAACATTGTATGTCTCTATCACAATAAAAAAAACTGCCTGCTCACAGTGATTACAACCAGCATAAGCCTGTAATATGGTCTGGTGTCCATCTTGATGATAGAGGAAGAAAATCAGTTTAAACACCTCCTGGTGTAAGGGCCATTACCCAGACCTGAACTTTGGTGGCTGAGATAATCTTGCCTGCTAATTATCAACACTTGGAATGTACACCACATAAAGGGCTGACACTTCCTCTACCGCCCAAGGCAAGATATCCCATACCTCTAGTCCCACTCCCAGACCTTTTGTTCCTTCCTGGGGTAACATACAGTATGCCACTGCCATTGCATTGTCTGACTGTACCTGTCCACAGAAGATCCATCCAGAGAAGCAGAGATAATCTGATACATCACAACTTCAATATCTTGATGGGAAGTTGAGCCTCTTTTATTTGTTCAGTGACCTTGAGTAGATGGATAATCCACCAAAGAGGTAAAAATTATTTCTCCAAATTTAACATGGGGGCATCAGCCACCGATCAATAAATACTCAAGTGTAAGCAATTGTCCTAATTTCCCTCTCTAGAGAGTGGGCAGTTGTGCCACGTTCAAAGAATTTTCTATTGCAAATTCTCAAAATTGAAGGCCCAGAACCCTTATACAAGAGTAGAGAGATGACCAGTGACTGCTCTGAAGTCAGTAGACATGGTCATGAAATGTCTAACGCTTCCCCAGTGGCAGAAAGACCCTCAGTAGTCTGGAGTCCAGTATCAAGTCCAAACACTCCAGTGATAGACATGCTCAGTAAAAATTTTCTGATGTTTAGCAAGCAAATTAAGTTCTCCGCTGGAGATCAAAGCATCACCTGGAGATTTTTTTTTAGTATGTAACTCAAATATCTACTGACACCAAAGAATCCTAAACTTACTGACTGATATTCAGAGCTTTCAGGTTCAAGATGGCTCAGAAATTGAAAACAAATCCTGACTTTTCTGGAGGTGGAACTGGTCATACCACTGGCTTAGACAGGAGACCCCCAATTGCCAGTCGTACAACCAACAGCTACTGGAGAGTCAAACAAAGGCTGGCTGCAAAAAACTGAATGACTGAAAACTCAGATGTCCAAAATGCGACTATGTAGATGGCGACATACTGAAATCAGTCTAAGATGCTTGTGCAGAGATTCATTAAAGATCCATATAATGATCTTGCAACTGATTTCATCTTCCAGTCATTTGGATCCTTAAAAGAGGGCATTTCCTCCACTGGAAAAACTGTTGTCTTGTTTGATAAGGTTCCTGGAAGACTCCACTGTAGCAAGGCAGCAACACTATGTGCCCAGGCAGAAAATCCAGGATCACTTCATAAGCAGTTCATAAAATCTAGGAAACCATAATTGTATCTGAGGGAGGAAAGGGTGTGGGGCATCCAACCACTGGGCACTGGCTTAGCACACTAAGAGTTTGGAGCCAGCAACCCTTACATAAAGCCTCTGGACCCAGATGTCTAATGCCCTGCAGCCTGGAGTAGGAGGACTGTGAAAGAGAGGCTGATCCTAATCCACCTATCAAGAAGACACATGAGCTATGTAAGGAAACATATTAGGTATTCATTTTGCCTTCTGGCTAGCTGCTTGATTAGGAGATCAAATCAGTCACGGCAGCAAAACCCAGAAGCTGGGTGAAATACATCTTTACCCTTTGGATGCCAGACAAAATCTGAATTGCTCTAGCAATGTGGGGCTAGGTCACCAGATGGAGCCATCACCTTTTTTTTAATAAGTGCACCTAGCACTAGACACTATTTTAGAGATTTACTAAAACCTGATAGTGTAAAATCTAGTGCAGCTGTGCCTGGTAGCCAATTTTTTCAATTAGGCTTTGACAAAACAACTGGAAGCTGACTGGTTTCTATGTAGAGCTGCACTAGATTTTGCACTCCACAGTTTTAGTAAATCATGGTTTATAAGACCATCTTCAAACAAAGGCTGTGTCTCCCAATGATTGCCAGAGAAGAAGCTTTTTAGTAATGAAGCTGCAGCCATCCTAATGTGATATTTCTCTGCTGTTTCTTGCCAACAAGAGGTGTGCTTGTAATCACACTAAAATAAATACCATTAAAAGGTATAGTTCAGTTCTAGTCCATTTACATTGTTTTCAATCTCAATCACTCCCTAAAGAAGAGGGTGCTTTTGGGGTCTTGAAATGCATTGGCTACTCTATCATGGCAGGATCTAAGGGGGGTGCTCCCCACCAGATTTCCACAATTGACACTGTACCGGGTCGGCTGAGTTCCTTCCAACATTCCCACACTCAGGGCCGGGACACGAGTGGGCAGCCTGGTGCAGTGAACCGTGTTCAGTAAAGTACCAGCAGCAGCAGAGAGGAAAGCAGCCTGTGCTGTGCCTTCCCCCTCCTGTCAGTGGAGCGCTCCTTCACACAGCAGATAACACAGGATCGCTAGATCGAGACTGTGCACAGTTTGAGTACCTGCCCCTACACACATTTCCTGATGCTGGGAGATGAGCAATCCTTGAAGGAGGTAGGGTGTGGGTAATCAAACTGTGTACGGTCCTGATCTAGCAATCCTGTGTGTTCTAGGAGAAGGATATGTGCCAGGATGGGGATTGGGGGGGAAAGCATGTGTGCTAGGAGAAGGGGGATTGGGGGGTATGTGCTAGGAGGGTGGATTGGGGGGGAGGCATATGTGCTAGGAGGGTGGATTGGGGGGCGGTGAATTTTTGCTAGGAAGGGCTGGGGGTAATTGGCCAACAGAAGCATTTGTATTAGGAGGGGGTGGGAACATTTGGGTTCAGAGAAGAGGGATGGGGGAACTTGGGTGGAGAGGGAGGATTTGTGCTGGGAAGAGTAATTTGGAGGGGGTGGTGCTAGGAGAAGGGATTTGGCGGATTTCCACTAGGAGGGGGGATTGGGTGGAATTATGTTAGGAGGGGGAATTTTGAGGGATACAAGGATTTGTGCTAGGAGTGATGATTTTGTTTGGGTGGGGGAAGATTTGTGTGGGAGAAATTGGGGGGATTTGAGCTGGGAGGTAGGATTAAGTGGCAAAGATTTTTGCTAAAAAGGGGGATTTGGACTGGGAGGAGGGGGAATTATTGCAGTGTTATGAGAACATTTGGGCTTGCAGAGGGAATTTATGCTTAGGGGGTGAGCGTGCTCAGTGCTGTTTTTTGCTGAGAAATAAAATGAGGGCACTCAACAGATCTCCTCCTCCTCCCCTCACAGCGCATAGCTGAGATTGGATTTGTTTACAGACACAGTATTGATCTGCACAGTGTGTAGTTCTGACCAGTGAAATTCCCTGTGCAGATTGATGCTGTGTCTGTAAGGGAATACGATCTCAGCTATGTGCTGTGTGGGGTGAAAGAGCTCTGAGTACCCAGGCTTTGTGCAGTTGTTAGATTGGAGGAGGAGATCTGCTGAGTGCTTTGCCAGCAGTGACCCTGTCCTCTTCTCTGCTGACCGCTGTCCTCCATCCTGCTGACCTGATAACCCCTTTGTCCACCCTGCTGACCCCTGTCTTATGCTCTCTGTTGTGGAAATGGTATAAATACTACTGCGTTATATGAATTAACTGTAGCAGCCAGCACTACAATCTAACAGAAATTGCGTGAATAAAAAACATTAAAACATGCAGCGCTAAAATGAAATATTGAATATTGACATATCAGCATATTATGACGCACAATGTGAATTGTGATTTTCATATACAACCAGATGACCAAAGCATCATCAGCTGATAAAATAAAGTGCACTGTGCAAAAAAAAAAAAACATATAAGTGAAACCATCACAATTTGTATAGTTCCATTAGTGATTTAAAACACCAGTTCATTCACAGTTCATGTTCATTTGAAGATAACCAGGGGTGTAGAATTAAAGAAGTCACCATGATGTGTGCATCCACCACCCAGGAGAGAAGTTAATCAAGAGTTCAGTCTTTGTGGTGAAACACATTGGGTTTGATGAGTCCTTTCCATGCCATTGAGCCCCTTTTTTACATAGTTACATAGTTAGTCAGTTCGAAAAAAAGACACATGTCCATCCAGTTCAACCGTAAAAAAAAATAAAAAATACATACAATCCCATATACCCAATTCTATACCCAGTTGATCCAGAGGAAGGCAAAAAACCTCAGCAGAGCATGATCCAATTTGCTACAGCAGGGGAAAAAATTCCTTCCTGATCCCCCGAGAGGCAATCGGATTTTCCCTGGATCAACGTTACCTATAAAATGTTAGTACCCAGTTATATTATGTACATTTAGGAAATAATCCAGGCCTTTTTTAAAGCAATCTACTGAGCTGGCCAGAACCAACTCTGCAGGGAGTCTATTCGACATGTTCACAGCTCTTACTGTGAAGAAACGTTTCCGTATTTGGAGATGAAATCTCTTTTCCTCTAGACGTAAAGAATGCCCCCTTGTCCTCTGTGTTGACCGTAAAGTGAGTAACTCAACACCAAGTTCACTATATGAACCCCTTATATAATTGTACATGTTGATCATATCCCCCTTAATCTCCTTTTATCAAGAGTGAATAAATTCAGTTCCTCTAATCTTTCCTCATAGCTGAGCTCCTCCATGCCTCTTATCAGTTTGGTTGTCCTTATCTGCACTTTCTCCAGTTCCCCAATATCCTTTTTGAGAACTGGTGCCCAAAACTGAACTGCATATTCCAGATGAGGTCTTACTGATGATTTGTACAGGGGCAAAATGATACCACCTTTCTCTCTGGAGTCCATACCTCTCTTAATACAAGAAAGGACTTTGCTCGCTTTGGAAACCGCAGCTTGGTATTGCATGCCATTATTGAGCTTATGATCTACCAAAAACCCCAGATCCTTCTCCACTACGGATTCCCCCAGTTGTACTCCCCCTAGCATGTATGATGCATACAGTGCATAACTTTTCATTTATCAACCTTTAACCTCATCTGCCACATAGTCGCCCAATTAGACAGAGCATTGAGGTCGGCTTGAAAATTGGAGACATCCTGTAAGGACGTTATTCCACTGCATAGCTTAGTGTCATCTGCAAAGACAGAACTGTTACTTTTGATCCCAGACCCCAAATCATTTATAAAGATATTAAAAAGTAAGTGTCCCAACACTGAACCTTGGGGCACACCACTGATAACCTTAGACCAGAGTAAGAATCATTAACCACTACTCTCTGAATCACACACTGATCACACTCTCTGTACACAAAGGTGATATTTTATTGATAGATAATATCCCGCAATTTATGCAATGATTTCTACTTTTAATAAATCCGTAACCAATAGTTTTACACTATGTGGAGGCTTTATCTGTTTTTTTTTTATGGATGACATAACCTATCAAGTGGTTCAGTTGTGGAGGAGATTTTATAATTTTTGGATACCATCTTGGCGATGACCATCCTGATCCTTATATGCTTGGTTGATGTTGCCATAAGTGGTTTAGTTGCCAAGGAGGAATTACACTGCTTTCACCTGTGGAAACGTTTCCTTTGACCTACATTTTGAGTTTTGAGACTACAGGCTTGGTTTATTATGCTGCTGTCTGTTAAGCTTATTTAATCTTCTCTCCTGGGCGTTGGATGCACACATAGTGGTGACTCCTTTAGTTCTACACCCCTGGATATCTTCCCATGAACACATGTGAATACATTTTTGTTTTGAATCACTAATGGAACTCCAATGGGCAGCTATCAGAAATTTTTGGGCCCCCGGGGCGTGACCCCAAACATTCCCCAGGGCCCGCCCACTGGTTGTCCCACCGAAATCGGTCCACTGGCCATCCCACCGAGTCCTTCAGTGCACTCACATGGGTGGGGAAGCGTTGTGGAGACTGGAGGGATGGATGGTGCTGGGCGTGGGTGGGGATGGGTTGTGGAGACTGGAGGGATGGATGGTGCTGGGCGTGGGTGAGAATGCGTTGTAGAGACTGGAGGGATGGATGGTGCTGGGCGTGGGTGGGGATGCTTTGTGGAGACTGGAGGGATGGATGGTGCTGGGCTTAGGTGGGGATGCGTTGTGGAGACTGGAGGGTAGGATGGTGCTGGGCGTGGGTGGGGTTGCATGGTGGAGACTGGAGAGATAGATGGTGCTAGGTGTGGGTGGGGATTCGTTGTGGAGACTGGAGGGATGGATGGTGCTGGGAGTGGGTGGCAATGTGTTGTAGGGACTGGAGGGATGGATGGTGCTTGGAGTGGGTGGGGATGCGTTGATGAGACTGAAGGGATGGATGGTGCTGGGTCTGGGTGCGTTGTGGAGACTGGGGAGATGGAGTAGATGCTGGGTAGGGATGAAGATGATTGAGGATGACTGTGGATGGGGATGAGAGTTACATTGTGAAGAAGTGGACAGCAGGCTCTCCAAAATGTAACTCATTTGCACCCAGAGTCATCCATTTTCACAATGCAACTCAATTATACCAGCTTGTTAGCCTCAGGGTGTCCCATCCAAGAAGGAGATAAATAAAGTCCAACTAAAGTCTACAGGCAGCACAGGGGGCACAGTCAGCAGCACACATTACATTTTTGCGACTTACCCTCCATGCTCAACTCTCGGATGTGTTATTTCTGTCTGTGTCCATGTGCACTGTCGATGAGCTGGCCACTCCCACTGTCCCTGTCCTGGCCAATCACAGTCCAAGCAAACCCTGCAGGGAATGGATGAGGAGCGAGCGCTGGCCGTGATCACCTTCTGCTGGGGATGTTACCACTGCCAGCCTGAAAATGGTGTTGGCTGGAGCTCAAGTAGCGTGCTCGTCAAGTTACATTACTGTGTCCACAACACTCAACTTAACTACAGCCACTCAAAGGGAGGGGGGTTAAGGTTGCCACCTTTTCTTCAAGCCAAATTCAAACACTTTAATGGCGGCATTTTTTTTTGGGGGGGGGGGGGGGGTATACGCTATAAGATTGTAAAAGACATGGGACACTTTTGGTGGCCTGAAAGAGCATAGTAATGTGGCGCATAGCTTGCCGCAGCAAACAGTGCGCGTGGCTGGATTGTGAGTGTTCTGTAAGGAATGCAGGGGTGAGATATGTCCTGGGGAGAGGGCTAGTGCTAGCAGGAGGTGGGGCGAGTTAGATATGTGCTGGGGGGCAGTGGTGGCTTGTGCTCAAAATGTTTGTGTAATGCCTGTACCCCCCCCCCCCCCGACGGGACTACACAAATTGTGATGGTTACACTTATATGAATTCTTTGTACAGTGTACTTTATTTTATTTATGTCAATCATAAGATGATGATGCTTTGGTCATCTGGTTGTATATATATATATATATATATATATATATATATATATACATATATATATGAATAAAAAGAAAATTATCTGCCCCCCCCCACACATTTTTTACTGCATCCCCACATCAGACAGGCTAAATCTGGCCATGATTGTCCTAAGCACTATTGGAATAATGACATATCTGGACATAGCAGTGATTAGGCTCTTCAATTTACATTTGCAAAATGAATAGAACTTTTTAACATATTTTTGGTATTTAAGTCTTCTAGAGCAGTGGTCATCAATCCTGTCCTGAGGGCCCGATAATAGGCCAGATTTTATGTATTACCTTGGGGAGATGCAGACTAGAATACTGCAATCACTGAGCAGCAAATGATATCACCTGTGATGTATTTCAGTTATCTTGCAAACCTGACCTGTTGGTGGGCCCTGTGGACAGGGTTAATGACCAATATTCCAGAGCAGTGGTTCTCAACCTTCTAGTGCCGTGACCCCTTGATAGAATTTTCCAAGTTGTGGGGACCCCTAACAGTAAAATTATTTTTGTAGCTTGGGTTGTTAGTACCCAAGGCAAGACAAATAATTTGCACCCCCAAACCCACGGACATTTTGCACTCCCTGAATCCCTTCCACTCATACAGTATTAAACCCCCTATGGTACATTTTAGGATGTACAACTCTTTCTCTTTGTTCTCCTTTCTTTCTCTGTTATCTCTCTTTATTCAAATTTTTTTTTTTTTTTTACCCCCATCCCTCTCCAGCCATCTTTCCTTCCCTTTTTCTTTCTTTCATCCCGCTCTTCTCCTCTATATTCCATGTATTCTCTATTTTTATTACTTCTCTTGCTCCTTGATGGGGGGGATGGGATGAGTGGCAGTGCTAGCGGGAAATTGGGATGAGTGGCAATGCTGGGGAGAGTTCTGATCAGTCAAAAAGGCTGGGAGAGCGGTGTGGGCTTCAGGAACAGCCCAGGATGTGGGGACCCTGGCAAATCATCATTTGACCCCCGGGGGGGGGGGGGTCCCGACCCCAGGTTGAGAACCACTGTTCTAGAGGATGAGAGCATGCTGTTAAAGCGGGAGTTCACCCAATTATGTTTTTTTTTCTCTTTTCCCCTTAGATGGATGCTCGTTTTGTCTAGGGGAATCGGCTAGTTGTTTTAAAATATGAGCCGTACTTACCGTTTTCGAGATGCATCTTCTCCGTCGCTTCCGGGTATGGGTCTTCGGGAGTGGGCGTTCCTTATTGATTGACAGTCTTCCGAGAGGCTTCCGACGGTCGCATCCATCGCGTCACTAGTAGCCGAAAAAAGCCGAACGTCGGTGCGGCTCTATACCGCGCCTGCGCACTGACGTTCGGCTTCTTTCGGAAACTCGTGACGCGATGGATGCGACCGTCGGAAGCCTCTCGGAAGACTGTCAATCAAAATAGGAACGCCCAGTCCCGCAGCCCATACACGGAAGCGGCGGAGAAGATGCATCTCGTAAACGGTAAGTACGGATCATATTTTAAAACAACTAGCCGATTCCCCTAGACAAAACGAGCATCGATCTAAGGGGAAAAAGTGTCATGTGAACCTCCGCTTTAATCTCAAAGAAACAACATGAGGATATTTCTGTTTTTTGGGGTTTTATCTTGTTACCTAGACACAAGCTGTGAACAACATACAAACACTTGTGCAATGGCAAAAGTGGATACATCCATATAGTGCAACTTTCTAATGGCATGAAGCATAGACTATAGTTTTCTGGGGGTTGTTAATATCTGAGTAAGCATGAGTTACCCCAACAAATGGATGGCACCCCTGGCATTGCACTTATCTAAAAACAGTCATTATGACAAGGTTTTAAACACACAGACTGATGCAGGTTTTAAATGAAACATGAGAGGGGAGTCAGTGTGTGCTAACCTTGTGCTCACATCTTCTCTACAGATAAACTACCTGCTGGTGGCCCTGGATCCTCATGTACTCCATCCTTTGTTTGGAATGCTTGTTGCTCTTGTCTCCACTGCTCTGCTGAACAGTTTTCAGTCGTGAGCCCACCATCTTCATGGGGGGGATTGACATGCCCCCACTCTGCAAGCAGAAAGAGTAAGTGTCAGTAGAAGTGTGATTATCTGATACACAACGGCACCTTAATATTACAAATTCCTTTCTTGTCTTTGGCTGGCCATACAGTCACTGAGAGATATGTTTGTATTTGTTTAGATCACTAAAAAAATAGGATCTGCTGCAATTTTATACTAGCTTTGGACCATGCTCCATATGGGCAGTGAATAACATTCCCCACATTAAGGTAAAAAGCGTTTTAGCACTTGCTGTATGATAAACACTTTCCTGAGTCTTCTATAGATCCACTACTATTTATATAAAATGTATATATTCAAGATTATTAATAATCTGAGAAGTGTAACACCAGATTTTTATAATACACAATTAGATTTATCTAACTGCATATTCTGATGCACCAATTAAGTCCCAAAAAGATGAAATAGCAAGTGTTTCAACTTACCACACAAACCTAACTGCATAACAACCTGTCATGGAATAAACATGGAGGCTGCTTTCTCCTTTTGAACATGCTAGCTGCCTGGTTGTTCTGCTGGTCCTCTAACTTCAATACTTTGAGCTAGTAACCTGGAGCAGGTTTTCAGATCTAAGTTTGATCCACCTCCCTGGACCATGCATACTTGTTTTAGGTTATGGCTCAGAAAACAGTGAAGTAGGGGACGGGAGGACATCTACTTGCATTTCCAGAAAGCTCTTTAAAATCAACATGTACTGGCACTAAGAAGTAAAAGCAGAGTGAAAAAGTAAAGGCAACTAGGAGGTGCTTGTACCTTTATCTTTTTAAATACCCCAGAATCACTGTAACAGCTTCACTCATATGAATAAACAGAACACAATCTCCCTATTACCGGAAGCTTGGGGGTCTAATGGTTCTTATGCCGCGTACACACGACCATTTTTAATGGTCTAGAAAAAACATTTTTTTCAAACCGATTATTGTTAAGCCTGCCTTGCCTAAACAAGATCGTGAAAAAAAAATGCTTGAGTAAAGCGCGGTGACGTACAACGGCACTATAAAGGGGAAGTACCATTCGGATGGCGCCACCCTTGTGGCTGCTTTTGCTGATTTCGTGTTAGTAAAAGTTTGGTGAGAGACGATTCGTGCTTTTCAGTCTGTAAAGTCTCATACACACAGTCATACATCCAACAAAATTTCCCTTGGATTTTTTTCTTAATTGATTTGTCCGGCCACACCCATAGCATACACACAGTCAGACTTTTCTGCAAACTTTTCTAAAACTTTCCTAACATCACATGTATTTTTTTGCTATTTTCTGCTCTTTACCGCCACCCTTTGGTTAACTTCTGCTATTGTTTGTTGCTTTTAACATTGGTTCTGAGCATGAGTATTTGCACTTTGTCCAAAAGTTGGTTGGATTGCTGTACACACAGTCAGACAAGGCACCATCGGACTTTTGTTGCCGAAAAGTTGGTCCGTTTGCAGACCCAACCTTTTGTTGGATGAAACCCGAAAAAGTTGGTCTGATGGAGCGTACACACGGTCAGACAAATTAGAAAACTTGCAGATTTTGAAGTTGGTTGGCAAAAAGTGTGACCGTGTGTATGGGGCTTTACAGCGTGATGAATGTGCCATCTCCATTCCGAACGCTAGTTTTACCAGAACGAGCGCTCCCGTCTAATAACTTACTTCTGAGCATGCACGTTTTTTCACGTCGTTATAGCCCACACACGACCATTCTTTACAACGTCAAAAACGACAACGTGAAAATTTAGAGCATGTTTTAAATTGTTAATGGCCATTTTTAACGCTGCAAAAAATGCTCTGGAGCCCACCCACGATCATTTTTAATGACATTAAAAAAAATGTAATTTTTCACATCATGAAAAATGGTCGTGTGTACGCAGCATCACATTCATCTGAATATCTGACATACCACGATGAGCAAAACCAAAAGGGTCCTGATGCCATATGATTTTTTTTTTTTTTACCTTTAAACCTTCATCTTTGGTTAAAAAGATCACACACAGCAGAGAAAGTATTGCTGCTTTCTGATCCATAGCATTTGCTTTATCTCATAAATGTATATAAAATCAGCATTCATCCAGCCAGAAACAGCACCCTAATCAAGCCCTGTCTTTACTAACTAACATTACATGGCTTCCTGTTCCTCTATAATCAGCTAGTGCAAATTAGAATATCTAGCAGAAACAAAACTGAAGCCTGTGGTGTTAACGTATAGGATATAATTAGCCATCGCAATTTCCCATCCTCTGCCAATTAGATATAATTCTGCAATGGAAAATGACAGCAGAAGAGTAAATGTGTGAATCTGATTGGGTGATATGTGGCCATCCGATTCTTGTTAAAGTCCTTTGATATATATATTCAAACATGTGACAGTTCAATTTGCCTTTGCTGGCTACTAACCAGTAATGGCTGGTTAGAAATCCAACATATCTTTATATGAATTGTTAGTTCTCTGTAGCAAGCATCCCAAACTTTATCAGTCAGGAAGAATAAAGATGATAGCTGAGAAAAAATAATCCTGATAGAAAGATGATATTTTATATAAGCACTGTATATGAAAATAGAGTACAAGAAATAAAACAAGGTACACTACATACAAAAAAAAATTGATAAGCTAGCAAGGACATGCCATGTCCCTCTTGCTTTTCACTTTGCTGAAAAGCAAAGTTTTAAATGTTTTCATGCTTAAGGACATGGGTAAGCATCAGAGTTTATATTATAATTTAAAGTGGTTGTAAACCTCAGCCATGAAATCTAAACAAAGCACACATTTCTATAGTGTTTACTTGCCTCTTTCTGAAGTGTCATTTCTCTTTGCTGTCTAGTTCCTCTGTTAGCTTTAGTCACTTCTGACAGCTTTTTCCAACACAAGAGACAAAAAGGTGATGGGAGCTGGAGCTCCAGCACACAGCATGTGAATGCAGCCACTGCTCTTCATCATTTCTGTGTAGTGTGTGAAGGGGAGTATGCCTCTTCCCTCCAATCAGGACTTAATGTGGCTTTGTTTTTAATAATTAATTTTTTGAATGTGTTTTTTTTTTTTTAAGTATTGGCAGTGTGAGTACCTGCATTTGTCTTAGTATTAGCCCCCTGTACAATAGAGATAATACTGGGGTGTTGTAATAATAAATAATATGGTGCCAATAAATATGTTGTATATAATTGTAAGGACTAATAATTTAATGTATTTATCTGTATTGTGGAAACAGGAGGGTGCAGACAAATATAGAATGGAAGCTCCTCCAATCCAAGCACATTTCCAGGCAGCAAATTGGTTATTTTCCAGAGAGAATGGGGGTAAGGAGGAGACCTGTAGGTGTTAAAAAATTGCAGTATAGAAAAATCAGGTTTCATGCCCTGCCAGACAGGGCTCTGTAGCAGAACTGTGTAAATCTCAGAACTGGATGGACTTTTGCTTTATATGTATTTTATCTGTTTTTTAGGCTGTTTAGCTTCTATCTTACCTCTATCTTACAAATTTTCTGGGAACCAGAGACATTTAAAAAAAACTGAATTTAAGACAAAGTATACGTTTTCATAACTGACTGATTTTCCTCAATGCCAAGTCTAGATCAGTGGCCAGATACGGCCCTTTGCCTACCTTTTATCTTTCCCTTGGGGCACGTTTCTTCCCAATGACACCAATGGGGCATAATTCCTGTTACTGACAACAGGGCACTCTTTCTCCAATTGACACCAGTGATGGGGCATTATTCCTTCACTGACACCAACAATGTATTTCTCCCACTAATGCCAAAGATGCACGGTTTACTTTCACTGACAGCAGGACAATTTCTACCCCCAATTACCACACTTGCCTGAAGGACAGTAAACTGGTCCTTTGGAAAGGATAAACTACATCCACTGAACTTCCATCCAATTTCTCATTTACTTTCTCAAAGAATAATAATGGGTTGGTCTGACAAGAACAGTCTTTCATAAATCCATGCTGAATCTCACTTATGTTATTTTTATCACAGGCAGATTTCTGTATAGAGTCCCTTACCACTCCCTCATTTGACCGTACATACTATTGATGTTCGGATGACTGGTAGGTTTTTCTCTTTCTTAAGCCTCATACACACAATCAGATTTTCCGAGGACAAAGCGTAGGACTTTTGTCCAAAGGGCCTTAGCCATTAACGGCAAGGAATTGTCGGCCAACAAGCACAAAACTACGTGTTTTTTCAGCTCGTTACCGCCACCCTTTGGGCAACTTCTGCTAATGTTGTGTTATGGTTAGCATAGCTTTTGAGCATGCGTGTTTTGTACTTTGAATTTTATTCCGAAGGACTTCTGTACACACGATTGGATAATCCGACATCACACATTTGTTGTTGAAATTTTTTTAAAGCATGCTATCCAACATTTGTTGTCGGAAAATCCGACAACAATTGTCCGATGGAGCATACAAACTGTCAGATTTTCTGATAAAAGCCTGCCATCACAAAATTCCCGTCGTAAAATCCGATCGCGTGTATGAGGCTTAAGGAATACAATACAACATCAGGCACATCCTACTGCAATTCATGTGGCAAAAAGTAAAAAACTTTATTGATAATTGTACTCGCAAATTCAGAGTAATGAGGTTTAGATGTTTAAACAAACAGAAAAGCATTACACTACTCAAGTTAAAGAAAAAAAGGGGTGCAGATAAATGTAAAAATACATTTTAAATGTATTGAAAACAATGGTTCCATTCACATTTGGGGAAGTAAATTGCATCTGTAAACAGTCTCTAAGTAACGTCTCTGAGTCTGCTGTGGCCAGTTGTCAGGCTGCTATCCAGGTACAATCTTCCCTCGAATACATGGAATCTGTATGCCAACGATGCACCTGAAGCTATTGATCAGCGGTGACTTTTTTACTGGTGGAGCTTACCTTGGTCCTCAACTTCCCTGTTTGGTTGCTAGGCACTGAACAATGTGCTTCAGAATCAACAGTTGACATCAACAGATTTTGAACTTCAGAGCTCGCAGAGAGGTAATCTAGGAGGCCAAAGTGATTTCTGCCAGTGTTTATCCATCACTATTGCAGCAAACACAAACACAAGAGGTTCTCTTGCAGGGGTAATATTAATAAACAAACAAAAAAGCTATTTAGCCCCCTTGCTTGTGAGACCACAGACTGTCAGATTTGCTCCTTTATAGCCTGCATGCAGCTTTTGACACACATGGCCCTGTTCAAAGACACATTATGCCCCAGGAGGTGGAAAAGTGGAGCTTAATCACCTGCACATCCATGTTAAGGTAGCATTGTCTGCTATTAGCTGGAAGTGGCATCTCAGCACAGTACCATAGATCCTCTAAGTACCATTTAATGACCAGACAATCTCACTCTACAATATAATTTATCTCTACAACGGTCAGCTTCCTGCTTAAATAGGCAACTGGGTACTCCTCTGGGGCCATTGTGCAAATTTCCCTGCACCAGTTTGATGGTATTTAAAATGAAAAGGCTTGGATGGATGTATTGACCAATGTGCTTATTGTGATTGATATTCATCCCCTATTGAATTCCGGATGCTGCCAGTCTTTCCATCTGGCTGTTTTAGTGATCGGAGGTGTATATTAAACATCAATATTAGATGGGAATAATAGATGGATTTCACCACGATAACTTTACAATATCTAATACAGTGTAGTATGTCCACATATATTCTCTTTGGCTGCACTTTTAATTTAACATTAAAAAACAAGTACCGTAGATCCTGAAGAAGTCGCAATACAGGCGAAACACCTTGATCCTACAGAGAAATCTCTTTGCTGTTCTCATTGTATACATTGGATGTTGGAATTTGTAGTTGTGAATATTTATTTTTATAGATGGAACAAGTTTTAATATAATAATAAATATTTTTTTTTTTTGCAATTCTTTTTAGTTCTTGTTTAGGGCACAATAAATATCTTCACCTCCCCATGACTCACATGGAGTATTTTTTTTTCTTGAACATTAACAATTCAATTTTGTCTTATATGATCAAGCATACACAAAACTTTTTTAGGGAGTGGTTTTGGTTTCCCATGTTTCCTTTGCAATATCCAGAAACCCTCGGTGGCGCTATCCATACAACAGTTCAAAGGGTGAAACTCTGTGGAACTTTTCTAATTGCAAACAGAAAAGACATAGGCAATCCCAGTCTACCCTATCTTTATTTACCATTTGTATTAGCATACTTTTTGCAGTTTTGCTAACCCATTTTACTAATAAAATGTGCAAAGTATGCAACTGCTTAATATTCAAAAAATTGCACTTACATAAACTTTGAAATAAAGGAAGTCCCCTTGATCTGTTTGGATTTTTCTTAAGAGGTCCCTATGCAACCAAAACATATGGATGTGTTGATAGTTCTGGAGAAAACGTTACTTAAAGCAACAGCCTCAGAATAACAGGTAGTGTAGTCCATAACCACTAGGATGTACAGGAGTTTTGTTTCGGATTTAACCTCAGATCCATTCCGATTCATTCAAAAGGTACCTTAATCACAGGTAATGGAACCAACAGGCTACGGTAATAGTGTATGTGGATTAACTTGATACTCTGGAAAAAAAACTCACAGTAGTGTTTCACATCTGCATGCTTCCCAGCCCAAAAGAAATGCTGTAAAATAGAGGATTTATTACAGGTACTTATATAGTGCCATCAATTTACCCAGCGCTTTACACATATATTGTGCATTCACATCAGTCCCTGCCCTCAAGCAGCTTACAGTCTAAGGTCCCTAACTCACATTCATACATACAGTACTAGGGCCAATTGACCTACCATCATGTCTGTTGGAATGTGGCAGGAAACCAGAGTACCCGGAGGAAACCCATGCAGGTACAGGGAGAACATGCAAACTCCATGCAGGTAGTGCTGTGGTTGGGATTTGAACCCAACGATCCTAATGCCGCCAGGCAGGAGTGCTAACTACTTAGTCATTGTGCCCTTTCATATGCCAAGTGATCCCCTCTCAAGGGGATATCTCTAAGCTGAATCCAGCACTGTCCTCCTAAAAGGCTCTGACATCATGAGTTGTCCCACAAGTTAACACAGAATGTTGTCAATCTGGTACAAGTCATGGTTAACTGTAATATGAGGAAATACATTCTCAAACTCAGAAGCTACTAATCTCCAATTGTTTACCTTTTTCCAGGAAGGCCTGGAAAAAACCTGAAAAATTGGCGGAAAAAAAATCAGAATGTGGAACATGTTCTTTTACAATGCTAAAAATGTTATCCAGTGGGGTCCAAAATGGCAACCAAATCGGAGGCATAGTGAAGGAGCTCCACTATCCTGTTTGCCTTACATCCTGTTTCCTTGCAGGTAAGCTGGCTCCAGACTACCCTATCTCATTCCTGGAACGCCTGCTGCACCATCCAATATGGCGACCCAGACGGAGGATGTAGACCCAGCCCTCTGGGAACAGTAGAGAGACCTGGTTTTGTGGCATAGCAGGGAGCTTGATAGTCTGAGCTTTGAAGGAGCGAAGCTCATGATCTTTCCAGATTTCTCTGTGGAGACACAGAAGCTTTGAAGATCTTTCGAAACTTAACCTGCGATAAAGAGGGTTAAAATACAGCATGCTTTTCCCAGGCCCAGATGGTGAGTTTCTTTGCTTCTTTACATCTCCTACCTGGCTTGTGTCCCTACCTCAGCACTGACTATCTCTACATTCTGCTGGTCTATTTTTCCTTTAATAGCGAGTTTAGCTGGATGCCTCCCAGTTACCTAGGGGCTCCCTGTTTGATCGCTGGAACGTACTGGGATCGTGTGCTGCAGGACCTCTACTATGCCCCGGAGGAGCTGCTTTAGTTGTCCTGCCTTGTTTGGACTGTTGTTTTTCTCCTGGAGTGTATGGCCCTTTCCCTCTTGCCTTTGATAAGTCTAGCCTTTGTTGCTCTGGAGTGTATACCTACTCACCTCTTGGGCTCATGTGACTCTCAAGATGGCTGCAATCCTAGCCTTTGCCCCGATACTTGCTATCCTGACCTCATCTAGCATTTTTTCCTGTCGGCAGTGGGGAGATTACTACTAGTTGTCCACGTTGGACATGATACGAGGTGCGTCTATAAAAAAAATGAGTAAATAACTCACCTTTATTTATATGTATTACAAATTTATCTATTCTCCATTTGCACCAATACATTGATGCATTCGTGTTTTCCACTGGTCGAAGGCATGGAGAAAATCAATTTCCGTCAACTGTTTCAACACATCCCCCTGCTTTCTTCTTTACAGCATCAACTGACTCAAAATGTGTCCCTTTAAGCACCGATTAAACTTTTGGGAATTCATTCTTGCATCCCTCGCTGAATTTTTTTTGTGCCACTCAAACACAAGCGCACGAGACAGGCCGCCATTCCCATAAGCTGTAGTAAGCATTTAAAAACATTCTGTTGGTGTTTTGTGCAATTTTACATAAAAATTACAAATTTACACGTTGTTCAACTTTTTCGGCACACTACAGAAAACACAACCAAACTAAATGTCGACTCACAATCAACTGAACTGTGTGTTGCTGCGTGTCATGCATGTTCAAGGTCACCACACATGCAGTTATAACCAGTTCTGACTGCTTTGTTTACTAGGTGGGATTACAGGCTCATTATTTAATAGACACACCTCATATGTGAATAACTTTTTGGAGGTTAATTAACTTTACTAAGAACTGTGCCCCCAGTACTATAGATATTCTACAGGGATGTCCTATTTTTTTTCTTACAGGCAGCACTTTCCTAATGGACTATTTTTGGACTTCTGCATTGTATCTCTCAGGTACCTTTTGGTATACTGACCCCAACTGGTTACAAACACTGCTTAGTTTGAAGTCTCAGGCACACCCAAATTTTGGTGGTGATGCGGGTAAAGGAGGGGGATGGGGAATCGTTTTCGTTTTTTTTTATAGGTAGACAGTTCATTATACACTGCTAAAAAAAAAGTAACGATCTGGTGAGTTAAGTAGCAGAGGGGGTTGTTAATTTCAATAAACAGCAAAGCAGCTGAAATTGATTAACAACAGCTGCACAAAATGGGCAATAATGAGTCGACCTCCAAAACAGGAATGTTTTTCCAGGTGGAGGTGTCTGACATTTTTTTCACTACTCATCTTTTCTGACTGTTTTTCACTAGTTTTGCATTTGGCTAGGGTCAATGTCACTACTGGTAGCACAAGGCGATACTTGGACCCTATAAAGGTTGCACAGGCAGTCCAACTCCTACAGGATGGCACATCAATACGTGCCATTGCCAGGTTTGCCGAGTCTACCAGCACAGTCTCAAGAGCATGGAGGAGATTCCAGGAGACAGGCAGTTACTCTAGAAGAGCTAGACAGAGCCATAGAAAGTCCTTAACCCATCAGAAGGACCAGTACCTACTCCTTTGTGCAAGAAGGAACAGGACGAGCACTGCCAGAGCCCTACAAAATGACCTCCAGCAGGCCACTGGTGTGAATGTCTCTAAACAAACAATCAGAAACAGACTTCATGGGGGTGGCCTGAGGGCCCGACATTCTCTTGTGTGCTCTGTGCTCACTGCCTGGAAACTGTGGAGCTCGATTGGCATTTTCCATTGAACACCAGATTGGCAGGTTCACCACTGGTGCCCTATGCTTTTCACAGATGAGAGGGTTCACCCTGAGCATAGGTTACAGATGTGAAAGGGTCTGGAGAAGATGCAGAGAACTTTATGCTGCCTGTAACATCGTTCAGCATGACCAGTTTGGTGGTGGGTCAGTGATGGTCTGGGAGGCATATTCATGGAGGGACGCACAGACCTCTACAGGCTACACAATGCCACCCTGACTGCCATTAGGTATCGGGAAGAAATCCTTGGACCCATTGTCAGACCCTACGCTGGTGCAGTGGGTCCTGGGTTCCTCCTGGTGCATGACAATGCCCGGCCTCATGTGGCAAGAGCATGCAGCCAGTTCCTGGAGGATGAAGAAATTGATACAATTGAATGGCCCCCACAATCACATGACAAAAAATCCAAAAGAACACCTCTGGGACATTATGTTTCGGTCCATCTGGTGCCGCCAGGTTGCACCCCAGTCTGTTCAGGAGCTCAGTGATGCTCTGGTCCAGATCTGGGAGGAAATACCCCAGGACACCATCTGTCGTCTCATTAGGAGCATGCCCTAATGTTGTCAGGCATGCATACAAGCACTTGGGGGTCATACAAACTACTGAGGACCATTTTGAATTGTTGCAATGAAATGAAAAATGGACTAGCTTGCTGCATACTTTTTTCACTTTGATTTTTGGGCGTGTCTTTGAATTCAGCCCTCTGTAGGTGGATAATTTTCATTTCCATCAAATGATGTGCCATCCTTTCATTCCTAACACATTACCCAGTCCATATCAGTATAGATATCCAGCATAAGATTTTTGCCCGTTTGAGATCTGATATGTTTTCAAAGTGTTCCTTTAATTTTTTTGAGCAGTGTACCTTTCCATTACTATGGCTCTCCTAATGACAATCTCTTGGAATGTGAGGGGCTTGAACTCCAAATGTAAGTACTCACTGATGTTCTCCTTTTTAAAATGGTAATCGCCCTTACATTTGTATATTACAAAAGACACTTCTTACTGGCAGTAGGGTACTCTCCCTCAAAAAGCCAAGTGTGGGCTCCTTTTACCTCCCCCTCCTATTCCTCCAGGGTTGGTATCTTGAGTAAAAAAAAAAAAAAAAACTATCCTTCACACAGATGGCCAATATGTAGTCCTTCATGCTTTATGTGACCAAATTTACCTGGTTATTGTAGGAATTTATATACCACTCCCAGTGACCCTATCAGTCCTCCATAAACTGCAGGCTATCCTAAGCCCAATACTCTACTTCCAATGTTGTCCTAGCTGGAGATTTTATTATGGCTCCTAATCCTAGCCTAGACAAATTGCACCCAGATGTGGCAATAAGCTAGGCACTCTCCTGATGAGCCGAGGTGTTTGGTCTGCATGATGCCTGGACATGGAAATACCTGAGGGATTTCACTCAACCACCTATGACACTCTCTCCTGAATTGATCTGGTGTATGTGAGTGACCCACTACTCTCTCTGTTGCTGAAATTTCTATCTTGTCACATGGTATCTCAGATCATGCTTCAGTATTGCTGAATTTATCTAACTTAGCTGCTAGCTCTGGGCTGTGGAGACCTGCATGATACTGGGTCACAGACGAGGGAGTTGAGCCACTAATGTCCTCTGAACGCAGAGACTACTGTGTACATAATGACTGCTACCCCGGACGTGGTTATGGGATGCCTTTAAGGCTTTTACTAGGTGTGAATATCAGTTTACCATAGCGAAGGTCAGGAAGGAATTTCACATGCAGCTTTCTGAAGCAGAAGCTCGAGCTAGGGCGGAATTGAGCTATACTAACAATAAGAATCAGGGTACTTCTAGTGATATGCTGTTTGCTAACTGGGAACTTGGATTACTGTGAGCTGTCTCTTGCAGGAAATTCCTTCTCTCTCAATCCCAGCGTATATTTAAGCAGCGAGAATGACCGGGTAGACTTCTCGCCTGGCTGGCTATGAGTGGAGGGTGCCCATGTTGCTAATATCAAAGCAGAAGATGGTACTCTTCTCTCGGATACTCTACAGATTAATGAGCTTTGAGGTAGACTATACCTCTATGCCTCTAGAACAGGGATATGCAATTAGCGGACCTCCAGCTGTTGCAGAACTACAACTCCCATGAGGCATAGCAAGACTCCGACAGTCACAAGCATGACACCCAGAGGCAGAGGCATGATGGGACTTGTAGTTTTGCAACAGCTGGAGGTCCGCTAATTGCATATCCCTGCTCTAGAATGACTTTTGCTGAGGCATTGAGTGCTTATGTAGACCGTGGTTAGAAGCTTCTATCACCTTAAGTCCAAATTGTGATTACTTCCCTCCAGGCTGGTAAAACTCTGGGTCCTGATGGCCCACCTACAGAGTTTTACAAAACCAATTTAAGGGATCATAGGCCCTTATTATTCTGACATCCTCCAAACAGCATTAGACACTGAACGCCTTTTACCCTCAATGTCAGAGGATGCTATTGTTTTGCCCAAGCCTGGGAAGGACCCTAAACTCTGTACCTTCTATTGGCCAATATAACTTCTTAATGTAGATGCAAACATGTTGACTTAAATATTAGTCAATCGTTTGAACTCTGTTATATTGTCTTTAACCTCCCTGGCGGTATGATTCTGTCTAGAATTACGTACCAAAAGCGGTACAATTATTTTGCATGGAAATCCTGCGTTTTATACTGTAGGCCTGCAATTCTTAGGAATAACTCACTTAAATCTATCCAAACAAGAGTCTAATAGGCATCCCGGGTATGATAAAGTTTGAAACACAAAATCATAAAATTATAATATAATAAATAACTATAAATAATTATAACAAATGATAATGTAATTATAATAAAAATTATTCAATAATGTAATCAAATCAAAATCACTGAAATTTGCTCAGTTGCAGAATTGTCGCTGTCATTACTTTAATTTTTTTATGACGGATTTCCCCACAAATCGCTATCGCTCAATTCTGCAAGTGATTATAATTTATTATCGCTGTTTTCTAGCTGCTCTAAAATCACTTTTGACATAAAGGGACACTTTTGGTTGCTATGGACAATCTACAGTTTGCAGGCACAAAAAAAATGTTTTTATTATATAAAAGTACATGCAGGACACAGGGCAGACCACTAGGGACAAGGGCGGTGTGTATTTTTTACATACAGTACTGTAATCTATAAGATTACAGTATACTGTATGTAATGTGTTTGTTTACTTTTTTGAATTTGGCGCCGGCCTCCGCCCCCGTGCGTCGTAACGTCGCAGGAAACGGAGATCGGTGGCACACAGAGGCACTGTGAGAATCGAATGGAGGACGCCACTCGCTCACACAGTGGGGATGCATCGCTGGATCCAGGGACAAGGTAAGTACAGTAACCTGCCTGGAAAAGGTAAGCCAGCGCGCGCTGCAGGCTCTGCACAGCTACCCCGAGCGTGACTCGGGGTTACCGATAATTGCATAGAAAATCCACCCTGAGTCACGCTCGGGAATACCGCTAAGGGGGTTAATACACAGGGATCAGACCAGATTCATGACAGGTAAGGGCACAGACATGAACATCCGATATTTATTCTTATACAGTATAGCCCTTTTCCATAAGGGGGATTTTCTGGGCATTTCTTGGGTGCGGACCAATGGCACCCTGTCCTCCCCCCTTCCCTCTTTGTAGACGGACATGACAGGGCTGTTCTTTGCCGACAGGGCTGTTTGCCCTAGTGAATGAACCCATGGCTCTACTTCTTCAAACTCGGTGGGTGGTCTGATGGTGGGACCCTTAGTTGAACGTGCATCACTGTACGATACCCTTTTATATTTGCATGACGCCTCAGACTCTTTTACTGTGGCCATAGCGATTATCGATCTCTATGAAGGTTTCTCCGAAGTGTGTATTAATTGGGATAAATCTATTTTATTTCCCTTGACTAACTCGACCCCCCCCCCGCCTCTCAGTTCCAATCCTTTGCGATGAGTGTCTCAATTTAAGTATCTAGGCATTATCATACAAAATAATCTCTCCTGCTATAATCTCTCTCTGCCCTGTTTTACAGCAGTTAATACTGAAATGTCAAGTTTGATAGACACTTCCCCTGAGTCTGGTAGGAAGTGTAAACCTCTTTAAAATTAAATTTCTACCGAAATTCCTTTACTTCATCAGAAATACCCCGGTTCCTATCTCTGTCTTGTTCTTTACCAAATTAGATAAGATTACTACATCTTTTATTTGGGCTGGATTGGTTCCTCTGATCCAAAATCCAAGCTGCAGTTACCCCTCTCTTCAGGAGGATTGGCATTGCCTTGTTCCCGGAAATACTACTGAGCGGCAGTGTTGGTGAAGGTACGCTGGTGGTTTGCACAAACCTGATCAAATCCATCAGTCAGCCTGGATGCTGCTGTCCTGGGGTCCTATTCAGCCCTGACTAACCTGGTATATTGAGGGACGAGGGCTGCATTGCAGATGACGACTGATGCGTTTACGACAGTTTGGGTTTGGGAACAGGTGACGGCAGCTCAAAGTGTAGTTAATAATGTTTCACCTCATACCCCATTGTTGGGCAACTCTAATTTGCCACACCTCAGATTGATTCCTGACCCATGGCATTAAAAAATTACAACAGATCATGCCAGCTGGCTTTCTCCTTCCCTTCCCTACTCTTAAGGAAACCTTCCAGCTTTTTTTATGGATACTTTTCAGAAACCTGCAGCTGAAATATGCGGTCCAGGCACATTTCCCGGTGGCAGTTACTGTAACACCTCATAGAGCAGAAAGATTCCTTGCTACTCAAAATGCGGATAAAATCCTCTCTTTAATTTAACCTCTGCATCACTGGTGGTGATAAAGGTAGGGACTCTCACTTGTTACACTCCTGGTGGGCTGACATTCCCACCCTCACGGAGGTGGAATGGGATGAGGGGGTTTGTAACTTTGCACTTACAGTTATCGTGTCAAGAGATAGATTCATACAGCTCAAATTTCTTCATAGGGCTTACTACACCCTTCAGCACCTTTCCTGGATCTATCCTACATGCTCTGAAACGTGCCCCACGTCAACAAGCAGTGGGAATGTATTTTCATTGAATCTAGGAATGTCCTCTTATTCAAGACTTCTGAAGGGTGCTGGTACTGAAGATTAATACGCTTAGTGATCTTTCTATAGGGCTGGACCCAAAAACACTTATTGGGAATTAGTGACTCAGTGGCTAAATCTACCCATAAAAAGTTTGTGTTCTATATAAGCTATCTGCTCCCCCTACAATTGCCCAGTTAAATTTACTAATTGACTCAGTACTGCTCCTTTATAAGCTTAACTACATAGGTCGTATGTGTCCCCAAAAGTTTGGGAAAATCTGGGATGCATGGGTGATAGCAAGATCCCTGAATCTCTAACCTACTGCTATGGTAACAAAATAAGTGGAGTTTTGGTGATTTCCATGACGCTTCTCTTACCCTCATGTTTATTTTCTGGTCTCCAGAACTACAGGACTTCCTCTGGTTACCCACCCAGCCTTGGGCCACCTTACACGTAATATCCAGTCCCTGGGAAACTATTCTTCTCAGCTAACTCCTCTTCTTCCCTTTCTCCACTATTCTCTTTTTCTCCCTCGAGGGTCTCTAGGGACACTTATGCTTCATCAGCAAAGATTGCTAGAGGCAGAGATAAATTTTCATCAGCATCATTATTAAGGCTGGATTCACACTAGAACACGCAGCAGAAGTCCGGTGTGTCTCTATTCACCATTTCAGGTCTAATTTCAGATCAAATTTTGGCCTGTATTCAGACCTGAAACTGACCAAAAGACGCACAGGGCACCTATGCAAGTTGCAACCAGCTGTGAAAACCTGCATCCAATTTGCATAAGTGTGAACCCAGCCTTATATTATGTTCAAAAAGGTTAGTTGTCCACTCCACAGTCACCATGATATTTTCAGGCTACTTTTCTTTCCGACTACACAGTTGCCACAACAATGGAAAGTATTTTACCCGTATTGCAATGTACAACGAGATGTACGAGTGGGGAGCCCCATTCACCTTTTAGCAATAGCTGTGCACTCTGCTTTTAATTTAAGATAGTCTTGCGTGTTATTAGATGCCGTGCTGAAGTACACCTTTTGGAAGATTTCTGCCAACAATGGTGCAGTAAGTGTTGTCCAGCATTTCTTAGGGCCAGGTCTGCCCTTCTGCGGTCCTCTCAGAAGTAAATAAGAAGGTCTTCACATAATCTTGGGTTGTCATTCTTTGTAGGAGGTGGCTTACTTTGCCTGAATAGGTGTCACCAGGAAAAACAGTGGAAACACCTGATGTTTGGTCTGGCAGCTGCTGCATCACTTTTGTGAAGGCCTATAGATCTTTCTCTACTACTTGAGTCAAAGCAAGTCATCTGAGCCTCAGTGCTCACCAGCTTGGCCACCAACAGTTAATTTGTTTCTTGCTGAACTGCATTAGTCTGTTGCTGATTTGCCTGCTGTTGCTGGGAAGCCAACAGGCTATCGATTTTTTGTTGTCTTGTCGGGATTTTTTTCTGCTAGGACAGGTTCTGCTGATAAGTCTTGTTGCTCTGCAGCATTAGCTTGGAGTAATGCCTTTATCAAGTCTTCCATGTTGCATTTTCAAAATGTACACAGCAGGGCACTGTGCCTTTTAAGGGGTACAGACTGAAGTATTTGCACCTTCAAACAGTCTGTTGTCAGCAAGATTGCAGTGGCTACTCTGCCTCTCTCCAAGGACATAGACAGACGTTTTACAGATTCATCAGAATGTTTATATTTACATCAATATATTTACAAAGTAGGTGAGGTTGAAAAAAGACACAAGTCCATCAAGTCCAACCTATGTGTGTGATTATATAATGTTAAATTGTCTCTTTAAATCACAGCTTACACATACTTTATTTCTTAGCTCAATGACACTTTAAAACAGAGTGCACACAGTTCACGACAAGCAAACTTGCTTTTCAGCTGGGATCAGAAGAGAGAGTGCATCCTCCACCAATTATGGACGATCAAATTCAAGCAGAGAGGTAATCCAGATGCCAAAGTGTGTTTAAAAGGGCTCCCTATTTATGTTTGTCAGTGTTGCAGCAAAGAAAAAAAGAGGTTCCCTCACAGGAGTAAGTCTCATCGCAGTCCAATTAGCAGCAAAACTTATTTAGGGGCCTGGCTAGCTGTGAGAACACACTGGGTCTAATCAGACCTGCAGACATGTTCAATCACAGCCTGCATGCCGCTTTTCTGTACATTTCTCTACATACACGGTCCTGCTTATTTCTGGGAAAGACACATTGAGTAGGAAAAGGCGTGGCCAGTGTCTAACACCATGTATACTGTAGAAAATACCTATCACAGACACCCATGATCTCCAGATTCTGTACTTCCCTTCTTTTTCCTCCCCAGTGTGTAACTTGATGCACACCACCTAACTATTGTAGTCTGGGCAGTTGTTGTGGTATGGTTATCTGTGCTTGTTTTTTTTTTGGTAAAGGCTAAAAGCCCTATTTGATTTTGTTTTATCTTTCTCTGCGGTACTGCCAGACTTTATTTCCAGTGTTGGTTGATCGTTTATATTACAGAGCTCCTTTAATTTGTTTTTTTTTTTTAATATGTTTGCGGTTCAGCTTTAAGGCAGTGAGAATTAGACAAACTCAAATTAAAACTGAACACCGGGCAATCAGTTGAATATAACGGAGCTACTTTACCTGCAAAAGGGTTTGTATATCTGTCTACCCAGTTTACAGATTTGCACAGTTTGGCCACACTGCCTACTGAAGTTCAGCAAGAGTTAGAGGTCACCTTCTTACCCTCACTCTGTGACTGGACAGTGAGATAAAAAGCATCAGACTAATAAGCACATCTCTGTCACTCTGCTCTCTCCCCTTTACGCCCTCCCTACAGAGTCTGCAAAAGGCTAATACCAAGTCAACTTCAGGCACTTACACTACTAAAATGCATTAAATGATGTATTAAAGAATACAAAACTATCAACTTTGAGGCTACATATTCAACCCATTTAAGATGGTGATTATCATATCAGGATGTTAGATTTTTTTTAATCAACCATTTCAGTCAATGTGTAGTTAGGAGCAGAGACAAACACACTGACTGGTTTAACAAAACTAAACCTACACAATTTACTAAACTGCCTTCAAGAATGAATGAATACATGGTTTCAATCATTTGTATATGCTATATCTATCTGCAGTTCAACTTTAAAGGAACACTAAAGGTTTGTTTTTTATTAGATCAATTGATTGCTGTAAGCTAGAGCATTTAAACATCACTTACCTCGTTTTTCCTTTTTACCTCCAAAATACAGTAATCCAGGTTTGAAAATGCTATTTCCTGTCACTCCTCTTCTTGCTTTCCACCAGCATCTGAGCTGTTTTGCATGGTGGAAAGCAGAAGGTTCTCACCCCCTCCTTATGACTACAGCCCTGCGTGAAGATGCTCTCTTATCCCTCACAGGCATTGAGGCTAAGCCTAATGGGAACTGTAGTTCCCATTAGGCCGTGATGTAGCAAGAATGAATGCGCACCGCAAACCAGGAAGTCAGTGAGAATAACGATTCAGGAGTGCTGGAGGTGAATAAAACAGCTCGATTTCAACAGGTATCAAACTAGTTATAATGCAAAACATTACTTTTTACTTTATCAGCCACTGTCAGACTTTAATTTAAGAGGAAAATATTTCTGTCTTTACAACCCCTTTAAGGCTACGTGTTCAGCTTTTAACAAACCCTTTAAGATGATGTTTTTTTTTTTTTTTTTCCACTTTTAACACATGTTAAGTTTTTTTATTAAGAACATTTTAGAAGAGGTTTACTGGTATGCTAAATTATTAACTTAGGCCATAGCATCAGGATGTTAGGTTTTCTGAGCAACAATTGACCATTTTAGTCACTGTGTAGTTAGTAGCAGAGCCTAAGGCCTCGTACACACGACCAGTTTCCTCGGCAGAATTCAGCTTCCGACCGAGTTTCTGGCTGAATTCTGCCGAGGAACCTGGCCGTGTGTACACTTTCGGCCGAGGAAGCCGACGAGGACCTCGACGAGGAAATATAGAACATGTTCTCTATTTCCTCGTTGTTCTATGGGAGAACTCGGCCCGCCGAGGTCCTCGGCGGCTCCAGGACTGAACTGGCCGAGGAACTCGATGTGTTTGGCACGTCGAGTTCCTCGGCCGTGTGTACGAGGCCTTATACACTACTTGGGTTATCATAGCTACACCTACAGAATTTTTTTTAGGCAAAAATAAACCTGATCTTACATTCAATTTGAGCGAGAGATTGTAGATTTAAAATACATTTTATACAATATACACAATCAGACCAGGTAGTCTTCATCATGCAGAGCACATAGGATGGTAAAGAAAACAATTATGAAACCTTAGAGATCTGAGGTTTTGGTAGCAAAGGTGGTTTAGTTCTGGCCGATCCATTGATATCCAGGTCTTTACTACTTTTGCTTTGGAAAGCCTTTACAGCAGATACATTCTCATTCACATGGGGTAAATCATGTTTCTCTTGTTTCATATCAAACCCACTGTCACCATACTCCTGAATTTCATGTTGAGCATTTTTTTCAGGGACAGAAGACTGAAAAGGGAATTCATTTATGGTAAGCTCAAGTTCTCTAATACTCTCCTCCAGATTATCCAAGCATTTGTATGTGTTCTTACAAATGTCCATGCTCTTCCAAGTCCTTCTACTGTTGTCCTCACTTACACTATTGTGTAATACATCCAAAGAACTGTTATTTGATTCATAATGAGAATTAATCATCTTCTGAACATCAATGACCCTAAGATTGGAAGGGACTTGTATGGCATGTGACAAGGCTATGCTGTGTTGTTTAGAAACTAGACTCGTTGAACTTGTGGACTTTGTTTCTTTTTCTTTTTGTAGTTGCCTTGGTTTTGGCACTGGTGTTACTGACTTTAATAGCTCTTGTACCTTCTGATGTTCATTAATATTGGGATGACCACAATTGCTTTCAGGTATCCATTTGTGCATATTGCTTTCCACAAACTTTTCATTTTTCTCATGAACCATTCCTTGTACATCTTGAACTTTATCTAGTCCTTTGGATCCCATTAATCTGCTCGGTGTAATGTCCAGTAAATTCTTACATTCATTTTTAGTTTGATCACTGGTGTTTTTTGTTAACGTTTCATTATACATACCTCCCAATGATTTTGTGTTCATTACAAACATATGCCCACTTTCTTCTAAATTTGCTTTGTCTTCTGGTCTCAATGAAACAATGCTATCATTTGTGATTATAAAGCCTACAATGCCAGAGTCTCTCTGGTGCAGGTTTGAATCCTGGGCGTCCACACTGTACACAACAGAGCTGTCCATGGAATTTAGATCACCTGTCCAGGACAAAGGTAGTCTACACTGATCTCCAGCATTAATCTCTTCATGGTCAGTTACTCTTGAGTATGACCATTCTGACACTTCCTCAAGTAAAACTTCACTTGCATCATAACTGCCTGGTATGGAAACATGATTGCCACATGTAGGATTATCAACTCCTACAGATGACGTCTGATTGGAGTTCCACTCTGTTAGTATAATTTGTGGTAAGGAGAATTTTCTGCTGACTAAAGAAGGATCAGATGATTCCTAGAGAGGAGACAGGAGAATTTTTTTCTGAATAAAATGTATATAATAAAACTGATGCCACCAGTTAATAAAATGCTTTAGAGCAACGACAATACTGAAATGTTTAATTTAAAATAAATCAGCAAATTAATTTGAAATGTAAGTAATAAGAGGAGTGAAAGCAGTTTCACAGATATTTGTCAATAGTTCATGGTAATCCTCAGTTATCATGATCATTATCTAAGACAGCTAACATGCATTAGTACGGTAAGGACTTTTTAGAAGGTAACCGTTTCAATACAAGTCAGTTATATTTCAGTGCATCAAATAAAACATTTTGAGAAGGTCAAAGAAAACTAGCACTTTATAAAGGTGGGAATGCCACAGAGTATGAAGACTGCAACATGTCAAGGCTTGGGCAATATTTGTGAGGTTAAGGTATACTGTACAAAATAGGTGCACATTCCTACATGGGACATAAAGCTTAGGACATCCTACAGTTTTAAAGAGTCCAGCTTCATGTAGTATGTTATGATAGGCAGCCAATAAGTCTATTTAAAAAAAAAGGTTTGGGGCACGCCAAAGGACAACCAGGCACAAACTTATCGAGCCTACATATGCCTTGGGACAACTGCTCTTGGGTGTTTGCAACTTTATCTCCTAGGACGCATTAAGAACAAGTCTGTTGAAGTTTATGTGCTTGCTCAGGTACTCGTCGTGTAACACTACCCAATGAATGTAACAGTATCTAAAATGTTAATGACCATCACTTTTCTTGGATTTTAACAATAACCATGAATGTGAATGTCTGTAATTTCAACTTACCTGGATCTGAAGAGACATAGATGAATTTAAATTAGCAGAGAAAGCCATAGGCTGCGTCAGGTTTCCTGGCAAGTTGTACAGCCTAGCAGGACAGGACTGTACCTTTGAACATTTGTGTCCAATAATCTCTTTTTTGTTAACTTGGAAATAAATCAGTGACATATCCAGCGAAGAAGAAAGGAAAGCAAGAGGGGTGCAGCCTCACATTGTGAAGGAGAAGGTTAAACACGTGAAAATGACTTCCATACCCAAGAGAGATGAACTGCCAGTGCTTAAAACTTTTGTTGATGATTCTTGTGTTAGTAAGAAGACGGTCTTTTGAGGTCCAAGCCAGGAGAAACAAATAATACTTGTACAGTCCAAGACAGAAAGGGAAAATCAACAGAATGCATAGTTTGAATGGAGACAGTTGAGATTCCTGCTTTATTTCTGGACCCATAGACAGCAGATAGAAGATATATAGAAGATAGAAGATTTCTGACTATTTAAACAGAAGAATGTAGAGTGAAGTGGAAGACTGGCAAAAATCACATTTGACACTTAATTTGAGATATACATTTCCCAACTTTTTTTGTAAAAACTTAACACGATGAGCGTGTGTAGCATATGCTCTCTGTAGGCACATCAGTTAGCTCCCAAATTAGTCTTGTGATTCTGTGGTTTTCCAAAGTCAATGAACTAAGCGATATTGAGGATCTCACAGCTACCTTGAACAACTGGGAGGAGATCTTTCGTGTCACCTGGAAACCTCGGCAGCATTTCGTATACACTGAAGCTTATCTTCAGGAGATCTTGCAATTTGGCTGATCCCCTGTACGTGGTCTGGGCTTCCTGGGCGAAAGGCTCCATCTGTCTATCTATCTACTTTTCTGCATCTGTACCCCCCCCTTTTCTTTTCTACTAAGGGACACCTGGCTCCTAACCCTTTCTCTTTTCTGAAGTCCCCTCCCACCCCCTTTTTGCTTTCTTCCCCCCTTGTATAGATATTTGAATATCCTGTTATGCATTTTCCGTATCTCACTGTTCCATGTCTGGGACCGGACAGCCATCGGGATGGCCGGTTTCCCGATATATTATATTTTATATAGTTGCACAATACAAGTATTTGTTCTGAGTCTTCCATGCAGCCACCACCTCGTATGCCTTATATTCCCTGTACATTGATGATCTGTACATTGAACTCTTACCTAGCCTGATGGCTTATGGATCTAAATGGTGTGACCCTCTTGTTTTTCATTTGAAGAGAAACGCATTTTTCACTTTTGTTTACCTGACTGTAAACCGCAACATTTTGGAAAATAAAGGATTTAACAAAATAATGTCTTGTGATGAAGAATTGCTCCAAAAATTGCAGTAGAGGAAACAGCTTATCCTTTAAATCAATCCTTTTAGGCCAGTTTTGATTTTGCTGTACTTTCTAATTTATAGAATACAGATAACGTTATAAGTACTATAAATTATACTGATTCAAAACAAGTAAAGCTAAACTATAGTTTTCATGTAACTTATTACACAATTAACCCATACAAGGGTATTTTATTTATTGTATAAAATAGGAACTGCATCAATGGTAACACTCACCGAGATTTACTAAAACTGGTGCACACAGTATCTAGTGCAGCTGCGCATAGTAACCAATCAGCTTCTAACTTCAGCTTGTTCAATTAAGCTTTGACAATAAAACCTGGAAGCTTATTGGTTACTATGCACAGCTGCACCAAATTCTGTGTACATCAGTTTTAGTAAATCCTCCCACAGTCTGTCTTTTTTTTGTTCAGGAACAGGGAAGAGAAGGTAAGATCATGGTTGGTTACGCAACCAGATGCTCCAAGAAGGCCCTCAGCCATAAAAACGTATTTGTCTATACAATAGCTGTAGTACAAGGCCTTACTACAACCTCTCTAGTGACTAACATATCTCAAAATGCATTGACTTTTTCAACAAACCTCAGCTACACCTCCAAGATTAACAATTTATAATGCAGAACTTTTGATTGGGCATTCCACAAGATAAGTGAAGTTGGGTTATTATTTAATTAATAATAAATGTTAATATCGTTTTTAGGTTTGTAAATAGAGGCAGATTAATTTGCTTGTTACATACTTATATTTGCTGTGCTTCCTTCTAAATAGTAAAACATTTTAAAAATAAAATAACAGTGCTTTACTGTCCCTCTCAACTCAAGTCTATGGGTAAGCTCAGGCTTTAGGGTTACTTTCACACTGAGGTGTTTTTCAGGCACTTTAGCGCTAAAAATAGCACCTGCAAAGCGCCTGAAAACTGCCTCACCTGCAGCCCCAGTGTGAAAGCCTGAGTGCTTTCACACTGCAGCGGTGTGCTTGCAGGACTTTGGGCAGTGCAAGAGCCATGTATTTAGCGCTCCTAAACTGCTCCTGCCATTGAAATCAATGGCCAGCACTGCTGAAGCGCCTGCAAAGTTAAAAGGTTAAAAGCACCACGATAGTGGCCAAAAAATACCGCTAAAATTATGGTAAAGTACCGCTAAAACGATAGTAAAGCGCCGCTAAAACCACCAACGACCTCACTGCCCCAGTGTGAAAGTGCCCTAAAAGGATTCACTGAATACAACACAGTCACTTGTAACTTTACTCCCAGTTCTGTGTGTCATTATAATTTTTTAGGAATATAAACTTCTGTTAATTGCATTTATTTATGGATATTAGTTGACATGCACAGTTTATCATGAATTGTTTTTAATTGTTTTACTATAATTTTCTCTGATAGCAAAACTTAAAAAGCAATATATTTAAATATCTTCAGCATTAACCTAAAATTTGCAGTAATTTTAGGTGTTTACTGAAGTAGCCCAGCTGGTTTCCAGAATCAGTTGGACTGATTTTCCTGCTAGAGTTTTAGCAAACCCGTTTAGGCCAGTTGTGTTTTCCATGCACCCCTAGCAGACAGCTCAGCCAGGTCTTTGATCTCTTTGCAGATGTAACTTTGCTAAGCAATACAGTTCTGTACAGTAGACAAGCCAAGCTGCTGATTAGAAATTGAAATAGCAGCAACACATTGATGAGGCCATCCCTGTACTCTCTCCTCCTGACTGGCTCACAGTAATGCCCTCTAAATGTTGCTTTGCATGAGGTAACAAGAGGTTGAAATACATTTTTTCATCTGTCTGCCGATTGGATTTAACAATACTAAAGAATATGCACATTAAATAGGCTGGTCATTACAAATTCAATTGAACGTTGTGTATTTTGACTTCTGCTACAACAGCCTTGAAAGGATATCTTTGTACCAGATCAAAAGGGGTTCAGGAAAAATCGGAACCAATTCCAGATACTAGTTTATCCTTCTAACATTAAGTTCATGCTATCACTTCGGTGTTAGCAGTGAGACGTTTTCAGTATGGGGGGTAGACATGCAGTTATGTGATCCCTCATGGCTGTTCTGAAGATGTGAACAGGCGTGACAGGCATTAGGATTCTTATTGTGCTCTAAGGCATTAGTAAGCTTAGTAGGCTGATTTGGTACTCTCAGTGAAGTGAAGGAGAGAGGAAGTGAGGCATTAGTTGATTA
This sequence comes from Rana temporaria, assembly GCF_905171775.1. Taxonomy (NCBI): domain Eukaryota; kingdom Metazoa; phylum Chordata; class Amphibia; order Anura; family Ranidae; genus Rana; species Rana temporaria. The sequence goes on from NC_053500.1 coordinate 101,067,806, forward strand.
ACAAAGTTTTAATAGGAGGAGTTAAGGTGAAGAGGTAGATGGTGAGAAGTGCACAGCACACTGGGCCAGGCTGCCCAGGACACAAGCTGTTACCTTCCATCCTCCATGTTCTATGGTGGCCTCATTGGACCAAAGCTGTGCTGGACGAGGCACCACATTGGATGCTGTGGTTTGTTCACTATAAAACTGAGGGATAATGAGGGAGCCAGAACTTCTCTGAAATACCTAGGAAATTGAAATACAGCAGGATGGGAAAAAAAAGCATACATGTCAACGACAACTGCTTGTATAATACACGGATACTACATATTATACATATTTTATCAGCTCAGCTAAATTAAATATGAAAATTAGATATTAATTTGCACCTTACAATAGCATCCAAATGCAATCCTGTGGTGTAGAGGAACAATAAATCTCAATGAGTCTTCTGCTTCGTACAGTTCCATGTAAGCTGCAGTATTGTAGATAGTAGACAGCAAAAGTTTCACTCATCAACTTCTTTCCTCCTGGCAGTCAATATATACATGCCTACTCACATCCTGTGAACTTTCAGATCTAAAAACACAGCCCTTTACTGCAGTTCTAGACGAACACACTTTTGTCACTTGAATAATTGAAGTATTCATAAACTATAACTAAAACGCAGACATTTAAAAAAAAATTTTTATTTAGATTCTGTTTTCAGATTTTTTTCATCCTTTGTTGCATCTCAGTTCTGTTGGTTTCCTGGAGCCACTTCCTGTGTACATACATGCACTTCAAGTCATGGCTACAATGAATTTCTCAGGACTAGTTTCCTGATGGTGATAACTAAACCGTGCCTGCATAACGTTAAAAACTACCACTTACAATATGCATAATTGGCAGACGGAGCAAGCATTGCCACCCTCGAACAGTAAGTGCTTTAGGACATTCATGGGAGGTTCACCAGGTATCATTTTAAAGAACAGAACATCTCAAGACTAATAATATTGCTCTCAAATTAGTATAAAAAGAGTTGTAGCATCTGTTTATAACATATTTTAGCACCATGAAGTAAAAAGTAGCATCTGTTTATAACATATTTTAGCACCATAAAGTAAAAAATATGGCAGATCTGTAGGTTGTTTCCACCATTGTTTGAATAAATATGCATCTCAATATCTCAAAGAAAATAAAATGTATAGCAGCAGCATATACAACGCCAACTCCAAAAAGTTGGGATGCTGTGCAAAATCTACATAAAAAAACAGAATGCAATGAAATCTCCTAAAACCCATATTTTATTCACAGTAGAAAATAGAAAACATCAAATGTTTAAACTGTGAAAATGTACAATTTTACAATTGTACAAATTTACACTTTTAGGCCTCATGCACACTGGACGTTAAAATAACGTTATAAAAACGCCAGGAGCTTTGCAGTGAGTTTTTCAACTTTTTTTCAATAGCGTTTTTTCGCGTTTTGTTTTGAAGAAAAAAACATTTTTTCTTCTTCTAATAAATCAAAAATGTTAAAAAACGCTGGTGAGTGATGTTTTTGAGCGTTTCTCTTCGTTTATCAGCGTTAGAGCGTTTTTACAGCTGAAAAACGTCTCTCAGAACCCACTAGTTTTTTTTTTTTTTTTTACTGCTCAAAAATGCCACTGCCCAAAACTGCTGATAACAGCCTATTAGCTAGATCAAGTAAAGCGCCCTAACTTTGCGGCGGCGTAGTGTATCGTGTTTACACTACGCCGCCGTAAGTTAGCGAGGCAAGTACATGATTCACAAAGTACTTGCCTGCTAAGTTACGGTGGCGTAGCGTAAATCGGAAGGGCATAAGGGCGGCTAATTAAAATTAGGCTGAGGGGGCATGTTTTATGTTAATGGGCTTGACCTGAAGTGATTGACGTATTTTACGAACGGCGCATGCGACGTCCGTGTACATATCAAAGTGTGCATTGCGGCAAAGTACGCCGCATGGTCCTATTGGTTTCGACGTGGACGTAAATGATGTAAATCCCTATTCACGGCTTACGTGACTTTCGCAAACGACGTAAAATTTTCAAATTTTTACTCGGGAACAACGGCCATACTTAACATTACTATTCAAGCTATTTGATGGAATAACTTTAGGCCTGAAAGTGCGTTACGTAAACGGCGTATGTTTACTGCGTCGGGCAAGCGTACGTTCGTGAATCGGCGTATCTACTCATTTACATATTCTAGGCCGACCGCAATGGAAGCGCCACCTAGCGGTCAGCCTAAAAAGTACACTTTAGGATACGACGGTGTAAGACACTTACGCCGCTCGTATCTGAGCCTAATTTAAGCGTATCTGGTTACCAGAATACGCTTAAATTAGCGTCAGCGCAGATTCAGACTTAGGCTGGCGTATCAGTAGATACGCCAGCCTAAGGCCCCGTACACACCATAGAATCTATCCGCAGATAAATCCCATCAAATGGGTTTCAGCGGATAGATTATATGGTGTGTACACTCCTGGGGATATTTATCCTCGGATAAATCTCCCCTGGGATGGATTTTCAGCAGATGAATATTTGCTGACATGCTCAACAAATCCATCTGCTGAAGTCCATCCCAAAGGATGGATCCGCTCGTCTGTACAGACTCACCGGATCCATCCGTCCAAAGGGATTCCCCGCACGCGTCGTAATGATTTGACGCATGCGTGGAATTCCTTATATGACAGCGTCGCGCCAGTCGCCGCGTCATAATAGCGGCGACAGCGCGACACGTCATCGCCAGAGGATTTCAGCACGGATTTCAATGCGATGGTGTGTACACGCCATCGCATAGAAATCTTCTGAAATCCACGAGAGGATTTATCCGCGGATACGGTCCGCTGGACCGTATCTGCGGATAAATCCTCTCGTGTGTATGGGGCCTTAGTCTTTCTGAATCTGGCTATTAGTGTGCATGGACACATAGGATAACATGATGGGAGAGTTTATTGACTGTAGAAAAAAAAATGTCTACTGCCAAAAACAGCTGCTGTAAAAACGTCAAAAAACGCCCAGTGTGCATGAGGACTTAAGAAAAAAATAAGGCAATTTTAAAATTGATCGCAGCAACACTTCTCAAAAAGTTTACTATGGTGTAGCATCCCTGCTTCTTTTAACAACACTGTAAATGTCTAAGAACTGAGGGGACGAGTTAATATATATATATATGCATATATTATGATAATGGGTTGATTTATGTCATGATATAGTGTGATAAAAGGTATATTCTAGGCTAGTAATTTGGGCATGTAAGACCCTCCTCGAGACTCTGTAGTTGAAAGCTGGTTGATATGCTTCTCTGAGGCCCCGTACACACGACCGAGCTTCTCGGCAGAATTCAGCCAGAAACTCGGCCGTGTGTACACTTTCGGCCGAGGAAGCCGACGAGTTCCTCGTCGAGCCAAATAGAGAACATGTTCTCTATTTCCTCGTTGTTCAATGAGGAAAGTTGGCTCGCCGAGATCCTCGGTGGCTTCACACAGAACTCGACGAGAAAAACGATGAGTTTTGCCCGTCGAGTTCCTCGGACGTGTGTACGGGGCCTGAGTGTATGCTGGTGAATGGTAAGTGAATGGACACCCCTTGCCGGTACAGCACCCCGTCCTGAAGATGTCAGAAAGAAGAAGATACAGAATGGTGACAGGGAAGCTGTCACAGAAGAATGATGTTGGTGTGTCACCCAGTAGCAAAGCGGTATGTGTTGAGAAGCACAGCTCGTTAGGACTGTTATGGACTGTTCCATAGGAGCTGGTTCTGAAGCCTATGTTGAGAGGCGCAACACGGTAAAATCATTAAGGGCTGTTCCATAGGTACTGGTCTGGAAACACAGGTTGGAAAGCCACACGCGTTAAGACATTTATGGACTGTTCCATAGGAGCTGTTTCTGAAGCACGTGTTAAAAGACAGTTAAGGACTGTTCCATAGGAGCTGGTTCTGAAGCCTATGTTGAGAGGCGCAACACAGTAAAACCATTATGGACTGTTCCATAGGAGCTATGAGCTTCAAAGAGAGGAGAAGAAATAGCTTTGCATTATCTGATTGGACAGGAGGCAAGTGTGGGTGGTTATGGGTGAGGGGAATGAATGTTAAAAGCATATACCGAAGAGTAAAAGCTTCCTTATCCACGTTTGATTCCTGGTATGCTCATGTGAGCCTTGGGCTCGCTCCCTTCACCAATCACCATCCAGAACCCAGCTGATGAAACCATGCGTGATAAGTATCTTTGATGTTCTTTTGTATATATACTCTGCTGCTTAATGTATGATGTTAGATTTTGTGGGAAAGAAATTAAAGATGTTGTTTTTGATAGCAGCAGTGTGTGTGTCTTAATAGACTAGCTAATTATAGGTGTAGACCAATCAATCCATTTATGCAATAGATAGAGGGAATCCGTAAACATCTTTCGGGATAATAATTTAGTTTATATTTATTAGCCTTGTATATTGCAGCAGTTACTTCACCGCTATATACCTTCTTTTATAGGGCCGCTTACATGACGATCGCTTCTTTCCTCCTCTTCCCTCCTCCTGGCTGACATCAGCGGGGGATTCTCAGCCCCTCCCACTTTGCTGTCCAAGTGAGAGAGGAAAGAGGCAGCCGGTCACGTGAGCGCCTGTAATAAGGTATATAACGGCGTATTTTGTATAAAACACATACATTGGGGCAAGTCATTTACTATAACAAAGGGGATTGTAGCACAGACACGAAGTGGCTTAACTACTTGCCGACCAGCCGCCGCAGTTCTACGGCGGCAGGTCGGCTCCCCTGCGCGAGAACCCGTACAATGATGTCGGTTTTCTAAGCGGCCACTAGGGGCACAGCTCCCGGTCCTGTCAGGGGAGAAATGCCTGACCGTCTGTTCATACAATGTATGAACAGCGATCAGTCATGTCCCCAAGTCAGTCCACCCCCCTACAGTTAGAACACACCCAGGGAACATACTTAACCCCTTCCCCGCCCCCTAGTGTTAACCCCTTCCCTGCCAGTGGCATTTTTATAGTAATCCAATGCATTTTTATAGCACTGATCGCTATAAAAATGCCAATGGTCCCAAAAATGTGTCAAAAGTGTCCGCCATAATGTCGCAGTACCAAAAAAAAAAAAAACGCTGATTGCCGCCATTACTAATAAAAAAAAAATATTAATAAAAATGCCATAAACTACCCCCTATTTTGTAAACGCTATAACATTTGCGCAAACCAATCAATAAACGTTTATTGTGATTTTTTTTTTTACGAAAAATACGTAGAAGAATACGTATTGGCCTAAACTAAGGAAAATATTTTTTTTATATATATTTTTGGGGAATATTTATTATAGCAAAAAGTAAAAAATATTAATTTTTTTCAAAATTGTCGCTCTATTTTTGTTTATGGCGCAAAAACTAAAAACCGCAGAGGTGATCAAATACCACCAAAAGAAAGCTCTATTTGTGGGGAAAAGAGGACACCAATTTTGTTTGGGAGCCACGTCGCACGACCACGCAATTGTCAGTTAAAGCGACGCAGTGTCGAATCACAAAAAGTGCTCTGGTCTTTGACCAGCAATATGGTCCGGGGGTTAAGTGATTAACAACCACTTTAAAGGCTTTGCAATTTTACATTAATTTATAAGATTTGCAAATCATTGCATTCTGTTTTTATGTAGATTTTACACAGCATCCCAGCTTTTTTTGGAATTGGGGTTGTAACATTCATATCATAATTCAAATATACAGTACTGTAGGTAGCAGTGCTTATTATCCAGGACCAACTCCTTGGTGAAATTACTTAGGGATATTTAGATCATCGTTGGCACTATTATTATAATTAGTAGTAGTATTTATACTACTGTATTTCTTAGATCAATGGTTTACTGCATTAGGAGGAGCAAAAGGAGGTACAGTTGTACTCATAAGTTTACATACCCTGGCAGAATTTATGATTTCTTGCCCATTTTTAAGAGAATATGAATGATAACACACAACTTTTCTTTCACTCATGGCTAATGTATTATCAGTCAACTGTGTTTACTCCTTTTAAATCATAATTGCAAGAGAAACTATCCAAATGACCCTGATCAAAAGTTTACATACCCCAGTTCTTTTGTGGTATTTGTGGATGAGGCTCTTTATCTTCTCAGATGGTAAAGCTGCCCATTCTTCTTGGGAAAAAGCTTCCAGTTCCTGTCAATTCTTGGGCTGTCTTGCATGAACTGCACGTTTGAGATCTCCCCAGAGTGGCTCAATGATATTGAGGTCAGGAGACTGAGATGGCCACTCCAGAACTTTCATTCTGCTGTAACCAATGACAGGTCGACTTGGCCTTGTGTTTTGGATCATTGTCATGTTGGAATGTCCAAGTACGTCCCATGCAAAGCCTCCGGGCTGATGAATGCAAATGTTCCTCCAGTATTTTTTGACGACATACAATGCAGTATGTCGTCAAAAAATACTGGAGGAACATTTGCATTCATCAGCCCGGAGGCTTTGCATGGGACGTACTTGGACATTCCAACATGACAATGATCCAAAACATCTTACCATCAATTTTGACCAAATTTTCTTTCTTTGTAGCTAACACATCACCAAAACATCAGCGATCCACCTCCGTGTTTTACAGTAGGAATGGTGTACATTTCATCATAGGCCTTGTTGACTCCTCTCCAAATGAAGTGTTTATGGTTGTGGCCAAAAAGCTAAATTTTGGTCTCATTACTCTAAATGACTTTGTGCCAGAAGGTTTGAGGCATGTCTCTGTGTTGTTTGGCATATTGTAAGTGGGATACTTTGTGGCATTTGCATAGTAATGGCTTTCTTCTGGCGACTCAACCACGCGGCCCATCTTTCTTCAAGTGCCTTCTTATTGTGCTTCTTGAAACAGCAACACCACATGTTTTCAGAGAGTCCTGTATTTCACCTGAAGTTATTTGTGAGTTTTTCTTTGTATCTCAAACTATTTTCCTGGCAGTTGTGGCTGAAATTGTAGTTGGTCTACATGACCATGGTTTGGTTTCAACAGAACCGCAAATTTTTCACCTCTTGATTAGAGTTTGAACACTGCTGATTGGCAGTCTCAATTCCTTGGATATCTTCTTATATCCCTTTCCTGTTTTATACAGTTTAACTACCGGTACCTTTTCCCACAGACCATTTGACAATTCTTTTGCTTTTCCCATGACTCAGAATCCAGAACCGTCAGTGCAGCACTGGATGAAAGATGCAAGAGTCTGTCAGAAGTCCAGAAACGCATTTACCTTTTGTACACAAATACCAATTAAAAGCAAACAGATCATAGGTGAGGATAGTTACCTTTAATAGTCATTCAAACCCCTTTTTGTCAACATGTTATCAGGCCAAAATCACCAGGGTATGTAAACGTTTTACCAGTGTGATTTGGGTAGTTTATGTTTCCATTATGATTTAATTAGATTAGATTTAAAACGAGTAAACACAATTGATTGATAATAAATGGCTTCAGCCAAACACTAACCACAAGTGAAAGAAATGTTTTTGTGTTATAATTCATATATCACAGCACACAAAATCTTTGAAAGCATTCATTCATCCTGTATCCCCAAAATTCAAAATCGTAAGACTGCAAAAGAGCACACAGAACTATGGCTGATACTGGACTTGTTTTTAAAAAAGCTCAGTCATGTCAATGTCAAGCTGGGCTCATCTGTGGAGGGTCATTTTAGATTTTGCCGTAACTATATGTACATTCAGTGCATCCAGAAAGTATTCACAGCACTTCACTTTCCACATTTTGTTATGTTACAGCCCTATTGCAAAATGGATTAAATTTTATTATTTTCCTCAAAATTCTACAAACAATACCCCATAATGCCAATGTGAAAGATGTTTGTTTGAAATCTTTGCAATTTTATAAAAAATTCAAAACAAAAAAATTACATGTACATAATAATTATTCACAGCTATTGCCATAAGACTCAAAATTTAGTTCAGGTGCATCCTGTTTTCACTTATCATCCTTTAGATATTTCTACAACTGGATTGGAGTCCACCTGTGATAAATTCAGTTGATTGGACATGATTTGGAAAGGCACACACCATAAGGTCCCACAGTTAACAGTACATGTCTGAACACAAGCTAAGCCATGAAGTCAAAGGAATTGTCTGTAGACCTCTGAGACAGTATTGTATCGAGGCACAGATCTGGGGAAGGAAAAAACTGAGTAATTTGGGGAGAAGGGCCTTAGTCAAGGAGGTTACCAAGAACCCAATGGTCACTCTGACATAGCTCCAGCGTTTCTCTGTGGAGAGAGGAGAACCTTCCATAAGAACAACCATCTCTGCAGCACTCCACCAATCTGGCATGTATGGTAGAGTGGCTAGACAAAAGCCACTCCTCAGTAAAAGGCACACAACAGCCCACCTGCAGTTTGCAAAAAGGCACCCAAAATTCTCCTGTCTGAAAAAACAAATATTGAAGACTTTTTGGCCTGAATAGCTAGTGTCAAGGTCTGAAGGAAACCAGGCACCGCTCATCACCTGGCCAATACTATCCCTACAGTGAAGCATGGTGGTGGCAGCATTATGCTGTGGGGATGTTTTTCAGTGACAGGAACTGGGAGACTAGTCAGGATCAAAGGAAGGATGAATGCAGCAATGTACAGAGACATCCTTGATGAAAACCTGCTCCAGAGTGCTCTATACCTCAGACTTGTGCAAAGGTTCATCTTCCAACAGGACAATGACCCTAAGCACAGAACAAAGATAACGAAGGAGTGGTTACAGAACAACTCTGTGAATGTCCTTGAGTAGCCCAGCCAGAGCCCAGACTTGAACCCAATTAAACCACTCTGGAAATGGCTGTGCACCAAAGTTCCCAATCCAACCTGGTGGAGCTTGAGAGGTCCTGCAAAGAAGAATAGGAGAAAGTGCCCAAAAATAGGTGTGCCAAGCTTGTAGGATCATACTCAAAAAGGCTTAAGGCTGTAATTGGTGCAAAAGGTGCTTCAGAGTGTTGAGCAAAGGCCAAGAATACTTATGTACATGTGATTTTTTTTTTCATTTTTAATCAATTTGCAAAGATTTCAAACAAACTTCTTTCACGTTGTCATTATGAGGTATATTTTGGAGAGGCCACAAAGCTCTGGTCTGCATTTAAAAAAATCAACACCCCCATTTTAGTACACTATATATGCCCGATTTGCCATGAACTACTATACGTAAGTCTCCTATTACCATGCATACATTTTCTATGATCACTGTATTGCTAATTCAACCCAAAGAGGGGAATTGAAAGAAAACATGTATTACTGCATTTATCCTGTCACTAGCCCATCACGTATAAATTTAAAAGCAGAATACAACATTACTAATCATCCATAATCCACAAATAAATAGTCGCTGTGGGCAGTGTGCTGATGTCAGACATCTGACATACCCATGCATGTGATGTCATGCTGCATATGGTGACAACGCCAGAGGAGGTAAGATAGCAGACCTGGGCAAAGACCCCCCCCCCCCACTTCCAAGATTGCAAGATCTATGAAATTTACATGATTTTAATTAATTAAAACGGGTCCAATATCAGTAGCTATCATTGGTTTTATATATGTGGTGCAACTGTAGTATGCCAGTTCTAATAAATGAATAATCTGGATAGTTTAGTAGTTTGTAAGAATGTAATATGCATTGAATAACTACTGCGTGTATTTATGTTGTCCTAGATGCCTCCCTTTTCTCCTACTGATGAAGTAGGTCAGTGGTCTAAAACATGTAGAGGAAAATCTGCCCCAGCATGTCTCCCCCAACTGATATTGTGAAGACTAAGGATAAATAGAATTCTTTTTTCAGGGAGCCTGTATATATCTAGAGTGATATCAAGGCAGGATAGTACAAAAATTACACTTAGATAGGAGGAATTAATAAAACATGTACTTAGGTATGTATCATCAACTGCAAAATGAATCATTCCATAAAAACTGTGATTAAATAAAGTCCTCCAAATAATACATGAAAATATTTTAAACAACTTATAAATCTGTAACAATTATAATTTGGTAACGATCATAACTTTGTATATTCTGTACAAAGACCCCACAATAGCATTCCCTTTCTTGCAGCTTTCTTGATTCTGGACACAGAAGGTTCCACAACAGGTTTTTTTGTTGTTTTTTTTTATACTCCTCCACAAAGGGATTTTGATCCCTAAAGGCATTTGGACAAGAAAAAGCTTTCAGCCAGATGCAAAAAATAAATAAGGAAAAACATTGGTAAAGCGCTTTGGCTTGTATGTACCAAAAGGAGCTGGAATATCTGCTGAAATGCACAGTTTAAGAGTTTCAGGCACTAACAATCAAAACTGATGCTTTATTTAAAAAATGTTTTTAAGAATAGGCTTTTCTTGAGTTTTTCATACAATACAAACACAGGGGTAGAAGAGAAGCATACTCAACTGTTTAGGATTATAGCATTACCTTTGAAAACAACTGTATTACAATGAGTAGAACATACAAACACTAAAGTGCTTCAAGTGTGTGTCAATAGGACAGGATAAGATATGAAGCTTAAATTCCACATATATTTGGGGGGTAAAGAGGGTCACATTCCCTACTGCTCTAAGCATACGGATAAGGAGTACACAGAAATAGAAGAATAGGGACAGGAAAAAGAAGGGAAAAAAGGGTAAGAGGGATGGCTGGTAGAAGACCTACAGCTGATCAGAATTAGGGCAAAAAAAGTTGAAGAGAGAGGAATTGGGTAATTCAATACAGGTGCTCCATGTGGGGAAAGACTGGTATTGGTATTGTCTATAATGATCTTGTAATATCACATCTGTTCTCAAAATATTATTGCGCTCATTAACCCATTCCCTGATCTGTGGGATTGTTTGTGACCTCCAAATCTGGGGAGCAGTGCCGTGGCTGCAGAAGGAAAAAAGTATTTTTAACCACTTCAGGACAGCCGCATGTACATATACGTCGGCAGAATGGCATGTACAGGCATATCCACATACCTGTATGTGCCTGCCTTCCCGCGGGTGGGGGGTCGGTACATGCGGCAGTCCATTTCGCTTGAGGAGCAATCTGGGATGAGGGGGTGGCCATTGATTTCTGGCCACCCCCTCGTAATCGCTCCCGGCGAATGAGATGCTTCCCCTGCCTGTGTAATGTAAACACAGGCAGGAGAAGGTGATGTCCCTCTCCTCGAGGCGGTCTTTTTGACTGGAGCATGAGGAGAGAATACATCTTAAACTAAGTTGCACAACTCTACACTGATACCAGGACACATAGGCACACTTTCACCCCCCAGTCCCCCCCAGTCACAGGGTCATCGTTTGCAGTGGTCATTATTTTACTGATCACTGCAATCGGTGTCATTTGTGACAGTAAAAAGTGTCAGGGATATTAGTGTTAGGTCCCTTTAGGTCCAGGGTAGCCCCCTAACCCCCCCTAATAAAGGTTTAACCCCTTGATCGCCCCCCAGGGAACCCTTTTACCCCCTATCACCAGTGACACTAAGCGATCGTTTGTTTTGGGGGGAAAATCGATTTTTGAAAAGAAAAAAAAAAAAAAAAAAAAAAACACTAACCCTACCCCTAACAATGGCGCGACGAAGGTGAGGTCCCTGCTAAGGTCAGGCGTACATGACCCCATTCTGCTGTTGTTGAGGTGCAAGAACCGCAGGTCCCTCGTATGGGGCAGAGAGCCAGTACTAGCACCGCTATTCCTTCTGGTGAACTGGCAAGCACCAGCGGCCTAGTACACCCTGGACGTACATCCAGCACTGCAGTAACACTTGGTGACATGGCGAGTCCCATAAGTGCAGTTCAAGCTCGCGAGGTGGCAAGCACCAGTAGTGTCCCGCTGCCACCAAGAAGAAGACAAAGGCATCGTGCCCATAGTGCCCTTCCTGCAGAATTCGAAATCCTGATTGGGTCCCCACCACTTCTGCAGCACCCGTACTTTCCCCATTCACTGGCCAACCCAGTATTCAGGAGGAAATTGCTGATTTTACGCCACTTGATTATTTACACCCTTCGAATTCCTAACGGCGGTGCTTGGTTTTCGGGGCCCTGTACGCGGCTAGGCTCCCAAAAAGTCCCACACATGTGGTACTCCTGTACTCAAGAGAAGCAGCAAAATGTATTTTGGGGTGAAATTCCACATATAACCATGGCGTGTGAGCAATATATCATTTAGTGACAACTTTTTGTAAAACATTATTTTTTTGTCATTATTCAATCATTTGGGACAAAAATGATTTATATTCAATGGGCTCAACATGCCTCCCCACAAATAGCTTGGGGTGTCTATTTTCCAAAATGGGGTCATATGTTGTTTTTTTTGCCATCTTGGCATTTTATGGCCTTCAAAAGGAGTGAAATAGGTTTTCTAGGCTCCCAAAAAGTCCCACACATGTGGTATCCCCGTACTCAGGAGAAGCAGCAAAAATAGGATTTTTATAACAGCTTACCTGTAAAAATCATTTTCTTGGAGTACACCACGGGACACAGAGCCTTAAATCATTACATAATGGGTTGTATGGTCACCAGAGGTGATTGGACACTGACACAACCAATCAAAGACAGTTCCCCTCCATATAACCCCTCCCATCAGGGGAAGTACCTTAGTTTTGTAGCAAGCAATAAGGTTCCCATAAGAAGGGGGGACCTCTGTGTCCCGTGGTGTACTCCAAGAAAAGGATTTTACAGGTAAGCTGTTATAAAAATCCTATTTTCTTGGAGTACACCACGGGACAGAGCTTTAAATCATTACATAATGGAACGTCTCAGAGCAATGCTCAATATGAAGGAGGAGAGACCCAGATCCGAGCCGGGCGTAAATGGGCATGGAGCCCTACACTGCTGCCTGCAGTACAGTATGCCCAAAGGCAGAATCCTCATGTCCTATTACATCTATTTGATAGAATTTGGTGAATGTATGGACTAAAGTCCAAGTTGCAGCTTTGCAGATCTGATGCCGCGTACACACGATCATTTTTCGGGTTGTAAAAAAAAGTTTTTCAGGCTCTTGAAAAAACAATGTTTTTTTTCCATCTGATCATAAAAAACGGCCTTGCCTACACCTGATCGTGAAAAGCGTGGTGACGTACAACACGTACGACGGCACTATAAAAGGGGAAGTTCCATTTAGATGACGCCACCCTTTGGGCTGCTTTAGCTAATTTCGTGTTAGTAAAAGACGATTCACGCTTTTCTGTCTGTTACAGCGTGATGAATGTGCTTACTCCATTACGAACGGTAGTTTTACCAGAACGAGTGCTCCCGTCTCATAACTTGCTTCTAAGCATGGGCGGATTTTTCACGTCGTTAAAGCCCACACATGACCATTTTTTACAACCCGAAAAACGACAACGTTAAAAACATTGTGAAAAAATAGAGCATGTTCGAATTTTTTTGGGCCGTTTTTCAGAACCCGAGAAATGCTTTGAAGCCCACACACAATCGTTTTTAATGACATTAAAAAGAAATGTCATTTTTTACAACCCGAAAAATCATGGTGTGTACGCGGCATGAGCCATCGAAGCCTGGTGATGCACTGCCCATGAATCGTTCATAGCTCTGGTCGAGTGCGTCTTAACAGAAAAAGGAGGAATCCTGTTTCTTAAACCATAGGCTTGAATAATTACTTGTCAAATCCACCGCGCAATGGTGGATTTTGATGCCGCTTGTCCCTTCTTGGGACCATCTGGCAAAATAAACAAAACATCAGTTTTACGTATCTGAGCGGTTGCCTGCAGAAACGCCTTTACTGCTCTCACTACATCTAGAGAGTGCAATAACTTTTCCTCCGTTGTCTGCGGATTCGTAAAAAAGGAAGGCAAAATAATATCTTGATTTAAATGAAATGTCGACACCACCTTTGGTAAAAAGGTTGGATGGGGTCGTAGAACAATCTTGTCCTTGTGACAAATTAAATAAGGCCTTTTACAAGAAAGCGCTGCTAATTCAGATACTCTTCTAGCCGAAGATGATAGCAATCTAAAGCGCCAATTTCCTGCTTAAAAGAATCAGTGGAATATGGCGAATAGGTTCAAAAGATTGCTTCTGCAACACTGACAATACTAAATTCAGATCCCATTGGCACAAGGGAGACTTGACTGGCGGATTGATCCGCAGTACCCCTTGAATGAAAGCCCGAACTAGGGAATGAGATGCCAGTGGTCTTTGAAAGAAGACTAATAGAGCTGATATTTGACCCTTAAGGCCCCGTACACACGACCGGATCAATCCGCTGAAACTGGTCCGACGGACCATTTTTAGCGGACAGATCCGGTCGTGTGTAGGCCCGACCGGACAATTGTCCGGCGGATCGGACAGTTTCCAGCGGACAAAAATCTGTCCGCTGGAAACCTGTCCGTCGGACGTGTTCGGTCGTCTGTACAGACTCACCGGACACGTCCGAACGACCGCCATCCCTCGCATGCGTCGTACTGATTCGACGCATGCGTGGAAGCTTTGAACTTCCAGGGCCGCCCACGTCGCCGCGTCATTGTCACGGAGACGGCGTGGCCACGTCCCCGCGTATTGTTTACGCGCAAATTTCTGTCTGATGGTGTGTACAACCATCAGACAGAAATCTCCGGGCGGACATGTCCGCTGAAAACGGTCTGGCGGACCGTTTTCAGCGGACTGTCCGTCCATGTGTACGGGGCCTAATGGTACTAAGGGCTAATTTCATATCCACTCCTAGCTGGCAAAAGGCGAGAATCCTACTTATGTCATATCTTTGAGTATTCCATTTGTAATGCAGCGTACACATGATCGGTCAAACCGATGAGAATGGTCTGATGGACCGTTTTCATCAGACAAAACCGATCGTGTGTAGGCCCCATCGGGTATTTATCCATCGGTTAAAAAAATGCAATCTTGTTTTAAATTTAACCGATGGATACCTAACCGATAGTAAAAAAAGATCTTTGTACGCACGTCCATCAGTTAAAAATCCACGCATGCTCAGAATCAAGTCGATGCATGCTTGGAAGCATTGAACTTCGTTTTTTTCAGCACGTCGTCGTGTTTTACGTCACCGCGTTCTGACACGATAGTTTTTTTAACTGATGGTGTGTAGGCACGACTGACCATCAGTCAGCTTCATCGGTTAACTGATGGAAAAATCCATCAGACCGTTTTCATCGTATGGACCGATCGTGTGTACGCGGCATTAGTTTCACAACAGGAAACATATGCTTTCCAGACTCTATAGTAGATAAGCCTGGAAGCTGGCTTTCTGGCATTAATAAGTGTAGAAAGCACTGGACCCGGGATCCCTTGTTTCCTCAGAATGTGGGTCTCAGCAGCCAAGCCATCAAATTTAGCACTTGTAAGGAAGGATGGAACACTGGACCTTGCAGCAGCAGGTCGTGACGAAGTGGAAGCTTCCAAGGTTTTTCTACCGCCATCTTTATGATTTTGGCGTACCAGGATCTTCTGGGCCAATTTGGGGCCACTAAGATTACAGGAATCCTTTCCTTCTTGATCATGCAAAGTAGCCTTTGTAAGAGAGCCATCGGCAGGAAAGGCATTGATCAGTGAAAACTGATTCCACGGAATTATTAGAGCATCCAATCCGTAGGCTAGGGGATCTTTTGTCCTGGACACAAAGTTGTCCAACTTCTTGTTGAACCTGGAGGCTAGCAGATCTACATCCGGGGTCCCCCATCTCTGGCATATGACCTGAAAGATATTGGGGTGGAGAGACCACTCTCCTAGTAATAGTTGCTGACGACTCAGATAGTCCGCTTGCCAGTTTTCTACCCCTGGAATGAAGATTGCAGAGAGACAAGGAACATGTTCTTCTGCCCATGCCAAAATCTGATTCACCTCTTTCTGGGCTCCCTGACTGAGTGCCTCCCTGGTGATTGATGTAAGCTACTGCAGTATTATTGTCGGATTGAATTCACACCGGGTAGCCCTGTAACCTGTGTGTCCATGTTCTGAGGGCTAAGTATACTGCCCGCATCACCACCATTTTCATGGGCAGGTTCCTTTCAGTCTTGGCCCAGGTTCCCTGGGCTGAAGCTTCTTCTAACACCGCTTCCCAGCCCCTTAGGCTGGCATCCGTAGACACCACCTTCCAGGTGACTGGGAGAAAGGATTTTCCCTTCCGCAAGTTCTTGGTTTTTAACCACCAACTGAAGCTTTGGCGCACTTGTGGAGACAGGCACATGGGTAGATCCAGAGCTTGGATCTTCCTGTTCCAGGCGGCTAAGATACTGCCTTGAAGTAGTCTCGAATGAAACTGGGCATAAGGGACAGCATCGAATAAGGGCTACCATCTTCCCTAGTAGCCTCATGCAAAGGCGAATAGATGGCTTTTTTTTTGCCTTGACCTTGTGGATCAGGTCCTTTAGCGACTTGATCTTTGGTTCTGGCAGGAATACCCTGCCTTGGGCTGTGTCTATGATCATGCCCAAATATTCTACCCTTCTTTGGGCTTGTAGAGAGGATTTTTGTAGGTTTACAATCCATCCTAACGGTTCCAGGTATTTTATTGTGGTGAGCACAGCGTGATCTAATCCTGCCACTGACTGATCTATCACAAGTACATCGTCTAGACAGGCCATTACCGCTATGCCCTGTACCCTCAGATTTGCCAACAGAGGGGCTAGTACCTTTGTAAATACCAGGGGTGCATTAGCCACACCAAAAGGCAGAGCCACAAACTGGAAGTGGCGATGTTCTACCGCAAACCTTAAGAATCTTTGGTGGGCGGGATGGATAGGCACATGTAAATATGCGTCCTTGATGTCTATCGACGCCATGAATACTTCGCCTTGTAGGGAGGCGACCACCGATTGAATAGTTTCCATTCCGTTCCCCTTGGGACAGCAAGTGATCCAATCCCTTGAAGGATGCTCTTTTTAGTGGATCTTTGGAGAGCCTTGAGCTTCAGAACTGACGGGATCTCTCGAAATTCCAGTTTGTATCCTAGGGAAACTGTGGATACTAACCATCTGTCCTGGATCTCTGTTTGCCATGCCGCTGAAAACTGCCAAAGTCGTCCCCCCACTCTGTCGAAGAGGCTTTGGGGTCTTGCTTGTTAGCCTTTGAACCCTACTGCCTTTTGTTTTTCTGGGCTTGGTCTTCCTTGGCTTTTGTGGCTGGCTGAAAATGCCGTCACCACTGGCTGGAGCTAGATCTACCAGGAGCCGGGGAGAGAGAAAGCTTAAAACAAGGAAGCTTGTTTTTCTTCTTCTCTGGTAAAAGGGTAGTTTTACCGCTCAATATCTTTTGGATATATTTCTCCAAATCTTCCCCAAAAAGGTGTTCACCATGGAAGGGGAAGCTGGCCAAAAGCTTCTTGCATGGAGCTTCTGCTGACCAATGCTTTAGCCAAAGAATTCTGCGCATAAGCACCAGCTGCAGCGTGAGGCGGGATGCCTGTTGGATAGAATCTCTAATGGCATCCACTGTAAAACATAAGGCCCTAGGCATATTCTCCCAAAATTTGATCTGTTCAGCAGTCAGATCTTTCATCCCGTTTCACCTGGTCTTTTAAGGCCTGACACATATCCAACCTTCCAACCTTTTTTCAGAAGGATCTTTAAATACCTGGGCATTGTCCACCGGACAAATTAGGCTTTTGTTTACAGAAGAAATTGCTGCATCCACAGAAGGCAGACTCCACTTCTTGGTTAACTTCTCCTCCATGGGATAAAGCACTTCAAAACTTCCTAGGAGGAGCAAAACGCTTATCTGGGTTTTTCCAGTCTGTGTAAATCAGATTCTCCATTAAAGGATGAATCGGAAACGCACAAGCAGCCTGTGGGGATTTTGACAAGCCCAGAGAGGAGACAGGTGATTCAGTTAACTCCTTAGGGGGTAATCTGAAAGTGGAGCGCACTGCTTCACTATAATATTGCACCTGTAACTTTAGCACCTGAGATGCAGAAAAAGGCTCCTCTGATAGCTCTGATCCCTCCGAGTCCTCATCCCCTGATGGGGCCTCACCCTCCTCAGATCTTTCTGCAAGGAGATGTAAAACAACAGGAGGAGATCTGCTTCTCTTTTTGTCCTTTTCCGAGGACTTTGCAATTCTCCCTTCTAAATTGTTTAGGGCTATTGCCAAAGTGTCTTTAGTGACATATGCAGGCACAGGCACAACAGGAGAGGCTGCAACTCCTGATAGAGGTAATGGCTCATCCTGTATAAATACTTCAGGTATTACAGGACATGAGGGTACCGAGCAGGCGCGGCTAGAGCCTCCTGTCTCTGGCGGCGATGCTTTTTTGCTTCTGCCAGAGCCACTTCTTTGGAAAGACATAATGCTAAGCTAGTTTAGCAATCTACATATAAGTATGCAACTAATAATACACAGTTTCATGCCAGAGTGGGTGTTTTATCCTTGTGCTCAGCCAACCACATGGAGATCTTACATGCCCTTAAACACTGCTGTGTCCCTTGCAGAGACGCTCCAGACATGCAAGGTTTGTTCCTTCCTGTCTGACCATCATTAAAAGCGTGCCATTCAGGCCGACCCCCTCCCCCTCCTACTGAGCCTTACATTTTCTGTGAAAGAGGGAGGAGGGCAATGCAGAGCATGCAGCGAAAGGAGTTTGCTTGTCGTTTGGACTGACACTGCTTTGGAGCTTGGTGAGTGAAAAACTCAGCTCTTTACTCCCTCCAGAGGAGTCTTAAAAAAATGACACCCTTTTTAAAAATAGGAAAAGTCCTTAAGTTTAAAACTTAGGACTTTTTCCTAACTCACCTTGTCCCCGCCGCAGGTTCTCTGCCAGGCAGATACCAATCTTCCCCCACCCCGGCGGGGTATGTGTGCAAACCTTTAGGGGTATGGGTTCCTACTTAAAGGAGAACTCTTCCTTAGCTGGGCCTTGAAAAAGACTCTTACCAGGACTTTTAGCGTATAGAGCAAAAGTGCTGGACCCCAGAGCCCAGTCCTCCGAAGAAAGACATTACAGGCGACACCTCGTCCATGAGGTCCGGATGCCATCCAGTTTTGGCGTAATATAATTAAGCATCTTGGATGGACCCACAGCGTAGCTCTCTACCCTCATAGGGCTTCTTAGGCAGAGCTTTCTTCAGCACATTTTCCTTGCGTCCAACACCTTAGACACTGGCGAAAAAACTAAGGTACTTCCCTGATGGGAGGGGTTATATGGAGGGGAACTGTCTTTGATTGGTTGTGCCAGTGTCCAATCACCTCTGGGGACCATACAACCAATTATGTAATGATTTAAGGCTATGTGTCCCATGGTGTACAATAAAGAAATGTATTTTGGGGCAATTCCACATATTACCATGGCATGTGTGAGCAATATATCATTTAGTGACAACTTTTTGTAATTTATTTTGTCATTATTCAATCACTTGGGACAAAAAAATATTCAATGGGCTTAACATGCCTCTCAGCAATTTCCTTGGTGTGTCTACTTTCCAAAATGGGGTCATTTGGGGGGGGGGGGGGTTTGTACTGCCCTGCCATTTTAGCACCTCAAGAAATTAGATAGGCAGTCATAAATTAAAAGCTGTGTAAATTCCAGAAAATATACCATAGTTTGTAGACGCTATAACTTGCGCAAACCAATAAATATACGCTTATTGACATTTTTTTTAACTAAAGACATGTGGCTGAATACATTTTTCCGTTTATATTGCAAAAAAATTAAATCGCAGAGGCAATCGAATACCATCAAAGAAAAGCTCTATTTGTGGGAAAAAAATTACACAAATTTTGTTTGGGTACAACAATGCATGACCGTGCAATTACCAGTTAAATCAGCGCAGTGCAAAATTGTAAAAAGACCTCTGGTCCTTAGGCTGACAAATGGTTCGGGGCTGAAGTGGTTAAGGTCAGGAAGGTGGTCTTCTCAAGTTCTCATAATTATCAGCAGGAATTTAGTGGCCCAATTTCTTTCCCCAAGGTTGATTCAGAATGCATGAAAAATAACATATTATAGGGTCAAGAAATCACATGCTTTTTCTGCATAAATCCTGAAATAGTGTCAAATTCCTAGAGATCTGACCCAAGGCGTTGAGATTAGAAGTGTCAAAATTGTAGACGAGTGACCGTGCCTCTTGGGGGAGATCTGCTGAACAAAGCTTCATCAGTGGTTTAAAGCCATCTGTATTCACAACTTGCAAAATTGGAGAGTGAATCAAGGAGTGCCATTTAACCTAAGTCTGGACATACCCTGGGGAAATTCAGGATTCCAAGGAGAGGAGGTTAGAGGGCCCATGTGTGACAAAACATAGGTATATATCATATCCAGAAGAGTGGTTATCAGGACAGAGAGCAATTGTGAAGATGGTTTGCATGAGAGAACCATGCCGTGATATGAGGCAGTACAGCTAGCATGTAATTAATTGCAATCAATTGCAGCAAACACCAAGCAGAAAGGCTACTAAACAGCTTAAGCCACAATCATCAAGAGGGGCCCAGCCACTGAACAGGAAGTAAGGAGGAAAGGAGAGTGGCAATACATTAATCGGATCCAGACCTTCTTCTAAGACAGGCTGCCACCAGCCGCAACAGGGGCATGGTCTGCCTGAAGGCACTCTTTGATAGGTCAACCAGATGGTCAGTCAGGCATATGTGCCCCCCCTTCCCCAGCGCCTCTCTGGGGTTTCTCTCTCCTCATTGACCCACACAGCTTGTTATTGGGGCACTCAGTGAGGGAGTCAGGTCCGTCGATGGGGGAGCCAAAAAGAAGAGGATCGGTGTAAGACCATTGCACAGAGCAGGTAAGTATAACATGTTTTTTATGTTTGTAATTTTGCCTTTTAGAAACACTTTAATACAGTTTGAAGTCTGCAATACCTTACAGTCTTCCCATATTCATCTATTCAAATAACTGTGCCAGGACCGTCTAGAATGCTACTTAATATTAGATGAAGACTTGTATGAAAGTGTGCTGACCTCATCTTCTCAACATTTTCAAAAAAATGTTTAATACATATAGCCGTGTTTTCTAAATAAGTTTTATTATCAGATTCCTAATCTTAAAAGCACTGTAATTTTATCATCGGTCCATGACAAACACTATTTATAGATGAGAATTGAAGCAGAATAAAACCTACCAGGACTTATTTTTCCAGAAATGGCAGCTATCATCAGCTTTTTTTAGATAGAGCATTATTTTTTTGTAACTTGTACTAATATTGGAAAAGATACAGATCATAAATTAGATCTAGTTACATAGTTAGTCAGGTTGGAAAAATTACACATCTGTTGAGTTCAACCGCCCCCCAAAAAAATGGTAAAATGTAAAACACGCATCTTCAGAAGCCTAAACCTGCAGTTGATCCAGAGCAGTGTTTCTCAATTCCAGTCCTCAGGCCCCCCCAACAGGTCAGGTTTTCAGGATTTCCCTCAGATGAAAAGGCTGTGGTGATTACTAAGGCAGTGAAACTGATCAAATCACCTGTGCAAAATAATGGAAATCCTGAAAACCTGACCTGTTGGGGGGGCCTGAGGACTGGAATTGAGAAACACTGATCCAGAGGAAGAAAAAAAATGTGGTTCAATTTCATCCAATTATGAAAAAATATCTTTATTGATCCCCTAAGGCAATAATCTGTAGAGTTATTATCAATAAATATTAGTAGCCAGTTATACGGTATATAAACAATCTAGCACATGTTAACACCTGAAAGTCTGTATCACATTTGCACAGCTCTTATTGTAAAGAAGCCTTTCCATATGCTGAGGCTACACTTCTAAACCTCTAGACACAGACAGTGCCCCCTTATGATTTATAATACGTGAACAATGTTGTTCCAACGTTACTGTATAGACCATTTATGTATTTATACATCTCCCCCCTCCTTTATTCTTTCCTCGTCGCTGAAGTTCTTCATATCCCCTAATTTTTATAAATAGTACACATTCCATGTTATGAAGATCATCCTGTGCAGGAAGTGCCCTTATACTCTTAGTGACAGCAGCACTCACCTCCAGTTCTGCAATTATTCGATCTTCATCATCATCATCTTTTATGCCAGAAGCAATTATGGGTGGTGTAGAGGCAGGACGAACAACTTCAGACACAGTCCGGCGAAGCTTCACCTGAGGTTTTTGGCTCTCCAGTTCCTCAGAGTCGGACTTCTATTAAGGAGGAGAAAAATCAGCTGACCCTTTCCATAACATTACTGTTTAGCTGGTAAAAAATTGAATTGAATGCCAAATTTGTACATGAAACCCACTCACAATTTCTACTTCTATATTTACAATATTGCTAAACTTTCTTTTATCAGTTGAGAGAACATCCTGCACTATCCTAAAAGCAGCAGAGTATGTGCCTATGCCTTAAAGCAGAAGTAAACTTATTGATTTAACAGTTTTAAAAAGTTTAAATTTCCAGCATGCGTCGGGAATTAAACTGTCACATTGGTTGTGCGCTCAACGAACTGTCAAACCATCTAATGGCTGGTCTCATAACTGATCAAATATGCAGCATCATGACAGTTGAAGGTTAACAAGAGGCAAAGAAGGCAGCTTCCTTAGCTGAAAATGCTAGGGTTTTATACTGCCTTACCTGGCTCCCAAGCTTTAACATATCCCTTGCCTTTCTACCAGCCATTGCCAAAATCCAGGCAGTAGTTAGAAAAAATCCATAGGAGCAGTGTTTATGAAGGGCTAAAAGACAACAGTTATAACAAGTGCAATAATACAGCAATTGTTTCATGTGGCCTGGTACATGTGTTAATCTACAGACCTCAACCATCTTTCATACACTTCTTTTCTCTTCAGTCATCAGTTATGCACATTTTAGACGTGAAGATTAAACTTCCAAACATTCTAAATTTTGTAAAAACATACACCCTGGAGAATTAAATAGCGGTAGTTGCAATTTATGTCACATGATATTAGTGCAACTGTTCACCAATCCCATGTTCTCAGTAAAAAATATATTAAGACATTACCCATTTTTTGGTAAAACATAAGAGATGGGTTTCTTTGAGAAAATAGATACCAATCAAGCCTTAAAATTGTGTGCGCATATGAACAGCGACAAAACTACAGTACTCAAAATTGGACGTTTAAAATTAACACACTTTAAAGGTTTTATAAATCTAATGCCTTGTACACATGATCGGATATTCCATTGGGATAAACTCTGACCGATTTTTCAGACGGAATTCCAATTTAAGCCATCTTGCATACATACTGTCACACCAAATTACGACCGTCAAGAACGCAGTGACGTACAACACTATGACGAGCCAAGCAAAATTAAGTTCAATGCTTCCGAGCATGCTTTGACTTGATTCTGAGCATGCATGTTTTTTTCTCAGTATAGATAAAAAAGTATTCCGTTTTTTTCTCATTAGGAGTTCCCTATAGACAAACAGAATTTCCGATATATATTTTTTCCATCGTAAAAAAAAAAGAGAACTTGTTCTAAATTCCGACGGAAAAAAGTCAGATGGGACACACACACACGGTCGGAATATCCGAGGAAAGAATTCCGTCTGACTTTTTCCATTGGAAATTCTGATCGTGTGTACAGTACAAGGCATTAGAATTTAGAGATAACCTTGAGAGCACAAGAAAGCTAATAGTTGGGTGAAGACATGTAAACAGACTCTTAGCTGCTGTAACAGCCAGAAGTCAATTTACAGGACCATGGCAAGGAAGGCTGACCTTCGTAGCTGCAGCAATTATTCCTCAAATATCACAACAGAAGCATAGATGTAATTTAAGCGACTCTGGCACTTTGTAACATTTAACTGTTCATACAAACAAAAATATTATCACGATTAGTACTGTGTTGTTGCTTTTTTTTTAGAAAGCAAAGGAGAAGAGCCCCCAGCAAAACAATGTCACTAGCAATACACTAGTAATGTATTTCCTGTGGTGAAAACAAAATATTGTTGGTAAATCTTCCTTAGGAAGTGTTAGATGTTGGTGTTCCCGCTGTGCTCTGTTGTACCTTCGTCCAGCCCCTACATCGTTCCAGATACAGTAGCAATGGTAGCTCCTTGCTTTACAGGGGGGCTCTTCTGCTTTTTAAAGAAGTGACAGAGTTGCTTTCAAGTCTTTATCTCAGGCAGTTCAACTCACCCTGCGACTCCTCCTCAGCAGTTACTTGTCTGTCCTCCAGGCATCTAATCTAAAATGTGGAGTAGGGAGGGGCATAATGAGCTGCTTTCTTGAGCTTCTGCTGTGAATTTTGAAGATTAATTATTCCAAAGTGGCTGTAGCTACATGGGTCATGGAAGGTTTTCTTCTTTTAGTGTAGTGTAATGGCAGCCACTAGCTGTCTTTTTTTTTTTTTTTAATCAGCAAGCTCTAAACTTTTCAGCTTTTCTGTAAAAGCAATCTGGGTGCCTATAGAGCCACCAGGTTACTTTTTTGTGACTCAAGGTTGTGTCCTTCCCCCTTGATGACTCCTCGGCTCACCCGGGACCACAAGTGAGGTCAGGATGGCAAGTGGCAGCATTTCAGGGAACATCCATTTCCCAATCTCCTCTGCACAGTGTGAACTCTGAAGCACTCCGCTCTGAGCATTTCTGGGTTCAAAGCTGATAAAAAGCCAGATAAACAGTTGATTGAGCACAATCCTGTGCTCAGCCTGTTGGAGCAGATTGTGGGGTTAGGAGTCTGAAAGACCTCCGATTTCTCCATAAATAGCACCTGTCACATGCTCAATGCTATCACATAGGGGGATTTTAGCCCCCTTGTGGTAGAAAAAAAGATAAATGTAAAAAAAGGTTTAAATTATAGGGCCCTGTTTTACAGTTCACTCTAAACAATTAAGCCCTGTACACACAATTGGTTTGTCCGATGAAAACAGACCGATGGACTGTTTTCATCGGACAAACCGATCGTGTGTGGGCCCCATCAGTTTGTTTTCCATCGGTGAGAAAAAATAGAACATGTTTTACATTCTTCCTATGGATAAAAAAACGATAGAAAAATTTGATTGTATGGAACTCCATCGGTCAAAAATCCACACATGCTCAGTATCAAGTCGACACATGCTCGGAAGCATTGAACTTCAATTATTTCGGCTCGCCGTAGTGTTTTACGTCACCGAGTTTGGACACGATTGGATTTTTGACTGATGGTGTACCGAGTTTGGACACGATTGGATTTTTGACTGATGGTGTGTAGGCAAGACTGATGAAAGTCAGCTTCATCGGATATCCGACAAAAAAATCCATCGGATTAGATTCCATCAGATATCCGATCGTGTGTACGAGGCTTATGTCTTTTAAAGTGTCACCTATTGCATTTTCACATGTGCAGGCAGTTTTGAGTCCTGACATATTTGGTATCTATTTACTTGACACAATCTTATCTTTCATTCTGTATAAAAATATTAGAGATTTATACTGTCTGTGTAAAATTAATTTGTGTATTTTTTTTTTTTTTTATAAACAGTTGCTGCTTTTAGAAAACTTACAAAAATGCTAATTTTAATATGTGCAAATATGTACAAATGGAAAAATTGCTTCAGAGTGGAAGTATACAAGTGCATTTACTGCTTGATAAGAATACGCAAATACTTTGTTGTTCATACCCTGACCACAAGTTTAGTCTAATGTGAATATGGAAATGTATATTACCATGATTTCTCTTTAGCAACATTATATTAAATTCAAGGGATTTCAAAATGGCCCTAACTACAAATTTCTGGCAGTAGTTCCCTTAAGAACCACCTTCGCCTAATTCAGGCAAGCATTTACACCAGTGTCGGTAACAGTCTAGTAGTACTTTCGCTATGGCAAATTCTTAAAGAATTACTGCCAGTTCTCAGTTTAGGAAGGTAGTTAAGGCCAACTCTTATCTGGTGTAAAGGGATACCCTAGTACTCAGAGCAGACTGTGCCTGTGCTGGGAAGCTGTAATTTCGGTGACAGCTTCCTGCACAGGGCTGCTGTGTCCCCTGCCTCATTTAGGAGAGTTCCAAGCTGGAAGCTAAATGAAAACAAAAGGGCAAGGGATACAGTTGATGTCATTACCCCAAATTTGCCCAATGACTCCTCACCGAGTGGGTGGAGCCTGATGGGGAACTGAAAGACTAGTTCCCCATCAGGTCTGCTTCGCATTTGAGTGACTTACAGCAGCAGGTGGATTTGAAAGCCACTATTGGACAAAATAACTGCTATGGATCCCATTTGGTTTCAATCAAAAGTGGAGTGGACCTGATGGGGATCCTAGTTTCTCAGTTCCCCATCGGGCTCCTCCCTGCCCTAGTAAACAAAATATTTGTCAAGCGCCTGTCAGTGTGATGGGCACAGTGGTCAAGATGGGTGCGAGTGCAATGACGAATGACTGTCAAGTAAGGACACTCCTTACTCAGTGCAGACACTGCAGATTAATATAACTGTCTCTGACAGGTACCTGATTTGGGCACAAGCACTGACACTTTCGGTGCTGTGCCCTGATGAAATTATAAAAGGGCCTATGAGCCCTTTATGAATCGCCCCAAATGTTTTTTTTTACTCAAGCAGGCTATGCAATGGCAGCGTATATTGCAATAAGCAAGGATGTATGCAGTTTTCCAGAAGTATCAAAGTGTTTCGCTTTTACTGTATGTGTTAAGCAACAGTGGAAATTAATGATTACATGCTGATCTAATAAAATAAAAAAACATAATGTCCAATAGTAGCCTTACGTGTGCGACATCAAAACCCACTAAATCTCAGTGTGACTGCTGTAATTCTGATCTTACTCAATTAGCTGAATATATATATAAAAAAAAAGGTCAAGCAATGTTCATCCTTATTTATGCTTCATTCTTCTATATAAAACAGTTCTAGAATGCCAGAACATAGAGCTATCAAGACTTGCACCTTCAAATTTATCTTGTAAAATTATGTTTATTGTTCAGCAGTGTTAACTTTGGTAGAAAATGTTGATTCAGTTTTAGTCTTAGGACTAAAATGGCATTTTAGTTTTAGTCCCATTTTAGTCTTCTGCAATTGTTTTAGTTTGTTGTATTTAGTCGACTAACTCTCCAGTACATTTCAGTTGAATTAAACAAATTTTAGTAATTTAAAATCTAATGGGTGTAATTAAATTGTAATGCATTAGTTAACATTTCTCTACAATTTCCAAACTCATTATATACTGCTGGAGTGAAAAATCGAATATGTTATTATTTATGGTATGGAGTTATGAACATGCACTACAGACCAGTGTTAATTTTGAAGTCAAATTTCAATTTAGTTTTAGTCTTAGTCTTTTGACTAAAATGCCATTTTAGTTTTAGTCGTATTTTAGTCATCTCAGTTGTTTTAGTCGTATTTTAGTCGACTAAAATAGTATTAAGTATTCATTTAGTCGACTAAAATGTTTTAGTCGTCAAAATTAACACTGTTGTCCAGCCAGTCTTTGCATAGGATGTCTAATATTTGATCTCTCACCTTGATAAATGTTGACTCCTTCTTGCTGGTGACAATCACCTCTCCTGTTCGGGTTGTGGTGATACCATGTGAGGATGGAAAACTACGGCGTGGTGGAGGAGGAGGTGGAGATTTAGATGGTTTCTCAGTCCGATACCTGGGCACTGTCAGTTCATCTGAAAATAACAACTCATTACCCACATAATTCCAAAATATTATTCTAAGGCTAAATGCAATAGTGTAAGTCTTCTTACCTGAGCCCCTCCTCCCGTTAGCATCTATTTTGGTACCAAGTTTCTGTGCTGGCTGTGGTTTGCTGGTACGGTGCTCTGGGGTTGATGTCACACTTCCAGTTGGTTTGTGTTTGGCAGCAAAGTCCAAATCTGGAATAGCCTTCATGAGCTCGGCCTGGGTTTCTTCCAAAAGCCGGTTAATATCCTTAGCACTGTACTGTGTCAGTGCAGCTCTTTTCTCCTCCCAGTCACGCTCTGCTGCCTATTGTAGGAATTCGTAAAATACTCATGTAAATGGTAAATAGAAATGTGTCCCAAAGAACAAGTCCAGCATAGGTGTACACATGTGGTGTGTTGGGTGTGCCTGGGCATACCCTAATCGGCCCATGCACACAGGCCTCAGGCACTAGCCCTGTGCTTTCCATTCACTACTTTGTCACTTCTATATAAAGATGCCCAGCTTCTGCATTTAGAAGTGACAGCGCTCCTATGAGTGGCTGCACCGAACCGCATTTGCCATCCCCGGGCACAGCTGGTATGATATACAGGAGGTTGGCCCTGCTGCAATTGACAGCATTTGCGGCACCTCTCCCCTCTGACGTCATACTAGGGTAAAAAAGCAGAGGAAGCTTCCACTAGGCTCCTCCTTGGCTCTAACCTGTCTTATCACAGACCATGCAGAGGAGCCTGGAAAGAAAGAAGATCTCCTGCATCGACCAGTGCTGTATCTGAGGTCTGTGTTGGGAGGGGAGATTTGGAGGGGGGGGGGATTTGTTGTATAGCTAGGGCGAGAAGAGGATTTACAGGGGATGAGGGAATAGGGGGGCTTGTGCTAGGATTGGAATGCCAATCCAGTCGAGGATGTGGGGATGGGAGGCGGTATACTGCTGACTTCTGAACTCTGTAAACTGTTTACCCCTGAACTCTGCACTCTGTACATATTGTACATATTGACATACATAAATATCATGTAGGTCCGGAATTATTGTTTGGCATTGTACAGTTATTTAACTATTGCAAGTCTTCATTTCTCATAAAGTGCTATTTTTGCTTTAATGGTGCCTTCCATACATAGACAACACATTTATAAGTTAAAATGAATAGTTTTACTTAAAGTGGTTGTAAACTTTAGGCATAAAATATGAATAATGCATATCCCTCTGTAGTGTGTACTAATAAGGAGCACAAAGTGTAATTTCTGTCTGCTGCTTCATTCCTCTGTTATCTGCATGAATCACTTCTGACAAGTTTTCCTGACACCAAGAGAAAAATGGTGACGAGAAAGCTCCAGCAGATTGACAGCCTCAGCTCTGTTTCTGAGAGCTGTGTTGAGGGGGGGGGGGGTGTCTCTTCCCTCCAATAAGCTTTCATTACTGCTCTCCGCCCCTTTTTTTCTGAACTCTTACACAAGCTTTAAAATATCTGGACTTTGAACAGATGCAGAGAGGAGAAGACTTCAGATAAACCTGTACAACTTATGTAGAGGATTTGTTTCTTCTCTGTGCATCACAAGAGGCCAGTTACTTCACTGGGTGTATGTAAGGGTTTACAACCACTTTAACTATACTTTGTAAAAAAAAAAAAAATACTTAATTTGATTAAGTGTTTTTAAAATACAAAAACATTTTATTGTAAAGTATTGTTAAAAACAATACATTTTGTACCTCTAAATGTGTTGTTTATGTGTGTAAAGCACCTTTAAAAGTGCCGCTTCTTCAAAAAATGTACGTATTTTGCACACTATGGGATGTGGTGCCATTGGTCCTCCTATCCCCCACCTATTTTTAGAGGTTGGTTTAGCTTGTGAAGATTATTTTCAAGTGACACCAATTCATGTGCATTAAGTACAACACAATATGCAAAAGTACCAAATACTCAAACGAGTGTAATGGCTTTCTGTAGGAGTTTAGCCCATTCTTAGAAAGTTTCTCAGATCTTACCTCAACAGACTTCTCTGCCCCAACCTTCTTGTTTTGTGTTTCTGATACAGTCTGGGTCTTCACAGTCACCATCTCCCCTCGGGTAGGATTAGTAGTAAAAGAAGCAGCATCTGTGTGACACACAGGTTCCCATTTGTGTGTCTGTGATTCATTCATCTGAGAAAAGTTTGTTGGGGGGCTGGAGGGCAAATCAAAATGTGTGCTTTTAGAAAACTCTCCATCAGTGGCTGTTTGCTTGGGGGAAGGATTGTTAAGGTTCTCTGGTGTATTCCACACTCCTTCGTCTACTTGTCTGGAAAATGGAAGAAAGCAAATAGATACATTAATTAGAAGAAAGGAAGAAGAGGAAACGGCTACTGGGCATATAGACCAAAAGCACACAATGGGGACTAGGAATAAATAGTAAGAAAAAAATATTACTTCCTATCCTTATTTTTAGTTGTTAAATACTTAAACTTCCATGCTGAGTAATTGCAACATTGGCAAAGATTATGTGGGCACAAGCAATGGGCCAGATTCATAAAGAACTGCGGCGGCGTAACGTATCGTCTTTACGTTACACCGCCGCAAGTTTTCAGCGCAAGTGCCTGATTCACCAAGCACTTGCGTGTAAACTTACGGCGGTGTAACGTAAAGCCGTCCGGCGCAAGCCCGCCTAATTAAAATGGGGCGTGTACCATTTAAATTAGGCACGTTCCCGCGCCGAACGTTCTGCGCATGCTCCGTGTGAAAATTTCCCGACGTGCATTGCGCGAAATGACATCGCCCGAGGTAATGTTTTTTTTTTTTTTAAAGTGTATTTTGTGCGTGTACTCGAGAGAGGAGCCGGACTGCAGGAGTTGGGAGTAGGCAGGCCTCCCCCAGAGGCAATCTGCCACCTTTCTCCATGCCCCGGGTGGCAATGGCGGGTGTGTGAGGGGGTCCTCTCACACAGCCCGCCCTACCTGCTCCGCTTTGAAGCCCAACGGGGCAGAGGGACTCCCTATAAGGGAGTGAGAGGATTAGCCCGCTCAACCAGCCCCGTTAGTCCTTCGCCTCTCTTTTAGAGACCGCGTGGTCAAAGTGCGTGCATGTTAACCCAATTTCGAGTGCGTGTGTAGGTGTGGTGGTTTTTGTGGGAGGGGGTGGGCGTACTAAGCGCAGGCTTACCTCGCATAGCACACCCACCGGGAGCCGGGCTGAGACCACCAAACTCAATTCACATGTAGCCAAGACTGGGATCCGAACCCCTAGCTGCAGAGGTGAATGGCTTGTCAGCGCAGTGCCAATCGCGTTGAGCCACCGCAGCTCCCCCCCCGAGGTAATGTTTTGAATGGCGACGTGCGTAACGTACTTTCGTATTCCCGGACGTCTTACGCAAAAAAAATAAAAAAAAATTGAAATTCGACACGGGAACGACGGCCATACTTTAACATGGCTCGTCTAAAGTTAAGCCATGAAAAAGCAGGCCTAACTTTGCGATGGGAAAAACCGACTAGCGACAACGTAACGAACGCGCGTACCTTCGTGGATCGCCGTAAAAGCTAATTTGCATACCCAACGCTGAAAAACGACGCAAACTCCACCCAGCGGCGGCCGAAGTATTGCATCCTAAGATCCGAAGGCGTACAAAGCCGTAAGCCTGTCGGATCTTAGCCAAAAGCCGTCGTATCTTTTTTGTGAATTACAAATAAAGATACAACGCGGCAAATTTGAAAATATGCCCGAGTATCAGTAGATACTCCGGCGTATTTCCTCTGTGAATCTGGCCCAATATTCTTACTCTCAATAGGATACCTACTATTTCAGCAGGAAAATGTAGCACAACATGAAAACTCAATATGCCTCAGTGATGCTGCTTATGGTGATGATAGTGGTTTGGCAACAGTTGGTAGTAAATTGCTATAATAGTGGCTTTTATTCCTGATACGCTACTTTTAGTGCTGTTGCTTGGTCCTAGTGACAAACTGTGTTTTCAGTGCAGTTGCTAATTCCATGCTTCCTTTATTACTTGTAAAGCTCAGAAAATGGCTCCACCATCACTAACAGCCACTTGTGTACATCTACAAGTACTTCATCTACAATCTGTACAATTCTGGCAGTAGATATATTGTCTCATTTTGACCTTTAACCGCTTGCTGACCGCTGCACGCACTTTTACGTCAACAGAATGGCACGGCTGGGCAAATGGGCGTATATATACGTCCCCTCTAATTTGCCGGCAGTGAGGTCGCATGCTCCTTGACCGTGTGGACTCGATGTCCGTCAGTGCCCTGCGATCGGGTCACAGAGCTGAAGAACGGGGAGATGTCACACCCAACATCTTCCCGTCCTTCCCCTGACATGTCACTGATAGTCTGTTCCCTGTCATCAGGAACAGCGATCAGTGACGTGTCACGGCAAGCCATGCCCCCTAACAGTTAGTAGCACTTCATAGGTCACACTTAACCCCTTCAGCGCCCCCTACAGGTTAACCCCTTCACTGTCAAGTGTAATTTTTATAGTAATCAGTGCATTTTTATAGCACTGATCGCTGTAAAAATGACAATGGTCCCAAAATGGTGTCAAAAGTGTCCGATGTGTCCGCCAAAATGTCGCAGTCACGATAAAAATCGCTGATCGCCGCCATTACCAGTAAAAAAAAAATATTAATAAAAATGCCAGTTTTATGGGTTTGATTGGTTTGCGCAAAAGTTTTAGCGTCTACAAAATTGCGGATAGTTTTATATCCGCAATTTTGTAGACGCTATAACTTTTGCGCAAGCCAATCAAACGCTTATTACAAATACGTATCGGCCTAAACTGAGGAAAACATTTTTTTATATTTTTTGGGGATATTTATTATAGCAAAAAGTTAAAAATATAGAATTTTTTTCAAAATTGCTGCTCTATTTTTGTTTATAGCGCAAAAAATAAAAACGGCACAGAGTGCCCTTTTCCCAGGAAAGTTGATCACTCACAAAAAAACTCCACACAAGGTATATACGTAAAATACCTATATATATACTTAAAAGGCGTCTGTGCAGAAGGGCAGGTCACAGATTTCCTCCCACTGCTGTATGCTTCTCACTATTCTGAAAAGCAGCAAGTATTGGTGCAAAGTCCTCCTTTCATCTTTTCCATATCTTGCATAAGATGTCCTGATAAATAATTGTCTCTTTATAAATAAAATACAATTTGCTTTGAGTTCCATAAACGGCACAGTTCTCTTTATTGCATACCCTACCCTTTTATGTGTGCCTCTGTGATATTAGAGACCATTTAATTTTTTCAGTTTTTAACAAGTCCATGCTCCATTTGTTTTGTTGTTTTATTATTATTTCTAAGGAGAATGCAACAGGAGGAGCTAGAACACACAAAGATGGTGAGGAACACTTAAGCCTCCCAGTGTACTGGAGCAGGACTGGTTTTTATGGCAGGACCAACTCACTGTTGGGTGTATCAAAAGGTACAGGAAGCCAAGGGCAAAGCCTCGTACACACAATCAGTCCATCCGATGAGAACGATCTGAAGGACCGTTGTCATCGGTTAACCGATGAAGCTGACTGATGGTCCGTCGCGCCTACACACATGCCTAAAAACCGATCGTGTCAGAACGCGGTGACATAAAACACAACGACGTGCTGAAAAAAACGAAGTTCAATGCTTCCAAGCATGCGTCGACTTGATTCTGAGCATGCGTGGATTTTTAACCGATTGATGTGCCTACTAACGATGGGTTTTGACCTATCGGTTAGGAATCCATCGGTTAAATTTAAAGCAAGTTGGCTTTTTTTTAACCGATGGTTAAATAACCTATGGGGCCCACACACGATCGGTTTTGACCGATGAAAACGGTGCATCAGACCGTTGTCCTCTGGTTAACCTATCGTGTGTACGAGGCCTAAGACTACTTCATACTCTCAGTATTCTATAGTTCAAATGTGTGAAGATTTACTCCACAATCCTAGTAGTACAGCATCAATTACATGATCCTCCTTACCGAACCTGTAATAATACCTGTAACTTTGTAAGTCACTGACCCCGAACAAGCATGTGTATATCAGGTGTCTTGGAACATGCAAAACATCTACTTCCATTATTCACCTAGTAGTAGAGGAAGTATACAACGTTTCTAAACTTTCCATAGTGTAAAATAATGTTTTATCTTCCTGTTCTTACACCCATTAAATAGGCAGTAGATGTGGGGATTTTTTTTTAGTAAAGACAGCAATAAAGACATGATAGAACATCTAACTTTTTTCTAATATTCAAACCTAACAAAATACTTTTGACTGAAGCTGAGCTGTAACTAATGTAACTAATGCAGTCAAGTATATATATGGCTACTTACTACAATTCTATTGCTTAAGCACTTCAGCTCTGGAAGGATTTGCCCCCTTAATGACCAGGCTGTTTTTTGAGATATGGCACTGCATCACTTTAACTGACAATTACCCAAACAAAATTGATGTCCTTTTTTTCCCACAAATAGAGCTTTATTTGGTGGTATCAGATCACCTCTGCGGTTTACATTTTTTTGCGCTATAAACAAAAAAAGACTGACAATAAAAACAAAAAATAAATACATTTTTTTAACTTTTTGCTATATTATCCCCAACATTTAAAAATAAAAATTCTTGATCAGTTTAGGCCAATATGTATTCTTCTACATATTTGAAAAAAAAAAAAGCAATACGCGTATATTGATTGATTTGCACAAAAGTTATAGCGTCTACAAAATAGGAGATAGATTTATGACATTTTTATAATTCTTATTTTTACTAGTAATGGTTGTGATCAGTGATTTTTAGCAGAACTGAAACATTGCGGCAGGCAGATTGGACACTTGGGACCAGTGACATTTATACAGCGATCAGTGCTATAAAAAATCACACTGGCAGGGAAGGGGCTAACACTAGGGAGCAATCAAGGGGTTAAATGTGTTCCCTGGAAGGTGTTTCGATCTGTGGGGGGAGAGGACTGACAGGGAGATCGCTGTTCCTAATCACTAGGAACAGACGATCACTCTGTACTCCCCTAACAGAACGGGGATCTGTTTGTTTACATTGATAGATCCCTATTATGGCTCTCTGTGGAACGATCGTGGGTGGCCGGTGGTCATTGCGGCCACTGGCCACACGCATCGGTTCCGGCGGCACGGGCGCTGTGTGCATGCCCACTGTCTATTGGACGAAGCGATGTACACCTACAACGATTCACACAATATAGAATATAACTACGGCTGCTGGTCGGCAAGTGGTTAAGGAGTAACTCCACTTTTGTTCGAAAAAACTATCCCTTCTGGGTGATCAATGTACATTGCAAGGATTTTAACAATATACAGCTAGGTCCATATATATTTGGACACAAGCACAATTCGTTTATTTCAGCAATTTACCAAAACATATTCAATCTATAGTTATATAATGCTGAAAGTGCACTCAGGTTTAATTTGAGGGTATGTACATGCAAATCGGAGGAAGGGTTTAGAAATTACAGCTCTTAAGAATAGCCATCCCCTCTTTTTTCAAGGGGTCAAAAGTAATTGGACAATCAAATCAAAAGCTGCTTCATGGCCAGGTGGGGGCTACTCCTTTTTCTTCATCAATTAAGCAGGTAAAATGTGTGGAGTTGATTCTTAGTGTAGTATTTGCATTTAGAATCTGTTTAAATGCCACGTTTGCATTTGAAAGCGTTATTTTTTTTTAAATAGTCAAAAATTAAAACCACATTTACAAGCTGTTATAGGCCTTTGGCATTTCAAATGCCTCTAAACATCCATCCTGAACGCATTCTATTGCGTTCCAAAAAATGCTTCTAAACTCATCTGCCTTAAACAACTATAAACAACCCTGTGCACATGTACTGAAAAGATAACAGAGGAGAAAAAAACAGAGGAGAAAAAAAACATCCAACTGCTCCTAAATGTCAGTTAACCTAGCAGCAGTGTACGTGAAGCCAAAGGCTTAAAAAATGTAAGTAATCCATCAGAGATAGCAGCAACATATAGGAGTGGCCAAATTAACAATTTGGTACATTCTGAGGAAATAAGAACGCACTGGTGAGCTCATAAAACATAAAAAGGTGGTGGATGATATGTGACATGTGCAATTGGTTTAGTTCCGAATTCGTTTTTTAACTAATTCAGACAAATTCGTTAATTCAGAAATTTCCGAATTTTGGAATTTCCGAATGTTCGGAAATTCTAAATTTGGAAATTCGAAAATTCAAAAGGATGAAAATCTGAAATAATAACCAACTAATAATAACTTAACTATTACTAACAATTAAATTATAGGTATTAGAATAACGAAACAAAATAATAATAAATAATAATAATATTAATAAAAACGTATCATTATTTTGTTTGAAATTTTCGAATTTCTGGAAAAAAAAAAAAAATGTGCAGTGCACATGTCTAGTGGATGATTGCAGGATCCTCTCTATGGTAAAGAAAGACCCATTCACAACATCCAGACAAGTTGT
Organism: Rana temporaria; assembly: GCF_905171775.1. Lineage (NCBI taxonomy): Eukaryota > Metazoa > Chordata > Amphibia > Anura > Ranidae > Rana > Rana temporaria. Next base: position 101,103,701 of record NC_053500.1, read on the forward strand.
ATCGAATTGTTCAATTTGAATTTGTTTTTCTCAATAAAGTGTTTTTTTCTATCACCAGTTGTTTCTCTTTGAAGATTCACTTTGGATTCTTATCCACATTCTATATATACTGCTTTTTGATCTAGAGAAACACATAATAATAATAATAATAAAAACGTATTATTATTATTTATTACTCTTTTGTTCTGTTCCATTTGTTTAGATGTGGCATGCCTTATTAGGATCAATTCGTAACTTCAGATAAATTTGTATTCGTTACGTTCACTAACAGACAAATTTGAAAGGAAAATTCCTATACCTATAATTTAATTGTTAGTTTTTATAAGTTATTTTTTGGAATTTTAGTTTTCAAATTTTCATATTTTCCTTTATTTTCCAATTCCAAATTTCCAAATTTCTGAAAAAAAACAAATGAAACGAAAACAAAAGAATTTTCCGGCAGCGCACATGTCTAGTGGATGATTGCAGGATCCTCTCTATGGTAAAGAAAGATCCATTCACAACATCCAGACAAGTGAAGCACACAATTTTATCTAATTGTTGAATTCGATTTTTTTTCAATAAAGTGTTTTTTTCTATCACAAGCTGTTTCTCTTTGAAGATCCACTTTGGATTCTTATCCACGTTCTACATATGCTGCTTTTTGATCTAGAGAGACACACCTTGTGGCTATTTACTAATGAGGTGATGTGTTTTGCTGATGAATTGAGGAATTATGGTTGAATATTCCTCATCAGTTTTTTCACACTATTGTGCTGTAGCTCGTTTGACTGTTTTTATAGTAATTTTCAAAGTGAAGGACAGTCTCCAAGAGGTAGGCATATCATTGTCAAAGTCTACAATCAAGAGAAGACTTCATGAGAGCAAATACAGAGGATTCATCACCAGGTGCAAACCATTTATGCCTGAAGAATAGAAAAGTCATATTAGACTTTGTCCAAAAAAAAAGACAAAATCTAAAAAAGCATTCTTTGGACGAAAGAAAAAAAGACAAAATCTAAAAAAGCATTCTTTGGACGAAAGAAATTAATCTGTACCAGAATGACGGGAGGAAAAAAAAAACACGGAGAAGACTTGGAACAGCTCATGATCCAAAGCACACAACGTCATCTGTAAAACATGGTGGAGGCAGTGTGATAGCATGGGCATGCATGGCTTCCAGTGGCACTGGGTCATTGGTTTTTATTGATGATGTGACAGAAGCAGCCAGATGAATTCGGCAGGGTCAAAAAAACGCTTTTAGCACAGATTCAGCCAAATGCAGCAAAGTTGATTGGACAGCGTTTCACAGTACAGATGGACAATGATCTAAAAGCAACCCAGGAGCTTTTGAAGGAAAAGAGGTTAAATATTCTGCAACAGCTGAGTCAATCACATGATCTCAACCCAATTGAGCATGCATTTCACATGCTGAAGGCAAAACTAATGGCAGAAAGACCCACAAACAAGAAGACAGCTGCAGTTAGAGCCTGGCAAAGCATCAGAAAGGAGCAAACCCAGTCTTTGGTAATGTCCATGGGTTCCAGACTTCAGGCAGTCATTGCCAGTACGTGATTCTCAACAAAATATTAAAAATTAACATTTTATTTATGTTTATAATCATTTGTCCAATTGCATTTGAGCCCATGAAAATGGTGGGACTGTGTATAAAAATGGTTGCAGTTTCTAAAATTTGTACTTGATATTTATGTTCAACCTCTTGAATTAAAGCTGAAAGTCTGCACTTCAAATTTATTTGGATTGTTTCATTTTCTTTCATTCTGGTGGCGCACAGAGCCAAAGGGATGAAAATTGGGCCTTTGTCCAAATATATATGGACCTAACTGTATAATATAGTTCCCAGAGGACGCCTATTACTAGAAAACACATCGGATGGAGCTACATCTGTGACGTCTTCATGCAAGGATCTGCTAGCGAGGACTGCGGCCGTGCTTATGGAGTGTTTTAACCACTTTTATATGGTTTTAATATTGTAAGTGCATTACTTTTTTACAATAAAACCTTTTGATGATAAACTACACCATGAAGCTTCTTCTGTCTTCTGCTTTTATGTGAGATTTATGCGGGGAGCTATTGTCTTGTGTTGCCTGGCCCATTGGATATCTCCCACGGTAACACCAGCACTGTGATTCACTGATGGGATTATACCCTGTTTGTCAAATCTGTGGATAAGAGCAGTGTCTCTCTTTACAGGAGCAAGTTAGATCTCTATAATTTGAGATCATAGGGCCAGATTCACAGAGCAGATACGACGGCGTATCTCCTGATACGCGGTTGTATCTGTTGTTCCATCTCTGCGACTGATTCATAGAATCAGTTACGCATAGATAGCCATAAGATCCGACAGGTGTAATTGTTTTACACTGTCGGATCTTAAGATGCAATACCGCGGCCGCCGCTGGGGGGAGTTCGCGTCGTAAACAAGCGTTGGTTATGCAAATTAGGATTTACGGCGATCCACGACGTTTTTTTGCATTCGCTACGTCACCGCTAATCTAGTTTCCCGTCGCAAAGTTAGTCGTCGTTTTTGGTGCCTTAACTTTACACAGCAATCGTATTGCTGTATAAAGTATGGCTGTCGTTCCCGTGTCGAAATTTAAAAAATAACGTCGTTTGCGTAAGCCGTCCGGGAATACGGAATTACGCTACGCGCGTTGCCGTTCGAAAAAATTACGTCACTTCGCGCAAAGCACGGCGGGAGTTCGGAAACGGAGCATGCGCGGTAGGTCCGGCGCGGGAGCGCGCCTAATTTAAATGGTACACGCCCATTTGAATTGGCGCGCCTTGCGCCGGAGGTGAATCAGGCACTTGCGATGAAAAATTGCGGCGGTGTAACGTATCTACGATACGTTACGCCGCCGCTCTTCTATGTGAATCTGGCCCATAGATATCAGTTCATCACTATGCACGAATAGAGCACTTGGATTATCATTTGAGGATTTGGACTTTTCTGAACTTTTTACACAGAATTATGTTTGATACATTTGTGTTGCTGGTGTATTTAATATGGATTATTAAGAATATTTATTTTAAGATATATATGAATTGAAAATTCTTGTTATTATTCACAGATACACTATTGATTTCATATCCTTTTTTGGTTAAACATTTAGGGGTTAGTACTTTATGTTGGTTTAAGGATTTTAACCACTTGACCACTGGGCACGTAAACCCCCTTAATAACCAGACCAATTTTCAGCTTTCGGTGCTCTCACAATTTGAATGACAATTACTCAGTCAAACAACACTGTACCCAAATGAAATTTTCGTCCTTTTTTTCACACAAATAGAGCTTTCTTTTGGTGGTATTTAATCACCGTTGGGTTTTTTATTTTTTGCGCTATAAGAGAAAAAAGACTGAAAATTCTGTAAAAAATAATAATTTTTCTTTGTTTCTGTTATAAAATTTGGCAAATTTAGTATTTTTTCTTCATTCTTTTGCTTAAATGTGAAAGATGAAGTTACGCCGAGTAAATAGATACCCAACATGTCACCGTTCAAAATTGCACACGCTTGTGGAATGGCGCCAAACTTTGCTACTTAAAAATCCCCATAGACGACGTTGCAGGGTATTGTGGGGTATTGCAGAGTATTGTGGGGTATTGTAGAGTATTGTGGGGTATTGTAGAGTATTGTGTGGTATTGCAGGGTATTGCGGAGTATTGCGGGGTATTGTGGGGTATTGCGGAGTATTGCGGAGTATTGCGGGGCATTGCGGAGTATTGCGGGGCATTGCGGAGTATTGCGGGGCATTGCGGAGTATTGCGGAGTATTGCGGGGCATTGCAGAGTATTTTGGGGCATTGCAGAGTATTTTGGGGCATAATTGCAGAGTATGGGGGCATAATTGCAGAGTATGGGGGCATTGCAGAGTATTGCACAGGGAGGGATGGCTGGATCTGTGACTGCATGTGTCACAGATCCAGCCCGCAGCAGCTGCTGCTGCATGCGCTCTCTCCCCTCTCCTCTCTCACACTGTACCGTTCGGTACAGAGAGGAGAGGGAGGAACCGGCGTCATCACATGACGCCGGTTTCTTTACTAGTGATCGCTCCGTCATTGGACGGAGCGATCACGTGGTAAATCGCCGATATCAGCGGCGATTTACCGTGATCCGTGATCAGCCGGGTCCGGAGGACCTGGCGGTCACGGAGACTGCCGTGTGCGCGCCCCACAGGGCGTGCGGGAGCGCGATTCTGGGAGGACGTACATTGAGGCCCTCCCAGAGTTAAGCAACCGCCTTGTAGACGTATTTCGTCTATAGGGCGGTTGCTAACTGGTTAACAAGCTTTGTTGCAGAAATCTACCTTTTGATATTCTGAAGAAATTGTCTGTGTCCATGTGCATCTGTACGGTAGTGGTTTTATAATCATCAACCAGCTGCAGAACCTGGGCTTTATTAAAGAAAATGTCAGGGTCTGCATAACTTTTGATGCGATTTCCCTTGGGTGTATCAAACCCAAAAGTATAATTTTGTTGCAGGGGATCCCCAAAATATTAACTGCATCTTAGTGTAAATTTTTTTTTTTGGGGGGGGGGGGTGTTGTATACACCATCTGTGTACAGAACGCCTCTAGGTAGCCAAATTCACCATTGCTTTACAGCCATATTGCATTGCATTTTGATGATACTAAGCCAAGTAGGACAATAGCTTCTCTGTAGCATGTGGAAACCCTGCAAGAAGATCTGAACAAATTAATGTGGTGGGCAACTACATGAAAAATGAGGTTTAATGCCATGTTTTGCCACCTAAATGCATTAAAAATGTAAAATAATGCATTTGGGTGGCAAAAATATGAATGCAATCTACTAGGGGGAGAACCTCTGGGGGGAATCTAGGATAGAAAAGGAACCGGGGGTCCTAGTAGACAAACTGCTGCAAGCAAAGCCAATTGAATATTTTACATTCATTAAAAAGGGAATTAACAGAGATAAAACGATAATTCTCCCACTCTACTAGACTCTGGTCCGGCCATACCTAGAGTATGCCATCCAGTTCTGGGCACCAGTCCTCAGGAAGGATGTGCTGGAAATGGAGAGAGAGTCCAGAGAAGGGCAACAAAGCTAATAAAGGGACTGAAGGATTTGGGGTATGAGGAAAGATTACTAGCACTGAACTTGTTCTCTCTGGAGAAGAGACGCTTGAGAGGGGATATGATTTCAATGTACAAATAAAGTACCATTACCCCACAATAAGGATAAAACATTTCCACAAAAGGGCATTTAAAAAGACTCCATTCACTGAATCTAGAGGAAAGCAATCTAACTGGAAACTGCATAGAGGGTTCTTTATGGTAAGAATGTGGAATTCTCTTCCACAAGCAGTGGTTTCAGCAGGCACCTAAACAACCACCACATACAGGCATATACAATGTAATATTGACATAAAAGCACGCACACAGGTTGAACTTGATGGACTTTTGTCTTTTCTCAACATTACTATGCAAGTATGTATATTTATTCTCTGCTTCAGCTAATTCCCCACAGTTATTACCTTTTGTCTCACTTGACCCTTACAAGCTCTTACAAGCAGGGCCCTTTAGATTCCTCTTGAATTGTAACTGTTCTGTTGTTCTGTATGCCCTCATGTTGTGAACACCTGCGCAAACCGTTGATGCTATATAAATCCTCTATAATATTAACAATAATGTTTATAGTGCCAGTAATGACTTCAGATAAATAGCTGGTTATGCTACTTGGACATGTACTTATTCTTTCTGTAAAATATGTAGTTGTCCAAGCTTTTCTAAAGCTCAAGATGTTTGTATATGTTGTTATTGTGTGTGACTTTACAGTAAATAGAGTAGAATTGTTTTTATGTCACTATACAGTTAATAATAATGAACAAAAAATGTTGTCATTCACTAAGGCAAATATGCGGGGCAAGTACCCATATGGAAGAAAAATATATTTCCAATATATTTATTAAAAAAATTATATATTTTAAATATATTTACAATATATTGGCCTACGCAAATATATTTTTACATCTATTCCAAAAATGTAAATTAAAATATATTTTCCAAAGGCATATATTTGAAAATATATTTTTTTAATATATTTGCCAGATATTTTTGAGCATCTAAAAAAATGCATTTAAACATATATTTTTAAATATACTTGTAAAGGCATTCCAAAATATAATTTAAATGCATTTTCCAAAGACATATATTGGAAAATATATTTTTAAAATATATTCTTCAGATTTTTTTAACACATAAAAAAAGTAATTTCAACATATATTTTTACATATATTTGTAAATGTGTTCCAAAAATATAATTTTAATATATTTTCCAAAGGCATATATGTGAAAATATATGTTTGCAAATATATGTTTCAGATATTTTTGAACATATAAAAAAAATGCATTTGAACATATATCTTTAAATATACTTGTAAATGCATTCCAAAAATATAATTTAAATGTATTTTCCAAAGATATATATTAGAAAATATATTTTTAAAATATGTTTTTCTGAAAATATTTAGGGGCAGATTCACAAAGCGAGTACGCCGGCGTACTTTCAAATTTCCTGCGTCGTATCTTTGTTTTGAATCCTCAAAACAAGATACAACGGCATTTGGGTTAGATCCGACAGGAGTACGTCTTCGTACGCCTTCGGATCTAAGATGCAATTCTTCGGCGTCCGCTGGGTGGCGTTCACGTCGTTTTCTGCGTCGAGTATGCAAATTAGCTATTTCCGACAATCCACAAACGTACGAGCGGCCGTCGCATTCTTTTACGTCGTCTCTAGTCGGCTTTTTTCGGCATATAGTTAAAGCTGCTATTTGGTGGCGTATAGTTAAACCTGCTATGTTAAGTATGACTGTCGTTCCCGCGTTTAATTAGATTTTTTTTTTTTTACGTTTGCGTAAGTTGTCTGTGAATCGGGATGGACGTAATTTACGTCCACGTCAAAACAATGACATCCTTGCGACGTCATTTAGCGCAATGCACGGCGGGAAATTTAGGAACGGAGCATGCGCAGTTCGTTTGGCACGGGGACGCGCTTCATTTAAATGAAACACGCCCCCTACTCGCCGCATTTGAATTCTGCTCCGTTACGCCGCTTGAGATACACTACGCCGCCGTAACTTACGGCGCAAAATCTTTAAGGATTCGAACCAAAGCCAGGTAAGGTACGGCGGCGTAGCGTATCTCAGATACGATGCGCCGGGCAGATCTTTGTGGATCTGCCCCTTAATGTCTAATAAAGACATTTCAACATATATTTTTTCTGACATTTTTGTAACTATGACATAGATAACATTCTGAATACATTTATAAGAGAGCCACTCCCATTGTAAAATGGTTTGTTTTACTCCTTTTAAAATAAAAAATAAAATAAAAACCAAAAGATTCAAATAAAATATATATTTTTTTTTATAAGATTTTAAGCACATAATCCATTTAATACAAAGCAGATAAACCTCTCGCATCCACTTTCCATTCCCAAAGAATGTCATTCTGAATTGAGAACGCTTGTCGGCGGACCAGCAAAACGTCTTAAAATACAGCAAGTCCAGTTAGTTGGATTTATTGATTGACCTGAATGAATGAGAACCTTCAGACATCCACCTCCACAGTCCAAGGATCTTGTCTGCTTACAGGGTACCGAGAGAAACTCCGGATATAAATGATCAATGTTCTGTTTAATCCATGAATCAGTAGTTACACTATTATTACCAAACTCCCTCATCCGTGTCTTTATGGACCTTGCTTTGTGCACTGGTGCGCAGTCATGTTGGAACAGGAAGGGGCCATCCCCAAACTGTTCCCACAAAGTTGGGGGCATGAAATTGTCCAAAATGTCTTGGTATGCTGACGCTTTAACAGTTCCCTTCACTGGAACTAAGGAGCCAAGCCCAACCCCTGAAAAATGACCCCACACATAATTCCCCCTCCACCAAATGACTTGGACCAGTGCACAAAGCAAGGTCCATAAAAACATGGATGAGCGAGTTTGGGGTGGAGGAACTTGACTGGCCTGCACAGAGTCCTGACCTCAACCTGATAGAACACCTTTGTGATGAATGTGCTTCTGGAAGAATGGTCAAACATTCCCATAGGACAGCCTTCCCAGAGGAATTGAATCTGTTATAGACTGGGATGCCATTAAAGTTCATGTGCGTGTAAAGTCAGGTGTCCTAATACTTTTGGCAATATAGTATATATAGTATATATACTGTATATTCTTTTTATACTAAGTCCAGTCCATTGTTTGGACTTAGTACCTGCTGAAGGGTAATTCCAGCAGCCAAATAAAAGGAATTGGGATATTAAAGTTCTCCCTAGCACAAAATTAAAACTCAGCAGCTACACAATGGGGGTTATTTACTAAAGGCAAATCCACTTTGCACTACAAGTGCAAACTATAACTGCAAAGTGCACTTGAAATTGCAAGGAAAGTGCACTTGGAAGTGCAGTCGCTGTAGATCCGAGGGGAGAAAGGAGAATAAAAAAACAGCATTTTAGCTTGCACATGATTGGATGATAAAATCAGCAGAGCTTCCCCTCATTTCAGATCTACCCCTCAGATTTACAGCGCCTGCATTTTCAAGTGCACTTGTAGTGCAAAGTGGATTTGCCTTTAGTAAATAACCCCCATACTGTACACATACTGCAGCTGCTGACTTAATATTAGGACACTTACCTGTCCTGGAATCCAGCGATGTTGGTACCCCAGCCAATGCTTCCATTGGCTCTCGGGGTGCTGCTGCTGCCATTCCCTATAGGGGCCAATTCACACCACATGCAGTCCAGTGCGTTTATTTTTTTGTCTGCATGGAAAGTAGGTTATATGATTTTCAATGGCATAATTCACACCAGTGCTTGCAGTTCCAGAAAAAAAGTAGAGCATGCTGCATTTTTCCTGCACTGGACTGTAATGGAACACTGTAAAGCACATCAAAAACGCACTAGAATGCACCTGAACGCACTGGAACACACATGTCCTTATCTAAGGTTAAGAAAAAAAGAGGGGTAAATGCACTGGAATGCATTAAAAACACACCAAACATGCCCTGGAATGCATCAAAAACACACATGCAGAAAAGCATCGGAAACGCATCTGACGCAGCGAGATCTCTCGGAAGTGGGGACAGGTACCTGTCAAAAACAGGAACCTGCTCCCCTCCCCCGAAAGGTGGCAAAGTAGGGGGGGGGGAGAGAGGCAAGTAAGTGGAGCTTCCACTTTTGGGTGGAACTTCGCTTTAAATGTCATATCCCTGCCCAAGCTGCACTGTTGTCATGTGCCAATACTAGGCTGGGCTGGAAGATAAATATGTAAGTGATGAGAGCTGCATTCTTGTGTGTGTGTATATACACACAGTATATATGTGTGTGTATATAATATATATATATATATATATATATATATATATATATATATACACATACATACATACATACATACATACATACACACACACATAGAGTATGTCTGATATATATATACACACACACATATAGCAGAATGAAGATACAGTGTGTATATATATATATATATATATATATATATATATATATATATATATATATATATATATATATAATGCCTCTCCCATCACTCACTTACATGTATAAATATTTTTCTCATTTCTTTTTTTTTCATTCCTTTTATTGGGATGTGGATCTGTGATTTCTGTGCCTTCAATCTTCTAATATGTAAATCCTGCCCTGGGAAAAACTCTTCAAACAGACAGACTTCTATCATAATACAGGAAGACAGAAAGTGAGCTGGGTGGGAACCAGAGGGGTGGTGAACCTTCACCTCTCACTTCCTGTTTAGGCCTAGTCTGAAAAGGAAAGCATGGCATGGTGGAGACACTCTCTCTGTATTCTGGTGGATGGATTCTCCTGGATTAAAGGTATGTATTCTATCAAATAATATTAGAATTGTGAAAGTTTGGTGCATGAGTTAAGTTGTATTTGTCTATTTCCTGCTGAATAGTTCTCATTCTGTGTGCATTCACCTTCCCAGTTACCATGCAGCATGTTCACAGTAATGTAATATTATAGAGCTTCTCTTCCACAGCATGTCACTCTGCTTCATATAATATGTGTGGCTTCCATGTTATATCCAGTAACTGTGTAGCATACTTTCAGTGCACATTGCTGCATATAATATTATACGGCTTCCATTCTATATCCACTCACCATGCAGCATGGGGGTTGATTTACTGAAGGCAAATCCATTTTGCACTACAAGTGCACTTGAAAATGCAGTCGCTGTAGATCGGAGGGGAAGATCTGAAATGAGGGGAAGCTCTGCTGATTTTATCATCCAATCATGTACAAGCAAAAATGCTTTTTTTTTTTTTCCATGTCCCCTTCAGATCTACAGCGACTGCACTTCCAAGTGCACTTGTAGTGCAAAGTGGATTTGCCTTTATTAAATATATCCCATTATAATGTCAGGGCACAGTGCTACCAATGTTTTATGTCTCCCTCCCCTTTTGCATATTATCTGCCCTGCTACTAGGTGTCAACAGATATGGATTTTTCCATACAGATACCAATTATGGGCCACCTTTCAGGCCGATAACAATATGAGGTACTGATATTCTGTTTACATCCAGCTGCCCCAGAAGTAGCCTGATATCAGTTGACACCTAGGCCTTTTTTTGTATTCTAACAGCCACTGGCCACTGTCAGAATACAGGAAAAAAGAGCAGATAGCTTGGGAATCAATAGCCAGGTTGCTATTGACTATTTTAATTTGCAGTAGCCAATAGCTAGTGTGCTATTACACCTGCCCACTGCCTGTTGTCAATCAGCAAAGGAGAGGATTTGAAGGAGAACATTCTTCTTCAGGTCTTCCTCTGCTGATTGACAGCAGGCAGTGGGAAGGGGGCGCAATAGTCAGCCTAATTTTAAAATTTAAACAGCCAATGGCAGTCTGGCTATGGTTCCCCCACTACCTGCTGTTTACATTCAGCTGCCATCAAATAAAGTGTGCAGAAGGAGGTTAGCTGTGTCTGGGGTGTGTGTGTGTGTGAGGGGGGGGAGGGGTGGATGGGGTGTGGAGGTGGAAAGCTAATTTTTTTTTTTTTTGGGGGGGGATTCTGACAGATGGGCCGCTGTCAAAGCACTTGACCAAGACTGACAACTGGTGAATGGAAAACTGGAATAAGCACTTGGAAGAAGAAAACCGACAACTGAGACAACTTGCCTTTGGTAAGCGGACAACTTAATTACGATGGTGGGCACCTTTCGTTTTTTTTTATATCACCGCATTCAACTGGCACTGTATCTGATCATCATATCTGCATCATCCTTCATTATTCATTTGGTCATCAGTATTTGAGTTTTGTGGCGATATCATTAAGAACTTTTGAGGTTTGGTTTGCCAATTGTGTGCTGTTGGCATACACTTTTGGGATCACCGATTTGGCGTATTAACCTCTCATTGTTTATACATATAATTGGACATTCATTTTGTGAATTTATATACTAATTTTTCTGTGCACTCTGATTTTTTGTTTTTGTTAATTATTGTGCACTGTTTTTGGCATATCAGCCCCTGGATGCCAATCTTTCAATGTGAATTGGTATTGGTAAAATTGTTTTATTTTAATTCATTTTTTATCTATTTATTGTGTGTTATTCCACCAGTACTGCTGCCTTTTGTTATTTTTATTTTTATTTATATTTATTTTATGTTTGACCAATTATTTTCCCTTTCATTCTACAGTGTTTTAAGGCAGAGTAAGGCAACCTTAGAGAGGTGGAGATCTACCTGAACAACATGGGAGAAGTCAAAGATCACTGGGCACAGTGTCCTCTAATGTTGCCTCCTCACACCTGACTAAAACATATAATTGCCGTACTACCACGCTGCAATAGCGTGCCTTTCACTGCAATTATTGGTGTTAACATTTTGCCTCCTCACCACCTTGCAGAATTTCTCAGAGGCGCATTGGAGCATTGCATACCGCACTTGTGAATGAGCCCTTAGTTGCATTTGGCAATAGCACTTTTAAGGCTCATTCACATGTGAATTTGGGGATGGTAAAACCCTGCCCCCAATCCCTACCCCCTTTAGCTGCTAAGTGGCAGGGGGTCAGAGTGCCATGGGAGATGGGTGCTTGAGAGTTACTATTAGCTCTCAAGCAACCAGAAACAACAGTACCAATGGGGATCGTTGGGTAACTGGGAGTTTACTGTACTACATACATTATAGTATCAGTGAGTGCACTGAGATAACTACATACTATATACACAAGTAGGATTTTTGTTTTGTGGAACATCTTTACTTTTACCTTGGGAGAAACCCTCCTGGAATATTTTTGATCTGGTGGGGGGGTCAGCAGCAGACTGGAGGAAACTTTCTAATCATGTAAAAGTACATTTTTCCACAAGTCATCAATTTCTAACAAATTAAATTAATGGATATAGTGAGAAAATAGGCCATTATGTTACTTAAAAAGTTTTTATGCATTTTCATAGATTTGCCTGGTGTAATGGATACTTTGAAAACCACAAGAGCGCAGCTAATAGTACTGAAGAATGATGGTGGAAGTACATCCTGTGTGGGTGTATCATGTGCATCACCTTCTGTCCCGTCTGAAGAGTTGAGCTCATCTCCTTGTCAAGTGTCGTACTCAAGGCCTAAACAGGTAGGTTTTCTTTTGGTACCGAAACATTAAAATGTCTTTTTTTTTAAATATCAAACATGTCCTACTCCTATTTACCTGCTCTGTGTAAGGGTTTTTGTACAGAGCAGCTCAGATCCTTCTCTTCTCAGGTCCCATGCCGGTGCTCCTGAACCAGAGCTCTGTATGTCCAATCACACACTGAGCCTTGCCCCCATCTCCTAATTAGCTCACTGGCTGTGATTGATAGTATCGGGAGCCAATAGCTCCCACCGCTACAGAAAGCCAATCAGCAGTGCAAGTCCCTGAAGAGACAAGGCTCTCGTGGACATCGCTGGATCGAGAGGGGGCTCATGTAAGTATAGGGGGCTGCTGCACACAGAAGTTTTTTTTTTTACCTTCATGCATAGAATACATGAAGGTAAAAACCCTTGTGTCTTTACAACCACTTCAATAAAAACTAACCTTTAAGGCGGTGCCTCCAAGCGGCTGACAGATGGAGAGAAGCAGGTACAGTTAGACCCTATGAAAACATCAGCTTTGACATGTAGACTGTAAGCCAATTTGACTGTTGTGTCAAAATGAGATATCTTGCTCAGTCTGGTAGTAGTCTGAACTAATAAGGCAAGATGTTGATTTTTATACAGATTTTTGAAAAGTCTACAATATTTTGATGTTTTTATACATGCTTAATTTTGTTAGTTTTATTTACTCAGCTGCATCTGTTAGACTCCTTTCACACTGAGGCAGTTTTCAGGCGTTTTAGCGCTAGAAATAGCCTCTAAAAAGCTCATAAAACTGCATCCCTTTCAGTGCAAAGAGTAATTTCACACTGGGGCGGTGCGCTTGCACAACATTAGAAAAAGTCCTGCAAGCAGCATCTGGGGCGGGTTGAGAGCGCTATAAATAGCGCTCCTAAAATGCACCTGCCTATTGAAATTAATGGGCAGTGCTTCCAAAGCGCATTAAAAACTGGTCTTTTTCCCTTTAAAAAAAAAAAAAAAACCTTAAAAAGTGCTACAAAAACACTGCAAAACCGCCGGAGCTTTAGCAGCGCTGCAGTGTGAAAAGGGTCTTATATGGTTTTAGATTCATAGGGAAAATCTAATAAGTCTTATATTTTCAATTTTCTTTTTAAAGCTGCTACTTTGGCAAAGTTTCCTGGGATCTCATAAGCTGTGATCAGTGACGCTGTTATGAGAAAAATTGCGGCGTTGAAATATCACCTGAAGGGAAACATCAGGAACCTCAGCAGAATACCACAAACTTTTATGTCATTAATGTCATTTACCACAGTTAACACCACTTTCTATTCCCTGTGTTGTCGTTTTTGTATATTTACATGATAATAAAGTTGTGTGTATTGTACTGTGTTATTGTTTTTTTTCCAAAATGTATTTTTTATTTAATTTTTATTTTAAAATTTTGCATTCAGAAGTACATTTACATTTATATTTAAAATATATTTTAAAAAAACATTCTTAATATATTTTTCCCAAATATATTGCCATATATTTGAAATGCTACAATTTTGGCCAGATTCAATATATTTCAAAAATATATTTCAATATATTTGTGAATATATTTTGGAATGCATTGTGAAATATGTTGCACATATATTCATAAATATATGTTAAATGTACTTCTGAATGCATTTAGCAATATATTTTTGCAGCCATAAATATATTGCAAAGTGCATTTTGGAATGTATTCAGAAATATATGTGAAATGTACTTCTGAATGCATTTAGCAATATATTTCTGAATATATTCACAATGCATTCCAAAATGCACATTGCAATATATTTATGGTTGCATAAATATATTGCTAAATGCATTCAGAAGTACATTTAACATATATTTATGAATATATTTGCAACATATTTCACAATGCATTCCATAATATATTCACAAATATATTGAAATATATTTTTGAAATATATTGAATCTGGCCAAAATTGTAGCATTTCAAATATATGGCAATATATTTGAGAAAAATATATTAAGAATGTTTTTTAAAAATATATTTAAAATATATTTTACTTCCACATGGGTATGCGCACATGTTTTTGAGACATCCATCTGATGAGCGGTTTATCAATCTTGTAGTTAAATTTTTTTTACAATTGAATTTTTTTAATTCATCCTACTTGCGAATATGAGTCAGCATGTCAGTGACTGTCTTGCATCTCTTCAGTAGACCATCCAAGCGAAGTGGCTCCTCTTTTAAGAACTTCACAGCCTCAACTTCTACTCGGAGCACAATCCGCATTTTACTTTGCAAACTGGGAAACTGAGCTGAAAAAAAAATAGATGTACACAAAAGATATTAAAATTAAATGTTAATATACACTAAATGTAAATATGCACTCAAACTGGCCAGGATGAGATTTAGAAATAGGTGAGGAGATGTCTTCGAACAAAACATCTAAGCACTGGTAAATCAATTGTGACTAACACAAGAGTAACGCTGTATCCTGGCCTAGGGGTGCAGCACGGAAAGAGTCCCTGTCGGCTTGTGCTACACTGTTAGTGTAAAGCAAGCTGCTTCTAATTTTGACCGTCCTATCATCCTGGACCACAAATCTTCCTCACTGTGCTATATGTTTTTTGCTGCACCATTGGCATGGTTATATCTTCTTAGTCCTCTCCATAAAATTATCAGAAATGTGTGCTTAAAATAGAACTATAGGCAACACTTTTTTTGATAGAGTAAGAGGGGGTTATAGCCCCTGTCAGTTTATTTTTTACCATCCCTGTCCCATTGCAGAGATTTCCCTTCACTTCCTGCCCCATAGCCAAACAGGAAGTGAGAGGAAATCTATGCAAATTAAGGGAATACAATGTCCCCCCCCCCCAAGAACTAGTGTCCCCACTTGAACATTTCTGGGCGGGTCTTAAACAGATAGGGGTGTGACCTTGACAGGAAGGGTGGGTCATATTTAAATTAGGGGGTGCGCGAGTTTAGTCAGGCCTAGGGCAGCACAAAACCTAAATACATTACTGCACAAGTGAATAGTGAACACTTCCAGATGCCTGAAATGCTTGTTATTGCTCTTCAGAAATGGCCTGATCACCTCGAGCAATGATTGCCATCAGTAGCATCATTTTTAAATGATAAAGCTATTTTTTGCCCATCTCTACACAATCAATAATGGGTCTTTATATGAGAGTGCTAAAGTGTAAAGATGCCTATGAGCATTGAGTTCAGCTGGCAATACATGCTTCATCAGGGTGCTAAACGCTCCAACACAGCCTCCAACAGAAACAATTATGTCTGCTTTTACTGTGAAACCTGGGCTTGTTTTCTATAGCACAAATGCTCATATCTGGGCAAAATGTCCCCTCTTTTTTTTTTCTTTTTATCACGGTATCTATGCTCCTTTGAAATGAAGTCCCTTGCCTCCAATGTGTTTTTCACGTTGGATGTCCCCTGTTGATACCTGGTTATGGGGTTCTATGTCCATGCCGAGTTGGGGTGGCAGTGGACTGGGAGGGAGGGGAAATGTTGTAGTTGTTATTTTTTTGCACCATCATGTTTACCACTGTTTACTTATGCTAAAGGTACTATGTTATTGCTATACATGCACTATCAATATTGGTTGCCACTGTTTTATGCTATCTGATGCGTCTGTCTGCTCTGCTGGTCCTGGTCCAGTTGCGGTCCACCATATACACCCTTTCCCCCCATGAGTTTCCTGAAATTTCTCACGTGGAATGTTAGAGGCTTGCGCAATAAGATCAAAAAAGCCGTCCTGACATTTCTCAAGTCCCAATGCGCTGACATCGTCACGTTGGTTGAGACCCATGTAACGGGCCACTTACAATCCTCTCTCAAAAAGCCTTGGCTAGGTTGGGCCTATCACGCCATCCACACCTCATATTCCAGAGGAGTGTCGGTCCTGGTTGCTAAAAGGGTTCCGTTTGACCTGGTGTTACTCCAGACAGACCAGCAGGGCAGATACATTTGCAATAAAAAGTATGTGAACCCTTTTTGAAGGATATGGATTTCTGCACAAATTGGTCATAAAATTAGATCTGATCTTCATCTAAGTCATGTCGGAACATTTGGGGTTAAAAGAATACACATAAGATCGCACATTTGATATGTTTCATAGTGTTCCATATTCATAATATGTTTAGCAGAAGAGATGCCATTTTGTGTCTTAAACCTGTGAATAAGGCCTTGTTCCCAGAATGACCTATCTCTTCACAAGAAACTGGATGCCTATCTGTGCCATCTCCAAGGTCATATATCTTGGGGGTTTAACACTTAGAAGATAAGAGAATGATGAGGAATTCTGGTTTCATGGGAGATGAAAAGCCTGCACAGCATGACACAAAACTCAGCATTGTCTTTGCACTATGAGACTAAGGGGGCTTATTCACAATCCCAGTGGAATTGTATATCTTAAATAGTATTGTTTCTTTATAATGCCTTAACAATATGTGTGTATTAGTAATTCATATATAAGCCTGTGTAATACATAGACAATACTAGGGTCCCAAAAATACAAGATCCTAAAATAACTGAATAGTATTAGGCTGCTTTGATCACATTCCGGCATCAGTTCAAGGAACTTTCCAAGGCATGTGTGTTGATCATAAAACCTTATCTCAATCATAACTTTAGACGTTGCCAAGATGTCTGACAATTGTTTGACATACAGGACAATTTATGGGGGTTTTTATAGGCCCAAGTTAGAGAGGTCATAAGTCATGATTAACTCTGCTTGACCTCATCATTAGGAATAATTCCTTATACACTACTGCCCCCTACAGGTTAATATCGGCATTGGTTCAATATAGACTTATCAAAACATATTATTATGTGACATCGGCAGTCATGTGATAGTGATGTGACACACCCACTTCTTGGGAGAGATAAAAAGTGATTACTCAGGACAGAGGGATCTCTGATGGGAAGAAGCTTGAGGGAGAGAGATGGCTGATCTCTGAAGGAAGCTGGAAAGCAGAGAGTGACCGCAAACATGTAGGGGCTCTCAAGAGTCCTTCATTAGGACTTTCCCTTCTCAAACAGAAAGATCTCTTAATTACTGGTAATGTATAATTTTGATCTTACATCCTCTATGCAATAGGTAGTTTAAACAGATACCAACTGTGGCCACTCTATTATCTTAGCAAGTGTTAATTGTATCTGGAATGTCTAACTGCAGCATGAGATACTTCAGAGGCAATTACAGAAGTAACGCACAGACGTACTGTATATAGACACTTGTTACATATATCGATCACAATATCATTGTGAGTCCTAGTGAATGGCCTAATGTTGGGATATGTTTAAACAGGTGATGCAGTAGAGATAGCCTTGTGTGTTAAAAAGACATTCTTGGCCAAATTACCAAGAACTGTCCACAGGACATCTTGTCCTTGTGTCTTATGTAGCAGTAGCAAGAGATCTGTTTGTTATTGAGAAGAGATAATTCAATGTCAAGGTTATGTCACTAAAAGCTAAAAGGTTTTAAATACGCCAAGATGATTTAAATATGAGAGTATGAACGCCTTGTCATAATATTGTAAATAGTCTCTAAACATTCAACCATCGCTTATTTCTGATTATAGAAGCATATCAAAATTGTTGTAATACGAATTGTACCTGATTTTAGATTTTGCACTGTACCTTTAGTTAATAAATATATATATATTTAAAATATTCATTTGTATTGCTTGTCCTCAAAATAGCACGGATAAAAGAATTTTAGATATCTTGTATTGTAGGAAAATTGTATTTCTCCCAAAGCACAGATATACATATTTTCATAATACAATAATATTTTATAGTTCAGAATAATTATTCTGACGGTATATGTAGGCTATATGCCGAGATACGTCAATGGTTCTGACAGTCACAACAATAGATCAATCACAGTCTGCTTAAACTAATAACACACAAATAATTAAATGTTACCATGGCCACATCTAAGGCCCCAGGATCAGATGGCTTACCACTTGAATTCTACGCCACCTACTCTGAGAGGCCCAAATTGTAGTTATCCCTAAGCCCGGTAAGGACCCTAAATACCCGGAATCGTATAGACCCATTTTCCTTGCTACAGGTTCATTAACCGGGTCATTCTGTCACTGATCCATCCTGATCAGACAGGCTTTATGCCAGGGAAAAATATTGCTATGAATATTCGCCGCCTATTCATGAACATTCAGGGGTCCCATGATGAAATCGCCTCGAGGGTCGTGGTGGCTCTGGATGCTGCCAAGGCCTTCGATTCCGTGGAGTGGAACTACCTGTGGGAGTGCCTCTCGGGATTTGGATTTGGCCCCAACTTTATTCGCTGGATTCAGCTCCTATATCAGTCCCCAAAGGCCAAGGTGTTTGTGAATGGTTGGCTTTTCGACCACTTCCCACTAGAGAGAGGGAGTCAACAAGGCTGCCTCTTTTCCCCCTGCTGTATGCATTGGCTGTGGAGCCGTTGGCCATCATGATTAGTGCAGACACTAGCATCCAAGGCCTTAAGATAGGGAACCTGGAAGAGAAGATTGGGATGTATGCCGATGACACGCTCCTATACTTGGCGGACTCGGGACCCCTCTCTTGTCGCAGGCCTCCACTCTATAGAATGTATGGGTAGCCACACCAGGGTCCAAGTATTAAGTGGTCTAAATCTCAGATCCTTCCGATTGACCATTTCCCCACCTCATTCATGTCCCCTCCTCTGGATCTCCCAAGGGTCTCTTTAATCAAGTACCTTGGAGTACAAGTCACCAGATCGCTCACAGACTACACACTACTGAACCCCTGTATACCCTGATCAAGACCAAGACACACACTTGGGCCAGACTACCCCTGGGTGTTATGGGACATGTCAGTTTGGTCAAATTGATACTCCTCCCAAAAATACTCTACTTGGTGTGGCATGCCCCCCTGTATATACCACAAAAAATATTCTGAGTCATTGAATCCATTCTTAATTCGTTTATATGGGGTCACAGCAGACACAAAATAAGCTGCTCTTCTAGATTTTCAGGACTATTATCTTGCATCCCAACTGTCCCATTTCTATCATTTTGACAAAACCGAGCTACCAAGATACCAGCTACTACTCTGTGAGCACCCCAATGACCCTGCCTATACCCCACTTCAGTGAGTCCTCAGAGTCCCATTGACAAGACGTCCATTCCAACACAAGGCAGACATGTTGACACACCACCGGAGGGTATGGCGGATGGCACTACAAAAACCTTGGGACCCCACAGGTCCACTCTCACACCCCTCTCTGGTTCAACACGCTTGCCTGAATTATTGTCCACTCCAGACCCTGTGGTGTGGATACGCCATAGGATCTTGTATGTACCCCAGATCATGACCACTACAGGACTTAAAACATTCCAAAACGCTAAAGGATGAATTTTCCCTCCCCAATTGCCTTCTCTTTAGGTATTTACAACTCCGCCACGCTAACAACTCTGCCACGCTATACAAACCCAGTTTACTGGCTCCAACCCTTCCCTGGCAGTTCCCTCTATAGTAGACACAGTCACAGGTACTGACCCAGCCAAACTCATCTCCACCCTATACTCCGCCATATTACTCCCTAGTACCACAGCCTTGGCCTATGCTTCCAAGACTAGATGGGAGGTGGACGTTGGACTAATTGAGGATGAGGATTGGGATGAAATTTTGGGTGACATGAAAAAAAGTTTCTCCCAGAATGTCAGATTGCCTCACACAGTTGTAGATTATACATAGGATGTATCTGACTCCTCAGAGGATAGCGCATTTCAAACCCATGTACAATCCAGGGTGCCACCTATGCGATCATACCCCAGGCTCCTACCACCTCATATGGTCCTGCCCAACTATCCAAGCATACTGGATGCAGGTGATACGCTTCCTGCACGACCAGATGGGCTCTCCTGCTACTCTAGACCCAAAGATGTGCCTGCTTGGTCTGCTGCCGCAATTAGACGCTGACGAACCCCTGCGTACCTTTTACATGAGACGCTATTCTTGGCGAGAGAGGTGGTGGCCTGTAATTGGATGCAGGCCCTTCCCCCTACAATCCAGTGCTGGAAAAAAAGAGATTAACGACACTCTTCCATATAAGAAACTGATCTATGTACATAGAGGGTGTCCGGTTAAGTATGAGAAGATCTGGAGCAGATGGTTGGCGGATGGACGTGTACCTAATATGTTCATCCCTCATTCCCCCTCCCTCTTTTTTTTTCTTTTTCTCTTTTATTGCGTGCTGGCTCCACTTCCGTTGGGTATTTAGCTTTATGTCACACAGGTACTTCAATGTGTTTATGTATATACTACTGTTTTGGTCACGATGGCTTATGTCGATTTATGTACCATGCATATACTTTTCAATAAAGTTGGTTTTCCAATAAAAAAAGAGCTGGTCTACTTCCAGTTTTGACAGCGGGACTTTGGGACTTTTGCTCTGCTTTCAGCAAGACAATTGGGGGTGACTAAGGCACCCCTGATATTATGAAAAAGCCCAACTACATGATGTTTAAGCATTCCTCATACCCTCCCTGTAGTGATCCCCCTCCCAAATAAAGAAAAAATGCGAACAGAAAAATAATACCATGCAGTCACTTGTTCTTCTAAGTAGTGGTAGAGCGTGGTGCTCAGTCTTGCATGATTACAATCCCTCCCCTCCGGGTGACATGTTTATGACCATGACAGCCTGTGCTCACAGAAAGTAGGCTGAATTGACACTGAGCATCATCCAACCTCGAAAAGGACCATCATTGGTTTTAAAAAGCGATGTGTCTCTGGAGGACAGCAGAGCTGCTTTTATATTTTTGTACTTGCTGGGCCACTGTTGTTTTTTTCTTTTCCTTTACAACAAATGTGGAGATTGCCTTTTACTGTTGACAACAGAGCATTACCAACAACATTTATTTCATGCCAAGGAACTCCTCAATCAATATGGTATAATAGGAAAAACCATAAGCACCAGTATATTAGTGTCTGCAAATTTGACTTTAGTAACAAGGCACTGTAAAGTGGCTTCAGTAAAATGCCATTTTCTGGAATGATGCAAACAATATTTGTGGAAAGTTAAATTCTCATATTTGAGCAAACTGAGCAAACCGGTTAGTTTTATTGTCACAATATTGACAACACTATAAGATTTGCAATGTAATGTAAAGTAATTTTTTGCATATATACATATACATACATACATACATACACACACACATATATATATACACATATATATATATATACACATATATACAGGGCTTTTTTTCAGGGGGAACTTGGGGGAACTCAGTTCCACCACCTCTGGCTCAGACCCTTTGGTGCCGTCTCACCACAATCACTTATAAACACAGAAGTCTGGTTTCTGTGTTTACAAGTGACAGCTTTGTAACCCCCTGAACTCTGCACTCTGTATGTAATGCAATTCTGGTATTTAATGCCCCTTTAAGACCCTTCTACTGTTTGTGAAATCTGAACGGGTCGTGGTTGAGTTCCTGCACCTATTTTCTGAGAAAAAAGCTCTGTATATATATGTATATATATATATATATATATATATATATATATATATATATATATATATATATATATATATATATATATACATACATGGTATTTTGTATTGGGGTCTGGAGCTAAGAGACATCATAAAGCAGGGGCAATTCTTTTGATTTGGACAGTCTAATGATTATTTGGGCGAAGCACTGCTGTATACTAGTATTTTACTGATTGTTATGTATTTATTATGTGTTGCATTTATTATTTTATTAAAGCATTGTATATTGCTGGAGGCAGAAATTCAACAACAGCTGGAGAGCCCAAAGTATGAAGTAGTTTACATTCAGTACCATACTAACAACTAATGTGCACATAGTATACTTGTAGGATCACACAGTATTTCCCTGCATATGGAGCAATAATAACATTTCACTTGTGGCACAGGTATACATGGAATTCTGCAGCACATCTAGTCCCACCCTTCTATGCTATTTGTATGATGAAAAGCTGCAGAGGCCCCCTCATCTGTCTTAAAGTCAATTGAACTTTATGAGAAGAATTACTGGGAAAAGGAGGTCCAAACTAAAAACATCCCAGGGGCCAGGTGCACTTAATCCACTACTGCAAACGGCAATATATGGGCAGTTGTCAATTACTAGGTTCCTAGTTAAAAAAAAAAAAATGTTTACCTTTGAGATCAGTCAGAGTCTCTCCAAGCTGCTTCAGCACCACAGCTTTCTCCTCCAATTCCTGTACTGAGATCAGCTTGTGGTTGTGTGCAATATCCTTTTTGATCTTCTCCACTGATTTCTCTAGATCACTGAAAGAAAAAGCCATGGAAGTGGTTACAATAAAACTAACAAGTGGTAACCTTTCTTTCTTAAGGCTTTCTTTTTAATTCATAAAATGTAGTTTGGAGGATACTCTCTCAGCCCTGCCCACTTAATTAATTTAGACTGAATTATCTTTATATGCATGAGAGTGCCCAATAAAAAGTGTCACCTCACTTGAAAGTTTGTTAAAAATGTTTATTAACCACCTCAATACTGGGCACTCCCCCTTCCTGCCCAAGCCATTTTTCAGCTTTTGGCGCTGTCGCATTTTGAATGACAATTGCACAGTCATGCAACACTGTACCCAAATGAAGTTTTTATGTTTTGTTTCCCCACAAATATAGCTTTCTTTTGGTGGCGTTTGATCAGCTCTGCAGTTTTTATTTCTTGCACTAAAGATAAAAGAGAAAGTGACTTTTTGCTATAATAAATATCCAATTATTTTTTTTTTTAAAGATCTAAACACAACGCTGTGTGGAGAAAAAGAGGCACAGCACACCAACATCCAAACCTCATCCCAACTGTGAAGTATGGTGGTGGGGGCATCATGGTTTGGGGCTGCTTTTCTGCATCAGGGCCTGGACGGATTGCTATCATCGAAGGAAAAATGTATTCCTAAGTTTATCAAGACATTTTGCAGGAGAACTTAAGGCCATCTGTCTACCAGCTGAAGCTCAACAGAAGATGGGTGTTGCAACAGAACAACGACCCAAAGCATAGAAGTAAATCAACAACAGAATGGCTTAAACATAAGAAAATATGCCTTCTGGAGTGGCCCAGTCAGAGTCCTGACCTCAACCCGATTGAGATGCTGTGGCATGACCTCAAGAAAGCGATTCACACCAGACATCCCAAGAATATTGCTGAACTGAAACAGTTCTGTAAAGAGGAATGGTCAAGAATTACTCCTGACCGTTGTGCACGTCTGATCTGCAACTACAGGAAACGTTTGGTTGAAGTTATTGCTGCCAAAGGAGGTTCAACCAGTTATTAAATCCAAGGGTTCACATCATTTTTTCACCTGCACTGTGAATGTTTACATGGTGTATTCAATAAAAACATGGTAACATTTAATTCTGTGTGTGTTATTAGTTTAATAAGACTGCGACAGTCTATTGTTGTGACTTAGATGAAGATCAGATCACATTTTATGACCAATTTGTGCAGAAATCCATATCATTCCAAAAGGGTTCACATACTTTTTATTGCAAGTGTGTGTGTGCGTGTGTGTATATATATATATATATATATATATATATATATATATATATATAGGACCCCAGAAGAGGAGGATCGGGGCCACTCTGTGCAAAACAAACTGCACAGTAGAAGTATGACATGTTTGTTATTTGTTTTATAAACAAGGGTTTACAACCCCTGTAGGGCTTTAAAACAACTTTAATCAAGTTTGCTGTACAGCAAGGGTTGGCTATAGTGGAGCTGAAAAGCAACAACTGAGGTTCTTTTTTTAATAAACACTTTAAACAAACTGCCAAGCAATATGATCGATTTTATTAGGCATTACCAATCTCATATTTGAGATTGTTATCAAAGGATATAACTCCAAACTTTAAGTGTTATATAAATAATGTTAAATTAATGCAAAAAAAGTGACTGAAGAAAATGTTTACATCTGAGATAGATACAGTACATACATTAGGAAAAATAATAGTGTGGTGTACGATAGTGACTTTTTCCTTAGTATTTATTTTGAATCTGTTTTATTAAGTTTCAAGCATTTGTAAAACATATCGACTAAACATAGGTCAGGAATACCATATGTCCATTGAGTGTACAAGTCTACATTAGGATCGGAAGGACACTAAAATAACATGTATCACATATCCATAGTCTGGTAGATATCCTTAGGCCTCGTACAAACGACCGCGGACCGTTTTCATCGGACATGTCTGCTGGGATCTTTTGGTCTGATGTGTGTACACACCATCAGACCAAATTCCCAGCGGACAGAATACGCTGTGACGTGGCGGCGACGATGACGCGCGAACCAGGAAGTTCAATGCTTCCACGCATGCGTCAAATCGCTTTGACGCATGCGCGGGATTTCGGGCCAGCGGACATGTCCGATGAGTCGTACTGACCATCGGACATGTCCGACGGACAGGTTTCCACCGGACAAGTTTCTTAGCATGCTAAGAAACTTTTGTCCGCTGGAAACCTGTCCGCTAGGCCGGAAAACTGTCCGGTAGGCCCTACACACGGTCGGACATGTCCGCGGAAACTGGTCCGACGGACCAGTTTCAGCGGACATGTTCGGTCGTGTGTACAAGGCCTTAATGAATATAGAAATATGTTCCATTTTGAGAGGAATGACGGTAAGTTTGGATAGGAGACCTGAATCAGTAACTGATATATCAGGGATAGCGAATGCTCTGGTCTGTCCAACTGGGATAGCAATGACTCAATGGCTGTATGTGGTCTAGTCATATTGTCAACGATTGGTATATTGTGCATAAAGTGTGTTAATTGAGTGTGTTCAAGCCAAGCCATAGAAGGGTTGTGGCAGGAAGAGAGCATGTCTGGTAGGGGAATCGGTTGTCCAGTGCAAAACGTATGACTCAGAGGAGCCTCTGATTTTTGCCACATAAGAAATTTAGATTTAGCACAAGTCGGAGGAAAAGAGTTGATATCAAATAATGGAGTCAAGGGGCTGGTTCTCAAGGATAATAAACCTTTGTGGAGGTAGTTGTCCCAAATTCACAGCGTAGTGGAAGTCACAAGGGGTAATAGGTCTGTAAGGGGTCTGTGTGTTGGGTGTGTCCATGGAAGGGATGTGAGGTTGAGAGATATTCGGTAATTTTCTAATGATGTCCACAATTTAGTGCCAGGTTCTATGCAGGTGCCACCTGGCCCGCCTCCAAGACCATTTTGTTCTACACCTAGCAGAGTCCAAGACCCAACAGTCTGGCACCAGGGTTGACAAAGTTCTTCCAGACCCACAAAGATTGGTGCTGTCAGAGCCTGTACTCACCGAGACCGAGATGCTGAGGGCGGCTCACCTTTGCGACCCTGTGCAGACCACTCCCTGGAGTTGGGACAGAGGAGGGACGGCACAAGGAGGCACCGGTGCCGGGAGCTGGCAGGCAGACTTGGTGCAGCTGACAGAAGCAGGGCAGGTGCAGAAGACTGGAGACAAGCGTTGGTCAGGCAGGAACTGGTAGGTAAGTCTGGTAGGGTCCACAGGAGATGAAGGCAAATCCGAGTCACAGGCCGAGGGTCAAGGGCAGGAGAGTTCAGAGGGAGTCCATGAGAGCAAGCCAAGGTCAAGGGGCAGGAGACAACAGCAATCCAGGTAACATTAGCCAAAGGGTCAGAGGTTCCAGGTGAGAGGAGAGTCGTCAGGAATTCCGGGACAAAACAGGCAGGTACGGCAACAGGTAAACACATAGGAGCTGAAGACAAACCAGCAACCTGTTCAGGGAAGGCTGCTGGTTTAAATAGGAGTGTCCGGCCTCTGATTGGCCCCAGAGTTGCCGCATACCTGCACGTGCGCGCTTCCACGCACACGGCGCGCAGCCGTACCGCGCATGCGCGGGAGCTCAATGGAGCCGGGAATGGAGCCCTGACAGTGCCCCCTCCCAAGGGGCGGACTCCGGACGCCCAAACAGTCCATCACCTCAGGGTGCTCCGCATGAAAGGCCCGAATCAGATGAGGGGCATGGAGATTTCGGGAAGGCTCCCAGGAGTTGTCTTCAGGGGGATACCCCTTCCATTTGATGAGGTATTGTAATTGTCTTCCTCTCTTCCTACAATTCAAGATGGCCTCCACCTCAAATTCCTTTTCCCCCTCAATCTCCACTGGTGGTGGCGGCAGTTCTTCTCTACCGTTGAAGGGGTCAGACACAACGGGCTTAAGCAGGGAGGCGTGAAACACAGGGTGGATCTTGTAGGACCTGGGTAAAGCCAACTCAAAAGCTACTGGGTTGATTTCTCGCCTGATCTCAAATGGCCCGATGAACCTTGGACCCAGCTTCCGAGAGGGAATAGGTAACTTGAGGTTGGTGGCGGATAGCCAGACCTTCTCACCCACTTTGAAGACAGGGCAATCCTTCCTCCCCTTGTCATGGAACCTCTTATAGTCCTGCTGAGCTTGCTGCATGCTTTCCTGTAACTTCTGAAAGTTTTGCTGGATGCAGGTCACACGTTCCTGGACCGCTGGCACAGATGTTTCCGGGATGGAGTCCGGCAAAAAGGAAGGGTGGAAACCGAAGTTAGCCCAGAACGGGGTTTGGTTTGTGGAAGAATGTATGGAATTATTGTAAGCGAACTCGGCTGTAGATAACAAGGAGGACCAATCGTCTTGGGAGACTGAGCAAAAGCATCGTAGATACTGTTCTAGCGTTTGATTAGTGCGCTCTGTCTGGCCATTACTTTGAGGGTGATAGGCCGAGGACAGACAGATCTTCACTTCCAAAGCTCTGCAAAGTTCCTTCCAAAATTTGGATGTGAATTGAGTACCTCTGTCAGATACTATGCTTTTGGGCACTCCATGGAGCTTGATAATCTCTTTAAAAAAGATTTTGGCTGTGTCTGCCGCGGAGGGCGTACCCACCATGGGCAAGAAATGCGCCATCTTGGACAGACGGTCCACCACGACTAGGATCGTGGTAAACCCGGCTGAAGGAGGCAAATCGACAATAAAGTCCATGGAGATGTCAATCCAGGGCCGTTCTGGGATAGGAAGGGGTTTCAGCAGCCCCCAGGTCTTCGTGTTTGGCCCCTTACTCCGCTGGCAGCGAATGCAGGAAGAGACATAATCCTTGCAGTCGGACCTCCATTTAGGCCACCAGAAGGAGCGAGAGACCAGTTCGGAAGTTTTACGGGTACCAAAATGGCCAGCCAATTTACGATCATGGAAGGTGCTAAGGATTAACTGTCTTGCCTCTGTTGGAACAAAAATCTTCCCACGAGACCACAGCAGGTCGTCCTTTTTCTCCAAGGAGGAAACCTCATGATCAGGGCACCGTTGGCATGCGGTCTTTAGAGCAGTCAACAAATCTGTTTGAGGGAGAAGCAAAAAATTTTGAGGTGACAGGATCGTGCTGGGCTCGGAAGTATCGGGCGTCTCTGGAAACATCCTGGAGAGGGCATCAGCTTTTCCATTTTTTGCGCCAGGACGATAGGTAATATGGAAATTGAAGCGAGCAAAAAAAAGAGCCCAACGGGCTTGTCTGGGCCTAAGGCGTTTTGCAGACCGTAAGTATTCCAGGTTCCTGTGGTCAGTGAAAATGATAATGGGATGCTCTGCCCCCTCCAGCAGGTACCTCCACTCCTCCAGTGCAAATTTTATGGCCAGTAGT
Source organism: Rana temporaria (assembly GCF_905171775.1). Classification (NCBI taxonomy): domain Eukaryota; kingdom Metazoa; phylum Chordata; class Amphibia; order Anura; family Ranidae; genus Rana; species Rana temporaria. The sequence goes on from NC_053500.1 coordinate 101,131,922, forward strand.
TCTCTATCGCCTACGTCGTAATTGCGCTCAGGAGGACTTAGTTTCCGAGAGGCGTAGGCTACTGGGTGAAGAAGCGACTTCGGTCCCTGTCTCTGGGAAAGAATAGCGCCTGTAGCAGATTCCGAGGCGTCCACTTCTAGAACAAAAGGTAACGTAGAATCCGGATGACAAAGTACAGGTGCCGAGGTAAAGGTCGCTTTGAGTTTGATAAAGGCCTCCTGAGCCTCTTGTGGCCACTGGAAGCGGTGCCCCTGGCGGATCAACTTGGTGATGGGAGAAACAATTGATGAAAAACCGATGATGAATCGTCTATAAAAATTGGCGAAGCCAATGAAGCGCTGAACGCCCTTCTTGTCTGTTGGAGGTGCCCACTCCTGGATAGCACTGATTTTCTGGGGATCCATGGCTACCCCATTCACAGAAATGATGAATCCTAAAAATTGCACTGATGTCTTTTCGAACTCGCATTTTTCTGATTTGAGATAAAGCCGGTGTTGTCTCAAGATGGTGAGAACCTGCCTGACATGTTGCCGATGTAATTCTTTTGTGGCTGAAAAGATGAGAATATCGTCCAAGTAGACTACGAGGAAGTCATCTAAAAATTGTCGAAAAATGTCATTGACTAGATGCTGGAAAGTGGCGGGCGCATTACAAAGCCCAAAGGGCATGACCAGATACTCGAAGTGTCCGAATCTGGACCTGAACGCAGTCTTCCACTCATCTCCTGCCCTTATTCGGACCAAATTGTAGGCGCCCCGGAGGTCCAATTTAGAAAAAACCTGAGCTGATCGGAACCTTTGAAAGAGCTTGGGGATTAGAGGCAGCGGGTACCGATTCTTGATGGTAATTTTGTTTAACTCCCTATAATCAATGCAGGGTCTAAGCGATCCATCTTTTTTCTCGACAAAGAAGATCCCCGCCACCGCTGGCGAGGAGGAGGGACGGATGAACTTCTTACTTAAATTTTCTTCAATATAGGCCTTGAGGGTCTTCAACTCAGTCTCTGACAAGGGGAATATGCGCCCAAAGGGAATTTCAGATCCGGGCAAGAGGTCAATGGGGCAGTCATATGACCGATGTGGTGGGAGACAATCGGCTTGTTTTTTGTCAAAGACATCCTTGAAGTCTAGGTAGGCTGGAGGAACATGCTGTAGGTCTTCAGGTGGAGTAGCTAACGTGGAGCAGGAGACTGGAACGGGTGCGAGACAGTGCTGGGAACAGTAGGTGGAAGGGAAGCTGACTTCTTTCTTGAGCCAATCAATGCAGGGCAGATGAACTTGTAGCCAAGGGAGACCCAGAATGATAGGGAACATGGGGGACGGGATCAAGTCCAAACAGAGGAACTCCCGGTGCCCAGAATCTGAGATGGCACAAAGAGGAAGGGTTTCCTGGGTAATCAATCCGGAACGGGGAAGAGAGCCGTCAGCCAGATGAACTTGCAGCTGAAAATCCTTGGTACGGCAGGGGATACGCAGCTTTTGGGCCAAGGATGAGTCCAAGAAGCAGCTGCAGGCCCCGGAATCAATTATCGCCGGCAGACGTGTTGCCCCTTCCGGGAGCTGTAGGGAAAGAAAGAGGATAACATAAGTCTGAGGCAAACTGGTAACAGGGAAATTGATAGCAGATGGAGGTTTCGACTTACAAGGCCTTACTGGGCAAGTGCGCAAAAAGTGTCCGGCGGCTTCCGCAGTACAGACAGAGGTTAGACTGACGCCTCCGGAGTCTCTCTTCTGGAGTCAGAGGGGCCCGTACTATACCAAGCTGCATCGGCTCTGGGTCAGGTAATGAGGTGTTTGGTGGAGCTGGGTGAGGCGGAGGTACTGGAGCATATCTTGGTGGAACCCAGTTAGGCCGATTGGACTGGAACCTCTTCGAACGACGTTCTCGAAGGCGCCTATCCAGCTGAGTGGCGGTTTAGATTAAATCCTCCAGAGAGGCAGGGGGTGCCGACCTTGCAAGCTCATCCTTTAGGTTCTCAGAGAGGCCCTGGCGGTATTGGTACCTGAGGGCCAGCTCATTCCAGCCTGTGTCAGCAGACCACTTTCTAAATTCGGCGGTGTAGTCTTCCACCGGCCGTCTCCCTTGATTTAAGCTGTGCAGAGTACCCTCCGCTGTGGCTGCACGTAGAGGATCGTCGTATAATTTCCCCATGTGGGTGAAGAAGGTGTCCATAGAGTCAAGTATTGGACTGCGTTGTTCCATTAAGGAGTGTGCCCATGCTTGAGGCTCCTCAGAAAGGAGAGAGATTACGAATCCAACCTTAACAGCTTCGGTCGCAAAAGTTCTAGGTTGCAAGGCCAGGTAAAGGGAACAGGCATTCTTGAAAGCCCGGTATTTCCGGCGGTCGCCTGAGAATCGCTCGGGCATGGAGACCCGGGGTTCGGGATTACTCCCCATCATGGCAGGGCTTGCAGGAGCTTGGGCAGCAGAAGGTCCGGGTGAAGAGGCTAGGGCTGCAGCGGATGGACCTGGGGAACCGGCCAGTTGTTGGAGGCGGCCATCAATCTGGAGGTAGCCTTCCTGAAGCTTCTGGACTGCCTCTGTTAAGGCGGAGACCTGTTGGCACAGCGTCTCAAAGGGTGAGCGCGCCCTGTCGGTCTCAGACATCTGGCTGGTTTGTACTGTCAGAGCCTGTACTCACCGAGACCGAGATGCTGAGGGCGGCTCACCTTTGCGACCCTGTGCAGACCACTCCCTGGAGTTGGGACAGAGGAGGGACGGCACAAGGAGGCACCGGTGCCGGGAGCTGGCAGGCAGACTTGGTGCAGCTGACAGAAGCAGGGCAGGTGCAGAAGACTGGAGACAAGCGTTGGTCAGGCAGGAACTGGTAGGTAAGTCTGGTAGGGTCCACAGGAGATGAAGGCAAATCCGAGTCACAGGCCGAGGGTCAAGGGCAGGAGAGTTCAGAGGGAGTCCATGAGAGCAAGCCAAGGTCAAGGGGCAGGAGACAACAGCAATCCAGGTAACATTAGCCAAAGGGTCAGAGGTTCCAGGTGAGGAGAGTCGTCAGGAATTCCGGGACAAAACAGGCAGGTACGGCAACAGGTAAACACATAGGAGCTGAAGACAAACCAGCAACCTGTTCAGGGAAGGCTGCTGGTTTAAATAGGAGTGTCCGGCCTCTGATTGGCCCCAGGGTTGCCGCATACCTGCACGTGCGCGCTTCCACGCACACGGCGCGCAGCCGTACCGCGCATGCGCGGGAGCTCAATGGAGCCGGGAATGGAGCCCTGACAGGTGCCCAGTAACGATCCTTAACCTGTTGTTGTCACATCTGCCTAACCAGTCTAGTTCAAGCCTGTTGTTGCCTTTTCCTACCTCCCCTGAATGCTAGTCAGTTTATTATCGTATCCTCCTGGCTAACCTAGGCCCACAGACAGTTTTCTGGGAACTCCTTTTGTATCGGAGCGGCCTCAGCCGCCTCTTGGCACGGGGTACTGGACAATGTCATCAGAAGGTTGGGACTGCTTTGCCCGGTACATTCTAAACCCTCAGGTTGAAATAGTGCAAGCCAGGGCACACCTCGGGTCTGTGTTATGTTGTGAGCCTTGTGGCGTCTTTATGTGGTTCCATGTCTGTCTCGGTTGGAGGCCTTCGACCATAAATAAAAAGGCCAGTATGGTGGCCTGAATTTATGGGAGGAGCCTGGGGGTATTTAAGCAGCCCACTCACCCGTATTTATCATCAGTTCCAGTACACGATACCCTCCCACCCATTACCCTTCTCAGGGCACTTCCTTGCACATCCCTCTTCTATAATCATCCATTACTTATCTTGGGAATGCCCATTTTTTGGCATACCGACCAGCTGACCAGGGCACACCTCAGTTCTGTGTTATGTTGGGGCGTCTTTATGTGGTTCCATGTCTGTCTCGGAGGGCTCCAACCATAAATATATATGAGATAGAAATAGACAGATAGATAGATAGATAAGGGTCAAAGAAGTTATCTACAGGGGATTGTAAAATGTAAATTTGTCTGATCAGACTTTAAAGGAATAGTAAAGGTCTATGAGGGTTGTTAATGCAATTTTATAAGAATGCAGTTTGGTCAGTATCTAATGATGACATAAAAAGGAGTCTTAAGTATGTATTGAATATTTGTTTATGGTAAATAGCATGTTTCAAAGGGGAACTTGTTTACACACTTAAGGGTAGTTAATGTGATTTTGCCTTAACCGTTTCCATACCGGGCCAATTCTTGCATTCCTCTCCTACATGAAAAAAAATCATAATTTTTGTTGCTAGAAAATTACTCCGAACCCCCAAACATTATATTTTTTTGCAAAAACCTTAGGGAATAAAATGGCGGTCATTACAATTTTTTATGTCACACGGTATTTGTGCAGCAAATTCATGAAAACACTTTCATGAATTTAGAAAAACAATACACTGAAGTTAGCCCAATTTTTTTGTATAATGTGAAAGATGATGTTACGCCGAGTAAATACGTAACATGTCACACTTTTAACCACTTCAGTGCCGGAAGGATTTACCCCCTTAATGACCAGCCGATTTTTTGCAAAACAGCACTGCGTAATTTTAACTGACAATTGCGCAGTCGCGTGACATTGTACCCAAAACATTTTTTTAACACAAATAGAGCTTTCTTTTGGTGGTATTTGATCATCTCTGTGTTTTTTATTTTTTGTGTTATAAACAAAAAAGGACCGACAATTTTGGAAAAAAAATACATTTTATTATTTCTGCTACAAGTTATATTATTTACAAAACAGGGGATAGATTTAGTGACATTATTACAGTGATCAGTGCTAAGAAAATGCACTGATCAATGTATAAATGACACTGGCAGGGAAGGGGTTAACACTAGGGGGCGATCAAGGGGTTAACTGTGTTACCTGGGTGTGTTCTAACTGTGTGGGGGCTGGGCTCACTGGGACAACACAGAGATCACTGTTCCTGATCACTAGGAACAGCAGACAATGTTGTCCCCTGTCAGAATGGGGATCCGCCTTGTTTACATAGACAGATCCCTGTTCTGCCCCTCTGTACTGCAATCGCGGGCGGACTCAATTCGCACCCACAGTATCTATCACACAAAACGACGTTCAGCTATGTATTTTTGCTCAAGGAAAACCACTTAAAGTGCGCACACTCGTGGAATGGCGCTAAACTTCGATACTTAAAATCTCCATAGGCTACGCTTTAAAATGTTTTACAGGTTACCAATTTAGAGTAACAGAGGAGGTCTTGCACTAGAATTATTGCTCTCGCTCTAACGTTTACGGCGATACCTCACATGTGAGGTTTGAACGTCGTTTACATATGACCTACGTATGCATTCGCTTCTACGTGCAAGTACGGGGGTGCTTTCATTTTCTTTCTTTTTGTATTGTTTATTTTATTTTTACACTTTCCCTTTTATTCCTATTACAAGGAATTTAAATATCCATTGTAATAGAAAAAGGGCATGACAGGCCTATAAGTCCCCAGATCTGACCTCTAGGCTGGAAAGCCTGAGATAAAAAAAGATAAAATAAAAAAATGATCTCAGCTTTACAGCAAAAAAACAAACAAAAAAAATGCCAGTGTTTAAATCTGCTGGCGCCGAAAGTGATGTCATAGGCCTTGTACACACAATAAGTTAACCAGAGGACAACGGTCTGAAGGACTGTTGTCTTAGGTTAACCGATGAAGCTGACTGATGGTCCGTCAGAACGCGAAGACATAAACACAACGACATGCTGAAAAAAACGAAGTTCAATGCTTCCAAGCATGCGTCATCTTGATTCTGAGCATGCGTGGATTTTTAACCGATACTTTTGCATACTAACGATCGGTTTTGACCTATCGGTTAGGCGTCCATCTCCATTCATAAACTGAAGCATCGTAAACACAGGTTACGATGCTCAGTTATATGAATGGACAGAGTCAGTGATCACTGACTCTGTTCATTCTGAAAAGGTAGGAGCCGGGTTTAGCGGCTCCTACCTCCGCTCTCCATCCTGACAGATTGAGGGGGGAGAGAGGACAGCACGGAACATGGGGGGTAGAGAGGACAGCACTGAACACGGGGGGGAAAGAGCACAGCACGGAACACGGGGGGGGGAAGAGCACAGCACGGAACACGGGGGAAAGAGCACAGCACGGAACACGGGGGAAAGAGCACAGCACGGAACACGGGGGAAAGAGCACAGCACGGAACACGGGGGAAAGAGCACAGCACGGAACACGGGGGAAAGAGCACAGCAAGGAACACGGGGGAAAGAGCACAGCACGGAACACGGGGGAAAGAGAACAGCACGGAACACAGGGGAAAGACAACACAGCACGGGGGAAAGATAGCACGGGGGGAGAAGACTTGCAACTCCCTTGCCTGCCCAGGTATCAGCTGAGGCATCGGAGCATTTCCCCCGAGTACAAGTACTCGGGGAAATGCTTGGTATCGGGACATCCCTACCCCCCACCACTTCAACCTCTGCAGCAATGCTGGCAGCACTCAAACATATATTTCATAAAGACAACCTCTGGATATGACACGGAGGACGTGCACTCAACTTCTTTGGTCGACCATGGCAAGGCCTGTTCTGAGGGGAACCTGTTCTGTGAAGCTGCTGTATGGTCTTGGCCACAATGCTGCAGCTCAGTTTCAGGGTCTTGGCAATCTTCTTATAGCCTAGGCCATCTTTAAGTAAAGCAACAATAATTTTTTTCAGATTCTCAGAATTCTTTGCCATCAGGGGACATGTTAAACTTCCAGTGACCAGTATGAGAGTGAACGTGATAACACCAAATTTAACACACCTACTCCCCATTCATACCTGAGATCTTGTAACACTAATGAGTCGCATGACACCGGGGAGAAAAAAGGGCTAATTGGGCCCAATTTGGACATTTTCACTTAGGGGTGTAGTCACTTTTGTTGCCAGCGGTTTAGACATTAATAGTTGTGTGTTGAGTTATTTTGAGGGGACAGCAAATTGACACTGTTATACAAGCTGTACACTCACTACTTTACAGTACATTATAGCCAAGTGTAATTTCTTCAGTGTTGTCACATAAAAAGATATAATAAAATATATACACAAATGTGAGGGGTGTACTCACTTTTGTGAGATACTGTAGGTCTGGACTTTGACTGGGCTTTTCTAACACATGAATATTCTTTAATCTATACTATTCCATTGTAGCTCTGGCTGTTTGTTTAGGATTGTTGTCCTGCTGGAAGGTGAACCTCTGCCCCAGTCTCAAGTCTTTTGCAGACTCTAACAGGTTTCTTCAAAGATTGCCCTGTATTTGGCTTCATCCAACTTCCCATCAACTCTGACCAGCTTCCCTGTCCCTGCTCAAGAAAAGCATTTCCACAACCAGATGCTGCCACCATCATGTTTCACGGCGGGGATGGTGTGTTCAGGGTGATGTGCAGTGTTAGTTTTCCACCACACATAGGCCAAAAAGTTCAATTTGTTCTCATCTGACCAGAGCACCTTCTTCTACGTTAGCTGTGTCCCCCACAAGGCTTCTCGCAAACTGAAAATGGGACTTCTTATGGCTTTCTTTCAACAATGGCTTTCTACTTGCCACTCTTCCATAAAGGCCAGATTTGTGGAGTACACAAGTAAGTTGTCCTGTGGACAGATTCTCCCACCTGAGCTTTGGATCTCTGCAGCTCCTCCAGAGTTACTATGGGCCTCTTGGCTGCTTCTCTGATTAATGCTCGGCCCTGTCAGTTTAGGTGGACGACCATGTCTTGGTAGGGGTATGCAGTTGTGCCGTACTCTTTTTCATTTTCGGATGATGGATTGAATAGTGCTCTGTGAGATGTTCAAAGCTTGGGATATTTGTTTATAACCTAACCCTGCTTTAAACATCTTCACAACTCCCTGAACTGTTTGGTGTGTTCCTTGGCCTTCGTGATGCTGTTTGTTCACTAAGGTTCTCTAACAAACCCCGGAAGGCTTCACAGAACAGCTGTAATTATACTGATACTAAAATACACACAGGTTGACTCAATTTACGAATTAGGTGACTTCTGAAGGTAATTGGTCCCACTAGATTTTAGTTAGGGGTATCAGAGTAAAGGGGGTTGAATACAAGTGCATGCCACACTTTTCAGATATTTATTTGTAAAAAAAATAATAATTGAAAACCATTTATCATTTTCCTTCCACTTCACCTATGTCCCTCTAATTTGGACCCATTAATACTCCATCTGCACTTATAAGGTATTGATCCCATATTCGTGGCTATCTTGATGTGTGCTTAACCCCTTCTGTTTGAATGGGATTTTCTGATTGCATTTTCTATCACACATCTTTCTATTATAGAGTGGGCACATTCGATGGAAATGTTGTGACATTCTTGTCTTTATTTACTGTCCATGAGTCTAACGTATCTAGGGCCAGATAAATCTTTTTTCTGCCTTATGCGCCTGTTTTAGAAACATCAATTTCAACCTGTTTGTTGATATATATATTTTTCATTTTCTTATTGTTTGCTTCTCCAGACAGACCTGTATTTGCGCTTGTTAAAAGTATCCTCCCCTCTATGGTACACCATATGACTCCATCTTTGAGGTGTTCTTCCTGATGCGGCCTTTAAATTAAATTATATTTTAGACGCTTCCATTTATATTAACAGGTAATTCCTTATATTTCATTCAATTATTATTATGTCATATTTTCTAAGCCTTTTTGAATATGGTAAAGACTTTTGTCCAGTCATTTTATTTTCTTCTGTGTAAAATTCTGTTCTCTATTTGCATATTATTTTTGTACTTATTGTCTGTATTCTCGGTTTTTGTTTATTTTTTGTTGTTTCAGTAGTGCTTGACAAAAAACTCCTGAAGAAGCCAGATCGAATGGCGAAACATGTAAAGAAATTTGTCTGTATGCAGATCTGAAATCACATTTTACTGTATGATGTATTTTATATTCTATTTATTCAATTATGTATAAAAAAAACATATTTTTGATATTTTTTGTGTTGTTTATGCACCTGAAAAGTCCCATTTCAAATTTCTTTATATTTTTCTACCAAGTCTGTAATGTTTGGGAGAGGACATGGGTTGTCTCCTAGTAGTCTGAGTATGTCTGTCAACAAGGTTCTTCTGGGCCAATTTCTTGTAATGACAATCACCAGCTTCTTTTCCTGCTCTATTTTTATTAATCAAACTAGAAAGAATTTGTTCTAAAGGGAAGGCAGAGATTAGCCTGAATTGAGACCAGGTGATTATTAAGGAATCCAATGCCAGCGATTACAGAATCCTTGGTTCTGGCCACAAACAGAGGTACCTTGTTAAATCTGGAAGCTAGGAGATCCATATCTGGGGTCCTACTTCTCTGACACATCGGGTGGAAGATGTCCGGGGAAAGGGTCCATTCCCCTTCATCCAAGTGGTGGCAGCTGAGATATTTCACTTTCCAGTTTTCCACTCTTGGGATATGGACCACAAAGATCACTGTAAAGTAATCATCCATCCATGAGATTAACTGGCTTTCTTCTTTCAAAGCTGCAAGACTCCTGGTGCCCCCTTGGTGGGTGATGTAGGCCACAGTAGTGGCATCGTCTGATTGCACCCTGAAATGGTGTCCTTTCTGAAAGGGGGTTCAGTGTTGCAGTTCCAGTGCTCCCAATGAGCAAGAATGTCCATGGGGAGCTGAGCTTCCATCAGTGACCATGCTTCCTGAACCATGAGGGATTGAAAAACATTCCCGTCAAGCCCGAATGACTGGCATCTGTTATCACTTTCCAGTCAAAGGGAGGAAAGACTTCCCAATTCCAAATTAACATTGGGCTGGAAATTCACAAAACTAGGGAATTCCTTGCTGGACAGGAGCATAAGTAGGTCAAAAGAAGCATGCTTGTTCCAAGTCAACAAGATGTTGGGCTGGTGAAGTCACAAAATAAATTGGGCAAATAGCACAGCCTCAAAAGGAGGCGAACATGAGGCCTAGAACTCTTATGTAGAATCACATTGTGGGATGTCTCCTTGACATGGTTGACCTGAGTTCTTAGAAGGGAAAAAAAAGGTGCTAGGACATTTGTGAATACTCTGGGACCAGAGGATAGGCTAGAAGGTGCGACAAACTGGAAGTGATTTTCTTCCACAAAAAAAAACCCTGAAAATATTGATGAGGTCGATAAATGGTAATATGCTGATAGGCATCTTGGATGTCTACAGATGCCAGGTATTCATTTTTTCTCAACAAGTCAATACTGATTTTGTGGATTCCAGGCAAAATTTGGGAATTTGACGGTATTTGATTTAGGATTTTAAGGTCAAATACGCCCATTGGGCTTTGGTGCCGTGAACAAGTTTGAACAGAATCCTTTGAACCTGTCTTGTGGGGGTACTGGTACAACTACTCCCTGGGACATAAGATGTTCAAGGCATTCTGCAAATCTGACTGTCCTTAGGAAGAGTTTGGTTAATTTGAGAGAAGAAAGCAGTGAGGAGGTTCTAAAACTTTATTGTGTACCCCTTTAAAACCAACAGTTGAATCCATGGGTCTGGAATGTCTGAGAAAGAGGCAAACTGTGACAGACATCTGCCCTTACTCCCAAGATTATGTTGGCAATGTAGAGTAAAATTGCAGACATGCCTGTTCTGGCCCTGGCACATGGGCCAGGCCAACCACTGTATCAATACCCCCAAAAATATAGAAAAAATAAAACAAGTATAAATACATATATACATTTTTTTTTAAACCGGATAGTAAAGCTGAAGTTTGTCACCATCTGGAGCTGCATTGTCCAGCTGCTGTACAATATATTTGGCTATAGTCCCTCCAAAAATTCACTCCAATTTATATTTTACTTTAAAACCTACATCCCATTAGATTGTAAACTCCTATGAGCAGGGCCCTTTTAACCCTCTTTTATTTTATTATATTGTATCTGTACTGTCTCCCTTTTATATTGTGTTGCATAAACTGTTGGTGCTATATAAATCCAGTATAATAATAATACCTAATCTCTTTCCCTTATATTGCAGCGTTTCCAAGCTGCTTACATAATAGCCAGCCATTGTACCATATTTGTGGCTATTGTCTCTCTCAAAAAATAAATAAAAAAACAAACACTGTTCATTTCAAATTAAAACCTGCTGCATGCATGCATCTCTCTCTCTCTCTCTCTCTCTCTCTCTCTCTCTCTCTCTCTCTCTCTCTCTCTCTCTCTCTCTCTCTCTCTCTCTCTCTCTCTCTCTCTCTCTCTCTCTCTCTCTCTCTCTCTCTCTCTCTCTCTCTCTCTCTCTCTCTCTCTCTCTCTCTCTCTCTCTCTCTCTCTCTCTCTCTCTCTCTCTCTCTCTCTCTCTCTCTCTCTCTCTCTCATATTGCAGCTTAACAAAGCTGCTTACATACTGTCCAACCACTAAACGACATTTGAAGGTATTGCCTCTCAGATAATACACTCACATTTCTATTGCAAGATAAAACCTGCCCTGTCTCTTTCTATTTACTGCCAATTCTATTGCTCACCTACTGTTCTGATGCTAGACGACTTCTACCAAAAATGCACATAAAGGCTATATTTGGATATTATGAGAATAAATGGGGAAAGGGATTGGGGAACGTGGGATTGTGGTTTGAACGTGTTTTTATGCACTTTATTTTGTTAAACTTTATGCAGTGGAGTACTGTGAACAAAGAAGCTCACAACTAAACTATTAAACTGTTGTAAAGTTGAGGGCTTTAGCTTTTTTTTGCTTTTAGAGACAATATATTGCCAAAAGTATTGGGACACCTGCCTTTACACACACATGAATGTTAATGGCATTCCAGTCTTAGTCCGTAGGGTTCAATATTGAGTGGGCCCACCCTCTGCAGCTCTAACAGCTTCAACTCTTCTGGAAAGGCTGTCCACAAGGTTTAGGAGTGTGTTTCTAGGACTGTTTGACCATTCTTCCAGAAGCGCATTTATGAGGTCAGACACTAATGTGGATGAGAAGGCCTGGCTTGCAGTCTCCACGCTAAATCATCCAAAAGGCATTCTATTGGGTTGAGGTCAGGAACAGTCAAGTTCTTCCACCTCTTCCACCTCAAACTCGCTCATCCATGTCTTTATGGACCTTGCTTTGTGCACTGGTCCAAATCATTTGATGCAGGGGGGATTTTGGTGTGGGTTGTGTTTCAGTGATGGGCTTGGCCCTCTAGTTTCAGTGAAAGGAACTCTTAAGGCGTCAGCATACCAAGACATTTTGGACAATTTCATGCTCCCAACTTTGTGGGAACAGTTTGGGAATGGACCCTTCCTGTTCCAACATGACTGAACACCAGTGTCCAAACAAGATTAATAAAGACATGGATGAGCGACTGGGTTGGAGGAACTTGACTGGCCTGCAGAGCCCTGAACTTAACCCGATAGAACACCTTTGGGATGAATTCTCATCCAACATCAAACTGTTATAGCTACAAATGGTAGGCCAACTTAATATTGAACCCTACAGACTAAGACTGGGATGCCATGCATTCATGTGTATGCAAATACTTTTGGTAATATAGTGTAAATTGTGGCTGATACTTCCACTGGCTAATTCAGGCCTACTACCGCTTGATAAAAGTAAATTAGATATAGGAGCAAAAATTACCTAAAAAATAATTTTCAAACTGGAATGAATCAGAATGGAGTGCTGCTACTGTATTTAAAGCGAAACTTCAACCTAAGAGGGAAGTTACGCTTTTTTGTCCTCCTCCTCTTTTTCTTGGGAGGAGGGGGGGAGCATATTTTTTTATTTTTGGCGATTCCACCAGAAGTTCTACCCCCCACCCACAACCTTCAGGGACATGTCACAGGTTTATGGAACCATTCACACAGCTCAGTGCGGTGGGAAGCCGGTTTTGAAGCTGCAAGAAGTAACAGCTGGCTTCCCACACTAAACATTCCAGGGCAGAGCACCCAATGGTCAGTGAGGAACTGGCCCAGGGGACGATGGCACTGGACCCTTGTACAGGCAAGCGTCCTTTTATTAAAAGTCAGCAGCTACAGAATTTGAAATTTTTTGAAGATCTGCTTGACTAAAGTTTTGAACGAAGTGGAGAGGAATTTGAGACCCAATCAGTTTTTATTGTTGTTTTGTTTGTTGATTCCCCCTCTCCATTTGTTTATCATTATCATATAAAGTTAAATGAAAAGATAATCACAAATTTTGGGTTGTCCAAAGAAAAGTAATAGAGGGAAAGTTTTTTTCAATAGGGATACTAGTTCTGGTGACCCAGGTGACAACAAGAGATTCCCTCAGACAGGACGGGAAGTAAAGGGAAATATCCTCAATGGGACACTACCCTAAGTTCTACATTAAGCCAAGCAAAATACATTTACACATCCAAAATTTTTGGGAAAACGATACTGTTCCATAACACCACATACTGCTTAACCACTTAAGCCCCGGACCATATTGCTGCCTAAAGACCCAAGGGGTTATTACAGTTCGGGACTGCGTCGCTTTAACAGACAATTGCGCGGTCGTGCGACGTGGCTCCCAAACAAAATTGTCGTCCTTTTTTCCCCACAAATAGAGCTTTCTTTTGGTGGTATTTGATCACCTCTGCGGTTTTTATTTTTTGCGCTATAAACAAAAATAGAGCGACAATTTTGAAAAAAATGCAATATTTTTTACTTTTTGCTACAATAAATATCCCCCAAAAACATATATATAAAAAAAAAAATTTCCCTCAGTTTAGGCCGATACGTATTCTTCTACCTATTTTTGGTAAAAAAAAATCGCAATAATCGTTTATCGGTTGGTTTGCGCAAAATTTATAGCGTTTACAAAATAGGGGATAGTTTTTTTTTTTTTTTTACTACTAATGGCGGCAATCAGCGATTTTTTTCGTGACTGCGACATTATGGCGGACACTTCGGACAATTTTGACACATTTTTGGGACAATTGTCATTTTCACAGCAAAAAATGCATTTAAATTGCATTCTTTATTGTGAAAATGACAGTTGCAGTTTGGGAGTTAACCACAGGGGGCGCTGTAGGAGTTAGGGTTTACTTTGTGTGTGTTTACTAGTGTAGGGGGGGTGTGGCTGTAGGAATGACGTCATCGATCGTGTCTTCCCTATAAAGGGAATGACGCGATCGATGCGCCGACACAGTGAAGCACGGGGAAGCCGTGTTTACACACGGCTCTCCCCGTTCTTCAGCTCCGGGGAGCGATCGCGACGGAGCGGCTGTAAACAAATAGCCGCGCCGTCGTCCCGGATCGCTCCCCGAGCGGACCCGACCTCCGCATGTACCGGGGGGGGGGGTCCCGATCGGACCCCCCACCCACGTCTAGCAGAGGACGTACAGGTACGTGATTGTGCCTGTCCGTGCCATTCTGCCGACGTAAATGTACATGAGGAGGTCGGGAAGTGGTTAAAGGCTTCTCCCAAGCATGTCATTTTTAAGCCGGCATTTTTCCATGTTGCCCCTTATAATCACATTAACCACTTAAGACCCGAACAATTATGCAGGTAAAGGACCTGGCCCCTTTTTGCACTGCGTCGCTTTAACTGACAATTGCGCGATCGTGCTCCCAAACAAAATTGGCATCCTTTTTTCCCCACAAATAGAGCTTTCTTTTGGTGGTATTTGATCACCTCTGAGGTTTTTATATCTTGCGCTATAAACAAAAATAGAGCGTCAATTTTGAAAAAAATAAAAAAAATTACTTTTTGCTATAATAAATTTCCCCTAAAAATATATAAAACATTTTTTTCCTAAGTTTAGGCCGATATGTATTCTTCTACATATTTTTAGTAAAAAAAAATAAACCGCAATAAGCGTTTGATTGGTTTGCGCAAAAGTTATAGGGATAGATTCAGAAAGAGATACGACGGCGTATCTCCTTATACGCCGTCGTATCTCTGAGTTCCGTCGGTCGTATCTATGCGCCCGATTCATAGAATCAGGTTCCGCATAGATATCCCTAAGATCCGACAGGTGTAAGTGACTTACACCGTCGGATCTTAGGCTGCAATTCCAGGCCGGCCGCTAGGTGGCGTTTCGTTTTTTTTTTACGCAACGAATATGCAAATGAGGATTTACGGCGATTCAGAAACGAACGACCGCCCGGCGCATTTTTTTTACGTTGTTTGCGTTCGGCTTTTTCCGGCGTATAGTTACCCCTGCTATGTGAGGGGTATCCTATGTTAAGTATGGCTGTCGTTCCCGCGCCGAGTTTTGAAATGTAACGTCGTTCGCGTAAGTCGTTTCAAAAACGAGCAGGACTTAAGTTACGCTCACGTCGAAACCAATGACGCCCTTGCGACGTCATTTGGAGCAATGCACGCTGGGAAAGTTTACGAACGGCGCATGCGCCGTTCGTTCGGCGCGGGGACGCGCCTGATTTAAATTTTACACGCCCCCTACCCGCCGAATTTGAATTTGGGCAGGGGATTTACGCTACGCCGCCGCAACTTTACAGGCAAGTGCTTTCTGAATAAAGCACTTGCCTCAAAAACATGCGGCGGCGTAACGTAAATCAGATAGGTTACGCGGATCTAAAGATCCGCTGACCTATCTGAATCTAGCCCATAGTGTTTACAAAATAGGGGATAGTTTTTTATTAATATTTTTTTTTTTACTAGTAATGGCGGCGATCAGCGATCTTTTCATGACTGCGACATTATGGCGGACACTTCGGACACCATTGTCATTTTCACAGCGAAAAGTGCTATAAAAATGCACTGATAACTGTGAAAATTACAATGGCAGTGAAGGGGTTAACCACTAGGGGGCGCTAAGTGTGCACTAAGGGAGTGATTCCTACTGTAGGGGGGCGTGGCTGGACATGTGACGTCACTGATCGTCGTTCCCTATAACAGGGAACAGACACTCAGTGACAAGCCACAGAGAAGAACGGGGAAGGTTTGTATACACTCGACTCTCCCCGTTGTTCAGCTCCTGTGACCCGATCGCGGGACACCGGCGGCGATTTGGTCACATGGGTGCAGTCACGGAGCTTCGGACCGAGTCACGAGCACCCCGGCGGCGCGCGCATGACCCACGGCTGGGCACTTAAAGGGCAACGTACTTTTATGTGCCTGTGCCCAGCCGTGCCATTCTGTCAACGTTAGGCGGTCCTCAAGTGGCTAATAGGACTTTCTTGTGTATGGTATTTTTTTATAAATGTTTTTGCTTTGTTAAAATGACCACCCTGGCAGTGCCCAGCACGCAATGCTCTTTTTTGTACAATAGGGTTACCTTAGCCTTGAAAATGGCCAGAATTTAGCATCAAGTTTCTTTTCCCCCCAAAGACTTTAATAGGGTTTGCAGCTAAGCTTGAGTTTCGCACATTTGAAGCAGGATTTCATGAATGACCTGTGAATCGAACCTGGGCAAATGCAGTCATTCCTTTTAATGAATAGGCTACGCAAAGAAGCAGAAACTCCAAAATTTGCTGCCTAGCAACACACCCAGAAATGAACACAGGACACCATTTGAATAACATCAAGGAATGTGCAGACCCAGGAAACTGTCCGGGTTATTGACAACTGTACAGAGGCTTAGACTTCAAGGCCACGTACAGTGCATCTGGAAAGTATTCAGCGCAAAGGAGTGGCTATGGGACAACTCAACTGTGAATTTCCTTGAGTAGCTCAGCCAGAGCCCAGACTTGAACCCGATTAAACATCTCTAGAGATATCTGAAAATGGCTGTGCACTGGCGCTCTCCATCCAATCTGATGGAGCTTGAGACATTCTGCAAAGAAGAATGGGAGAAACTGCCCAAAAAAAGGTGTGCCAAGATTGTAGCATCATACTCAAACAGACTTGAGGCTGTAATTGGTGCCAAAGGTGCTTCAACAAAGGGCCAGATTCACAGAAGAGATACGACAGCGTTTCTCTGAAACACCGTCGTATCTCTCAGAGTATCAATGCGACTGATTCATAGAATCAGTTACGCATAGATAGCCCTTAGATCCGACAGGTGTAATTGACTTACACCGTCGGATCTTAGGATGCAGTACCTCGGCCGCCGCTGGGTGGAGTTTGCGTCGTATTCCAGCGTCAGGTATGCAAATTAGCAGTTACAGCGATCCACAAAGGTTTTTCCCGTCGTTACGTCGGCGCAAGTCTTAGTTTCCTGTCGCAAAATTAGGGGTACTTTAACATGGTGTGAAATTACTCCACCATGTTAAAGTATGCCCGTCGTTCCCGCGTCGCTTTTGAACTTTTAGTTTTTCCCGGCGTAACGCATGTCGCGATTCACAAACACGTCGCGCCGCCGTAATTTCACGCAAAGCACGTCGGGAAAATTGCGAACGGAGCATGCGCAGTACGTCCGACGCGGGAGCGCGCCTAATTTAAATTGGGCGGGCTTGCGCCGGACGTGTTTACGATACACCGCCGCAAGTTTACAGGTAAGTGCTTTGTGGATCGGGCACCATCACTGAAAACTTGCGGCGGTGTAACGTAAACGGGTTACGTTATACGGCCGCAATTCTATGTGAATCTGGCCCAAAGTATTTAGCAAAGGCTGTGAACACTTATGTATATGAGATTTTTTCAATTTTTATTTTTAATAAATTTGCAAAGATTTCAAACAAACTTCTTTCACACTGTCATTATGGGGTACTGTTTGTAGAATTTTGAGGGGGAAAAATCTATTTTGGAATAAGCCTGTTCCATAACAAAATGTGGAAAAAGATACACGCTGTGAATACTTTCCTGATGCACTGTATAAGGGCTGCTTCTACTATCTGTATGCGAGTGTATAAAGTATTTCTATTTATTTACCAAATCATTTTTAATGCACAAGATCCTATTTGTTTTTAGACCTAGGTCAACACCCATCCCATCTACGGGTATATTGTCCCTATGTATGGACCCGAGTTCCACGCCCATCGATAGAATGTGCATATTTGTTTTTATAAATTTTTTATATATGGGTGGCCATCTTAAATGGACAGTGCCTTATTCTATTTTTGTTTTAGTGTTTTTATACAGTATGTTTGGGCATTTAGTTTTAGAGACTCCTAAAGCAATGGTAACATTTTTTATAAAAATAACAAACATGTCATACTCACCTGCTCTGTGCAATGGTTTTGCATAGAGAAGCCCCGATCCTCCTCTTCTGAGGTTCCCCGCTGGCCCTCCTTCCCCTGCCAACCTAGCAAGCTGCTTACTGTGGGGCACTGGTGCAGGCTCACTCTCGAGTTGCGCTCTATGTGTCCACTGACACACAGGGCATGGTTTGGCCCTGTCCCCACTCCCTCTTCACTGGCTGTGATTGAGGAGGGATTGAGGAGGGAGAAAGTGGAGAATGCATTAAGGTAAAAAGAATCTTCAACCTTCAAAATCACATTAACTTTTTCTTTTGCGCATTAAAAATACCTGCCCTTTTTTTCTGGGAAAATCACAATAGAAATAAAAAACAGCCCAATATTCTCACTTTAACTGCTGAGTGATGAGCTCTTCTTCATTCAAGTATTTCAACCTTTCTTCCTCCACCATGGCTCTTTGTCGCTGTAAGGGGTCTTCTTGTCTACGCACTGTGTCTGTCACTCGCACGCTGATCTCTGTCTCTGTGCGCTTTAGCATGTTCCTCACAGTCTCCTGATTCTGCAGCTGTAAAGAAGATAAGTAGTCTTATTTACTAGGGTATGTCAATCTGCAAGGCCCCAACCCCAGGAGAATCTGTTCCGCAAGGTAATGCATATGCACTTAGTCTAAAATTTGTTTTCAAAACTTTACATATGAAATGCTTTTTAGGTTTGGTATACTCCAATTTCACATCAATATGTGAAAACAATTTATCCCAGCAAAATCTGATTTTATCCCAGGAAGAGCCCTAATCAACAAATACAAAAACTGCTCTTAAGTGGTCTTATAAAGAAAGGGGTTACTTTTCATAATAAATGCAATAGAATTTAGGATAGATCCATAACTCAGTGTACATTTTCAACACATTCCAATGGACTGCTTTGATAAAGCTGTGAAAAATTGGGTTTTTACTGGGAAAACCCCAACATACCCCAATCAAATTTTACAAAATCCAAAAGTTTATTTTGAATATATTATAACAGCTTTGCATTTTTAGCACAATCAAAGAAAGGAGACCGCACTCTTTGGAAGTCTCACTGGTAAGTTTATTGTGCATAACTGGTTGTAGACACAGTCCCTGCCCTTTAAGGCTTCATGTACACAGGACGTTTGAAAACCTCTTGATAGCTGGAAACTTGACAGCTAGTAATCGACGGTTAAAAACATGCGTTTTCCACTTTACATGCAGCGATTATGAGCATTTGTGCATTTCACAGGGTCTACTGAGGTTATCTGTAAATATATATATATATATATATATATATATATATATATATATATATATTTTTATAAAATAAATATCTCAGAGGGACATGGCTAAGGTCTCATGTACACTGCAGCTACGAAACGGACACTTAGGAGCAGTTGGGCTTTTTTTCCCCATAGCCCCTGAACTCTCCTCAATGTTATGTAATCTTGCATGTACACAAAGTTGTTTATAGTAGGTTAGAAGCATTTATTTTAAAGCAGATGAATCGCGTTAAGGAGTGTAGTTTAGTGGCATTTAAAACGCCAAACACTTGTAACAGTGTGTAAGCACGTCAACCTGCATTTGAGAAAGATTTTTCCTGCTTTGCATTTAGAAGCTTTATATAGATATATATATATATATATATGTGTGTGTATGTATATGTAGCGCTCCCCCCCCCCGAAGGAGCCGCTGGTTATAGATTGGGATGGCGTGTTACCTCTGTGATTGTCTAGGGTAGACGATGAGAGCCTTAGCAAATGGAATGTCCACACGGCAGGTGTCTTTTCTTGTGGTAGATAGCAAAGACGGATGAGGAGAAGAAATAGCAGATTCAGGCTTAAAGCGGAGCTCCACCCTAAAGTGATCGCTGATCGGAACCCTCCCCCCTCCGGTGTCACATTTGACACCTTTCAGGGGGGAGGGGGGTGCAGATACCTGTCTAAAGACAGGTATTTGCACCCACTTCCGGCCACAACAGTCTCGGGCAGACTGCGGGCATGACGTCACCTCCCGCCGCCCCCTGTTGTGTGCTGGGAACACTCGGCTCCCAGTACACAGCGGGAGCCAATTGGCAGGCGCAGCGTGACTCGCACATGCGCCGTAGGGAACCGGGCAGTGAAGCCGGAGCGCTTCACTTCCTGGTTCCCTCACCGTGGATGGCGGGGTGAGCAGCAGAGTGATGAGCGATCGCTCGCACTCTTCTGCGGACGGCGCTGGACTCCAGGACAGGTAAGTTTCCTAATATTAAAAGTCAGCAGCTGCAGTATTTGTAGCTGCTGGCTTTTAATTTTTTTTTCCATGGCACATCTGCTTTAAGGATACAGAAACAGTCCTGCTTCCAACAATACTTTACTTTCGTCGCCACTCCAGCCGGAGTGGGTATAGTGTACCTGGACAAGCCTCTCACACCGACCTGGCAGCCAGAATATCACTCGGACCTTTGAGGGAAAAGATCTCTGCCACAGACCTCCCCTAGAACTTAGATCATGGAGACAATCCTCCTTGGTAGAATTTGTGCTAGAATCGCCTTCAGGTAGTCTTTTCACTCAGGTTACCGACTGACAGGTTGCTGACATCCAACCTTTCAGTGTCCGGTTACCTCGATCCCCGATGGATTGTCTAGGCCCTGTTGGATCGCCAGCCTCTCTTGGCTCTCCTTAGGCGGACTCCCCACCGAACAGCTATCTCGCTTGGGATCTTCTTATTGGAGACCCAGTCGTCACTGGAGCCCCGCCACAGCTTTAAATGCTCCGGGCCAACATGGACCCGGAACCAGGAACACCCCGTGGCACGCGCACACTGGCCTGGTAGGCCATATCGCCAGGGAGCCGTGATGTGTGCTCACCCTGAAGGTGGGCGCCACACCCGGAACAAGAACCCCGCCTAATGGCGTCTGCTCCAGAAGTACCCTCCCCCAGCATGCCCCGCAAGGGAAAAACCCTCCTGATTGGCTGCTTGCAAGAAGCACTCTAGCCTGAACAGAATGAGCCCACAGCACAGCTCAGCCAAAGCAGAGACCCAATTTGAACAAATCAACTGGATGAGAGTTAACTAACTCTCTCATCCCCCTTAAATTTAGAATAGCACCGGTACCTAAAAGTACACAGGCGCTACACACACACACACACACACACACATACATATATATATATATATATATATACAGTGAGGAAAATAAGTATTTGAACACCCTGCTATTTTGCAAGTTCTCCCACTTGGAAATCATGGAGGGGTCTGAAATTGTCATCGTAGGTGCATGTCCACTGTGAGAGACATAATCAAAAAAAAATAATCCAGAAATCACAATGTATGATTTTTTTAACTATTTATTTGTATGATACAGCTGCAAATAAGTATTTGAACACCTGAGAAAATCAATGTTAATATTTGGTATAGTAGCCTTTGTTTGCAATTACAGAGGTCAAACGTTTCTTGTAGTTTTTCACCAGGTTTGCACACACTGGAGGAGGGATTTTGGCCCACTCCTCCACACAGATCTTCTCTAGATCAGTTAGGTTTCTGGGCTGTCGCTGAGAAACACGGAGTTTGAGCTCCCTCCAAAGATTCTCTATTGGGTTTAGGTCTGGAGACTGGCTAGGCCACGCCACAACCTTGATATGCTTCTTACAGAGCCACTCCTTGGTTAGCCTCGCTGTGTGCTTCGGGTCATTGTCATGTTGGAAGACCCAGCCTCGACCCATCTTCAAAGCTCTAACTGAGGGAAGGAGGTTGTTGCCCAAAATCTCGCAATACATGGCCCCGGTCATCCTCTCCTTAATACAGTGCAGTCGCCCTGTCCCATGTGCAGAAAAACACCCCCAAAGCATGATGCTACCACCCCCATGCTTCACAGTAGGGATGGTGTTCTTGGGATGGTACTCATCATTCTTCTTCCTCCAAACACGGTTAGTGGAATTATGACCAAAAAGTTCTATTTTGGTCTCATCTGACCACATGACTTTCTCCCATGACTCCTCTGGATCATCCAAATGGTCATTGGCAAACTTAAGATGGGCCTTGACATGTGCTGGTTTAAGCAGGGGAACCTTCCGTGCCATGCATGATTTCAAACCATGACGTCTTAGTGTATTACCAACAGTAACCTTGGAAACGGTGGTCCCAGCTCTTTTTAGGTCATTGACCAGCTCCTCCCGTGTAGTCCTGGGCTGATTTCTCACCTTTCTTAGGATCATTGAGACCCCACGAGGTGTGATTTTGCATGGAGCCCCAGTCCGAGGGAGATTGACAGTCATGTTTAGCTTCTTCCATTTTCTAATGATTGCTCCAACAGTGGACCTTTTTTCACCAAGCTGCTTGGCAATTTCCCTGTTGCCCTTTCCAGCCTTGTGGAGGTGTACAATTTTGTCTCTAGTGTCTTTGGACAGCTCTTTGGTCTTGGCCATGTTAGTAGTTGGATTCTTACTGATTGTATGGGGTGGACAGGTGTCTTTATGCAGATAATGACCTCAAACAGGTGCATCTAATTTAGGATAATAAATGGAGTGGAGGTGGACATTTTAAAGGCAGACTAACAGGTCTTTGAGGGTCAGAATTCTAGCTGATAGACAGGTGTTCAAATACTTATTTGCAGCTGTATCATACAAATAAATAGTTAAAAAATCATAAATTGTGATTTCTGGATTTTTTTTTTTTGATTATGTCTCTCACAGTGGACATGCACCTACGATGACAATTTCAGACCCCTCCATGATTTCCAATTGGGAGAACTTGCAAAATAGCAGGGTGTTCAAATACTTATTTTCCTCACTGTATATATATATATATATATATATATATATATATATATATACACACACATACACACATACTGTGTATATATATATATATATATATATATATATATATATATATATATATATATATATATATATTTTGTAAACTTTGAGGGTTCTTTAGCTCTAAAGTGCTTAAACCGTAACAGTGAACAAAAAGGGTTTTTATTTGTGGCCAAATGAAACAAAACAATGCTTTCTTCAGCACACAGGGAAAAAAAGGATTTTTGTACTCACCGTAAAATCCATTTCTCTGAGTTCATAGACGGACACAGCCTTCATTGACCTTAGGGTTATGCTTCTTCCTACCAGGAGATTTAGGCAGAATTCTACAGCACTTAAGGTGTTAAAAACTTTCCTTCATGCCGCTCCTCCCAGGGGGCGTGGCTCCCCCAGGCATTACCCCCACTCTGCTCTAGCAGCTTCAGTTCGTAACAAGCAGTACAAACCAAGGAGGGGTGGGTGCTGTGTCCGTCTATGAACTCAGAGAAATGGATTTTACGGTGAGTACAAAAATCCTTTTTTCTCTTTCGTTCATAGACGGACACAGCCTTCATTGACCTTAGGGACGTCCCCAAGCAGTGTCAAAAAAATTCGAGGGGTGGGAAAATAACACAGCAAAAACAGGTTACACCCCAAACAAAACCGGAGTTACTCAACGGAGGAACTCCAACCGTAAACTGCCGCCTGTAACACCCTGCGGCCAAAGGAGGCATCAGAAGATGCACTCACATCCACCTTTAAGACTTAGAAAAGGTGCGGAACGACGACCATACACCCCTGTAACACAGAGGCATGATGCCAGAAAGCCCAAGAGGCCCCGATCGCCCTGGTCGAATGCGCCGTAACCCAAAAGGGAGGCGCCTGCCCCTTCAGGGCATAGGCCTGAAGCACAATCCGTCGGATCCACCCCGGCAAAAAGGTGGCCGACGAGACTACCAGGCCCCCTGGTAGAACCAGCCAGCGACACGAACAGTGAGACCGACTTCCGGAACGGAATCGTAGCAGATAAGTACATACGTAGGGCCCGAATCACATCCAGAGGATGTAAAAGTGGCCACCTCCCTCCATTTCGGCCAAGGACATAAGGATGGAAGAACAATGTCCACACCCACGTGAAAAGCCGAAACCACCTTGGGGAGAAAAAACGGCTGCGCCGCAGCACCACCTCATCCTTATGGATGACCAAGCAGGGAGCCTTGCAAGACAAGGCCTCCAGTTCAGACAAACACTAGTCTGATCGAGGTAATTGCTACCAGAAAAAAATCACAGTGGAAATGCCCACGACGAGCCACGGCCACGTGACAACGCAGACCTTCCTGGGCTAGAACCCAGAGTCAAATGCCTGAAGGGCAGGTACTCTAGCACTTGAGCTAAACCTGCTCCCGTCTCGTGACAGTCAACAAAAAACCTCCCGAATGTCCACAAAAGGAGCATCCAGAAGAACCAAAAGGACTAAATACAAGTCCCATGGGGGTAGTGGAGGGGCCATATGCCAGACCCCCAGAACAGACGTACGCACCAAGGAGTGCGACACCAAGGCTCATTGAAAGTAACAGCCAGAGCAGAAAACTGATTCCCAACTGTACGTAAGGCGAGAGCCTGATCCACTCCCTGCTGTAAAAAACAGCAAAATCCTGGATACCACGTACGTACGAGGGTGCCATTTCATCTCCTCACCAGAGATGCAGGCCCTCCACGTATGATGTAAATCCTACGTGAGGTAGACTACCGTGCCGGCAGCACGGTCGAGACCACCGAGCCCAATAGGCCTCAGGCCTTCAGCCCCAGGCTCTCAACAGCCACGTCGCTAAGCCAGTGGCTGTAAAAACAGGGCGGAAGATCGGACCCTGTAACAGAAGATCAACCCCCAGGGGAAAATGCTAGGGGGCGTCAGCCACCAGACGCACCAGGTCCGCGTACCAGGAGCGACGCGGCCAATCTGGGGCAATCCGGATTGATAAATACCCTCAGGTTCCACTCTGCGCAGCAGGCGAGGAAGAAGCTACCGAGGAGGGAAGGTGTAAAGCAGGCGATAGCGACCCCAAGGAGCCACCAACGCGCCTGACGCGTCAGCCCATGGGTCCCGTGACCTGGCCAAAAACATGGCACCTTCCGGTTGAGGCGGGACACTAGAAGGACCACGCCTGGAGTGCCCCACTTTCGGCACATATACTGAAAAACCCCTACGGGTGGAGAGACCACTCTCCGTGGTCTAGCGCAGTCCGACTTAGGAGTCGGCTTGCCAATTCCGTACTCCCGGAATGTACACAGCCAATAGAGCCGGAACGGACCCTTCGGCCCACCAAAGTATGTGCGCGACCCTCGTCGCTGCAACAGAGCTCTGTGTGCCTCCCTGATGGTCGACGTACGCCACAGCGTTGACGGACAGGGTCCCGAATGGTCGGCCCTGTAGATCCAGGGACCACCAGGCAAGGCAAAGCTCGATTTAGAACAATGATTGGTAGGTGGGTCGCCACCTGAGTCCAGCACCCCAGGGCTGACTGGGTGCCCCAAAAACCCCTCCCACAACCGGAGAGGCTGGCATCCATCGCGACCACTGTCCAGTGGCTTGGCCGAAACGACTTCCCGCCCCGAAGCACCGGAAAACATCAGCCACCACACCAGGGACTAGATGACTCATCCGAACCTGGTAATCCAGAGATGACGGAAGCTAGTCCCCACGTGACAACAGGTCCTCCTGTAGCACCCTGGCGTGGAATTGGGCATACGGAACCGCCTCGAAAGAGGGCACCGTCAGATCCAGAACCCTCAAGCAGAATCGCGGAGATGACCACCACTAGGTCGACAACTGCTGCCCAGCAGATTGCAGAGTCTTAAATTTTTTCGTTAGGAGAACAAAACTCCCGCCCCGGCGGAATCCAGGACTAGTCCCAGGAATTCCAGTCCCAGACGGGACCAACACTGACTTCTGGACAAAAACAGAAGCCAGCCAAACTTCCTGGAGAGTCTGACACGTGATAGACACGGCTCCACAAATGCAGAGTTCTCAGAAGCTCGTAGGAGAATGTCGTCCAGACATCCCACGATAAACCCCCGCTGACACAGCCGGGCCAGTATCGGGACGAGCACCCCGGTAAAAACCTGTGGTGTCGACACCAAGTCGAGCGGGAGGGCCACAAAAAGAAAAAGGTCCTCCCTGACCGCAAAGCCCAGAATCTCTGGTGCTTAGAGCATATGGGAACATGCAGGTATGCGTTCATGACATCCAAGGACGCCAGAAAAAAGTTCCCATCCTGAAATGTTGTACTTTACAAAAAAACAAACGAGGGCCAGGATTGGACGGACCCCGTCCACCATGGGGATTACCAACAGATTGGAGTATTACCCCTGAGACCGTTCCATCGAGGGAACTGGCACCATCACTCCCCCCGATCAGAAGATCCTGGACAGAACCAACCAGCGAACCGGAGGAAGCCAGAGGATGGAGGGAAAAAATCTGTTAGGCAGCCAAGAGAGAAAATCTATCTTGCACCGCGAGAAAACAACCTCGCAAAGCCAACGGTCGGAAAGAAGAGGCCTCAACCGAGCCGCAAAATCACAAAGCCAGCCCCCCACCCGACACGGGCGGGGGCAGACCTACATGCGGAAGCAATATCGTCCGCAGGCCCGTAAGGCACGTGGTGCCAGGCGCGTCACAGCCCCGCAGCGGGGGCCTTAGCACCCTGCAGAATACCCACCGTGCTGGGCGCACGAACCGCTCGGGAGAGGAGGGCCCTCGCCGACGGCGAGGCTCCTTGCCCTTCCTAGCAGAGGAAGCAGCGTGCTCTTACCACCCGTGGCATCCCTAGGGGTGCCAACCCGGGAGGCCCAAAAAGCCGCCCACCCCTAAAGGGGTGAGTCCACCAAGGACCCTTTGAGGATCGGTCCGAAGACCAGCATGTAAGCCACACGAGGCGGCGCAAACACCCCCACACAGGCGGAGGCCCTGGAAAGCAAGGGAAGCGCATCCAGGACCGACTCACAGACGAACTACAGACCCCGAACCAAACGTTCAGCTAGGTCCTTACAGGGCTCAGCAGCATCTTGTGCCCCCAGCTCCTGCAGCAGGAGCTACAGCCCTCTAGTCAGGCAGGAGCCCCTTCCACGGGCAACGTGGCGGCTTTGCTCCATCCGGACACCGGAGGGTCCACAGGAGGAGAGACCCACCTACTTACAAAGGGGTCGCAAAGCATTCAGGGACTGCAAAAAAAAAAAAAAAAAAAAAATAATATATATATATATATATATATATATATATATATATATATATATATATATATTAGGGGTGCAACGGATCAGAAAACTCACGGATCGGATCGATCCTCGGATCAGGAGTCACGGATCGGATCATTTTCGGATCGGCAAAAAAAAAAAGACAAATCTTGTTACACCCACCAGAGTTTTAGATTTAATAGTTATTCTCAACACAAAACGGAGCTTATGTTCTTAAATACAGTGTTTGGAAATCCGACGGACTGTTTATTGCTAATGTGACAGAACACCTCTGATTTTCACATTAAATTTAACATTTAAACAGTCCGTCGGATTTACAAATACTGTATTTAAGCGTATAAGCTCCGTTTTGTGATGAAAATAACTGAATCTAAAACTCTGTTGGGTGTAATAAAAGATGTCCACTTGCCCCCTAATCACATTCACTGTCATTACTCCGGTGTCACCCCCAACCCCCTCCTCTGGTGTACAGACAGCCATGCTCCCCGGGTGATGGTGTAGCTCCTACCTGCAGGTGCAGAGCTCACAGATGATGTCTCCACATGTCTGCAGGCAGTCCCGGGTCTGTAGTGAGCGCGCTGTGGCGGGGAGGCGTGTCACGCTGGGCTCTGACAAGCACACGGGGGTGGGGCAAGATGACCCGTTCGGATCACGGATCGGTGACGATCCGTTGCACCCCTACCTTAGACCCAGAGCTGGGATGGACTTCTCGATCACATAGTTGCTGGGATTGGCCATCACATGATCAGGAGCTCATCCTGGAAATCATAGAGTGTCTGTGACAGTGCGGTCACCTGGGTGATAGAGAGCACAGTGAGCACGCTCTCATTACAGAAACCTCGGCTGTCATGTGTGCGCTACGATTCGCCATCCCCACCACCCCACGTGTGTCACATTATTAGCAACAGGTTAAAGGAGAACTCAAATAACAGTAACAGACATATAGGGAGAGGGGTCACTACATGGGACTCTCATATCACAGGACAGGATGACTGGAGGACTCCTATACAAAGTCACTACTCACCTGTAGATAAGTCTGAGAGTGTGAGGTGCCCCCTAATGGAGGAATGCATTACTGAAGATGAGGGGAGCACTCTTCCACCTCAGGGGAAAGAAGAGGCTCTGGGCAGGGCGTGTGACACGGAGCTATGCCAGTCTGAGCGGCCACCACACACACAGAACTACACCGAGGACCGGGTAAGACTGGAGCGGTCTATGGAGGTGAGCTGACCGCCCGCCCCCCCCCCCCCCTCAAGCCACCCGCTACACACAGGGAGCGCCGAGTAACTACAACTCCACACTCGGCTACTTCCGGCAACAACCCCGCCCACGCCCTCCTCCAGCCGGCTCCGCCAATCACAACGGAGCGCCAGGAGGGACACTTCCAGCCCCGCTCTGTGATTGGTTTTCCGCCCAGTGAGCGCTGGGTTTGTCTCTCGGGTACACATACGTTGGAGGTGACACACGATGGCGGCCAATCCGTGAGCGCTCCGCGGATCGCGTGGTGTGCCGATCCGAACGGGGTGACCCGTTCGGATCACGGATCGGTGACGATCCGTTGCACCCCTAATATATATATATATATATATATATATATATATATATATATATATATATATATATATACACTGCGGTGTAACATAAAAAGTCCAAATAAGGAACACAGTTGCAGTGCGCTGCGTTTTTGCGGAACCCAAAAGGGACCGGTACATCTGGTACCTCCGCCAAAACCACAAACCGTCTAGTTACTGAGCTACAAGCTCTAACCGCAGAAAATAAGAGCTCCAACAAATTCCTTGGTCGCGTGGGTTTTTATATCCCGCATCCACTGACACCACAGAACCAGACGCAATAGCCGGGCATAGTCTAATGTCAGCGGCATCCCCCGAAGCAGGCTCAGGGAGGGGGCGCTTTTTTACCCCCCAACCAGGCACTAGCTGCTTCAGAAATAACACTCCCTCAACAGAAGTGGCAGGGGGAGGGGCATCAAGGGTTAACTCAGGCCTTAGTGGGGAGGATAGTACCTAGTACAGGCTCCAGGGCATCCCACCACCGAGTTACCCAAACTGCTAAGCAGAGAACCACCCACGGTCACCTCCCAGCTGTTCCAGCTCTATTCTGAGCATGAGGGCCCCCAGGGAACTCACCACCCCGCCTGGTGCATCGCGCTGAGAGGAGCCTGATGATGTGCTGAGAAGCCGGCTGCGCTGCTGACAGTCCCCACGGAGAGATTCGCGGTCTCTCCGAGCGCTAAAACGGCCACATGAGGCCAAACGAAAATGAAAGATGGCCACCGTAATTGCAAAAAACCGCCAAGGACCACAAGAAAATGGCCGCCGAAATACACAAGGCGCGACTACGGCAAAATGGCGGCCGTGGCGCACTTTTCAAAAAAAATTTTTTTTTAAAGAACAGACAGCCAGCAGCCACAGCAGCATAGTAAAACAGCACACAAGTCCCGCAGAGAACACTACAGCCCCCTGCAGTGAACACACACAGCCCCAGCTAACACACAGGCCCCGGTGATAATAAAGAGACCCCAGAAAAAAAAAAAACCCTCACAGCCGCTACCCAAAAGGGAAGGAAGGAGAGGAATAAGGGAGAGAGGAAAGCAGGGCGAACCCTCAGTCGACCTCCCCAGGGAAAATTCCAGCCAGACCACTTACCTGAGCAAGGGTCACTACTTACCTGTCCTGCGACTACCGGCTGGAGGTATCCCAGACAGAACCAACGTCCGCTAAACGGCATGGCTGTCGGCCAGACACACTGTGACAAGGCCATAGAGACCGGTCATATGTGTGCCCTAGAACCGAAGTTCCCCGGCCGCCCCTGGAGCAATGGGGCCTGTCGTGGACGTCCCAAAGCTGAGCTGAGGGCCGGCACACGCTCGAAGGCCGAACCTGGGGGGACTACAAGGGCCGAGGACCCAGCCTGTCACCCAGTCGGCTGTTGATAGAAGAATCGCAGGATTCAAAAATGCAGGAACAAAATAATAAAAAGCGAGAAAAATCGCAAGAAAAAATGCAAGAAAATTGCAAGAAAAACTCCAGAGTCCAGGACTCCAGAGAGAGCCTGACTCTCCTGTCGGTTAGGCAGAAACAAACTGAAGCTGCTAGAGCAGAGTGGGGGTTATGCCTGGGGGAGCCACGCCCCCTGGGAGGAGCGGCATGAAGGAAAGTTTTTAACACCTTAAGTGCTGTAGAATTCTGCCTAAATCTCCTGGTAGGAAGAAGCATAACCCTAAGGTCAATGAAGGCTGTGTCCGTCTATGAACGAAAGAGAAAGCATCAAAGCAAAAGTCCTGCTTGTCTCCAGCATAAATAAAAAAGTCTCTTTTTCCTTCAGCACAGCAAATAAAGCAAAACAAAGGCACATACGGTTTAGGTAGAACTTCCACTCCTTCTCAGCAGTGCACAGCTTCTGCAGACAGGTTCACTCCCAAACTCCTTCAACCCCTCTATCAGCACTTCCTGCCCTTTAAGCTGGTTTCCTGGAAGTTCTTAACCCCTTGTGTGCCTGAAAGCCAGGGGTCAGAAGGGGAGGCTCTTTCCCTCCCGAATGTCACTTTAGAGCCTCCGAAATTCCGGGCCCCAAATGACATTAAGAAGGACAGAGGACTGTAAGCCCGTCCTCTCTGGATCAACTTTTAATTTGCCGGAATTTCTCACCCCCTCTGGGTGACCTCCTGAACCCTAAACCACTGCCTTAAAGGGACCAGACTCCAACAATTGGCGCAACATACCATCCATCCAGGACCCAACCCTGGCATCCTGTACAATATATATAAAAAAGCTTCTAAATGCAAAGCAGGAAAAATCTTTCTCAAATGCGGGTTGACGTGCTTACACACTGTTATAAGTGTTTGGCGTTTTCAATGCCACTAAACTACACTCCTTAACGCGATTCATCTGCTTTAAAATAAATGCTTCTAACCTCAACTGCTTCTAACCTACTATAAACAACTTTGTGTACAATCAAGATAACATAACATTGAGGAGAGTTCAGGGGCTATGGAAAAAAAAAGCCCAACTGCTCCTAAACATCCGTTTCGTAGCTGCAGTGTACATGAGACCTTAGCCATGTCCCTCTGAGATATTGATTTTGCTATATGTATTGAGCTAGATGAGCTTTTGTGACCTGCACTTGAAGCAGTGGACTTCCTAACCAAGCCTGTTTAGGAGTTTGGAGCTGCGCATTATTTTCCTTCAGCATTCAGTTTATGTTGTATCATTTCCTGCCACTGGGAAACATTAGCAGTCTCATCTAGGGAACTGCATGTAGTGTGATTTTTTACATGGCCCAGGAGCACCAAACTTCTGGTACTCAAGTATGCAAATATCAATTTCAGCTATGAAGTTGGCACTTGGTCCCAGTTCCTGGGGAAAGGGAAAGGACAAGCAGCGACTTCTTAACCACTTCAGCCCCAGGAGGATTTTCCCCCTTCTTGACCAGGCCATTGATTGCGCTTTAACTGACAACTGCACGGTTGTGCGACATTGTACCCAAACAAAATGTATATCCTTTTTCCCCCCACAAATAGAGCTTTCTTTTGGTGGTATCTGATCAACTCTGCGGTTTTTATTTTTTGCGCTATAAACAAAGAAAGAGCGATGATTTTGAAAAAAACTTTTTTTTTTTACTTTTTGCTATAATAAATATTCAAAAAACAAAAACAAATGTCTTCATCAGTTTAAGCTGTATATTCTTCTACATGTTTGGTAAAAATAAAAATAAAATCGCAATAAGCCTATATTGTTTGGTTTGCACAAAAGTTCATAGCGTCTACAAAATAGGGGATAGATTGGCATTTTTTTTAACTAGTAATGGCGGTGACCCCTCCGATTTATATCAGGACTGCAAAATTGCGGCAGGCAGATTGGACACTTCTGACACTATTTTGGGACCATTGACATTTATACAGTGATCAGAGCTAAAAATAGCCACTGATATAAATCGAAAATACCTCATGGAGTGGGATTGTGTAGGCAACGAATAATAGAAATTTCAAAAATATATATGAAAAAATATAACAATTTATTACAAAAATAAATACAACATGTACAAAATTATTAAATATCTCGAGAGTTATATGAATACACATAATACAAAACAAAACATAGATGATGCAGATACTGTCCGGCATACGGTACCATCACCATTTGGGAGGTAAGTTGTAGCTGAAAAGCCGACGCATTTCGAATGCTACGCATTCTTCATCATGGCATAAAACAAGTATTGCATCTGAAGTAGAGCAAAAAATGTTATATATATTAAATACATTCACATTATATCATTGTATTCTCTTCATTGAAATGCAAAAGCACATATACATCCTCCTCATCAAATAAGGAAAAGGCACAAATATCAATGAAGAAGACTCACCTATTGCTTAAAAAATTCCACGCCCAAGAGTGTGGGGCAAGAGGCCCCCCAGTATTCTGGGACCCTGATGTCTCCTATGGCAGGTCGCACCATATAAACAAATCCCTATTTGAATGTCACTCAGAGTGGATAGAACCAATTGGTTCAATTTAAGTGGTGTTTTGCAATCCTATATAAAGGAGATATCAAAAAATTGTATCAAAAAATAAGCCAGTGTTTGAGCATCAATTCATTGGTTGGAAATTGTATTCCAAACCGTTCATGAAAAACTCACCACCAGTAGTTTGAAATCTTGTATCCAAAACGGGGCTGAGTGCAAGTAGGTCCTGAAAAAGATTTTGGTTTCCCCAGACAGATTCCCCTTAGAGAGGAAAGACAGCTCCTTGTTCTCCTAAATGTGGAGAGGGAATGACACCACCTAACCCTCTTGGCCCTCCTTAAGTACCTACCTTAACTCTGTTCAGGTGCTGTAATCCTCCCCCTCATCACCTATCGATTCCAGCTTCTTGTTTGTAGGAAGCCATGTGTGGCTCCTTCTAGTTTTCAAAGAGAACCGCCGCTATTGCGAGGCGCATTACAGCGCCGTCATTGAGTATGTACATGTCGGCGTCACTTCCGGGACCGGAAGTATCGCCGCGGCCATTTTGGTAGTGGGATTCGATTGCCATTCGATTCACTACCGCGGCCATTTTATTGGTTGGTTATATCAGAGATGTCTAAAACATCTCAACCGGATCCGGAAGTTCCCCGGCGGCCATTTTGGAAAAGGGCCTAGACGTGAGTTGAGCGTCTGGCATATATATTAAACAGGAAAAGA
Source organism: Rana temporaria (assembly GCF_905171775.1). NCBI lineage: Eukaryota > Metazoa > Chordata > Amphibia > Anura > Ranidae > Rana > Rana temporaria. The sequence continues at coordinate 101,165,114 of NC_053500.1, forward strand.
CAACCTGATTGCAGAAATAAACTCATAAGGGGCGGTAGTAGGAGGGTGAAAGCGTTCAAGTATGACATTGATCACAGCTTGAGAAAATCACAAAGGCAGAGTCAGCCCGGATTTAAGTATATTTGGGTAAAGCACTGTTCTCCTGCAGTTCTTTGGTGAACCACTGGGAGACATTTTTAGGAGTAAAAAGCCACAGCTGCCTTCTATATCTACCCAAGAGGATATAACTATCACCCTTATGGTAAATTTTATGACATTTGGGTGCAAAGCCCAAAGTCTCCCCTGGCAGCTGATGAGTCAAACAAATTAGGGAAAGAATGGAAACAACCTGCAGATTGACCCTAGAGACACCGATGTCCCATTGACCGGGGTAATTGGCCAATGTCCCACACCTCTGAGCCATAGAACCAGGAAAGCAAAATTAGGTTGAATAAAGAAACAAATTATCAATATCCACATTATGACAATGAATCCCTTCAAATCAATCCGCATAAATGCAGCGGAAGGGAAAAATTAAGTCAAACAACATATCAATTATAAAAACAATACCAAAAAATGCACATACAATAATAAGAATAAACAAAAAACCCCCCATATTTCTAAGTGTCATATTTATATTAGGCCCTAACCTGAAATTGTCTACTATCTTCACAGCAAAGGGAAAAAGAGGGAAGTTTTGTAAAATATGAGGAAAAATCTACCAGGGAATCAAAACCAGAGATGAAACTCTTCATCTCTGATTGGAATCCTAGTCGGTTTTGCCAGAGGAGAAACCCTCCAAAAAAGGCCTAAAACTCTCACTTTCGTTGAGGCCGGGGGGTGTAGTGGCCCTTAGATACCTAATCCAACGCATTTCGCGCTGCAGTAGGGTCTTGTTCCAGTCACCCCCTCGTAAGGGAATCTGTATACGGTCCAACACAGTGAAATTAAGGTCAGGCATATGATAGCCATGGTGCTTGGCTACATGTCGACCCAATGGGAGATAGAGATTACAAATGCGCATAGAGTGCATATGTTTCTCTATTCGCTTGTGTAGTTCTTGTTTGGTTTTACCCACATAGAAAGAACCACACTGACACTGCATGAGGTATACCACTCCCCGTGTTTTGCAATTCGCAAAATGTTTCAGGGAGAAGGTATCCCCATTAGGCAGTGTCAGTGTGGTTCTCCTCCCTATAACGGAGGATTGGGCACATGCCCCGCAAGGATAGGTGCCAAATGTTTTGCAAGGATCCTTTTTGCTAGTACCTTTGTACTCACTTTGAACCAACAGTGTACCTAAGGAAGGTGCTTTTTTAAAAGTAATTTGTGGCTGATTAGTAATTAGATTTTTCAAAATTGGGTCTTCTGTCAGGATAGGCCAGAACTTGGAGATCGTCTTCCGGATTTTTTGATGTTCATTGGAGAAATTTATGATAACCCTAGTGTTAGATTCTTCTTTTTTATTAATATTCTTCAGTTTAAAGATAAGGGACCGTCTATTTGTATCTCTCACTCTGTTGAAGGCCTTCTTCAGGCTGGTTTTAGTATAGCCTCTTATCAAGAGGCGTTCAGTTAGCAGGTCACTTTCCCTTTGGAAGTCAGAATCCGTGGAGCAGTTCCTCCTAAGCCGAAGGAACTGACTGTATGGAATAGATTTCTTCAGAACTTCAGGATGAAAACTCTCCGCGTGAAGCAGAGTGTTTCCCGCCGTCTCTTTTCTGAATAAAGATGTGCCAAGTGCACCATCCAATTCTTTAAAGATACGGGTATCCAAAAAGCTGACCTCCTTGTCGTTGTATGACATGGTAAAGAAAAGATTGAAGCTGTTGATGTTCATCAGCCTCAACATCTCTAGAAGTTCATTCTCCAGACCGTCCCAAACAATAAAAATGTCGTCTATGTAGCGCTGCCAAACAAGGATGTTGGCAGCGCACATAGACGCATTTTCACCCAACAAAAATTCCCGCTCCCACTCCCCCAGGTACAGGTTTGCGTATGAGGGTGCACAGCACGTCCCCATAGCAACACCCTGTACCTGGAGGTAGTGGGAGCCTTGGAAAAGAAAAGTGTTATGCTGGAGGATGAAATCCAGCATAGTCAAAATAAAATGATTAAACTTCCAATCTGTGGTTGGTCTTTGTTTAAGTACCCGCTCAATGGCTTCTAAACCCAGTTTGTGCGGAATACTATTGTAAAGTGATTCAACATCTATAGTAACTAGGATGGCATCTGGAGGTATAGTTAGATCCTCCAGCATCTGAAGAAGATGGATTGTATCTCTAGTATAGGATGGTAGATCAAGTACATGGGGCCGGAGGTACTGGTCAATTACTTGACTAACACCTTCAGAGATTGATCCATTGCCAGATATGATTGGACGTCCCGGCGGATCTTGCAAATTTTTGTGCACCTTTGGTAGGGAATACATGGTCGGTTGTCGTGGGTGCTGTGTTCTAATGAAGTCCCAGACATCTTTAATAATGTTACCATTACTGTAAAAACTATACACGAGCTCATAAAATTCCCCATTGAACCTGTCCACAATTGCTGCTGTGATTTTCCTATAGCATTGTTTATTGTTCAATATTTTTAGGCACATTTTCTCGTAGTCAATGTTGTTCATCAGAACTACATTGCCGCCTTTATCTGATGCTTTGATTATCAGATTGGGGCTATTTTTGAGGGTTTTTAATGCATGTTGCTGCTCAATGGTCAGATTTCTATGGTTTGTGTCCTTTTTTAGCATTTCCAATTCTTTGGAAACCTGTTTCACAAATAAAGAGATAGCTGGATTCAAACTCAAAACAGGAAATTTGTTAGATTTCCTTTTAAATTTCCTGTTTTGAGTTTGAATCCAGCTATCTCTTTATTTGTGAAACAGGTTTCCAAAGAATTGGAAACGCTAAAAAAGGACACAAACCATAGAAATCTGACCATTGAGCAGCAACATGCATTAAAAACCCTCAAAAATAGCCCCAATCTGATAATCAAAGCATCAGATAAAGGCGGCAATGTAGTTCTGATGAACAACATTGACTACGAGAAAATGTGCCTAAAAATATTGAACAATAAACAATGCTATAGGAAAATCACAGCAGCAATTGTGGACAGGTTCAAAGGGGAATTTTATGAGCTCGTTGATAGTTTTTACAGTAATGGTAACATTATTAAAGATGTCTGGGACTTCATTAGAACACAGCACCCACGACAACCGACCATGTATTCCCTACCAAAGGTGCACAAAAATTTGCAAGATCCGCCGGGACGTCCAATCATATCTGGCAATGGATCAATCTCTGAAGGTGTTAGTCAAGTAATTGACCAGTACCTCCGGCCCCATGTACTTGATCTACCATCCTATACTAGAGATACAATCCATCTTCTTCAGATGCTGGAGGATCTAACTATACCTCCAGATGCCATCCTAGTTACTATAGATGTTGAATCACTTTACAATAGTATTCCGCACAAACTGGGTTTAGAAGCCATTGAGCGGGTACTTAAACAAAGACCAACCACAGATTGGAAGTTTAATCATTTTATTTTGACTATGCTGGATTTCATCCTCCAGCATAACACTTTTCTTTTCCAAGGCTCCCACTACCTCCAGGTACAGGGTGTTGCTATGGGGACGTGCTGTGCACCCTCATACGCAAACCTGTACCTGGGGGAGTGGGAGCGGGAATTTTTGTTGGGTAAAAATGCGTCTATGTGCGCTGCCAACATCCTTGTTTGGCAGCGCTACATAGACGACATTTTTATTGTTTGGGACGGTCTGGAGAATGAACTTCTAGAGATGTTGAGGCTGATGAACATCAACAGCTTCAATCTTTTCTTTACCATGTCATACAACGACAAGGAGGTCAGCTTTTTGGATATCCGTATCTTTAAAGAATTGGATGGTGCACTTGGCACATCTTTATTCAGAAAAGAGACGGCGGGAAACACTCTGCTTCACGCGGAGAGTTTTCATCCTGAAGTTCTGAAGAAATCTATTCCATACAGTCAGTTCCTTCGGCTTAGGAGGAACTGCTCCACGGATTCTGACTTCCAAAGGGAAAGTGACCTGCTAACTGAACGCCTCTTGATAAGAGGCTATACTAAAACCAGCCTGAAGAAGGCCTTCAACAGAGTGAGAGATACAAATAGACGGTCCCTTATCTTTAAACCGAAGAATATTAATAAAAAAGAAGAATCTAACACTAGGGTTATCATAAATTTCTCCAATGAACATCAAAAAATCCGGAAGACGATCTCCAAGTTCTGGCCTATCCTGACAGAAGACCCAATTTTGAAAAATCTAATTACTAATCAGCCACAAATTACTTTTAAAAAAGCACCTTCCTTAGGTACACTGTTGGTTCAAAGTGAGTACAAAGGTACTAGCAAAAAGGATCCTTGCAAAACATTTGGCACCTATCCTTGCCGGACATGTGCCCAATGCTCCGTTATAGGGAGGAGAACCACACTGACACTGCCTAATGGGGATACCTTCTCCCTGAAACATTTTGCGAATTGCAAAACACGGGGAGTGGTATACCTCATGCAGTGTCAGTGTGGTTCTTTCTATGTGGGTAAAACCAAACAAGAACTACACAAGCGAATAGAGAAACATATGCACTCTATGCGCATTTGTAATCTCTATCTCCCATTGGGTCGACATGTAGCCAAGCACCATGGCTATCATATGCCTGACCTTAATTTCACTGTGTTGGACCGTATACAGATTCCCTTACGAGGGGGTGACTGGAACAAGACCCTACTGCAGCGCGAAATGCGTTGGATTAGGTATCTAAGGGCCACTACACCCCCCGGCCTCAACGAAAGTGAGAGTTTTAGGCCTTTTTTGGAGGGTTTCTCCTCTGGCAAAACCGACTAGGATTCCAATCAGAGATGAAGAGTTTCATCTCTGGTTTTGATTCCCTGGTAGATTTTTCCTCATATTTTACAAAACTTCCCTCTTTTTCCCTTTGCTGTGAAGATAGTAGACAATTTCAGGTTAGGGCCTAATATAAATATGACACTTAGAAATATGGGGGGTTTTTTGTTTATTCTTATTATTGTATGTGCATTTTTTGGAATTGTTTTTATAATTGATATGTTGTTTGACTTAATTTTTCCCTTCCGCTGCATTTATGCGGATTGATTTGAAGGGATTCATTGTCATAATGTGGATATTGATAATTTGTTTCTTTATTCAACCTAATTTTGCTTTCCTGGTTCTATGGCTCAGAGGTGTGGGACATTGGCCAATTACCCCGGTCAATGGGACATCGGTGTCTCTAGGGTCAATCTGCAGGTTGTTTCCATTCTTTCCCTAATTTGTTTGACTCATCAGCTGCCAGGGGAGACTTTGGGCTTTGCACCCAAATGTCATAAAATTTACCATAAGGGTGATAGTTATATCCTCTTGGGTAGATATAGAAGGCAGCTGTGGCTTTTTACTCCTAAAAATGTCTCCCAGTGGTTCACCAAAGAACTGCAGGAGAACAGTGCTTTACCCAAATATACTTAAATCCGGGCTGACTCTGCCTTTGTGATTTTCTCAAGCTGTGATCAATGTCATACTTGAACGCTTTCACCCTCCTACTACCGCCCCTTATGAGTTTATTTCTGCAATCAGGTTGTCTTTTCCTGTTTAATATATATGCCAGACGCTCAACTCACGTCTAGGCCCTTTTCCAAAATGGCCGCCGGGGAACTTCCGGATCCGGTTGAGATGTTTTAGACATCTCTGATATAACCAACCAATAAAATGGCCGCGGTAGTGAATCGAATGGCAATCGAATCCCACTACCAAAATGGCCGCGGCGATACTTCCGGTCCCGGAAGTGACGCCGACATGTACATACTCAATGACGGCGCTGTAATGCGCCTCGCAATAGCGGCGGTTCTCTTTGAAAACTAGAAGGAGCCACACATGGCTTCTTACAAACAAGAAGCTGGAATCGATAGGTGATGAGGGGGAGGATTACAGCACCTGAACAGAGTTAAGGTAGGTACTTAAGGAGGGCCAAGAGGGTTAGGTGGTGTCATTCCCTCTCCACATTTAGGAGAACAAGGAGCTGTCTTTCCTCTCTAAGGGGAATCTGTCTGGGGAAACCAAAATCTTTTTCAGGACCTACTTGCACTCAGCCCCGTTTTGGATACAAGATTTCAAACTACTGGTGGTGAGTTTTTCATGAACGGTTTGGAATACAATTTCCAACCAATGAATTGATGCTCAAACACTGGCTTATTTTTTGATACAATTTTTTGATATCTCCTTTATATAGGATTGCAAAACACCACTTAAATTGAACCAATTGGTTCTATCCACTCTATGAGTGACATTCAAATAGGGATTTGTTTATATGGTGCGACCTGCCATAGGAGACATCAGGGTCCCAGAATACTGGGGGGCCTCTTGCCCCACACTCTTGGGCGTGGAATTTTTTAAGCAATAGGTGAGTCTTCTTCATTGATATTTGTGCCTTTTCCTTATTTGATGAGGAGGATGTATATGTGCTTTTGCATTTCAATGAAGAGAATACAATGATATAATGTGAATGTATTTAATATATATAAAATTTTTTGCTCTACTTCAGATGCAATACTTGTTTTATGCCATGATGAAGAATGCGTAGCATTCGAAACGCGTCGGCTTTTCAGCTACAACTTACCTCCCAAATGGTGATGGTACCGTATGCCGGACAGTATCTGCATCATCTATGTTTTGTTTTGTATTATGTGTATTCATATAACTCTCGAGATATTTAATAATTTTGTACATGTTGTATTTATTTTTGTAATAAATTGTTATATTTTTTCATATATATTTTTGAAATTTCTATTATTCGTTGCCTACACAATCCCACTCCATGAGGTATTTTCGATTTATTTCTAGTACTATGGGATGATGGCAACCACATGCTATCATATGTGAGTTGGTTCTTTTTTCCTAAAATAGCCACTGATTACTGTTTAAATGTCACTGGCAGGGAAGAGATTAACACTAGGGGGCGATCAAGAGGTTAACTGTGTTCCCTAGGAGTGTTCTAACTGTAGGGGGGATGGAAATGATTAGGGGAGGAGACCGATCGAGGAACACACAATCTGTCTCCTCTCCCCTGAGAGAACCAGGATTTGTGTTTTTTTTTTAACAAGAAAAGGATTTGTATGTTTACACGCGCATCGGCTCTGGGGACATGCGGTGGCTTGCGCACCTGCTTTGACATCTTAAAGGAGCGACGTATAGCTATGTCGACTTGCGCAGCTGTGCCAACCTGCCACAGTATAACTGCGGCAGCTGGTTGGCCAGCTGTTAAACAAATATAAAGAAACAAACTATGTATGTAGTGATAATATATAGATAGATAGATAATAGTATATTTTACCTTAATTATTATTCAATAAATATGTAAGCCAGAAACTACACATATACAGTATAAGCTGAATATTGCGTTAGATCCAGTGTTAATTTTGATGTCAAATTTCAATTCAGTTTTACTCATAGTTTTTTGACTAAAATGCCATTTTAGTTTTAGTCGTATTTTAGTCTACTAAAATACACTGAAGATTTTATTTCGACTAAAACTATTCAGATGACTAAAATACATCTTACTCGACTACAATCAAATGGGATTAGTTAAATTGCAAAGCATTATTTTCTCTAGAATTTCCAATCTCATATACTCCTGGGTTAAAAATCTAATAACATGTTATTATTTATGGTATTAGGGTTTGGACATGCAATATAGACATAGTTAGTTTTAAAGTTAAATTTTGATTTGGTTTTAGTCATAGTCCTTTGATTAAAATGCCATTTAAATTTTTGTCGTATTTTAGTCATCTGAATTGTTTTCGTTTTAGTCAACTAAAATAGTGTTAATTTAGTTAACAAAATTAACAGTGTTTATGTCAAAGAAAAACAATAAAAAGTCATACAAAAGCAATACATTTGCTTTATCCAAGCCAAAGTCTTGAGTTGCTGAGCTCTGGTTATTATGTACCTGCAATTTCTTTAGCTGCTGCAGTTGGTTTCTCAGCTCACTGGCATTGTGCTGAAGGTCATGGAGATGAAGCTGCATGTGAAGGCGAGTGATTGCTTTACTCTGGTCTGCAGGGGTGGAAGAAGATCCCGAAGTGGACAGAGGGGTACCAGCATTTTGATATCCAGAGGCTTGAAGTAACAAATAACAGATGTGTTAAAAATAAGTGCATCATCACAGAACAAAAAATAAACACATAAATAATAGAGCAACAATATATCACCATTATACAATAAAGAAACTCATCTTGATATTGCAGAATATACTGTATATGATTGTTTCCAAATGCTTACATTGACAAATACTATTATAAAAATTATAATAGTATCAAAATAGTTTTATAATATTTACTGGATAATCAGGCAAATTAGGTATGGCACAATACTTTCCAGTTTTACACCTAAAAGAACAGTCATGATATATGAAAAACCATCCAACGCATTACTTATGAAAAAAAAAAATGATTTTGCTGTTTTAGGGCCCTTTCACATGGACGCGTCCGTGTACGGGCTCCGCTTTGCTCAGCAGGGATCGCTCCATTGATCCCCGCTGAGCAGGCAGATGACAGGTCTGTCTCTGCACATTGTGCAGGGACCGACCTGTCAGAGCACCGCTCTCCTCTATGGAGGATCGGATGAAGACGGACTGTAGAGTCCGTTTTCATCCAATCTGCCAGACAGATCGGACCACTACCCTTTATGTTGAATAGATAAGGAGAAAATGAACCGGGGAAAAAAACAAAAAACTGTAGATCCTAAACCTAAGGTCCCTTTCACTTCTTGCAAATGCGTCCAAACAGAATTAACCTGCTCAGTGTGAGATCTCTCCACAGATCCCCGCAGAGCAGGCAGATGACAGAATGTCCGTTTCGATCCGATCTGCTGGACGGGTGGCAAACATATCACAATGCGTCTATTTTTAGCGGATTTTGGCAGATCCGATGCCTGGCGGGTGTCAGCGAACACGTCTGCTGACATCCGCAGCCCCATATGGGTGGCCCAAACCGGTCGGCCTGAAAAACTGACAGGCGGACCCGATTGATCTGCTGGTGTAAAAGGGGCCTAAATTGGATGGTCCATTAAGAGTTAAACAAACAACAGCCAGAAAACCAAAACACCGTGGGCCAGATTCAGAAAGAAGATACGACGGCGTATCTCCTGATACGCCGTCGTATCTCTGAGTCCGGCCGTCGTATCTATGCGCCTGATTCATAGAATCAGGTTACGCATAGATATGCCTAAGATCCGACAGGTGTAAGTGACTTACACCGTCGGATCTTAGGCTGCAATTCCAGGCCGGCCACTAGGTGGCGCTTCCATGTCTTTTACGAGTCAAATATGCAAATGAGCATTTACGCCGATTCAGAAATGAACGACCGCCCGGCGCTTTTTTTTACGTCGTTTGCGTTCGGCTTTTACCGGCGGAAAGTTACCCCTGCTATAGCAGGGGTAAGTGTGGCGTATCCTATGTTAAGTATAGCCGTCGTTCCCGCGCCGAGTTTTTAATTTTTTACGTCGTTTGCGTAAGTCGTTCACGAATACGGCCGGACGTAATTTACGTTAATGTCGAAACCAATGACGTCCTTGCGACATCATTTGGAGTAATGCATGCTGGGAAAATTTGCGGACAGCGCATGCGCTGTTGGATCGGCGCGGGGATGCGCCCGATTTAAATAGTACACTCCCCCTAGCCGCGGAATTTGAATTCCGCCGGGGGATTTACGATACGCCGCCGCAACTTTAGAGGCAAGTGCTTTCTGAATAAAGCACTTGCCTCAAAAAATAGCGGCGGTGTAACGTAAACGTAACGTAAATCAGATCAGATCCGCTAACCTATCTGAATCTAGCCCATAAACTGTAAGCCAAAGCCTGGCACTTAATTTTTTTTAACCAGTCAATATTTTGCCAATGATTCCTTCATTCTTAAAGCAGAACTATACTCACTTCTCCAGCAATCCAATAACCACAAGCTCCCTTGCCAGTGCCAAGATCTTGCTGACGTCTTCAGGGTTCAGGATCACTGCCTATCTTGACTGGCCTAGTCGGGTGACAATTCCCGTGCATGTGTACAGGAGTTGGTTCATTCTAGCACCCACCCAGAGGTTGATCACATCAGCAAGGATTGCTTCCGTGCTTGCTGTGGTCAGTTTGTATAAGTAAATGAGAGACACAGATTTGTATTTGCATTCAAAGGAACAAACTAATACACAAGAGGCTGCTATTTGTGAGAGAAATATACCTTAAAGGATAAGTTCATCTTTTTGGCAGAATTTCAGTTTTCACGATAGAGTTTTCCAATGCCATTTATGGCCCAGCCATCCCAACATGCTTTTCGCTCACTTGCCTTACCCACAGGATGTTTAGAATCTTGTCAGTTTATTTGAATTTTTGAAAGGATTTTCAGATTTCATCACTTCCCGTAGAAGGTCTCTCAGCTTTCACTTCCTGTTAGGTCATCTCCCAGAAGCCTTCACTTCCTTGTTGCATCACAGAAGAGGGTGTGATCACCACTCTGGACCACACCTCCCTCATTACAATACCACCTTCCACCCACTTTCTTTACAATATTATTTTACAATCTCCTTTGGATCTCCCATCAGCTATGTAGTACAAGGGCTTGTCTGATTTGATACAAATGGATTGTTCAGGTGTGCCATCCTATTCCATAGTTCTAGTAAATCTAAAGAAAATTGTACAGAGATTGAAGAATCAGATTGCATAGTGTATCGTCATCTTTACACAAGTACATAGGATGGAGTGAAAGGAGACACTCAGTTGGCAGGCCCGCTCACATCTCCAGGTAGTGAAAACTCACATTCCAGCATGTTTGTTTTGGGTGTTTTTGAGCGTTTTCACTCGGCAAGCATAGGGCAGTTCATTCACTTGATTGGGCTGCCTTACACACAACAATCGTCCCAGGGAAGCTCCAGAACTTAATTTTTGTGAAGCATGCTACGTTTCCCGCAGTTATTTTTGCATTTGCTGCATTTGGGCAGCCCTTAACTGCTTGCCAACCAGCCGCCGCAGTTATACGGCGGCAGGTTGGCTCTGCTGGGCGAGAGCAATGTATGAAAAGCGATCAGTCGTTTCCCCTAGTGAGGCCACCCCCTACAGTTAGAACACACCCAGGGAACATACTTAACCCCTTCCCCGCCCCCTAGTGTTAACCCCTTCCCTGCCAGTGGCATTTTTATAGTAATCAATGCATTTTTATAGCACTGATGGCTATAAAAATGCCAATGGTCCCAAAAATGTGTCAAAAGTGTCCGAAGTGTCCGCCATAATGTGGCAGAAAAATAAATAAAATGCCATAAAACTACCCCCTATTTTGTAAACGCTATAACTTTTGCGCAAACCAATCAATAAACGTTTATTGCGATTTTTTTTTACGAAAAATATGTAGAAGAATACGTATCGGCCTAAACTAAGGAAAAACATTTTTTTTATATATTTTTGGGGGATATTTATTATGGTAAAAAATATTCATTATTTTCACAATTGTCGCTCTATTTTTGTTTATAGCACAAAAACGAAATACCGCAGAGGTGATCAAATACCACCTAAAGAAAGCTCTATTTGTGATAAAAAAATTACGCCAATTTTGTATGGGAGCCACGTTGCACGACCGCGCAATTGTCAGTTAAAGCAACGCAGTGCCGAATTGCAAAAAGTGCTCTGGTCTTTGACCAGCAATATGGTCCGGGGCTTAAGTGGTTAACATGTAATGACAACTCAAGCACGATGCACATTTGCAGCATTGCTGAAACACATGGCAAAATGCAAATTATTTGTGTGGTTTGCCATGCCTTTGGAAACACACAGATGTGAATGGAGTCTCATTGTTCTAGTGTAAACACACCAATTTTACTTTCAGGCCCCATTGACACCTAGAGTAGTGAGAGTACATGTTTTTTGGCTTGTTTTTCCAGTGACACACAAAGGGCAGACCACTGACTTCAATGGGCTGCACTACATGTGGCAAAGTAGCTCAGGGCACATTTGAGCAAATTTTTTACTGCATTCATCACCTGTTTTTTCATGTGGCAAAATGTGCGCTTGCTTTTGTGTTTGGTGTGTGGTTAATAAATGAATAAAGCGCAACACTTTACACTATACATTCTGATTGTACAATCTCAAATTCACCAAAACTATATAATAGGAGGACACACCATCCACACCACAATCACCCTGTATCTAATCAGGCAGGCCTTTGCACTATATCAGGGGTGACCTGTGGGCTGCATGTGGCCCCAGGGAGTTTAGGATGCAGCCTGAAGGAACGCTGGGAAGCCAGGCACAAGTGCAGAAATGCCAGGGATGCTGAGAAAATATGGTTAATAGGAGAAGGGTGTGCTAATGAGGTCAGCTGGTAAACTCCTTCCTGTGTCTTACTGGTTTATCTACCCATGTCTAATACAGCAATGGAGAAGGTAAGGTCTTGTTCTCAAAATGAAAGAAATCTTGTCGTTTTCCTCTAACTGAAGTACATAATACTGCATATTAATACATAGGGGAGCAGGATTTTAGAAAAAAGAAAAGAAAAATGTGAAAACTTAGCCTAAGCACATAGGGCCGGATCCACGTACAGCGGGCGCAACTTAATTTTTGGGATTTAAGTTGCACCGCCGCAAAATTTCTACCTAAGTGCCCGATCCACAAAGCACTTACCTAGAAATTTTCAGCGGTGTAACTTAAATCCGTCCGACCCAATCTAATGGGGCGAGTCCCATTTAAATTAGGGGCGCTCCCGCGCCGGACGTACTGCGCATGCTCCCGACGCGATTTTACCAACGTGCTTTGCGCGAAGTTATGTTGCGCCGAGTTTTGTGAATCGCGCCGGGTAAAAAAAATTGCGTCGGGAAAAAAAAAAGATGCGGCGGAAAAACAAAAATTTGACAGCGTCGCGGGAAAGAAGGGTCTGCTTTTACATGGTGTACTAACTTTACACTTTGTAAAAGCAGCCCTAATTTTGCGTTTGCAAACTAACAACTTACGGAGACTTCACGAAGGGATCTCTGTAAGTGCTAATTTGCATACCCGACGTGGAATTTCGACGAGAAATGCCCCCAGCGGCGGCCGAGGTACTGCATCCTAAGATCCGACAGTGTAAAACTAATAAACCTGCCGGATCTTAGGAATATCTATGCGTAACTGATTCTGTGAATCAGTCGCATAGATAGAAACAGGGATACGACGGCGTATCAGTAGATACGCCTGCGTATCCCTTTTGTGGATCTGGCCCATACTGTACATGCTGCAATAAACTTCAAGGTAATATACACTTTAGTATCATGTAACCATTTACAGGAAAAATCATGAGACAATAGATAACAAAACAGTCACAAGTGTACCTACTTGTTTTGTCCCCACTGGCTGACTCGGTTTTCTCACTACAAAAGAGGCATAATATAAGAGTGTATAGCAGAACATAGAAAATGTGACAACATCATAGTTTGCTTCTCCCACATTACCACTCACACATCTAAAGTAAATAAGTCAGGATTTTTATGTCACCTTAGGGACAATTCTAGAAGCAAACCATGCCTCCTGTTCTTTTTATTCAGTAATTTTTAGATCAAAAAAGTGCCAATACTGGGCACTTTCACCCCCTTTCTTCCCAGACCAATTTTCAGCTTTCAGCGCTCTCGCACTTTCAATAACAATTGCGCGGTCATGCTACACTTTACCCAAATTAAATTGTTATCATTTTGTTCACACAAATAGAGCTTTCTTTTGGTGGTATTTATTCACGACTCTGTTTATTATTTTTTGCAATAAAAGCGAAAAAAGAGCAGAAATTTGGAAAAAAAAACATTATTTTTTCTATTTTAAAAGAAATCCATTAAAATCTAATTTTGTCATAAATTTAAGCCAAAATGTATTCTGTTACACGTCGTTGTTAAAAAAAATCCTGTTAACTATATAATAATTGGTTTGTGTGATCACAGACAAATGTATGCAGATGATAATTGGGACATGTGATTTTACTGTTACATATGTAGGGGACAGGTGTTTTTACTGTGTGGGGACATGTGTTTTGGGGACACTATTTTGGGGACTTGTATGTTTACATTGTGTGGGGACAATAGGCTGGTGATCAGTGTGTAAAAAACAGCTCATACTCACCGATCATTGGCCGGCTGCAGCTATCTGCTCTCTTCTCCTCACTGACAACTTTCGTGTGAGGAGAGGAGAGCCGATCGCCTAGCAACCGGCTCTCTATTTACATCACATGACGGCTGTGATTGGACACGGCCATCATGTGATCAGGAGGGCCAATCACAGAGTCCTCCTGCCGATCCAGATGACACGAGCGCATCGGGATCACGCACGTGCTATGCCCCTCCTTTTGAGGGACGTTCCCAAATGTCCACTCAGAAGGAGGAAACGCCCACCCGGCTGGTACAGTGGCCAGGTGGGAAGTAGTTAAGGAATACATGGTTTCTACTGACGAAATTTTGCTTTGCTTTGCATCTACGTAAAATATTATTATAGTAAAATTCTATTTCCTGACTGAAAATACAGAACAATACAAGTACAATACAGGACACAGGCTCTTAATCATTTACAATGTGGCCCCACTGGGCTTTGATCCGTGGGGCCGCAAATTTGCATATCGGTGCACTCCCAGCACAGAGACTGGGGTCTCAAAGAGAGTCCCGGGCCCCGTTCTAACGATCGGGACCCGGAACGTCAGATTCCCGGTAACCTGATCGCTGTGATAGCCACCATCACAGTGATCAGTCACTGTAAATGCCCGCCCCCTGTCTTTTCTGTCTCTGTGAATGGACTACACAGATATTTTGGGCCAGATTCTCGTAGGAGCGTGTATCTTTGCGGCGGTGTAACGTATCCGATTTACGTTACGCCTCTGCAACTTAGACGGGCAAGTGCTGTATTCTCAAAGCACTTGCTCCGTAAGTTGCGGCGGCGTAGCGTAAATCGGCCGGCGTAAGCCCGCCTAATTCAAATTTGGATCAGGGGAGCGTGTTTTATGTAAATGTACTGTGACCCGACGTGATTGACGTTTTTCCCGAACGACGCATGCGCCGTCCGTGGAATTTCCCAGTGTGTATTACTCCAAAGTACGCCGCAAGGACATCATTGGTTTCGACGTTAACGTAAATGACGTCCAGCCCCATTCACGGACGACTTACGCAAACGACGTAACTTTTTCAAATTTCGACATGGGAACGACGGCCGTACTTAACATTGGTACGCCGCACTTACGCCACCATAAAGCAGGGGTAACTATACGCTGGGAAAAGCCTAACGTAAACGGCGTAACTTTACTGCGTCGGCCGGGCGTACGTTCGAGAATTCGGGTATCTAGCTAATTTGCATACTCGACGCGGAATTCGACGTAAGCGCCACCTAGCGGCCAGCGTAAATATGCAGTTACGATCCGACGGTGTAACACAGTTACGCCAGTCGGATCTACGGGAAATCTATGCGTAACTGATTCTAAGAATCAGGCGCATAGATACGACCACGCAACGCAGAGATACGACGGCGTATCTGGAGATACGCCGTCGTATCTCCACTGAGAACCTGGGCCACTGTATCTTTCTCTGTCCTTGCAGACGGATGTCTATTGTTATATTCAGATGCACGATTAAGAATCCCAGGGAAGATTGTGGCATTGTTTGATCACCTCACCCTTTTGAAGAGGACAGTTCCTATTTATTTAAAGAACACGATTTTCCTTCCATTTTTTCTTATAGAACTCACTGGAGATTTTTTGTCAGGATTTTTTGTCACCATTTATATGATATCACCATTTATTAATTTTTGATCTATTTATTGATTTATTTATTTTTTGTGGATATTTTTTGTTGATATTTTTTGTGGACACCTACCTCAGTAGTTCTTTCAACTACAGTTTGGAGCGCTTATCACAATTTTTTTGCATCTGTCCTTGCAGAGATCGGAAAAAAAAAAAAAAGAAAAAAAAAAAACACTTACCGACCGCGCCATAGCCGAATGATGGCTACAGTGCGGCTCGAAAAACTCTGGGAGGGCGTACATTGACGTCCTCCCAGAATAACGCACCCCTGGGGCGCACACAGGAGTGCCCTTGACCACCAGGTCCAGAGGACCCAGCGCATCACGGTAAATGGCCGCTGACAGCCGCCGTTTACCACGTGATCGCTCCGTCAAATGATGCCGGTTCCTCTCTCCCCTCTCTGTACAGATCGGTACAGTGTGAGAGGAGAGGGGGAGAGATCAGTGGCAGCAGTGCTGTGGGCTGGATCTGTAGTGCCCACAGCGCTGCTCTGTGACAATTGCAGTCACATCCAGCCATCCCTGCATACCCAGTACTCAGCCATCCCTGCATACCCAGTACTCAGCCACCCCTGCACACCCAGTACTCAGCCACCCCTGTACACCCAGTACTCAGCCACCCCTGCACACCCAGTACTCAGCCACCCCTGCACACCCAGTACTCAGCCACCCCTGCACACTCAGTACTCAGCCACCCCTGTATACCCAGTACTCTGCCACCCCCCCCCATACCCAGTACTCTGCCACCCCCCCCCCCATACCCAGTACTCAGCCTTCCCTCCATACCCAGTACTCAGCCACCCCTCCCTACCCAGTACTCAGCCATCCCTCCCTACCCAGTACTCAGCCATCCCTCCCTACCCAGTACTCAGCCATCCCTCCCTACCCAGTACTCAGCCATCCCTCCCTACCCAGTACTCAGCCATCCCTCCATACCCAGTACTCAGCCATCCCTCCATACCCAGTACTCAACCATCCCTCCATGCTCAGCCATACTCAGTGATACCCTGCCATACTCTTCCATACTCAGCGATACCCAGCCATGCTCGGTGATATTCAGCTGTACCCAGCCATACCCAGCCCTACTCTGCAATACCCAGCCCTACTCTACCATACTCTGCAATACCCAGCCATACTCGGTGATACCCAGCCATACTCGGTGATACCCAGCCATACTCGGTGATACCCAGCCATACTCGGCGATACCCAGCCATACTTGGCGATACCCAGCCATACTCGGTGATACCCGGCCGTACTCGGCGATACCCGGCCGTACTCGGCGATACCCGGCCGTACTCGGCCTTTCTATGTGGCCAGGCTGTGGAAAAGTCTCCCGCATGTGGTATCGCCGTACTCAGGAGGAGTAGGAGAATCTATTTTGGTATGTACATGCTATGTGTTAGAAATATTGTATGAATTGACAACTTTGTTTAAAAAAAAAAAAAAAAAATATGTGTTTTCATTTTATTTCTACATTTTCCAAAAACTTTTAGAAAAAAATGACATGTTCAAAAGACTCACTATGCCGCATAGATTATACGTTGGGGTGTTTTATTTCCAAAATGGGGTAACTTTTGGGGCGTTTCCATTGTCCTGTTGCTCGGGAGTAATAGCAGAATGTGTTTTGGGGTGTAATTTGTGGTATGCACATGCTGTGTCTGAGAAATAACCTGCTAATATGACAATTTTGTGATTTTTTTTTTTAAATAAAAACAAAATCTTGACTTTGCAAAGAATTGTGGAAAAAAATTATAACTTAAAAAAAAATCACAATGCCTCTTACTAAATACCTTGGAATGTCTACTTTTTAAAAAGAAGCCTGGAAATATACCTGGTAGAAACATGTGAACACAAGCCCGAGTGGCAGCCTTTGAAATCTGTAAAGTTTAGATGCTCAAAAGCACATGCACTAACAGATCTGGTACAGTGTTCTTTAAAAAAAGGTGTAAACCCTATTCTTCAGACTAAAGGCCTTAATAATAATAATTTGTCTGACCCACCTAGCATTGGTAGAGTGGAACCATAAGCGAGCAAAGAGGGAATCCAAATGTGTAAAGGATGCAGAAGCTAAACGGTACACCACAACCAAACTTGACATTTTTTTTAGGATGTTTTAGATCAGGACATAAAGAGAAAGACTGGTTAATGTTACATAGTTGGTAAGGTTGAATAAAGACATCATCAACCTGTACTACCGTGTTTCTCCGAAAATAAGACCGGGTCTTATATTAATTTTTGCTACAAAAAACACACTAGGGCTTATTTTCGGGGTAGGGCTTATTTATTTACTGTATTAATATTGTATACGTTGTACAGGACGCCGTGGCTGGGTCCTGGAAGGACGGTATATTTCCCCTCTGTTTGGACTGTGGTGCCTTTAAGGGTACAGAAAGGGTTAACACACCTGTCTAAGGAAGTAGTTTAAAGCAGACAGGAAGCTGCAGGTGAGGGAGAAGCAGTGTAGGAGAGTCCAATGCATGGTGAATGGTGGACAAGGAAAGCTGTGGAAGCTATGAAAAGCTGTGAAAAGCTGTGAAAGGACTTGGCAGTGTCCTGCCTAAAAACCTGCTACTGAAGGACTTACCTGGAAGGACTGTTTAACTGCGATAGCAGTTCTGAGCTGTACAAGTCGGTGAGACTGTTATTTCTTCCGTTTTTACTGCTGCTAAGCCATTTAAGTTAATAAACCTCAGTTTTGATTTAAGAAGCCTGTGTCCTGCGATCAAGCTGGTCCCCCAAACATTACACTGGTGCTCGAATGCGGGCAGGACAGAATAACAGGCATAAGAAGAAAAAAACAAAAACAAAAAAAAAAAAAGTTTTTTTTTCCTTTTGCATTGGACTTTATATTGAACTGACATTTAAAGGGACAGTACATTGAATTTATGTCCTGGGTTAAAGCTGCACAAACATTGAAAGTTGAAGCAATGGAGGAGCTAATTAAACAGCTGACCCTGGCTAACATACAAGCGCAAACTTACCACAAAGAGGCGCTGGCTCTGCAGCAAGAAAATACTCGCCTGTTGTTGGCCCAGTTAGCAGCCCAGCAAGGGGTTATGCAGGCTCAGATGACTGCCTTAAAGGAAGCGGTGCAGCAGCTGTCTCAGGTTCAGGAGCCAGCGGCTGTTGCCCCTGGCAACCAGGTGACTGTGAGGGCAAGCCATTTTCTACAGAAATTGTCCCTGAGCGATGATGTAGAGGCATTTCTTGCTACGTTTGAGAGGACAGCGGAGAGAGAAGGATGGTCTCAGGACCAGTGGGCCGGCCTCATAGCTCCTTTTCTCACTGGAGATCCTCAAAAAGCCTACTTTGACCTGCCACCAGATGATGCTAAAGACTATCAAAAGCTAAAGGCAGAAATTCTGGCTCGTCTGGGGGTGACTACGGCCGTTCGGGCCCAACGTGTACACCAATGGAAATATCGTCCAGATCGGCCACCCCGGTCTCAAATGCATGACCTGGTGCAACTAGTAAAAAAATGGCTGCAGCCTGAGGTGTTGTCTGGCCCCCAAATCGTGGAGCGGGTCGTGCTGGACCGATACCTGAGGTCCCTGCCAGATGACCTCCAACGGTGGGTCAGCCATGGAGACCCCAAAACAGCAAACCTCCTTGTTGAGATGGTGGAAAGATATACAGTGGTGGAGGACCTGCTCGGACCTACCAAGCGCATAGGGCCTAGTCTGCCACGGCCTGTTCGACCAACTGCTGCCCTTCGAAAGGATGTTCCAAGGAGCCCTGGGACAAACACCCCGGAAGGCCAAGAGTCACCTCCTCAGCGTTCTGTTCCTGTTCGGAGAGGAGGGGATGTACAATGTTGGCGATGTCATTCCTGGGGTCATACCCGGGCACACTGCCCACTGCAAGAGGAGCCCATGGAATGCGGGGTTCTTCGGAGGGGGTCCTTTTGTGCCCGTAAAGTGTGCACCACACACCTCGACCTGGATGAGGAAAAGTTTGAGTGTGAAGTCCAAGTGAACCACCTCCCTGCCCGGGCTTTGTTGGACTCTGGAAGCATGGTAACCCTGGTTCATCCTAGAGTGATTGGGAAGATCGGTCCGGTAAGAAAAACTTTACGGGTGGTATGCATTCACGGGGACACTAGAGAGTACCCGCTCATCACGTTGTCTATCTCCTCAGCATGTGGCACTGTTATTTAAGAGGTGGGGGTGGTAAAGAACTTGGTGCATGATGTTATAATAGGACGAGACTGTCCATTGTTTACAAAACTGTGGGAACAAGGAGAACAATTCAGAGACTGGGGAGAAACTAGCCCCCCTGTTCCTGCTGCTGAGAGGGATAACCCTGAACTGCCAAACGTTAATGTGGACCCAGATGAGGAAAATGCTGGGGGAAGAGGATGAGGAAGTGGCCTCTACCCCTGCGTTGCCAGATTTGGGTGTTCCCCAGGGGGCATTTGGGACTGCTCAGATGCAGGACCCCACTTTGGCCCATGCACAAGTTGTAGTAGTAAATGGGGTTCCCCAAGAGCCAGGTGCGAATGAGAGGTGGCCACACTTTGCAATATATAATGAATTGCTGTATCGGGTTACCAAGGAGAGAGAAAATGTGGTAGAGCAATTGTTGGTACCCCAACAATATAGACTAAAGGTTCTGGACCTGGCCCATGACGATGTGTTAGGGGGACACCTGGGAGTTGAAAAAACGGAGGCACGGATCACCGACCAGTTTTACTGGCCAGGTCTGAAAGCAGAGGTAAAGAGATACTGTGCCTCTTGTCCCACCTGTCAGTTGACCGCTCCGGTGACTCATTTTCGGAGCCCTTTGGTCCCTCTGCCCATAATTGAGGTCCCATTCCAGAGGATAGCCATGGATATAGTGGGTCCCTTGGTAAAGTCAGCTCGAGGTCACTCCTACATATTGGTGATTCTTGACTATGCCACCCGATATCCTGAGGCGCTACCCCTGCGGAATACCTCCTCAAAGGCCATTGCCCGGGAATTATTCCAGATGTTTACACGGACGGGTTTCCCCAAGGAAATACTCACAGACCAGGGTACCCCGTTTATGTCAAGGGTTATGGCCGATGTGTGCAAGCTGTTCCGGATTAAACAGCTACGCACATCGGTCTACCATCCCCAAACGGATGGGTTGGTGGAACGCTTTAATAAGACCCTTAAGTCTATGCTCAAGAAAGTGGTACAAAGGGATGGGAAAGATTGGGACTGCCTGTTACCAGCTCTCCTGTTTGCTATCCGGGAAGTGCCCCAGGCCTCCACGGGGTTTTCGCCCTTTGAGTTGGTATATGGGCGGAGACCTCGCGGACTTCTTGACGTGGTTAAAGAGGAATGGGAAAGTGAACCTGTTCAGCATAAGAGTGTCCTGGAATATGTCTCCCAAATGCAGGAAAGGATCCAAACCGTGATGCCGCTAGTCAAAGAGCATTTGCAAAAGGCCCAGGAGGCTCAACGACGGGTCTATAACAGGGCTGCTAAAATAAGGCACTTCCAAGTGGGGGATCGAGTAGCGGTGCTAATTCCCACTGTGGAAAGTAAGTTCTTAGCCAGGTGGCAAGGACCCTTTGAGGTTGTGGAAAAAGTGAAAGAGGTCAATTATAGAGTCCACCAGCCAGGCAAGAGGAAATCGTATCAGATATATCATGTCAACTTGTTAAAGCCCTGGACAGACAGGGAACCAGTGACCTCCCTGGCTAGTGCAAGACTTGAGCCACAGGTTGGGGTGGAGAGTGTCCAAGTAGCAAATACCCTATCTAAATACCAAAGTCAGCAGGCAAAGGAGTTCTTGCAGAGAAATAAAGAGAAGTTTTCAGACTTGCCAGGGCTAACTAGTATCATAGAGCATGATATTATCACGGAACCTGGAGTCAAAGTTTTTGTCAGGCCCTACCGCATCCCAGAGGCTCAAAGGAAGGCCGTTTCAGAGGAAGTAAAGAAGATGCTAGACCTGGAGATCATTGAGGAATCGCAGAGTGAGTGGTCGAGCCCGATTGTGTTGGTACCAAAGCCCAACGGGACTCTGCGATTCTGCAATGATTTCCGGAAACTTAATGAGGTTTCACGGTTTGATGCCTACCCCATGCCCCGGGTAGATGAACTTATTGAGAGACTAGGTCCAGCCAGGTATATCACAACATTAGACCTTACCAAAGGGGTATTGGCAAATCCCATTAACTAGAGCTGCTAAGGAGAAAACTGCTTTTTCTACCCCAGAGGGGAGTTTTCAGTACAAACGAATGCCTTTTGGACTGCAAACTGCTCCAGCCACGTTCCAGCGAGCAATGGATAGGATTTTACGACCTCATCGAGAGTATGCCTCAGTGTACTTGGACGACATAGTCATTTTTAGCAGAGACTGGGAGTCACACTTGCCCAAAGTCCAGGCAGTACTGGACTCTCTCTGGAAGGAGGGGTTTACAATAAACCCTGAAAAATGTGCTTTGGGAATGGAGGAGGTGAAATACCTGGGCTATATCGTGGGTAGAGGGGTGGTGAAACCTCAGGTCAGCAAGGTAGAGGCTATAAAGAGTTGGCCCCGCCCCCTCACAAAAAAGCAGGTACGTGCATTCCTGGGCATGGTGGGATACTACAGGAGGTTCGTACCCAACTTTGCCACATTGGCGGTTCCATTGACCGATCTGACTAAGGGTCGGAAATCGGTCATGGTCGAGTGGAATGCAGACGCTGAGAAGGCTTTTTTGGAGCTCAAGTCAGCACTGTGCCAACACCCTGTCTTGATAGCGCCCAATTTTTCAGAAGAGTTTGTTGTCCAAACTGATGCTTCCGATGTAGGATTGGGAGCTGTATTGTCACAGGTTGTTTGTGGTGAGGAACACCCAGTAGTCTTCCTCAGTAGAAAGTTGACACCAGCAGAGAAAAACTACGCTATAATTGAAAGAGAGTGTCTGGCCATTAAGTGGGCTCTGGAGTCCCTCAGGTATTACCTCTTGGGGAGGAAGTTTAGGCTCATTTCTGATCATGCCCCTTTAACATGGATGAGGCAGGGTAAAGGGACTAATGCCAGGATTACACGTTGGTTCCTGGCGCTCCAAGAATTTAGGTTTGTAGTGGAGCATAGGCCCGGGAGACTGCATCAAAATGCAGATGCCCTCTCCAGAGTCCATTGTTTGAGCTCCACTGTTGCCTCCACCTCCTTGGCGTTGGGGCACAGGGGGGGATATGTACAGGACGCCGTGGCTGGGTCCTGGAAGGACGGTATATTTCCCCTCTGTTTGGACTGTGGTGCCTTTAAGGGTACGAAAAGGGTTAACACACCTGTCTAAGGAAGTAGTTTAAAGCAGACAGGAAGCTGCAGGTGAGGGAGAAGGAGTGTAGGAGAGTCCAATGCATGGTGAATGGTGGACAAGGAAAGCTGTGGAAGCTATGAAAAGCTGTGAAAAGCTGTGAAAGGACTTGGCAGTGTCCTGCCTAAAAACCTGCTACTGAAGGACTTACCTGGAAGGACTGTTTAACTGCGATAGCAGTTCTGAGCTGTACAAGTCGGTGAGACTGTTATTTCTTTTGTTTTTCCTGCTGCTAAGCCATTTAAGTTAATAAACCTCAGTTTTGATTTAAGAAGCCTGTGTCCTGCGATCAAGCTGGTCCCCCAAACATTACAACGTATAAAGTGTGCAATAAGTCTCAAGTCTGTCTGGCTGACAGTCTTAAAGGTGTTGTAACCCTTAAAATCATGTTCCTTTTTAAAAGCATGAAATAAATCAATAAAAAATCTTTATAAAAATGTCCTAGGTCTTCTCCTTCCCTGCCCCCCCCCCCTTCCCCCTCATTGTCATGTCAGGAGAAAGTATCTAAAGTACCTTATAACACCTTTGTAACAGCTCCCTCGTCTTCTCTGAGTCTGGGGAGAAAAGAGATGAGCCGAGAGTATCGCTGACATCAGTCTGCTCCATGATCTGAAGAGGGAGGGGCGGGCGACATCAGCATGGAGGAAATGGAAGAACCAAGATTCCCTCTGCCATCAGCGCGCTCCGTGAACTGAAGAGGGAGGGGCGGGCGACAGCAGGGAGGAAGGGAGGAAATAATAGAGCTGAGATCCCCTCTGCTGTCAGCCCGCTCTGTGAACTGAAGAGAGAGGGGCGGCCGACGTCATTCCCTCTGCCATCAGCGCGCTCCGTGAACTGAAGAGGGAGGGGCGGGCGACAGCAAGGAGGGGGGGAAAGAGAAGAGCCGAGATCCCCGCTGACATGATCTTGCTCCGTGCACAGAAGGAGCCGCAGATGTCAGCCGGGAGGAGAGTCAGTGATGGGTGTAAACGGGAGATTTTCAATACAGCAACAATCGGAGACACTGCCACAGTTATACAAAACCGATTATAGGATTTTTAATGAAATTTACTAGGTCTTATTTTCGGGGTAGGGCTTATATTGCAGCCCACCCCCATAATCCAGCTAGGGCTTATTTTCGGGGTAGGGTGTATTTTCGGGGAAACACGGTATATGTGTGCATTTAAGTCACTACCAATTTCCAATAATTACATACTGTAGCTGGTAAGGTTATAGGCAGAGACTGTGCTCAATATTATGGTGGCCTACAGGATAAGGCCACTAACTCAGGCTCTGCGCACAGGTGATAGCAGCAATAAATGTCACACTATGAATAAAAGTAAGACAAGGAAATATCCCTAATAGGTTCAACGGGTAGCTGTACCAGAGCCAAGAGAACCAGACCGAGAGCACAAGGGAAGATAAGTCAGCCATGCCCTAAACAAAAACCCTGGCCAAGGCCCAGATTTGTCCCTTGATTAATACGACCCACTGAGTTTCTTCTAGGATTAAAGTTCTTTGACTTGCATCACGAAAAAATAGGGCTTCCAGGTGCGATTAGGAGAGTAGGGATACTGAATCTGAAAGGCCCCTGTTCCTCAGGACCGTGGCTTCAACAGACATGTTGTTAGAGCCACCAACCAATAAGGATGCTAAAACACTATCCATGGTACAGAAGGTCCTGGCAATCGAAAAGGGTCCACAAAGCATCTGCCAGGAGTATGTCTGAATGTTACATCCTCCTGTGCCAATTTGGTGGTATAGGAATCATTGTAATGCCCTGGTCTCTTGCGGCGAATCAGCCTCAGAGGCAACGTTTATCTCAAAGCGGACCACCTGCTCTTGAAGAGGGTACTGTGGTTATGGTAGCTAGCTGCTACCATAACAACGGTATTCCTCTTCAAAGTAGCAACGTATTCCTGCGGTAAGTGGTTAAAGGAAGTTCTTTTCCACATTTTCACTGCTTTTATTGTTATGAAACCTTTCTGTATTTGGAGATTAAATTGCTTTTCCTCCAGACGCAAGGAGAATAACTCTACACCGAGTTCACTATATGGACCAACTATGTAATTACACATGTTGATCATATTCTTCCTTCAGGGCCAGACAAAGTGCATCATGGGCCTGGTGCTGTTAATTTTGGTGGGCTTTTGTTTCATTTCATTTATTCCTAAATAATTGTTGTTAAAATAAATAAATGATTAAAACAAATTAAATGAAATAGAGATGGGGTAAGGGCGGGTGAAAGAGAGCCCCCCCCCTCTCTTTCACCCGCCCTTACCCCATCTCTATTTGATTTAATTAGTTTTAATCATTTATTTATTTTAACAAAAATTCTTTAGGAATAAATGAGCGAAAGAGAGAGAGGGTGCCTCTGGGTAGCTTAAAGAGGAAGTAAACACTTGATCAAAAATTGTTCTTCTCCCTCTCCTGCAAATTAAAGACATAATATGCTAGTGTGCATGGCAGCATCGCATAATAGCACATTATGTAACACTTACAGTGAGGAAAATAAGTATTTGAACACCCTGTTATTTTGCAAGTTCTCCCACTTGGAAATCATGGAGGGGTCTGAAATTGTTATCGTAGGTGCATGTCCACTGTGAGAGACATAATCAAAAAAAAAATCCAGAAATCACAATGTATGATTTTTTTAACTATTTATTTGTATGATACAGCTGCAAATAAGTATTTGAACACCTGAGAAAATCAATGTTAATATTTGGTACAGTAGCCTTTGTTTGCAATTACAGAGGTCAAACGTTTCTTGAAGTTTTTTTTACCAGGTTTGCACACACTGGAGGAGGGATTTTGGCCCACTCCTCCACACAGATCTTCTCTAGATCAGTCAGGTTTCTGGGCTGTCGCTGAGAAACACGGAGTTTGAGCTCCCTCCAAAGATTCTCTATTGGGTTTAGGTCTGGAGACTGGCTAGGCCACGCCAGAACCTTGATATGCTTCTTACAGAGCCACTCCTTGGTTATCCTGGCTGTGTGCTTCGGGTCATTGTCATGTTGGAAGACCCAGCCTCGACCCATCTTCAAAGCTCTAACTGAGGGAAGGAGGTTGTTGCCCAAAATCTTGCAATACATGGCGCCGGTCATCCTCTCCTTAATACAGTGCAGTCGCCCTGTCCCATGTGCAGAAAAACCCCCCCAAAGCATGATGCTACCACCCCCATGCTTCACAGTAGGGATGGTGTTCTTGGGATGGTACTCATCATTCTTCTTCCTCCAAACACGGTTAGTGGAATTATGACCAAAAAGTTATATTTTGGTCTCATCTGACCACATGACTTTCTCCCATGACTCCTCTGGATCATCCAAATGGTCATTGGCAAACTTAAGACGGGCCTTGACATGTGCTGGTTTAAGCAGGGGAACCTTCCGTGCCATGCATGATTTCAAACCATGACGTCTTAGTGTATTACCAACAGTAACCTTGGAAACGGTGGTCCCAGCTCTTTTCAGGTCATTGACCAGCTCCTCCCGTGTAGTCCTGGGCTGATTTCTCACCTTTCTTAGGATCATTGAGACCCCACGAGGTGAGATTTTGCATGGAGCCCCAGTCCGAGGGAGATTGACAGTCATGTTTAGCTTCTTCCATTTTCTAATGATTGCTCCAACAGTGGACCTTTTTTCACCAAGCTGCTTGGCAATTTCCCCGTAGCCCTTTCCAGCCTTGTGGAGGTGTACAATTTTGTCTCTAGTGTCTTTGGACAGCTCTTTGGTCTTGGCCATGTTAGTAGTTGGATTCTTACTGATTGTATGGGGTGGACAGGTGTCTTTATGCAGCTAATGACCTCAAACAGGATAATAAATGGAGTGGAGGTGGACATTTTAAAGGCAGACTAACAGGTCTTTGAGGGTCAGAATTCTAGCTGATAGACAGGTGTTCAAATACTTATTTGCAGCTGTATCATACAAATAAATAGTTAAAAAATCATAAATTGTGATTTCTGGAATTTTTTTATTTTGATTATGTCTCTCACAGTGGATATGCACCTACGATGACAATTTCAGACCCCTCCATAATTTCCAAGTGGGAGAACTTGCAAAATAGCAGGGTGTTCAAATACTTATTTTCCTCACTGTATCTGCAAACGAAGCATGCGCAGTCCCGCTGCAGGCCGCATCCATCTACATGCTTCTTCCTTCGGGGACTGCGGACTCGGGCTCTGACTGGCGGGAGCCGCCGGTCACAGCACTCCCTACTGAAGAAAAGGCATGGGTGCTTTGCTTGTGTGTTCTCCTCTACATGCACTGTGTAATTCACTGATGGTACCCTCGGCCAATTAGAGTGTGTGGATCCTTCCTCACACTCATTCCACCAGCAAAAGACAAGCGTAGGGGCGGGAGTTAGGAGGAAATGGGCATTTTGTGAAAGCTGTGGGGATGGAACAAGAGTCAGCCTCTATGTTGTGCTACACTACACCTGTGTGGAACTCAGCTGGCACCCCGCAACTTACATAACAATACCGCCTGTTGCCCGCGATTTACATGCCACTACCGCCTGCCACCTGTGAGTTACATATCAATACCTCCCGCAATTTACACAACAATACCACCTGCCGCCCGCAATTTATATAACACCGCCTGCGGCTCACGATTTTTTATATAACAATACAGCCCGCAATTTACATATTAATCATGTACACGCACAGAGCAAACACCATTAATGACTCATTGGGCTGGTCCTATCTCAAGGTAGGGGCCTGGAGCTTCAGCTCCAATAGCCCCAGTGTTAATCTGGTCCTGTGCTTAATCTCTTCTCAAGAGAGAATTATATCAGTTCCCCTAATCTTTCCTTACAGTGGAGCTCCTCCAGGCTTTCTCCAACTTTGATTCCCCCAGCTGTATTCCTCCCTGGTATGTATGACGCATGCATATTTTTAGCCTTTCTTTTGGTGGTATTTAATCACCACTGGGCTTTTCTATTTTTGAAAAAAAAAAAAAAAAAAGCTATTTAAGTTTCTATTATAACATTTTGCAAATAAGTAATTTTTCTTCATAACTTTAGGCAAAAATGTATACTGCTACATATCTTTGGTAAATACAGTGCCTTGAAAAAGAATTCATACCCCTTAAAATTTTCCACATTCTGTCTCGTTACAAACAAAAACGTAAATGAAAAGCGTGGCATGCATTTGTATTCAGTCCCCTTTACTCCGATATCCCTGACTAAAATCTAGTGGAACCAATTGCCTTCAGAAGTCACCCAATTAGTACATATAGTCCATCTGTGTGTAATTTAATCTCAGTATAAATACAGCGGTTCTGTGAGGCCCTCAGAGATCTGTTAGAGAACCTTGGTAAACAAACCACATCATGAAGGCAAAAGAAACACACCAGACAGGTCAGGGATAAAGTTGTGGAGAAGTTTAAAGCAGGGTTAGGTTACTTTTCTTCAGAAGGGACAGGAAAGCTGGTCAGAGTTGATGGGAAGATGGATGGAGCCAAATACAGGGCAACCTTACAAGAAAACCTGTTAGAGTCTGCAAAAGACTTGAGACTGAGGCAGAGGTTTACCTTCCAGCAGGACAACGACCCCAAACATACAGCCAGAGCTACAATGGAATGGTTTAGATCAAAGCATATTCAGGTGTTAGAATAGCCCAGTCAAAATCCAGACCCAAATCCAATTGAGAATCTGTAACAAGACTTGAAAATTGGTGTTCACAGATGCTCTCCATCCAATCTGACAGACCTTGAGCTATTTTGCAGGGAAGAATAGGAAACGTTTCACTTTTTAGATGTGCAAAGCTGGTAGAGACATCCCAAAAAAGACTTGCAGCTGTAATTGCAGCAACAGGTGGTTCTACAAAGTATTGACTCAAGGGGGCTGAATACAAATGCATGCCACAATTTTCAGTTATTTGTAAAAAAAAAATGAAAACCATTTATAATTTTCCTTCCACTTCACAAATGTGCCACTTTGTGTTGGTCTATCACAAAAACATCCCAATACAATACATTTAAGTTTTTGGTGTATGAATACTTTTTCAAGGCACTGTATAACCCAAATTAGTGTATATTATTTAGTCTGTGTAAAAGTTAGAGAGTCTACAAACTATGCCACATATTATTGAAAATTGATCACACCTGATGTACTGCCTATTACTTAAGGCCCTGAAATGTCATGACAGTACTGTCATGGTTATGTAGTAATGTTTGTCTGCCAGCTTACCTCTCCTCCATGTGTTCAGCTTTTGAGGCCAGCCACTCTCCCCTGGCTGCTTAAGTAATCTCTCCTCTAAGCATGGCTCCACCCCAGACCCTATCAGGAAACTCTATATTAACCTGTGCACTGCAAGCCAGCCGTGCTGATCAACATTGTTTGTTAAGCTATTGTGTGTTTGGTTTCCTGCTTGCCGTGTGCTCTACGTCTGTCTCTGTTTTACCGATCTTGACTATCCCTGCCTGCTTTTGACCCTGACCTCTGGCGTGTTCTATGTTTATCCTTGTCTGCTAGTCGCCCCGACCTTTGGCTTGTCCCCTTACTACTCTTGTTATCCTGGTCTGCTGCTTCCCCTCTATTCTCCTGTAGCCTACTGTGAGCGTGAGCTGGGAGACTCTGGGGGCCGCGACCTGGAGCCAGCTGCAGCCCAGTCCATACCCACCACTAGAGGCTCTGGTGAACACCTGCTGGCTCTTAGACTCTGCACCCTGGGGAATCTTATGCTCTAGCTCCCTGTGGCATCCCTGTTGGTGCTCCAGTGGACCTGCCTCCCTTAACCACCCAGAGTTCCATCCGCAGCAGTCAGCTGTAGGGTCCACTACCTTAGCGGTGCACTCCTGACCCCAACGGTGTGCATCTGTCACATGGCCTCAGGTGACCTGACAAGTACAAATACCCCCCAAATTACCTATTTTTTTGAAAGTAGAGACAGCCCGACGCATTTAGTAAGAGGCATGGTGAGATTTTGAAGTTGTAATTTTTTTCACAGAATTCTTGGCAAAATTTATAAATATTTTTTTTTAAACACAAAATTGTCATATTAAAGGGGTTGTAAAGACAAAAATATTTTCCTCTTAAATTAAAGTCCGACAGTAGCTGATAAAGTAAAAAGTAATGTTTTGCATTATAACTAGTTTGATACCTGTTGAAATCGAGCTGTTTTATTCACCTCCGTCACTCCTGAATCGTTATTCTCACTGACTTCCTGGTTTGCGGTGCGCATTTATTCTTGCTACCTCATGGCCTAATGGGAACTACAGTTCCCATTAGGCTTAGCCTCCATGCCTGTGAGAGATATGAGAGCATCTTCACGCAGGGCTGTAGTCATAGGGAGGGGGTGAGCACATTCTGCTTTCCACCATGCAAAACGGCTCAGATGCTGGTGGAAAGCAAGAAGAGGAGTGACGGGAAATGGCATTTTCAAACCTGGATTACTGTATTTTGGAGGTCAAAAGGAAAAACGAGGCAAGTGCTATTTAAATGCTCTAGCTTACGGCAATCAATTGATCTAATAAAAAACGAACCTTTAGTGTTCCTTTTAACAAGTTATTTCTCACACACGTCATAGGCATACATGCAATTACACTCCAAAACACATTTTTCCACTCATCCTGAGTATGGCGATACCACATGTGAGACTTTTTAACAGCCTACCCACATAAAGAAGCCCAATATCCAAGTAGAACCTTCAGACGTTCTAGGGAAAGAAATAGCACATTTCATTTCCTGAATACCTATCACATTTGTGAAGGCCTTGGAGCACCAGAACAGTGGAAATACCCACAAAATGACCCAATTTTTGAAAGTAAACAGCCCAATGTATATTCTGTTAGGCATTGTGAGTCTTTTGAACATGTCATTTTTTTTCTGCAAGTTTTTGGAAAGTGTGGAAAAAAAATGAAAACTTATTTTTTTTTAATATAAAGTTGTAAATTTATAAGATATTTCTAACACATAGCATGTACATACCAAGAATTGCACCCCAAAATACATTCTTCTACTTGTCCTGAGTATGTTTATACCACATGTGAGACTTTTACACAGCCTGATCACATAAAGAGACCCAACATCCAAGTAGCACCATCGGGTGTTCTAGGAACATATATTACACATCTAATTTCCTGACTACTTATCACATTTTTAAAGGCCTTGGAGAACCAGGACAGTGGAAACACCCACACAATGAGCACATTTTGGAAAGCAATAGACGTAGCAAAAACTACACCACAAAATACATTGTTACTCCTCCGGAGTATGTTGATACATAGTTGCATCATCCTTCCTGACCCCCCCCAGAGGCAATCGGATTTTCCCTGGATCAACTTTACCTATAAGGCCTTGTACTCACGGCAGGACATGTCCGATGAAAACGGTCTGCAGACCGTTTCCATCGGACATGTCTGGCCGGGGACTGCCCGGGGACTTCTGTTCGATGGCTATACACACCATCGAACAGAAGCCCGCGCGTAAACATTACGCGGGGCGTGTCCGCGGTGTCGCCGCGTCGATGACGCGGTGTCGCCGCGACAATGACGCGGCGACGTGGGCGGGCCGCCTTAAATATGCTTCCACGCATGCGTCGAAGTCATTCGACGCATGCGAGGGATGCGGGCGGCAGGACATGTACGGTAGGTCTGTACAGACGACCGTACATGTCCGGGCGGACAGGTTTCCAGCGGACTGTTTTAAAACAAGTCCGGGAAACAGTTGTCCGCTGGAAACCTGTCCGATCCGTCCCAAAATGGTCCGCTCGGGCCAACACACGGCCAAACATGTCTGCTGAAACTGGTCTGCGGACCAGTTTCAGCAGACATGTTTGGTCGTGAGTACGGGGCCTAACACATGTGTGAGACTTTCATAGCCTAGCTAAACAAAGGGTAAACAAAAGATTACATGTGGATATAGTATAGCAGTTGTCCGCAGAGGGAAGCATTGGTTCAGGAACTAGGCAGAGATGTGGTCAGCAACAGCCAAAAGGAGTTGTCCAGGCAGTGGGCTGGAACATGGTCCCTAAAAGTCCTGGGTCATTAGAGGCAGCACAGCCAAAGTATTGGTCCAGGCAGCAGGCGGGAACATCAACCTTAGGGCCTTGGTCAGGAAAGAATGGGCACAGATGTAGAGGTTTCTTCCCACCCAAATCTCTTTGAAGCCTCCAGTCCCTGACCTGGAAATTACAAAATCCAGAGAAAAACAAAAACTGTTTTTTTACTCAGAACGCTATACTGAAGTCCCTCACATATGTGAGACCCCTATGTTATCTTTCGCCCCACTACTACAGTAGCAGGGCAAAAGATTAGTGCAAGTGGTCAGTGCAGGTGGAAGGCATAAATGTGGCTTAGGAACAATCCAGATGGCAGGCAGAGGCATTGTCGGTAAACAGGCCAGGGTCAGTTGAGGTGGAAGGCAGAAAAGTGGTTTAGGAGCAATCCAGACGGCAAGCAGAGGCATCGTCAATAAACAGGACAGGGTCAGTTAAAGTGGTTGTAAAAGCAGAAGTTTTATTTTTTTTCCAATCTAAATGCATTCTATGCATTAAGATTAAATGTCTTCTGTGTGAGAAGCCCCCCTAATACTTAACCGAGCCCAATCTCGATCCAGCAATGTTGCACGAGAGACTCGGCTATCCAGGGCTGTCTATCCTGATTGGCTGATACAGCTGTGCCGATGTAGGTTGAGCACTCAGGGGCTGGAACTGGGAGTCTTTGCCTTCATACACGCAGAAGGCATGCACATATCCTGTGGACCTTTCACAAAGCTTGTTGAGCTTCAATCCATACCTGGCCCTTTTACTGGGAATGTATTGCTTGAATTGCACCCGGCAAGTGAAGTGAACAAGGGATTTGTCCACACAAATGTTTTGGTAACAGACAAAGTTCTGCAAATCTCTTACGAAAATAATTTATTAGTGGGCAAATTTTATATAGTTTGTATTAGGATAATCTTGGGGAGGCCACTGAGTTATCATTGAAATGCAGGAAGTGCATGATCATGTCATAGCGTGACCTGGCCATTACAGCAAAATAAATTGGTGTGTGATGGATGGGGTGGGTGGACCAGTAGGCAAGTATTTTTTTTGTAACCCCAATATTAAGCGTAAAGCCCAAAACCAAATTTACACTCTTCCAATGTGAGACGAAACAGACGAAAATAGGACGAATTGGGGCCGATTGCAATATATTGCTCTGCAAAAAGGTTAGTCTGGTCCACGATGTATTTTTTTTTCTTTTTTTACTGAATCTTTGCTTTATTTTAGGAATGTTTTCACATACAATACAAAACACATAGAAAAGATAAATTTCTAACAAAACATCCAATTTACCCCCCCCCCCTTAAGAACCGGTATTTTCGCCATTAACACTTATTTCGGTCACTTCCGTTGCTATCATGGCTGCTGCGTAGTTCTCTGTTTGCTTAAACTTATACCATTTCTTCCAAATTAATCGATGTCTTTCCTCCGTTCCCTGGTCTCTGCTGCAAAGGTACTCCATCTCAGATATATAATCTACCCTTTGTATCCATTCTTTTATAGATGGCTTCTCCACTTGAAGCCATTTTTATGGGATCAGGGCCTTTGCAGAGTTGAGCAGGGAAGGGACCAAAGTTGCTTGATATTGTTTCTTAGTTTTCTTGTTCCCATGAAATAATACATTCCAGGGATTTTTAGGGATCTTTTCCCCGGTTATAAATTCAAATGTACCCTAAAATACTATACCAGTACTCTTTTATTTTTGGGCACTCCCAATATGTATTGTTGTTCCCATTTGTTTGCAGTTCCTCCAACACTGGGGAGATCTACTTGGCTGAATTTTGTTGATTCTTACCGGGGTCGGGTGCCATCTTACCAAACACTTATAATTAGCTTCAATAGTGGCAATATCTGTTGGAGATATATACTGCTTCTATCATTTGCTTTTCCTATAACTTTATCGTTAAGTCTTGTTCCCATTTCCTTATACTGTATAAGGTAAACCCCCACTTGCTTCTAAATCTGTTAATATTTCATACATTTGGGAAATTCCATGTTTCATAGGCATTTTAACATTGCAAAGTTTTTCTCCTCTCTAATCGGGAGCAATTGGAATTTATATAGAAGTCTTGGTAGAATCACATTTTTAATAAATGTATTCTTCCCATCCACGATATAGGTCTCCTCGATAGGTTTTTTATATCTTCCTTTACTTCATTCAATAATGAAACATAATTGGCAAAATATATTTTTCCCATAGTAGGGGTTAATTTAATTCCCAGATATGTTAGTGCTTCAGGCTCCCACGAGAACGGGAAATCCTGTTGTAAAGCTATTTCCTCATTCCTTTCTATTCCTAAGTTTAGTATTGTTGTTTTTGTGGGGTTTATCCTAAAGTTTGTGAGCTCACCGTAATCCTTCAATTCTTTTATTACGTTTGGTAGTGATATCCTTGGCTTAGTTATGTATAGAAGTATGTCGTCCGCAAAAACAGCAACCTTATGTTCTTCTTCTCCGATTCTAACTCCTCCTATATCCGCATTTTTCCAAATTTTTTCCAACAACGGTTCCAATGCAATTACATATAGGAGTGGTGAAAGCGGACACCCTTGTCTTGTTCCGTTGAACATTTCAAAAGCGGACGACATACTTCCATTCACTTTAACCCTTGCCATGGGATGTCTGCATAAATTGTCAATCCATCTCATGAATCTTGGGCCCAACCCTATACTTCGTAACGTATCCATCATAAACCCCCAGTCTACTCTGTCAAATGCTTTCTCAGCATCAATTGACATTAGCAAGACTGTTTTTTTTTTCTTTTAATAGCATTGTTCTTATACTATTATCTCTACCCTCCCTACCTGGGACGAAACCTACTTGGTCTACGTTGATCAATTCAGGCATTACATTTTTTAGTCTTGCCGCCAATATTTTTGCGTACAGTTTTACATCAGCAATTAATAACGCAATAGGCCGATAACTGGAACAAATGGATTTATCTTTTCCTACTTTTGGTATAATTGTGATATCTGCTAAGAGTGATTCTTTTCTAATTTCCTCTTTTTCTCCTGTTATTTTGAAATAGGTACATAATGCTGGTACTAATTGCTCCTGAAATCTTTTATAATATTTTATCATAAAGCCATCCGGTCCTGGACTTTTCCCCCCTGGTATATTTTTTAGGGCATTGTTTATTTCTTCTTGTGTTATTGGTCTCTCTATGGACTCTATGTTATCTACTGTTATCTTTGGAAGGTTTACTTCTAGCAAGTATTGCTGTGTTTTAAGTTTCCTGTTCTCCTCCTCCTGCCTCGTTTCTTTATTTCTAATTGAATATAATGCACTATAGTATTCCTTAAAAATCTTTGCGATTTCCGTTGTTTTGTATTTCATTTTGCCCTTTTTCATTTTTTATCTTTTCTAATATAATAAGTTATTTTTTTCCCTTGCAATTTTTGCTAGATACTTTCCGGGTTTATTTCCCCACCTATATCTTTCTTTAGCCACATTTTTAAATACTTGTCTAGTTTCTGCCTCCAATAATTCCCTTAATTGATTTCTCTTTATCACCAACCTCTGGTATCTTCCCCTGTCTAAGTATGTTTTATGTAACTGCTCCAAGTCGTGTAGTTCCCTTATTACCCGTTTCCGTGTTTTTTCCCTTTCTTTTTTTTCCCCTGCTCCTATTGATATGAATTTTCCTCTAATATACGCCTTGTGTGCTTCCCAGATTGTAGCCCCTGTGACATCTGGAGTATCATTGATATTAAAAAATTGTTCTATTTCCACTATTAATTTCTTGCCCACTTCTTCATCATCGAAGTGTTCTTCGTTAAGCTTCCACGTCCCTCTCCTTTTTTCCTCGTCTTGAAATCAGATTTCTATGAATTATTGTCACATCCATTTTTAGCGATTTTTTCCAAAGCCGCCAACATTACTTGCATCTCCGTTTTAGTTGGAGGTGGTTCTAAATTTAGGGATTCTTCTGCTCTCCTCAGTTCATGGCCTCCTTCCTAATCTATTTCAATTCTAGATTCCAATACTGTATCCGTCTCTGTATTCTTATTCTGAGCTTTTTTTTTTCTCCTTACTCTCCACCTGACTATCTTGAGTTACATATTTGTTCATTGGACCTGGACTTGTATTCGGTGGGAGACTTAAGCGGGCGTGACTTTGGGGTTGCTCCCCCCCTTCCCGACCTGCCCCTCATCCTCTCCTTGATATTTTTCCTGTGTCTTGTATGTTCTCCAATGGGGTGGTGAGTATTATATATATATATTATATATATATATATATATATATATATATATATATATATATATATATATACATTTTTGTAATTAAGTGTGTGTGTGGGGTCTTTTCAAGTATGAACCTTCTTTGCTCTTTCCTTGGATTTTTGGGGTGATTCCAAAGCTAAATCTCGTTTCCCCCTCCGCTACTTTAGCCAGCTCTGTATCATTAAAGTTCATTAAAGTTCATAAAAGTTCTATGTACAGCAGCCAGTCCAGATTTCTCAGGTTAATAACCTAGGAATCCTTATCCGTATCCTCATCTCTCCAGGACAGCTTATAGGTGTCTCTCTGTGTTTATATGACTCTTCACTCCCATATAGTTATAGCGGAGTAATTTCACACACTATTTTTATATTTTACACAGCAATTATGGCAAGAAGCAACAGTTTCTTCTGTACTCACCACCTCCAAGACGCTCAGCTTGTTCAAAGGCTTGTGCCCCAGGAGTCAAGAAAAAAAAAAAAGATCCTTGTAACAGCGAAGCGGAGGCAGGGAATCGCAGGGGGGGGGGGGTCTCTCCAGAACCTCGGTTTATCCCTAGGAGATCAAGTCTATAGGGAGTCCCATGCAGGGCAGGATGCAATACAAGGACGACTCAGCATTCGGGATATTCAGCAGCTACAACAGCTGCCACGGAACTATGGGCTGCGGTAGATGGACGGATGGGTGCAACTGGGGATAGAGACAGCTCCACATTTAACATTCAGCAGCCACTACTACAGGCACGGGGCTACGGACTGCGGCAGAGAATGCGGTATGTGGATGGCACTCAGGGGTAGGTGCACTACAGATGCTATAAGCTGCAAACAGCGGGCTGCAAGCTGCAGTGAGAGGCAGCCCCTCTATCCCGCTCACTCTCACATTATCCTCCCTCCTCCTATCTCCTACGGGGGAGGAAAGCTGCGTCCCGGCTCCTCTGTCCTCTACTGCCGCGGCTGCCGTGAGTATCCGGTAGCTCGTCCTCACCAAGGCTGCCACAACCAGTGAGAGGAGCCCCCACGATGGACGATGAGCTCTAATGGTCCCCGTTTTTACAATCCGAAGGTCAGAGGTGTAGCAATGGGGAGAGGGGGGGGGGGAATTGAGCCGGTCAGACAGGCAGAGTAGACATGGTTGTCTCAGTAATTGTGCAGGGATGGGAGTTTAAACTTCACCAGCGCCATTACTAGACTCCTCCCCTCCACGATAAAACCCTTGTCCACGATGTATTGAAGTAAATCGGCAGGGAAAAATAAATAAAAATAAATACATTTTGAAAAAATTATCAGTGCAAACAAATGGGGGGGGGGGGGGGATTGTAGCTGACCCTGAGCTGGAAGGCAGCCATAATGGGTTTACCAAAAACTCTGGAAGATAGGTTTGGGCCCGAGTCTTTGGTTCTGGTGTGATATTCCAGTGCTTCATCCTGGGGTGCTGTTGTGTTGGTGCCACTGGGTTGTATGGCACTGCTTGTGGTCGCTTGGTCTTCTGAGCATCTTATTCTTTTAGGAGGGATCATTTCCCTCTGCGATTCGGTCACTGATCCACTACTTTCTACTGGCTCCTATTCTTAATCGTATGGCAAGCGTTTCTCTCCTTTCTTATCCGACATAAGAATTTTATATGCATCCTCACTAGTAAAATATTTTTTGGACATAGTGGCTCTGGTGATTGTGGCTGTATGATGCGTAATCTTCTGATGAGCGGCGGTGATGGGTACACTGCTGATGGGACACAGTGATGTTGGCTCTGTGATGGCCACACGGATTAGGTGGCACTGAAGGCTGCACTGCCAGGTCCACTAATGGCTGCACTGACAGGTCCACTGATGGCTGCACTGCCAGGTCCACTGATGGCTGCACTGCCAGGTCCACTGATGGCTGCACTGCCAGGTCCACTGATGGCTGCACTGATGAGCTGCAATGACAGGTCCACTGATGGCTGCACTGATAAGCTGCAATGACAGGTCCACTGATGGCTGCACTAAATGGGCTGCAATGACAGATCAACTGATGAGCTGCACTGACAGATCTACTGATTGCTGCACTAATGGGCTGCACTGACAGATCTACCGACATATCCACTGATGAGCTGCACTGACGGGTTCTCTTTATTTGGGGGCAGTATCAGTGTACACAGGATCGGTGTGCGAGGAGAAGAAGCTGGGAACAGCGAGTAACCGCTGTTTGCTTACATTTGTGATTGACTGTGATTGGACACAGCTGATCACTTGGTAAAGAGACAATTTCATTGACTCTTTAGCCTGATCGGGGATGCACTGTGTCCGAGGGACATAGCTCATCACTGATCACTTTTCTGTGCTCCCCTGGTGCACACACGAGCGCCACAATGTAAATGATGTCACATGACGTTGGTTGGTTTGCAATTTGGAGACACCCTGTAAGGACGTTATTCTACTGCATAGCTTGGTGTCATCTGCGAAGATTGAAATAGTACTTTTGATCCCAGACCCCACATCATTTATAAATATGTTAAAAAGTAAGGGTCCCAACACTGAACTTTGGGGTACACCATTGATAACCTTAGACCATTCAGAGTATGAATCATTAACCACTACCCTCTGAATATGGTCTTTTTGAAAGTTTTCTAGCCATTTACAAACACATTTTTTCAAGCCTATAGACTTCACCTTGCACATTAGCTGTGTGCAGGGAACTCTGTCAAAGGCTTTTGAAAAATCTAAGTATACCACGTTCACAGCCAATCATCTGTCCAAGGTATTTGCTCCTCCTCATAAAAAGATATCAAGATTTGTCTGAATTCATCTATGTGGTCTTTTAATAAACTCTCCAGTATCTTCTCAACTATAGAAGTTCAACTAACAGGTCTATAGTTACATAGTTAATCAGGCTGAAAAAAGACAAGTCCATCCAGTTCAACCCAAAAAAAAAACAATCTCATATACACAATCCTATTACCTACAGTTGATTCAGAGGAAGGCGAAAAAGCCCAGAAAAGCATGATTCAATTTGCTATAGCAGGGGAAAAAAATCCTTCCTGATCCCCCAGAGGCAATCGGATTTTCCCTGAATCAACGTTACCTATAAATGTCAGCACCCAGTTATATTATGTACATTTGGGGAAGAATCCAGACCTTTTTTAAAACAATCTACTGAGCTTGCCAGAACCAACTCTGGAGGGAGTCTATTCCACATTTTTACAACTCTTACTGTGAAGAAACCTTTCTGTATTTGGAAATTAAATTGTTTTCCCTCCAGATGTAAAGAGTGCCCCCATGTCCTCTGTGATGACCTTAAAGTGGATAACGCAACACCAAGTTCACTATATGGACCACTTCATGTATTTGTACATGTTGATCATATCCCCCCTTAATCTCCTCTTTTCAAGAAGGAATAAATTCAGTTCCTCTAATCTTTCCTCATAGCTGAGCTCCTCCATGCCTCTTATCAATTTGGTTGCCCTTCTCTGCACTTTCTCCAGTTCCCCGATATCCCTTTTGAGAACTGGTGCCCAAAACTGAACTGCATATTCCAGACGAGGTTTTACTAATGATTTGTTTTGTACAGGGGGCAAAAAAGGATCTCTCTCTCTCTGGAGGGCTTTGCTCGCTTTGGAAACCGCAGCATGGCATTGCATGCCGTTATTGAGCTTATGATCTACCAAAACCCCCAGGTCCTTCTCCATCATTGATTCCCCCCAATTGTACTCCCCCTAGTATGTATGATGCATGCATATTCTTAGCCCCCAAGTGCATAACTTTACATTGATCAACATTAAACTTCATTTGTAACTAAGTTGCCATTGAGGTCAGCTTGTAAATTTGGAGACATCCTGTAAGGACGTTATTCCACTGCATAGCTTGGTGTCATCTGCAAAGACAGAAATTTTACTTTTAATCCCAGACCCAATATCATTTATAAAGGTATTAAAAAGAAGGGTCCCAACACTGAACCTTGGGATACACCACTGTTAACCTTAGACCATTCAGAGTAAGAATCATTAACCACTACTCTCTGAATTCTGTCTTTTAGACAGTTTTCTATCCATTTACAAATTAATCTTTCCAAGCCTTTAGACTTAACCTTACACATGAGCTGTGTCAAACGCTTTTGCAAAATCCAAAGTATACTACATCCACAGCCACCCCTCTGTCCTGTTAAAAAGAAATCAGGTTTGTTTGACAACTTCTGTCTTTCATGAATCCATGCTCTATGTTGCTAAAGTTAGAGTTACTTGGTAAAGATGTTGATACCTTTATAAAAATATAGGCACAGCATTGGCCCTACTCCAATCCAGTGGTACTATTCCAGTCATTAAAGAGTCCCTAAAAATTACAAACAATTTGAAATGACAGAGCTCAATTCTTTTAGGATTTGTGGGTGTATGCCATCTGGTCCTGGTGCTTTTTGCACCTTTATTCTGTGAAAATATTGTACGGTATCAATTTTGAGATACTGTGGATCATTTGGGGCTGTTTAACCACTTCCCTACTGGGCCAATTCTGGCACTTCTCTCCTTCATGTTCTCTCCTCCAACATTACAGGACAACCCAACTTCTGCCTGGTGAGGTCCAGGTACGACCTCCTAGGGCAAAACAAAAGAGTAGCTGATCCAGAAGCTGCAAAAATGAGCCCCAGTGAGTCTGCAGCTGCTGAAAAATATTGTTACTAGAAACATATCTTGATAAAAGAGAAAATAGTTTCCCTCTCACAATGCAAGGAGAAGATGTCCATTCACCCAAGGACATGAGCACAAAAAAAATGTAGCATGCCAAGAGTCGGAGAGTTTATGCTCAGCTGTCCTTACAGCTTTGTTTGTCAGTGTTGAATCTCCTGAAGGTGGCTGCATAACACTATGCACTCATCCTGTGTCCCG
The DNA here is from genome assembly GCF_905171775.1 of Rana temporaria. Classification (NCBI taxonomy): domain Eukaryota; kingdom Metazoa; phylum Chordata; class Amphibia; order Anura; family Ranidae; genus Rana; species Rana temporaria. The sequence continues at coordinate 101,206,225 of NC_053500.1, forward strand.
TAATGTACTATTCGGTAACAAAACTATACCTTTGTCAAAATGTGCGCTGCCACAGTGCTGCTGTTCTATAGTGCCACATACAGATGCTAGGCACACCCAAGCATGTAATTTAACCATCTAAAGTCCAGACACTTTCACCCCTTCCAGTCCAGGTACATTTTCTGCTTTCAGCACTGTCACACATTGAATGACAATTACTCAGGCATGCAACACTGTACCCAAATTAAATTTGTATAATTATTTTGAGACAGATAGAGCTTTCTTTTGCTGGTATTTTTTTCACTAGCTGATTTTTATTTTTTGCTATATAAATGAAAAAAGACCAAACATTTAAAAAAAAATGTTTTTCTTAGTTTCGGCTATAAAATTCTACAAATAAATAATCTTTCTTGCTCATACATCACAGGACACAGATCCTCAATTACTTAACCACTTCCCGCCCGGTCAATAGTAAATTGAAAGTGGTTCTGAAATCCTGACTGGACATCTATTGACATCCTGCAGGATAACATGCCGGGGGGGGGGAAACGAGGCGATCGGTGATACGGGGTGTCAATCTGACACCCTGCATCTCCGATCTCGGTAAAGAGCCTCCGGCAGAGGCTCTTTACCACGTGATCAGCAGTGTCCAATCACGGCTGATCACGATGTAAACAGGAAGAGCCGTTGATTGGCTCTTCCTCACTCACGTCTGACAGACACGAGTAGAGGAGAGCCGATCGGCGGCTCTCCTGACAGGGGGGGTTCGCACTGATTGTTTATCAGCGCAGCCCCCCTCGGATGCCCACACTGGACCACCAGGGAAGCCACCAGGACCACTAGGGAAGGGGGCAACATGTGGATGGTCAGGTACATCCCCCATGACCATCCACATGTAAAAAAAAAAATTACAATAGATATTACATCATTTGTTATAATCATGATGTAATATGCTTGAAATATTGCGAATCGAAAATTCATAGACACAAAAAGCGTCTATATGGTATATGCGCTGCCAAAACCGTTTAAACTAAGCAGCCGACACAACAAAAATAGATCAATTTTGTAACAATAGAACACAAACAAAGCAAAAGTGTGGCGCTAAAAAGAATTCTAATAACAAAAGTCCATATGATAAGACAATTTCAAATAATGAATAGACCAAAGTCCACAGTGTAATCAAATCCCTGAAGAAGATGAAGGGCAATAGAATACAGGCTCCTGAAACCGTGGAAATGGGATAAATATCTGCTTACCAGATGATGAGACTCGAATACCCCGTTTCCCCAAAAATAAGACCTACCCTGAAAATAAGACCTAGCGTTATTTTCCAGGAGGGATGCAATATAAGCCCTACCCCGTAAATAAGCCCTAGTTAAAAATGCTTGTAAAATCCTATAATCCACTCTATTACAGTAGTATATGATGTACAATGTGTGTGTTTCTGTAATATAATTGTGGGGAAGAGATCTCCGGCGGGTCACAGAAGCGCAGAATGGCGCTATAACAAAGGTATTTGGCACAATTATATTACAGGAACACTCACATTGTACATTATATAATACAGTAATAGAGTGGATTATAGGATTTTACAAGCATGGTAACTCTGGAGATTCCTGACAGGCAGGGAGGGAGAGGGGGAGAGAAGACAGCACATTGCATGGTAAGACCTACCCTGAAAATAAGCCCTACTGTGTCTTTTGTTGCCCAAATTAATATAAGACCCGGGCTTATTTTCTGGGAAACACGGTAGGTGTATACCTATCAAGTCATGCAGGCTTGTGAGGTTACAAAGAACCTGATGTCATCCGTTGAGGGGAAGAGATGTATGCTGCAATAGCCCTTCCTTCTGAGTGGTGCCGATTATACGATATCCATAAAGGTTCTCAGATATTGGAATCGAGGGTTTACCAAAGGAAAATTAAAACACACATAGCGTGATACTGCGTATGGTTCAAAATTTATTAAAAGTAGTAAAAATTTACACTCACGTGTGACCGGAGTAATAAAGCGCTTTGTACAAAAAACTGGCAGAAAAGGTCAGTGTCTTCTCCCGACGCGTTTCGTTCAATAGAACATCGTCTTGGGGCACTGACCTACTGCCAAAATAAGCCAGATATATAAGCATAGATGTCCCCTACCTTAATTCGAAGTTCCGTCTGGGGACATATTGCGCCGCACCTGAACGGGTCTCCACTTCCGGGTTGGAACGGCATTGAGTCGCCGGCGTGTGTTCCAGGCCTCGGTCTGAAAACGAGGCCTGGGATGAAATGGAACGCACGCTACGCGGAAAAGCGCGAACCAGGGCAAGGGGCGGAACGTGAACACGCTGGGAGGAGGACGTCATCTATTCTGATAGACACCCGTCCTTGGTGGTATGGGCTAGGTATATAGATGACGTCCTCCTCCTATGGGATGGTACCGCTGAAGCTTTGGGAGAATTTTTCAGCTCTCTGAATGAAAACAATCGTGGCATCAAGTTCACCTTTGATTCCAGTCCGACCAAGGTTAATTTTTTGGATTTGGAGATAGCCATTGAGTCTAGGCAGTTCAAATTCCAGACTTTTTTTAAATCCACAGACAGGAACAGTTTCATTCCGGTGGACAGCTGCCACCACAAAATGTGGCTCAAGTCAGTACCTAAGAGCCAGTTCCTCTGGTTACGGAGGAACTGTACTGACAGTGATACTTATCTTGCTCAGGCATCTATGCTTAAACAAAGGTTTTTAGACAAAGGTTACGACTCTATGGCAGTTGATGCTGAGTTACATCGCGTTGCACTTATTGATCGTAAATCTTTGTTGAGTGATAGAGCTCCACGTGAGCTTGATACATCATTTAGATTTTCCATGCTCACGTCATACTCAACTCAACACAATGATATTAAAAAAATCTTTGACAGACATTGGGATGTGCTTAAACAGGACAAAGTCTTGGGTCCACAATTACCAGATAGGGCTAAGGTGGTTTTCAGAGGTGCCCCCACTTTAAGGAATAAAATTGCCCCTAATGTTGTTGACCCACCTACCCAACCAATGTTTTTCCATAACATGAAGGGCTATTACCCGTGTAAAAAGTGTAACATTTGTTTACACAACACTTGTGGGAGATTTAAATCACTTTAGTTTCAGTCACGCATTACGGGCAAAGTTTACCCCATTAAATCCTTTTGCACTTGCGCCACTACACATGTTGTTTATTTGATCACCTGCCCGTGCGGTAAGCAATATGTAGGCCGTACTATCAGAGCATTCTCAGTACGTGTTGGCGAACATGTCACCAAGATTATAGGAGGTGACACAAAACATACGGTACCACGACATTTCAGACAAGATCACAATTGTGATCCTACTGGTACCCAATTTCTGATTATAGATAAGTTTGTTGCTCCCTGGAGAGGTGGAGCCAAGACCAGAGGGGTGTCTAGGCTCGAAACATTCTGGATATATGAATTACAAACATATATACCACACGGACTGAACGTTGAGTGGGATATTAATTCTTTTATTAATAAGTCCTAGTAATCTCATCTCGATTTGTGTAAGGATGTTTCTGTCATATATGATGAGATAGTTTTCTTTTTAAGATTTTGATGCTTCATTATCAATATAACAATCACTCAAATCCATTGATAGAGTTTAGTTTTTATTCTTTCCTTTTTTGTTTCCTTAAATTTTATGAAGATTTTTTAACTTTTTCTGCACCCCAATATTCATGTGCATATGTGACTATTATTACACTTAACTGTATTAAGAATTGGTTATTAAGTGCAATTTCGTTATTTAATCGCTAGATGTCCCCACCTTTTGTGTTGCGGTTTCTGCTTCTTAGTATGATTACCGTGCGCCTCTATTGGAGGCTTCATACTACGTTAGATGACGTCGTTCCTCTGTGAAGCGCATAGTGTCCGCACTGCGTTCCAGCTCTAATAGTTCAGTATTACTTCGAACGTGAGTCACGTCGTGTCTCTCACGCTGTTACTCAGCGTGTTCACGTTCCGCCCCTTGCCCTGGTTCGCGCTTTTCCGCGTAGCGTGTGTTCCATTTCATTCCAGGCCTCGTTTTCAGACCGAGGCCTGGAACACACGCCGGCGACTCCATGCCGTTCCAACCCGGAAGTGGAGACCCGTTCAGGTGCGGCGCAATATGTCCCCAGACGGAACTTCGAATTAAGGTAGGGGACATCTATGCTTATATATCTGGCTTATTTTGGCAGTAGGTCAGTGCCCCAAGACGATGTTCTATTGAACGAAACGCGTCGGGAGAAGACACTGACCTTTTCTGCCAGTTTTTTGTACAAAGCGCTTCATTACTCCGGTCACACGTGAGTGTAAATTTTTACTACTTTTAATAAATTTTGAACCATACGCAGTATCACGCTATGTGTGTTTTAATTTTCCTTTGGTAAACCCTCGATTCCAATATCTGAGAACCTTTATGGATATCGTATAATCGGCACCACTCAGAAGGAAGGACTATTGCAGCATACATCTCTTCCCCTCAACGGATGACATCAGGTTCTTTGTAACCTCACAAGCCTGCATGACTTGATAGGTATACACCTATTCGAGTCTCATCATCTGGTAAGCAGATATTTATCCCATTTCCACGGTTTCAGGAGCCTGTATTCTATTGCCCTTCATCTTCTTCAGGGATTTGATTACACTGTGGACTTTGGTCTATTCATTATTTGAAATTGTCTTATCATATGGACTTTTGTTATTAGAATTCTTTTTAGCGCCACACTTTTGCTTTGTTTGTGAAATATTGCGAATGGCTTACACTATCTTTATCATGCATTCTGTGCATCCCACAGGATGCAGTTTTTTATTGGTGTTATTCCTATCGTTGATGCATGATCATTGTAGGAACAAAACCATTACTGTACGTTTGAAAACTGATTTTCCCGAATATTGTTCTATCCATTTATGTATTCATTACTATCTATTCATTAAAAAATGTCTGTGTAACAGCTCAATAGGCCCTGATGAAGCGGGGTTACCCGCGAAACGCGTAGGGATCGTCTACGATATACCGTCAGGATCTACACACACCCTGGACCAAAGAAATAGTAACAAATTATAACCTGCAATTAATTGTGATCTATTCATTGTTTTAAACAGCTCCATCTAAGGATGGTGAATTAAACTTTTTCTATATATTTTTTAAAAAAATTCTTGTGAAATGTATTCATTTTGTTTGACTCCATCTTGGCACACTCAAAGCCCTACTCCATACTCTACCTTTTATATTTTTATACGTTGCAGGGGGGGTGCCTTCATAGAGTAATAATTATCTCGTGTACCCCCACCCCACATATTTCTTGTGCAAACAAAAGCCTGACCTGTCCTATAGACAATGCTTAGGGATTTAAGGATCCAACTATTAAAAAGCTGGAATCTTTATTGAAAGCCTCCTCCTCAATGGCCGGTGCTGTAGTGCAACCTGCAGTTGCAGCAATTGGCATATGTCAGTTCCTCAAGGAACAAGTGAAGCAAATGGTTAACTTCCTCCCTACAGAGAAGATTGATGTTTAGGAGGACCTTCCTAAGGCCCTGTGTTTTACGGTTGATGCGATTATGGACTCTGTTCAGCAAGCATCCCGCTTGAATCTCCTGATGGTAAACATGCGCAGGTCCCTTTGGTTGAAACATTGGGAAGCCGAGGTTTCTTGCAAAAGATACTTGGCAGTGTTTCCCTTTGGTGGGGGACGCCTGTTTGGGGATGATTTGGATAAATACATCCAAAAGATTACCGGAGGCAAGTCTACTCTGTTGCTGGTTAAAAAGAAGAGTAAACGTCCTTTTAAGCGTTCTCCTTCCCCAGCCCCTGGAACCTAATTTTCCAGGCAGTGGCGACGGCCTCCCTAGTCTAATACTAGGGGAAAGGCCCGGAGCCAAGCCCAAGGGCAGAAAAGGACTTGGGGTTCAAAATCTTCCAAACAGAACCCAAAAACTTCCCTATGAAGGGGTTCCCCCGCTCGGCCGAGTGGAAGGAATGCTGCTGCAATTTGCAAACGCCTGGCGGGAAGAAGTTCAGGACAAGTGGGTCATCTCCACTGTGTCCTCAGGCTACAAGCTAGAATTCAGAGAACTTCCGCCACTCTGTTTTCTGTGATCAAGAATTGCCAAAGATCCAGAAAAAAAGAAGGCCTCTGTTTTTGGCCTTGGAACGCCTGTTGTCCCAAGGGGTAATCATAGAGTAAGCCCCAGAAGATCAGGGCTCAGCTCAAACCTTTTCAGGGTTCCAAAACCAAATGGGGATGTCAGACCTATTCTAGATTTGAAAAACCTGAATCAGTTTCTGGACATCCGCTCTTTTGCATGGAGTCTGTCTGTTCAGTAGTCTCCACCCTCCAGGGAGGAGAATTCCTGGCATCAATACACATCAGAGATGCATATCTACATGTGCCAATATTCCCCACTCACCAAAAATTTCTAAGGTTTGCGGTAGATCAGCGCCACTTTCAGTCTGTGGCCCTCCCTTTCGGTCTGTCTACTGCACCTCGAGTGTTCGCGAAAATACTAGCCCCGCCCCTGGCGAGGCTGAGGGCACGGGCATAGCAGTAACAGCCTATCTGGATGATCTGTTGCTCATAGATCAGTCCTCTACACGCTTGGACCACAATGTGCACAGCACAGTGGAGTATTTAGAGTACCTAGGCTGGGTCCTCAATCTGGAAAAGTCCTCCTTACAGCCTCAAAAAAGGCTGGAATATTTGGGCATGATTATAGACATGTCCTAAAGCAGGGTATTACTACCCAAGCCAAAGGCAAAAGCCATATGAGACTTGGAACAAAGATGTTCAGACCCTGGACCTTCCAATGATCTTATCTCCAAAGGTTCGCCAGAGCCTCAATTGGTGGTTGCTCCCCCAAAATCTATCAAAAGGAAGATTCTTTGCTCTGGTTACCTGGAAAATGGTAACCACAGACGCCAGCTTTCTAGGCTGGGGGGCAGTTCTGGAAGAGGTTCTGGAGGAAATGGGGAAGTGGCCTGGAGCCGCAAAGCTCCTACCCATTAACATTCTGGAGATTCGGGCAACTCATCTGGCTTTCAAAATCTGGTCTTACAGACTGCAGGGTTTTCCTGTTCGGATACAGTCCGACAATTCTACATCTGTGGCCTATATCAATTACCAAGGAGGCACCAGAAGTCTGGATGCTCAAAGAGAGGTGAATCACATCTTGTCCTGGGCAGAAAGGCATATTCCTTGCCTGTCTGCGGTCTTCATTCCAGGGGTAGAAAATTGGCAGGCAGATTTTTTAAGCTGCCAGCAACTGGAGTCCAGAAGAATGGTCTCTACACCCCGACATATTTCAAGTCATATGTCAGAAATGGGGTACACCAGATGTGGACCTGTTGGCTTCCAGGTTCAACACAAAACTGGACAATTTTGTGTCAAAGACAAGAGGTCCTTTTGCTCAAGGGTCGGATGCCCTGACAATTTTGTGGGATCGATATTCTCCCACGATTCCTTCAGAGAGGTAAAGAAAGCCGGTGATTTTTGTTGCCCCGGCTTGGCCCAGGAGACCCTGGTACGCGGAAATTGTAAAAATGGCAGAAGGAAGACCTTGGGTTCTCCCACTACGCTCGGACCTACTGTCGCAGGGTCAATATTCCATCCTGCCTTACAAAGTATAAATTTGACGGTTTGGCTGTTGAAACCCACATTCTGAGAAAACGTGGGCTGTCAGGCCCAGTCCTATCCACTCTGGTTAATGCTAGGAAGCCGGCCTCCAGGCTCATCTACTACAGAATCAGGAAGGCATATGTTTCCTGGTGTGAACCCAGAAGATGGCATCCTAGGAAGTATGTCATTAATAGGATTCTTGCCTTTCTTCAGTTGGGCTTAAAAATGAAGTTGGCCTTGAGCACTATCAAGGGCCAGATGTCGGCCTTGTCAGTATTCTTTCAAAGACCGCTTGCCTCTCATTCCCTAATTCGGGCCTTTGTTCAGGGAGCGCTGCACTTGAATCCGCCGGTTAAGTCTCCCGTGTGCCCATTTGAATTTGGTATTGTCTGTTTTACAGAAATTATCTTTTGAACCATTACACCATGCTTCTTTAAGTCTTTTGACAAAGAAACAGTTTTTTTCTCGTAGCCATATCTTTAGCAAGGAGGGTATCGAAATTGTTGGCTCTTTCGTTTAAAGAGCCGTATACGATTATTCATGATGACAGGGTGGTGCTGCGTCTTTTTACATAAGGTGGTTTCAGGATTTCATCTGAATCAAGATATAGTCCTACCGTCTTTTTTTTCCAGATCCGCAGTCTGCAGAGGAATAGAGTCTACACTCTCTAGATCTTGTAAGAGCGATAAGAGTTTATCTGCAAGCTACGGCTCAGATACGAAAGACTGATTGTCTGTTTATTCTGCCACAGGGCCCAAGGCAGAGTAGAAATCTACTATTGCATGTTGGATTCGACAAGTCATTATTCAGGCCTGTGGTTTAGAAAAGAAGATTCCTCCATTTCAGGTGAAAGCACACTCAACTAGAGCAGTTGGCACTTCATGTGCAGTGCATCACCAGGCCTCGATGGCTCAGATCTGTAAGGCTGCTACTTGGTCTTTGGTCCATACATTTATTAAGTTCTACCAGGTAGATGTGAGAGGGTACGAGGATTCTGCCTACGGTCGTAGTGTACTGCAGGCAGCAGTATAGATCCTCTGGCCCAATGGTGATCTTTATTCTGATCTGTGTCTCCCTCCCCTCAATTTAAGCATTGCTATGGGACATCCTATTAAGTAATTAAGGCTCTGTGTCCCGTGATGTATGAGCAAGAAAAGAGGTACTCTCCATTTGGGACAGGTTATATAGGGGAGTAACTGCTGCACTTGTGAATGAGCCCCCAGTTGCATTTAGCAGTGGCACCCTTAGAGCTTCTTTACATGTAAAGTTAGGGGGGGTGGTAAGACCCTGCAGTTGAGTTGCAGTTCAGTGTAAAAGCAGCCCTATACTATAATGCCCAGTGTACTGCTTCACACCGATCTGAAGATCTCTTATTTCCTGCTGCTGGAGACCACTAACCGGGATAAGAGGTGGAATCTGCATATACGGCTCCTGCTCCAACTTTACAAATAGTCCCTCTGAATTGCACTCTGGTTGAATCTCTGGAATGGCAGGTCAGCGAGCCCAGACTAGGATCTACCAGGCACCTGACAATTAATAAGAGATGTCTAACACATAGCATAGGCCATGGCGACTTGGCTTGGAAGGTGGGCAAAAAAAACTAATTTTTTTTGTGAGCTGGCGCTATCTGGTGGTGAGCCGTTGGTATTACAAGTTATTACCACCAGATGTGAGCTGGCGCCATCTGGTGGTGGCCGTTGGTATTACAAGTTAAGCATTACAAGTTAAACAGCAATTCTAATGTCATTTTTCTAAATTTTTCACTATTTTCACTGCCATCTTCTTCCCTCTAAGAGGTCTTACAAGCGCACTTTTTTGGGAAAAAATTATACTTTTTTAAATTAAAAAAATAAGACAACAGTAAAGTTATCCCCATTTTTTTAAATATTATGAAAGATAATGTTACGCTGAGTAAATTCATACCCAACATGTCACGCTTCAAAATTGCGTCCGCTCGTGGAATGCCGACAAACTTTTACCCTTTAAAATCTTCATAGGCGACGTTTAAAAAAATCTACAGGTTGCATGTTTTGAGTTACAGAGGAGGTCTAGGGCTAGAATTATTGCTCTCGCTCTACCAATCGCGGCGATACCTCACATGTGTGGTTTGAACACTGTTTACATATGCGGGCGCTGCTCACGTATGTGTTCGCTTCTGCGCGCAAGCTCGTCGGGACGGGGTGCGTTTTCTGGCTCCTAACTTTTTTTTTTAGCTGGCTCCTAGATTCCAAGCAAATTTGTCAAACTCTGGCATAGGCATTCTTAGAATGGCCCAAAATCCAAGGAGCACCTTCAAGCTATCTAGGGGCATAAATTATGAATCTAATAATAATCAGTGACACTGTAACTGATGTGGTGGTGATTATGGTACAATTTGAGTGGTTTGGCAATGATCATGGACACTGGGACTGGTATGGCAGTGATCAGGAATACTGGGACTGGTAAATCGGTCATCAGAGACACTGGGACTGGTGTGGTGGTGATCAGGGCCAGTGGGAATGGTGTGGTGGTTATCAGGAGCACTATAACTGGCGTGGCAGTGCTCAGGGACACACTACCTGGTGTGGCTATGATTAGGGACAATATGACTGGTGTGGCGGTGATCAGGGCACTAAGACTGGTGCAGCTAAGGGCTCAAAATGTCAAGTTGTGGGATACTAGCCAGGCCTCAAGAGTTACTTGTCACCAGTTGCACCACCCAATCCCTACCCTGCTCCTAAACATGCAAATTACCTCATTAAATTACGCTGATAAATGTAGAATGCAGTATGAAGTTACAAAAATAAATATTAAAAACAACTAACAATATTAACAAAGCATTTTTCATTGATATGACTGCGATAAATAAAAAAAAGGATAAAATATGATTGGTTCCCCACTCGCCCTCTGCTTTTTTCCACTCACCTAATGCAAGCAGATGGGTGAAAATTTTGAGGGCTGGCTTTGGGTAATGGGATGGTATGCTAAGGGAATGGTGCTGGTTGATATGGGTAAAGGCACAGGTTCCTACTGATATCAGAGAAGGTTGCTTTAGGTGATCGTACAGGTTCCCATAAGTAATGGCACAGGCTGATATAGGTATTGGTACCAGTTGCTATGACTTATTGTTACTAAACCCCCAAAAGTAAAATCAGTCCGTATATGCAGTAAAGCATGCTTGTTTTAATTAAAAGTGGAACATAAGGGGTTAATCCTCTGCATTGGGTAAAAAGGCTGTTTAATCATGTCTTCTCTGATCCTCCCCTACTTCCACTGTCCCCTATCCATCTCCTGATAACAGAGCCTTTGGAATCACTCTGCACATGCCCAGTTTTGTGTGTATTGCTAGAGAGTTTTTTTTTTTCTTGGAAGAGTGCATCAGCACAGAGCCAATCAGCACTGTTTAGACAGAGGGTTAGGGGTCATGCAGCCTCATAGGACAGTCAGAGGAGAATGAAAACTCCTCCTACAAACTTTGACCAGACAGTGACTGCTATATACTGCTGATGAGTAAAGGTATTTAACAATTTATATTTACTAAAGTAATTGCATTTTCATGTTCTGTGTACTGTGGGAGGCTAGATATAGTGGATGCAGGGTCCTGGGTTTAGTAACACTTTATTGCACAAGTCCCAATGAGTAACTGCAAAAGTTTCTATGGGTGACGGCGCAGGTTCCTATACGCAACAGCATAGGTTGCTTTGGGTAACGAATGGCTTGTTAATAGTAACGGCACTGATTGCTATAGGAAACTGTGGAGGTTGCATGATGGTGTAGGTTCCTATGTGTAATGACACAAATTGTTATGGGTTATGACACTAGTTGCTATGGGTAACAACATGGGTTGCTAAGGGTAACAGCATAGCTGTTCATTATTCTCTCTGTATGACAGGTGTCCCCCCTTCCCTCCTTCACAACTTCATTACAAGGTGAAAGCTTATCCCACAGTGAGCCTCGAGTGAAGGAACGAATCTTCCCCTCCATCAGTAGAAACAAAAAGCGGGCACTTTAAGAGGCGGAGTTAACTTTTCTGCCTCTGACGCAATTATTTCAGAACCCGGGCATGTGCAGTACGCCAAGAAGAATACAGTATTTATATTGGGAGTAGATGCTGCTGCCCCACCGGTCACATAATCATGTGATGCATAGTGCACGTCATAGCTTGAGAGAACCAAGGTGGCGGTGTGTGTAGCTGTCATAGCTAAGGAGGTGAGAAGGAGGATAGGGGCACCAGAGAGGGCCAGGGTGTCAGTGCTGGGTGGGAGGAGAATCGGCTCCCGTTCAAACCTGCCTGCCAGTGATGCACACCCCCCAGTATGGGGCTCCACACTCGCCCTCAGCTTATTTCCACTCGCCTAATTATAACTGATAAAAATAGGTAAATATATACAAAAACAGCATTTATTTATTAAGTCTTGAAATCATATTTAATTTCAGCTAGTATAATTATCGGAAAATTTTAAAGAGATGTAAAATACCAGCATAAAGCTGAATTCAGGCTTACTACAGGACTTTCTGCACTGTTCTCCATCTGAACTTGTGAGAGAGAAAGGGCTCAAAAGTGGGCAGATGGCCCTTTGGAATTCAATATGTAGCTAGGAAAGTTACCGTATACCTTTATAGGGATCTACAGATTAGCACCAATTTCCATAATCACCCCTATTTTCTGGCTACATCTGAACCGCTGTGATCTGCTTTTGTCACTTCATTAACCTAATTTCTCATACCTTGGGTTTTCACTGTCAGAGCTCCGCATCAAAGCACTTTGGACCAATCCTGTGAGGCTGGCAATCTGTTTCTCCATGGCCTCCATCCTGTCCCTGCAAACAGACACAAGGATAACCTTTATTACTACAAACTGGAAGTCACTGTAAAAAATGTAGTTAAAATGTAGTTAATTATCAAAGACCTTCCTTACGATCACTATATCAGTTACAAAATTACATTTTTTTTTATTTTAAGAATTTATAGATGCAACTAAATGGTCCCTCTGAGGGCACCATTATTTGATTGCAGATTTTTAAGTTTGCCCACTTACAAATAAATTTATATAGCAAACATATCAAAAGTTTAAACTGAGAAAATGTATAATGTTAACAAAAAAAGAAGGTAATTTTAAAATTGATGATAGCTATGGGGTTGTACAAGGTAGTAACAAATACATTTTAGATCAAGTCCAGCTAATCAAATGTATAAATGGTTAAGCAAATAAAATCTGGATTATAATTGGGTATCGATTCACATTATGGAGAGTTCTGAAGTGTACACATTGAACATTTTAAAGCTGTAGAAGAAGACAGATCAGATTGAAAACGATAATCAACATTCACAACTGTTGCTGAGACTTGATGGGGACTACCCAGATGTCCCCACCCCTTCAGCAATGTATAAGACTTAAAGTGGTTGTAAACCCTTTACAACCACTTTATGCTACAGGTAAGCCTATATTAAGGCTTATCTGTAGCTACCAAGGATTTCTCCTAAACCTGCATTGTTTTGTAGATATCCCCTGTATGTGCCGTTGCTTCAGTCCGTGTTCCGTTACCGGCGGCTCCCACGCGCATGCGCGGAAGTGACGTCACTCCGAGAGAGATGTCGCGGCCAGAGGGGGCAGACGAGGACCGCTGCGGGGCTTCGATGTAAGGCAAGTAATACATAATGCGCTAGTATGCTATGCATACTAGCGCATTATGCCTTTGTCTTGCAGGATTTTTTATTTCTTTTTTGTCATTAGGGTTTACAACCACTTTAAAATGGCAAGAATGCACACCATAATAACTTAAGTATATAATACAGCATAAGAGTAGATCAGAGAGGGGTGATGAATGGTAGCATACCTAAATAGGACAGATTTCAACAAGCCCACGTTTTATTAAACAATTCTGTAGTACCTCTGGGTGTCTCTGCAGCCATCCAATATTGGAGGACTGAATCTCCTGGATGCCACAAGGATATGTGTAGCAAGTCGTTTGGAGTGCTTAGGGATACCAAAAAAAGGCAATCCCAGGAGACAGTGCAGAGGATCTAAGGGCAGAGAAGTATCTAAGATTTGTCTTAGGATCTGCATAACAGTTACTAAAATGGTGGATTTTTAGTGCACTGCCAAAACACATGGAACAGTGTGCCAGCCACATCTCCATCAAGCCTCTAACACCATTGTATTAAAAGTACAGTATCTCACAAAAGTGAGTACACCCCTTAAATGTTTGTAAATGTTCTACCTTTTCTTGTGACAACACTGAAGAAATTACACTTTGTTACAATGTAAAGTAGTGAGTGTACAGCTTGTATAACAGTGTAAACTTGCTTCGCCCCTCAAAATAACTCAACACACAGCCATTAATGTCTAAACTGCTGGCAACAAAAGTGAGTAGACCCCTAAGTGAAAATGTCCAAATTGGGCCCAATTTGCCATTTTCCCTCTTTGGGGTCATGTGATTTGTTAGTGTTACAAGGTCTCAGGTGTGAATGGGGAACAGGTGTGTTAAATTTAGTGTCATCGCTCTCACTCGCTCATCCTGTTTACTTGAAGTTCAACATGGCACCTCATGGCAAAGAACTCTGAGGATCTGAATAAAATAATTGTTGCTCTACATAAAGATGGCCTAGGATATAAGAAGATTGCCAAGACCCTGCAACTGAGCTGCAGCACGGTGGCCAAGACCATACAGCGGCTCAACAGGACAGGTTCCACTCATGACATGACTTCCAGCACGACTTTCAGAGACGACTCCGACACGACTTGAACATGAACCACAGGGCGATCTGGGGCGATTTACAACACGACTTGAAGTCATCTCCAGGACAGGAGACTTTCCAGTGGCCAATAAAACAACAATCAGCTCTGGGAGAGGGAGGGGGAGGGAGGGGGAGGGAGGGGGGCAGGAGAGGTTTGCCTGAGAAATGTATGTTATCTTCCTGGAAAGTCGCTTCAGTTAGACAGTGATCCGACTTCTGAGGCGACTTCCATTGAAATCAATGGGTACAAATCGCCAAGTCGGATTGAAGTAGTACAGGAACCTTTTCTGAAGTCGGATCGCCTTGAGTTGTGTGTATTAATACCGCTCCCATTCATTTCCATTGTTTTTCTCTACAGCGCGACTTGGGACGACTTGAGGCGACATGAAGTCGGATCGCAAGTCGCCCCAGTGTGAACCGGCTCTGGTTCACACTGGGGCGACTTGATAACCACAGATAAGTAACTTTTAAGTGTATATCTACTGTTCTAGACCATAGGCTGTTCATTTGCTAGGCATTTTGCTTGTTATAGATATCCGTCAGTCTTGTATTGTATTCCTAATATTGTAATAGTTTTGTAAAGCATCTTGTATAGTAAAAGCACATTTACACACTGCAGAATCTGTCTCAGCTTCCTTGCTTATACCACAAAGTAACCTTGCTAGAAAGACGCAAGCAAAACAGGAATCGCGGCCAACCAAGGGGCACACAGCCTGCAACTTCAGCCCAGAGGAACAGATTGATCATGCAGCTCCAGCCCAGAGTAACAGACTGTCCATGCAAAAGAAGGACACCCTGCAACAGCTCAAGGACTGAATGCCACTGCGACACACCTGCATCCAAGATCGATCAATCGCTCAGGGGAGGACCGCTGACTGTGTACAGGATTTGGTGAAGGGGCTTTGCCCAGGAACCTTTAATGCTTCTAAAAAAATACCACATCCAAATATTGTCCACAGAGCTCCTAAATTGCCGGTGAAGATAATAAAACGCAAAGATTTGCCTCCAGGACATTACCGTTGTTTCTCTTAAATGGGACACACCACGGGTATTGAGATAATTTCACTGGGTGTGTACTAGAAGCATGGTAGGCTGGCCTGGGGTTCCCCTTTAGCCACAGCATCCCACGCACACCAAAAGTTATTGGGGAGTCTATTTAATCAGTGCATATTGTTACCTATTGCTTTCGTTGTTTGCATAGGGTTCCTGACTGTTTTCTTTAAACTGTTTCAACCAAGTCCTGGGTACTTACACAGGTCCTGGCTGACTAAAGTTAACCTAAATTTTACTTTTCTTCAAGTAAACTACAAGAAGAACTGTGTTGTGTATTTCTGCTGAGTTATTCCATTAATCGCATTGCTAGGTGTGCCAGAGGGGCTGGGGCAGTTCATTGGGGTTGAAAGGCAGAGTAACGGACAGAACAAACAAAAGCAGCTCTCTCAGTGGTTTGCTATATGTATGTACCGGTAGTATATACAGAGTGTTATATCACAACATAAGGACCTTATAAATGCTTTCCCCATACACTACTCATAGGGTTGATTTAGAGGCTGTGCTCCAAATTGTGTCCCAAAGTGGTAAATGAATAGAATGTTGTGGACCAAGTTTCCATTTTTTTCACGTATGAATGATAATCTCCTGTTTGAGGGGCATCATCAAGAAGTATTTTGTGTATCAATAAAATTAACTGTGAGTTGTACTTTGGGAACAGATATATTCAAGTTTTGTAGGGTATTCTTTGACTACAAAGGGCTGCAGAGCATAGAAAGATTTCCAAAACTGCAGGTACAAATAGAAGGACTGTCTGGACATACATTTCCTCTCTGTCTGCAGCTACTTTAAGGCCCCATACACACGAGAGGATCCATCCGCTGGAATTGATCCGTGGACCGGCTCCAGCGGATAGATCCCCTGGTGTGTACGATCCAGCGGATCTGTTTCCGCGGATTTTTATCCCCTGGGATGGATTTCCAGCGGATAAAAATTTGAAGACATGCTTTCAAATCTATCCGCTTGAATCCATCCCAACGGATTGATCCGCTGGTCTGTACAGACTCACCGGATCAATCCGTCCGAATCAATCCCCCGCATGCGTCGTAATGATTCGACGCATGCGTGGAATTCCTTATATGACAGCGTCGCACACGTCGCCGCGTCATCATCGCGGCGACGGCGCGACACGTCATCACGATGTGATTTCGGCGCGGATTTCGATCCGATGGTGAGTACACTCCATCGGATCAAAATCCTTGAGAGGATTTATCCGCAGAAACGGTCCGGTGGACCGTATCCGCGGAAAAATCCTCTCGTGTGTATGGGGCCTTAGGTGTTGTAAAGTCAGAAGGTTTTTTTTTTCTAAATCCATTCTATGCATTAGGATAAAAAACTTTTGCGTGCAGCAGCCCCCTTCGGCCCCCCTAATACTTACCTGAGCCCTATCTCTGTCCAGCGATGTCCATGAGTGCCTCAGCTATCCGGGACTCTCCTCCTGATTCGTTGAGACACAGCAGCAGCGCCATGGGTTCCCACTGCTGTCAATTAAAGTCAGTTAGCCAATCAGGAATGAGAAGCGATGGGGGGGGGGGGGGGCTGAGTCTGAATGGACACAGGGTGGTGTGACTCGACTCAGGAACACCCATGGCAAGCTGCTTGCTGTGGGGGCACTCGACAGGAGAGAGGGGCCAGAAGAGCCAAAGAGGGACCCAGGAAGAGGAGGATCTGGGCTGCCCTGTGCAAATACACTGCACAGAGCAGGTAAGTATAACATTTTTGTTATTTTTAGAAAAAAAAATAGACTTTACAATCACTTTAAATGTGCGGCACTCATGGGTCACTGTAATTCACAAGAGGTCATAATTGGCATATATCTGCTTTGAATTCAAGGTTACATCTGAACATTGGACAAACTATCTGGTCTATCAGGTTTAAACAGCACGTTGGTTAAAAATGAACAAGCTTTGTTAATTTATATATATTTCTTTCCTTACATTTAATTAGGTACTCCAACGCAAATCTTTGCAACATTCACTAAACAATGGGGCAAATTTTCATTACAAAGTGCAACTACCCATGTAAAGTGAAGGCCTCTATGCCTCTGGTAAATCAACTCCTACATATTGAATTTGGTTAACGTTTTACACTTCCTTCAGTCTACAGTGTATCTGTGACTATGCATATATGGGCAAATGTGTCTGAATCAGATTGATAGGCTTGTAAAAACTTAAAGCGGAGTTCTATCCTGGAACTTCCGCTTTAAGTGAAGGCGACCCCCTGATATGCCACGTTTGGCATGTAGAGTTTTTTTTGGGGGGGGGGGGGGGCGGACACCCTCTTTTTTAGCGGCATCCAGCTCCCACTTCCTCCCGAGGCTCCGTGGCGCTGGAAGGAAGTTCACCTCTTCCCCTTCCCTCCATGCAATCTTCTGGGACACAAAAGATTTCCTGGCCAATCACAGAGCGCAGCACGGCTTGCGCATGCACAGTGCGTGTTTCGGCTATGAAGCCACAGTCAGAATGCCTGCGCCACGGAGAGAAGGGGGAGAGGAGCGGGGCTTTGTTCGCCCGCATCGCTGGACCGTGGGACAGGTGAGTGTCGGATTACTACAGTCAGCAGCTACACTTTTTGTAACTGCTGACTTTTATATGGGTGGAACTCTGCTTTAAAAGGCACGCT
The DNA here is from genome assembly GCF_905171775.1 of Rana temporaria. Taxonomy (NCBI): domain Eukaryota; kingdom Metazoa; phylum Chordata; class Amphibia; order Anura; family Ranidae; genus Rana; species Rana temporaria. The sequence continues at coordinate 101,224,225 of NC_053500.1, forward strand.
AAACCTTCTTACCTGCACTTTGTGTTTGATTTACCAAAGGAAAATAGACTTTTCACCTTGCAATTGAAGTTGCTCCAGAGTTTATAAAATGAGGGGAAGCTTTACTTTTCAGAGTAGCCAATCGCATGCAAGGGAAGTTAAAAAACAGCATTTTTGCTTGCAGATGATTAGATGTTGGAAGTCAGCAGAGCTTCCTCTCATTTACTAAGCTCTGAAGCAACTGCAAAGTGCACAGTCCATTTGCCTTTAGTAAATCAATCAGATGGTTTAATTTGTTGCCCTGTACAGGCAATATATAATAAAGCAAATGATTTACATTCCTATGTCAGCGATTCGTGCAAAGAAACTACATATCCCACAATCCCTGGTTCTGTAAACTCAGTGCTGGTGCAGATGAGCGCTAATTAGATCTGAAAACAACAAACTGGCAGACGGTTCACAAACACACAAAAAGCTTACCATAAAGTTGGAAGATTTTTGTTTTATTATATTAGCACTCCCACATTTGTGATGTGACACAGAATGGATGGCAACACATACACTGGACTCTGTGACCCAGAGCAGGAAGTTGTCTTGTCCTTTTTGGGAGTATGGCTAGCTAAGCAAACCATGGACATAAGAGAATAGATCAGCCGTGACAACCTTCAGCCACAACATTTGAGCCCATCATTACAAGGTAAGGCAAACAAACAATGCTAATTCCTTGTTGAAACAACAAACATAATAAATTAACGTGTGCAATGCATTGGAAATATGAAGCCTGTGATACCTATATGAATCAATCAGAGAAAACTTGAAGAAATATGAATACTATCATTGCTAAACTTCTTTAAAAATGTTTATTATCAATGTGATTTTTAAATATGAATGGCCCATGGAGTGAGTGGTGAAACCCGTCAATAAATTATATCAGTACTTTCACCACTAGCTGCACTGCAACCATTGTATTACTATTACTACCAGCAATTAAAATTAAAGGGGTATTCTCACCGTGTTTCTGACTCCTTAGCAGGCACTGGAGAGCTGAACCCAGACAAGGGTCGTTCTGGTCCAGAGAAAATTTCATTGGTGCCTGAGGAAGAGCTTGGGTTTCTCTGTTTTCCAACAGGGCTGTCCATAAAAACAGAAGATGAGGAATCTTTGCGAAAGTTCTGACGTACAGGCGAGTTGCGGCTGGATGGTCCTGAGTAGGGGCTGTGAGGACCCTGATTCTGTTGGACATCCACCATTCTTCCATCTGTTACTTTCTGAGGGGAGGATGGTGGAATACGGAAACCCATTCCAGGACCATATGTGTCTCCATATATCTGAGAGTTGGGTTTATACATTCCTTCTTCTAGATCAGTTTGCAGAGCAGCTGCAGAATAAGTGCTGAGAGAGCGGACTGAACCTCTCTTGTACAGGCCACCAGAGTATGAAAAAGGGTCCCCCAAACCAGCCAGGGACTGAGTAGATGTAATGCTAAGTCTACCCTCATGGACCATTCCATAGGGATCTGAATAGAGTCCCTCATTCTTTACAAGCACCACATTCTTGTTGGAGAGATCTTCATCAGGTTTGACATCCCTTCTCTCCAGGATAGCACTAGGACTAGGGGAGACTCCTTGGGCCGGAGGAAGTCCAGACATCCGGTCCCCATGGTGAACAGGGCTACCAGCATAAGAAGGCGGACGCCCACCACTGTAAGACATGCGGGAACGTGCTGGAGAGGAGGACTGGAGAACAGGTGGAGGAGAACCAGAAGTCAAGTGGGGAGCAGGAGACATGTTGTTCAAACGTCGAGTTGGGGATGAGTCTCTGGAGCTGTACATCATCTCACGCTGTAAAAAAGAGCAGAGCAAACAAATAATCAGGCAGAAACAGGGCACTGTAGCACAGTATTTTCATGCTCAAGACAGATGAAAGGTCGATGTAGTGATAGCTACATCTTAGAGCTAAATCTTAAACCTTCATTGTCGTATGTGGTTTGGCCTGGCCATGGCAAAGAGTGGGTGTTATTGAAGTGAGCCCCAGCTCAGGAAAATTAACAGGTTTTATTTTCTACTTAAACAGTGGCACATGCATTCTTTGTGAAACACAATGCCTCCTTGTCTGGTATTAGCAGACATAATTTATGATGGAGAGATACCATCATAAAATATTGTAAGAGGTGCCATGAATACTGTGGAAAGCATAAGAGAGGGAACATGGTGGTTGACAAGCAATCAACACTGCACATCCACCCAGGGTGCCAATGATTAAGAAGAGAAGTGCATACAGTGTTCTAGACTTGAAAAATACCTTTCAAGCATGTTTGACTGTATAAAAACTTACTCAAAGCAAAGGTTGTTTAACTTAGAGGAGAAGTCCAGCCTGAGCTCATTTGGCTGGGCTTCTCCTATGTCTTCCGGTTTCAGCAGAGTGGTCTGAAGTCCGCTCTCTGCTGACATCAAAGGAGTCAGTCCACGTCATCATGACACAGTCTGGATCTGCCAGGTGCCTGGACTGATGCCTGTCTCAGCCTCTCTGCGAGCCACCGAGAGACTGAGATGGCCCCCTCCTCAGCTCAGCGCTCCAGTGAGTGTGGAGGAGCAGAGAGGAGAGCTGCTGATTGACAGTCAGCAGCTCTCCACTCAGGGATCTGTGAGAACTGAGCCATCGGGGGACAGATGCAGCATGGGCCTGATGCTGCATCCACCTAGGTTAGTATAAATGGGCCAAAAAAAACAAAACATACTTCTCTTTTAAAGGGTTACTCCACGCTCGTAGGGAAAAAAAAGCAAAAAAAAAAATTATATAGCATATATTATTGCTGCACAATACATATTGTAATTGGATGTTATTAAAAATGACCCTTTATTTTTAATCTGCAGCTCTTTGTAAAACTCAACACAATATGGCAACCTGGAGGCATTCTGTACACAGATGGTGTACAGAACACCCTCCAGACATTGTATTGTAGTTTCCTGCCTGTGTGATTGGCTTACTGATTTTCCCAGAAGTCTGTACCAAGATACAAGTCAGATTTTTGGCATTCCCTGCAAAAAAAAAATGACATTTTTGGTGAGATACTCCCATATTTAAAAGGTATGCACTTTGCTTATTAGAACCCTGCAGGTGAAGCAGCTGATTGATAATTAAAAAAATCACTCCACTTTCACATGGACACAAACAACAATTTCTTCAGAATAACAAAAGGTGGGAATCTGGAGCAAAGTTTGTTAAAATCCTTGCAATGTACTTAAAGCACCCAGCGGGGAAGGTTTTTTTCTCAACAAAAGTTTAAATTTGATTTTAAAATACTTTCATCTCTTGCACATGTAGCACCCTCTAGTTAGGTAGGTGCTAGGGTGAAGATTTATTCTGGAGAGAAGGAAAGTTTAGGCAAGCCTAGCTGCTGTCTAGGCCTGTTTGTTTTCATTCTGGGCTGGGAGTGGCCTAGGGCAGAGCTGGGTGACTCACAGGGAGCTTCACTGTTGCCCCCCTCTTCTTTCTAGAAAATGCTGAAAGGAAGGGAGGAGAGGTGAGGAGATTTGACCAATCCCCAATTTGGATTGGCAGGGGGCAGGCCTAGTCAAATACCTGGGGTCAGCCCAGCTGGAGAGGAGTTGTCGTGTGGAAGAGCTGAAGTGAGAGTGTGTGGAGGCTGTCGGTGCCCATGGGGAGCTCCCCAGTCTAGGGGGGAGGGGGTGACCCTGGGCCAGGGCTCGGGTGCATCCAGGAGGAGTGAAGAGATCCTGGAAGGAGAGGCACCTGAGAGCAAGTAGAGGACAGAGGGAGAGAACACTTCTAAGAGTCTCCAGGGAGGACAACTGGTCTCAGCCAGGAGGGCTGGTGAGTGAGCACAGTCGGGAGGACTGGGGAGGCAAGCCTGAGAGAACTGGGAGATTGCAATTTAAGATGGATGCAGAACCAAAAGAGAGGGCTGTGGGAAGGGCAGTGGTGAGAGGTCATTGCAGCCAGGCTGGTTGGCAGGGGCTGAAGAGTGTTATCTGGGATTGGTAGCTGAACTGAGGACAGCTAGCACCTGAACTATTTCTACACCACAGGAGCCTGTGGTCTCTGCCCACAAAAGGCAGTTCACTGAGGCCTGGCTGAAGTAGTGTCAGGCCTAACCATGCACTGCTAGCTAGTCTGGAAGAGTAAAAGTCTGCAGCAAGTGCTGGAGGAGTGAAGGAGTTTGTGCTGGAGAGAAGACTGGAGTGTATATTCTGGAGTGTATATAGAAGTCCCAAGCAAGTTGCACTGCATTTCCTGGGCATTTCATAATTTCCCATTTCCCATCCAAGGCATGGATACAATTATAAATAAAAAAACAAAAACAAAGCTTATGGACTGTTCTGTGTCTCTGAGTGTCTGTGAGACAGATGTCTGGCTGGGCATGGTCACAGGTGAACCACTACATTCAGCAACCCCTATGGGGGCATGGCTACACACAGAAGAGGTAGAATCATCCCAGGCTACTCAGACAGAAGCCAGGACAGACTTACAAGTAGACTCACTTCATATTTCAGAAGTTGGAAGACCAAAAGGACAGGGAAATAAACCAACACATTGGAGAATTACTGGAGGCAACCAGATATACATATCTCTGAGACACCATCCAAGTTATCTGAAATGCTGTGTTAGAAATATCTGTTCTGATCTACCTACATACCAAATGATACCAACCCTATTTATGGAAGATAATTGTTAGAATCATTAAAAGCTTACTCAGCTTTTTTTATTTGACTCATTGATTGTTCTCTTTCAATGCACATCTTGCTCAATTGTCAGATATAAAAGGTTCATTATTCTACATACGTCAAAAGCGGACAATAGCCTGATCTCAAATTATTGCAGATTGTGCACCTTTCCCCCAAAGTTTAAGCATGAGTGATGAGGGATTAAAAATTCACCTCCACAATTCTAAAGCATCTGGACTCTCTGGCTTGCCTTCAACAATTCAGATGGACACCCAGCACCAATATCTATGGAACCATGAATCAACCTAATTGTTATTACCTATATTGTCTGTCTGTCCTACAAATAGTTGGAGCAGACCAGGTAACATTCCAATATGACTTGCTGCCAACATCAGAACGGTTCCGTACTACCTTCCCTAAGGCTAGGTTCACACTGCTGCGAATTCTATTGCGAATTTGAGCTGTTGCGATTTCTCAAATTCGCTAGTCATTTAAATGACATAGTTTAACATTAGTGCCGTTCACATCAATGCGTTTCGAATATAAGCTGCGGGAAAAAAGGGTCCTGTGCGAGTTTGATCCGTGTGCGATGCGAATTCAGCTCTATAGCCCGGCATTCCCGGCAAAAACGCAGCCACGAAATTGCGGTAAAATCGAAATTTTACCACAATTTTGAATTCGCAGCAGTGTGAACCTAGCCTTAGACCCCTTTCACACTGGGGCGTTTTTCAGGCGCTTAAGCGTTAAAAAAAAGCACCTGAAAGAAGCTGCATCTGCAATCCCAATGTGAAAGCCCGAGTGCTTTCACACTAAACCGCCTGAAAAACGCCCAAGTGTGAAAGGGGTCTTAGCTTTAAAAAAAAGCAGAAAAAAGCGCCTGATAGAAGCTGCATCTGCAATCCTAATGTGAAAGCCCGAGTGCTTTTACACTGAGGCGCTGCGCTGGCAGGGCGTCAAAAAAAGTCCTGCAAGCAGCTTCTTTGCAGCGCTTTAGGAGCGTTGAATACTCCTAAAGCACCCTTCACATTGAGGGAGCTTATTTAACGCCAAAGCACCTGAAAAATGCCCCAATGTGAAAGGGGTCTTAGCGGCGCTTTACCAGCGTTTTCCGGGTGCTGGCAGTGTGAAGGGGCTATGAAAGCACTCAGGCTTTCACATTGGGATTGCAGATGAGGCTTCTTTTAGGCGCTTTACAGGCTTTTTTTTAACGCCAGAGCGCCTGAAAAACGCCCAAAAAAGTGTGAAAGGGGCCTTAAACTTCTTTTTTGTTTTTGTCTAGTCCATCCCTTCAAACTTTCATGCTGTTTCTCATTGACAATTCAATATTTATTACATTGTCAGTGAGAAACAGCATGAAAAATCTCAACCTTGGAAAGAGGAATGTCTGTTACTTATCCACCCGTTTAATATCCTTCATTAAAAATGAAATACCAAAAAAAACGTATTTTCCATTTGGCTGCTCTTATTATTTCTATAGGAGACATTGTTTATATTGTCCAGATGGAAAATTAGAAACATTATGTTTCACAGTGGTGGGTTTTAAGATTGAGGAAAATGTATACAATGAATTCAGTTCATTTAGGCCTCATTCACATGCAGAGACCGGCGGTCTGAGGACCGGCCACATGATTATGTGGCTTGAGCAGCCAGGTGCTTCGTGCAGCCCTTTCAAGTCTATGGAGATGCAGCAGCTGCATAGGCACAGCTGCTTGGCCCAACCTGATAGGCATGTGAGTTCTGGTGAGCGGCCCCGAGCACACAGTGTGAATGAGGCCTGAAGCTGCATTCTGGGCACAAAAACATTTATTAAAATATTTTCTCTTTATCCATAAACCTTTAAATCCATTTTGTGTGCACCAAATGTTTTTGCAAACCGAGATATTACCTTGTAAAACTAGTAGTAACATCATCAATGAGCTGCACTTCACCTGGGCAAAGAGCAAAGATGTGGGTGGGACATAACAGGTACACCTACTATAGGCTGCCTACAAAAAACTACTAGGGGGTGAGTACAAGTCTAGTGACTCTGCACAAGCAAAAAGAGCAGCAGTGACCAGTTTTATTATAGGAAAGTGTAGGAGTTGTTTTATGCAGGTCTATTGTACATAAATGGAAGAAATACACAAAAGACACGCCCCTTGTATTTAGACAATCTTTGTTTAACCCAGAGTTCAGCTTTGAAAATTCTTGGCAATAGTATTTAACAAATCACAATTAAATCAAATAGTATATGGAACACAAAATGTGAATACAGGCTGCATGCTGCCTACCAGCTGTTTTTTTTTTTTATATAAAAAAAAGAAAACAGCAATATGTAATATATATGGAACAGATATTTTCTAATGTGATTTATAGATGTTTGTGTGAATCTGAGTAAACAACATTACTGAGGATTTTTTTTAAAGGGGTTGTAAACCTTCCTGTTTTTTCACCTTAAAGTGGAGGTTCACCCGAAAACTTAATTTTTAACATTAGATTGATGCTCATTTTGTCTAGGGGAATCGGGTAGTTTTTTTTAAAATCAAAGCAGTACTTACCGTTTTAGAGAGCGATCTTCTCCGCCACTTCCGGGTATGAGCTGTGGGACTGGGCGTTCCTATTTGATTGACAGGCTTCCGACGGTCGCATACATTGCGTCACGATTTTCCGAAAGTAGCCGAACGTTGGTGCGCAGGCGCCGTATAGAGCCGCACCGACGTTCGCCTTCTTTCGGCTACTCGTGACGCGATGTATGCGACCGTCGGAAGCCTGTCAATCAAATAGGATCGCCCAGTCCCGAAGACCATACCCGGAAGCGGCGGAGAAGATCGCTCTCTAAAACGATAAGTACTGCTTCAATTTAAAAAAAAATACCCGATTACCCTTGACAAAATGAGCATCACTCTAATGTTAAATTTTTTTTTTCGGGTGAACTCCCGCTTTAATGCATCCTATGCATTAAGGTGAAAAAACATCCAGATTTTTCTGCCCCCCAGCCCCCTGGTTTACTTACCTGAGCCCTCGAAAGTCCCACGTCGAGAACGCGCTGGCTTCTCGACTCTTCTCGGCTCTTCATTGGATAGACTGATAGCAGCGCAGCCGTTGGCTGGGGGCGGGGCTGAGTCTGGCATTCGTGTCTATGGATGCAAATGCTGGACTCGGGAGCGCGCCTGCAAGGTAACCCCCTTGGAAAATCGCTTCCCAGAGGGGGTTAGCTGATGCAGGGAGGAGCCGAGACAGCCGCCGAGGGACCTAAGAAAACTAGCTGCACAGCGGAGGTAAGTATGACATGTTTGTTATTTAAAACAAAAAAAAAATCAAACCTTTAATATCACTTTAAAAATGTACCTGTCAGTACAAGATGTGTAAAAGAAAAAAAATTCAATACTATTATAAGTAAAAAGGGACATAATATACAGTACAATGATGACAAACACACAATGATAAAACAAAGAACATATACACAAGGACAGGTCCACTCGACAACATATATTCACATTCACAGCTTTTCACTCCTTAATCTCTGGCTGACCAAATAACACACACTGTAGCAGCAGGGAGGGTGAGCCTCAATGCACACATTTCCCACATGTGTGTCCATGGCGGCTGAAGTTTCTGTGCTAAGAATGCTCACTGCGTGCTCCCAGCACAGGGACTGAGCTGTCACAGACAGCAGGACAGGCTTCCGATCATGTGACCACTATGACAGCCAATGACATCCTGCCTCGTGAGGTTAAGACCCAGTTAAAGGCCGTTGTGGAGTGGGTTGTCCCCAGCTGTTTTAAATAGTTACACAGGGTCCTTTCACACGGGCTTGTCTGCTTGGCAGACTCTGCTTGCTCAGTGGGGGATCGATTCGCTGATCCCCGATAAGCAGGAGAATGACAGGTCTGTCTCCGCTCACTGTGATGAGACAGACCTGTCAGAGTCACACTCTCCTCTGTGGGGAGATTAGATGAAAATGGACCGCCTATCTGTTTTCATTCGATCCGCCAGATGGATGGAAAATAGGGTCACCATTCGTCTCGATTTGGTGGACAGGATCAGAATGGATAGCAGCAGGTGTCAGCGGACATGTCACCGCTGACATCGGCCGCTCCATAGAAGTGAATGGAGGCTCTGATCAGGTCTGCCTGAAAACTGACAAGTGGACGTGATTGAAAAGCTTGTGTGAAAGGGGCCTTAGTCAGGTTGAAAAAAAAGACAAAGATCCATCTAGTTCAACCAACAAAAAAAACAAATAGAAAACCTCCATGAACACAATTCTATACTCACATTTGATCCAGAGGAAGGCAAAAAAATGAAGCATGATTCAATTTGCTCCAGTAGGAAAAAAAAATCCCTTCTTGAACTCCCAGGAGGCCATCGGATATTCCCTAGACAACCCCTGGTGTTATTACCTATAAATGTTAGTATCCACTTATTCCTTCCGCTAACTTACATACTATGGATGTTAGGCTGACTGGTCTGGAATTCCCAAGGATATATGTTGGCCCTTTTTTGAAAATCAGTACCACATTTACTTTTTGCTAAAATGTATACGTTCTTTGGGAACTCTTGGCCGTAAGCCATCTGGTCCTGGTGATTTGTTCACATTAGGTTTTTCTAGTCTTTTTTTGAACACTGGTCTCCATCAGCCCCAAGGTTACATTCAATATATGTTGTTAACATTACTGGTTTGTTTATTATACCCCTCTTTTTCCTTCATATAGATGGAGGAGAAGAATGTATATAATATGGTTGCCTTTCTATCACTTGTGACCAACTTACCCTGGTCATCTTTTATAGGCTCAGTATGTTCTGACCTCCATTTTTACTGTTAATATATTTGAAAAAAAATGTTTTGGGATCTTACTCTCCTCAGCAATTTGTCTCTTGTAAATCTATTTTAGCTGCCGTGATTGCACTATATTATTTACATAGTTAGTCAGGTTGAAAAAAAGACACAAGTCCATCCAGTTCAACCATAAAAAAATGAATAAATAAAAAAAGAATATCGTACAATTCCATATACCCAATTCTATACCCACAGTTGATCCAGGGGAAAAAAATCCTTCCTGATCCCCTGAGAGGCAATCGGATATTCCCTGGATCAACTTTACCTATAAATGTTAGTACCCAGTTATATTATGTACATTTAGGAAAGAATCCAGGCCTTTTTTAAAGCAATCTACTAAGCTGGCCAGAACCATCTCTGCAGGGAGTCGATTCCACATCTCTTAGTGTGAAGAAACCTTTACGTATTTGGAGATTAAATCTATTTTCCTCTAGAGGTAAAGAGTGCCCCCTTGTCCTTTGTGTTGACTGTAAAGTGAATAACAACACCAAGTTCACTATATGGACCCCTTATATATTTGTACATGTTGATTATATCCCCCCTTATTCTCCTCTTCTCAAGAGTGAATAAATTCAGTTCCTCTAATCTTTCCTCATAGCTGAGCTCCTCCATGCCTTCTATCAGTTTGGTTGCCCTTCTCTGCACTTCCTCCAGTTCCCCAATATCCTTTTTAGAGAACTGGTGCTAAAAACTGAACTGCATATTCCAGATGAGGTCTTAATGATTCGAACAGGGGCAAAATGATATCGCTCTCTGGAGTCCATACCGCTCTTAATACAAGAAAGGACTTTGCTCGCTTTGGAAACCGCAGCTTGGCATGGCATGCCATTATTAAGCTTATGATCTACCAAAACCCCCAGATCCTTCTCCACTATGGATTCCCCCAGTTGTACTGCCCCTAGTATGTATGATGCATGCATATTCTTAGCCCCCAAGTGCATAACTTTACAATTTTTAACATTAAACCTCATCTGCCACATAGTCGCCCAATCAGACAGAGCATTGAGGTCGGCTCGTAAATTGGAGACATTCTGTAAGGACGTTTTTCCACTGCATAGCTTAGTGTCATCTGCAAAGACAGAAATTTTAGTTTTGATCCCAGACCCAATATCATTTATAAAGATATTAAAACGTAAGGGTCCCAACACTGAACCTTAGGGTACACCACTGATAACCTTAGACCATTCAGAGTCAGAATTACTAACTACTACTCTCTGAATTCTGTGTTTTAGACAGTTTTCTATCCATTTACAAAACTGATATTTCCAAGCCTGTAGACTTTACCTTATGCATGAGCTGTGTGTGCGGAACTGTATCGAATGATTTTGCAAAATCCAAGTATACCACGTCCACAGCCACGCCTCTGTTCAAGGTTATACTTGCCTATTCATAAAAATAAATCAGGTTTGTCTGACAACTTCTGTCATTCATGAATCCATACTGTCTATTGCTTAAAATATTTTTTCCCAGCAAGAACTCGTCTATGTGGTCTTTTATTAATCTATCCAGTATCTTCCCAACTATAGAAGTTAAACTAACAGGTCTATAGTTACTTGGTAAAGACTTTGGGGTAGATTCACACAGGGCGTCCTAACTTTGCGGCGGCGTAGCGTATCGTGTTTACACTACGCCGCCGTAAGTTAGTGAGGCAAGTACATGATTCACAAAATACTTGCCTGCTAAGTTACGGTGGTGTAGCCTAAAGCGGGCGGGTGTAAGGGCGCCTAATTCAAAATAGGCTAAGGGGGCGTGTTTAATGTTAATTTGGTTTGACCTGACGTGATTGACGTTTTTTTGGAACGGCGCATGCGCCGTCCGCCTACATATCCCAGTGTGCATTGCGGCAACGTACGCCGCACTGGCCTATTGGTTTCGACATGGACGTAAATTACGTAAATCCCTATTCACGGACGACTTACGCAAACGACGTAAAATTTTTGAAATTTCGACGCGGGAGCAGCGGCCATACTTTAACATTTCTATTCCAGCTATTTGATGGAATATCTTCAGGCCTGATAATGCGCTACATAAACGGCGTATCTGTACTGCGTCGGCCGGGCGTACGTTCGTGAATAGGCGTATCTAGTGATTTACATATTCTACGCCGACCGCAATGGAAGCGCCACCTAGTGGCCAGCCTAAACATTGCACCCTAAGATAGGAAGGCGCAAGCCGTCGTATCTTAGATAGGTTTAAGTGTATCTCTGTTTGAGAATACACTTAAACTTAGGTCGGCGCAGATTCCGAGTTAGGTCGGCGTATCTTACTGAATCTAGCTATTTGAAATTACAGAGCTCAATTCTTTTAGGATCCATGGGTGTATGCCATCTGGTCCAGGTGCTTTATCCACCTTTAATCTGTCTAAATATTCCTGGACCACATAATTTTTGAGCCATTGTGGATTTGGGGCTGTGTCACTACCCCCCCATTATGGACATGAGCTCCCCCATGCTCCTTTGTAAACACAGAGCTGAATAAAGTACTGTATTTATTGGCGTATAACACTCACTTTTTTACCCTGAAAATAAAGATTAAACTGTGCCTGTGTGTTATACGCAGGGGGCTGTGGAAAGTTTTTTTCCTAAAACTTCCCTCCTAAAGTTAGGGTGCGTGTTATACGCCGATAAATACGGTATTTAATAAATTAGCCTTCTCTTTCTCCCAAGACAAATATTTCACATTGCACTCTTTGTAGTTTTTGAATGCCAATGGTGAACCTTTGACTATCTTTTTTATCATTAATATACCTTTTTAAGGTTAGCATTTAGCTACCCGTGTGTTTGTTTATATTTGTTTCCCATTAGAATGCACTGACAAATGCCATTGTCTAATCTGTCCTTAAAGAATTTTCACTTCTCTTTAGTATTTAAGAATTTGATCCCATTAAGTGTCATGTGGTAAGGAGAGCAGCTTAGTAAAGCCGTCTCTTTTGAATATTGTCATATTTCTGGAAACCTTGGTGGGAAGCAAGAGGGATCAGTGTCTAACGATTAGAGAAAAGCACCTAATTTTTGATAGGTGATCTAATGGAAACTTAGGCTTATGGCAAAAAGAGAACGCTTGAGAGGGATGAGTTTGTGAAACGGATGATGATGAGGATGAGGAGTGCTTGGCAAGGATGATAGAATCAGATGGAGCACTAGAAAGGCCTACCTGTTCAAAAGCTAGCTAAGAGACACCAAGCAATAGCCCATGAATAGATGCTCTTTTTTTTATCTTGGCAATTATAAGCGGGAGAAAAGAATGGGAGGGGGGTCGGGTATATGGGGGTATGATTGCTATGTTGGTACAATGCAAGAATTTGTAAAAAAAAATCAAACAAGAAAATGTTTCAATAAAGAAATAAAGTAAAAAAAAAAAAAAAAAAAAAAAGTTGTCTCTTTTGAAATCTAGTGTACTTTTTGCCCCATGTCTCCCTTTCCTAAAATGCATGGCAAATGTAATTACTTTGTGATCACGCTTTTCTAAATTATCCCTCATTTCCACATCTACAATCAGCTCTGCGTTGTTTGTAATTCGTGGGTACAGCAGAGCAATAATTCTATTTGGGGCTTGTACAATTTGACTCATGAAATTGCCCTGCAACAAACTATGGGCCGGATTCACAAAGAGTTACGCCGGCGTATCACTAGATACGCCAACGTAACTCGGAATCTAAGCCAGTCGTAAGTTTAAGTGTATGCTCAAACTGAGATACACTTAAAACCTAGCTAAGATACGACCGTCTGCGCCGTCGTATCTTAGGGTGTCATTTTTTAGCTGGCCGCTAGGTGGCGCTTCTGTTGATTTTGGCATAGAATATGTAAATAACTAGATACGCCGATTCACGAACGTACGCTTGCCCGTCGCAGTAAAGATACGCCGTTTCCGTAAGAGATACGCCGCGTAAAGACAAACCTGCCCCCTAGGTGGCGTAGCCAATGTTAAGTATGGCCGTCGTTCCCGCGTCGAAATTTGAAAATTTTACGTCGTTTGCATAAGTCGTCCGTGAATGGGGCTGGACGTCCTTGCGGCGTAATTTGGAGCAATGCACACTGGGATATGTACACGGACGGCGGGTCACCAAACATTTACATAAAACACGCCCCCTCATCCTCATTTGAATTAGGCGCGCTTACGACGACAGCAGTCCTTCCCGACATGTTTCGTTACAATAGAACTTCACCCCAGATGAAGTTCTATTGTAACGAAACATGTCGGGAAGGACTGCTGTCGTCATTGCTACCCTGATTTTATGAGCTTGTTTTATCACTGCAATATGTGAGTTTCTTTCTTTTAATAAAGTTTGTGTTATTTATACGGAATTATGCTATGTGCACTCCATTTTTTTCTTTTGCATTGGGATATCTGATGTGCCGTCTCTGGGATTTGCTGTAAACCATCCCCTGGTGTGAACCCCTGGATTTCCTTGCCTGAGGTCTTATCAATGATTCCTGGCTTTGAGACATCTGCTGTATATCCTATAAAGTGTATCGTATTTACAAGCTTGATTGGCCTAGTGGGTATATGCCCTTCTGGGTCCAATATATCCGGTAAGCCCCCTATCATAAGTGGTGGTGGATCTCCTATTTAGAAATCACCGTTGGATTTTGTTTATTCACTTAGTCACTGGATTTCTCATTCATGAACTTCTCCTTTATGAACATTTCTACTCACTTCACTTTTTCTGGCATTGTCCAGATTATGTCACCATTATTATCCATTCATTGGAGGTTTATGGACTGTAATTGGTGTTAACACTATCAATTTCACATGTGGTGTTGTACATGAATTTTGTTTGTTTATTTACTTATTTTTTCACTGAAATGTAATCATTTTTAGCGCTACACTGCAATTTGATCTTTCTTGCTGTGTTAGCTGCTCCATTTACATAGTATTAGATAGCACGGTAACTTTTCTTTTGTATTTGCCTCTTGGAGATTAGGAGGGATTTTTTTCTACCACTGAAGCAAATTATCATGCTTTATTTTCTGCCTTCCTCTGGATCAACTGTGAGTATAGGATAGTATATAATGGAAGTTTTTGATTTGTGTGTGTCTTGATATTTGTTTTCCTTTCTCTGGGTTAACCAGATTAACTATGTAACTATATACATCATGTGGTCAATTGGATGAAGAATTTTCACTGGTGGCGTTTTAAATATTGAACAGTTAAAGCTGGGTTCCAACCACAATGAGCATTTTTTCAAAGTATGTCCTTTCATGATGCGTTTTAATGTTATAAATCAGTTCTTACTATTTGAAAATCCGCCACCACTCCGCAGAGTTTTTGTCAAAATATAGTTTATAAAAATCCGTGCCGAAGGTTCCCATTTTGCTTGTGGGCATTGTAAAGCCCACAAGCACTTACTTCCTAGAAGTCTACGATGAGTAGTTATAATGCCCCCTTCTCGCGCATGAACATTGTAATAGCAGCGCAGTCAAGCACTCGGGTTGCCATCACAACGGGCAACCCCGTTTTTTCACTCAATCGCGGTACCTCCGGCCTCGAAATCCCGCGGTTGTAACACTAGGGGAAGCGCACGGCATCCTGGAAAATGATGACACATTTCCCAGGAGCATTAGCATGCTGAGGGAGATGACGTAAAAAACCGAGGTGATTTCGAAGGCAGATTTTGTGGGACCACATAGCAACATGCATTTCCAGGTGAGTAAAAAAAAAAAAAAAAATGTTTTATTTTTTTAGGTTAAATATGCACATTAATGGCAATTTTTTATTTTTGATTGAAACTCCACAACTCCACTTTAATACTCATTTGCAGCACAGTAAACATTATTGCACTGGTGTTACTGACTATTTTAGTTTATGTGGAAACACTGTATAAGTTTATATGACTGTTTTTCTCGTGTTATGAATTTAAAAATGTTTGTTGCCTTCACAGCGCCACCTTAGATCTGCAAGTTATTGCGGATATGGTTTATTGTATAGGTTCTTTGATGTGCAACCTGTTATCCTCATATTCATCCATCAGCAGGCTCCAAAGTGAAGCCCCCTCATATTTCATCAGCAGCTGCCAAATGTAAATCTCTCTTGTATTCATTCATTAGCAGCCCAAGCAACCCCCTTTATATTCATCCATCACTAGTTCCCATGTACACCTTTTTATATTCAACCCCCCCCCCCCTAATTCCATCAACAGACCCCATAATAAATACCCCTTATATTCCTTTATAAGCAGCTCCTCCAGTGTAATCCCCCTTATATTTATCCATCAGCAGCCCCTAAATGTAAATTTCCCTTATATTCATTCATAAGCACCCCTAAACTCCCCTTATCTTCATTCATAAGCAGCACTCTCCAGTTCCCATGTACACCACCATTATGCTCATCAAATTCCATCAGCAGCCACCACCTTTTATCCATTTAAAAGCAGCACCCCCAAGGTAAACCCACATTTTCATTCATCAGCAGCTCCCCCCACTCAATGTATAGCTTATCATCCATCATTAGCCCTTTCAGTGTGCCGCTCTCTTATATTCATCAGCAGCCTCCCAGTTGATCCTCTTTATACCAATTCATAAACAGCGCTCCCCTCCCAAGCTAAACCCCCTTAAATTCCATCAGCCACCCCTATATTAATCTGCAGTTGTCTCAATAGAAAACGTCTTACATAGACCATCAGTAGACCCCCTCCCCAATGTTCATTCATCAACAGACCCCTTAACATTCTCTCATTAGCAATCCCTAATGTACAGTCACCCTGTATTGTACAGCCCCCACCTTCAAGGTCTGCATTCACCAGATATGTGCAGGGGTAATAACGGTGTGTGCCAGCTGTCTGTTTGAGAATGCCTTGAATGAGACTTGAAGGCTTAAAGCTGGCAAAAGAAGGTTTGAATCTCGGCCGGTTCAGCAGACACCGGCCAAGATTTAAACCATGTATGGGCAGGCTGATTGCACCCAAGTTGATTGATCGATCAACTTGGGTACAACCAGCCTGTCAGATTTTACATAAGATTATTAATAATCACTGCCCCCCCCCCTCTGCCGGGAGAACACAATGGCTTTGTGGGAGGGATTCCCACAGCAACACTGAGTTGATGGGGGAATCTAGCGCTTTTCTTTCCTGCAACCACAGAAATTTGTCTATGGCCGGCCTAAAGCCGACTGGAACAAGAAACGCAGCTCTATAAAGTAAAACTGCTCTATTTCAGTTTGAATCCTTCCCGGGAAATTTCAGAGGCACAGAAGAAATGCTGTCACACGGCCTTTCAATTGCCTAGCTATAAACTGCAAGGGGGGGCTGCTGAGCTGGCATCTAGGATGGGGGCTTTGGGGACCCTCTGGTCTTCTGGTGGGGCAGCCTGTGCCAGGAGACAGAGAGTACGTGAACAAAGACCTTCATGGCAAGATCCCCAGGTGATAATGAAAACTGCAGATATAATCGGCTGTAAAGGATGTTTAATTACATATCAAAACAAATCAATCCCTTTACGATCACCCCAAACACATATGTGTGAGAGCAAAAGGGTGGGTTTTATTGCCCACAAGCTGCCTTCTTACGTCAAGTCCGCGACTATCTCCGGCCACACCCTACACGTTGCGTCACAACACGTGACTTCATCAGTTAACATACCAGTAAGAGGAACCTATGGTGATGCATTGTATCCTGTAATCTGGAGCTTTAAGGCTGGATATTCCTATAATTTTGAGGCTGGATATTAACTGTTCTAAGGTGAGAGGTCTGAGAGCACATAACAGTTGTGTGAAGGCATGAAATTAATATTTATTAGAGACACCTCTATCATAAAGAATTGTGTGGATTTTTTTGGGGACTTTATTTGGTGCATATATATTGTTTGTGATAATTTATTACTGCGCAAGATCACCTTTTTATCATTTCATGCTTCGGATCATGTTTCCGCTATGACAGTGGTCACATGATTGCCGATCCTTCATGTCCCCTGGATGTTATGAACTATTTAAAGGGATGCTTGGGTGGGCGGAAAGGGGTTAAATATTATATGTGATTTTAGTGGCTGGGTTTAAATCTGCTTTAACCTCTTTAGTCCAATACCCCCTCTATCCTCAGGGTTTATTTAAGAGTTTGTTTTGGCACACCTATGAAGAATTCATGCTCCTTTATTTACTCTATTCCACCAACTACTGCAGCTTTAGAAAATTGTATTACTCTTTGATTGTCATAATGTCCTAGAAACTGAAAATCGTTTCAGACTGTTATGAATTATCAGGACTAGGGATCCTCACTATAACTTTCAAGGGTTCATTCAACGGCCATTTTAATTACTTGAAAGCATTTTATGATACTATGTAAAAAAATGTATATTTTATATTTCCCTAGTTATCCTTCAGGATGGCTCACTTGGCTGCTTACCTTCAAGAAACACAAGATTGAGAGTTTAAAAGCCCTCTAATAGCTTCCAGCCTCAGTTATTTTGTTTCCTGCTTTCTGACACAAACATTAGCTATATATATATTTTTTTTCCTCAGTGGGCTTTTCTGACAACCTCAAGGACTGCAGAGTGACAGCAGAACAGGCAGGTAGGACTCAAGATGACAGGGCACAGGGGTGTTTAGCATTGTTGCTTCTCTTTCTGATGGGACCTAAGCCACCGATTTTTACCAAAATATAGTCCTTACACTTTTGCAGTGGTCGGTGTGCAGTAGTATCCAGATAATGCTTACTTTTGGCAGGACATGAGATGTAGTCATGGGGAAATGGGGCCTGCCTGCAATGTGTGAGAAGTTGTCTCGTAGTAGACTCAAACAGCTTGGTTGAACTTTATGTACCCTAGGTCGCACTAGAACACAGCTTGGTAGCACTACATATCATAGTAATGCAGCCTTGGATGATATGGAGTCAGTTTTTGTGGATCCACTGGCTTTACAATGGTAAGCGTTAGAGGTGTTTTACCATGGAGCTGCTATTTAGAGCGCATTCTGATTTTGTGGGTAGAACCATTGTGGAAGCTAAAAATGTAGAGCAATCCCAGTACATCAGCTGAATATAGATATCATCCTTAAGCAAAAAAAAAAAAAAGAATAAACTTTTTTCCCCTAAAGCCACTAAAAGGATTTTCCCTTTAAAGAAGAAAAAGTGACTTTCAGGTGATTCAAAATGAGGTGTTTCAATGTCAGAAGTTTCCAAGAAAACAGCTTTAACATTTGTGATCATGTGGCCTGTGCAAATGACCAGCAATTCAGACTTTTGGACTGAACATGTGCAAGCCTACCTGACACAGGGGGCTCCTGGCAAGAAAACCCTAGAGTAGAGTCTTTCCAGTTGCTTTCTAAAGCTGTGGCATATGTGATGAATGTACGGTATTTGCAGGGGCAGTCCACATGGCTGCATGTACCACCAATCCAAGAAGCTCTGCTAGTCTGGTGGAAAGCCTTTTGATGGAAAAATGATCTTCAGTCCTTAAACTTGATTTTAGAGAGGTCAGCAGATAATAATAATAATAATTAAAAAAAAAAAAAAAAAATTACACCTCCATTGTGGTTGGCTCCTCTTTCTACTAAACATGCATAACAAGGCTGCATTTATCCCTATGAATAAGCCAAACTCATTCCAGCCATCCAGTGCACAGCGAGGATGAGAAGCCAACCAGGACGTTTTCATTGCAAATACTGAGTTGCGCCAGATAGGGTAGCAAGGTGAAGACCGCTATAAGATAAGTATTTAAAGGTGAAACTGTCCTTCAAGGAGTCGTTTCTTAATGCCCTTTACAATAAAGTCATTATTAAAGTAAAAAAAAAAAAAGTTAAAGATCCAGTTTTCTGCCCAAGATGGTGTCAACATTTCATCCTGAACAGGAAGTAATTCTTCATTCTGTCAAGCTGCTGCATCTTTAAAGTGGCCGGGAAAAGAAAAAAAAGCTCCAGCAACATTAAACATTTCAAGAACATTGTGTACGTATATTGACTTCCAGTTTTTACTGCTTTTCAGTTTAAAATCGAATGAATATTTAAAGACTACATATAAACATTATCATTCCGACCAACATTTTTTTTACAGTTCCCCAAAGATTTGGGAGTCATCTTAAACTTATATTAGGCAATTTACCTGTTTGTAAAAAAAATAATTTATAATTGTATATTTTATGAATATTCAGTTTCACAAAGTCTGCTGCCTCCGTTTTTATGATGGAATTTGCATATATTCCAGAATGTTATGAACAGTGAATTGAAATTAATTGCTTCTTTGTCATGAAAATTAACTTAATGCCATAATGAAATTTCTACTGCATTTGTGAAGAAGGCTTCAGGACACCCAAGAAAGTTCAACTGAGGGATCAGGGCACCACCAGTGCAGAGCTTGCTCGGGAAAGGCAGCAGGCTGGTGTTGTGAGTGCATCTGCACACACAGTGAGACCAAAACTTTTGGAGGATGGCCTGGTGTCAAGAAGGGCAGCAAAGTCACTCCTCTCCAGGAAAACCATCAGGGACAAACGAATATTCTGCAAAAAGTACAGGGATTGGACTGCTGAGGACTGGGGTAAAGTCATTTTCTCTTATGAATGCCCTTTCCGATTGTTTGGGGCATCCAGAAAAAAACCTTGTCTGAAGAAGAAAAGGTGAGCGTTACCATCAGTCCTGTGTTATGCCAACAGTAAAGCATCCTAAGATCATTTATGTGTGGGGGTTGCTTCTCAGCCATGGGAGTGGGTCTTACTCACAATTTTGCCTAAGAACACAGCCATGAATAAAGAATGGTACAAAAATATCCTCTGAGCAACGTCTCCCAACCACCCAAGAACAGTTTGGTGAGGAACAATGCTTTTCAGAGCAGGAGGGAGCACCTTGCCATAAGGCAAAAGTGATCACCAAGTGGCTTGGGGACAAAACATCCACATTTTGCGTCCATGGCAGGGAAACTCCCCCAGACCTTAACTTAGGTTCAATCCTCAAGAGGCGGATGTACAAAAAGAAAAAAACACAAATTCTGACAAACTAAGCATTGATTATGCAAGAATGGGCTGCCATCAGTCAGGATATGGCCCAGAAATTGATTTACAGCATGCCAGGGCGAATTGCAGAGTTCTGGAAAAAGAAGGGTCAACACTGCAAATGTTGACTCTTCACATAAACTTAATATAATTGTCAATAAAAGCCTTTGACACCCATGAAATGCTTGTAAAGTATAAAATTGTAACATCTGACAAAAAGATCTAAAAACACTGAAGCACCAGACTTTGTAAAAATGAATATTTGTGTCATGCTCAATATAGCTGTAGCAGAGTACAGAAAAAAGACATAGCAGTCCATCAAGGGGGGTGGAGAGGTGGTCTTTCGTTTAAGACCACCTCTCGAAAGTGCGTGGAACTCTGCTTTAACTCATGAGAAATTAGGGAAATAGTCCCATTACTTAACCAAAGTGGTCTGGAAACACAATTATACAGTACATATTCCTCCACAGGCCGCTCCCCATACCATGTTTTTCTGCACATTTGGTGGCCCACCCCCCACAATGCCAACAGAAGAACTTAAACACACTCCAACTTTCTGGAATCAAAAATAAAACTGATGATCTTGGTTGTCTTCATGACAGATTCACCTGCAAGGTAACTGATGTTGCCAGTCTTTAAGCCAGCCAAGCCTGCAGTCTCATGCTTGTAGTATTGCATTTGTTACATGTGTCCTAAGCTCCCAGTTTGTTTGCCATGCTAGATTGGATTTCCTCATTGACGACCTCGGATTGGATATGGACTACTCTCTGAACTATGCCTGCTTTTTGGCAGATTGGTCCCCAACTATTCTGAACCTTGCCTGCCTTATACCTGGATAGCCAATTGAACCACTCTGCCAACCACAATTGGGCCTCTCTACTAACCACAAGTACCTGTCTGTTTGCTCTCTTCGCACCTGCCATGGTGTAGTAGCAAGACAATATAGCATTGTGTATAAGCCCTGGGGGCAACTGAGTATTGGTAGGCCTGCTTGCTTTAGGGGGAAGGGGGCTGCTAAATATGAAGAAACAGAAGCTAGCTACAGTGTGTGACCACCTGCATTCTCAGGAAGAGCATTCAACAAAACTTGTCACCATGAACATTTCTGATCTTATTTCAAATCAATACATTATAACATAATGAAATGTGGACCTGAATATAAAGCAAAAAACACTCAGTAGAAAACACTACAAGAAAGTATATGCCTGTATTCTTCTCCCTGCCTCTTTTCAGTATACTTCACTGCCATGCCACCTGGTTCATCTACTCTGCCATGTACAGTACTGCATTGCGTAATGAAGACAGTGATGTGCATGTTCATCCTATATGTGATTTGTAGGAGGTGAAAGTGGTGCATCAGAAAAATGGGCAGCATTGCATGGGTAGGAGCAATGCACCTAACCCAGTAGCAAACACTATATGGAAATGTATGCCTGTACCTACCATCCTCCCTGCCTTTTTTTGATTCACAGTATAGTTCACTGCCGGTACACCCGAGTCAAATCTACTCTGCTATGCACTGCTTTGTTGAATTCAGAAAGCAGTTTGCATGGTCACCCCATATGTGATTTTTAGGAGGTGCAAGATGTGCATTAGGGTAATGGCAGCATTGCACAGGGAGGAAGCAAAATATTAAACCTGCTGTGCAGCGACTACATTACTTGGTTTAAAGCTTGACCTAAAGAGATTGCAGGTTTTGTTTCAAATAGAAGCATATAAATCCTCACTCTTGGATTCATGTTACTTCTTTCTATGAATCATAGGAATCAGGGGGCAAAACCACACAATCGTGCATTTTACACATCAAACGCAAAAGAATGTAATACATTACGTAAACAAAGAGTGACCAATGAGTATAGATTTATCTCACACACACAAATCCCACCTTTCATTCCATACATATCTTAATTATCATGTACACATTTATTATTTCACACTAGGAAGAATACTTAAAAAATATTTATAACCCTGCTTGTAATCTGGGAAGTTCAAGCTAACTGGATTTCTGCAGGATCAACAGAGAATTTTTGAGGGACAGCTACGGCAGAAATACTTTACAATTCTGCACTGATACACAGCAGCTGTATACACGTAGTCTATTCTATGTCACACGCAGACCTGCAAAAGCTTTTGCAGACATATCTGATTATACACAGACGCACACCTCACATCACATAAAGACATATGACAGCCATGCACATGCACAGCTCCCATTCCACACAAGGACACACATGCTTCTGGGCTGGGAGCAATTGCTGCCACCTACTTCCAGCCCCCAGCCCAGACCCAGCCAAAGCCGGTGACAGCAGTCTGACCAGCGGTCTTTTCCGCTTACTCTCACGTCCCCGTTGGTGATGTGAGGAGCAGGAAATGAAGAATAAATGGGCTCCTTCCGGTAAATCTTTATAATGCTTCTGTCCTGGATATCTCTGAGAAAAGAAAAACAAGGAATGTCATTAACTACATTTAAAAACAATCTACCCAGGAAAATCTAAAGACAAGCACTCGAAAGAGACACAAACGCTGTAGATTACTTATTTTACTGTTACTACATTAGAATACAAACTGATTACTTTTGGCTGGATATCAGAGCTTCTATAGTTTTAAGTAGAATGGTAGCAAGACTTTAGACATTTAACTATTTACCCATCATTAACAAGCAGTAAAAAAAACTTCAAGCAAGCCCACACAGACATCTGTATGTGAAGGAACCATGGAGTAATTCATCCTAAAAGCTGTGAGATAAAAAAAAATCACTTTAAGTGACTTGGTAGCCTGCTGGCCTTTGAGCTTATGGACATAACCATATATTTTCTGGCACGTGTGGGAATTTTCTCCTTCATTGGGAATTGAAGCCTTAAAAAGCAAGTAAATATTTTTTTACCCTTCCCTGCAAATTAAAGGCATAATGTGCTGGTATGCATTGCATACTAGCACATTATGTGACACCCACCTGAAAACGAAGCCTGCGTTGTCCCCGCTGCAGGCCGCATCCATCTTCGCCCGTCTTCCTTCCCGAGCCACGGACTCTGGCTGGGTGACTGGCCGGATCCACGCAACGTCACTCCCACGCATGCGTCACGGCACACGCCCCTAGAGAAACGGCACGGGCGGACGTTCTTTCAGAGCGCATGCGCCAATGACATCATCGGCACAGTATACAGTAAGTATCTCCTAAATGATGCACGTTTAGGAGATATTTACAGTACCTATAGGTAAGCCTTATTCTAGTTCCGGTTGCTCCAAAGGTGAAGGTGCGAACTTTGGGTGACAGTGGCCCTTCATATTCCCCATCACACACTGCAGGTGAAAAAAAAATCCGCCCTAATCGCCAACCTGGCTCCTGTTCTGACTATCATCTGTTCCCCAATCTAAAAAAACACCTAAAGGGACAACAATTTGGGAGTGTTCTGGAGGCAACAAATGCTGCAAATGAGTGGTTACACCAGCAGTCGGAAGAGTTTTATTTGCAGGGATTTAAGAAGCTGCAGGTCGCAAGTGTATTGACTTCCTCTGGGAATATGTAGAATAGTGTGGCACTTACAGCTTCCTAACTCAATTTTTTCTGGGTAAGGCTCAATACTTATCAGCACCCCCTCGGACAACCTCTTTAACACACAAGCTTGGAAATAGTGATACATTTTCAAACATGCTGGCCAAGATTCGAACAGTGTATGGGCAGGCTGAATGTACCAGCTTGATCGATCAACCTGGGTACAACCAGCCTGATGGATTTACTTGTGATTATTGCTAGCGGCTGCTATCAATAATCACTGTCTCCTCTCAATGGGCACGGCTTCCCCCCGCCTGGAGAACAATGTCTCGGCAGGAGGGATTCCCATGGTTGCAGAAAATAAATTTGCACCGTCTATGGCTTGCCTTAAGCCTCGTGCACACGATCGGATTGTTGGTAGGGAATTGTTTGTTGACAGACTCTTGTCCTAAAATCTGACCGTTCGTGCGTTCCCTCCAACAACTGTTGTCCAACTTTTGGCCAACAAATGTTGGATCTCAGGCTAGCAAATTTTCGGACAATGGTCTGTTGTCTGATTTTCTTATTGTCAGTACACAAGTCCATCACACAAAAGGTCGAAAGTACAAACATGCATGCTCGGAATCAATGCTCACCAAACACGAAATAAGCAGAACTGGCCCAAAGGCTGACGCTCCAGAGCTGAAATTCCTTGTAGCAAGTCACTACATTCATGTTTGTTGGCCAACAATTTTGTAACGTTAGTATGCAAGACAAGATCCAGGCACATGCCGTTTGGACAAAAATCAGACGCTCGGTTGGCCAACAATCGGATCGTGTGTACGAGGCTTTAGGCTTCCATTCCCAGACTTACCACAAATGCTTGAACATAGCCATACATTTACAGGCATGTGTGGTAATGTTCCCCTTTTACTTGGAAGGGAAGTCTTAACACACAAGCTTCAAAACAGTTATACAGTTTAAAACATGTGTGGCAAGGCTTCTATTCCAAATACATGGCAGTCTTATACATATGCTTGAACGTAGCCATACATTTAAAAGGTGTGTGTTGTAACACTTCCCTTGAAGGGAAATGGAAGCCTATCTGCGCAAGTTTAAAAATAGCCATGCCAGTGTGTGCAATAGAGTATTGTCACTGGGAGTAGAAGCCCTATCTATAAAAGTTAGAACACTGATTTATTTTTTCTGCCAGCTTCTAGCAGCAAGATCCAGTATTTGAGTATTTTCATACATATGCATGAGACCTATTTACCTGATGTAAATACAAAGCAGGTGCAAAAACAGAGGGGGGAGGAGCAGAATCCCCCTTGAACAACTTCACTGGATCTTTTACAGACTTTAAAGGTGAATTGTTCCACATTGCATGCAGCTATAGAGATCAGTGAGTGCTTGTTTTAAAATGTTTTTACTGCTTGTTAAATACGGTACTTGTGAAATGTCCACAGTCTGGCCTGGGCCGCTTCATCTGAGCACTTAATGAAACAATGCAGAATTTATCAGTAGTTATCTTCAATACAAAACCGTCAGTAAATCCAGAAACATAGGCAGCTGAAGGTCTTTGGAAATCTCAGCTTTTCCTGTAATAAGCACGTTTTTGACACTTTTTCTCACCTTCTAATTCTCCCAAATGGTCAGCGAGATTACATTAAAGGACCAACGAGGCTTGGGGCCAAGATGTTCAGCCAAGTTTGACTCTTAAATAAAGTAAAATGTTTTATATAACATCAGCTTCCTATATTGCTGGACCTATGGAATGCTTTGATGTGTGTTTTTCACTGAATGTAACATCTGCATAAGCAATTTTAATGGCAGGTTTACTTTAACAATAAAACGGAAAAGCATAGTCTGGTTTCTTTATTAAACACACTTCTAGAACACCACACCATAGCCCAACAAAGCCCTAGCCCATCAGTAAAGCAAAGGAAATGCAGCTCTAGGGGAGTGACCGACTCTCACATGTGGTGAACTGAAACCCAGGGTGCTGCACAGCTCGTCTGAGAGATTCGGTAAGATGCAAAAATCCGGAATATTGCTGCACTCCTTGGTATCTTTATTGAAGCATTAAAATCACATCACAAGTATGACGGGAACATAAAAGGTAACGCGTTTCACGCTAAAGTCAGTGCTTACTCAAACCTGGTTTGAGAAAAGCTCTGACTTTAGCAAGAAACGCGTTACGTTTTATATTCCTGTCATACCTGTGATGCGATTTTAATGCTTCAATAAAGATACCAAGGAGTTCAGCAATATACCGGATTTGTGCAGGTTACTGAAAGATCTACCCCATGGGTGAGACACAGCTTAGTTTGAAGGCATCTGCCCTTGTGAATCAGATATGGTTGACATGCACAAAATACAGCCACCATTGAAGCCACCCAATTCTTTCCATTTCTCAGCATGTTATTCATATTTATCTAGTATATGCCAGTTTCTCTACAAAAAAATCCATGCGTTTGTCTTGCTTTAATCTTTTTCGGGCTTCATCATCTGTAAAGCCTTGTACACACAATGGGAATATCGGACGAATGATCGTCTGTTTTTTTTCTGCATGCTAGTCTCATATCCAAAACTAATAGGTTAGGAAAATTCTTGTAACACAGAATACAACTTCCCATGATGATGTAATGTATTGTATTGTTTTGTTTTGTATTGCAGTGTATTCTTTTGTTTCCAAGCATGCACGGTGGGTGGTCTTGGTTACGGACAAAAGTTGTACTGATTAAATGAAAATCATTTATTCTGTTATCAGACAAGAAAATGTTTTGTGCGTGTCCCTTTGGATAATTTAGCATGAACTGTTGTGATCGGCTCTAGAAACCTGTGTACTAGCAATCAGATTATCAGACGATTGCTCCAAAAGCTGTATTTGTTGTCTGATTTTCTCATCGTGGGTGCTAGGCTTAACACTTCTAAATGTCGACAACTATATACACATTTCTTGTATCTTACTTAAAGCAGACAGTAACCATAACAGTTCGATAACAATTAAAAGTTCTTTACAAGAACATACATTCTGCAATAAAGCCAGCCCCTCCCACCCCCTCCACAGCCCAGCACTCCAGCGAGTGCTGGAGGTACAGAGCAGAGAGTCGGTGACTGACAGTGAGGGGAGAACTGAGCACTGTTGTAAATTGCTTCAGCATTGCTCTTGTTTCTTCTTGCTGGAGGCCGCTATTTTGTTGAAGCTAAGAGCAATCACTTAGTTACTTCCTGATTGGAAACTCTCCCCCTCTCAAAAACAATATGTCACTTTCTTCCATTAAAATGTGTATGTTTCCAGTCTTGATTGTATACTTGGATCAGTTAGAGAGAATGGCTGACAGAAGCTTTACAGTGCTTAAGTTTACAAGCTGTCAATGAGGGAGAAAGGAGAGGAGATAAAGATAAGACACTATCCTTGTAAGTTTAAGGCCTCATGCACACTGCAGCTCAATGAAGCTGCTCCTACAGGCATTAAAGCGGTTTTGAGCTTTTACTTTTTAACCCTTTGGAGTTTTTTTTCTGCCTGTAAACTCATATGCCTATAGTGGGCATGGACACATAGGCAAACATGGAGGGGAGTTAACAGGCAGAGAAAAGTAAAAGCTCAAAACAGCTTAAATGCCTGTAGAAGCAGCTTTTTTTGTGCTGCAATGTGCATGAGGCTTTATAGGCAGAGAAAAAAAAGCGGCTTTTATTTTTATCTACAGTGTGCATGAACCCAAACTCTTTTGCGTTTCCCTGTCAGCAAATTTTGTCCTGTCACCTCTCCTGCTTTTCTTTTGTCCCTCCCTAATCTATGTTTCCTGCACACAGTCAGCATCATTCCTGTTGCTTTCTTCCCCCTTCAGCAACAGTAAATCTTAACGCTGTTAGCTGATCAGCCTCTAGTGGCTCTGATTTTAGGCACAGTACCAAAAATAGTGGGCAACTGAGCATGTGCAGAATGGGGTGAGACAGTGCATTACTGGATTTTAAAATGTTCAGGCACTTATTTATGTTTTACATAGCTACTGTACACATGCAAAGAGGACAGCCTGAAGTGATCCATCAGGACTTAAAAGGATATGTTCACTTTTTATAACATGTTACACCCATATTCAAGGTGTAACATGTTTCAGATGCACCAGCCCCCCGCTGCCCCCGAACCCCCGCTCTGACAGTTAGCAGGGGATCTTCTCCCTCCTGCTAGCTGTCACAATCAGTAAAAAATTGAGCTCCGCCTGCCGGATCATTCATTCACATTGATCTGTGAATCAGAAAACTACAAGCTAATTTGCAGCTATCTCTGCTTGTAGTTTTCAGTGAACTACCATGGTGCTATTAATCGCTGTGGTAGGTCCATTACAAAAATAATAATAAATGCATATTTTTTTTACCTGCAAAATAAATTGTGCATTGTTTTGGAAAGATTAACTTATCCTTTCATTTTCTGACTAAAGTTCCACTTTAGGCTGCTTTCACACAAGGCGCTTTGCAGGTGCTATAAAACACTAAAAATAGCGACTGCAAAGTGCCTTGAAAGTGCCTCTCCTCTCACTCCAATGTGAAAGCCCGAGGGCTTTCACACTGGAGCGGTGCGCTGGCAGGATGGTAAAAAAAGTTCTGCTAGCCGCATCTTTGCCCCGCTGTAGGAGTGGTGTAAAAATAGCGGCGCCTTACCGCCGACGCCTTAGTGTGAAAGCAACTTTAAGGTTAGTTATTCACTCATCATTTTACAGTACACCTTTAGGCTAATAGTGGTCTATTGATCCCTTTGTGAACCACAGTCAGGCTGGCAAACAGTCTTTACACAATCCATACCTGACATCCTCCAATTCATAGAAGACATTGCGGGACTCGTCTTTGATAAGTATGGCGGTGTTGTGAGATTTCAACATTCCCATGGTGAGTTTTTGTTGGAACATATGCACAATAAGAGCATGTAAAGTGTCCATGCTGGTGATCTCATGTGTGATATGCACACGCCTTGTCTCATCGCCATACTGCAGGAACAAGACACCTGAAAAAAAAAAAGGAATCTCATTTTTATTGCATCAAGGAAAACAGGAATACACATTTTTGTACAAGAAAAATCAAAAAACAACATTTTTGCTTACACATGGATAGATGGATGTCAACAAAACGTCACCTTATTTGCTGTACTCTGGGGGAAATTCTTCAGTAAACCAACCCCCAATGTCTTTTTTCTGGTGCAACTTACAAAATTAAAGGGTCAGTCTACCTAAAACTGGTACTTAAGTTAAAGTTTGAAGCTGTTGAGCTTCATCCTCTCCTGGCTTTGTATACTATATGGCCTTGATACTCCACCAGCAACATCTCCCTGCCATAGTATCCAACTCCTAGGAGTTTTAGGTGTTCCTTCCCACCTGTGAGAGTTTCCACACCTACTTGCAGATTCCCTACAATATATTTTTAAGATTTACATGTGAATATCTTATAGTAAATAAACATGTAGCCAATGTGTTATAGTAAAACTATGGTCCCATGAAAAAAAAAAAAAAAAAACAGGGTTTTCTACACTCACCCTAAAATCTTTATATCTGCATTCATTGAAGGACACGGCAGAAATCCTTTTAATCCTAACCATTGACAGTCAAGTTATAGTGCCACCTGGAGGTGTACAAAGTAGTACAGCCCTGGGGTAACTTTTACCAGTGGTCAAACCCTGCATCTGCTAGAGGCAGCTCATATAGTCACAAGGCAATGCACAGGAAACATATAAACAACTGGTCAAAGAAAAAACAACCAGAGGGGTGTGTACTGTGTCCTTCAAAGAATGCAGAGAAACTGATTTTACAGTGAATGCAAAAAATCCTATTTCTCCTCTATTCATTGTAGGACATGAAGAAGTGGAGATTCTTTTGATCTTGACCGTTGGAATGTCTCATGCCGCGTACACACGATCATTTTTCGGCATGGAAAAAAACCCCAATGTTTTTCCAACTTCATCATTAAAACTACGTTGCCCACACACCATCGTTTTTTAAAAATGCTCTAGCAAAGCGCGGTGACGTACAACACGTACGACGGCACTATAAAGGGGATGTTCCATGTGGATGACGCCACCCTTGGGGCTGCTTTAGCTGATTCCGTGTTAGTAAAAGACGATTCGCGCTTTTCTGTCTGTTACAGCGTGATGAATGTGCTTACTCCATTATGAACGGTAGTTTTACTAGAACGAGCGCTCCCATCTCATAACTTGCTTCTGAGCATGCGCAGGTTTTTAACGTCATTTTAGCCCACACACGATCATTTTTTACAACCCGAAAAACGACATAGTTTAAAACGTCGTTAAAAAATGCAGCATGCTCGAAAAAAAATGTTGTCGTTTTTCAGAAGCCGAAAAATTATGTGAAGCCCACACATGATCATTTTAAATGACATTTTTTTAAAACAAAGTTTTTTCATGCTGAAAAATGATCGTGTGTACGCGGCATTAAAGCATTTTCTGATTGGAGGGGGGCAGAGTGGTGACGTCATGCTTTTCACTTCGTCCAATTACAGAATTAATTTACAATAATGCAAAGCATTCTCTGAATGGTGCCTGTGCTAAACAGACAACCTCCTGTGTTCATAATGCACCAGCATGGAATCCGGAAGCAAGTGGAGAACATTGAATTAGCGGTGTCTGTTTCAGTGATTTCCAGCTTCCATAGGCACAGTCCATATATGTAGGTAGATTCACAAAAAGTTAGGCCGGCTTATCTACAGATAAGCCGACCTAACTCTGAATCTAAGCCGGCCTATGTTTAAGTGTATTCTCAAACAGAGATACACTTAAACATATCTAAGATAGGCAGGCTTGCGCCATTCTATCCTAGGTTGCCATGTTTCTTTTTGACTGCTAGGTGGCGCTTACATTGCGACTGGCCTAGATTATGGAAATGAGGGGATACGACGTTTCACGACGATTCACGAGCGTACGCCGGGCCTACACCGTCGCATTACGTCGTTTCCGTACGCGATTGGCCGCCTAAAGTTATTCCACCTATGAGGTGGAATAACAATGTTAAGTATGGCCGCCGTTCCCGCCGCGAGGTCCGAATTTTTTACATCGTTTGCGCAAGTCGTGCGCGAATCGTGATTTACGTAGTTTACTTACGTGTCAAAATCAATAGGCCCGTACGGCCTACTTGGCCACAATGCGCACTGGGAAATGTAGTCGCCCGGCGCATGCGCAGTGTAAAAAACGTAAAAAAACGTGAGGTCAAGCCTCATTTCAATACTACACGCCCCCCTCCCAGTCATTTGATATAGGCGCGCTTACGTGAATCTACCCAATGGTGTCTACATAGTTACATTGGAACCAGCTGGGCCAATATAACTATTTAAAAATACACCTCTAAAATAATTCCTTAAGCATTCTGGGGATCACAGAGTCTGACAGCACCCTTTTAACACCTGCCTCTGAGCAGCCGAGCCATAAAGCAGGATGGAATCGTTCAGAGTATCCGCAACTAGACAAACTATGTTAAATTACCAAGCACAAGGCAAGAGACACAGTTCCAAGACATTAACCTCTTCCCGCCCGCACGGCGGGTTTTTATGGCCACAATGCGGCTCTGAATTGACGGAAGGCCGTCTATATACCGCGATGTCCGCCAGGCACCCGCGATCAGCAGTCACGGAGACAGGGACGTGGAGCTCTGTGTGTAAACACAGAGCTCCACGTCCTGTTAGGGAGAGGAGACTGATGGTGTGTCCCTTGTATATAGGGACAACCATCGGTCACCTCCCCCAGTCACCCCCCTCCCCCCACAGTAAGAATCACTAATTAGGGGATACATTAACCCCTTCCTCGCCCCCTAGTGTTAACCCCTTCCCTGCCAGTCACATTTATACAGTAATCAGTGCATATTTATATCATTGTTTGCTGTATAAATGTGAATGGTCCGAAAAATGTGTCAAAAGTGTCCGATGTGTCCGCCGCAATATCACAGTCCTGACAAAAATCGCAGATCGCCGCCATTACTAGTAAAAAAAAAGTCATAATTCTATCCCCTATTATGAGACGCTATAACGTTGGCGCAAACCAATCACTATACGCTTATTGTGATTTTTATTTTTACCAAAAATATGTAGAAGAATACGTATCAAACTAAACTGAGAACATTTTTATTGATTTTTTTGGATATTTATTATAGCAAAAAGTAAAAAATTTTGTTTTTTTTTCAAAATTGTCACTCTATTTTTGTTTATAGCGCAAAAAATTAAAACCGCAGAGGTGATCAAATACCACCAAAAGAAAGCTCTATTTGTGGGAAAAAAAGGACGCCAATTTTGTTTGGGAGCCACGTCGCACGACCGCACAATTGTCATTCAAAGCGTGACAGTGCTGAAAGCTGAAATTTCACCTGGGCAGGAAGGGTGTATATGTGCCCAGTAAGCAAGTGGTTAATTGGTAACCAAGATCCCCACTTGGACCAAAAGCCCTGTGCTGACAGCTTCCCCAAATTACGCTGGTGTCTGTCATTCCAATTTTCTAGGAAAAGAGGTAGAAACTATTTCCCAGCTAGCATCAATGGAAATTGAAGCCCCTATACAAGGGAAGCCTTGACATGATTTTCCTGTCCAATGATAAATTAGATTTGTCCCGTGTGGCCACAATCTCCTGTTAAAGAATTTGTATGTGATGTTCAGCCTATAGAACTGTTTCAAAAGAGGAAACTAACAGGTCCAGAAATTGCATGCAAGGTGAAAATGTATGCAAATTTGTGAAAGGCCAGAAAGTTTACTTGGACTCAGAGCTTCTGAAATTTTTCCAGTGGAAGGAACACCTTGGTCACCTTGGTCTGACCTGTATCCAAATCAACTCCAGAGATAGAGAAAAGGAGTTTGAGATGACTTTTAATGTTTAAAATCCAGCTGAACTTCTCCAAAGTTTGGATGGTAATATTCAGGCTATAGTGAGAATCGTAGAAGGAGGTTGTCTAAATAATCCACAATAGGAAGCCTACACTGTCTTAGTACTGGATTTTTGGAAAGTCTGGTCCAATGACCAACACTCAGAGGAGTTCATTTTTTTTTGTTCAATCAGCGGGATGAACAAAAAAAGGCCCAAAAAAAACAACTCAGTCTTCCCTACTGAGCTTTTGTATTCTGACATTGGGAATACTTCCCCACCGACAGAATACACTGATCAGCATTGCAGGCTATAGCCTACAGAGCTGATCGAGAAGCTAAAATCTGACTGGACAGTTGTACAGAAGTCAGTCGCTAGATGAACTTATGTACAATCATAGTGCCCATACATGGATTGAAATTTATCCAGTCTTCACTGAACCATACAGATCTCGATCCATGCATGGCAGGCTTTAAGCCAAAAGAAGCCAGAGAATAACAAATGCCAAGACAGAATGTCTGGAGATCCGAGGTCCAACATCACACACACACACACATTTAAGATCTTATACTAACTGGTAAACCAGCTCAACAAGCAACATCATTCATTCTTTAATTCCCGGCACAATGGTTAAGCCCACAAAGTAAAAAAACAAACAAACATATAACTGGTCCACCAACAGTGAGAATAAATCTTGCAATAGCCTCCGCTTTATTTCTGTTAAATCCATAATGTACAAGACTATTTTTCTGGTATATAGTCTGAACAAAACAGTAGAAGTCCACTTACCGTATTTATCGGCGTATATCGCGCACTATTTTCCCCTTAAAATAAGGGGAAAATCGTGGGTGCGCGATATACGCCGATAGCCGCTTCCCGCGCTCAGTTTGAAATCCTGCACCGACATATACCGAGTGCAGTACACTCGGGTACATTCGGCTAGTCTCGGCTTCGCTCGTGCTCACGCATAAACGTCACAGAGCGTGAGCGCGAGCGACGCCGAGCCTTGCCGAATGTACCCGAGTGTACTGCACTCGGTATATGTCGGCGGAGGCGTTCGAACTGAGCGCGGGGACTCGACTTGAGGCGCGCGCTGGAGAAGCCGGGAGGACACCATCGAGGCCGGAGACGGACGCCGGACCAGACGATGGCGGCTGGGAAGACACCAAAACTGTAAGTAATAAAATCATATAACTTTTTTTTTACAGGAATTTCGGGAGCAACTTTAGGGGTGCGCGGTATACGCGGGAGCGCGTTATACCGCGATAAATACGGTATTAAGGAACTCCTCCTTCAAAGGAGAGCAAAACAAAAAAGTGGGTAAGACAAAAGTCTGTACTGCACACTTCTAGTCCTTATAAATGAAATTGTCCAAAAAAAGAGTGAGAAGGAAAAAAACTTAGTAAAGTATTTGGGCTTGTGTGTACCAAACTGAACTGGAGTTCCTGACAAATTATGTAGAATAACCTCTTTTTTGAGAGGTTCACACACTGCAGAGTCTGAATTCTTATTCTGTAATAAGGTTAAGGGCTGATGCCTCATCCTTACTGAACAGACTCTGGTTTAGCAAAGTGTGTGGGCACTGCAGAAGTCTCACCTCTATCTTTAGAACACTCAGAAGAAGAGGGGCATGGAGGAGGAAATTTCTTCACTGACTTGCAAGTGCCTGTTCCTTACGAGATAAAAAACCTTCTATGACAGTCGAAATGGCATTCAAGGAGAGAACTAAATGAGTAAGGATGCCTGTATATCCACAGGAGGTTTACACTTAACATAGTTGTAAGGCAAAAGTTTATTTTACCCCAATACATTAACTACCTTAAAGTGGTTGTTATCCAAAAAAAAAAAGAAAAAAAAAAAAAAAAAAAGAAAGAGATCCTGTTTCCTTATGCTTGTGCTGTCTAAACTGTCCCTCTCGAACTGTAAAAAAAATCTGGTTGATCCTGACTGTTCCTGCGTCCCCCCTATGTAAACTGACCAAGGTACTAGGCATGTGCAAAAGGGAAAATGTTGTTTTGTTTCGTTTCGTTTTAATTCGTTATTTAATTAATTTCGTTAAGTTAGGTTCGTTACATGTGTTAAATTCGTTTTCGGAATTCGTTCGTTTTCGACCGGATTCGACAACAAATAGTCTCTTTTCGAATATAATTTCGAAATTCGATCGGAAATTTTTTTTTAATTCCTTCCGCGGGTTTTCGATTCGGAATCGAAAACGTTCGTTCGGATTCGGCAAATTCATTAATATTGCAATTCGGGAATTCGTATGCTTCCGAATGTCCGAATAATGAAAAATTTGTCCGAATTTCGATTCGGAACGAAACGAAATGCACATGCCTACAAGGTACTCATGGCTGCTGATCCACGATTACCGTGGTCAGTTTACGTGCCTCCATCATCCCGCTGATCTCCTCTTTCCCCCCTCCCTCCCTGTCAACTCTTATGCGTGCGAGCCACCCCTCCACTCCGCTATTAATAGTTGGCAGTAAACTTAACTAAAGATTACTGCCAGCCGCTCTCTTTTATGCAGCCACCATACATTGTGTAAATGTTAGTGTAAAATAAGGTCTCTAAATACCTTCTATCCTGTCTCCAAACTTTTCTGGCCAGTCACATGACCTCAGGCTGCTCTCCTTCCCAATCTAAGGGCTACAGCAGGAGGGCTGAGCGGCCATCACAGCGGTCAAGTGACCTCCCCGGCTGACGTCAGAGAGGGATCTCGGTCCCTCCAGCTGTAGCCCTTAGATCAGAGGAGGAGAGTGGTCAGAAGTCATATGACAGGCATAGAAAAGATCGGAGATAATGTTTTTAGAGACATCGTTTTACACTAACATTTACCAGTGTAGGATGGCTGCATAAAACAGAGGGGCTGGCAGTGATTTTTTTTTTTTTTACTTTACAACCACTTTAAAAAGGTAAAAAATAAGATTTTTAAAACAGCTTACCTGTAAAATCCTTTTTTTGGAGTACATCAAAGCCTTAATAAGAACTAAATGGGTTATGTTACACCTTCAGGTGATTGGACACTGGCACACCCAAGACAGGAAGTTCCCCTCTATATAACCCCTCCCATACAGGGAGTACCTCAGTTTTGTAGCAAAGCAATAAGTATCCCAAGAAGAGGGGTGGGAGCTCTGTGTCCTGTGATGTACTTCAAGAAAAGGATTTTACAGGCAAGTTGTTTTAAAAATCCTATTTTCTTTCTTGTACATCACGGGACACAGAGCCTTAATAATAACTAAATGGGATGTCCCAGAGCAATGCAACTTGAGGAGAAGGAAACACAAGGCAGACTGCCAACAGATGTGAGGATCTATACTGCTGCACAGCAACACTACGCCCAAAGGCGGCGCCCTCATGCCCTCTCACATCCACCTGATAGAATTTAGTTAATGTATGGCCCAAAGACCATGTAGCGGCCTTGCAGATCTGAGCCATAGAAGCCTGGTGATGCACCGCCCATGAAGCACTTACTGCTCTGGAAGAGTGCAATTTGACATGAAAGGGAGGAACCTTCCTCTTCAAACCATAGGCCTGAACAATAACTTTCTGAATTCACTTAGAGATAGTAGATTTCGACACTGCCTGACCCTTCTTGGGACCTTATGGTAGCATAAACAAAACATCAGTTTTGCGTATCTAAACTGTCGCTTCCATATAGACTTTGACTGCTCTAACTACATCAAGAGAGTGCTAACATTTTTCTTCTGCAGAATGCGGTTCTGGGAAAAAATAAAGGAAGGGTAACATCCTGAGTCAGATGGAACCCTGACACCACTTTAGGCAGAAAGGTTGGGTGAGGACACAACACTGCTCTGTCCCTGTGGATATTTAAATAGGTTTCTTTACAA
Source organism: Rana temporaria (assembly GCF_905171775.1). Taxonomy (NCBI): domain Eukaryota; kingdom Metazoa; phylum Chordata; class Amphibia; order Anura; family Ranidae; genus Rana; species Rana temporaria. The sequence goes on from NC_053500.1 coordinate 101,260,780, forward strand.
GAGAAAGCTGCCAACTCTGATACCCTTCTAGCAGAGGATATAGGAACTAGAAAGACTAATTTCCTTGTCAAAAGGACCAAGGGAATGTGACGTATTGGTTCAAAATGCTGTTTTTGCAACACCGATAAGACTAAATTCAGATCCCACGGGCACAAGGGGGATTTAACTGGTGGATTCAAGTGCATTACCCCTTGGATAAAAGCCTGAACCAAGGAATGTGAGGCAGGAGGCCTTTGGAAAAAAAAATCGATAAGGCCGAGACCTGACCCTTGATAGTACTCAAGGCCAGCTTAATTTCCACCCCTAACTGTAGAAAGGCAAGAATTCTACCAATGATATAGTATATCTAAGGGTGCCAACCCTTGGATTCACACCAGGAAACATATGCTTTCCAGGTTCTATAATAAATGAGCCTGGATGCCGGCTTCCTAGCATTAACCAGAGTGGAAAGCCCTTGACTCCTTAAGATTTAGGTTTCAAAAACCAAACCGCTGAATTTAGACTTTGTAAGGAAGGATGGAATACTGGACCCTGCAACAGCAGGTCTGGACGCAGTGGAAGGACCCATGGGTCCCCCCACTGCCAATATCATGATCTCTGCATACCATGGTCTCCTGGGCCAGGCCGGGGCTATGAGGACCACTGGTTTTCTTTCCTCCTTGATCCTACAAAGCTGTTGCGGTAGAAGCTGAACCGGAGGGAATGCATAGATCAGTGAAAACTGATGCCAAGGGATTACTAACGCATCCGTCTCACATGTCAGTGGGCCCCGATTCCTTGACACAAAGTTGTCTAGTTTCTTGTTGAACCTGGGTGCCAAAAGATCCACATCCGGGGTATGCCACTTTTGGCATGGAGAGACCATTCCCCTGGGAACAACTGCTGGAGACTTAAATAATCCACCTGCCAATTCTCTACTCACTTAAATGAAGACCGCCGATAGGCAGGGTACATGCCTCTCTGCTCAAACCAGAATATGGCTGGGAGACTTCTGGTGCCCCCTTAATACCACTGCCGTGGTATTGTCAGATTGTATTGTGACAGGGCAATCCCATAACCTGTGCGTCCAGGCTCTCAGGGCCAAAAGAGTACTGCTCTGATCTCTAGGATGTTGATGGGCAAGGTTTTTTGGCTTTGGACCATTTCCCCTGGACTGTAGCCATTTCTAGGACTGCTCCCCAGCCCAATAGGCTGGCATCCTGGGATGGATTTTCGCTTCTGCAAATTTTTGGTTACTAACCACCAACTGAGACTTCGGCACACCTCCGGTGCCAGATACATTGGCAAGTCCAAGGCTTGGATCCTTTTGTTCCAAGCAGATAGGATGCCGTTTTGCAACGGCCTTGAATGAAACTGGGCATAAGGGACAGCCTCGAATGAGGCTACCATCTTCCCTAATAATTTCATGCAAAGGTGAATGGAAGGATCTTTTCTTGCCTTGATTATCCAGAGCAGGTCTCTTATAGAGTTGACCTTTGACTGGGGAAGGAATACTCTTCTTTGGACTGTGTCTATGACCAAACCCAGGTACTCCAGCCTTTCCACTGGCTGCAAGGATGACTTCTCTAGGTTAAGAATCCAGACCAAATGTTCTAGATATCTGACTGTGCTGAACACACTCTGGTTCAAACGAGCCACCGACTGATCTATCAGCAGCAACATGTCGTCCAGATAAGCCGTTACTGCTATGCCCTGGCCCTAGCCTTGCCAGAAGCGGGGCCAGAACCTTTGTAAATACCCGGGGTGCAGTAGCTAGACCGAAGGGTAGAGCCACAAACTGATGGTACCGTGTAGGCATGACCAAGATCTCAGACCCCAATGGTGATGTCTTTTCGCCCCTTTTACCTGCTCCCGAACCCCCTATTCGAGAAGGCATAGTCCTAAGCACAAAGCCTAGGTACTAAAAATACTTGAATCCACTGCTGAGTCTTGTAGTCCAGCAACTAAATGCTGCCATGACTGCACAGCCTGATGCTAAGCAGGTGTCTTTTACAAAGGAATGCCTGTATCCAATACATAAAAGCTTACATGCCCCTGATATGCTGCTGTGTCCCTTCGTTACCGGAGCTACTCGAATCTGATGCTTTTAAATCACTTAGCCTGCCCATGCGCTGTATGTCGACATCCACGCCAATATCCACGTGCATGTCGAGCGGTAGCCACGCCCCCTCTCTCCCCGCTTTTCAGGCCGCCTGTGGGAATAGGTGCCTCCTGCGCACGCGCGATAGCAGACGGGGGGATAAGAGGAAGTAAGGTCTTAACGTGGGGGCCACCTAGAGCCCTGCAGGCAGCGAGGGACATCCCCCTTTCCTTTACTCATGGCAGAGCCTGCAGCGGAGGGAGTGAGCTGATCTGTGAACCTGCTGCACTGAGCACCTTACAGAGGGAAGCATGGTAGGAAACACCAGGTATGTACTTTAAAATTAGGCAAGACATGCAACTACTCAAAAAATAAATCCTTAAAGAGCACCATACGATGTTTCTTTAGGATTATCTTCACTTACCTTATCCCGTCGCAGGATACTGCTGAAGATCAGACAGACCCAATCTTCACTCATCATGGCGGGCCGTATCGTGCTAGACCTTCAGGGACTTGGGTTAACATTAAAGGAGGCCGCTGACCTGGACCTGTAAGGCACCCTGCCAGAAAACCTTAGGGCATTTGGGTAGGTGCCCAAAGTGCTGGATCCCAGGGTCAAGTCCTCAAAAAAGAGACGGTACAGGCAAAACCTTGTTCTTCCACGACGCCTGGGTACCATACATTTTGGCTTTTTATGGCACTTTGGATGGGTCCGGTTACATGGCTCCTTGATCCTACAGGGATCCCTCAGTGGAGATTCTTCTTAACACATCTTTAACCGTGACCAACACCTTAGACACTGGCGAAACTGAGGTACTCCCTGTATGGGATGGGTTATATAGAGGGGAACTTCCTGTCTTGGGTGTGCCAGTGTCTAATCACCTGAAGGTGAAACATAACCCATTTAGTCATTATTAAGGCTCTGTGTCCCGTGATGTACGAGAAAGAAACCTTTTTTTAGGTGCAAGTAAGGGAGGAAAGGATAGATGTTCATCATTCCAGTGAAAATAAGTGGAGGGCACCTTCTTTCATGACAGGCCATCTCCCGCTGGAGCAGGGGTGTTGTCTGCCTGGGGGGACACTATAACAGATCAGCTAGGTGGCCAGTTGGTCATATCTGCGTGCCCCCCTCCAAAGAAATCTCACAGACTGCCTATCAGATACATGATAGGGCTGTTACAGTTCAGCATGGACCAGCTGGATTTCAATCAGTGTGTGGACCTGCCTGCTTGACTAAATCAATTGTTTGATTGACCTCTGTTGAAGGGATATGCTGGAAATCTTCCAGTCATCAAAATACAATGTACATTCTACCCCACTTGTGTGGATAAAGGAAACTTTTTTTTTTGTTTTTTTTTAGCTTAGTTCGTTGGCTGACTGAAAAAAAAAAACTACTTGTCAATGGCCAGCTTACGATTATCAGCAGGGACATTAGGAAAAAACTGAGCTGTCTCAAGAAGATGGGGGGTTTGACTACCAGCAGGTCCACCCCTTGGCTGTACTTATTTTCTTTGTGCCTAGTGTTCTACTCCTGCGGATAGCATTAAAACTTAATGGTCAAGATATGAAGGAGTTCTGCTGTTTCCTTTACTGAACAGAAAAAAAAATATGTGCTGCAGAACTTAAAGAGGTTGTAATATTTTTGCACTTTCCTAAATTCAAAGCAACGTTTGTTGTGCCTACTTGCACTGCAGTGGAAACAAAAAATGCAGTAGTAGCAATCATTGTCACTGTGGATTCACAAGCCTGTAGCTTGTCAATCAGCACATAGCCATATCGTGTGCTGCCCACAGCTTTTTGGATTGATAACACTTCCTCTGTTGCTGTAAACATTCTATTGTGCGCTGCAGCATTTAGGAGGGGAATTGTGTGGTACAGAAAAGAATGAGGATTTCACTCAGTTAAAGAGGGTAAAGGAAGTTTTTTGTTTACGTTCTGTGCATCATATGGTCAGGGCCGGTGCTACCACTAGGCAAACTAGGAAGCCGCCTAGGGCGTCGGGCCACTGGTGCTTCTACTCTCTTCTCTCATCAGCAAGCAACCAAGTCTCAGCATCAGCAGGCATCAGCAGGCAGCCGCTGCACGTTTGCACATGTGTCCTGACTCCCGAATGAATGGAAGGAAGCAAACGTTCATTGATGGGTACTGGTGAGGCTGCATTTTAGGGCCCTTCATTAAAAAGGTGGGGTATACATGGGCAGGGCAAAGGGGGTGGAGCGGGGGATCTGGAAAAAATTGGTCTTGCCTAGGGTGTCAAAAATCCTTGCACAAGCCCTGCATATGGTACCTGCATTTTATATTTGTTTAAACTATCATACAGGAGCCTTGCACTCTATTATTATTATACACAATTTATATAGCGCCAACAGTTTACACAGTGCTTTACAATGTAGAGCGGGAACAGCACAATTACAGTACAATACAGAAGGTACAGGAGGACCCTGCTCGTAGAGCTTAAATTCAATGGGGGGGAGGGTTGAGGGGGCAGTTAGGTGGGTGTGGGATAGGTTTCCCAGAATAAATGAGCGTTCAGGGATCTCCTAAAGGTAAACAGGGTAGGGGCTGATCGGACATACCGGGGCAGGGAGTTCCAGAGGATGGGAGAGGCTCTGGAGTAGTCCTGAAAAGAAGCATGGGAGGAGGTAACAAGGGAGCTAGAGAGCAGGAGGTACTGGGAGGAGGAGCAGAGGGGACGATTTGGGCAATATCTGCAGATGAGGTTGGTGATGTAAATGGAGGCGATGTTGTGAATGGCCTTGTATGTTATGGTTAGCATTATGAATTTTATATGGTGGGGTAGGGATTTGGTAATGCGGGCATATACACTACTGATTTATATTATGGGTCCACAATTTAAAGTCACAGAAATAGATTTGCAGTCACATAGACATTGTACTAATAAAATATTTTCATTGGCTTACATCCACTTTCCGATCACATTAGTTGCACAGGCCCGGATTCATAAAGAAGTTACGCTGGTGTATCTATTGATACGCCGCGTAACTTCTAGGATGCGCCTGCGTATCTTTTTTCTGTATTCAGAAAACAAGATACGCCGGAATTTTGCTAAGATCCGACTGGCCGTTAGGTGGCGCTTCCGTAGATTTACGCGAGAAATATGCAAATTAGGTAGATACGCCGATTCACAAACGTACGTACACCCGGCGCATTTTTTATGTCGTTTACGTAAGGCTTTTTCCGCGGTAAAGTTACCCCTCATAAAGCAGGGGTAAGTCATGTTAGGTATGGACGTCGGAAACGTATGAACAGCGTCGTATTTTACGTTGTTTGCGTAAGTCGTCCGTGAATGGGACTGTACGTAAGTTACGTTAACGTCGAAAGCATTGACTATTTGTGGCGTAATTGGGAGCATGCGCACTGGGATACGTCCACGGACGGCGCATGCGCCGTTCGAAAACCACGTCAATTACGTGGGGTCATGATAGTTTAACATAAAACACGCCCACTACCAGCCAAATTTGAATTAGGCGGGCTTACGCCGACACATTTACACTACGCCGCCGTAACTTAGGGCGCAAGTTCTTTCTGAATACGGAACTTGCGCCCTAAGTTACGGCGGCGTAGTGTATCTGAGATACGCTACGCCCGCCGATAGATACGATAATGTATCTGAATATGGCCCATAGTCTGTATATGACTGTGCCGTCCAATACAGACCAGAGTTAATGAATATCCAGTTCGCTCAGTAATCAACACTCAGCAACAGTCTTATGCCGCGTACACACGATCAGACACTTCGACATCAAACCCGTGGATTTTTTTCCGACGGATTGTTCGCTCAAACTTGTCTTGCACACACACGGTCACACAAATGTTGTCGGAAATTCCGAACATCAAGAATGTGGTCACGTACAAAACTACGATGAGCCGAGAAAAATGAAGTTCAATGATTCCGAGAATGCGTCAAATTGATTCCGAGCATGTGTAGGATTTTTGTGCGTCGGAATTGGCTACAAACGATCGGACCTTGGCGGAAAAAAAATTTGTTGTCAGAAATTCCAACAGCAAATGTCCAAAGGAGCATAAACACGGTTGGATTTTCCAACAAGCTCACAACGAACATTTGTTGTCGGAAATTCCGACTGTGTGTACACGGCATTAGTTTAACACACCTAGGGCCAGATCCACGTACCTTGGCGTAAATTTAAGCGGGCGTACTGTATCTCAGATACACCGCCACCGTAACTTAGTGCGGAGGTTCCTTATCCACAAAGAATTTGTGCCGTAAGTTACGGCAGCGTAGTGTAAATGTGTCGGCGTAAGGGCGCGGAATTCAAATGACAAAAATATGGGCGTGTTTTATGTTAATTAAACTTGACCCTGCGTAAATTACTTTTTTTTTTTTTTTTAACGGCGCATGCGCCGTCCGTGGGGGTATCCCAGCGCGCATGCTCGAAATCAAGTCGCAAATAGTCAATGCTTTTGACGTGAACGTAATTTACGCAAAGCCCTATTCGCGAACGTTTTACGCAAACGACGGAAAATTTGACGCTGGTCCGACGTCCATACTTAACATTGCGTACGCCTCATAGACCCAGGGGTAACGTTACGCCGAAAAAAGCCTTTACGTAAACGATGCAAAAAAAATGCTCGGGCCGGACGTACGTTCTGAGAATCGGCGTATGTAGCTAATTTGCATACTCTACGCGGAAATCAACAGAAGCGCCACCTAGCGGCCAGCGTAAATATGCACCTAAGATCCGACGGCGTACTAAGATGTACGTCAGTCGGATCTAGCCCCCATTCAGGCATATCTTTTTTTGTGGATACAAAACAAAGATACGCCGGAGCATCCTAGAAGTTACGCGGCGTATCCATTGACGTAACTTCTTTGTGGATCTGGCCCTTAATCTCTTCTTCTGCATTGGAAGTTTGTGTGAGGACATTTATGCTCAGATGTGTGTGTGTAACTCAGCTATGTCAGCATAAAGCTTTAACACATTAAGGTAGGTATTTTTGAAGTGTTTGGTGGCACTAAAAAAAAAAAAAAGATCCTGTTCTCTTATGGCATGTTATGCAGCACAGTGCTTTTTCTGTGTAATTTGGACCCCAGTATCACCTAAAATACCTGGCTGATCTTTCCTGGTTCTGCCCTCCTCTTTGTAAACTGACCATGGTTTATCATGGCTGCTGAGCCCTGACACCGCTGTCAGTTTACGTGCCTCCGTCATCCGCAGCTCTTCTGTTCTTCTCTCCCCCCCCTCCCTGCTTGTCAGGTCATGACAGTGCCACTCCTGCTGCTATAAAACTATTGTACTATCATGCCATCCCCACTGTTAACTAAGTGGATGTGCCGCACAGTATGCGCTTTATTAAAAAAAGGATGCAGATTTCTACCTTCTTTAAGAGCGTCTCCGGGCGCTCACGTGACTCCTCGGCTCTCTCTTCCTCTCCTCCCCTCTTCCCGGCTGATGTCTTCGGGAGTTCTCAGCCTGCTGGAGCTTTCAGCCCAGGAGAGGAGAGAGCAGAGGAGTCACGTGAGTGCCAGGAGACACTCTGAAAGAAGGTAGAAATCTGCATTTTTTTTTATAAAACACAATGTGCAGCATGTCCTTATTTAACAGAGGGAATGGCATGATAGTATGATAGTGGCTTTACAACCACCTTAAGCATATCTAGGCAAAAAACAGTAACAAATCATAGCATGTGGTGGTACAGGACAATACAATTTATAAAAAAGTGGGACTTCAATTGAGCTTTTATAAAGCAAAGTTCATGGCTGGACTATTTGGGAAACATCTGTTTTCCTTTTTTGCATCAACAGTTTCTAACTTTTTCAAAAGAATGAAGGAAGATCCAATGGTAACCGAAATGATAATCATAACCAACAAAAATCAACATACAGTAAGACAATGTATATCTGCAATGCATACTAGCCAGCATACACACCTGGTGAACGCAGTTTGGTTTGACTAGTGGACCGAGACAGTGGCAGGCTTTGCCGGAAACGGTTCATCCTGTTGAACCCCAGTGGTAATTCAGCTTCTGACATGGTTTCTAGGGATTCAGCTGAAGCAAAAGACAATTTAGCTGCTTGATCTGCAAGGCCAGGTTGTGAGCTCTGGGAGTGACGTGAGCTCCTAGTCTGGAAAAAATAAATAAATATAGTATATGTAAATACAAGTAACCAAAGTTATGTGAACTTTGCGAGACATCTTACTGCCATCCTATTCTACTTTATTTAATCTTATAGTAGTTAAAAAAAAGTTTCTATTTGTCTGCCTGTAAACTCCCGTCACTAACCTCAAGAAAACGCCTATAGTGTGCATGGACACATAGGCTAACATGGAGGGGAGTTAACAGACAGAGAAAACACCTGTAGGAGCAGCTTCTTTGAGCACAAGGATTTAACCTTCCCTAAAAACACTGCTAAACTTCTAAAAGGAAAAAAAAAAAAAACATCTTTAAGCTTACATTGTGAATAAATTGTACATTCCTAAAAGTCACATTACGGTATGATGCCTGTAAAGCACCTTGTTCTAAAGTGCAGAACTATTTTAAAGCATTCAGAGTTACGTAGGCAATAATTAAACCATCTACTTTCTTCCAATATTGCTTCACAGTACCTCCCTGATCATCATCCAAGGTCATAGTGCTTCCCTTCTATCCACCTAACCCCTGGGGTGAGAATACAGACTTCTCAGCCACCTATTGCCCCAGTTCACAGCACTCCCCCCTGCCACATACTGTACCCCCACTTAGGTGCCAACAATACACATGCAAAATACACATTTGGAAGGAGGGTCTCCCTGGGAGAACCCATGTTGGAAAAGGATCTGGGGATACTTGTAGATCACAGTCTTAGCGACAGCATATAATGCCGGGCTGCAGCTAACAAAGCTAGAAAAATACTGTCATACATTAAAGAGGACATAGATTTAAGAGATAAAATCAATAAGTTTACCCTTTTACAAATCCCTGGTTTGGCCTCATATTGAATATATAGTTCCATTTTAACATAGTTACATAGCGCCAGATTCACAGAGGAAATACGCCGAGTATCAGTAGATTTTCAAATTTGCCGCGTCGTATCTTTATTTGTAATTTACAAAAAAGATCCGACAGGCGTACGGCTTCGTACGCCTTCGGATCCTAGGTGTAATTTTCCGGCGGACGCTGGGTGGAGTTTGCGTCGTTTTCCAGCGTCGGGTATGCAAATTAGCTGATTACAGCGATCCACGAAGATACGCACGTTCGTCGCAATCTCTTACGTCGTCGCTAGTCGGTTTTTCCCGTTGCAAACTTAGACCTGCTTTTTCATGGCTTATCTTTAGAACAGCCATGTTAAAGTATGGCCGTCGTTCCGGCGTAGAATTAAAATTTTTTTTTTTTTTGCGCAAGACGTCCGGGAATACGAAACGACGTACTGCACGTCGCCGTTCAAAAAATACGTTGGGGCGCCGTAATTTCGCGCAAAGCATGTTGGAAAATTTTCACACGGAGCATGCGCAGAACGTTCGGCGCGGGAACGCGCCTAATTTAAATGGTGCACGCCCCATTTAAATTAGGCGGGCTTGCGCCGGACGGCTTTACGTTACACCCCCGTAAGTTTATACGCAAGTGCTTGGTGAATCAAAAACTTGCGCTGAAAACTTGCGGCGGTGTAACGTAAAGGGGATACGTTACGCCGCCGCAGATATTCGTGAATCTGGCCCATAGTGAGGTTGAAAAAAAGACACAAGTCCATCTAGTTCAACCCAAAAAAGTTTTGGTCACCAATCCTCAGGAAAGACATTGCCGAGTTAGAAAGAGATCAGTGAAGGGCAGAAAAATTAATAAGGGGGGATGGAGGACCTCAGCTGTGAGGATCGATTATTTGCGCTGGAGAAGAGGTACTTAAAAGGGGATACGATTACAATGTATAAACATATCAAAGATGACTTCAAACCATTTACTCTTAAAGGTCTCCAAGGAGGGCATGTGGGTAAGATTTGAGGTTAGAAGAAAACAAGCTTAACTTTATATTGCAGAAAAGGTTATTTTCAATTATAGGCGTTAAAATGTGGACCTTCGCCCCCCAGGGAAAAAGGTACGTTCTGAGAGTGTCGATAACTTCAAAAAAACTTTCAGGTGTCTACCTCAGCAAGCAGAATATACAGGGATATAGGAATGGTTAGATAATGAACTCACACACATATATACAAATATGCTGAACTGGATAGATCTTTTTTTCAATCTTAATAAACAAAGTAACTTTGCAACTGTGAGGTGCTTATACTCCCCCTGTGATACTGCCAATACAGCACCATTGCCCAAATTATACTTTGTGCCACTGAGCAATTTAGATAGTGAACTCATTGGGGTCTATGCATAAAAAACTATGCATTTGTCCAACAAAACTGCATGCACATTCCTTTTGTGGGAATTAACCTGCATTTCTCATTAGTGCTAATGAATATTTGTGGAATGTGTAAAGCTATAGCTGTTTTGCGAATGGGGTAAAATGAAATAGAACTACATTTCATTGTGATTCCTCTGATATTGGGGTTACCCGGTATCCGACCCAGAAGTGGTTTAAGAGTTAAAATAAAAAAAGTAGGGACAATGGACAGCCTTGCCTTGTACTCCATTTATTTTAGCAATCACTGTTGGACACATAAAAATGGTTGCCACTCATTTGAGAAAATTCTCTCCCACACCTAGGAATCCAAGAACCAATTTCATGAATGTCCAGTCGATTACCTTTTCAGCTTCGGCTGAAAGGAGCATAGTTGGAACCACCTTTGTGTGTGCCCAGTGTATGGCAATAATGGCGTTAGTGGTGTTGTCCTTTGCCTCCCTCTGTGGGACAAACCCAAACTGGTCTTGTTGAATATTGTTGGCCTATTTGAAAGGATTTTTGATTCATTTTGATTCATTGATTCATTTTAAGTCAATGTTCAGTAGGGATATTGGGCAGAAATTATTAAACTAAGTTGGGTCTTTCCCCCCTTTCGGAAATACTGAAATGACAGCTCTAAGCGTATCGGTCAAAAGCAGTTCCCCATCTAAAATAGAGTAGTAGCCGTCAATGAAAGGTTGCGCTAGAGGTTGTGAAAATGTTTTGTTTGTAATATGAGAGGAAGAAGCTGACAGGGCAAGGGACCCTCTGCTCTGCCCGAGTTTAACTTATACTATATAGCTTCTCAGTTGTCTCGCCTGTATCATTTGAACAAGCAAGACAAACAAAAGAAACGTAGCTTTGGTAGCTGGTCCAGCAACCCAATTTGCCATTTACCCCCTCAAAATTATAATGTGCATGACAAGGGGCGCATGCAAACACTCCCACCGTTCCGATGTGGCCAGTCATCCAACTTAGAATTTGGGATCTAGCAATGCGCAAGATCGGGGCTCCTGCTTTTCATGCATACATGCCTCTATGGTGTGATGCTCAATTATTACCTGAACTTCTAACAATACCTGATTATACCCTCTGGATTTCAAAAGGCATTATATATTTATACCATGTCATTTCTGAAACAGGACTAGAAACCTTCCAAAATCAAATTCTCCTTCCCAAATGTTATGCTTTTCAGATATTTACAATTGCGGCATACCCTACACGCACAATTCCCTGATTCATTTCTGAACACTATTCTAGGCTCAGACCCGAGTGGTTATTTGAGTAACTGTTGCCTTTCTGCAATCTCAAACCATTCTGGCCATTATCCTCTGATCTCTGACATTAACACAACTGCTGCTCACTGGACATTTTCTCTTTTTCGGACCATTCCGAGATGGTTGTTTGTGAAAATCCCAGTAGATCAGCAGTTTATGAAATACTCACACCCGCCCAACTGGCACCATCAAGTGTTCAAAGGCACTTAACGTGGTAGTAAACCTATTTTTTTAACCCTGTAAGACAATTGTATAATGTGCTAGTATGCATCGCATACTAGCACATTATAAAATACTTTAGAACGAAGCCCTAAATTGGCTAGGCCGCGTTAACATCATTCCCACGCATGTGTGTAAGAGTCAGGACCGTGGCCACGGAGCTCTCAAAGAACAGCACTGGTATGCCATCCCTTCAGAGTGCATGCATTGTAGGTACAAGTTCAAATAAAAAGGTTTACTTCTACATTAAATCCCCTTTCTTTCCCATTCTGATGCTCAGTTTTGGCTTCAGCAAGCTGTCTTCACCACCTCTAGATGCTGTAGCAGAGCATCCCAGAGAGCCTGGGAAAGTCCTGGGGTTTATACATCTCCCAGGCTCCTCTCTTACACGTTCAGGGATCTCTGATCGAGTTCAGGTGTTGGTCCTCTCTCAGGTCAATTTAAGCTCACCTGAGCAGACAGCCTTTGCTCTGCCTGGGAAACACAGATAGTGCTGATCTGTGAGAGCAAGAAGGTTGGTGGAAAACTGTTAAGCAGTTTGTGTGGAAGCTGACAAGCTGTAGGCTTGTTCACCCTGGTAGTTAGGGCCTGTATATATCGTATAGTTAGAGCCGAGACACTGCTTTCAATAGATAGTTACAGTAGTTAAAGCGGAAGAAAACCCTGGAAAAAAAAACCTGCAAGACAAACCATAATGAGCTAGTATGACTAGCATACTAGCTCATTATGCATGTACTTACCTTAGATCGAAGCACCAGAAGCCATCCTCGTTTCCCCCTCCGCCGCATCCAATCGCTCCCAGAGGTCACTTCCGGGTATCACCGCTCCGGCGCTGTGATTGGCCGGAGCGGTGATGACATCACTCTGCGCATGCACGTGGGAGCCGTCAAATTCGGCATTGCAGAATTTAGTCAGGCTATTCTCAGTGCGCCTGCGCGCCGTTGACTTTTTACATACCTGGCTGAAGCTCCTCTTTAAAGTGAAATACATTTTATTGTAAATTGGGATTCGGTTAGAAAAGTGAAAAGTGAAGGGTTATCAATACTTTTGGCCACAACTGTATTGATTCAGATTGGTAAACTTATGTATTATTGCTATATTTTGTAATAAACAAATTATGGCAAATGACGGTGTATCTAAAGCCAAAACCGTTTTCTTAGTTTCAGATAGAAGTAGTAAATTATTAAATCAGTAATTTTTTCTGGTTTTGCTGCCCATGTCCCTTTGGGGATATGTATCACCATCTGCCTGGCACTCTTGTTTGAAATAGAGACGTAGTTGTTTAAAGCCAGAACTTGTCTGTAGTATCACCATGTGCTAGTCTCTCACTCCTTGAGCAGAGTGGCTTTGTGTGATAGGTCTCATGCAGGCATCACCAGCTGCTTGTTTCACACTGCTAACAAAATTGGCCGTACGCAGGCTTTGGCAGACAAACAAGCTGCAGTTGTTTTCTTAATTTAAATCCTAAATTCAATATGAGAAGATCTTCTCTTTGATCAAAGCTCATTAAACAACAAAGTTGGATGACTTAAGGACCAAGCCTATTTCTGACACTTGTTGTTTAAAATCAGTGGCCCAGATTCTCAAAGGGCTTACGACGGCGCAACGCAATGTACGCCGTCGTTAGTCCTAATCTGGGCCGTCGTATCGATGCGACTGATTCTTACGCATAGATATCCATTAGATCTGACAGGCGTAAGGCTCATTAGATCTGACAGGCGTAAGGCTCTGACAGGCGTAACGTAAAGCAGATACGTTACGCCCGCACAGTTTAACGCCCATATACGAGAATCTGGGCCAGTATTTTTTTTAGAAAATTACTTCGAAACCCTCAAACATTATATATATACACACACTTCCCGACCACCGCATGTAGATATACGTCGGCAGAATGGCACGGACAGGCACATCAACGTACCTGTACGTGCCTGCCTAGACGTGGGTCGGGGGTCCGATCGGGACCCCCCCCCCCGCTACATGAGGCGGTCGGATCCCCTCGGGGAGCGATTCGGGACGACGGCGCGGCTATTCGTTTATAGCCGCTCCGTCGCGATCGCTCCCCGGAGCTGAAGAACGTGGAGAGCCGTATGTAAACACGGCTTCCCCGTGCTTCACTGTGGTGGCGCATCGATCGTGTTATCCCCTTTATAGGGGAGACACAATCGATGACGTCAGTCCTACAGCCACACCCCCCTACTGTTGTAAACACACACTAGGTGAAGCCTAGCACGTTCAGCGCCCCCTTGTGGTTAACTCCCAAACTGCAACTGTCATTTTCACAATAAAGAATGCAATTTAAATGCATTTTTTGCTGCGAAAATGACAGTGGTCCCAAAAATGTGTCAAAATTGTCCGAAGTGTCCGCCATAATGTCGCAGTCACGAAAAAAAAACGCTGATCGCCGCCATTAGTAGAAAAAAAATAATTAATAAAAATGCAATAAAACTATCCCCTATTTTGTAAACGCTATAAATTTTGCGCAAACCAATCGATAAACGCTTATTGTGATTTTTGTTACCAAAAATAGGTAGACGAATACGTATCGACCTAAACTGAGGGAAAAAATTTTTTTTAGATATGTTTTTGGGGGATATTTATTATAGCAAAAAGTAAAAAATATTGCATTTTTTTCAAAATTGTCGCTCTATTTTTGTTTATAGCGCAAAAAATAAAAACCGCAGAGGTGATCAAATACCACCAAAAGAAAGCTCTATTTGTGGGAAAAAAGGACGGCAATTTTGTTTGGGAGCCACGTCGCACGACCGCGCAATTGTCTGTTAAAGCGACGCAGTGCCGAATTGTAAAAACCCCTTGGGTCATTTAGCTGCATATTGTTTCGGTCCTTAAGTGGATATATATATATATATATATATATATATATATATATATATATATACACATATACACACATATATATATATATATATATATATATATATATATATACACACACACACGCACACACACACATACAAAGTGGATATATATACACATAGATATATATATATATATATATATATATACACACACACATACACATACATATACATATACACACACACACACACATACACACATACATATTTATTTTTTATTTTTAGCGGAGACCCTAGAGAAAAAAATCGGGACCGTTGCAATACTTTATGTCACACCGTATTTGCGCAGCGGTCTTACAAAAGCAATTGTTTGGAGAAATACACTTTTTTGAATTAAAAAAATATATAGAAAACCGTAAAAGTTAGCACATTTGTTTTGTATATTTATGAAAGATGATGTTACGCCGAGTAAATTGATACCGAATATGTCAAGCTTTAAAATTGCGCTCGTGGAATGGCGACAAACTACAATACTTAAAAATCTCCATAGTCGACACTTTAAACATTCCTACAGGCTACCATATTAGAGATTAAGGAAATCTAGTGCTATAATTATTGCTCTCGCTCCAACGGTCGCGGCAATACTTCACATGTGTGGTTTGAACACCGTTTACAGATGTGGGCATATGCGCTCACTTCTGCGTGCAAGCTTGGAGCAACAGGGTGCTTTAAAAAAAAAACGTATTTATTTTTAACTTTTTATTTTTACACTGTCCCTTTTAAAAAAAAAAAGCCTGTAATGTAAACAATGTAAACATCCCTTGTAATATAAATAAGCAGGGCAGTGCCTCTTTAACCACTTAACCCCCGGACCATATTGCTGCCCAAAGACCAGAAGACTTTTTGCGATTCGGGACTGCGCCGCTTTAACTGACAATTGCGCGGTCGTGCGACGTGGCTCCCAAACAAAATTGGCGTCCTTTTTTTCCCACAAATAGAGCTTTCTTTTGGTGGTATTTGATCACCTCTGCGGTTTTTATTTTTTGCGCTATAAACAAAAATAGAGCGACAATTTTGAAAAAAATTAATATTTTTTACTTTTTGCTATAATAAATATCCCCCAAAAATATATAAAAAAACTTTTTTTTTCCTCAGTTTAGGCCGATACGTATTCGTCTACATATTTTTCGTAAAAAAAAATCGCAATAAGCGTTTATTGATTGGTTTGCGCAAAAGTTATAGCGTTTACAAAATAGGGGGTATTTTTATGGCATTTTTATTAATATATTTTTTTACTAGTAATGGCGGCGATCAGCGTTTTTTTTTTCGGTACTGCGACATTATGGCGGACACTTCGGACACATTTTTGGGACCATTGGCATTTTTATAGCGATCCGTGCTATAAAAATGCATTGGATTACTATAAAAATGCCACTGGCAGTGAAGGGGTTAACACTAGGGGGCGGGGAAGGGGTTAAGTATGTCCCTGTGTGTTCTTACTGTGGGGGGGGGGGGGGTGACCGTACTAGGGGAAACACTGATCATCTGTTCATACATTGTATGAACAGAAGATCAGCATTTCCCCTGCTGACAGGAACGAGAGCTGTGTGTTTACACACGCAGCTCCCGGTCCCCGCTCTGTAACGAGCGATCGCGTGTGCCCGGCGGCGATCGCGCCCGCCGGGCACACGCACGGGAGTCGGGGGCGAGCGGGGGCGCGCGCGCGCCCCCTAGTGGCGGCTCAAGGAGCCGCCGTATAGCTACGGGCTCTCGCCCAGGAGAGCCGACCTGCCGCCGTATAATGACGGTGCGCGGTCGGCTAGTGGTTAATGTGAGATCTGGGGTCAAAAAGACCTCAGAGCTCACATTTACACTTGAATGCAATAAAAAAAAAAAGGGCCCTTTATGTCTGGAGGGCTGAAGTGAGCCCTCCGAGGTCATAGAGTTGAGTGGGGGCTATCTTTCCCTCACTCGACTTCCTGGCCACCAACCAGTCCCAGGGCTCGGATTGTTTCTGCTGATCTCGCCAGTAAGCACCGGAAATGACCGGGAAGCGGCAGGGGCACCTTTCCCGCCACCCATAAAAGTGTGATCCTGTGGTAAATCCGCTGCTGGGACCACTTTTATGATAAAGTGGATAGCCCACCGTGTAAAATTATACAGGGGTTATTTAACGCCAATGTAGCAATGTATATCCAAGGTGGGCAGCCCGAAAGTGGTTAATAAAATAATTATTCCCCTACACAAAATTTATATATTTTTTTTATAGATATTTTTTTATCTACAGTACCTAAACATGGCAGGGAGACATGTTTACTGCCTTGGGAGTTCTGATCGATGAAGAAGTCAATAATCTTCTCCCTTCCTCCTCAGATCCCAGGGGATGTTCTATTCTCTTCCCGATTCTTCATCTCTGAGAGGGAAAATTCTGACAGAGATCACCAGTGAGAAGCCGAGATTGCACCTTCATAAACTGCCCATTTCTGTTTATGACAGATTGTCTGTGTGCTGAGATTATCAGGGGAGAGCATGTTCTCACCTGATCATCTGTTTTATAAACTGCCAATGATGTGAGATGAGCTGCAATCATCAGGATCGCAGCTCACCTTGGTTTCATGAAAAACGAACACCTTAAAGGGGTTGTAAAGGTTCGTTTTTTATTTTCTAAATGGGTTACTTTAACCACTTAAGCCCCGGACCATTTTGTTGCTAAATGCCCAGGCCAGGTTTTGCGATTCGGCACTGCGTCGTTTTAACAGACAATTGCGCGGTCGTGCGACGTGGCTCCCAAACAAAATTGGCGTCTTTTTTTTCCCACAAATAGAGCTTTCTTTTGGTGTTATTTGATCACCTCTGCCTTTTTGTATTTTTTGTGCTATAAACAAAAATAGAGCGACAATTTTGAAAAAAATTCAATATTTTTTACTTTTTGCTATAATAAATATCCCCCAAAAACATATATACAATTTTTTTTCCCTCAGTTTAGGCCGATATGTATTCTTCTACCTATTTTTGTTAAAAAAAAAAAAATCGCAATAAGTGTTTATCGATTGGTTTGCGCAAAATTTATAGCGTTTACAAAATAGGGGATAGTTTTATTGCATTTTTATTCATTATATTTTTTTTACTACTAATGGCGGCGATCAGCGTTTTTTTTTGTGACTGCGACATTATGGCGGACTCTTCGGACAATTTTGACCCATTTTTGGGACCATTGTCATTTTCACAGCAAAAAATGCATTTAAAATTGCATTGTTTATTGTGAAAATGACAGTTGCAGTTTGGGAGTTAACCACAGGGGGCGCTGTAGGAGTTAGGGTTCACCTAGTGTGTGTTTACAACTGTAGGGGGGTGTGGCTGTAGGACTGACGTCATCGATCGAGTCTCCCTATAAAAGGGATCACTCGATCGATGCAGCCGCCACAGTGAAGCCGTGTTTACATACGGCTCTCCCCGTTCTTCAGCTCCGGGGCGGCTATAAACGAATAGCCGCGCCGTCGTCCCGGATCGCTCCCCGAGGTAAGCCGCCCACCGCACGCAGCGGGGGGGCCCGATAGGACCCCCGACCCGCTAGAAGGCAGGGACGTATATATACGCCCATCTGCCTGTATGTGCCATTCTGTGGACGTAAATAGGCGTGCGGCGGGCGTTAAGTGGTTAAGCTAGTGCATTGTTGGTTCACTTACCTTTTCCTTCAATTTCCCTTCTAAATGTTTTTTTTCTTTGTTTTCTTTGTCTGAATTCCCCACTTCCTGTTCCTCCTCAGTAAGGTAAGTGAACCAACAATGCACTAGCTTAAAGGAACCAATTTAGAAAATAAAAGACGAGCCTTTACAACCCCTTTAATACCTGAAACACATTTCTCACTTGGTGAAAAATTAGGCCATTAACCACTTAACCCCCGGACCATATTGCTGCCCAAAGACCAGAGCACTTTTTGCGATTCGGGACTACGTCGATTTAACTGACAATTGCGCGGTCGTGCGACGTGGCTCCCAAACAAAATTGGCGTCCTTTTTTTCCCACAAATAGAGCTTTCTTTTGGTGGTATTTGATCACCTTTGCGGTTTTTATTTTTTGCGCTATAAACAAAAATAGGAGCGACAATTTTGAAAAAAAATTATATTTTTTACTTTTTGCTATAATAAATATCCCCCAAAAATATATAAAAAAAAAATTTCCTCAGTTTAGGACGATAAGTATTCTTCTACATATTTTTCGTAAAAAAAATCGCAATAAGCGTTTGATTTGCGCAAAAGTTATAGCGTTTACAAAATAGGGGGTATTTTTATGGCTTTTTTATTAATATATTTTTTTTAGTAGTAATGGCGTTGATCAGCGATTTTTTTTCGGTACTGCGACATTATGGCGGACACTTTTGACACATTTTTGGGACCATTGGCATTTTTATAGCGGTCAGTGCTATAAAAATGCATTGGATTACTATAAAAATGCCACTGGCAGTGAAGGGGTTAACACTAGGGGGCGGGGAAGGGGTTAAGTATGTCCCTGGGTGTGTTCTTACTGTGGGGGGGTGGACTCACTAGGGGAAACACTGATCTTCTGTTCATACATTGTATGAACAGAAGATCAGCATTTCCCCCCCTGACAGGACCGGGAGCTGTGTGTTTATACACACAGCTCCTGGTCCCCGCTCTGTAACGAGCAATCGCGAGTGCCCGGCGGCGATCGCGCCCGCCAGGCACCCGCACGGGAGTCACGGACGAGCGGGGGGTGCAAAGAGAGCCGACGTATAGCTACGGGCTCTCTCCCAGGAGAGCCGACCTGCCGCCGTAGAATGACGGCGGCTGGTCGGCAAGTAGTTAAAGGGTCACTAAAGGAATTTTTTTTTTTAGCTAAATAGCTTCCTTTACCTTGCTGCAGTCCTGGTTTCATGTCCTCATTGTTCGTTTTTGCATTCATGTTGCTGTAAATCCTCTCTGTTCTGGACACTTCCTGGTTGCCTGTTTCCTGATGACCACAGTACTGGGAGATTTCTCACGGTGGTCACTAATCAAGGAGGTGTGAGTAAAACTAAACTGGATTGGTGCTGAGGAGTTTTAGACAAAGTATCACTGCTCTCTATTGGCTGACTGCCCTCTAGTGGCTCTCTGTACATCAGAGAACCAGGAAACAACAGCAAAAACGAAACTACACTGCAGGCACATTATATGATTGTTTTTTTATCTATTTTTAATCATTTTTAAAAGGAATCAGTTAACTATTATGTCTCTATGCCCTGTAAACAGTCATTTCAGCAAAAAAAATGTTTTCCTTTAGTGACCCTTTAAAGAGATCCAGTGAAAAATAAGGTGGCTGCTCTTTCCTTTGCAGAGCTACGCTGATCAAACAACCCTACAACCCTTGTCTGTCACTTCATTCTCAATAAAATCAGGTATACATTATCTTGACATGTGTAATGTTTATTCAATTTACTTTAAGTGGCCAAAGCATGACAAATCACACGTGTGAATAGGGACTTGCGGTCCCTGAATTTCTTTCAGAAGTTCTACATTTTAGAATATTTGTATAATTGCTTATGCTTTTCACAAGTAATCTAGTGTTGCCTAGTGTGCCAATGTTTATATCATGTCACAGAAGCACTTCTGGATTCTTTAAGATGAATGATGCCCAGAGAAAAACCTGCAGATTCAATGGACTCCTGGGCAGCAAAACCAGAAGAAATTACTGATTCAATAATTTACTACTTCTATCTGAAACTAAGAAAAAGGTTTTGGCTTTAGATACACTGTCATTTGCCATAATTTGTGTATTACAAAATATAGCAATAATACATAAGTTTACCAATCTAAATCAATACAGTTGTGGTCAAAAGTATTGATAACCCTTCACTTTTCGAACCGAATCCCAATATACAATAAAATGTAATCTCCGAGTTGATCAGTTACAAACAAGGGAAACAGTGGAGGTCCATTGTTATGGAGAAGCTACCAGCCTAGGACCCAGATACCCCATCCTGTCACCACACTCCTGTAGTATAAATCGTAGGGTTTCAATGCTACTCTTCCATTTTGCACATGCTTCTTTCATGGCAGCATTGAATTTCAGCCAACAAACTGGCATTTGATAGTATACAGTATATGGAACTGTTTGGTGATGGTCTCAACTGATTCTTGAGCTGTCACCTGACCAGGAGCTGACACTGAAACGCAATAAACTGATTAACAGGAAGGTTAAACCCTGAGAATGGCATATCGCTGTACAAGTGCATCTTAAATCGGAAACATGGAACTGGGATGCAGGAGACATAGCGATAGGATAAGGGGTTTATCCTGTTATGCTGCCAAGGTAGATTAAGGTCTAAATTGGACAATGACCTTAAAACTAAGAACGCAGCATTATACGTGCTAAAAGCTTTACATCTCCCTACAGGATATGGATTTGTCTCCAAGTAGAAAAGGACTAAAATTGCTTTAAGAACTATAAACAGGCAGATTGAGAAAGGGGACATAGAAAGAAGACTGAAAGAACCCGAGGATAAAAGAGCTGGTCTGTCAGAGTGCAAAGACTCAACTGAATCAGGAAGAAGAGCTCGGTCCCACAGTCAGCCTAAGGAAATTGTTTTGACGGCAATTAGTGACAGTACATTGAACATTATAAGGTCACTGGCACTGAAGACGCAAGAGACGGATAGATGAATTAGACTTTTTGTTTCCTAGCAGGCATGACAACCTTACATCAAACCAATAGTATATAAGCAAAGAGACTGCTTGTCACCTGCCTGTTTTCACCTGAAAGTCTGGCTCCAAACTTTACATCCCAGAATGAAAAGTGCTAATCATTGTTTTATTTCTAATAAATGTACCAAAATATAGACATGGACAAAAGAATGTAAAGTTCAGCAAAAAGTCTTCATGATTTAGGGGCCTATTTATAAAAAGGTTAAAAAAAAAAAAAAAAAAAAAACGTTTCCTACTTTTCCATAACATTTGCATTTTCAACACTGAAGGCATTTAAAAAAAAAAAGTCACACATTTCACTGCTTTTTGCTACTGAATTTTTTTTTTTATTCCTAATCCTTTCTTCAAATCTTTACCAATTTATCACATAGTTTCTTAGTTAGTCAGATCAAAAAAAATGGACACAAGTCCATCTAGTTCAGTGGTTCTCAACTCCCGTCCTTAGAACCCACCAACAGGCCAGATTTTAAGTATTAGGCCCCGTACACACGACAGAGTTTCTCGGCAGAATTCACCGAGAAACTCGGTCAAAACCCGGATTCTGCCGAGAAACTCTGTCGTCTGTACAGTTTTGGCTCGATGGAGCCGCCGAGGAACTCGACGAGAAAATAGAGAACATGTTCTCTATTTTCTCGTTGTTCTATGGGAGAAGGCGGCCCGCCGAGCTCCTCGGCGGCTTCATCCCAAAACTCGACGAGGAACTCGACGTGCCAAGCACGTCGAGTTCCTCGGCCGTGTGTACGGGGCCTTAGAGATGCAGACTAGAATACTGCAATCGCTGAGCAACAAATTAGATCACCTGTGATGTTTTGCAAACCTGGCCTGTTGGTGGGTTCTGAGGACAGGAGTTGAGAACCACTGACCTATTAAACCAATAAAAAAAAAACATATACACAATATTCACAGTTGACACAGAGGAAGGCGAAAAACCCCAGCAAATCATGATCCAATTTTCTTACAGCAGGAAAAAAAATCCTTCCTCATCCCCCGAGAGGCAATTGGATATTGCCTGGATGCTTCCTCTAACACTGCCCCCCAGCCTAGAAGGCTGGCATCTGTGGTTACCACTTTCCAGGTAACTGAAGTGAAGGATTTCCCTTCTGACAGATTTTGGGGGAGCAACCACCAATTGAGGCTCTGGCAAACCCCTGGAGATAAGATAATAGGAAGATCCGGGGGCCTGAACATCCTTGCTGACAGAATCCTGCCCTGTAGCGGTCTTGAGTGAAACTGGGTGTAAGGGGACAGCCTCGAATGAGGCTACCATCTTTCCCAACAATCTCATGCAAAGACGGATGGAAGGCCTTCTCTTTGCCTTTACCACTCGGACCAAGTCTCCTGTGGCTTTTGCCTTTAGCTTGGGAAGGAATATTTTGCTTAGGGATGCGTCTATAAGCATGCCCAAATACTCTAGCCTTTTTTGAGGCTGCAAGGAAGAGATTTCTCCAAGATTGAGCACCCAGCCTAGGTACTCTAAATATTCCACTGTGCTGTGGCCCAAGCATGCGGCGGACTGATCTATGATCAATAGATCGTCCAGGTAGGCTGTTACTGCTATGCCTCGTGCCCTTAGTCTTGCCAGGGCCGGGGCCAGTATTTTTGTGAACACTCTAGGTGCTGTAGCCATCCCGAAAGGAAGGGCCACAAACTGAAAGTGGCACTGATCCACCGCAAACCTTAGAAACCTTAGGTGAGCGGGAAATATTGGCACATGTAGATATGCATCTGTGATGTCTATTGATGCCAGGAATTCTCCTCCCTGAAGGGTGGAAACAACTGAATGGACAGACTCCATGCGTAAGGAGTGAATGTTCAGGAACTGATTCAGACTCTAGATCTAGGATAGGTCTGACATCCCCGTTTGGTTTTGGACCTGTAAAAAGGTTTGAATAGAATCCTGACCCCTGATCCTCTGGGGCTAACTCCAAGATTACCCCTTGAGACAACAGGTGTTCCAAGGCCAGCAGTAGAGGCCTTCCTTTCTCTGGATCCTTGGCAATTCTTGATCTCAGAAAACGGGGTGGTGGAAGTTCTCTGAATTCTAGCTTGTAGCCTGAGGACACTGTGGCGGTGATCCACTTGTCCTGAACTTCGCTCCGCTAGGTGCTTTCAAATTGCAGAAGCCTTTCCCCACTCGGCCGAGCGGAGGCATCCCTTCATAGGGAAGTTTTGGGGGTCTGTTTAGACTTTAAACCCTCAAGTCCTTTTCTGCCCTTGGGCTTGGTTCTGGGCTTTTCGCCTAGTGTTAGACTGGGGATGCCGTCCCACTGCGTTTGAGTTTCCAGGGGCTGGAGAAAGTACAGAATGTGTGGCTGCTTAATTCTGTAGCTATAGAGTATTCGCTTTCCAATCTGTTTAGCTGCAAGCTATAAAGACGGCTGCAGTATAGTTTAAGATGATTTGGGCTGCTTGATCTGGGGGCTAGAGTATCCCTTTAAGCTTGCGGTGGTGCCGTTTGCATCTTTGGAAACACAAGGGCAGTGTTTGGATGCCATAGTGGTGGGGATTCTTTATTTAAATGCAAATTAAATACATGGTTCGGGTCCCGCTGACGAAGTCTTGCCCACGACATAGTGCTGTGGCCATCTTTCTGGTTTCTTGTTTGATGTACTATCGTGGTGCGCTCGATATTTGTACTATTTGCAAGTGATTGACTTGTAAATTTCTTACCTTTTTTTTTTAAATATATACAGTATTTAGCAGAGAGCACTAGTTCTGCTTATTTGTATATATACACTGCGGAGGAATCGGTGTCTTTGCAATTGACTAACCACCGGATGAATTTTATCCCCCTATTGGGGAAAATGATTATTGATCATCATGATCTCAGGGGTCATATAAATGAGGTGAGCTGCTAAAAATGTCCTTGGTGGAGGTGTTTGACACTTGCATGCTCAATTGAATGCACATCTTCACAGTGGCCATTTCTTGGTTCCTCTATTGATGAATTAACCTATAGATATGGACTTTTAGCTACATTATTTATTACTAGCCAACTTTGCGCTGCACTGTTTGATTTCATTTTTTTACTGAGGTATTGTGTATTGGCCTTGGAGTGTTTAGCTTGCAATTCCATTCTATGTATTTGCTCTAGGTGTGTTTGCGCGGATTATCTATCTTATTGTCTATGTAGCGGAGTACAATATTAAAATCCACGATCTCCGCTGGTAACCAGGGTAAATCCACAGTCAGCGCTGAAAAGTAAGGCAATGTCCCAAATCCCCCCCCAGTAACCGGACGAAACACAGCTCTGGGAGTCAACTGACTTTTTATTCACAGGCTTTCATATTTATATAATTCCCCATGCAAGGGGTTTCCAACAGCCAAACAGATTTAGCAGGGGTAATACAGTGAGAACCACATGGGGAACTTAACATTTTGGATAATTCTCCCATCAAGCATTGCTGCACGAGGGAAAAGTCGGTTGATAGCTGGGGTCTGGGGTTATGTGTTGTGGGAGTTCGGTTTAAAACTGCCGAACACCGATTGGGCAACATAAAATGAAGTACTTGAATGCTAGTGGCTTACGGCTACCAGCATACGAATTACTATGCCCACATAAGACTCAGCAGAATACATAGCATATAATACAGACAACCCTATGACATGTAACGTCCAGCGTTCCAGAAGTGGCTAGGTTTGCCACAGTCTACAGGAAACCTCTCTCGGGCAATACCCTCCTTTGTGCTGATTCTGGACTCCCGAGTCATGTGACTTGTGGTATACCAGTGGGGCAATTTTTAAGATTATGTAGAATATGCAGTGAGGAGAATTTCCAAAAAGAAAAAGGAGGGAGATGAGCGAGATATTTTGTTTACAAGGCTATAGCATGGGTACACTTTGCAGGGCTATTAACATTGCGCAGACTACTCAAAGAGGTACACTATTGCAGGTTAAAAAACGTAGTCAATATTCCAGTATTTTCCCACCTCGTATAGCCTGGAATTTAAGCTGATCAGGAACATAGTGGAGTGTCAGATTTTTATCCTCTGAGGACGAAGAGTATTCCATAAGTTTATCTAAAGGCTTTAAAATTGTGTCTCAATGGGCACCCTCCTTAGGTAATGCTTTATCTCCCACTGATTTTCGCTCTGGCTCCCACATCAGAACTTGGTTCAATTTTGTGGGCAATTTTAAGTGTGGGGCCAGCAATTGTCCTTGTTGTCCCTGCATTATAAAAAGGTGACAGATTTCGCTCCATGGCCAACAATAGAGAATTTAAGATCAAAACATTTATAAATTGTAACACTAGAAATGTGATCTATTTAACGAACCACTTAACCCCCGGACCATATTGCTGGTCAAAGACCAGAGCACTTTTTGCGATTCGGCATTGCGTCACTGTGGTGCCTGCTCATTTTGCAAATGGATAGCACCGTGCAAAACCATTCAACTTCCCAATGGTGAAACCTTCACACCCAAATTCTCCGCCAATTGCCGTACACAGGGCTTGGTATACCTCATGACATGTAGATGTGGGGCGTTCTATGTGGGGAAGACAGTTAAGCAATTTCGCCAAAGGATCAATGACCATATATATTATTCAGGGAATGGGAAAATGCTAACCCCTGTTAGTAGACATCTTGATCTGTATCATCGTTTCGATACATCTTGTATCAACTTTGTTGCCCTAGCTGTGATTCCCCAAAACCCAAGAGGAGGCGAGTGGGACAGAATTGTTCTTCAAAGAGAGACAATCTGGATTGAGAGACTCAATGCTATCCAGCCTCCGGGACTGAACGAAACACAATCGTACAAACCAAAAACGAACACCTTAAAGGGGTTGTAAAGGTTCGTTTTTTATTTTCTAAATGGGTTACTTTAACCACTTAAGCCCCGAACCATTTTGTTGCTAAATGCCCAGGCCAGGTTTTGCGATTCGGCACTGCGTCGCTTTAACTGACAATTGCGCGGTCGTGCAACAAGGCTCCCAAACAAAATTGGCGTCCTTTTTTTCCCACAAATAGAGCTTTCTTTTGGTGGTATTTGATCACCTCTGCGGTTTTTAGTTTTTGCGCTATAAACAAAAATAGAGCGACAATTTTGAAAAAAAAAAAGAATATTTTTTACTTTTTGCTATAATAAATATCCCCCAAAAATATATATAAAAAAAAAAATTTTCCTCAGTTTTGGCCGATACATATTTAAAAAAAAAAAAAATCGCAATAAGCGTTTATTGATTGGTTTGCGCAAAAGTTATAGCGTTTACAAAATAGGGGGTATTTTTATGGCATTTTTATTAATATTTTTGTTTTACTAGTAATGGTGGCGATCAGGGATTTTTTTTCGGTACTGCGACATTATGGCGGACACTTCGGACACTTTTTACACATTTTTGGGACTATTGGCATTTTTATAGCGATCGGTGCTATAAAAATGCATTGGATTACTATAAAAATGCCACTGGCAGTGAAGGGGTTAACACTAGGGGGTGGGAAAGGGGTTAAGTATGTTACCTGGGTGTGTTCTAACTGTAGGGGGGTGGACTGACATGGGGAAATTACTGATCTTCTGTTCATACATTGTATGAACAGAAGATCAGCATTTCTCTCCCTGACAGGACCGGGAGCTGTGTGTTTACACACACAGCTCCCGGTCCAAGCTCTTTATACGAGTGATCGCGTGTGCCCAGCAGCGATCGCGCCCGCCGGGCACACGCACGGGAGTCGGGGGCACGCCTGTGCCCCTATTGGTTGCTGGGCGAGGTGACATATAGCTACGTGCTCTCGCCCAGCAGAGCCGACATGCCGCCGTAGAACTGCGGCGGCTGGTTAGATTTATTTGTTTAAAATGTATACATTTTCACTACATCATAACCCATTTAATCTCATTATTATTTTGTCACCACTACGTGTATATGCTCCAGCTTTGAGGGATCTTGCTATAGCTTATTATGCGTTTTCCAAGAAGGAAGGGGGGGGGGGGCGTTAATTGCGTAGATCTTCGCACAACAATTGTGGCGATCTTACCTGGAAGTGTAAGCGGGTACCTGGTTTTGACAGGTATCCGCTCCCCCCTTCCCCCCGAAAGCAAACAAGCCCCTTTGGGTGGTGCTCTGCTTTAAAGTACTCAAATACTAAAGTGGTTGTAAAGGTAGCCTTATTAGTATTCAGCATATCATTGGCTTGGTTGTGAGGAGCGGGTACCATTGGTTCCTGCTGCTGTCAGTCAACTCCTGGGAGCAGAGAGCGGGGGGTGGGGCCAAACCGGCCTGAGTATCTGAATAGATGCAAACAGCCTCGCTTGGGATTGAGCACACGAGTGCCCCCATAGGAAGGGGCTTCCTATGGGGGCACCTGGCGGGAGGAGGAGCCATAAACATCAGTGGGGGACCCTAGGGAGGATGATCAGGGCTGCTCTGTTCTAAACCATTACACAGAGCAGGTAAGTATACCGTGTTTATTATTTTAATGAAAAAATATTTAAAGCTTAACAATCACTTTTTCCTCTTAAAACTAATTTATTATAACAAAAGGTGCATACATGTCATTACATACAACCAGAGTGTAACCGATAACATGAGGGTGTGCAGCAATCAGAATAGATACAGTTCAAGGCTGGCATCCTGAATAAGAAACCTATGAAAACAAGAGTAAAATATAATGTAGGAAGAAAGAGCAGTATCTGGAGCCAACCGTGTAGGTCTCCCTGACCCGTAACAGTATAACCGGCCAGGGGCAGGCCACTCTTCGGGCAATACAGATCCATAGTGCCCTACGTGCAAGAATCAGAGTCTTGTAGCCAACCATTCCATATTTTGTCATATTTGGTTGGGCATTCCCTGTTAATGTATATAACTTTTTTATACGGTATATTATTACTGACCTCCATCTTCCACTCCACCAACCCAAGGGGCACGGGCCGCATCCACTGTCGGGGCAATTACCTTCCGCACCGAGAACAATGTCTCATGCAAGAACGTCTTTGTGTACTTGTCTACGGTATCTGGGAACACCCCGAGTAGGCATGGTTTCGGGTCTAGTGTGACCGGAGAACCCATGTGGTCGTGTAGGAAGGTTATGACTTGCGCCCACAGGCCCTGCATCTTGGGACACGACCACAGTAAGTGAAAGAATGTACCCACCTCCCTCCCACACATCTGACAAAGGAGATTGGGTGTTTCTATATCTGGCCACCCAAAGGGGGGTGAGATATGCCTGATGGATAATGTAAATTTGAGTCAATCTGTCTGAGAGCTTGGGTGAGACAGCCTTGCAGGATTCTAGAGCCTCCTCCCATTCATCGTCCTCCAAGGGGCCTATTAACAATCACTTTTAAAGAGATGCTGTCAACTTGCCCATGCAAAAGGCATTTCCTGAACCCCGTAATTTTCACCTTTCTAGGGATTTTCTTTTTACTTCTCCATAGCCAGCCTGAATACCTGCCACTTCTGAGTATGGAAGAGCATGTGACCCACTCTCCTATGACAGTGCTGGACCAAGAAGTCAATAGCTAGACCCAAGCATTTTCACATGCTAGAAAGTGATGCCATCACTTGCAGTTAAGAAGAAAGAGAATGGCGCCCTCTAAGTGCAGCATATTCAAAACATCTTTAATATAAAAAGGTATTAAAAACACTCACATATGAGTAGAGATAATCAGGCATGTCAAGGGTTAAACATATTTCATCCGCATTAGTCCTGGTGGAGTGTGTACATCACGGGCTGATGGTGGAGATCTAGGTCCTGTAGCAGTCCTGTCTGCACTGAATATGCTGCACTTAGAGGGCGCCATTCTCTTTCTTCTTGTTTGTTCTCAGTGCCTCTTCTAGCTTGTTGGACTGGCAGCCGTCTACCAACTCAGCAACTTTTCTTTTATACCTCCTTACATGGACTATATACCATATATGGACACTTAGTGATTTTAACCCCTTCCCTGCCCATCCACTTTCCACTTATATATTTTATTGTTCTTTTTAGACAGCTATATTCAGAGTGTGCCATATCAACCCACTGTTTTTTTGTTTTTTCATCACATGCAGTTTGATGATTTCCACACTTGCTGTTGAGGAGAAAGGAGTAGCAAGGGAGTGCAAGCAAGGTTAGTATAAGAGGTTTAAAGTGGAGGTTCACCCAAAAAAAATCTATTTTTAACATTAGATTGAGGCTAATTTTACTAAGCAGAATCAGTGTTTTTTTTTAAAATGAATGCAGTACTTACCGTTTTAGAGATCGATGTTCTCCCGCCGCTTCCGGGTATGGGCTGCGGGACTGGGTGTTCCTATTTGATTGACAGCCTTCCGACGGTCACATACAGCGCGTCACGAGTTCCCAAAAGTAGCCGAACGTCGGTGCGCAGGCGCCGTATAGAGCCGCACCAACGTTAGGCTTCTTTCGGCAACTGGTGACGCGCTGTATGCGACCGTCGGAAGCCTGTCAATCAAATAGGAATGCCCAGTCCCCAAGATCATACCCGGAAGCCGCGGAGAACATCGATCTCTAAAACGGTAAGTACTGCATTCATTTTGAAAAAAACACCCGATTCTGCTTAGTAAAATTAGCCTCAATCTAATGTTAGAAAAAAAAAAATTTCGGGTGAACTCCCGCTTTAAGTTTGCCCTTTGAAAAAAAACATTGCCCTGCATTGGCAAAGTGGCAATGTCTCTTTACACTAAAAAATCAAAGAAGACTTTTAGCTGAAGAGCTTAAAGTTGCATTTTTCATACATCAGCCTAAGTTTGCTCTGAAATCTTCTATATTAAAAATCTGCTGCCTGTGTGCTATAAATATTACCAGGATAATTTGTTGAAACGGTTAGAGGATCCCTAAAGACGTTTGTGATAGCATTAGGAACATCAAACCTGTACTAATAGTGCAAGGAAAGTTGTGAAGCTATAATAGAATATTGACTGAAGAGGTAAGGCAAACCATTCACCGAAGTATCTAAAGACCGATCCGTATTGTCTTATGACAATCAACTCAATAAAAGCTTTAATTCTAGATTCTGTTTTCTGGCACAGGATAAGGGCAATGCAATATTTATTTTTTCATGCAATCTGATAAAAAAAAAAACAGCCTAATGTCTCATGCATATACTTGCATATGTATTTGTTTAAGGATTAATACAAACACAAAATTCCACTCCACGTATAAAAGCACAGCAGTCTCTGACTTCCCTTTTCTAATAGCCAATGTTTGCAATGATTCTAGAATTACACACATGTAACCAGGTTACAAGCAGTTCGCTTAGGCAAACATCTCCTGACCTTTCCTGGTTACTCTTGGTACTCAGCAACCAAGACCTCAAGGGAGAATATTCCTCTTACTTCTGCTTTGAACACATACTCAAAAACGATCTTTCTAACTGCCAGAATATGTACGTGTCTTATCATGCAGAATATATGACAATAATCTGCATTTGATCTTTTTTTTTTCTATGAACTAACATGGACAAAAGTGGCATGCATACATTTTCAATCACAAAACCTTACAAAGAATGGGGTTTATGGATGATAGTGTGTTGATCTCTTCTCATTAAGCAAAACAGAAAAAGCACATCCCTTTGTGGATACATATAGTTTATAATATAAGCAAATATTTACACACTTATACAACCAAAAAAAAAAGGATATCAGGGAACTGGAGAAAGTGCAGAGAAGGGCAATCAAACTGATAAGAGGCATGGAGGAGCTCAGCTATGAGGAAAGATTAGAAGAACTAAATCTATTCACTCTTGAGAAAAGGAGAATAAGGGGAGATATAATCAACATGTACAAATATATAAGGGGTCCATATAGTGAACTTGGTGGAGTTATTCACTTTACGGTCAACACTGAGGACAAGGGGGCACTCTTTACGTCTAGAGGAAAAGAGATTTCACCTCCAAATACGGAAAGGTTTTTTCAGAGTAAGAGCTGTGAAAATGTGGAACAGACTCCCTCCAGAGGTGGTTCTGGCAAGCTCAGTAGATTGCTTTAAGAATGGCCTGGGTACTTTACTAAATGTACAGAATATAAGTACTAAGATTTATAGGTAAAGTTGATCCAGGGAAAATCCGATTGCCTCTCGGGGGATCAGGAAGGTATGTTTTCCCCTGCTGTAGCAAATTGGATCATGCTCTGCTGTTTTTTTTTTTGCCTTCCTCTGGATCAACTGTGGGTATGGAGTTGGGTGTATGGGATTGTATTGTGTTTTTTATTTTGTTTGTTTATTTTTTTTTGTGGTTAAACTGGATGGACTTTTTTCAACCTGACTAACTATGTAACTACGCGAGAGATAACAAGACAATAGTACTATAATACCCCCCTTCTCCCCTGGCCCGGTTATATACTTTTATTCTCCACAGGTGTGCACCCAAAGCTCAAACACACATGCGTGTATGTAAATATATATTTAATAAAAAAAAAATTGGAGCCCCATAGGGGGGCTTTGGTGAAACAGACCCCTGATGTCTCTGTCACGTATCAGGTATGACCAGACTGTGTGGACTGCACAGACAGAACCAAAAATGCATGTAAGTGAATAATTACGTTTATTTAAAGATAAGTGATAATATACTGTATAAACACCTCCAATAAAAACAGTGAACAACTAACCAGTGATCAACAAATAACTACCGTATATACAAATGGAAGGGAAGTACCACAATCTTAATCACTTCCATACAGGGCACTTATATACCTTCCCACCCAGACGAATGGGCACGGATAGGTGGCACAGATAAGTGGCACAGATGGGCACCGATAGGCGGCACGGATGGGCACTGATAGGCGGCACGGATGGGCACCGATAGGCGGCATGGATGGGCATAGATGGGCACTATCATATGTGTTGTACTAATGGATGCCAATTAGTGCCAAACAATGCCTGCCAATCAGTGATGCCCATTGTGGGCACTGATTGGCATCCATTGCGGCACTGATTGGCATCCATTTTGTGTGTCCTTCTCATCCCTGGTGGTCTAGGGTGACATACCCTTTTTTTGTCCAGTGGGCATCCCTGGTGGTCCAGTGGGCATCCTCGGGGGGGCTGTGCTGATAATCGATCAGCACAAACCCCCCCTTGTCACAGGAGCAGCCGATCGGCTCTCCTCTACTCGCGTCTGACAGACGCGAGTGAGGAAAAGACGATTACCGGCTTTTTCTATTTACATTGGGATCAGCTGTGATTGGACACGGCTGATCACGTAGTAAAGAGTCTCTGTGAGAAACTCTTTACCTTGATCGGTGTTGCGGGGTGTCAGCGCGCGGCGGCTCAGAATCCTGAGGACGTCATATGACGTCCAGTCAGGATTCTACAACCACTTTACCGATGTCAATATGTCATTGGCGGGCGGCAAGTGGTTAAAATGTAGCCAGGGTCGTCAACGGTAGATCAGCAGATGGGGACAGGGAACCAACAGCACAGGGAGAGGATGGATCAGGCTGCAGGGTAAAGGTAAAGGCAACAGGGTCAGAGGAGGGACAGGTTTGGGTACAGGGCACAGAGTTCAGATATCAGGTACAGAGACAAGGTCAGGATCCGAGATAACAGGTTCAGGTCAGGGCACAAGGAAGAGATACCAAGGCAACTAGATAGCGTGAGTTGCCGGGTATTTATACATATCTTCTGCAATCAGGATCAGTTGACGCCTGATCGCAGGAGAAGAAGACTCCTCAATACTGCCGGAAAACACCCGCTGGTGGACACCGGTACTACGGTCTGTGAATCTGACAGTGCTACCAGCAGGTGAAATCCCTTACAGATTCTGGCTGCAAGAAGACACCTGCTGGTGGACACCGTTACTGCGATCCATGGGACCAACAGCGACACCAACGGGTGAACCCTTTCCTGACAGTCTTACTTTAGTTACAGAGAAAGGGACTGAGGACAGAGCTTCCCCGGTCCCTTTCTCTGCAGTCAAGTAGCAGGGGGAATCTGCAAAGCACTGGGTGATTGGGGTGTGCCCAGGCACACCTGGCACACCCTGTGCATGCACCTATAAGTCTCCTCAAGGCTAAATATCTCATGAGACCTCAATGTCCACCAAGAACTGCTTTTAGTGCCCCACCCCAACACATGCACTGTTCTATATAAAGATAAAGAAGTAATGAAGCATGAGAAGAAAATCATATGGTTATGACATTTGAGATGTCAGGGCAGGTGGCAGACAGGAGATCGTAATTAAAAACATGCAAAAAGTTGGGGCAGACAGCAGACAGGAATTATTGGGGTGAATCGAGTCATCAACAGAATTCAAAAACTATAACCAAGTCATGAACAAGGTTGCATAAACTAGAGCCTGGGAACAGAGTTAAATTGGAATTCCACCCTAACACTTAAAATTCTTTCAATCATTAATGTGAGCCAAGTTCAGCCTTACTGTATGTCTCAAAAAATCCCAGTTTTTCTACCTTTATCTTGTAGTATCCAGTGCCGTCACATGACTTTGATTCTACTTCCTTCTGAGCCTAAAAGCAGCCAGTGGGTGTGGTTACTGAAAGCTAGTTACATCACTTACAGGGAGGGACACTGTTCTTGTGTAGCCAGTGGAAATATACAGGATGAGAGGAGCTGATCATAGGTTCCTGCCCAATGTTCTCTCATCAGTAAGGATGTATTGTACATCCCAATTCATGAGCAAATTAAGAAATAAAAAAAGTCCCATCCACACAGGACACAGGGGGGGGGGGGGGCTGGTAGGTGCAGGGCACATATACAGTATAGCTGTGCTGGGCTTTGCGTGAAGACGGTCAGTGTAGCTGGAAGTGCTCAGTGTTCTCAGCTCAGTCTACAATGATCATAGTACAGGCAACCACACTAAGGCTCTGTTTCCACTAGTGAGACTTGTCATGCACCTTTGGGCATACAAAGTCGCATGACAAATCATCACAGCCCATTGATATGAATGGCACCCATTCCCATCTATGCGATTTTGAAGTGACATTGAAAGGTTACCTGCACTACTTTGATGTGACTTGATGCGACTTTGATCCAGAGAAATCGTGCAACTTTGGGGTCGCAATAGTGGAAATGTGACTTATCATACGATGTGGAACAGACTCCCTCCAGAGGTGGTTCTGGCCAGCTCAGTAGATTGCTTTAAGAAAGGCCTGGATTCTTTCCTAAATGTACATAAAATAACTGAGTACTAAGATTTGTTGGTAAAGTTGATTCAGGGTAAATCCGATTGCCTCTTGGGGGATCAGGAAGGAATTTTTTCCCCTGCTGTAGCAAATTGGATCATGCTCTGCTGGGGTTTTTTGCCTTCCTCTGGATCAACTGTGGGTATGGAGTTGGGTGTATGGGATTGTATTGTGTTTTTTATTTTGTTTGTTTATTTTTTTGTGGTTGTACTGGATGGACTTGTGTCTTTTTTCAACCTGACTAACTATGTAACTATGTAACTATGTGTCTAAAGTCACATGACAAGTCACAGCCAATTGATTTTAATGGTACCCATTACCATCTATGTGACTTTGAAAAAGGTATTTACCAAAACCATGTAGTACAAGGGCCTGCCTGATTGCATACAAATTGAAACTCTTAAAGCGGAGGTTCACCCGCACATGACCCTTTTTCCCCTTAGATGGATGCTCGTTTTGTCTAGGGGAATCGGCTAGTTGTTATAAAATATGATCCGTACTTACCCTTTACGAGATGCATCTTCTCCGCCGCTTCTGGGTATGGGCTGCGGGACTGGGCGTTCCTTCTTGATTGACAGTCTTCCGAGAGGCTTCCGACGGTCGCATCCATCGCGTCACGAGTAGCCGAAAGAAGCCGAACGTCGGTGCGCAGGCGCAGTATAGAGCCGCACCGATGTTCGGCTTCTTTCGGCTACTAGTGACGCGATGGATGCGACCGTCCGAAGCCTCTCGGAAGACTGTCAATCAAGAAGGAACGCCCGCTCCCGAAGACCCATACCCGGAAGCGACGGAGAAGATGCATCTCGAAAACGGTAAGTACGGATCATATTTTAAAACAACTAGCCAATTCCCCTAGACAAAACGAGCATACATCTAAGGGGAAAAGAGAAAAAAATATATAATTGGGTGAACTCCCGCTTTAAGGCTTGACCTCATATTATATATGGCTTTGGTAAATCTGAAGACAAAAAAATGCAGAAAATCTAATAGTGTGTATGGGGCTTAAGGATGACCGACAACCTTTTCAGGAAATGAAAGACAGCTCGGCAAATTCAAACAAAGGGAGATATATCGTTGTCGGTGAAGAACCGATTAAAGAGGAAGTTACATATTTAAAAAAAAAAAAACCTGCAAGACAAAGCCATAATGAGCTAGTATGACTAGCATACTAGCTCATTATGCATGTACTTACCTTATAACGAAGCACCACAAGCTGCCCTTGTGTCCCCCTCCGCTGCATCCATCGCTCCTGGAGGTTACTTCCGGGTATCGCTGCTCTGGCAATGTGACTGGCGCGGGAGCTGTCAAATTAGGCATTTCCAAATTTAAGACGGTTATTCTCAGTGCGCCTGCGCGCCGTTGTCTACAGCGCATGCACCATAGATAGCGGTGCCTGTCATTGGCGAATATCTCCTAAACCACGCAGGTTTAGGAGATATTGCTTACACCAACAGGTAAGCCTTAATGTAGGCTTACCTGTAAGTGTAAATGACAAAAGTGGGTTTACAACCACTTTAATGTCAAAGATAACGATATTTAACATACTATAAGCTCAGGTCACACCGAGTGCGGGAATGAAGCGGTGCGAGTTTGTCTTTTTCACAAAGCAAAAATTTCCATGAGGTGTACTTACTTTTTCACATGAATGTACATATTTCAACAGATGTTTACCTGGAGTCCTGCTTTAACTGCTTTGTGAAATTCTCCCTAAACTGAACAGTGTGTAATATAAGAATTCATCACTATATTGAAATGCACTGCAAAAACGCAGCAGGACTTAGAGAATATATTTGGAGCATTAAAATGCTTGCACTGCAGCACATTCTTTGGAAGTCATAAAGACTGGCTCTGAAAGATTTTGCGAAAGGGTCTCTCAAGCATTCTAAAAGGATAGAAGAAAGTGCCAAATTCATGTACGCGTCTAGAACTGCACATGAATTTGATTCATGCTTTGCCACTTTTTGAATGTAGGAGAGACACTTCTGGA
Source organism: Rana temporaria (assembly GCF_905171775.1). Taxonomy (NCBI): domain Eukaryota; kingdom Metazoa; phylum Chordata; class Amphibia; order Anura; family Ranidae; genus Rana; species Rana temporaria. The sequence continues at coordinate 101,297,264 of NC_053500.1, forward strand.
GCTAGTTTATCTCTCTGTGCGCCAAAAAGAGATTTGGTCTTAATTAGCTTGACTTTTACATTTTGGTGCATTTAATGCGACACATTGTAAAAGTGGAGCAGTTTAGAACTGAATTTGGCGCATGACTCGTTGTAGCCAAAAGTGTTGCACATGATTCATGAATTTGGTGCAATACATTAACATGAGGGTTCAACGTCAGAAAAGTGTAGCAGCATATTTAACCACTTCCCGCCCGGCCTATAGCCGATTTATGTCCGGGAAGTGGTTATGAAATCCTGACAGGACGTTCTAGAACGTCCTGCAGGATTTCATGCCGCGCGCGCCCGTGGGGGCGCGCATCGCGGCGATCGGTGATGCGGGGTGTCAGTCTGACACCCTGCATCTCCGATCTCGGTAAAGAGCCTCCGGCGGAGACTCTTTACCACGTGATCAGCCGTGTCCAATCACGGCTGATCACGATGTAAACAGGAAGAGCCGTTGATCGGCTCTTCCTCACTAGCGTCTGACAGGCGCGAGTAGAGGAGAGCCGATCGGCGGCTCTCCTGACAGGGGGGGTTCGCGCTGATTGTTTATCAGCGCAGCCCCCCCTCGGATCGCCACACTGGACCACCAGGGATGCCCACCAAAAAAAAAAAAAAGTCTAAAAAAAAAAAAAGCATTAAAAAAAAGATGCCAGTCAGTGCCCACAAATGGGCACTGACTGGCAACCTGGCAAAAATCAGTGCTGCCACCCCAGTGTCCATCAGCGCCACCCCAGTGTCCATCAGTGCCACCCCAGTGTCCATCAGTGCCACCCCACAGTGCCCATCCATGCCCAGTGCCCACCTATCAGTGCCCATCTGTGCCACCCATAAGTATCCATCAGTGCCGCCCATGAGTGCCCATCTGTGCCGCCTATGAGTGCCCATCTGTGCCGCCCATGAGTGCCCATCAGTGCCGCCTATGTGTGCCCATCAGTGCCGCCTATGTGTGCCCATCAGTGCCGCCTATGAGTGCCCATCAGTGTCGCATACCAGCGCCGCCAATCAGTGCCACCTCATCTGTGCCCGTCAGTACTACCTCATCGATGTCCATCAGTGCCATCTCATCGGTGCCCATTAGTGCCGCCATATCAGTGCCCGTAATTGAAAGAGAAAACTTATTTACAAAAAAATGTACAGAAAAAAATAAAAAAGTATTTTTTTTTCCAAATTTTCAGCCTTTTTTTAGTTGTTGCGCAAAAAAAAAAAATCGCAGAGGTGATCAAATACCACCAAAAGAAAGCTCTATTTGTGGGGAAAAAAGGACGCCAATTTTGTTTGGGTACAGTGTAGCATGACCGCGCAATTGCCATTCAAAGTGCGACAGTGCTGAAAGCTGGCTTGGGCGGGAAGCTGCGTAAGTACCTGGTATGGAAGTGGTTAATGAATTCCCCCCATTACGTTCAGGTGTAATAGGCCCCAACTAGAACTATCCCCAAAAATTAAATAGGGCTCATGCAGCTGTGCACTGAAGATTTTTACAGTCCAGCACCTTCATGGGGGTAATAATATACAGTCATGGCCAAAAATACTGGCATCCCTGCATTACTGACAGATAAGGCATTACTTTTGCACAGAAAATCATTGCAATTACAAATGTTTAGGCATTTTCATGTTTATTTATTTTGTTTGTATTGGTATGACACAAAAAAGTGGAGAAACAAAGCCAAATCTGGACACATTCCACACAAAACTCCAAAAGTGGATTGGACAAAATTACTGGCACCTTCTAAAAATTGTAAGAAATAATAGCATTCCAAGTTTGTAATGCTCCTGTAATTCATAATCAAAACTTGCCTGTATCAATTAACAGGTGCTGGCAATATATAAATCACACCGGCAACCAGTTAAATGGTGAAAAATGGTCTCAACCTTTCTGTTGCGTGTCTGTGTGACACATGGAGTATGGAGAAGAGAAAGAGCACCAAAGAGGATTTGAGAACTAAAATTGTGGAAACGCTTGGACAATCTCAAGGTTACAAGTCCATCTCCAGAGATCTTAAAGTACCCGTGTCCACTGTGTGCAACATTGTCAAGAAGTTTACAGCCCATGGCACTGTAGCTAATCTCCCTGGACATGGTCAAAAGAGAAAAATGTATAAAAGATTGCAAGTAATGCTGGATAAAGAACCTCATTCAACTTCAAAAACAAATTCAAGCTGACCTTCAGGCACAGGGTAAAACTGTGTCAGCTTGTACTATACATCACCATCTGAATAAAAAGGGCTATTGTAGGAGATCCAGGAGGACCCCACTACTGACACAGAAACATAAAAAAGCCAGATTTGAGTTTGCCAAAACTTACCTGAGGAAGCCAAAATCGTTTTGGAAGAATGTGCTGTGGACAGACGAAACAAAATTACAACTTTTTGGTAAAGTCCATAATTCTACTGTTTTCAGAAAAAGAAATTAGACATTTAAAAATATAAGAATACAGTCCCTACAGTCAAACATGGTGGAGGTTCACTGATGTTTTGGGGTTACTTTCAGGCACTGAATGTCCTGACCGTGTGCATGGCATTATGAAATCTGAAGAATACCAAAGAATTCTGGAGGTGCAATGTAGGGCCCAGTGTCAGAAAGTTGGGTCTCCATCAGAGGTCATGGGTCTTACAGCGGGAGAATGACCCAAAACACACTTCAAAAAGCACCCAGAAATGGTTTAAGACAAAGCACTGCAGAGCACTGAACTGGTTAACTATGAGTCCAGATCCAAATCCCATAAAGCACCTGTGGAGAGATCTCAAAACAGCAGTTAGGAAAAGGAACCCTTCCAATCTGCGAGACCTGAAACAGTTGGCAAAAGAGGAGTGGTCCAAAATTCCAGTAGAGAGGTGTAAGAAACTAATTGATGGTTACAGTAAGCAATTAATTTCACTTATTTTTTCCAAGGGGTGTACCACCAACTATTAAATTGAGGATGATCATTTTTTCCAATCCATTTTTGGAGTTTTGCGTGCAATGTGTTAGATTTGGCTTTTTATTTCTCCACTTTTTTGTGTCATACCAATACAAACAAAAGAAATAAACATGAGAATGCCTAAACGTTTGTAATTGTAACAATTTTCTGTGCAAAGTGGCGCATTATCTCACAGAAATGCAGGGGTGCCAATATTTTTGACCATGACTGTACCCATTATGTACATTCAACCAGAGGCTTAACTAAAAAGCAAAACACAGGGACTTGGGGTCATGTCATAAACGTTACTCCCATGCAACCCGGAGGTGCAAATTTTGAAACAAATTAGGATTTATAAGCCTAAATAGAAGCTCAAAACAGCCGAAAACAGAAGAAAAACGTATGTCAGTTTTTTTTCTGTCCATGACCCTGAGGAGAGTCTTCCCTCTCTTCCTGTCCCTTTAATACAGTGGTTCTCAACCTGGGGGTCGGGACCCCCTCGGGGGTCAAATGATGATTTGCCAGGGGTCCCCACATCCTGGGCTGTTCCTGAAGCCCACACCGCTCTCCCTACCTTTTTGACTGATCAGAACTCTCCCCAGCATTGCCACTCATCCCAATTCCCTGCCAGCACTGCCACTCATCCCACCCCCCACCAAGGAGCAAGAGAAGTAATAAAAATAGAGAATACATGGAATATAGACGAAAAGAGCGGGGTTTGAAAGAAAGAGAAAGAACAAGAAAGACGGCTGGAGAGGGATGGGGAAAAAAATAAAAAAATTAATTCGAATAAAGAGAGATAAAGGAGAGAAAGAAATGAGAACAAAGAGAAAGAGTTATACATCCTAAAATGTACCATAGGGGTTTTAATACTGAGTGGAAGGGATTCAGGGAGTGCAAAATATCCATGGGTTTGGGGGTGCAAATTACTTGTCTTGCCTTGGGTGCCGACAACCCGCGCTACGAAAATAATTTTACTGTTAGGGGTCCGCACAACTTTTATCAAGGAGCCACGGCACTAGAAGGTTGAGAACCACCGCTTTAATACATGTACAAAAAATACGTCACTGGAACAGAAAGGCACAAACTGCAATAAAAATGTTGTCAAAAGTTGTCACTCTATTGAAAATGTGTTTTTGAATGGTTATAGTACAGAACACAGGCATTGTTTTTGATTACTGGGTTATATGCTACTACATTCAGGTGATTGGCCACTGGCAAATAAGAGCTGTAAGGACCCCCATATAACCCCTCCTACCCCCAATGATTCTCAATTTTTTGCTAGTGTCCTTTGGTGATGGATGTTTACTTTATATCAAAAGCAGCTTACTGGCTTCTACTAGAAGTTTTCTTGCCTGGATTCCTTCGAGTAGCTAACTGCGGACCAGGAAAGTCATTCTTTTAGTGGTTTGCAAGATCTCTCAACCTTTATTGCAGGTATGGAATGTCATACATAGTATCCAGGGATAGTTTGTTGCAAGGCCCAGGAATCCTCTGACGACTCTGTGGGTTTAGTTCTCCCTGATCTACTCCTTCCTTCTATAAATATCCTTTCTCAACTGCTATGCAGGATCAAGGTGTAGGGCATTTCAGTTATTCTTGTGGCACCAAATTGGCCCAGATATGCAAGGTAATCAAATTTGCTCTTCTCAGTCATGATTGCAGACTACCAGCGGTAAGAGCCGGCGGTGCGGGGGCGGACCACAGCTGGAGGGCCAAGGTTGCCTACCCCTGACATAGGTCAGGGGTAAGCAACCTTGGCCCTCCAGCTGTGGTGAAACTACAAATACCATCATGCCTCTGCCTCTAGGAGTCATGCCTGTAATTGTCAGGGTCTTACAATGTCTCATGGGACTTGTAGTTTCAAAACAGCTGGTCTATGTGGACAGCTTTTCCCCCGGGTGCCAGCATACTTAGATAGCCTTTTTTAATCATCAACCATGTGAGTTGCTAAATGTTTTACCTTCATTAAAATGTAACCATATTGCTACACTTAGGCCCCGTACACACGACCAAACATGTATGCTGAAACTGGTCCGCGGGCCAGTTTCAGCATACATGTTCGGTCGTGTGTAGGCGCGAGCGGGCCGAATTCCAGCAAACATTTGCCCGCCGGGCCTTTTCCCAGCGGGCAAATATTCCTGGACGTGTTTTAAAACCGTCCGCTGGAATCCTGCCCGCTCGGACATGTACGGTCGTCAGTACAGACCTACCGTACATGTCCGAGCGCCCGCCGTCCCTCGCATGCGTCGAATGACTTCGACGCATGCGTGGAAGCCTTTAAATGGCAGGCCCGCCCACGTCGCCGCGTCATCGCCGCGTCATCGTCGCGGCGACGACGCGGACACGCCCCGCGTAGTGTTTACGCGCGGACTTCTGTACGATGGTTAGTACAACCATCGTACAGAAGCCCTCTGGCAGGCATGTACGGTGAAAACGGTCCGACGGACCGCTTTCATCGTACATGTTTGCTCGTGTGTACCGGGCCTTAGAGGCGCCTCTCTTCTCTTTTATATTCAGTAACTCCAGCTGGATTTTGCTTCTAATCTCCTTGTGGAGGCTTCCATTTGTGAATGGACATATATGGTTACACAACTTATCACATTGCTATAATCTTTTTTATATGGACTATAAACTGAAGGACTTATGAATAAATGGTTATGGAATAAATCATTTGAGTTTCCATTACTTTTATGGAATAATTTGCTTTGATATACGAGTGCTTTGGATTACAAGAATGTTTCTGGAACGAATTATGCTTGCAAAGCAAGGTTTTACTGTATTTTATTATATCTTCCCATGTGGCAATACTGAAGAAATTACACTTTGCAAAAATGTAAAGTAGTGGGTGTACAGTACAACAGTGTACATTTGCTGTCCCCTCAAAATACCTCAACACACAGCCATTAATGTCTAAACCGCTGGCAACAAAAGTGAGTACACCCCTAAGGCCCCGTACACACAGTCGGACAAAACCGATGAGAATGGACCGAGGTTCAGTCTCATCGGTCCAAACCGACCGTGTGTATAGCCCATCAGTCTGTTTTCCTTCGGTCCAAAATTTTAAAACATGCTTCAAAACCGAACCGATGGACCGCTGCCCGATCGGTCCAAAACTGATGGTTAGTACAGAAAAGCATTGGTTCAAAACCCGCGCATGCTCAGAATCAAGTCGACGCATGCTTGGAAGCATTGAACTTCGTTTTTTCTCAGCACGTCGTGTGTTTTACGTCGCCGCGTTCTGACCCCATCGGTTTTTGAACTGATGGTGTGTACACACATCAGACCATCAGGCCACTTCACTGGTGAACCGATGAAAACAGTCCGTCGGACCATTCTCATCGGTTTGGAACAACCGTGTGTACAAGGCCTAAGTGAAAATTCCAAAATTGGGCCCAAAGTGTCAATATTTTGTGTGATCACCATTATTTTCCAACCCTCTTGGGCATAAAGTTGACCAGAGCTTCACAGGTTTACACTGGAGTCCTCTTCCACTCCTCCACGATGACATCACGGAGCTGGTGGATGTTAGAGTCCTTACGCTTCTCCACCGCCCGTTTGAGGATGCCCCACAGATGCTCAATAGGGTTTAGGTCTGGAGACATGCTTGGCCAGTCCATCAACTTTACCCTCAGCTATTTTAGCAAGGCAGTCGTCATCTTGGAGGTATGTTTGGGGCCGGTATGTTGGAATACTGCCCTGCGGCCCAATCTCCGAAGGGGGGGGGGGGGGGGGTCATGCTCTGCTTCAGTATGTCACAGTACATGTTGGCATTCATGGTTACCTCAATGAACTGTAGCTCCTCAGCGACAGCAGAACTCACGCAGCCCCAGACCAGGACACTCCCACCACCATTCTTGACTGTAGGCAAGACACACTTACTCCTCACCTGTTTGCCACCACACACGCTTGACACCATCTGAACCAAATACCTTTATCTTGGTCTCATCAGACCACAGGACATAGTTCCAGTAATTTATCTCCTTAGTCTACTTGTCTTCAGCAGACTGTTTGCGGGCTTTCTTGTGCATCATCTTTAGAAGAGGCTTCCTTCTGGAACAAATTGTGAGGGACTTCTGGGACGACAGCCATGCAGAACAATTTAATGTCGTGTGCGGCATATGGTCTGAGCACTAATAGGCTGACTCTGCACCCCTTCAACCTCTGCAGCAATGCTGGCAGCAGGCATACGTCTATTTTCCAAAGACAATCTCTGGATATGATGCTGAGCATGTGCACTCAACCTGTTAAAACACTGTATGGTCTTGGCCACCGTGCTGCAGCTCAGTTTCAGGGTCTTGGCAACCTTCTTATAGCCTAGGCCATCTTTATGTAAAAGCAACAATTATTTTTTTTCAGATCTTCAGAGAGTTCTTTGCCATGAGGTGGCATGTTGAACTTCCAGTGACCAGTATGAGAGACATAACACAAAATTTAACACACCTGCTCTCCATTCGCAGCTGAGTCCTTGCAACACTAACGAGTCACATGATCCCGGGAGGGAAAATGGCTAATTGGGCCCAATTTGGACATTTTCAAATTAGGGGTGTACTCACTTTTGTTGCCAGTGGTTTAGACATTAAAGCAGAGTTCCACCCAAAAGTGGAACTTCTGCTCATTGTACTCCTTCCTCCCCCCTCTGGTGCCAATTTGGCAAATTCGGGGGGATAGGGGGACAGGATAACCATCTTTCACAGGTATCCTGTCCCCACTTACTGGAGCCTCAGCTGTGTGGATATTTGCGTCACCGCTCGGGCTCCCACCTCCTCCTTATCCTCCTGCCAGGCCAGTAGGAGAGAGGAGCAGAGCCTCACGCATGTGCAGTAGGGTTCCCGGAATGAAGCCGTAAGGCTACACTGCTGGGTTCCCTTACTCGCAATGGAGGCAGCAGGCACCCGACAGCTGATGGAAACATCAGCTGCGGTGCCAACATCGCTGGACTCTAGGACAGGCAAGTGTCCGATTATTAATTTTTGCAGCGATGGGCAGACCTCCACTAATGGCTGTGTGTTGAGTTATTTTGAGGGGCAGCAAATTTACACTGTTATACAAGCTGTACATTGACTACTTTACATTGTAGTAAAGTTTCATTTCTTTAGTGTTGTCACATGAAAAGATATAATAAAATATTTACAAAATTGTGAGGGTGTACTCACTTTTGTGAGATACTGTATATGAATATTACCAGTATGGCCCTTATCTATGTTTTAGATACTTACCATTAATATAAATTGTAGTTTTGGTTTGAACTTTGGCCCTAGCAATACAGTGGACAGAAGTCAGATGAACTACCCCATCTATTGGTAACGGTCGTAATATCAGTGTGTTTATCTTCTGTATACTATTTGTTACACGTGCTATAGGCATGTAGAGCACCCATTCCATCAGGAGTAGGCTCTTTCAAATAAACTGCAGTATTAAAATTGATAATTGAAATTGATAAAATATGTATTTTCTATTATAGAGCTTGGCTGTAGTTCTCTTCCTGATGAAGCGGGCAGTGAGCCACAAAACACGTCAAAGTCACAGCAAGCAACCATCACCCGATTTTAGCAGGGATAATGAGGCAACTACTATCTAATATCACACACACACACACATTTTGTGTATATGTTAATGTCTTTAGTGATATGTGTCCTCCATTGTTTACATGTTTTAAAAAATTGTACAATAAATTTGACATTTTACTACAATTGGAGTGGTACTGTTAAAGTCCTCAATTTAGTTTTTTGTTTGTGTAGATTCTTTTTCAGGATGCAACGGGCACTCTGCGCCGCAAGGTTGTTCTTCCTTGTTGCAATCTCCTTTGCCAGGTAGATGTTGGTGCTGGTAGCCATGTCATGCAGGGAACCTTTTTGGTTTCACAAGAATACATGTTTTTTTTTTTTGCTTTGTTTTTTTTTTGGGCCCAATGCCTCCTTTTTGTCTAAGTTGGTCTTTTCTTCCATCTCACCCATGATGTTATCCTGCAATCTTTTTTTCCAGCTCAAAAATATCACCAAGAGGTTTCCCTTCTGTATGTATGGTGCCTGGGTTGTAGGGGTTTACCTCTCAACTAGGGTTTCTTTTAGAATAGTCTGATAACCTCCTAGTCCTTCCTGAAGTTTCCTGCCGGGAAAGTGTTGCATATTTTTCCACTATAGTCTTATGGATTAGCCAAGTCATTGTACAAGCCAGTTCTTTGCAGGATAGGGTCTGCATACTATACCAGAGCCAATGGTGCCTCTTGGGCTTATCAGCATTTGTTACAAAGATTGCAAGGCCATGACCTAACTCTCTGTTCTCACATTGGTGAAATTTCACCAGGTGGAGATCTGGGCCTCTGCTTATGAGAGCTTCAGACTGAAAAGTGTACCAGGCTACCATTTGAGTTAGGGTCCTCAACCTCATGTTCTTGCATTTCTTCCTGTGTTGACCACCCCTTGTTTTTGTATTGCTTTTTGACATCCCAGTTGACTGTGCCCGTGTCCTGTACTGTGTGATTAGCAAAACAGGATTTTTGACTTACCTGTAAAATCCTTTTCTTTAAGTACAGTACAGGACATAGAACCCTCCTCTGTCTGTGTATTCTCATATTGCTTGATAAAAAAAAAAAATAATAAAAAACAAAAAGGGTTTACTGAGACTGGGAGGGGTTATATGGGGGTCTTTTCTTTTTCAGTATCCAATCACTTGAAAGTTGCCGCATATAACCCAGTCATCAAAGACTATGCAGGTCCGGTACTGTACCAAAATAAAATTATTTTACAGGCAAGTCACAAATCCATTTTTTTGTAAATGTCCTCTTTGGAAGGGTTTCCCCATCACCTATCCTGCCAGGACAGGTGAAAATCTTTCCAAATGGTTACAGACAGCATCTTTCCCTGTTTTTTTTTTCATAACACAAGAAAACATTTTGGCTGGAGTTAGGCCTATTTGAAACCGAGGGTAAAGTCGAAAATGTTAAAAGGGAAGCAACAGTCATGATTGGGTCCCTGACTTCATTTGACTTATATTGTTGTCTGTTAACCACTTAAAGACCACAGGTGTTTTTCAGATTTGGTGTTTGCAAGACTAAAACATTTTTTTCTGCTAGAAAATTACTTAAAACCCCCAAACATTATATATTTTTTTTTTTCTAACACCCTAGAGAATAAAATGGCGGTCATTGCAATACTTTTTGTCACACCGTATTTGCGCAGCAGTCTTACAAGCGCACTTTTTTTGGAAAAAATTCACTTTTTTGAATTAAAAAATAACACAACAATAAATTTGGCCCAATTTTTTTATATATTGTGAAAGATAATGTTACGCCGAGTAAAATGATACCCAACATGTCACGCTTTAAAATTGCGCCCGCTCGTGGCATGGCGTCAAACTTTTACCCTTAAAAATCTAGATAGGCGACGTTTAAAAAATTCTATAAGTTGCATTTTTTGAGCTACAGAGTAGCTCTAGGGCTATAATTATTGCTCTCGCTCTAACGATCGCGGCGATACCTCACTTGTATGATTTGAACACCGTTTTCATATGCGGGCGCTACTTGCGTATGCGTTCGCTTCTGCGCGCGAGCTCGTCAGGACGGGGCGCTTTAAAAAAATTTTTTTTTTGTTTTCTCATTTAATTTTATTGATTTTATTATTTTTTACACTAAAATATAAAAAAAAAAAAAATGATCACTTTTATTCCTATTACAAGGAATGTAAACATCCCTTGTAATAGAAAAAAGCATGACAGGTCCTCTTAAATATGAGATCTGGGGTCAAAAAGACCTCAGATCTCATATTTAGGCTTAAATGCAAAAAAAAAAAAAAAAAAGGAAAATTTGTCATTTAAAAAAATGACAGAAAAAAAATTGTCTCTTTAAGAGGCTGGGCGGGACTGACGTTTTGACGTCACTTCCGCCCAGCAGAGCTATGAGGACGGGTGGGGGCCATCTTGCCCTCACTCAAGTCCTCACACACAAGGCGGCAGCATCGGATCTCCTCCGCCGCTACCGACGGCTCCGGTAAGCGGCGGAGGGCGCGGAAAAGCGGCGGGAGGGGGGGGGGCCCCTCTCCCGCCACCGATAACGGCGATCTCGCGGCGAATCCGCCGCGGAGACCGCCGTTATCGTTTACCGGACTGCCCACTGAAAACATGGATATCTCAGTTGTGGCAGCAGCTGCTGCCGTTACTGAGATATCCATGTTTAAAAAGAGGACGTATATATACAGTGGGTGGTCCTTAAGTGGTTAATATACCCAAGTATACAGCCACAGACAAGTCAAACAAAATACATACAAAGGAAGGAACACGCATGCAACACCAGGGGTGTGATGGTATATATACTGACCTTAAAGCTCCAGTAGTTTGGTTGCTGATAAAAAGAGCAGAAGAAAACAACATTACATTTTTCTTTAAATTACAGATCTGTAATAATTACTATCAGTTCTGCTGATGAACCCAAGTTCTCTGCATACTAAACACGATTAACAGCAGTTTTTCCAAACCAAAGCTAATTTTACAGAGCAACCAGGTTTTAAACTCTGGGGGTTGAGTTTGTGCAAGGATTTTCAGATTCTTGCTTTTTATGTCTATTGGCAGTTTAGCATGTAGAAAGTGAGGACAGATTTAATTTAAGTAGGCAGTACAGAACTGTTCACAAGGCAGCACCCCCCCATTCAGTTTCTAAGGAAATAACAGCCTGAATAATGGTGCAACTCACAAAATAGCCAATGGGTAAATATAGGATTTTTTTTTCATCACTGTAAAGTCCTTTACTTATATAGTCCATTAAGGAACACATCCTAATAGTAGGAACCTAGGGCTATACTGCCACATAAAGGAAACATGGACACTAGAAACATAGAAAAAACTAAAAGGCCAGCCAACTTGAGGTTATGCTCCCTACCGCCTCTCATCTGCTCAGTTATAGGAAGCAGTCCAAATAGAGAATGATAGAAAAAAACGCAAAGAGGGAATAGTATCTCCCAATGGCCTCCGAGAAAAGATAATTTACAGGAATAAAAAAAAAAAAAAAAGAAACTTTTGGTGTCACTGTAAAATCATTTTATCAGAGTCCATTGAGAGACACAGCTCTGATATTAAGTAACATAGAACTATATTGCTGCTTAAAAGGATGTGCGACTAGGTTTCAGGAAAAGGTTGAATGGAGTAGGACTTTGTATGTGCCTTGGAGGAGTAAATGAATATACCTCTCAATATGCGAGGGACTAAGAGGAGAGACGTTTCCCCCCGAGATATCACAGATATCCATTGGATGTGAATTGGCTTTTCCACTATATGCATTGGTGAGATCCTCAATCTCACTCTCCTTTATTTCTGGCATTTAAACTGCCGATATAATTTATCACCTGCATCAATCACTTGATATAGTCATATATATTCGGGATCCACCTGCTTTCTCCGTGGGGTGTAGTTAATCAGGGGGAGTGTCCTCACAGGCACGTACGCCCTATCTGCCCACCCCATCTACATCTGGCAGTTACAGCTCAGTTGAGTTCATACAATCTCATTGTGCCACTTTCAAAGGCCCTGACTAAGCGGAAATCCGCAAAACGCGTAGGCCCTACCATCTTCTATGCTTGGGAATCGCACACCCTGAATTTGAAACTTCTCAACTGTAACTTGGTTTTATTTCATGCTTAGATTTTTGTGGTATTACTGCATTTTGGCAGAAAAATAAAAGTTGTTTATTTTTCTATAATTCTAGTATCTCTATATTAATTTACTCCTCCAAGGCACATACAAAGTCCCACCCCATTCAACCTTTTCTTGAAACATAGTCGCATATTATTAGGGGATGGTGCCTCTGTAGGAGCTTTGTATTATTCCACATACACCCCAACCCCTACACATGCTCCTTAAAGGGAGAAATATACACTAGGCAATTGAAGGCCTACTTATTTAATGGTATAACCCCTCCTATTTCACACCTCGACAGTTGTAGCAAGCAGGTCAATGTGCATTTAGGGGAGGGGGCTAAATTGTTCATTAAGGAGGCACAGATCTGATATTAAGCAACATTACAAAAGCCGTTGAACAGAGGAGCGGGCACACAGAACTACTCAGGTGGACTAGCCCAACAAAGAAAAACTGCCAACAGAAAAAACACGATGGAAAAGACAAGGGCAAATAAACAGCTGTCTGTAAACATTTGTGACCAGAACTACCATCTACAGAGACACCGTAGACACATCGCCCTTGCAAAACGCAGAGAACATGTTAACAGAAGACCAGGCTGCAGCCTAACAAATTTGAGTCACAGATGCCTCATGACGAAAAGCCCAAGAAGTACTCATTGTCCAAGTTGGATGAATTTCAAATATAAAAAGGAGGCACTTTACCTTGTATCTCATAGGCTTGCACAACAACTTAAAACAGTAAAATAAACACTTCATCAGCGCACAAGTGATGTTAGACATGACAAACGATCTCGAAACGATAGGACTCGACGACTATTCCATTCATTTTGGTGCCCAAATTCACCCTCGGCTTTGCAGCCCTCTTTAGTTTGGGGTGGTAATTAATTCTAAAAAGGATGCACCAGCCTAGTGCATTAACGCAAAACACCATTTATCAATAAAAAAATAAAAAAAAATGTGCATAAAATACTCACAAAGGCCTTAGTAACATAAATCTGTAATGTATCCTAGACCACAGTCCCTTGGTACCTCCAGGACCTAAATATATGGAGAATCTTGACGACACTGCAGGAAAAAAAGTAAGAGTTGATGTATTTTGAGGGATATACCCTCTTCCACAAAGAGCCGAGGAAGAGGGCATTTTCCTTGGTACACTAGCTCTTCCATTTGCCATGCAGTGTCACCATGGCCTTCCATATTGGGTATCCAGGTCCTAAAGTTTACAAGAGACTGTGGTCTAGGATACATTATATGTTTATAGTCATAAGGCCTTTATGAATATTCCTGTCCTATAGCTAAAACAGGAAGTAAGAGGAAATCCCTGAAAATTGAGAGAACCCTTTGGGGCCCCCTAAGTCACCAGAACTAGTGTTCCCATTGGAAGAGTTCCTCTGCATTTCCTTTCTGGGGATAACTCAAAAATTTGGATTTTCTTTTACTTTCTCTTTTAAATAATAATTATAAACAATAAAAATTAAACAGGAGTTCTAACCCATCTCCACTCTGTCCAAATCAAACAATACATTTTGCCTTTAGTTAAATGGTGTTTGAGGTAATGCACTAGGCTGGTGTGCACTTCTTGTTGTTTTTCCCTCCACAACACCCTCTCCAATCACCTTAGAAAGAGTGGAACTGGAGGCCCGGAGAAGCTCTTGAAGGCCCTTCTGGAGTACCAAATAGGAATTCCATTTGCCTAAAAGACGCAGTAGTTGAAGGGTAAATCCTGTTGGCCCTCAACATCCATACAATAAAGAGAAATCTGATAGATATGAACTGGAGCTGGACACAAGGAGGGTAACACAAATGTTTCCATTAAGATGAAAAGCAGAGACCACTAGACTCAAACAACCTTATCTCTTTGCAAGATGAAATGAGACTCCTTAAAAGGACAATGCTGATAATTCAGAGATCCTTCTAGCCGATGTTTTGGCTATAAGAAAGGCAATCTTAAAGTGGTTGTAAACCCTTACAACACAATTTTTGCTACAGGTAAGCCAATAATAAGGCTTACCGGCGGCTCCCGCGCGTGATGTCATCGCGGCTCCGGCCAATCACAGCGCCAGAGCCTGTGATACCCGGAAGTAACTATGGGAGCGATGTCAGCTGACATATCGGTGTAAGAGGGTGGCTGCAGGGGCTTTGATCTCAGGTAAGCAATTCATAATGAGCTAGTATGCTATGCATACTAGCTCATTGTGTCTTTGTCTTGCAGGTTTCTCCCCCCCCCCTTTGTCCTTGGGTTTACAACCACTTTAAGGCACAACAATGTTAAGGAGATGTCCCACACCTACAAGACTAGATTTGAATCTCAAGATTTAAGTGAGGGCTGCACAGGTGGAACAACATGCACAAATAAAGTACAGATTTAAGAATTAGTAGTGGCATTGAAAACAAAGGCAGATATCTGATCCTTGATAGTGCTGAGGGCTAAACTTTGTTACATTCCCAAATGAAGGAAAGAAAGAATATGGCCCACTGACAAATCATATTCACAGTCTTGCACCACCAAAAGTAAACTTTTCACATACTATTGTAAATACTTTGGGAAGTAGATTTATGAGCTTTTACGCATGGTCAGGGATCTGCAATACCTTCATCTCAGAACCTGGGTTTTACCAGTCAAGCTTTTAAAGTCAGGGATGGAGATGCAAAATGAAAATTCAGTCCCGAAGATACGAGATCTGTACAATCTGGCATAGACCAATGCTCTACAAATCTACCCCTGGAATATGCCGCATGGAGATCGGTGATACAAGTTCTGCCCAGGATAAGATGGATTTTACTTCTGTCGCTGCAGACACACTCCTGGTGACCCCAATCATTGATGGAAGCCCAAGCCGTGGCATTGTCCAACTGAATACGAACTGGATGGCCGGACAAAAGGAATAGGGGGGATCCAATGAAACAACAGACAAAGCTTTGCAATTATAGGACACTGATTGGAAGTTTTGATTTCTCCAGGGTCCAACAACACTGACCAGACAGTTTGGTGAGAAGCGCATGCTGACCATCTTGGCCAGAAATTTCTGTTTGCTAAGCAACAGCTCCTCCAAGTATCTTATTATCAGAGTACCTTTGTGACAAAAGAAAGCCCAGAACTGGAGCAAGGGCTTTGGAATACCCTTGGGAACGAGGCAAGGCGAAAGGGAAGAGCAACAAACTTGTATTCGCTCACAGCAAAACAAAGAAATCACTGCAGACCTGGAGGATAGGAATGTGTTAAATACGCATCCTTTACGTCAATGCATGCTAAGAAGTCTGCCAGATGAAGGAAGGCAAAAACTGAACAAATCGATTCAAATTTTTATAGGACGTATGAAATGGTTTAGAGCCTTTAAAAAGGATAAGGATAAGTTGGACAGAAAAGTGTTGACTTGCATCGTTGATCCTTATGTCTGCCCATCTGGGGTAAGAACTCTTAGCCCCCGTTCACATCGGTCCGATTTGACATGCCAAATTGGAGCCTATTGCCTGCAATAGCACCCTCCGAAACGGTGCGACACCGACTTTGTAGCGCTCCACCGATTCCCAAAAGTAGTTTCTGCACTACTTTTGGCAACGATTTCAATAGACATCTGTGGATGAATCTGCACAGATGTCTTTCAAATCGCCCCCGAACTCGCACTGAAAGAAGGCTTCGAAAATTATTTCAAACCCCCCCCCCCCCTCAGTGTGAACGAGGGTTTAATCAGCTGTACCTTCCTCCTGCAGCCCCTGAAAGCTGACAGGAGGGAGAGGTGCAAAGCTGGTATACAGTAGCTGCGGGAGGAAAATACAACTGAATGGTTCCAGTAAATGCCACCCTGCCACCCCTTCTGTCTAGGTGTGACAGAGACCACACGGGCCCTTTGGAGCATGGGTAGCCACAGTATGGTTTCAATAATGTGGCCAGTTTCAGGCAGACTAAAACCCAGACACATAATTCAAAAACTGGACTGTCTGGGAGGTTCACACTACCGAAACATGGGGGGCGACTTGAGTCGCCCCAAATCACGCTACATGGCAAATTACATGGAATTGAATGAGAGCCATCTTATTGTATACTACTGAAGTACTGTAGCTCCGACTTCAGAAAAGGGTCTTGTACTACTTCAAGGCGACTTGTACCCATTGATTTCAATGGAAGTCCCCTCCAAATCGGATCCCCCGTCTTAACTGAAGCAACTTTCCAGGAAGTGGAAATAGTTTTCTAAGGCAAACCCCTCCCTCCCACAGAGCAGATTATTATGTGATTGGCCACTGGCAAAGTCGCCTGTCCTGGAGGCGACCTGAAGTCGCGTTGTAAGTTGCTCTAAGTAGCGCTCAAGTCGTCTCCAAGTTGCCTTGTAAAGTCGCGCTGGAAGTCGTGTTGCCCCAGTGTGAACCAGCACTAACCATGAGTGAAAGAAAAAAGTTTGTGTCATCATTCATATTCTCTGAAAAATGGCCAAGAAATCATAAATTCTGCCAGGGTATGTAAACTTATGAGAATAACTGTATTCAGTAATGAGATCGGACACTTTTGACAAATTTTTGGGACAATACGACATTTTATACAGTGATCCGTGCTATAAAAAAAAAAAATGTACTGATCACTGTATAAAATGTCCTATTGTCCCACAAACGTGTAAAAAGTGTCCGATCTGTCCGACGCAGTCCCGATAATAAATTGCAGATCGCCGCCATTACTAGTAATAAATAACAAAAATGCCATAAATCCATCCCCTACTTTGTAGACGCTATAACTTTTGCGCAAACCAATCAATATACGCTTATTGCCATTTTTTTTACCAAAAATATGTAGAATATATATTTGCTTAAACTGATAAAGATTATTTTTTTTTAATTTTGGGATATTTTATTATAGCAAAAACGAAAACATATTTCATGCTCGCTCGCATGAAGGTGGAAAGCTCTTGCGAGGAGGAGCTGAGACAGCCGCTGAGGGACCCCAGAAGACCGGGTTCGGGGGAAACTCTGTGCAAAACGAGCTGCACAGTGGAGGCAAGTATAACATGTTTGTTATTTTTTACAAAAAAAAAAAACATTTTTCCTTTAGTGTTCCTTTAAAATTGAAAATAAAGAGGAGAAGGAGGGCTCCCACATGTGGCCAACTAACCAAGTAACATGAAGCACAAGTAAACACAGAAGTAAAAAGGAGAATACAAACTCCTTCACAAATATGGCCTCTGCGCAAACTGAGCATAAAACCAAAGTCACTCAAAGAAGGACGTTTTCAGAAATGGGGACAGTGCTGGAGCTCTGGTCCCGAAACTCAAAGAATATATTTGCCCTGACCTAAATAGCGGAGTCCTGTATAAACTCAAATACAGAGGGGTTGTCACTGCCAGCTGCAGGACCAACCGACTGCAGAACACTTGTATTTTAAATGAACTGGGAAAACCTGCAATCATTGGCTAACTAAAGACATTATCAGGATTTCTATTATCCAGCATCCCAATTCAAGTCAAAACAGCAGAGAAGGAGGGAGACATCCGTTCTACTGAGGAGTCCAAGCTGAACTAAGCAGATGTGAGGTGGTAAGGGTTATTAGCTACAGGGGGGGCGGCCTTCAGTTTTGTATGTGTCTAGTGTACATTGCACCTGCAATAACCCTATAACCCAAGGTACTGTATCTTACTACCACGCTAGGTCCATCAATGAATGAGAAAGAAAAGGATGTATTTAGGGCTGCAACTAACAATTATTTTCATAATCGATTAGTTGGCCGATTATTGTTTCGATTAATCGGATAATAGCCTTAAAAAAAGAAAAATTTGCATTTAAAAAAAAATTGGGGCCAATTTGTTGTTGGGCAGATTACAAAACACAAATTGCCGCGAAAACACATTACATGCTTTTCTGCAACTTCTCCATTGAAGTATATTGAACCAAAAAAAAAAAAATAGCAGCGTTTTGCGTTATAAAGTCTTTGCCCTTTCCAAATTCGCAGCAGCTGAAAAAAAAAATCATGGATGTGAACGTGTCCCATAGGAAAACATGTAAATGAACTGTAGTGTGTTTCTGCAAAAAAACAGAGGTGTGACCCAGGCCTAAGATGTTTAGTAACATAATGGGGGTTAAAAAAACAAAAATAAGTACAAAAAGAGCAAATAATTGCTACTGTAAGGGGTTCATTTTACTGTGTGACAGTGAAAGTAATATTTACAGTAGCGATTTGCTTTTTTTACTATAAAGGGCTAATTTTTGTTTTTTTAACCCCATTATGTTACTGGCCGATTAATCGATTATAAAAATTGTAATCGATTAATTTCATAATCGATTAGTTGTCGATTAATCGATTAATTGTTTCAGCCCTACATGTATTAAAGTGTCAAAAAAGTAAATCATATTACAGTAAAACCTTGGTTTGAGAGTAACTTGGTCTGCAAGACAAGCACATTTTTATTTTCCCAATTTTGACTTGATAAACAAGCGATGTCTTGATATAAGAGTAGCGTCATGTCACAACTCGAGAGAGGAGCTTCCAAGTGTAGCAATATGTTACATTTAATGAAGGTACAACATTTAGCAACTCACATGGTTGATGATTAACCACTTGCTTACTGGCCACTTAAACCCCCCTCCTGCCCAGACCAATTTTCAGCTTTCAGCGCTGTCGCACTTTGAATGACAATTGCGCGGTCATACAATACTGTACCCAAATGAAATTGTTATCATTTTTTTTCCACAAATAGAGCTTTCTTTTGGTGGTATTTGATCACCTCCACGGTTTTTATTTTTTTGTTAAAAAAAATTAAAAGACCGATTTAAAAATGATATTTTTTTATATTTAGTTATAAAATTTTGCAAACAGGTAATTTTTTTCCTTCATTGATGTACGCTAATGAGGCTGCACTGATGGGCACCGATGGGCTGCACTGATGGGTGACACTAATAGGCGGCAATAATAGGTGGCACTAATCAGCACTGGTAGGTTACACCGATAGGAAGTATTACTAGGTGGTACGGATGAGGCACCAATTGGCACCACTTGTGGGCATTGATAGGTGGCACGAGGCACTGGCAGGTGGGCACAGATGAGGCAGAATTGCCTCTTCGGGACCGATGTCCCTTGTACGCAAGCCGGTGATCAGCTTTTTTTCTCCTCATGCTGTCAGTGTGAGGAGAAAAAAAAACGATTACCGATCCTTTGTTTACATCATGTGATCAGCTGTCATTGGCAGGGCATTTATCTATCCCGACCATACTTTTGTGTATTTCCTAGAGCTATTTAGGTTAATGTAGATTGTGTAAAAGGACAAGCTATTTTACTGGTTTTATACAGCTTCTATAGTGTGCACTTTGTGGAGGGAATTACACAGAGTTTCCAGTTCAGGAGTACTTCTCTCCTGGCAGAGTTGGCTGTTTAAATAAAATTAGCAACTTGACATGTCTAGCTACAGTATATTCATGACACTCAATAAGAATATAGATGATCTACTCCAAGAAGGAGGTTGCTGGTTTGCAACATTCTTGCACAAAACCTGAATTTAGGGACAGCTTCATACTACATGCATAAAAGAACCTACCTGTCAGAAACCCATGAAAGTTAAGCACCCCACAGATGATTTGATTTTCCATGGTGGAAAGAAAATTGCTCGATTTCCCCTCTAATTTTTTGGATAGAGCAAGGGAGGGTTATAACCCCTGTCAGGTTTTTTTGCCATCTGTGTCCCATTGCAGAGATTTCCCTTCACTTCCTGTCCCAAAGCCAAAACAGGAAGTAAGAGGAAATTAAGGAAATTCCTTGGGAACCCCCCAGGTCACCAGAACTAGTTTCCCCATTGGAAGATTTCCCCTCCATTAGTTTTTTGGGGACAACACAAAATGTAGTATTTTCTTTTACTTTCATTTTTAATGATAATAATAAACAGGACAAATAGATATGGTGGATCTCTTTAACGAGGGAACAGACAGCAATAAAAACTCACAGGTATTCTAATCCCTCTGAACTATTTAAAACAAAAAAATAAGTAAAATAAGAAGTAGTTATACTTTAATGCTGCGAACACACGGTCGGATTTCCGATGGAATTTTCCGTCGGAATTTCCGATGAAGCCGACTTTCATCAGTCTTGAACACAGTACACACTATCAGACTAAATTCCGACTGTCCAAAAGGCGGTGACGTAAAACACTACGACAAGCCAAAAAAAATGAAGTTCAATGCTTCCGAAATGCGTCGACTTGATTCTGAGCATGCATGGATTTTTCACCGACGGAATTCCACACAGACGATCGGAATTTCCCATCTGATTTTATTCCATCAGAAGAATTTAAAACATGTTCTATTTTTTTACACAGATGGAAAAAAGTCAGATGGGGCCCACACACACGATAGTTTTTTCCGATGAAAAAAGTCCATCGGAAAAAACGATTGTGTGTACATAGCATAAGAGTTTAAAAGATAAGTTTGCTTTTTGACAAAAAAATAATAAATGCACTATTTTTGCAGGTAAACAGATCGCCGATGTCATGTAGGTCTCCTATAGGTCCGTCAGTCTTGCTTGCACCCAAGCCGATACAGTCTGATAGGAAGAATAAACTAGCATAGTGCTCACATCGCAGTGGTATTTCATTGAAAACTACAAGCCGACTGCCGCAAAGACTGCTGGGCCTTGTAGTTTTCCCATTTACAGAGGACTGTGAATGAGTGACATGGCCAGTTGGGCAGAGCCCCGCTCTGTTTTCAATTGTGGCAGCAGACATGGGGAAAATATTCCTGGTCTGCTCTCATAGTGGGGATGGGGGGGAGGGGGATGGGTGCGCATTCATAGCATATTACAACCTTACTATGGGTGTAACATGTAACATTTTATGAAAGGTGTACGTATCCGTGGATGTTAAATGGTTTTAGGAAGATGTGGTAAAACCTTGTAGTTGAATGGGAAGAGATATTTTCACATACCACAAGGCTTCACAGTTTATTAAAACAAAAATTTTGGATACATTTACTACATAACTTTCACGATGCAAATAATATTTTTAAAGAAATGCAACTTTCTTAAAAAAAAATATAAAAAAAACACACACACACACACACCTTTTCTCACACCGCAGCTGTGTGGTCACGTGACCCCCCTCTCCGCTCTTCTTCCCTGATCTATGGAGAGAACTGTGAGGGCCTGAGATTCCCCTGTGAAGTCAGCCGGCCAGCCGAGGGAAGTCACATGACCATACAGCGGCCAGCACAGACAGGGGGACACAGGAACAGGCAGGATTAATCAGGTATATCACAACATAGGAAGGGACAAATTACATGACAAGCACGGTGCTATATAGATCATGCCTTAAAAGGATTTTTTTTTTTTTTCGTTTTTTAGGGTTACAACCACTTTAAAGGAGTTGTAAAGGCAGAAGGTTTTTTTATCTTAATGCATTCTCTGCATTAAGATAAAAAGCCTTGTGTCTGTAGAAACCTCCCCAGCATCCCCTAATACTTACCTGAACCCCATTTGTCCAGTGATGTCCACAAGTCCCTTGGCAGTCCAGGACTCTCCCTCCTGATTGGCTGAGACACAGCTGTCAAAGTCAGTGAGTCAATCAGGAGAGAGAGGGGATGGGGACAAACAGCAGCTCTGTGCTTAGGGCACTCAACAGGAGGGAAGGGCCTGGAGCAGCGAGGAGGGATCCAAGAAGAGGAGGATCCAGGCGGCTCTATGCAACACAACTGCACAAAGCAGGCAAGTATAAAATGTTTGTTATTTAAAAAAAAAATAAAAATAAAAATATGAAAAAAACACACAAGACTTTACAATCACTTTAAGGACTTGTTCACACCAAAATGTCTGCATTTCGAATGCATTTTCAATGTGTTCCAGTACGTTCTTTTTTATTTTGACACTTGAAAAATCTTTATTTTTGTTTAGAACAA
The DNA here is from genome assembly GCF_905171775.1 of Rana temporaria. Lineage (NCBI taxonomy): Eukaryota > Metazoa > Chordata > Amphibia > Anura > Ranidae > Rana > Rana temporaria. The sequence continues at coordinate 101,319,664 of NC_053500.1, forward strand.
TATGCAGTCAGTTGTACTTTTGATGGTGGCACTGAAACTGAATGCACTGGTGTGAACTAGGGCCATTGGAATACATTGTTGTGAATTCGTTTTAAAAATGCACTGAAAGCATCTGATGTGAACCAGCCCTAATACCATGATACAAACCTAAACTAATCAGCTTTAAAAGTATGCTTTTATGCTACTTTCCTACCTGGAGGCCTCTTTCACAATGAATGAAATCTGCCCCAAAGCCACCTAACAGTTTTCCAAGTTCCTTCATGTCTTCTTTCTAGATCAGAGCAGCCATTCGGATGAGCCTCCTAGAGGTACAGGAGCAAGCACGGTCTTTTTCCCCAAGCCATGTACATGTGCAGTGGGCTCTCCTTCTGCCGCCGATGAGCTCAGAAGCTGTGACATGATAGAGAGCGCACTGCGCATGTGCAGGACTTGGAACCAGCACAATGCTCACTCCTGTACCGCTAGGAGGCGCTTGTCCCAACACCCTGTACTGAAAAGAAGATTGGAAAACATTTGAAAAACCATTAGGTCCATATGGCTGCCTTGATGCTCCATGAGCAGATGTCTAGCATCCTGAACAACTCGCATCCATTTCTCAAAGTCTGGAAACCTTGGATTTCCTATGAGTTTCCCCTTACTTCACCCGGCTTGTTTGGGACTTCTCTGGCTGCTTCCAAAGGCATATCTGAGTCTGAGGCCCCGTACACACGGCCGAGGAACTCGACGTGCCAAGCACGTCGAGTTCCTCGTCGAGTTCTGGGATGAAGCCGCCGAGGAGCTCGGCGGGCCGCCTTCTCCCATAGAACAACGAGAAAATAGAGAACATGTTCTCTATTTTCTCGTCGAGCTCCTCGGCGGCTCCATCGAGCCAAAACTGTACAGACGACAGAGTTTCTCGGCAGAATCCGGGTTTTGACCGAGTTTCTCGGTGAATTCTGCCGAGAAACTCTGTCGTGTGTACGGGGCCTGAGGCCACACACGGACGGACAGTCCGCTGAAAACGGTCCGCCGGAGATTTCTGTCTGATGGTTGTACACACCATCAGACAGAAATACGCGGGGACGTGGCCGCACCGTCGCCGCGACGACGTGGGCGGCCCTGGAAGTTCAAAGCTTCCACGCATGCGTCGAATCAGTACGACGCATGCAAGGGATGGTGGTCGGTCGGACATGTCCGGTGAGTCTGTACAGACGACCGAACACGTCCGACGGACAGGTTTCCAGCAGACAGATTTCTTAGCACGCTAAGAAATTTTTGTCCGCTGGAAACTGTCCGATCCGCCGGACAATTGTCCGGTCGGGCCTACACACGACCGGATCTGTCCGCTGAAACTGGTCTGTCGGACCAGTTTCAGCGGACAGATCCGGTCGTGTGTACGGGGCCTGAGTTCTCCCCCCCCCCCCTTTTGCCCTTACTTCTCTATACTCTTAGGCCCCTTTCACATAGATGGAAAAAAGATGAGTTGCGCTAGGAGTCGCAACTTAATGCGAAAATAATATAAATAAATAAATGCATAAATGAATAAATGAATAAAGTGCTAGTGCAAAAAATAGCAAAAAAAAAAAAAAAAAAAAAAAAGGGATGATGCCCAAACAGTCATGGGAAAAACCTTTCGGGGTAATTACAACAATCTGCTATTTGGGACCAAACGCTTAAAAAACTTTGTTAGTCCATTAGAATTGCATACTAATCAATTGTTAGGCAGTCCAAAATGAGAGGGGAAATCAACAGCAGAACCCCAAAACATATGAATGTCCAAATAGATGGGCAAAAAACAGTTGCAGAGTAATAAAATGATCCAAATATTGAACAGCCTCTGGTCTCTGGTCAGAAGAAACATATATTCCCACCGAGAGGTAAGTAAGGGTGTGCTCTTACCAGATCCACGATCATAAAAAGCGTGTCGATCCACTCAGGTCATGGAGAAAACTCGGTCACAGCTGACAGGCAGAATATCCTCTCCAATGTGTTTAACGGCTCCACGTCCATCCGGCGAACCAGGGGAAGAAATAGGCTCAGAATGTGAAGTACCGTCAAATATTTATTAAAAATTGTGCAACATATACACAGCGGTACATATAATTTAAAATTGCCGGCTAAAACAAGCAAACAGATACAAATAAAAAACGTGCGCCCGTGCATCCGGGGTCACGTAAAACGCAATGACGTTCAGTGCGTGGCTCCGCCCTGATCGATTTCACCACAGATGGCGTTGTCAAAGGGCACGGGCGACGCACTGAACGTCAGCCTTATATGCCTACAGAGCAGGCAACCAAGCCTCTCTCTCAGCTAGCAGCCTCCAATCAGGAACGGCCGCAGGATCAATGAACCCGGAAGGGGAGGATCTGAATGACCCGGAACTTCCTACCAGTAAGACCGCCCTTGACATAGATAGGACTATCCTATGTCAGCAGGGTAAGGTCCTACCTCATGAGGATATTCTCAATGGTCAGCAGACATCCCACCATTCATTTCATATAAATGTTTTAGTTAAAGAGTCACTGTCTGTCACATCGTATGTTCTTACTATACATAAACAGATAACGCCATATTAACCTAAAAACGGGTAAATTCATGTCACCACTTTATAGCATCTATTAAAAACGCCAGAAAGATAGCAGCATGAACATTATACCCAAATTAATATCATATCAGCCAAAACAGGGATTTTAATATCTGAAAGAGAAATCGCAGTTGGCTGACATCTGTATTCTCCCTATACATTAAAATCATAAAGGTCAAAACATAAAAAATCTAAAAATTAATAAATCTAATATATCACATTGAGAGCCCTCTAGTGGTTGATAAAAAAATTTACATTGCCATTTAACCAGCATCTGTGAGTATTACAGGTAGGTAAATCCCTATTGGAGACAAGAACAATCCCCAGAAGGGTAACCTACCTCCCCAAGGGGTCCCACACGGATCTTAAAGGCAAAAAATTAAACCGATAATCGTATACTATCCTCATCTTTAGTATCAAATTTCAATAGTATACAATCCTCAGATGGACCCAGAAAATTGGAGTGGCAAGAAAGGGGGGAAGAAAATGAATAGTTCAGCAAGAGATCACTAAGAATTGTCTAAAAAGGCATTGACCTCTATGTCCACATTCAAACCCTGCGGTTTAAGACATTTCATGCGATATATCCAACTCATCTCGAGTTTTGATATCGCTATCCTTTTCGATCCACCTCTCCAGTGGGGTTTGAGGATGTCAATGGCAATAAAGGAAGTGCCACTAGGATCCCTGGCATGCACCTCCCTATAATGCCGAGAAACAGAATGTTCTCTAAATCCTCTCCTTATGTTCCCAATGTGTTCATTGACCCTTACCTGGAACTTTCTTACAGTACGTCCAATGTACTGTAACCCACATGGGCAGATAAGTAAATAAACTACATGGGTCATAGAGCATGTAATAAAAGATTTGATGTTAAACACTTGTGAGGTGCTATTTGAAATGAAATTCAAGGTCTTGCGTTCTTTAATGGCATTGATTTTACATACCGCACATTTTTGGCATTTATGGTAGCCAATTATATTTTGAAAGAACATGGGTTTATTCAATGGTGGATCCACGACTCCTGGAGCCAGAGAATCCCTTAATGAGGGGACCCCTCTAAAGACTACCCGAGGTTGTTCTGGTAACGCAGGGCCAAGGATAGCATCCTCTTTGATGAGATGCCAATGTTTCTTAACCAGTTTTTTAATTAGATAGTGCTGATTTGAATAACTAGTGATGAAAGGAGATATGTATTGATTATTTTCCTCACTAGAAACGCATTTATCCTGCAACAACACATTTCTATCGATAATTTTAGCTTCTCGCGTTTGTTTAAAGAGGTCTGTTTCCTGATACCCTTTATTTAAAAATCTTGCAGTTAACATTTTGGCTTGTTCATCGAAGTCTTCCATCTTGCTGCAATTGCGTCTAAGCCTCAAGTATTGGCTCTTAGGAACCGAATCCAGCCAAGCCTTATGGTGACAGCTGTCACGGGGAATAAAGGAGTTGCGATCTGTTGATTTAAAGTATGTGGACGTCACAAATTGACCGTCCTCCACCCTTATTTCCAGATCTAAAAAATTGATCTTCTCCTGATCTGCCTCATACTTAAATTCAATCCCCCTATTGTTGGTATTGAGACAATCCATAAAGTCAACCAGAGACTCCCTGGATCCTCTCCATAGGAGGAGGACGTCGTCTATGTATCTAGCCCACAAGACCAATTCTGGTCTGCGGTCAGCATAGACGACATCCTCCTCCCATTTCCCCATAAAGAGGTTGGCCAGGCTAGGGGCAAATTTAGCCCCCATAGCGACCCCCCTCTTTTGTAGGAAGTATTTGCCACCGAACCAAAAAAAATTGTGAGTGGTTGCAAACTGTAAAAGATCCATAATGAATCTTTGCTGGATCTCCAGCAGAGCAGAATCCCTTTCCAAAAAATATTTCACAGATGAAATTCCCCAATCGTGGGGTATGATGGTGTACAGAGACGTGACGTCTGCTGTAACCAACCATAAACCTTCCTCATGTGGGATGTTGTTCATTATATTAATCACATGTTTACTGTCGCGGATAAAGGCCGGTAAGGCCCTAACCAACGGCTGAAGGGCCGGCTCAACTCCTCATACACCTAATAGACCTATCCTTCGCCCAAGAAGGGTCTCCTATAAATCACCGGGGAGGGAGAGATCGTCTCAGTTATCTCAACCTCCAAAACCCAGGGATGTACAGAATAAAGGTCCTTTTGCTAAATCTCCAGGTTGGAGAAATAAAATTAAAGTACGGAAACCAGAAACCCCTCGTCGGGAAGTAAGAGATTTTGGGAGACCTTCTTGGAGACCCCAGGAAGGAGCCAGATATGATTATCCTATTCCAGTGAGTAACCGTTTCCAACCTTTACAGGAATTTCGATCCTTCGGGGGACCCTATCAACAGTTGGGTGCCTCCGGTGGATGAAATAGAGATGATAGGTCATCTTCTTATTACTATCCTTCAATGCCTCCTACCTCCTTCTACCCCTCTAGACCTGTTAACCAATATGACCCTTATTACCAACAAGACCAATGGAGAGATCGAGAACCGAATCAATATCAGGATTTTCCCAGGTCCAATCAAGACCAACTAAGAAGGGTAGACAGAAAAGAGGAAGTAGAGGGGGGAAAAAAGCAAAGAATAAAAAGAAAGAGAACACAATAGGTCAGGGGATCTTCAATCTCAGCACTGTCACGCTGACCTCAGAGGAGGTTACTCTCCTCGATAAAGGATTGAAGTTTGCCCCACCTAAAACACTAAATAAATTTGAGACGCATATGGACGTACATAAATTTTCTAGGAAATTAAGTATGAAAAGGTTTTTTCTTTCTAAACCTGCCATAGCGTCCACTAACATCAATACAGATGTGGAAATTCAACATTCCAATCTTTCGAATGCCTCCTTGTTCAACCCCCCTGGAGGTATGGCACCTAACATCAAGGTTTTTAGGGATGTACTTTTGAGGGATCTCGAAAAAATTGATGTTAGGAAAACCAAACTCAATAAACCCCTGCAGGCTGGTTTTGACCAACTTTGCGAAGAAAAAAGTATTGTGATCCGCCCCGCTGATAAAGGGGGCGGAATTGTGATACTTAATAAGTCTGATTACCTCGAGGTACTTGGTAATATAGTTGGAGATAGGGATACCTATTTACCACTCCCCAAGGACCCCAGACCATCGTATAGGAAAGTCTTGACTGGAATAGTAAAGAAAGGTTATACTTCTGGAGTTCTCAATAAAAAAGAAAAAGCTTTTTTGGTTCCAGCTTCTTCAAGGATCCCAGTGATATACTACCTGCCCAAGATCCATAAAGATCCGGTCCACCCTCCCGGGAGGCCGATAATTAGTGGAATAGATTCCATCTCTTCTAGGGCAGGTAAGTATATCGATGGGTTCCTTCAGCCGTTGGTTAGGGCCTTACCGGCCTTTATCCGCGACAGTAAACATGTGATTAATATAATGAACAACATCCCACATGAGGAAGGTTTATGGTTGGTTACAGCAGACGTCACGTCTCTGTACACCATCATACCCCACGATTGGGGAATTTCATCTGTGAAATATTTTTTGGAAAGGGATTCTGCTCTGCTGGAGATCCAGCAAAGATTCATTATGGATCTTTTACAGTTTGCAACCACTCACAATTTTTTTTGGTTCGGTGGCAAATACTTCCTACAAAAGAGGGGGGTCGCTATGGGGGCTAAATTTGCCCCTAGCCTGGCCAACCTCTTTATGGGGAAATGGGAGGAGGATGTCGTCTATGCTGACCGCAGACCAGAATTGGTCTTGTGGGCTAGATACATAGACGACGTCCTCCTCCTATGGAGAGGATCCAGGGAGTCTCTGGTTGACTTTATGGATTGTCTCAATACCAACAATAGGGGGATTGAATTTAAGTATGAGGCAGATCAGGAGAAGATCAATTTTTTAGATCTGGAAATAAGGGTGGAGGACGGTCAATTTGTGACGTCCACATACTTTAAATCAACAGATCGCAACTCCTTTATTCCCCGTGACAGCTGTCACCATAAGGCTTGGCTGGATTCGGTTCCTAAGAGCCAATACTTGAGGCTTAGACGCAATTGCAGCAAGATGGAAGACTTCGATGAACAAGCCAAAATGTTAACTGCAAGATTTTTAAATAAAGGGTATCAGGAAACAGACCTCTTTAAACAAACGCGAGAAGCTAAAATTATCGATAGAAATGTGTTGTTGCAGGATAAATGCGTTTCTAGTGAGGAAAATAATCAATACATATCTCCTTTCATCACTAGTTATTCAAATCAGCACTATCTAATTAAAAAACTGGTTAAGAAACATTGGCATCTCATCAAAGAGGATGCTATCCTTGGCCCTGCGTTACCAGAACAACCTCGGGTAGTCTTTAGAGGGGTCCCCTCATTAAGGGATTCTCTGGCTCCAGGAGTCGTGGATCCACCATTGAATAAACCCATGTTCTTTCAAAATATAATTGGCTACCATAAATGCCAAAAATGTGCGGTATGTAAAATCAATGCCATTAAAGAACGCAAGACCTTGAATTTCATTTCAAATAGCACCTCACAAGTGTTTAACATCAAATCTTTTATTACATGCTCTATGACCCATGTAGTTTATTTACTTATCTGCCCATGTGGGTTACAGTACATTGGACGTACTGTAAGAAAGTTCCAGGTAAGGGTCAATGAACACATTGGGAACATAAGGAGAGGATTTAGAGAACATTCTGTTTCTCGGCATTATAGGGAGGTGCATGCCAGGGATCCTAGTGGCACTTCCTTTATTGCCATTGACATCCTCAAACCCCACTGGAGAGGTGGATCGAAAAGGATAGCGATATCAAAACTCGAGATGAGTTGGATATATCGCATGAAATGTCTTAAACCGCAGGGTTTGAATGTGGACATAGAGGTCAATGCCTTTTTAGACAATTCTTAGTGATCTCTTGCTGAACTATTCATTTTCTTCCCCCCTTTCTTGCCACTCCAATTTTCTGGGTCCATCTGAGGATTGTATACTATTGAAATTTGATACTAAAGATGAGGATAGTATACGATTATCGGTTTAATTTTTTGCCTTTAAGATCCGTGTGGGACCCCTTGGGGAGGTAGGTTACCCTTCTGGGGATTGTTCTTGTCTCCAATAGGGATTTACCTACCTGTAATACTCACAGATGCTGGTTAAATGGCAATGTAAATTTTTTTATCAACCACTAGAGGGCTCTCAATGTGATATATTAGATTTATTAATTTTTAGATTTTTTATGTTTTGACCTTTATGATTTTAATGTATAGGGAGAATACAGATGTCAGCCAACTGCGATTTCTCTTTCAGATATTAAAATCCCTGTTTTGGCTGATATGATATTAATTTGGGTATAATGTTCATGCTGCTATCTTTCTGGCGTTTTTAATAAATGCTATAAAGTGGTGACATGAATTTACCCGTTTTTAGGTTAATATGGCGTTATCTGTTTATGTATAGTAAGAACATACGATGTGACAGACAGTGACTCTTTAACTAAAACATTTATATGAAATGAATGGTGGGATGTCTGCTGACCATTGAGAATATCCTCATGAGGTAGGACCTTACCCTGCTGACATAGGATAGTCCTATCTATGTCAAGGGCGGTCTTACTGGTAGGAAGTTCCGGGTCATTCAGATCCTCCCCTTCCGGGTTCATTGATCCTGCGGCCGTTCCTGATTGGAGGCTGCTAGCTGAGAGAGAGGCTTGGTTGCCTGCTCTGTAGGCATATAAGGCTGACGTTCAGTGCGTCGCCCGTGCCCTTTGACAACGCCATCTGTGGTGAAATCGATCAGGGCGGAGCCACGCACTGAACGTCATTGCGTTTTACGTGACCCCGGATGCACGGGCGCACGTTTTTTATTTGTATCTGTTTGCTTGTTTTAGCCGGCAATTTTAAATTATATGTACCGCTGTGTATATGTTGCACAATTTTTAATAAATATTTGACGGTACTTCACATTCTGAGCCTATTTCTTCCCCTGGTTCGCCGGATGGACGTGGAGCCGTTAAACACATTGGAGAGGATATTCTGCCTGTCAGCTGTGACCGAGTTTTCTCCATGACCTGAGTGGATCGACACGCTTTTTATGATCGTGGATCTGGTAAGAGCACACCCTTACTTACCTCTCGGTGGGAATATATGTTTCTTCTGACCAGAGACCAGAGGCTGTTCAATATTTGGATCATTTTATTACTCTGCAACTGTTTTTTGCCCATCTATTTGGACATTCATATGTTTTGGGGTTCTGCTGTTGATTTCCCCTCTCATTTTGGACTGCCTAACAATTGATTAGTATGCAATTCTAATGGACTAACAAAGTTTTTTAAGCGTTTGGTCCCAAATAGCAGATTGTTGTAATTACCCCGAAAGGTTTTTCCCATGACTGTTTGGGCATCATCCCTTTTTTTTTTTTTTTTGCTATTTTTTGCACTAGCACTTTATTCATTTATTCATTTATGCATTTATTTATTTATATTATTTTCGCATTAAGTTGCGACTCCTAGCGCAACTCATCTTTTTTCTTTTTACTTTTTGCGTGTATATCACATGTTTAGCGTTGCTGCTGGAATTACTCACTATTTATTTATTCACTTATCCATTTGAAATTCATTTATATTCATTCTCCTAGCGCGAGGAAAACCCCCCCTCTTTCCTTTCACATAGATGGCTGTTCTGCCGCAGTTAAAAGCATGTTTATTTTCTGTGAAATTCAAGAATCCAGGCACAGCGATCAGCTGCATTTGTACAGTGCGATTAGCTGCGATTGCGTTTAGCTGCAGCACGATATTGAACGGGGATTCGACTTGGATCCCTGCCAATACCAGGCACTGTTTTTGGTATAAATCATGAGGGGGAACTCCACGCCAAATTTTAAATAAAAAAAACCCGGCATGGGTTCCCCTCCAGGAGCATACCAGTTCCCTTAGGTCTGCTATAGATTTTAAGGGGAACCCCGTACGCTAAAAAAAAAAAAAAAACAGCGTGGGGGTTTCCCCAAAATCCATACCAGACCCTTATCTGAGAACGCAGCCCAGTCGGTTAGGAAAAGGGGTGGGGACGAGCGAGAGCCCCCCTTCCTGAACCGTACCAGGCCCCATGCCCTCAACATGGGGGGTGGGTGCTTTGGGGCAGGGGGGCAACCTGTGGCCTCCCCTCCCTAAAGCACCTTGTCCCCATGTTGATGGGGACAAGGGTCTCTTCCCAACAACCCTAGCAGTTGGTTGTCGAGGTTTGCGGGTGGGGAGCTTATCGGAATCCAGGAGCCCCCTTTAACCACTTCCATACCGCGCTATAGCCGAATGACGGCTTCAGCGCGGTACTGAAAACTCAGGAGGACGACAATTGACGTCCTCCCCTTTGCTCGTTCCCCGCGCGCGCTCCCGAGCGCGCAGCGGGGAAATTCTGTTTTGGCCGTGTCCCCTGGACACAGCCAATTACAGATCGCCGCAAACGGCCAATCAGAGTGGCCGTTTGCTAGGCGATCTGTGCGGCCAATGGGAGATGATCTCAAATGTAAACATATGAGATCATCTCTCATTGCCGCCTCTCCCTCCTCACACAGACAGCGCGTGTGAGGAGGGAGAACTATCTGTGAGTTAGATACATTGTTGCAAACGTTTGCAGACGTTTGTGCCTATACAGTGCCCATACAGTAGCCCAATTGTATACCCCGGACCAACACATCTGTGTGGATGAGTCCCTTATCAAATTTAGTGGCAGACTCCAAATAAAACAATTCATCCCCAGCAAAAGAGCCCGCTATGGTGTGAAGGTGTACAAATTGTGTGACCGAGTCACAGGATACCTGTATGCCTTCAGAGTGTACGAAGGCAAGGACACCCAGCTCAATCCCCCTAATTGCCCAGACTACTTGGGATCAAGTGGCAAAATTGTTTGGGAACTAATCAACCCCCTATTAGATAAAGGATACCATCTATACGTGGACAACTTCTACACCTCGCTTCCCCTGTTCCACAACCTGCACCGGAAGCAGACGCCAGCATGTGGCACCATTAAAAACAACAGGAAAGGCTTTCCTCAAAGCCTGGTGAACAAAAAGTTAAAAAAAGGAGAATCAGCAAGTCTGAGAAACAATGCGGTTTTGGCGGTGAAGTGGAAGGACAGAAGGGATGTCTATATGCTATCTACTATCCACAATGACACCATTGTTGAAACCCGCAGAAGGCGTGGCACCACCATCCGAAAGCCCACTTGCATTCAGGACTATAATTTGTTTATGGGGGGGGTCGACTTCAATGACCAGATGCTTGAACCCTATCTTGCTACAAGAAGAACGTACCATTGGTACAAAAAAGTTGCCATTTATTTTTTTCAATTGGCCATATACAATTCTTATGTAATTTACAGCAACTCCACCCAAAACCCCAAACGCTTCCTTGGCTACCAAGAGGACCTTATCACTGCCCTTATTTTCCCGAACGATGCACCTCAAACCATCCGATCTGATGTATTAAGTCGTCTCGGCGAGCGTCATTTTCCCGATAAAATCCCTCCCACAGAAACAGGCCGACGACGTAAAAAAAATGCAAGGTATGCACCAGTCAAGGAGTCAGACGAGACACAGCTTACCATTGTGCTGATTGTCCTTCCAAACCAGGCCTCTGTATAACTGAATGTTTTCGTCGTTACCACACCAAACTAAATTATTAATCCTCCATTCCTGCCTTCACACACCTTCACACCCCTTATGCCACTGCCTGCTCTGTAACTGACCCCGGCTTGTTTTTTGACCACGATTCTGCCTAACGATTTTGTAATGCCTCTGCCTGATCTGGAACTGACCCTGGACTGTTTTTTCGACCATTCTTCTGCCTAACGATTCTGTACTGCCTCTGCCTGATCTGGAACTGACCTCGGACTGTTTGACCATGTTTTTGCCTGCCTCATGGACTGATCTTGTACCCTGCTACTGGACTAGTGGGAACACAGGGGTCTCACATATGTGAGGGGTGCCAGAAAAGTTTTTCTGGATGAAGAAAACATTTTTTTGTTTTCTCATCCTAGATTAGGGTCTGGTTGCCCGGAGGCTTCAAAGAGATTTGGGTGGGAGAAGCCTCTACCCCTGTCCCCATTCTGTCCTGAACGAGGCCCTACCTCTGCCTGCTGCCTGTAGGACCTATGCCATCATGCCTCTGCCTGTTGCATGAACTGACCACCTGCACTAACACTGACGGGATAGTATCCCTGCCTGGACGTTGCTGACCAAGTCCCTGCCTGCTGCCTGGACCAGTGCTATCCTGCTGTGTAGAACTGCGCTACTATTACAGGTAATCTTTTGTTTACGTTTTGTTCAGCATAATGTATTTTAGGGTGTAATTCTTGGTATGTGCATGCTATGTGTCTCTGGAACACCTGACTGTGTTCCTTGCATGTTGGATCTCTGTATGTGGCCAGGCAGTAAAAAAGTCTCACACATGGGGTATCGTTTTACTCAGGAGGAGTAGCAGAATGTATTTTGGGGTGTCATTTTTGCTATGTACATGCTATGTGTTGGAAATATCTTATCAATGGACAACTTTGTGTAAAAAAATGTGTTTTCATTTTTTTTCCCACATGTTCCAAAAACTTCTGGAAAAAAATGAACCATTCAAAAGACTCATTATGCCTCATAGATTATACGTTGGGGTCTTAGCTTTTCAAAATGGGGTCATTTTGTGGGTAATTCCATTGTCCTGGTGTTCCAGGGCCTTCAAAAGTGTAATAGGTAGTCAACTAGTTAGATGTGCAATTTATGCTCCTAAAACCCCAGATGGCGCTTCCTGCATGTTGGGCCTCTGTATGTGGCCAGGCAGTAAAAAATTCTCACACATGGGGTATCGTTCTACTCAGGAGGAGTTGCAGAATGTATTTTGGGGTGTCATTTTTGCTATGTACATGCTATGTGTTGGAAATATCTTATCAATGGACAACTTTGTGTAAAAAAATGCGTTTTCATTTTTTTTTCCACATGTTCCAAAAACTTCTGGAAAAAAATGAACCGTTCAAAAGACTCATTATGCCTCATAGATTATACGTTGGGGTGTTAGCTTTTCAAAATGGGGTAATTTTGTGGGTAATTCCATTGTCCTGGTGTTCCAGGGCCTTCAAAAGTGTAATAGGTAGTCAACTAGTTAGATGTGCAATTTATGCTCCTAAAACCCCTGATGGCGCTCCCTGCATTTTGGGCCTCTGTATGTGGCCAGGCAGTAAAAAAGTCTCACACATGGGGTATCGTTCTACTCAGAAGGAGTAGCAGAATGTATTTTGGGGTGTCATTTTTGCTATGTACATGCTATGTGAGAGAAATAAGCTAATACAATGACAATTTTGAGAACATTTTGAAATAAAAAATAAAAATCTTAATTTTGCAAAGTATTGTGGGAAAAAAATACAACTTCAAATAACTCACCATGCCTCTTAATAAATACCTTGGAATGTCTACTTTCCAAAAAGGGGTTATTTGGGGGGCATTTGTACTTTCCTGGCTTGTTAGGGTCTCAAGAAATGAGATAGGCCTTCAGTACATCAGGTGTGATCAGATGTGATAATTTTTTATGATTTGCACTATAGCTTGTAGACTCAAACTTTCACACAGACCAAATAATTTCCAAAAAATGTGGGTTATTTTTATCAAAGACATGTAGCAGTATAAATTGTGGCCAAAATGTATGAAGAAATATTAATAATTTGCAAAATTTTATCACAGAAACTAAGAAAAAAACATTTTTTTTCTAAATTTTCGGTCTTTTTTCATTAATAGCGCAAAAAATAAAAAACCCAGAGGTGATCAAATACCACCAAAAGAAAGCTCTATTTGTATGAAAAAAAGGACAAAAAAATCATTTGGGTACAGTGTTGCATGACTGAGTAATTGTCATTCAAAGTGTGAGAGTGCTGAAAGCTGAAAATTGCTCTGGGCAGGAGGGGTATTGAAGTGCCCAGTATGGAAGTGGTTAATAAGGGGTCCCCCAGATCCCAGCCCCCCACCCTATGTGAGTGAGTATGGGGTACATTGTACTTCTACCCATTCACCTGGAGGAAAAAAAAGTGTAAAAAAAAAAAATACACAGGTTTTTAAAGTCATTTATTAGGCAGCTCCTGGTCTTCTTCCGACTTCGGGGGCTCTTCTTCCGACTTCGGGGGTCTTTTCTTCTGCTCTCCGGTGCCTTCTTCCTTCTGCCGGGCTCCTCCGCCATCTTCTTGCAGCTCTTTTACTAGCGGCGGCACGGTCTTCTGTGTCGTCTTCTCCCCTCTTCTCCGGTGTCCTTCTGCCGGGACAGCGGCCCAGTCTTCTGCGCCGTCTTCGTCGATATTGACACAACGCTTCCTCCCGCTGTAATGCCGGGTGTGCGGTGTGCAATGATTTATATAGGCATAGGGCGTGGTCATCAGGTGATATCACCCAGCGACTCCGCCCCTTTATGTCATCATCAGCACCCGGAGCATGATGGGACTGTGATGTCATAAGAGGCCTATATAAATCGTTGTGCACCGCGCACCTGGCATTACAACTGGAGGAAAGGTCGTGTCAACATCGAAGAAGATGACGCAGAAGACCGTGCCACCGCTAGTAAAAGAGCTGCAAGAAGATAGCAGAGCAGCCCGGCAGAAGGAAGGCACCGGAGAGCAGAAGAAGAGACCCCCGAAGTCAGAAGACCCCCAAAGCTGCCTAATAAAATTACTTTAAAAACCTGGGTAGTGTGTTTTTTTACACTTTTTTTCTCCAGGTGAATGGGTAGGGGGTACGATGTACCCCCTACTCATTCACCTACGGTGGGGGGGGCCGGGATCTGGGGGCCACCTTATTAAAGGGGGCTCTCGGAACTGAAAAGACTAGGGGCCCAAGTGATCTTCCTACAGGAGACTCACTTTACTGATGCCTCACTCCCGAAAACTACGTACCCATTTATTTTCACAATGGTACCTTAGCAACTCCTCAAAGCCTAAATAAGGGGTACGGCTATCGCGGTTCACAAGCATTGCCAGTTTCAACCTTCCGAACACAAGGCGGACCCTCAGGGTCGTTACGTGTTCTTGAAGGGCCGCCCTGCCCCCCCTCTAGTCTAGAGGGGAGGTCTGTCCACGTGGACCGAATGTCCGGGTCGGGCCGAGATGGGCGGGGTGCCCCGACGTTCGCACATTGCTAATGGTGGTTCTCCCCGGCGAAATGTGATGGTTGTCTATACTTGGACTATACTAAACATGTCCCCTGGTGCTCCCCCCCCCTCCCCTCAGTTCCCTTCCCTTTCCCTCATTCCCGCTTGTCCTCTGTTCCTCCCCTGGCATCTTACCCTTCCCTCCCTCCCTGATAGTTGTGGCTTTGTTGTGTAGTCATACTGTTTTTGTCTTTTAATTTGAAAAATAAAAATTATACATATTGTAGTAATGTATATTAATATTATATGTTCAGTTGTGCAAATGAAGACAAACTCTGGAGGAAGCAAGGCCTTCTCCACCTGTTACTCTCACATTACTGTGGTGATGCTATTTTATAGTACTGCTTTCACTGTCTACGCCAGCCCACAAGGTGCACACTCTGTGGACTATGACAAGATGTTTGCACTTGTGTATGCCATGTTCACCCCTTTACTTAATCCAGTTATTTATAGCCTGAGAAATAAGGAAGTAAAATTTTCTCTAAGAAGAATGATCAAAATGAGATTTATTAAAGTAAAGTAAGTAAATGACCGTTGTAGATAAGTCCTCTTGTGTGTCTTTTGAAGTCTTCCATTCGTGTGGATCTGCTGTACTCTATGGTTCCTCCTGTTCACCCTCATGTCACTACTGTGTGCTGTAATGTGTCCTTTCTCTCTTTATTATGGTCAGGAATGAAAAATAAAATATTAAAAGGGGCTCTCAGATTCCGATAAGCCCTCCGGCTGTAAACCCCAAAAACCAACGGCCAGGGTTGTCGGGAAGAGGCCCTTGTATGGTTCAGGAGGGGGGGGGGGGGCGCTCGGTCGTCCCCACCCCCTTTCCTGACCGGCCAGGCTGCGTACTTGGATAAGGGTCTGGTATGGATTTTGGGGGGACCCCCACGCCGTTTTTTTTTTGGCGTAGGGGTTCCCCTTTCAATCCATACCAGACCCAAGGGCCTGGTTTGCTCCTGGAGGGGAACCCATGCCGTTTTTTTATTTACAATTTGGTGTGGAGTTCCCCTCAAGATTAATACCAAACGCAGCTGACACTTGTGATTACCTGCGGTTATGTGCAGATAGCTGTGCCAAATCGTTCCTGGACGCAGTCAGTTTTATTTTTTTCTATCTGCACCAAACCGCAGGTAACAAAACCACAGCTAAACGCAGTGTGTGAATGGGGCCATAGGAAAGCTTTGTGTGCCTTTAGCTGCGGTAGAATCCTTCCCCCCCCCCCCTTTCCCTTTTCTTTCCAGTGTGCATTAAATATCCTTCAATATCATCCCTATTGCATGAAGATTTAACTACAATTGTTCTATTTGGATTCCTTTTGGATTCTTTTGCAATACCCGACCATTCTTTAGCCCCTGTGTAGGCTACCTATATGCTTGCTGCCGATTACATACATTTTGGCATAAAACCAAGAAATACATTGAAACAGAAAAACGATTCGGTCGTGGGGCAGGCATCACCCATTGCAAAAAAATGGTATACAGTAAAACCATAGTTTGAGAGCGTTTTGCAAGACAAGCAAAATGTTTAAATACATTTTGACTTGATATACAAGTAGTGTCATGTCACAACTGAGTATAAAAGAGAAGAGAGGCACCTCTAAGAGCCGGTTCACACAGGGGCGGCACGACTTTGGGGGCGACTCGGCCAGGCCACATGAAGACGACATCTAAGGCGTTTTGCAAAATTACTTCTGCATAGAAGTCAATGCAGGTCGCCCCGAGTCGCCCCAGAAGTAGTACAAGAACCTTTTTCTAAGTCGGAGCGACTTGCGTCGCTCCTATTAGAACGGTTCTATTCACTAGAATGGGACGCGACTTGTCAGGCGGCTGCGTCGCCTGACGAGTCGCCCCAGTGTGAACCGGGTCCAAATGTAGCAATATGATTACATTTAATGAAGGTACAACATTTTGCAACATATTGCTACACTTAGAGGCACCTCTCTTCTCTTTTATACTCTGTAGCTCCTGCTGGATTTTGCTTCTAATCCCCTTGTGGAGGCTTCCATTCATGGATGGACATGTTATGGTTACACAACCATCACATTGCTATGATCTTTTTATATGGACTATAAACTGAAGGACGTATGAATAAATGGTTGTGGAACAAATCATTTGAGTTTCTATTATTTCTTATGGAGAAATTCACTTTGATATACAAGTGCTTTGGACTACAAGCATGTTTCTGGAACAAATTATGCTCGCAATCCAAGGTTTTACTGTAGTAAAACAGTGATACACACATTCATTAGCCACATAATTCTGCATTGACCACCACTGCACCCATGTACCTCTCCACTGACAACCACTGTACTGGCATGCACTGATCCATTGACTGCCAATGTAACAATGTACACAGCATACTTCTCCACCAACTACCACTATGTTCGCACACATCTCTGCTATCCACCACAACAACTATGCACTTATTCACTGATCACCGCTGTACATCCAAGTCGCCACGGACCACCACTGCATGAACATGCATTTCTCCACTGACTGTTATTCAGCGTACACACGACCGTTATTCATGTCATGGAAAAAACAAAGTTTTTCCCAACGCGATTCCTGTCAAGCCTGCCTTGCATACACACGTTTGTGAAAAAAAATGCTTGATCGAAGCACGGTGACGACGGCACTATAAAGGGAAAGTTCCATTCGAATGGTGCCACCCTTTGGGCTGCTTATGCTAATTTCCCAGTCTCACAACTTGCTTTTGAGCATGCGCAATTTTTCCCCCTCGTTAAAGCCTACACGCGACCGTTTTTCACTACGTGGAAAACGACAACGCGAAAAACGGCGAGAAAAAAATTGAGCAGGTTCTAAAATGCTCTGGAGCCTACACACGATCGTTTTTCACGATCAATTTAAAAAAAAATAATTTTTCTCGTCATGAAAAACGGTCGTGTGTACGCGGCATAAGGCTCGGTTCACACTGCTGCGCTGCAAATTTGTTCTGTCTTTTTGTCCTGTGTGAGGTGCGAATTTACCGCGATTTTATGAGTTGGACATTCTGCGATTGAAGTTCTAGCCAATGGAATCATAATATAAAAAAAAAGGTGTTAACTTCCTGTTTTTTGTGTAGTGTGGTGGAATTTGCACATATGTAAACCATCAATGCGATTCCAGAACGATTTACATGGAGACTAAATTCGCAACGCTGTAAACTCGCACAAGACCCTTTTTTTAATCGCAACGCATGCATGTGAACGACTGTCATTGAAAACAACGACTTTCACATTCGTTATGAACTCGCATCAGTGTGAACCGGGCCTAATGGTGTACACAGTGGCCCGGATTCTCAGACGACTTATGATGGCGTAGCGCCATGTACGCCGTCGTAAGTCCTAATCCGAGCCGTCGTATCTATGCGCCCGATTCTTAGAATCAGTTACGCATAGATTTCTATTCTATCTGACCGGCGTAAGTGTCTTACGCTGTCGGAGCTTAAGTGCATTTTTACGCTGGCCGCTAGGGGCGTGTAAGCTGATTTACGCGTCAAAATATGTAAATCAGCTAGATACGCGAATTCCCGAACGTACGCCCGGCCGAAGCAGTAAAGTTACGCCGTTTACGTTAGGCTTTTCCAGGCGTATAGTTACCCCTGCCATATGGTGGCATAAGTGCGGCGTAACAATGTTAGGTATGGCCGTCGTTCCCGCGTCTAAAATTTGAAAAAGTTACGTCGTTTGCGTAAGTCGTCCGTGAATGGGGCTGGACGTCATTTACGTTCACGTCGAAACCAAACCTTGCGGCGTACTTTGGAGCAATGCACACTGGGAAATTCCACGGACGGCGCATGCGCCATTCGGGAAAAACGTCAATCACGTCGGGTCACAGAAGATTTACATAAAACAAGCCCCCCTGATCCAAATTTGAATTAGGCGGGCTTACGCCGGCCGATTTACGCTATGCCGCCGCAACTTACGGAGCAAGTGCTTTGAGAATACAGCACTTGCCCGTCTAAGTTGCGGAGGCGTAACGTAAATCAGATACGTTACGCCCGCACAAAGTTACGCGATCGTACGAGAATCTGGCCCAGTATATTTCTCCACTGACCGTCTCTGCAGCAATGTGCACCTCTGCACAGAATGTCAACGTAATAGCACACACACACACACACACACAAACTACTTCTTCATTGATCACCACAGTACCATACACATCTCCACCCACCATCACTGCATCCATGCACCTCTTCAATTGCTGCAACTTCATTTGTGCACTCCTCCACTGACTCTCCTCACTGAATTCCCCAAAAGCTACAAAAAGCCATAATCAAATTATAGGTAGAGCAATTTTAGGGAGACCGAGTGGAATTACTTAGTTGCAAATTATGAAATGATTTCCTATAATAACTGCTAGTGGCAGCAGGTCTTGTGATTCTTGGCCACGTAAAGTATTTGGCATTGAGTATATGCTGAACAGGGCAATAAATAGCATTATGTAAAAGTATGATCATCTCTTCCTGGATGATCACAAAGAAACAACTGAAAAAAGCAAGTATATCAAAGCGAGTGTAGATGTCATTATGAAGAGGAAGCCGGGCATGCATTGGTCTTTGATCATCTGCATTATTTATTTGGGGTTTTGACATAAGGGCAAGCCACAAGTTATCAAATGACTTTCTACAGAATATGGTTCAAGTTAGGACAAACTGAAAAGATAGAACAGAAAAATAGAGACCTTGGAGGAAGGGGAAAAACTGAACAATTAGCCAAGGTCCCCAGTGCTCTAGGGGCTTTGTTCCAACAGCGGTAATTTTGTATTACAACTCTGCCTGGTCATCACAGCACTGCAAGTTGCAATGCCCACAGCCCTGCAATGAATATGCATATAGCTATAATACACTACCTGCTCCTCCATTCAGACCTGATGGCTTCTGTGGCTCTTCTGTGACCCTGCCATATGATTTGTCATGAGACAGAGCAGCAAAGGTAATGTGGGATGAGCTTCTTCCTTTGAATTCTGCTGGGCATGGCAATGACAGAGGCTTGAAGTGAAGTAGTAGGTATTTTAATGTTCACTGCACCTCCATTTATTTTTCAAATGCATGTGTATTTGCAAAACACAGTCAATGGTTTTTGTACATTAAAGCTACATTTCAAGAATTCAGACACTTTGCATAATGTTCTAGATTACTAGGGATTAAGTCTAACAAGGTGCATGCCATCACGTGGACTTAAATTAAAAATTGTTATTACTGAGCGCCACTATACTTCCGATGCTGTGACGCAGGACCTTCTGAAATCAGCTTCTGCAGTCACATGCAGCGGCTGTACTACAAGGTGGCATGCACTCATAGTATGCCTGAACATTTTACAAGGCAGCTACCGGTAAATTCCTGGAGTTTAGTTTTAAAATTAGAGGTACCACTTTGATTTCTGCCCAGGCCTCATTTTTCAAATACTGGCCCAAGTAAATAGATACATGTTTAAAAAATAAAAATTAGAACAAAGACTCATTCATTTTCCAAGTATATCACAATCAGTCTCTAGTACAGCACCCTTCTGAAAGTGGTCTATGCTACTGGATCTCCACTTTACATCATGGAAATATTTCTCTATGCAGGAGCGCATGCCAACATCATGCACTGTATTTTTTATACACAGGCACTCTAACTCAAAACATGTAACCAGTAAAAATTTTAAAAGCGGCGCCTATGGGGATTTTTAAGTACAGAAACAAGTAAATAATGCGCATGGGTACACAAAAACTTTTGGTGCAAGATACAGCATAAATATCAAATATGAGGCAGCGGGAGATGGTAATAAAAGTCAGGAGATGACAGTTTGGGATAAACTGATCAAGAAGTCTGTGTTAAAGAATGAAATGGGTAAAACACTTCCAGGGCTGCCATCAGAGGGGAACAGAGACCATGTTCCAATTTCTAGAAAAAAGGCAAGGGGAGAGGCGCCTCTGGGTGTAGTAGCTTAAAAACAATTTAATGGTTAAAATCAGACACATGTGGTTGTTACACTCACATTTGAGCAGTATGGAACAGGCATGTAAAGGTTTCTTTTAGCTGGGTGAGCTGTCATCCGAGGAGGGGAGTTCCTTTTCCAGTCAGAGGGAGCGCTGTGCGGGGAGGTCACTGCTTCATCCGAAGGAGGACATCCATGGGGATGTAGATGGTTCTCAACCCGAGGTCTGGAGCGCACGTGGATGGCTGGCGAGGGCGGATGACGTCACTGGTATGCGACGCGTTTCAGAGTCTCAAAGCAGCTGATGGATTGGCTGCTTACACTCCTTTCTCAAGCATAGAGGAGGAGGGGCACGGAGCTAGTATTTATTAGTGTGGAGGGGACGGAGCAAGGCGAGAGGGGGGCGGGACGGGGCGCGGTGTAATGTGAAGGAAAGAGGTGTGGGCGTGAATCCAGGAGTGTCAGTATGTGAATGGGAGACGAGCGTATGGGACGGGGGCGGGCATAGAACGAGTGGCTTGAAATTAAGCGAACGGGGGGAGAGGAGGAGGGGCCGTGAATGAGACTAAGTGGAATGTGATGGGAAGTGTCAGGCGGGGAGAGGACGGGGACAGTGTTTGAGGATATGTGGGAATTAAGTGCAGTGTAAAGGCAGTGGGGAAGATGACACAATAATGGATAAATAATGAATAAGGGTGTGTGTGCTGCACATATATGAATAATGGGAGCTAATGAAAAAAAAAAAAATGTTTGGGTCGCAAGAAGTGCGGCATGAGTGGCAGGGGGGGGGGGGCCGTGTGATAAGGAGTATATATATGGGCGGCTAATATTATTGTGATGCATATATGTGATATAAAAGTACTGACTGTAAGTGAATCCAAATGTAATCCCAGTCAGTGTGTTATTGCTGGAGGAGTAAGGTGGGAGTAATGGCACTAATATGTGCCAATATACCAAGGGGTAGGGTGAGGGTAGCATATATAGGAGGGAGGGGGAGGGAGGGGGGGGGAAAGGGGCGGGAAGAAAGGAGGGGGGGGGCGGCGGGCTGAAGAGAGAGGGGGATAGTAGGTGGATGGCGAGGGAAAGAAGGGGGAGGGGGGGGGGGGTAAGAGAGAAACAAAAGGAAGGAGGGAGAGGGAATGAAAGAGAGGGGGAGTGGTGGGGATATGATCCATAAGGTGTGCACAGTTTATGTACAACATGTGGATATGGAGTCCTATTGAATTAATCCTTGAGAAATAAAATAAGAAGAAGTCTACATACGCGCTAGATGTTCAAAATTAGAACAGCAAAGGACTCATACATACAGTGGTATAGACATACATAAATAAATGAATAAATAAATATATAAATAAATACATATACATATACACAAACTGCATGATAATACGTAGTATATGGAAAAAAAGAGGTATGGATAAAGGTATAAATTATAACTATATGAGAAGGAATGTGTATATATATCTCAAAAGGTACAGGGGGAGCATATGTATGCCCGTAAGCCTGTATTTTAAAGGGCAGATGTGTGGGGGTGTAATGATGGGCGGGTTATAGAATGGTGGCAATCTCAATGCTTTCGTTGATGCCACCCGGAGAAAGGGCATCTAGGGTGTATATCCAATACGTTTCCCTGGCGCATAGTTTTTTAAATCTTTCTGCTGGGGTGATGGTGTTGCTAATTTGTTCTATAACCCATACTGAGAGTCCAGTGGTTGATTGCTGGTGTATGGTGGTAAAGTGTTTTGGCACACTATGGGGATCGGTGCCGCCTTCTATATTTCTTCGGTGTTCCCCAAAACGTTGTCTCAGGGGTCGAATGGTGCGGCCCACATACAGCAAGCCGCAAGGGCAGGTGAGGGCATACACGACGAAGTCCGAAGAGCAATTGAAGAATTCCTTCAAGGGATACGTTTTTTGTTTGGTTTGAAAGCTTTTTTGTCCATGTTTGACAAAATGGCATGTTTTGCATTTTGGTTTACGGCATTGGTACATGCCGACCAGAGGTATGAGGCAGGGCACAACGGGTAGGTTTGGGGTGTATTTCAGTTTGCTGGGAGCGATTTTGCTTTTCAGGTTTGGTGCTCTTCTATAAATCACCTTTGGACGAGCAGGAAGGATCGATTTCAGGTGAGGATCTTGTAGCAGGATATTCCAGTGTTTGGAAATAATAGCTTCCATATTTTTATGTTTTTGGTGGAAAGTGGTCAAAAACCTGGTGGAGCAATCATCGGTATTTTTCTTTTCTTTGGGGGGTTGTTTATGTAAATAATGATTGATTCTATCAATTTTTCCGGATATTGTTTATCTCTGAACTTCTGTTTGAGATTTTGGCTGAGAGTGATGTATTTTTAAGTACCGAAGTTTGGCGTCATTCCACGAGCGTGTGCAATTTTGAAGCGTGACATGTTAGGTATCTATTTACTCGGCATAACGTAATCTTTCACATTAGGCAAAAAAATTGGGCTAACTTTACAGTTTTTCTTTTAAAAAGCATGAAACTGTTTTTTTTTTGTTTGTTTTTTTTAAACGCGTTTGAAAAATTGCTGCGCAAATACTGTTCGAGATAAAAAGTTGCAATGCTCGCCATTGTATTCTCTAGGGTCTCTGCTAAAAAAAACATATAATGTTTGGGGGTTCTGTGTAATTTTCTAGCAAACAAATTATGATTTTTACATGTAGGAGCTTAGTGTCAGAATTGGCCTGGTTGGCAAGTGGTTAATCAAAAAATAAATTAAAAAAAACACACACACACACACACACAAACAACACACCACTACATCTCCCAAAGCAAAAAAACGCTTCTCCACTGGGAGACAGATTGACAATTACAAATCTCTTCAGGAGGATTGGCAACAATTTATACTCACCAACTTTCTCTCCATTTCCTGAAAAGCACAAGAGATCAATTAGGAAATTCCAATGAGATGGCCAACAAAGCGGCACAAGATTTTTCTACACAAGAGATACGAGAGCTTGTGCTGTCTTGACTGAGATACTTATAATCACACTTGGTGGGAATTTCCTCAAAATCAATCCACTCTGGGATACAATTTCTAGAATGTACAGCCGTGGCCAAAGAGAATGACACTCATATTAATGTTCACATAGTCTGCTGCCTCAGTTTTTATGATGGCAATTTGCATATACTCCAATGTTATGAAGAGTGATCAGATGAATTGCAATTAACTGCAAAGTCCCTCTTTGCCATGAAAATTAATTTAATCCAATAAAAAACATTTCCACTGCATTTGTAAAGGGCGCCAAAGAAAGCCCCGCAAGCGCCAGAACCGTCTCATACAGTTGATTCAGCTGTGAGATGAGGGCACCACCAGTGCAAAGCTTGCTCAAGAATTTTTAGCAGGCAGGTGTGAATGCATCTGCACGCACAGTGAGATAAAGGGCAGCAAAGAAGCCACTTCTCTCCAGCAGAAACATCAGGGACAGAATGATTTCTGCGAAAGGTACAAGGATTGGACTGCCAAGGACTAGGGTAAACTCATTTTCTAAGATGAATCTCCTTTCCGATTGTTTGGGGAATCCACATACTGTAGGTGTGCGCAGTCTATTGCATTAGGGTGTGCACCCCAAAGCTCAAACACACACTACTGATCACTCACAATGTTAATTCAAAAAGGAAATGGAAAGGTCAATTACATATTTACCGGCCCCTTCCTCCACTCATCCTAAAACATCCTTGCAGCAACAGGTGTCGGGAGAGGAGGGAAACCGTTAGCACTTCAGGGGGGAGCCAGGGAAGTAGGAGGAATCTGTGCTGTAAGGGCCCTTTCACACTAGCGGACCGTATGTCCGCATTTTCATCCGTCCGTTTGCGGATGAAAACGAGACATACATGGGTCCCTATGTGATTACGGGTGTCAGCAAATGAACATCCACTGACACCCGTAATTTGTCCGCCTCCGCAAAGATCCACATTTGCAGACGGAAGAAATCCTATTTTTCTTCCGTCTGCCGGATCGGATGAACACGGACATACGGTCCGTGTTCGTCCGATCCCCCATAGGAGAGAGCGGAGGAAACACAGGGCGGTCCCTGCACAGTGTGCGGGGACCGCCCTGTCAGCTGCCAGCTCAGCGGGGATTTTACGGAGGATCCCCGCTGAGCAAAGCGGACACACGGAGCGGATCATTACTGAGCCGCTCCGTGTGAAAGGGCCCTAAAGGGTGATTAGGGTGTGCCTGGGCACACCTGGCACACCCTGTGCACAGACCTATGGGCATCCAGAAAAAAAAAGCCTTGTCCAGAGAAAAGGTGAGCGCTACCATTAGTCCTGTGTAATGCCAACAGTAAAGCATCCCAAGATCATTCATGTGTGGGGTTGCTTCTCAGCCAAGGGAATTTCCAGCAAGATGGAGTACCTTGCCATAAGACAAAAGTAATAAGTAGCTTGGGGAACAAAATATCAATATTTTGGGTCCGTGGCCAGGAAACTCCCCAGACCTTAATCCCATTGAGAACTTGTGGTAAATCCTCAAGAGGCAAGTGAACAAAAAAAAAAAAAAACCCACAAATTCAGACAGACTCCAAGCATTGATTATGTAAGAATGGGCTGCCGTCAGTCATGATGTGGCCCAGAAGTTTGACAGCATGCCAGGGAGAATTGCAGAGGTCACCTCAGTATACCACAGTAACATCTGACAAAAAGATCTAAAAACACTGAAACAGTGAAAATTAATATTTGTGTCATTCTCAAAACTTTTGGCCGCGACTGTACAATGCTTTCTTACAAATTTATGTCCACACTTTTGCTTTGTGTATTTTCATTGACTATTGGAGATGTACCCTAAAATTCTGTATGAACAAAACTTCATATATTTGACTACCAGTAATGCATGTTCTCAAGCTTTTCTAAAAAAATATGATTTCATATCCCAGACTGCTACTACACTATCACAAATATCAGCCCTGAGGACATAAAAGGGTTTACCGTATTTTTCGGACCATAAGGAGCCCCGGGTTATAAGGCGCAATATCAATGATTACTGCTAACGGGTTTATTTTAAAACATAAAGCGCATCCGGTTATAAGGCGCATTAAATGAAACAAAACTCTGATAAGTCAACTCTTTATTCAACTCTTTGACAATAACTCTCAACATTGTTCAGTTGCAACACATAAAATACAAAACAATACACTGACTTTTTCAGTTTATTCCTCTACCACAAATCCATCAAATTCTTCATCTTCAGTGTCTGAGTTTAACAGTTGGGCGATTTCGGCATCAAGCATGCCCGAATCCCTCTCATTATCAGAGTCAGTCTCGTTGCTGTTACTTAGCTGTTCAGTGATGATTCTGGCCTTCCTGAAAGCTTGGTTGACACTGGAGACTGATACCTTCACCCAGGCATCCACGATCCACTGGCAGATAGTGGCGTAACTTGCCCGGCGTTGCCTTTCTGTCTTGGTTAATGTGTGTTCGCCTTCTGTCATCCAATGCTTCCACATAGCTCGCAATTTAACTTTAAACAACCTGTTGACACCAATATCTAGCGGCTGTAGTTCTTTGGTTAATCCACCCGGAATGATTGCAAGCACCAAATTGGTTTTCTTCACTTGGGCTTTGACAGTATCGGTCAGATGGGCGCGCATGGAGTCACAGATCAATAGAGATGGAGATTTGTGGAAAAAGCCATCCGGTCTCTTGACGTAAACCTCTCTCAGCCACTCACTCATCTTCTCCTCGTCCATCCAGCCCTTTGGGCTAGCCTTTAAAATGACGCCAACCAGAAACTTTTCTTTTGGCAAAGTCTTCCTCTTGAAAATGACCATGGGTGGTAGTTTTTGGCCATTAGCCTGGCAACCGAGAACTACAGTGAAGGATGTGAGAAGGGGTATTACCGCGCTACCAAAGGACTTGTAAAGGGGAAGCTAAAGGGAAGGAAGGGGGGGGGTGGGGGAATGGGGAAGGAACGTGAACAAACAGGGGGAAAATGATTAACTGCTGCGGCACTGCAAGTGTATCAAAACCCAAAAATAAATGAATAAAAAAATAGTGCTGCGCTGTAAGGATAGGGAATAATGTAAATCTCATAAATACAGTGCTAGATCAAAAATAAGTGCATCAAAACAGTATAACAGTATACGACTTCAGTGATGCATAATAACAAATCCAAGGTGAAAACAATAAGTGCTGGGTGAGTAGGACAGCTAACGCTGCTACAGCCACAGGGTTACAAAACTATACACATGGGAGATAGCAAAAACATATACAGTGAAGATAACATAAGTGTTCATGCAGGAGCAGCAGGCTGGACGCTACTGGAACGCATGTAATAGAGTGCTGGTGCCAAGTGTTCAAACATAGTGCTTGCCGGGGAAAGGTTCAAATTTCCTTAAAGGTAGTGCAGATGTCCCCTTACCTTACTGCTGTACGGCATAAAACAACTATGTGGATAAGTGCAGCAACAAAATTCCGTTGGAAATGGCAATGGTCCTCACATGGGAAGATAAAGGAGAGCACCAATAGTGTAATAACGTAGGAGCAATTTAATAGTATAAAAACAGCTTATACACTAGGTACTCACAAAAGGTAGTTTTAAAATAGGCATATAAAAAACGAGTGGCGGACTCGCTGGCATCACATCCGGTACCTCTTTACTGGACTCTTACGCGCATTCGTCACTCACAAGTAACAACTTCAGGAGTGATAAGAGGTGTGTGGAGTGAGCTTAAATAGTGGGGTTCCTCTCATTAGCAATAGTTTGTCAGCTAATGTGCACCGGAAGTGGGGCAGCAGCCATCTTCCCGGCAAACCGGAAGTGGGGCAATCGCCATAGGTTTCTTAGGATTACATAATCCTGCGATCCCCAGAGATGTTCTGAATAAACATTAGAATTAAAATTACAATACATTGATGTGCCCCGGGGGCCATCAGGGCCAATGAAATGTGTATGCCATACATAGAAAACAGAACCGAGTGCCCTGCCAGCGAAAGCAGACACCGGAAGTCTGATCGCGGCCATTTTGGAGAAGGCCGGAAGTAGAACCGCGGCCATCTTCTTGGGGTCCGTGATACATGCACGGAATCTAACCAAATCCCCATGCCGGCTAGATTCGCACACCGCTCACTGGTCACCCCCCCATTGGTAAAGGCCGACAGTCGGTCTAGCCCTGTAACGTGCCGCTAACCCTTAACGCGCCAGCGAAGCGAGAGCCGGAAGTGGGGTGGTGGCCATTTTATTTGGGCCGGAATTGGAGCAGCGGCCATTACTCTGGAGCCTTGGCCCCATGAGCAAAGACGCCGTATACCCAACACCCCGACAATGCAAAAAAAAAGAAAAAAAAAACTTCAAAAACCACAGTAGAGGATGGCCTCTGGAGCAGAGAACAAGATCTCATATAGCTCCGTTAGCAATAATTCTTGACATAAAAATATTTGACATAAAACTATATATATTCTAACGCTGTCGCGGAGACCAGACCTGATGTAAAGATAAATATACATAAAACATGACATAATGTCAAAATTGAAATCAATCACTGATAATCTTGCTCCTCAGACAGGTCAGTTAGTGGTCAGACATTAATGGAGAGTGGAATGGGGATAGATGGGGGGAGGGTTATGGCAGGTGACAAGAAAGTTCCCATGTTGCAAACAGCCATTGGAAATAATAGTGCCATTTGTACTACTATAAATTATATGAAAAACACCAGAGAAAAATGTAACAATACATTTAAGTGTTTGTTCACCAATGCCAGAAGTCTGCCAAGCAAAACAGGTGAGCTGGAAGCTCTGATGCATGAGGAGAGCTATGATGTAATCGGTATTGCTGAAACTTGGCTTCAATCCTCACATGACTGGGCTATTAATATTCCTGGCTATGCTCTCTTTCGGAAAGACAGGGTAAAAAGGAAAGGTGGAGGGGTCTGTCTCTATGTGAGAAGTGACCTCAAAGCAAGCGTGAAAGAGAACCTGGTTGATGGAGCGTGTGATGAGGCTGAAGCATTATGGGTGGAACTGCATACAGATGTGCGTAGTTCAAAGTTAATCATTGGAGTTTGTTATAAACCACCCAATGTTAATGAGGAGGTGGAGACTCAGCTCCTTGCACAGATGGAAAGGGCTGCAAGGTCTGGGACGGTGATAATAATGGGGGATTTTAACTACCCAGAAATTGACTGGATTAATGGCACTTCTGGGACAGTTAAAGGACAAAAATTTAAAAACCTATTGCAGGACAATTTTATGGTGCAGTTTATTGAGGCCCCAACTAGGAATGATGCTCTGTTGGACCTGATAATCTCAAACCATGCAGAGCTTATTACTAATGTTCAGATAAAGGAACACCTGGGTAGCAGTGATCATAACATGATTTCATTTAATGTTAACTATAAGCAAGAAATACATACAGGAAATATTAAAACACTAAATTTTAAGAGAGCAAATTTTCCAAGGATGAGGGCTGCTCTCCAGGACTTGGACTGGGAGGGACTATTGGCACATATGAACACAGAACAGAAATGGGAATTCTTCAAAAAGACTGTGTGGAACCTCACTGCAAAGTATGTTCCCATGGGCAATAAGTTTAAAAGGCTAAAAATAAAACCTATGTGGCTCACGGTCAAAGTTAAAAAAGCTATAAACAATAAGAAAGTAGCTTTTAAAAAAATATAAAAATGAAGGAACACTAGTGTTGTTTAAATGTTACAAAGAATATAACAGGATATGCAAAAAGGAAATCAAGGATGCAAAAATTCAAAACGAACGACAGATTGCAAAAGATAGTAGGACAAACCCCAAAAAATTCTTTAAATATATTAATAGTAAAAAGGTGAAGTCTGAGCATGTAGGCCCCTTACAAAATAATCTAGAGTGGGTGACTGGGGACAAAGAGAAGGCAAATTTATTAAATGTTTTCTTCAGCTCTGTGTATACAATGGAGCATGGGGGAGCTCATGTCCAAAATGGGGGTGGGAGTGACACAGCCCCAAATCCACAATGGCTCAAAAGTGATATGGTCCAGAAATATTTAGACAGAATAAAGGTGGATAAAGCACCTGGACCTGATGGCATCCATCCACGGATCCTAGGTGAGTTGAGCTCTGTCATTTCAAAGCCACTGTATCTAATATTTAGGGACTCATTAAAGACAGGAATAGTACCACTGGATTGGCGCAGGGCCAATGTGGTGCCCATATTTAAAAAGGGAACAAAGTCTTTACCAAGTAACTATAGACCTGTTAGTTTAACTTCTATAGTTGGGAAGATACTGGAACGTTTAATAAAAGACCACATGGATGAGTTCTTGCTGGAAAAAAACTATTTAAGCAGCAGTCAACATGGATTCATGAAAGACAGAAGTTGTCAGACAAACCTGATTTCCTTTTATGAAGAGGTAAGTAAAACCCTGGACAGAGGCGTGGCTGTGGACGTGATATATTTGGATTTTGCAAAAGCGTTCGATACAGTTCCGCACACACAGCTCATGTGTAAGGTAAGGTCTACAGGATTGGATATATCAGTTTGTAAATGGATAGAAAACTGGCTGAAAGCCAGAATTCAGAGAGTCGTGGTTAATGATTCTTACTCTGAATGGTCCAATGTTATCAGTGGTGTACCCCAAGGTTCAGTGCTGGGACCCTTACTTTTCAATATATTTATAAATGATATTGGGTCTGAGATCAAAAGTAACATTTCTGTCTTTGCAGATGACACCAAGCTATGCAGTGGAATAACGTCCTTACAGGATGTCTCCAATTTACAAGCCGACCTCAATGCTCTGTCTGATTGGGCGACTAAGTGGCAGATGAGGTTTAATGTAGATAAATGTAAAGTTATGCACTTGGGGGCTAAGAATATGCATGCATCATACATACTAGGGGGAGTACAACTGGGGGGGTCTGTAGTGGAGAAAGATCTGGGGGTTTTAGTTGATCATAAGCTCAATAATGGCATGCAATGCCAAGCTGCGGTTTCCAAAGCGAGCAAAGTCCTTTCTTGTATTAAGAGAGGTATGGACTCCAGAGACAGAGATATAATTTTGCCCCTGTACAAATCATTAGTAAGACCTCATCTGGAATATGCAGTTCAGTTTTGGGCACCAGTTCTCAAAAAGGATATAGGAGAACTGGAGAAAGTGCAGAGAAGAGCAACCAAACTGATAAGAGGCATGGAGGAGCTCAGCTATGAGGAAAGATTAGAGGAACTAGATTTATTCACTCTTGAGAAGAGGAGAATAAGGGGGGATATGATCAACATGTACAAATATATAAGAGGTCCATACAGTGAACTTGGTGTTGAGTTATTCACTTTACGGTCATCACTGAGGACAAGGGGGCACTCTTTACGTCTAGAGGAAAAGAGATTTCACCTCCAAATACGGAAAGGTTTTTTTCACAGTAAGAGCTGTGAAAATGTGGAACAGACTCCCTCCAGAGGTGGTTCTGGCCAGATCAGTAGATTGCTTTAAGAAAGGTCTGGATTCTTTCCTAAATGTACAGAATATAACTGAGTACTAAGATTTGTAGGTAAAGTTGATCCAGGGTAAATCCGATTGCCTCTCGGGGGATCAGGAAGGAATTTTTTCCCCTGCTGTAGCAAATTGGATCATGCTCCGCTGGGGTTTTTTGCCTTCCTCTGGATCAACTGTGGGTATGAAGTTGGGTGTATAGGATTTTACTGTGTTTTTTTATTTTGTTTTTTGTGGTTGAACTGGATGGACTTGTGTCTTTTTTCAACCTGACTAACTATGTAACTATGTAACTATGTAACTCAGTAGGGTATACCGGATATGATGTAAAAGAGCCGCCATATTGGCAATAATTACATACAGCAACAGTTAGCCCAAAAAACACACATAGCAAGACATCATTGTAACATACTACAAACTTATAAAGTAGGAGAGATATTCTGAAGTCACTATCTGAGATGATTAGACTAAAGCAGGGGTCCTCAAACTACGGCCCGCGGGCCACATGCGGCCCCCGGAGGACTTTTAACCGGCCCACCTCACCCTGACAAGCAACGCCGGTTACACGGCAGGTTGTAACACAGTGATCCCGCTGTGTCACGGAGATGACAGTGTTAACAGTTCTGGCGCTCTATGATAAATGTCCTGCCCTCCTCCTCCTAGACTAGCTTGTGTGATAGAGCCAGTGTTCTGTCTATCACACAAGCTGGTCGAGGAGGAGGAGGGCGGGACATTTATCATAGCGCGCCAGAACCGTTACCAACACTGTGAGCTTCGTGACACAGCGGGACTGTGACAGCAGTTTGGCACAGTAAGGCTGTGAGGGGCTTACGATGGTGAGGTGAGGGAGGGAGGGGGGGCTTGCGATGGTGAGGGGGGGCTGATGATGATGAAATGATGATGATGATGGTGGGGGGGGCTTGCAATGAGGGGCTAATGATGGTGGGGGGCTTGCAATGGTGAGGGGGGGTTGCAATGAGGGGCTGATGATGGTGAGGGGGGCTTGCAAAGGTGAGGGGGGGTTGCAATGAGGGGCTGATGATGATGATGATGATGATGATGATGGGGGAGGCTTGCAATGATCTTGATCGGCTTGCAATTAATGATTGTGGGGGGACTTGCAATTAGGGGCTTACAATGATGATGGCGAGGGGGGGCTTGCAATGAGGGGATGATGATGATGATGATGATGTAATGATGATGATGGTGAGGTGGGGGGGCTTGCAATCATCATGATCAGTTTGCAATTAATGATTGTGAGGGGGGGCTTGCAATGAGGGGCTTATAATGATGAAGGGGGAGGGTTGCAATGATCGTGAGGGGCTTGCGATGGTGAGGGGGGCTTGAAATGATGGCTTGAATTTTAAATGCATCACTTGTTATGACTAGCAGTGACAAATATGGAACCGGACATTGACCATCTCATTAGCCAAAAGCAGGCCCATAGTTCCTATTGAAATACTGGTAAGTTTGTTGGTTTAACTTTAAGGCCTTGTACACATGATAGGTTAACCAGAGGACAACGGTCTGAAGGACCGTTGTCATCAGTTAACCGATGAAGCTGACTGATGGTCCGTCATGCCTACACACCATAGGTTAAATAACCGATCGTGTCAGAACGTGGTGATGTAAAACACGACGACGTGCTGAAAAAAAACGAAGTTCAACGCTTCCAAGCATGCGTCGACTTGATTCTGAGCATGCATGGATTTTTAACCGATGGACGTGCCTACTAACGATTGTTTTTTTACCATCGGTTAGGAATCCATAGGTTAATTTTAAAGCAAGTTGGCTTTTTTTTTACCTATGGTTAAATAACCTATGGGGCCCACACACGATCGGTTTGGACCAATGAAAACGGTCCTTCAGACCGGTGTCCTCTGGTTAACCTATCGTGTCTACAAGGCCTAACTTTAGTTGTTCTTCAATTTAAATATTGTATTTGTTCCCATTTTGTTTTTTCACTTCAAAATAACATATGTGCAGTGTGCATAGGAAATTGTTCATAGTTTTTTTTTATAGTCCGGCCCTCTAACGGTCTGAGGGACAGTGAACTGGCCCCCTGTTTAAAAAGTTTGAGGACCCCTGGACTAAAGTGTGCCTATAACAAATGGGCAAACAATTGGGAAGATCCTTAAAAAGGGACAGGAGGGGGAGGTAGAAAATATCTCTTATGGAGAGGGGGGGGGGGGGGTTGTAAAAAGAAAACATTTAAAAAAAAAATCACTGAGGAAACAGTTAAGGTCAAAATCAATATTTAAACCCCGGGGAGCAAAGGTATCCAAAATAAAAATCCAGCGGGATTCGAGTTGCCTTAATGTTCCAACATTGTGGCTCCCTCGCCAATGTCTTACATAGGGCTCTATGCCCCAAACTTTAAACGAGAGGGATCTTTATTATGGTGAGTGGCAAAATATCTTGATACGCTATGATTATCAAAGCCTTTCAGAATGTTTTTTACGTGTTATTTTATTCGTATTCGCAACAGCCTTTTTGTCCGACCTATATATTGCAGACCACAGCTGCATTCAAGGGCATACACTGCTCCCTCTGTGTTGCAACAAAAAAAATCTTTTATTTCATGAGCATCTCCTGTACTTGTTGAAACAAACTCTCTCTTTTTTTCGTTCGGTCTTTTCGTTCTCAGGCATGCAAAGCACCTTTTTCACGTAAAAAAGCCTTTGCCGGTAAAGAAAGAGGAGAAACCCACCTTAGGCGGTTCCGGGACACTTTTCACAATTTTATCTTTGATTGTAGGGGCCCTTTTATACACAAATTTGGGATGTGTAGGGAGAACGGTCCTTAGGCCTCTGTCCGCCAACAGTATGTTCCATTTGTTTGTGTTGAATGCTATAATCAATGATGATAGGCACCAGATCTTTCTGTACTTTTTGTTTAGGTTTATCACTCATTAGGACTTTTCTATCCATAGTTGCAATTTCTGTGATTTTTTGAGTGATAATTAAATTGTCGTATCCTTTTTGTATGACGCGCTCCCCCATATATCTTTAGCTTGGATAAGGAACATGTTTTTGTCTGTGAAATTCCGTCGAAGACGCATTAGTTGTCCCTTGGGTATGTTGTACAGCCAATTCTTATGATGGCAGCTTTCTAACGGTAAATAGCTATTACGATCTACGTTCTTAAAATGAGTCCTGGAACTTAGTACGTTGTTCTTTTGTTCGATTTCCAGGTCCAGGAATGTGATCTTATTAAACTGTCTTGGGAAGGAAGTCAGTAATAGTATTTCTGTCATTGATGTTAAGATTTAGCAGGAAGTCAAGTAATGTTTCTTTTTCCCCCCTTTCCACAATATCACGATTTCATTGATATATCTTCTATATGTGGACAATTCGTCCGGTGGTTTGGAAAAAAAATCTTTTCTTCTTCCCATTGGGCCATAAACACCCCAGCTACACTTCCTGCCCCGCTGCTCCATTTCCGGCCCCAGTAAAATGGCCACCACCCCACATCCGGCACTCGCTTCGCTGGCGCGTTGAGTGTTAGCGGCACGTTACAGCGCTACACCGACTTAGTCGGCCTTTACCAATGGGGGGTGACCAGTGAGCGGTGTGCAGATCTAGCCGGCATGGGGATTTGGTTAGACTCCGTGCATGTATCACGGACCCCCAAGAAGATGGCCTTCTCCAAAATGGCCGCGATCAGACTTACGGCGTCTGCTTTCGCAGGCGGGGCACTCAGTTCTGTTTTCTATGTATTGCATACACATTTTATTGGCCCCGGGGCACATCAATGTATTGTAATTTTAATTCTAATTCTAATGTTTATTCAGAACATCTCTGGGGATCGCAGGATTATGTAATCCTAAGAAACCTATGGCGATTGCCCCACTTCCGATTTGCCGGGAAGATGGCTGCTACCCCACTTTCGGCGCACATTAGCTGACAAACTATTGCTAATGAGAGGAACCCCACTATTTAAGCTCACTCCACACACCTCTTATCACTCCTGAAGTTGTTACTTGTGAGTGATGAATGCGCGCAAGAGTCCAGTAAAGAGGTACCGGATGTGATGCCAGCGAGTCCGCCACTCGTTTTTTATATGCCTATTTTAAAACTACCTTTGTGAGTACCTAGTGTATAAGCTGTTTTTATACCATTAAATTGTTCCTACGTTATTACACTATTGGTGCTCTCCTTTATCTTCCCGTGTGAGGACCATTGCCACTTCCAACATGAATTTCATTGCTGCACTCATCCACATAGAGTTGTTTTATGCTGTTACCTTACAGCAGTAAGGTAAGGGGACATCTGCACTATCTTTAAGGAAATTTGAACCTTTCCCCAGGCAAGCACTATATGTTTGAACACTTGGCACCAGCACTCTATTACATGCGTTCCAGTAGCGTCCAGCCTGCTGCTCCTGCATGAACACTTATGTTATCTTCACTGTATATGTTTTTGCTATCACCCATGTTTATAGTTTTGTAACCATGTGACTGTAGCAGCGTTAGCTGTCCTACTCACCCAGCACTTATTGTTTTCACCTTGGATTTGTTATTATGCATCACTGAAGTCGTATACTGTTTGGGCCCTTTTACACGTACGGCATTTTCATCCGTCCATTGCGGATGAAAACGGGACATACATGGGTCCCTATGTGATTACAGGTGTCAGCGGATGACCATCCGCTGACACCCGTAATTGTCCGCCTCTGCAAAGATCCGAAGAAAATCCGTCTGCCGGATCGGATGAACACGGACCACGGACATACGGTCCGTGTTCATCCGATCCCCCACAGAGCGGAGAGCGGAGGAAAGACAGGGCGGTCCCTGCACAGTGTGCGGGGACTGCCCTGTCAGCTGCCAGCTCAGCTGGGACTTTACGGAGGATCCCCGCTGAGCTTTTGCGGACACACGGAGCGGATCATTACTGATCCGCCCGTGTGAAAGGGCCCTTATACTGTGTTGATGCACTTATTTTTAGCACTGTATTTATGAGATATACATTATACATTATACATTGTATTTATGAGATATACATTATTCCCTATCCTTACAGCGCAGCACTATTTTTTATTTATACAGCGAAGGTTGACTTCTCGTTTCCTGTAGTGCGTATAGATACCGTACTGGTCCCATTTTTCTTGACAGTACGGTTTACGGGGATATCAAAGGTGAGGGGGACCTCATCCATGTTGGTGATGTGTTCTGGCTGGATCTTCTTTTCATTGATCTTGTTCATGCAGTAGGTGCGGAAAATGGCCAGCTTTTCTTCGTAATCCTTTGGCAGTTGCTGTGAGATAGTAGTTCTTGTGCGGATGGAGAGATTACGCCTTTTCATAAAACAGAAGCACCAAGAGGGACCTCCTCGAAAGTCGTTGATCTCCATGTCGCGTGCAATCGCTGTTGCTTCGAGTCAAATAGAGACAGTAGAGACACTTCTATCTGCGGTTCTCTGTTCAATAACCCACTGTTCAATTTTGTCCTCCAACTGTGGCCATCTCGCTTTGTTACCTCGGAAACTCTGTTTGGTGTTCTTTACCTGGCGCAGGGCGTCTTCTTGCTTCCTCCACTTCCGTACCATTGATTCATTAATGTTGAATTCTCTCGCAGCTGCTCTATTTCCATGTTGTACTGCGTGACTGATAGTGTTGAGTTTGAAATCCACTTCATAAGCATGTCTCTTAACAGGAGCCATTTTTGGGGCAGCGGGTATAGAAAATGAATAAATGCACACACCTCCTGACTACGATGGCCGTAATGCTCAATCCAAGCAGTGCAGCTTCGTAGCTTACCAAGTCCGTGCTAAAACATGTTGACAGATTTTTGAGCGCCGTGTACCACATAAAATCGGTTCTAGGTCACAAAGCACAACCATACATTAGGCGCACCACATTTTAAGGTGCACTGACAATTTTTGCGAAAATTAAAGGATTTTAAGTGCGCCTTATCGTTAGAAAAATACGGTATGTCAAATGCTGGAAACACCAGCCTTGGTGATCACTGGAAATCCTGAGAAAGAGCAAGTAATTGTTACACTTATTAAAATTTCTTTCTATTTTGAGTACTCTCTTGAATAGTGCCATAGCTATAGCCATAGCAGCTCACCATAAAAACGGGGCTTACTGCTGAAAGGGGGTTCACTAAGCAGGCCGTGTAAGCAATTTAAACATACTGCAGAAAATCTGTATGAAATTGGAGATAAAACGAATCCAACCTTTTTTTTTTTCACCCTTTCAAAATACGCAAAAATCACAAAGCACTCCAGTCTAAAATGTAAAAAAAAAAAAAAAACACACACACACGCACACACAGAGTAAAAAAATAAAAACGGAGGCTGTGATGATCAACATGACTTCTCTGATAAATTTTACTTCACATCAGAGTAGGGGTGTAACGGATCGTCATTGATCCGTGATCCGCACGGATCAATGACTTCGGATCGGCACACACGTGATCCGTGGCGTGCCGCGGGACTGCAGAGCAAAGCGGTAAAAAAACACATTGAAATTGTCTCCGCTGTTTGCACACAGCCCCGCCTGCTCCTAACCACGCTGTGATAGACAGAATGCGTGTCCAATGCGCTGATGTGTTTTGTCTATTACAGCGTGGGCTTAGGAGGAGGTGGGGCTGTGTACGAGCAGGAGTGGAGACGGCGGTGAGTTCAGTTGGTTTCTAGCAGAGACAATGTGCTGCTGCCTGCCATCCGTTCCCCCCACACTTCTCCCTGCTGGCTCTGATAACCCCCCCCCCCCCCCCCTCCAGCTGCCGTCCGTCCGTTCCCCCCCCTTCAGCTGCCGTCCGTCCGTTCCCCCCCTTCTCCAGCTGTTGTCCGTCCGTTCCCCCCAGCTGCCGTCCGTCCGTTCCCCCCCCAGCTGCCTTCCGTCCGTTCGTTCCTCCTCCCCCAGCTGACGAGTCTCCTGTCCTTGCTGCAAATAGCACACAGTGAGATGGGTGAGCTGTGCTCTTCTTATCTCAACTGTGAGGACTGTTTTTGGAGCTGACAGGGTTAACAAAGAGAACCTGTCACCTTCAATTGCTATGACACAGAGAATTGTTTTCTCTTGTGTGATAGCAATAAAGTTAAATGTAAAAAAAAAGAAGAAACAATAATTCAATTAATAAAAAAATAAGTAATTAAAAAGTAAAGAAGAAGAAAAATATTAAAAATAAGAAAATTATACAAAAATTAAAAAAGTAAAAACGACAAGCTACAAAAAAAAAATGATAATGTAATAAAAAAAAAAAGAAGAAACAAAAAATATTTGAACTAACCATGCCGCCCCTGCCATCCAACTGCTATTCTCCGGGGGGGTGGTTAGGTTGGTGGGGAGGGGGTGCATTGCAAAACCTGGCCTTGGGGTGGCAGGGAAAGGAAATCCAGCCCTGCTGGCTGCCCTCTCACTTCTTCCACCCTGGCGAGGCGGCAATTTGGGGCACAGTGAGGCGGCAATTTGGGGCACAGGGAGGCGGCAATTTGAGGCACAGGGAGGCGGCAATTTGAGGCACAGGGAGGCGGCAATTTGGGGCACAGTGAGGCGGCAATTTGGGGCACAGTGAGGCGGCAATTTGAGGCACAGTGAGGCTGCAATTTTTTTTTTGCTGATCCGAAAAATGATCCGATCCGTGACTCCTGATCCGAGGAACGATCCGAACCGTGAGTTTTTTGATCCGTTGCACCCCTACATCAGAGTCCCCCTATATGCAAGCATCCCCCCACCACACCAGATTTCCCCTATCACCAAGTCTTCCCATCATATCAGAGCTTACCCAGCAGAGCGCTGGAGGTAGAGCAGATCTGCAGCAGCCAGACATCCATCTTCTCCTGAATACTGGTGGCCTCCCTGCATGCCACTGGCTCTGAATCAGCATCATAAGTTGCCATGGTGTGCACATGCTGGCTGCCAACACCATAACAATGAATGACGCTCTGCACACTATGTTAGAGCATCATTCGTTGCTATGTTGTTGGTGGCCAGTCCAGCCACACCATGGCATATCGTGTCACTAAAGCAGGGCAAACTAGGTCTCTAGTCGATAAAAACAGATGTCAGACATACAGGAGGAGTCATAGCTCACCCTATCTTTCTCTGTGCAGCAGGCATTTATCCCCCAACCCCACCCCCCCCCCCCACTTGAGAAAAGATTTATTGCCTTTGGATTTTTTGCGGTAGCCCACCTGGCTAGCACTGTCAAATGAACACTGTATGCCTGCCTTCGTGTGGCAGAATCTCCTTAGCCAAAAACTGACAAGATCGCCGAGCCTTAGTTACTGTGACAAGGTTAGGCCATGCCACTGCATAAAAGAATTGTAAAGGGACACAGGGTTCACACGTATGCAGAGTGCGGGCCCCAGGTTATCAATTGTGAGCAAATATCAATATGGTTTTCTCTGGATTTTGGCATTCCCAAATTGGTCTTTGGAGATTTCAAAGAGTTTTGGGAGGGAAATAATCTCCAACCCAGTGTCCAGGTCTTGCAGGAGACCGACAGGCTGTGTGTCCAGATGTACACAACCCTTATAATGATGGACTTTGGCATAGCTCAGGGCTTCAGTGACAGGTGTATGCTCCTGTTAGGAGACAGAGGTGTTCTATTCAACAGGCAGCTCTCCATGCTGGAGGAAAGGATTCCATGTCCATCGGGCTGGGAGAGTCAAGAGAGGGCTAAGTGAGTCTGGAAGGCTGAGAGGGTGGGACGACTAGGCAAGTCCAGGGGACTGAGGGAATCTGAGGAGTGAGAGAGGCCTGGGTGTCAGAAGAACCCCTAGTAAGAGGCCAGGGATGGGAACGGTGCAGCAAGGTGCTGCAGCAGAATCTGCTGGGAGAGAAGAGAGGGTCTTCAACTGGAAATACAGAGGTACTGTTGTAAGGTGGTCTGAAAAAAAAAAAAAAAAAATTATATATATATATATATATATATATATATATATATATATATATATATATATATATATATATATATATATATATATATATTATATAAAAACGCAAATCGCGGTAAAAACGTGTGTCAAAAAACGCAGCAAGCACCGCAAAAACGCTTTAAAAACAACATGCATAGGTGTGAATCGAGCCTTAGGTCACATGCAGTTAGCTTGCTTGCAGATAGGGTCGCTATTGTCTGAAATAATTATATGGAAAGCTGTATACAGAGAATATTATGTGCTCGCTCATCCAGCCCCAATTGCACCTGGCAGCAGCAAGAATACACAAAGGACCTAGAACACCAGGTTAGCTAAATCAGCGTGAAATTAAATGGTGCTTAGGATTCAAGGATGATGCACATGTTTTAGCAATGCTGAACCTGAATAATGCTCAGGGGTTTTCCCTTCACATCAGACAAAACCTACAAACCAAATGCATATACACAAGCTGCAGAATAGTTTTAATCTAACCCCCCCCCCACAAACACCTCAGCTTGTCCACATAAAGTACTATCTGGTAAGAAGAAAAACATGGGTCCTTACCGATGGATTATCTAGGCACACAGGCACTGCATTCTCCTGTGTCTCTCTGTACATCAAAGCATCAGGACTCCCTGCAAGCAGTATAGGTGAAGAGCCTTGAAGCAACTGGAAAGAAAAAGAAGGCAGTGTAAAGACAGAGAACAGAATTATATTCCCACCAGGGAGTCTCCTGCTGTATGCAGTGACTAATTTTAACAGACATCATTTTCCTCTCAGCTTCGAGCCATTTCAACACAAGGAGAGCACATTGGACCTGCCTTCTTAAAGTGTACATTTGGCCACATTAATCCTACAAAACACCTACATACTTACCAGATTAAGCACCTCCACATGCCTGCATGTCTATTTATTTTTTCTCTATAGGAAACAAACCCAGGGTTCTGTATTATGCAACTGGAAGCCTCAACTAGGAATTTGAGTCTATAACGCTTAGGTAGATGGGAGGATATTCTTTCCATAATAGAGTGCTCCTTGGGCACACTCTAATAGAAACAGACATACAGGCACCTGGAGGTACTCTGGCATATAGGGATTGATTTAGTACGTTTTAATATGGACACAGATTTGGTGTAATGTGACCAATGCCATTAACGCCCAGAAGCTGTAAAAAGCTATTTTTTTTTGCACTTTCTCCGATATCCCAGCTCTCTGGCAATATCTAGATAGCAGCTGTGAAAAATGCGTAACAATCAACTAACTTCAAAAATCAGATGAGCCGGGCCCATTTTTACTATACACATTG
Organism: Rana temporaria; assembly: GCF_905171775.1. Taxonomy (NCBI): domain Eukaryota; kingdom Metazoa; phylum Chordata; class Amphibia; order Anura; family Ranidae; genus Rana; species Rana temporaria. The sequence continues at coordinate 101,360,906 of NC_053500.1, forward strand.
GCTGTGCATATCTGATTTCTGAAGGTAAAGTCAGTTTTTACACAGCTACTATCTAGGGAATGCTAGAGTGGCGTGACAAAGATTTTACAACGGCCTCTAACCACAGGCTAGACAGTTAGAGGAAAGTTAAAAGAATGGCAAGGGTAACTTTAAAGAAAAAAGGTACAGTATATATATATATATATACACACACATACACATTATTAATTCCTCAATGTCCAAAAAATAAATATAATATTTATTTAAGCACAGGATCACAACCATGCAAACCATTACTTTATGATCCATTGAACAACTGTACACCGAGATCTTCTGGACAATGCCATACTACATCCATACTATTTTGTACTAGGAGAGTTAACGTATTGAACAGTTGTTTGCAAGCAGGGATCGTTTCAAGCGTGTTCATAACCAAGAGGAAGCTGTCAAAGTAGACAATCAATCATAGGCATTCCCTGCCCCACATGTAAATATGACTCTTGTATACATCACAGCTGTGGGGCGGGGCATGTGCCTATGATTGGCTGTCTGCTTTGACTGCTTCCTAGTGGGAATATATATCCCCAACACGCATAAGCTCCTCCGCGTTAGCGAGTCCAAACCCACCTGAGCTCATCTCAATATGAAAGTTGTGGCACTATGAATGTTGACTGCAGTATCACAACACATGTTCAACACAATTACCTGTGGCATATTTTTGAAGCATTTGGATTGTTACAGTCACCAAAAATTCACTGCAGGGGAAATCCATTGTTCGTTGGGTAGAGGGGGGGGGGTTTAGGCAGATGGACCTCACCATGGACCAGATACCAAACATCACAACACCCCCGCCCCCGGCTCTCTCACAACGTGCTGCTATCTCCAGATGGACCATATGGATCATGCCCAGGGTTGCCAGCTTGAGGAGGTCGGTGGCGGGGGGGAAATCGATGTCGGAGAGGTGTGCGTGCTGACACAGGAGCGATACGAGCAGGCAAGTCAGGACACTCTCTAACACACAGCTTCTTCATCTATCTGCAAAGTACAGAGTGTCCTGACTTGCCTGCTCGCCCCCTCCCCCCTCAAGAGGCTTTCTCCACACCAGGAAGAAAGCCTTGCATTATGGTGGGGAGTTACAGACAAAAGAACAGGAAGTGAGCATTTCTCAGAAGAAATAAGGACATTTAAAAGCAAAATTAAAGGATGTGGTAAGTGAAGGAGCACTGCACTAAGGTAAAGGAAGCCATTTAGGGAAAAAAAATCCTTTTACAACCCCTTTAAGTGTTTTGAACCCTTTTTAAGCCTAAATAAAGACAGCAGTGAGCACTATGCCAGTTTCTTTTATTTTGTATGTACCACACATGGTTGGCATCTAATGCTTAGGGCCCTTTCACACGGAGGAGTTTTTCAAGTGCTTTTGTGTTAAAAACAAAAAAGCATCTGAAAAGCTCAAGAAAAATGGTTCAATGAATGTGTCCAAAATTGGGTGGTGCGCTTGCGTTGCGGTAAAGTTTGGGAAGTTTTAAAAAAAAAACACACTCCCCGCTAAAATGAATAGAAACCGCCTTTAAAACGCCCTGCACTAAGAATTTTGGTGCAGTTTTTGAGCCACATCTCCTTTATAAACAGCAAACGCCGCAAAAGCGCAGCAAAAACAATCCATTAATAAATAGGCGTTTCACACTGGTTCGCTTCAAAACTAGCAGTAAAAGTGCCCTTAGGCTCTGTTCACATCTGAGCGATCCGAATTAGCGTGATTCTGCCCACGATTTCGAAATCGCGGCAAGCTTGTGCGATGCCATTACTTAAATGGCACCCCAATTGTGGCACGATTTTGCCGCGATAAATCATGCTGCAATCGCAACACGTGACGCTTGTCATTTAAAAATGAGAAGCATCATGCATTACATTTTATCATACAGAAAAATCGTGCCTTGATTGGGGTGCCAGAAGTAATGGCATCTCATAAGCACCCCGCGATTCAGATTGCTTAGGTGTGAACGGAACCTTAGAGTTGGGGAACTCTGGGAAAGCCCTGAGAAGGCTGCATTATTCTATTGGCTTACACTGCATCCATACCGCAGAATATTTGAAAATATGTTCTTTTCAATGGGTCTGGTTCACAAAGTAAGAATATTAAACAACTCAAAATTTACAAAACAAACACACACATGACTAATATAGCCACCCTTCTTTTCAATAACAGTCATAAGCTTTCAATTCATGGAGTCTGTCAGTTTCAACCACAGCCTCCCAGACACTGTTCAGAGAGGTGTACCATTTTCCTTCCCCATAAATCTCCCATTTAAGAAGGGCCCACAAGTTCTCAATAGGGTTTAGGTCAGGTGAGGAAGGGGGCCATGTCAATATTATGTTATCTTCAGGGCCTTTGCTGGTTAGGCACGCAGTAGAGTACTTTGATGCATGTGATGGAGCATTGTCCTGCATAAATATCATGGTCCATGTGAAAGATGCAGACTTGTTCCTGTACCACTGCTTGAAGAAAGTGTCATCTAAAAACCAGCGCTAGGTTTGGGAGAGTTGATTTTGAGTCCACCTTCAACCCAAAAGGGTTCAACTAGCTCATCTTTGATACCAGCCCATACCAGTACCCCACCTCCATCTTGCTGGCATTTGAGTCGAAGTGGAGCTCTGTGTGTGTTACCGATTCAGCCACATGCCCATCCATCTGGTCCGTGAAGAGTCACTCATCTCATCAGTCTAAAACATTTGAAAAAGCTTAACCCAGTCTTGATGTTTCAACTTCTGTGTCTTGTTCAGTGGTGGTCGGGTTTCAGCCTCCCTTAACTAGTCCATGTCTCTGAGCACTGAACACCTTGTACTTCTGGGGACTCCACAGCACTGGAGGATAATGGGTTCCCGGTAGCTTCACGTTTGATTCTGCTCAAATGGCAGGTAATTTGCATCTTTTTCTTAACACGTTACTTGCAACCCTGTTGACTATTTGCAACAAACCGTTGGATGGTTGTGCGATAACGCCAGTGGCGGCTGGTGGTGTATATTTTCAGGCACCCACCCCCCCAGCTGGTCGGTCACTAGCCCCGCACCTACCCCCATCTAGGTTACAGGCAGCGCTTCCTCTAGTTGGCAGGCGGAGGCTTTCTCCCTGCGTCTCCTTCTAAGCTTCAGCGGCTTCCCCTGCATTTCCTTCCTCTCGGCGGCCAAAAGGTTTGTTTTCCCTCTCGGCCAATTGGGTAACGGGTCTCAGGACCCGCTTTCTGATTGACCAGAAGGAGAATCAGGAAGACAATAGCGAATATTTATTACGTGCTTCTAAAAAAAAAAAAAAAAAACATTGGAATCCATGCATCCGGCGCCCTGCATGTAGATTAGGGCCAGATGCATGGATTAAAGGCGCCCCTGTGCCCCATATGGACGGGCTGCCACTGGATCACACCCCAATGTCTTAGCAATTTCAATCCCTCTGTAAGCAATCCCTCTGTAAGAACGTTTACAATTTTTGATATTTCTGAGTCAGTTAAATCTTGTTTTTCTGACGCATTCATGGCAGCACACACTGGGTTGTGACTCCGCCCCCACAACCTGACAGGATTGGGTAGCTATAAATTTGAAGAGGAGACACCCCGCACCATTCTCTTTTTTTATCTTCACCTGACAAGATTGGACGTCAAGCATGCCTCTTACCGCAATCGCCCCAGCAGGTTCAAGCCTCTCCTGTTTGGAAGTCCCTCCTGTACAGTCTCTAAATGAGCTTTATGGTGGGAACCCCGCTCTGGTGGTCTCAGGGGTTTGTTTCTCGGATTCATCCTGGCATTTCAGCAAGCTTTAAAAAAAGCTTGGATTTCCGCAGTGGCACCTCTTTTTATATCTCCAGCGCTCTGGTCCCCTCTGCTGGATCTATGCTAGCCATTACTGTCTCTCTTTCTCGTATGTTTTTGCTATTTAGCCCACAGGGTCTGCTGGGCTTTGCTGTCCTCCCGGACCGCCGCGTCCCCCCGGCCGCTCTGTGCATGCGCGCAGCGGAATGATGACGCCGGCGGGCTGCTTTGCCCTCATCCAAGATGGCGCGGGGACAAGCGAGACGCTACTGCGCATCATCAGCGCCGCGACGGTTTTAAAAGACGTAAATTTTGTCTTTTCTTCCCTAAAGGCTGCTGCTCTGCCCTATTCCCGGAATCTTCGCCAGTCAGGTAGGTCTGCCTCTCCCTGCTTTGCACCAGCCTTTTTGCCCTCTATTGGCTCCCCTCTTAGTGTTCTCCCTTTAGTCTCCCACATCTAATTATGTCTCTCTCTGCATCTTTCATGGAGCCCACTGCCCTCGCAGACCACCACCAGCAAACAAGGTAGGTAAGTAGTGAAGAGACAAAAGAGAGCCTGACCACTAACGCTGCATTTCTGGCAGTCCCATCAGGTCTAGAGACGCAAGCCCGCGGCATAGAGGGAGATCCAGCCATGCATCAAGCAAGAGGTCCCGCAGAAGCCGCTCAAGATCACCCTCCCGCTACCATCGGTAAAGTCACAGCTGGTCTCACCGCAGACAGTCACCCTCATCTCACCGCGAACTGAGCTACCATACCCGTCCTGCAGCAAACGCTTGCTGGGTGTGCGGTGCTCCAGTATTGCCAGGGAAGCAAGCTTGTCGCACTTGCTTCAATGAAGCAACCAAGGAGAAAGAGGCATTCGCCAGAGTGGCTACAGAACTCATAAGGGAGTCAGTACGGGAGTCAATCTTGAAGACCTCGACCCCTCTATCTAATGACCCTACCCCGGGCACATCAGCAGCACCCGGCCCTTATGACCAGGTAGCAGAAATACATTCGGATTATGAGGAGCGCGAGTTAGTATCAGGATTCGACTTCGGCTTAGTTGAACCTTTTGCCCGCTCCGTTAAGGAAGCCATGGGCTGGGAGGAAGACATAGTGGAACCTCAGAAAATCGGGAAATACTTTCCAGAACTTAGAAGGGACCCCGAGTTATTTCCCATTCATTTAGGAATTGGAAGATCTCATTAAAGACGAATGGGGAAAACCAGACAAGTGGCCTAGCCTTTCCAATAAACTCACCAAAATGTACCCTTTAAAGGAATCCAAGGTCATTCCCCTCGTTAATGCTCCCATTGTTGACTAGTCCCTAATGCGGCTCGCTAGGCACGTTACCCTGCCAATTGAGGACGCAGTCACCTTCTGAGATGTACTCGATCGTAAAATCGATCTGGAGCTAAAGAAAGCATACTCAACGGCAGGGGGCGCCTGCAGACCAGCTATCACCACAGCAGCGGTATCTAAAGCCATCTCTGCTGTGCTATGCAAGGTAAGCCTGTGCTTAGTACGCCCACCCCCCTCCCACAAAAACCACCACACCTACACACGCACTCTAAATTGGGTTAACACACACACTTTGACCACGCGGTCTCTAAAAGAGAGGCGAAGGACTAATGGGGCTGGTTGAGCGGGCTAATCCTCTCACTCCCTTATAGGGAGTCCCTCTGCCCCGTTGGGCTTCAAAGCGGAGCAGGTAGGGCGGGCTGTGTGGGAGGACCCCCTCACACACCCGCCATTGCCACCCGGGGCATGGAGAAAGATGGCAGATTGCCCCTGGGGGAGGCCTGCCTACTCCCAACTCCTGCAGTCCGGCTCCTCTCGAGTACACGCACAAAATACACTTAAAAAAATAAAATAAATAAAGCCATCTCTGCTTGGGCGGCCAATATTGAAAAGTCCCTCCTGGAAGGAACCGACCAAGGGAAGATAATCTCTTCTTTGCAAGAAATCAGATTAGCCGGCGACTTCATGGCAGGGGCTTTAGTCGATCTCATTCGCTCCTCTGCTAGATCTATGCTAGCCTCAGTGATGGCCCGCAGAGCCTTATGGCTAAAGCCCTGGGTCGCTGACACGGCTTCAAAGTCAAAATGGTGCAAGATACCGTACAATGGCACAAACTTGTTCGGTGCAAAGCTGGATTCAGTGATCTCCAAGGTCACTGAGGGAAAGTCAGGGCTTATTCCCTCCGATAGGAGACCCAAGCCTCAGAGAGGCCCTGCCTTCAGACGCAATCTGACAGACTGCTTAGTTCACCCATGGGACTTCGATCTGGGGTACATCTTTCCCCCAACTCCTCTGATAGCGAAATTTCTATCCTGACTCCGGAGGTCCTCAGCCACAGTAATCGCGGTGATACCATTCTGGCCCAGAAGGCCATGGTTCACGACCCTCTTACAGCTCAACACCCGACCTCCAATCCACCTGCCGGTATCAGCGGACCTCCTATACCAAGGTCAATTCCTCCACCCGGCTCCAGACAGGCTGCACCTGACAGCATGGAGGTTGAGAGGATTAAGCTGAGAGAACAAGGTTGCTCCCAAGAGGTTATAGCGACTCTAATGCAAGCCAGGAAGAACACCACAAACTCCACCTACACTAGAGTCTGGGAAAAATTCATCCTGATGGCACAACTTAAAGGCTGGGATCTCATCTCTCCAGATCCATCCCAAATCCTGGAATTCCTGCAGTCGGGCGTTGATAAAGGGCTAAATTCAAGTTACCCTCAAGGTACAAATATCCGCCCTGTCTGCCAAAACAGGCACTAGATGGGCTATGCACCCTTTGGTTATCCAATTCATGAAAGCTTGCATGAAGATCAGACCTCCCAGAAAGCCATCCTTTCCTGCATGGGATCTTTCGGTGGTTCTAGAGGCCCTTTCCATTTCACCTTTTTTTCCCCCATTTGATTCAATCTCCCTGTGGGACCTGACTCTAAAGTTGACTTTCCTCATCGCTGTTGCTTCAGCCAAAAGGGTGTCAGAGATACAAGCTCTTATGTCTAAGGAGCCCTATTTAGTTTTCTTTCCCGACAGAGTGGTACTGAGGCCTTCAGATCGTTTCTTACCAAAGATAGCCTCGTCCTTCCACTACAACTAGGACATCCTTCCATACCTTACTAACGGAAATGGTGAACCTCATGCTCTGGACATTAAATCCACTATCTCCAACTATCTTTCAGCTACTACTCACCTTCGGAAGACGGATGCCCTCTTGGTTATACCGCACAGAGTCAGACGTGGCCAAGCAGTCACTTCCCGTACCATCGCCTCCTGACTGGTCAAAACTATTGAAAAAGCATACTCCATTCAACAACTGGCAATCCCGGAGGGCATCAGGGCGCACTCGACCAGTGAGTGAGTGAGAAACTTATATAGCGCAGCACATGCCAACTGAATTGCCTCTGGGCAGGGCAGCGGCAACATCGTGGGCAGCATATTGTGGTATTTCATCAGAAACCATCTGCAGAGCAGCAACCTGGTCTTCCAGGCATACCTTTATCTCCCACTAAAAAGTGGACGCCGCTCACTTGGCCAGGGCAAATTCTTCTGCACTATAGGGAATAAATATTATTTGCTTGCACCCTCCCGTCTGGCGAGTTATTTCCCAGTGTGTGCTGCCATGAATGCGTCAGGAAAACGGAAAATTGTATACTCACCTTTCCGTAATTTACCTTTCCTGACTCATCTTCATGGCAGCACACAGATATACCCACCTGCTGTTTAATGATGATATATACAGAGAACGGTGCGGGGTGTCTCCTCTTCAAATTTATAGCTTACCAATCCTATCAGGTTGTGGGGGCGGAGTCACAACCCAGTGTGTGCTGCCATGAAGATGCGTCAGGAAAAGGAAAAAAGAGATTTTTAATACAGCTTACCTGTAAAATCTTTTTCTTGGAGTACATCACGGGACACAGAGCGGCATTCATTACTATATGGGTTATATGGAGTACCTTCAGGTGTAGACACTGGCAATCTTCAAACAGGAAATGCCCCTCCCTATATAACCCCCTCCCATAGGAGGAGTACCTCAGTTTTGTAGCAAGCAGTATGCCTCCCAAAATGGTCCTCAAAAGAGGGGTGGGAGCTCTGTGTCCCGTGATGTACTCCAAGAAAAAGATTTTACAGGTAAGCTGTATTAAAAATCTCTTTTTCTTTATCGTTACATCACGGGACACAGAGCGGCATTCATTACTATATGGGATGTCCCAAAGCAATGCTTACAATGAGGGGAGGGAGAACATCTCCAAGACAAAAGGATTTAATTTAGAGATATACTCAAATCATAATAAATCCAACTTATTTGAGAAAAATAATCTTAAATTTTAAATTTAACTCAAAAAAAGAGGAGCCCCCGGAATCCGAGGGTCTCAAACTGCAGCCTGCAGCACTGCCTGCCCGAAGGCAGTATCAGTATTCCTTCTTACGTCCAACTTGTAGAATTTTGTAAATGTGTGGACAGAAGACCAGGTTGCCGCCTTGCAAACTTGAGCCATAGAGATCTGGTGGTGCGCTGCCCAGGAGGCGCCCATGGCTCTAGTAGAATGAGCCCTTAATGATACTGGAGGAGGCAACCCTTTCAAGCCGTAGGCCTGAGTGATCAATTGCTTAATCCACCTAGAAATGGTGGACTTTGCAGCTGCCTGCCCCTTCTTGGGCCCATCCGGTAGAATAAACAGGACATCTGTTTTCCGGATCTTCTCTGTAGCTTTAAGATAGGCCTTCATGGCCCTGACAATATCCAAGGTATGCAGCAACCCTTCCTTTCTGGAAGTAGGTTTAGGGAAGAAGGATGGTAATACCAAATCCTGGTTCAAATGAAAACTGGATATGACCTTCGGTAAGAAGGAAGGATGAGGGCGGAGAACGACCTTGTCCTTATGAAATATAAGATATGGTTCCTTACAGGATAAGGCTGCCAGTTCCGAAACTCTTCTTGCGGAAACTATGGCAACCAAAAACACTAACTTCCTTGTCAGTAGAACCAAAGGAACTTCAGCCAACGGCTCAAACGGTTGTTTCTGTAAACTCGACAGAACAAGATTTAAATCCCACGGACAAAGCGGGGATTTAACTGGAGGTTTAATACGTAAGACCCCTTGAAGGAAGGTCTTAACCAGCGAGTGGGTGGCCAGTGGCCGCTGAAACCACACTGACAGGGCAGAAATCTGTCCTTTGATTGTGCTTAATGCCAATCCTTTATCCACTCCTAGCTGGAGAAAACTTAAAACTCTATCTATGGTGAACTTGCGAGGAAGCCATAGCTTGGACTCGCACCAGCCTATATAGGCCTTCCAGACCCTGTGATAAATCACCCTAGAGACCGGTTTCCTGGCTCTGATTAGGGTAGAGATTACCTTCTGAGACAGACCTCTACCCCTGAGAATCAAGGATTCAGCTTCCAGGCCGTCAAATTTAGATGCCGTAAGGCAGGGTGGAGGATCGGACCTTGCGATAGCAGGTCTGGCCTTAGAGGCAGAGTCCAAGGGTTTCCCACTACCATCCTTAGGATTAGTGAGTACCAAGCCCTTCTGGGCCATGCTGGAGCTACCAGGATAACTGGTATGTGCTCCACCCGGATCCTGCGCAGCAGGCGGGGTAGTAACTGGAGCGGGGGAAACGCATAAAGAAGCTTGAACTGATGCCAAGGGCAAACCAGAGCATCGGTTCCGCAGGCCATCGGATCCCTTGAGCGGGACATGAACCTGTCTAGCTTCTTGTTGAGTCTCGATGCCATGATATCCACGTCCGGCACTCCCCATCTTTGGCAGAGTGCTTGAAAGACTTGTGGATGCAGAGACCATTCCCCCGGCCATAGAGTCTGGCGGCTTAAGAAGTCCGCCTGAAAGTTGTCCACTCCGGGAATGAATACTGCCGATATGCAGGGCACATGAGCCTCTGCCCATAAGAGAATCAAGCTCACTTCTCTCTGAGCGGCCTGACTCCTGGTCCCCCCTTGGTGATTTATGTATGCCACTGCCGTGGCATTGTCTGATTGAATTCTCACCGGGAGCCCCTGCAATTTCGACGTCCAAGCCCTGAGGGCTAGTCGAACAGCTCTGAGCTCCAAGATGTTGATGGGTAAAAGCTTCTCTGGCTTTGCCCAAATACCTTGGCGAGTGGAACCATCCACAATCGCTCCCCAGCCCGTCAGGCTGGCGTCTGTGGTCACTATCTTCCAAGCCACTGGGCTGAAAGATTTTCCCTTCAGTAGATTCTGAGGGTCTAACCACCAACACAGACTTTGCCGGACTCTTGATGAGAGAGGCAACGGGATATCCAAGGCCTGTGGCCTTCTGCTCCATGCTGACAGGATGGCTGCCTGCAGGATGCGAGTGTGGCTCTGGGCGTATGGCACCGCCTCGAAAGTAGCCACCATCTTGCCTAGTAATCTCATACATAGGCGAATAGTCGGTTTTTTCTTGCTTAGAACCAGTAGGATTAATTCCTTGATGGCTTTGACCTTCCTCAGAGGTAGGAACACCCCTTGTTGTTCCGTGTCTAATCTCATGCCGAGATATTCCAACTGCCTTGTGGGCTGGAATGTTGACTTTTCTTGATTTAGGACCCAGCCGAACCTCTCGAGGTATTGGACCGTGAGGGCCACTGCTCGTTCCAAGCCGGGAGATGAGTGGTCTATGACTAGGAGGTCGTCCAGGTATGCTAGGATCGTGACCCCTTGGATCCTTAGCTTGGCTAGGATTGGAGCTAGAACCTTCGTGAACACCCGGGGGGCCGTAGCCAACCCGAAGGGAAGCGCCACGAATTGGAAATGACGCGAAGCCACCATAAAGCGTAGATATCTTTGATGTGGCTGATAAATTGGAACATGAAGGTAGGCATCCTTTATGTCTATGGACGCCATGAAGTCGTCCTTTTGGAGTGTGGCAGCTGCTGACCGCACGGATTCCATCCGAAATGAGCGGACCTTTAAGTATGCATTTACCATCTTTAGGTCCAAAATTGGCCTGACATCTCCATTGGGCTTTAGGATGATGAATAGGTTGGAGTAGAAACCCAGCCCCTGTTCCAGGACTGGTACCTCTACTATTACTTCCTGGGAAAGTAGATGATCTAGAGCCGACCTTAATGCGGCTCTTTTCTCCAGATCGTTTGGAATCCTCGACTCCTGGAAATGAGGAGGAGGAAACCTTAGGAACTCTAGCTTGTAGCCTGTGGCCACGGAAGACCGTACCCACTCGTCGGGAATGTTGGCTTCCCAAATCTCCGAAAAGAGTCGCAGCCTTCCCCCCACCTTCGTGGGTGGGGGCGCCCCTTCATGAGGTAGACTTGGGGGCTGGTTTTGCTGGCTTGCGAAACCACTGCCTCTTGCCCCTAACAGCCTGTCCTCGTGATCTGCTGTTGAAGCCGAAGTTTGTTCTTGCAGGAGGCCGTCGATACTGCTTGGCATTAGAGGGCCCCTGCCCAGGGGAGGACTGTCGTTTAAACGCAGGTCCCTGAACCCTCTTCTTAGTTGGCAAGAGAGTACTCTTGCCGCTTGAAATGGTCTGAATGTATTTATCTAAGTCCTCTCCGAAGAGCCGTCCTCCATGGAAGGGAAACCCTGCCAGGAGCTTCTTGCATGGGGGCTCAGCCTCCCAGCTTTTTAACCATAAGAGTCTTCTCATATGGATAAGGGATAATGATAAACGTGACGCTTGTTGGATAGAATCCTTGATTGCGTCTACCGTAAAACATATGGCCTTAGGGACATCCGAAAATTCTTCTGCCTGCTCGGCAGGAATAAGTTCAAGCATTTGCTTAAATTGATCCGATAAAGCTTGAGCGACTCCAATCGCAGCCACGGCTGGCTGTACTACTGCCCCTGCAGAAGTGAAGGAGTTCTTAAGTAGGGCTTCCAAGCGTCTATCAACTGGATCTTTGAAAACCTGTACGTTTTCTACAGGACATGTTAACGATTTGTTAACACATGAGATGGCTGCGTCTACTGCAGGAGAAGCCCATCTTTTGGAAAACTTTTCTTCCATAGGATATAAGACAGAAAATTTCTTAGGTGGAAAGAAAACCTTGTCTGGTTTGTTCCACTCTTGGAACAAGACTTCCTCCAATAGAGGATGGATCGGAAACACAGCACTGCTTTGAGGCGCCCTCAGTGAGCCCAAAGCTGAAACCGTGGATACCTGGAGATCTGGTACAGGTAGGTTGAATGCCTTATGGACCAAGTCCGTCAAGCCCTGAATCCACCAGCTCTCCCTCAGGGAGACTGCCCCAGACTCCTCTGTATCCGGATCTTCGATCCCTGAACCTACCTGGTCTCTGTCCAAGAGGTCCAATTCCCCAGAGGAAAGGACCTCCTCTTCCGAGGGTCCGCGCACGGGTGACGGAGATCTATTCCGCTTACTACCCCGCATGGCTGCGGCTATCACTTCTCCCATGCTTCTCCGCATCTCATTTAAAGAGGCGAGTAACACCTCCTCCGTGACCACCTTAGGGTTGGGTTGACTCACGTCAGCTCTAGCCCCAGACCCCGATGGCCCAAAGGCTCCCTGTGGGGAAAGCAGCGGCATAGCTCTATCCGAGACCTCAGATTCTGCGGGGGAATCCCCACCTTTTGTACCCTCTGCTCTTGATGCCATGGTACAATACCGAGGTACACCTGCTACTTATTGGTACCTGGGACTTATAATAGTTAAATGCCCAAACACCTGTTTGGGGAATAAAAAATGTTTCCTCTACCCTAGATGACACTCTTCTTTTTTTTTTTTTTTTTTTCAAAGAAAAACTTTTCTTCTTTTCTTTTTTTTTTTCTTTTTTTTTTTTTTTTTTCAATCTAGGCAAGAAAAAACATTCTATCCCCCTGAGTAGTATTGCCAAAGAAAAGACTATGAGATGGAAAAGAAAACCAGCCTATTCCTAGGCTAAACCACAATCTTCTGAAGACTGTAGTATTCTTTCTGGCCACTGTGTGTCCTCAGCGCCCCGTGCTTCACTCCAGTCCTTCCTCCCTTAAGCCAGAGAAATGAATGAGCTGTGGCATCTAAGGAAGGGCCGCCCCTTCCTTTAAACCACTGACCCGCCCTTCCCCCCCAGCTAAAACGGCGCCAAATGCGTCTATAACACGTGCACGCGCACCGCGCGCGCGCCCGCCGACGGGGGGGGGGGGTTGGGAGGAAGGGCCTCTCTGTTCCTGCAGCCGCAGGCCTGGAGCACACGAGGAGGTCAGCGTTTTGCCTGCCTTGCAGGCATGAGGGAGAGGACTGGATAGAGCATCGCCTGGAGGCTTGCAGGTAAGCATAGCTCTCTGACACACACATACACTTGTACATAAAAGGCCCCACTCACAGCTTTTGCAACACTACCAGGGAGGTCACTTTTTATGGGGAAATATAACATATAGAGCCATCCTATCTTCATGATATGTGACTGGTTTGCCAGATGCAATGCATAACTTTAGGCATGTCCCCTGTGACCTCCCAGAAAAAACTTGCTAAGAGCCAAGCCCCGCAGGTTTTTTCCCCTTACTTACCTGCTCCATGCCGCAGGACTTTGCCAAGCAAGAGGTCCAATCTTCCCCCATCTCCGTGGGGATGTCTAGACCTTCAGGCCCTGGGAACCTTCTTCTTCCATGAAGGATCCACTGTCCTGGGCCCATACAGCACCCTGGCAAACAGAAAACATTAGGCGCCCCAAAGGTTTTCTAAGTTCTGGGCCCAGGGTCCAGCTCTCTTAAAAAGAAAGCATTATGGGCTATACCCCAAGGGTTTGGGGTCCGGTTACTGACCACTTTAGCGCGCAGGCTTTTTTGGACAGAACCGGTAGCTCACCTAATCCCAAGGATGCGGAGGCAAGCTAAACCATGACTAACACCTAAGACACTGGCGTAAAAACTGAGGTACTCCTCCTATGGGAGGGGGTTATATAGGGAGGGGCATTTCCTGTTTGAAGATTGCCAGTGTCTACACCTGAAGGTACTCCATATAACCCATATAGTAATGAATGCCGCTCTGTGTCCCGTGATGTAACGATAAAGAAATTACGGAAAGGTGAGTATACAATTTTCAGTTTTTTTGGCCCATTTTGTCTGAGGAAAAAAGATGCCTAATAATTATGCACACCTGGATGTAGGGTGTTGATCTCCTTAGGCCACACCCTGCCTCATTACACATCACCTGATATGCTTAAATCCAATTAGCATTCAAGTTTATACAGTTTGGAGTTGGACAATATGCAAAAGAAAATTGATTTGGTAGAAATACTCACTTGCCTAATAATTGTGCACAAAGTGTAGAAGGTGAGCAGCTGGTGTGACTGCATGGGTGATGCATAAAAGGAGGAGTTTCACCAATAGAGCACTTTGGAGGAAAAGGGTCTGTGAAGCTCATTTATTACATGATGTCTGATGCAGATATATGAACAGACAACACTGTTGGAGTCACTACTCTGAAAGTAAAAAAAATTCTGCACATGTATTTGACTTTATTTTAGATTGCACTATAATCCTATTGAGGAATTGGATTGTGGACATTGTGCGTTATGCATATGGTTTCAAGCCTATTTTATAGAGGTAGCGTTGCAATAAATTTGAGTTATTTATCAAGCTTTGTGGGTGGAGTGATATCACTTTTTTATGTCAGTTAGCAGCTGATAATTGTTTGAAGGAGTAAAGGGTGGTGCGCAGGTGTATTTTTGTTGTTAAGTTGCCTGGTTGTCATGCTGATGCTTTGGTTTCAATACAAACCTAAAACATGTATAGAGGTAAGAAATTGTGATACTTTTCTGACAGTCATATGCAGTATCAGAAAATTTTTGAAGTTTGAAATTTTAATTTTTTAAATCCCACAGTGCTTACGCATCGAAACATAGAAGTGCGACAGCAGAAAAAAAATGACCAAGTGGTCCATCAGTCTGCTCATTTTTTTTATTATATATAATTTTTTTTTTTTCCTTTTTTTGTCCGACTAGAAGTTTACGTACTTTCCTCTTACTAGTTTGAGGTCACATCCCCCTATTCCTGATCTTGGCTTCCTACTGAAAACAGTGCCTACCTGAACCTTATACAAACCTTTAAAGGATTTAAAGGAGAGTACCACCCTGAGCTCGTTAGGCTGGGCTTCACCTATGGGTCACAGGAGTGCAATTCCTTTTTCAGCAGAAAGCAGTCTGAAGCCCGCTCTCTACTGACATTACTGGAATCAGTCCAGGCGCTGCGTCATCACGACCATGAATCTGGATCTGACAGGCGCCTGGACTGACAGCCATCTCAGCCTCTCTGCGAGCTGCTGAGACGCAAGATGGCCACTCTCCACCCCTCCACAGCTCAGCGCTCCAGTGAGCGGTCGATTGACAGTCAGCAACTCTCTGCTCAGGGAGGTGAGAGAACCGAGGCATCAGCGATGTTTGGTGGCTCAGTTCTCAGTGCAGAGGCACTGGGGTACCGATGCAACATCGGAACGATGCTGCATCAACCTAGGCAAAAATGATTTAAATACATTAAAAGAGAAGTATGGCGAAGGTTTGCATCATGTCTCCCCTTTCCCTCTTTTGCTCATCTGGTCTAATGAGCAACACTGGCAGTGGAAAACATATGAAGGTTTCTGACTGATGTTTTCATGCTTCTTGAACAAATAAAGCAAGATCTCAACAAGGATATCTTGTGTTTTCGATGAGACGACAATGAGGCACTGCAGAGATCGAGCGTACATCAGCAGAACAAACAACCAGTTATTTGTTAATTATTTATTATAAAAGATATGGTGTAGGTGGGTAAAGAAAGCACTACATCCCGAACGATATATATAGATAGAGACTATGTGGGTCATTTAAGGTGCTGAGAACCTCAGGAAGGGGCACTAAACCCTGATATGCTAAAAAAACACATATGGTCCAATACATTAATGCATTTTTAACACGTCAGTGTTTTGTGCCTGTTGTTGAGGTTCTTAACATTTCCACATCTTCCCTACTCATGTTTTTTTCTCTATTTATTTATTAGTCATTTATTGTGGCAGCAGTAATTTAGTTGCATTTTAACAGATCATGCTACAAAACTTTGCAGGGCACAGCGTTCTGGTGTAAATGGGGCCTTAAGTGGTGTTGTGATGCTTCCAAACGCTCACTTTTCAACATCAGCTACATTCAGAGTAACAAATTGGTACATTTTTATATTTTACACTACTAGATTATATTGAAACAAGAAAAATACGGTGTGCCCGGCAGTCGCGATCACCGCCGGGCACCCGCGATCGCTCGTTACAGAGCGAGAACCGGGAGCTGTGTGTGTAAACACACAGCTCCCGGTCCTGTCAGGCGGGGGAAATTACCCATCGTCTGATCATACAATGTATGAACAGCGATTTGTCATTTCCCGCAGTCAGTCCACCCCCCCCCCCCCGATCGCTATAAAAATGCCAATGGTCCCAAAAATGTGTCAAAAGTGTCCGCCATAATGTCGCAGTACCGGGGGAAAAAAAAGAAAACCGCTGATCCCTGCCATAACTAGTAAAAAAAAAAAATATTAAGAAAAATGCCATAAAACTATCCCCTCCACCCAATGCTCGTACCCCTCTGGGGTCTCTTGTTTATGTTTTTTTTGAGAAAGAAATTGGCCGAGGCCTATTATTCTGCATTATCCAACGACAGTAACCTTTGCCCTGGGCAATCCTCATTATTTGACGAGCAAGGTTATGCTGGAAATCTTTTTTCCTTTTTTCTTTTTGTGCCAATTTGCATGGGTCATATTGGTTTTGTTTTCTCTGTTTGCCTTTGGCATGTCTTATTGCTTACTATACCATGTTCCCTATCATATCACTGCTCTGCGAGCAGCTGTACTGCTATATGATCTAATCTGTTTTGCCTTTGTTTATTACAATAAACTTGGAATGTTAAAAAAAAAAAAAAAACTATCCCCTATTTTGTAAACGCTATAATATGAATACGTATCGGCCTAAACAGAGGGAAAAATTTTTTTTTTTTATATATTTTTGGGGGATATTTATTATAGCAAAAAATATAAAAAAAAATTCTAAATTGTCGCTCTATTTTTGTTTATAGCGCAAAAACTAAAAACCGCAGAGGTGATCAAATACCACCAAAAGAAAGCTCTATTTGTAGGAAAAAAAGGACAACAATTTTGTTCGGGAGCAACGTCGCACGACCGCGCAATTTGCGCCGAATCGCAAAAAGTAGCCTGGTCTTTGACCAGCAATATGGTCCGGAGGTTAAGAGGTTAACAGATGCACCCAACCTGGAATTGTAAATTCTCTCCTACTGTTGCAGCAAAGGTCTTACCACTGTTATATTCTCTAGTGTCAAATAAAGAAGTTTCAACAAAGATACTGAGCACCTTTTGTAAGGACTTTGGTAATGGGCTTACCTGGTAATTATTAGTGTGCCTGAAAGGACAAAACACCCACCAGCATCAGCCTATTATCTATCAGTTCTGAGCAGACTGCCACTTAAAGCGGTGGTTCACCCTGATGAAACGGCCGGCTATGGCACGTGCCATAGCCGGCCGTCAATCATCCTCCCTCTTGATAGGAACGCCCATTCCCCGCGGGGAGTCGGAATCTTCTATAGAGGATTGCACAGTGAGTACGGGGATAAAAAAATCAATACAGGCATACTGTAGCTCGCGCTACTATGCCTAATTTAATGGTAAAATGTAAATGGTGTGGGTGAACCACCGCTTTAAAGCGGAGGTCCGCCTAAAAAAAAATATATATTTATTTTTTAAAAGCCAGCAGCTACAAATACTGCAACTGCTGACTTTTAATAAATGGACACTTGCCTGTCCAGGATGCACGCAATGTCGGCAGCCGAAGCCGACCAATCGCTCGGCTTTTGGCTGCCCCCGCCGCCATCCTCGGTGAAGGAATCAGGAAGTGGAGCATTGCGGCTTCACTTCCCGGTTCCCTACTGCTCGTGCGCGAGTCGTGCTGCGTGTCCTAACTGGTCCCGCTGTCTTCTGGGACCTGTTTGTTTCCCAGAAGACAGCAGGGGGGAAACGTATCTTCCCAATAAAAAAAAAAAAAAAAAGCAAGGAGATAGAGACTGGGGTGAGGTTTAGGCCTTTTCAACACTGCAGCTTGAAAAAAAACTTAGTACAACTTTTTTTTTACCGAGCTAAAATACAGTCCATTAATTATAACTTGCCTATGCATAAGTGTAAACAAGTGGCGTGCATTCTTCAGTAAAAAAAAATACAAATACAAAATAGAAAAATATGCTTTTTTGGTCAGAAATGTACACCTCGTGTGCGCAAATATGTGTGAAAATGGCCATTTACATATTGTGCAGAACACGTTTTCATGCATTTGCACGAAAATGTGCGTAAACACGTGCAAATACATGCTCTAGTGCCATGACCCCTTGCTAAAATTTCCCAAGTTGTGGGGACCCCCAACAGTAAAATTATTTTCGTAGCGTGGGTTACCAGCACCCAAGGCAAGACAAGACAAGGAATTTGCTCCCCTAACTCAGACATTTGGCACTCCCCGAGTCCCTTCCACTCGTACAGTATTAAACACCTTATGGTACATTTTAGGATGTATCACTCTCTCTTTGTTCTCCTTTCTTCCCCTTTTATCTCTCTCTCTCTCTTATATTCTTTTTTTCCCATCCCTCTCTCTCTAGCCGTCTTTGTTGGTCTCTTATTCTTTCTCTCCCTTTTTCTTTTTTCCTCCCCTATTTTCCTCTCCCTTCCATGTATTCTCTATTCTCCTTCTCTTACTCCTTGGTGGGGGGAGTTGGGATGGGTGGCAGTGCTGGGGGGACATCTGATCAGCCAACTTAGGTTCTCTTGATCAAGGTCATCTGCTGATCTGAGAACTGTAGTGGGGACTTTTAATGGCAACTATAATCACAGGTAGTGTTACTCACTGTGTCTCCAGCTTTGTGGTGTCTCATAGCAGTGACACTTATGCTGAAATCAGGAGGTAGGGTCTTCGCCAGCCCCTCCCACTTCACATTCCTCACCAGTCAGCTGACCTTTAGTCTCTGCCCCCCCAGCTATGCCGTGAACTGATTGGGTGGCTGTGAAGAGACTGAGTGGGCAGTCATGGGCTCCAGGAACAGCCCAGCTGGGTGGCCACAGGCAACACAGACAGCCCTGCTGGGCGGCCGCAAAAGGATGGGAGAGCGGAGCGGGCTTTAAGAACAGGCCAGGATTTGGTGACCCCTGGCAAAGTATCTTTCGACCCCCCAGGTTGAGAACCACTGCTTTAGCGCATCATGTGCGAGAGGCCTCAGAGAGGTTATGCACTGTTTGCCAATCTGATTTTTTCTGTGGACAGAGTGCTGTCAATTTAAAGTTTTAAATTTACTGGAAGCAGGGAAAAATTTAGGCAACTTACAACATGGTCTGTCCAGGTCCAATAAGCAAACATGTAACACCAGAAAACAAAAAGCTGCAATTATGAAAGTGGTATTGCCAATTTGATTGTTTGGCAGGTGAATCACAAGGTATCGAACAGTTAAAAAACAGTACAGATATATTGCTATTATAGCCGTGTTCCAGTTTATGCATCATTCATTCCCACCAAGCAAGGGATGCAGCTGAGACATTCAGGCTTACTTGGAATTGTTGGACATTTTACAGAGAATCCCTTCCTACTGACTTATTGACAGCTTCCTCTGACCACCATGACTGACCCTACGTAACTACTTTCCTTACCTTTTTATATTGTCGCTCTTTGGTCCCCCTCTTCTCCCCCTTTACCTCCCCTTGCCCTTCCCAACTGCCCCTGAGCTTTTTTGTTAGGTCCTAATGGATGTATTGAAGCCCTAGTTTAATAGCATAGAGAAGCCTTGCCCTTACCTTCCACCCCTCGCGGGTCTAACGCTACATAACTCTGAAATCAACCTACGGAGATATGACCCTTAGGTTACAAATTAGACTGTTGGATTTTATTACATAAACAGACCAGGAACTTTCTCAAATTTCCTCTAATGTGTACTTTTCAAGTTTACCCCCACATTGCCCACAGTTTTGCCCCCGTTAGGGGTGGGTTGAGTGGGGGATTAACCCTACTGGTCGTTATAGGCGTTACTGCTTTCTGTTGATTTATAGGTTAGTCCCGATGACCTCTATCATAACAGTCAGGATACAGCTGACTCTTCTACTATGATCGCTACCATATTGTCTCGTATGTGGATTCTTGTTTACCCTCTTTTATGCCACTGAATAACATAATTAATAATAAGCTGTACACATGGATATATATTCCACACTATTACTTGTATGTAGTACCGTTTATACTATGTGATTACTACAAACTGCTTACTAGTTGTATCGACTATACTTCTGTAATATTTTATGATTTAATAAACTTCTATTCTGGAAAAAAAAAAATCATTCATTCCCACATTTTTTTAAAAACTATGATCGATCGTATTACATTATGCCCAGGATTTTATTTTAAATTGCTTGTTCTAATGTCTAAAAAAATAAATAAAAAAAATATGTAATTTGGATTGGGGAAAAACCATGTGCATATTTATTATGGCATTATACATAAAATTATATGTTAATTTATGATCCAGTTCATCCAGAAATGTAACCAGAAACCTATGTAATGATGAGGAAAGGCTGGTGTGTTTTGTTACCATGATTAACTGTCTATACAAAACTGGCAAAACCTTATTATCATTTGTAAACTAGATATGCAGCTGCAGGCCTGTCTATCCTAACAAAGGGTTGAGGATCTCAGGGCTTGGGTGGTACATTAACTGTTGCATTGTGGTGACAAAGTGTTACTAAACCCACAACAGTAAAATCAGTATGTATATGCAGTAAAGCATGCTTGTTATACTCACCGAGGGGTTAAAGTGGTTGTAAAAGGTAGAAGGTTTTTTTTTATATCATCGTGCAGCAGCCGCCCTGAGCCCCCCTATTACTTACCTGAGTCCCATCTCGATGCAGCGATGTTGCACAAGAGACTCAACTGTCCGGGATTGCATTGGCTCCTGTTGCTGTCAAATTCAGTGAGAAAATGAGAAGAGAAAGGGGAGTGTTTGAATGGATACACAGAGCGGCTCGGCTTGGGTGCCCCCATAGTAAGCTGCTTGCTATGGGGGCACTCTGCTCTGTGCAAAACCACTACACAGAGGAGATAAGTACAGTGACTTGACATTTTCCACATTTTGTCATGTTACAACCAAAAACGGAAATGCCATTTATTGGGATTATATGCGATAGACCAACACAAAGTGGCATATCATTGTGAAGTGGAAGGAAATGATAAATATCTAAAGTGTGGAATGCATTTGTATTCATCCCCCTTTACGCTGATACCCCTAACTAAAATTGAGTGGAACCAATTGCCTTCAGAAGTAAGTACCCAATTAGTAAATAGAGTCCACCTGTATGTAATTTATTATAACTCTATTATAAATCTGGAGGAGCTACAGAGATCCAAAGCTCAGGTGGGAGAATCTGTCCACAGGATAACTATTCGTTGTGCACTCCACAAATCTG
The DNA here is from genome assembly GCF_905171775.1 of Rana temporaria. Lineage (NCBI taxonomy): Eukaryota > Metazoa > Chordata > Amphibia > Anura > Ranidae > Rana > Rana temporaria. The sequence goes on from NC_053500.1 coordinate 101,382,121, forward strand.
GCCTTCATGGAAGAGTGGCAAGAAGAAAGCCATTGTTGAAAGAAAGTCATAAAAAGTCCTGTTTGTAGTTTGTGAGAAGTCATGTGGACACAGCAAACATGTGGAAGAAGGTGCTTTGGTCAGATGAGTCCAACATTTAAAATTTTGGCCTAAAAGCAAATCGCTATGTATTACGGAAAACCAACACTGCACATTACCCTGAACACACCATCCCCACCGTGAAACATGGTGGTGGCAGAATCATGTTGTGGGGATGCTTTTCTTCAGCAGGGATAGGGAAGCTGGTCAGAGTTGATGTGAAGATGGATGGAGCCAAATACAGGGCATTCTTAAAAGAAAACCTGTTTGAGTCTGCAAAAGACTTGAGACTGTGGCGGAGGTTCACCTTCCAGCAGTACAACAACCCCAAACATACAGCCAGAGCTACAATGGAATGGTTTCGATTAAAGCATATTCATGTGTTAGAATGGCCCAGTCAAAGTCCAGACCTAAATCCAAATGAGAATTTGTGGCAAGACTTGCTGTTCACAGGCACCCTCCATCCAATCTGATGTGCAAAGCTGGTAGAGACAACCCCCAAAAAGACTTGCATCTGTAATTGCAATGAAAGGTGGTTCTACAAAGTACTGACTCGGGGGGGGGGGGGGCTGAATACAAAAAAGTGGAAGAGAAATGATAAATATTTTTAAAAACTTTTTAAAAATATTTATCATTTCTCTTCCACTTCACAATTATGTGCCACTTTGTGTTGGTCCATCACATAATGTGGAAAATTTCAATGAGCACTGTATAACATATTTGTTATTTTTAAAGGGAAAAAAACAAGACTTTAGTATCCCTTTAGGTCGAAGAGGTTCTTCATTCCCCAGTCGGCTGGGCCAAGCCATTATTCTCTCTGGATTTTGGCACCTAGTCAAAACTTCCCACTATATTATTTTCGGTTAATGTGTTTGGCTTTAAAACACAAGGCGCATGTATGGTTTTATCAAATGTAAAGCCTGAAATGTAAAACAATTGACTTGGCAAGGAAAAGTCAGCCTGTAATGGCTGAGCCTCAATGGAAGAATAATACATACTGAACATGGTGTGACAGTTTGTGAGCACAGTGATGAATAAGGCGGCTTGTCTAAATAGGGGAAACATGCAGAAGAGCTGATAACACTAAAGCCCTGTACAAATGATCAGATATCCGATGGATTTTTTCGTCGGATATCTGATGATGCCTACACCATCAGTCAAAAATCCAAACGTGCCAAAACGCGATGACGTAAAATGCTACAACGTGCTGAGAAAAATGAAGGTCAATGCTTCCGAGCATGTGTCGACTTGATTCTGAGCATGCGTGGATTTTTCTCCGATGGACTTCCACACAAACAATCATTTTTTTCTATCGTTTTTTTATCCAAAGGAAAAATTTAAAACATGTTCTATTTTTTTACACTGATGGAAATAAGACCGATGGGGCCCATACACGATCAGTTTGTCCGCTGAAAACAGTCCATCAGTCTGTTTTCAAACGCACAAACCGATCGTGTGTGCAGGGCTTTAGGGATTTGATCGATTAATCGGGGTCTTTGGTCTCTGTGACTGTGCTCTTCGCTAGTTCTCCTACTACTTATCCTACCGCACCTTACCTACAATTCTACCTCCTTTCCTTTTCCTTGCTCTGTAGGGGTTCCCAAAGGTTCTCCCTGGATCAGCTGATAGCATTCCATGGCTTCCAATACCATTTCTATGCCGACAACACCCAAATTTATCTCTCTACCCCTCAGCTCACTCCTTCAGTCACCTCACGTATCACTAATTTACTAACAGACATATCAGCCTGGATATCACACCACTTCCTCAAACTCAATCTGTCCAAAACCGAGCTCATAACTTCCCCTTTCCCTCGTGCCCCTTTCTCTGATCTCTCTGTCAGGATCGATGGAACAACTATCAGCTCATCCCTGCATTCCAAGGTTCTAAGTGTAATCCTGAACTCTAAACTATTCTTTCAGCCTTACATCCCTGTCCAAATCCTTCTGCCTCAACATCTCCAAATGACGTCCCTTTCCAACCAATGGCACCCCAAAGCTCCTAGTTTACTCTCGGGTCATCTCTCACCTTGACTACTGCAACTCCCTACTCATTGGTTCACCTTTACATAGGCTAGAACCCCTTCAGTCCATTATGAATGCTGCTTCCAGGCTCATCCACCTTGACAACCGCTCTGTGTCTACTACTCCTCCTGTGTCAATCCCTCCATTGACTCCCACTCACCCAACGAATCCAATGTACTAACAACAACTTACAAAGCCATCCACATCTCAGCTACAACACTAACCTAGTCTAAAAATACCAACCCAATTGTTCTCTTCGTTTCCTTTCAATACCTCCTGCTCTCTAACTCCCTTGTCACCTCCTCCCATGCTCGCCTCCAGGAATTTTCCTATGGAACTTCCTACCACAAGCTGTTTGATTATCATCTACTCTGTTTGCTTTTGCACAATCCTTAAAAACCCTCCTCTTCAGAGAAGCCTATCCTTCATTTAGGACCCTTTAACACAGGGGGAGTGGAGGTGCGGTGACGGTATAGCGGCGCGATTTTTAGCGCCGCTATACCGTCGTATTTACCGTGATATTTGGCCGCTAGCGGTGCAGTTTTAACCCCCACTAGCGTCCGAAAAAGGGTTATTACCGCCCGCAATGCGCCTCTGTGGAGGCGCATTGCGGGCGGTATTACCGCGGTTTTCCATTGATTTCAATGGGAAAGAGTGGTATAGGAGCGGTAAACACCCCGCTCCTATACCGCTCCAAAGATGCGGCTAGCAGGACTTTTGGAGCAGTCCTGCTAGCGCAAGGCTTTCACACTGAAGCCTGCAGGGCACGATTTTTTCAGGCGGTATAGCAACGATATTTTTAGCGCCGAACCGCCTGAAAAACGTGTCAGTGTGAAAGGGGTCTTACCTACCAATTGTACTTTCATTTTCTCCATCACCTCCTCCCCTACAGCTATTACCTTTTGTATCACTTGACCCTCCCTAGATTGTAAGCTCTAATGAGCAGGACCCTCCGATTCCTCCTGTAATGAAACCATACTGTCAGGCCTCGTACACACGACAGAGTTTCTCGGCAGAATTCACCGAGAAACTCGGTCAAACACGGATTCTGCCGAGAAACTCTGTCGTCTGTACACTTTTGGCCCGATGGAGCCGCCGAGGAACTCATCGAGAAAATAGAGAACATGTTCTCTATTTTCTCGTTGTTCTATGGGAGAAGGCGGCCCGCCGAGCTCCTCGGCGGCTTCATCCCTTTACTCACCGAGGAACTCGACGTGTTTGGCACGTCGAGTTCCTCGGCCGTGTGTACGGGGCCTCAGTCCTCATGTTGTAAAGCACTGTGCAAACTGTTGGCGCTATATAAATCCTGTATAATAATAAAGTTATGCTCATGTGAACCAAGAGAAAAAAAAATGAAAATTATTATTTTATGTATTAACTGCCCCCCCTCGCCCATAAATTGAACATGGTCTGGTCACTTTTTATTTACAATTTATTGATCACTGTGTACAATTATAAGATGTTCTCAATATATGCTCTGCATGTAATATTGATGTTGTATATAACTATAAAATACTGCACAAATAATAAATTGTTATTATTTGAAGGAAATAAAAAAAACTTTCTTGCAATAGGGCTGCCCCCACACTTACTGATCCTTAAATATGGTGGCTTCACACAATGGAACTTTTTATAAGCTTTTCCACTTTATTTTCACCTGAAGATCCAGTCAGTAGGATCCTGTCTTAGGGTGTCTCCACTCTGGATGGAGGAGCAACGGAGACACCTTTGGACAAGCAGCACTGCTAATCTGGGGAGAGGATAGTTTTAGTTGCAGTAGCAGATTTGGATGGACCTGACTTAAAGCTTATGTAAACCCTGACAAAACAACACTTTAAGTTTAAATAACTTTTTCCCCCTTTTTATAAGTGATCACATATCCTCAGCTGCATAAGAGCTGAGGGAGGAGAAACAGCTGTACACTGAACTTCCCAGTGAATGGTTGTGCGAGGGGGGGGGGGGGTAAAGGGACAAGTGTTATCATTGGAGGAGAGCACACTGAGTTCCCAGCATAGCTAGAGAGCTGACCCGGTGTATATAGTCCATATTCCGATCACACGTGTTCCTGGAATAAGCTCTTAATTTTGTCAATTTAGTCCTTCCTCAGGCATGTGATGTGATCACATGCCTGACGAAGGGGTCCTGCGTTTTGTGATTTAATCATTCTTTGAATAAAAAAAAGTTTGGAAAAAATTGATGATCCTTGATCTACATATCTGACCACAGTGTGTTCTCCTGCTTAGTGTGGTCAGTTTTTAATGGGAAAGCAGAGGGAACTTCACACAATGGTACTGAGGACTTGTTTATACAAGTACATGGTACAACAGGCACATATCAGAAATTTTAAATGTTGGGTTTAAAGTGGAGGTTCACCCGGAAATGACAATTTTTAACCTTAGATTGATGCTCATTTTGTCTAGGGGAATCGGCTATTTTTTTTTAAATCAAAGCTGTACTTACCGTTTTAGAGAGCGATCTTCTCCGCCGCTTCCGGGTATGGGCTGCGGGACTGGGCGTTCCTATTTGATTGACAGTCTTCCGACAGGCTTCTGACGGTCGCATCCATCGCGTCACGATTTTCCGAAAGTAGCCGAACGTCGGTGCGCAGGCGCCGTATACAGCTGCACCGACGTTCGGCTTCTTTCGGCTACTCGTGACGCGATGTATGCGACCGTCGGAAGACTATCAAATAGGAACGCCCAGTCCCGAAGACCATACCCGGAAGCGGCGGAGAAGATTGCTCTCTAAAACGGTAAGTACAGCTTCGATTTTAAAAAAACTAGACAAAATGAGCATCAATCTAAGGTTAAATTTTTTTTTTAGGGTAAACTCCCGCTTTAAATATTCTTTAAAAGCAGAACTAAGCCCTTCTAACCTTTACAGCCAAGGAAGCTTCCATCTTAGTCTCTTTGATCTGCAGTTGCCATGGTGCTGCACATGTGATCAAGACGTGTCTTGAATGTAACCGTTTTGGGAATCAATGGGTTTAGTTACTCTTTAGGTTAAAGCTGAACTCCAGATAACACTTTTTAAATAGTTAAAATGTTAGTCCTCTTTTACAGAAAATATGTAAAAGTGAACCAACACTGTACACCTTCCCCAACTCCCGGTCCTTGCTTTACCTCCCTCCAATGAGCCTGAGTTGTCAGGGCTCCCACAGCTTACTGCTTTGCAGCTGAAACTATACCCCATATTTGCTCCCCTTCCCTTTAAAGAGGTTGTAAACCCCATTTGGTGATTTTTACCTACAGGTAAGCCTATAATAAAGCTTACCTGTAAGTAAAATTAATATCTCATAAACCTACACAGTTTAGGAGATATTCACCCTGCAGGCAGACGATGACATCACATGCACTCTGAAGGTCCGATGTATTGTGTCAGAGCTTCTTGCCGAAACGGGGGTGCTCCCGTGCGCATGCTGACATGTTACACCGGGGTAACATGTCAGCCTCTCAGCAGTGACCGGGCGCTGCCGCGGAGGCTTCGTTTTAAGGTATATATTTCATAGCGTGCTAGTATGCGATGCATACTGGCACATGATTCCCATGTATTGCATTTTTTTTTTTTCAGTGGTTAACCACTTAAGGACCGCCTCCTGCACATTTACATCGGCAGAATGGCACGGCTGGGCACATGCTGGTACAGGTACGTGCTGTGCCATTGTCCAGCCGTGGGTCGCGGGCCGGGACCGTGGGAACCGCGGACCCGATTCCCGCTGGAGTCCAGCGATCGGTCCCCGGAGCTGAAGAACGGGGAGAGCCGTGTATAAACACGGCTTCCCCGTACTTCACGGTGGCGGCGTCATCGATCGTGTGATCCCTTTTATAGGGATACATAATCGATGACGTCACACCTACAGCCACACCCCCTACAGTTGTAAACACACATGAGGTCACACATCCCCATCAGCGCCCCCTGTGGTTAACTCCCAAACTGCAACTGTCATTTTCCAAATAAACAATGCATTTTAAATGCATTTTCTGCTGTGAAAATGACAATGGTCCCAAAAATGTGTCAAAATTGTTCGAAGTGTCTGCCATAATGTCGCAGTCACAAAAAAAAAAAAAAAAAAAAAAAAACGCTGATCGCCGCCATAAGTAGTAAAAAACTAAAATTAATAAAAATGCAATAAAACTATCCCCGATTTTGTAAACGCTATAAATTTTGCGCAAACCAACCGATAAACGCTTATTGCGATTTTTTTTTTACCAAAAATATGTAGAAGAATACGTATCAGCCTAAACTGAGGGGAAAAAATGTTTTTTTTATATATTTTTGGGGGATATTTATTATAGCAAAAAGTAAAAAATATTGAATTTTTTTCAAAATTGTCGCTCTATTTTTGTTTATAGCGCAAAAAATAAAAACCGTAGAGGTGATCAAATAACACCAAAAGAAAGCTCTATTTGTGGGAAAAAAAGGACGTCAATTTTGTTTGGGAGCCACGTCGCACAATTGTCTGTTAAAGCGACGCAGTTACAAATCGCAAAACCTGGCCGGGTCCTTTAGCTGCATTTTGGTCCGGGTCTTAAGTGGTTAACTACCGATTTAAAGTGGTGTTCCAGGCGGCAATTTTTTTTTTTCCCCCAAAAGTCAGCAGCCGCAAACACTGTAGCTGCTGACTATTAATAAGGACACTTACCTGTCGCCACCCCCCCCCCCAGGCTGATCCGTCCATCGGAACAGGTGCCGGCGCTGCCATTCCAACTAAGGGAAACCGGCAGCGGAGCCTTGCTGCTTCACTGCCGTTTCCCTACTGCGCATGCGCAAGTCGCGTGGCGCTTTGTGAATGGCCAACTTGTCACCTGGGACACACACAGGTCCCAGAAGACAACGGGGGAGCTCGCCGAAAAGGAGGATGTGACGTTGTGGGCCACGGCCAGGCTGGATCGGAAGTACACTCGGTACTTCCAAAAAAAGGTAAGAAACTAAAAAAATAAAACATTTAATTATCCAAAAAGTCAGCAGCTACAAATATGGCAGCTGCTGACTTTTAAAAAATGGACACTTACCTGTCCAGCATGCCCGCGATGTCAGCAGCTGAGGCTGAGCAATCGCTCGGTGCTCGGCTGCTTCCGCCGCCATCCTCGGTGAGGGAATCAGAAAGTGAAGCCTGACGGCTTCACTGCCCAATTCCCTACTGCGCATGTGCGAGGATCGCGGTGAGCCATCACTGGTCCCCGCTCTCTCCTGGGAATAGTGTTTCCCAGAAGACAGCGGGGGGGGGGGGGGGGGGGTGACATCACAGGCTGGATTCCCAGCGGGGATCAGACCCAGAAGTGGTGCAAATACCCGTCTCAGACAGGTATCTGCACCCCCCTCCCCCTGAAAGGTGCCAAATGTGTCACCGGAGGGGGGGGGGGATCCAAAAAGCAGGAGGTTCACTTTTTGTGTGAACCTCTGCTTTAAGTGAATGGATCTGTTCTACAACCACAAGGTCCAAGGAGCTATGCAGGCAGTGAGGTGGCAATACAATGCCACATCACCACCTGCCAAATGCTCTCTGAAGGGCAATCCAAACATGGTCTTAAGATGGCAATGCTAGTGTGAATGAGCCCTTAGAATAGCTGCTTAAAAGTTGGCATGCCTGCCTTGGGGCATGAGGGTCCTTGATTCAAACCCCAACTAAGATACTACCTGCATTGCATGTTCTCTAGTACCCCCCCCCCCCCCCATATCACACTGGTAGGTTGATTGACTGCTGCCTCAATCAGCCATAGTATGTGTATGTAAACATGTGAGATGGGGACCTTAGAGTGTAAGCTCCTGGAGGACAGGGACTAGATCAATCCCTGAAATAAATAGAACTAGACAAAGCCCAGCATTTCCAAGGAATTGGTTGGAGAAGATCGGTTTTAAAGCGCAGTGTCAATGGTGACATAAAAACGTATTTACAGAGAAGCAAAATGCAAATCACCTCTACAGATCCATTTTAGAGTGGGCATGACATGTAAGTGGCAAGCCAGCGTACGCCAGTCTAGACAAGTGCCCCCTTCATCACAGCCTGTCATCTGTAAGGGGGGGGGGTACAGCAGGTATAGAGATGACAGCGAGGGGGTACAGCAGGTATAGAGATGACAGCGAGGGGGGGGGGGTACAGCAGGTATAGAGATGACAGCGAGGGGGGGGGGTACAGCAGGTATAGAGATGACAGCGAGGGGGGATACAGCAGGTATAGAGATGACAGCGAGGGGGGGATACAGCAGGTATAGAGATGACAGCGAGGGGGGGTACAGCAGGTATAGAGATGACAGCGAGGGGGGGGGGGGGGGGTACAGCAGGTATAGAGATGACAGCGAGGGGGGGGGGGGGGTACAGCAGGTATAGAGATGACAGCGAGGGGGGGGGGGTACAGCAGGTATAGAGATGACAGCGAGGGGGGGGGGGTACAGCAGGTATAGAGATGACAGCGAGGGGGGGGTACAGCAGGTATAGAAATGACAGCGAGGGGGGGTACAGCAGGTATAGAGATGACAGCGAGGGGGGGGGTACAGCAGGTATAGAGATGACAGCGAGGGGGGGGGGGGGGTACAGCAGGTATAGAGATGACAGCGAGGGGGGGGGGGGTACAGCAGGTATAGAGATGACAGCGAGGGGGGGGGTACAGCAGGTATAGAGATGACAGCGAGGGGGGGTACAGCAGGTATAGAGATGACAGCGAGGGGGGGGGTGCAGCAGGTATAGAGATGACAGCGAGGGGGGGGGGTACAGCAGGTATAGAGATGACAGCGAGGGGGGGGTACAGCAGGTATAGAGATGACAGCGAGGGGGGGGGTACAGCAGGTATAGAGATGACAGCGGGGGGGGGGGACAGCAGGTATAGAGATGACAGCGAGGGGGGGGGTACAGCAGGTATAGAGATGACAACGAGGGGGGGTACAGCAGGTATAGAGATGACAGCGAGGGGGGGGGGTGCAGCAGGTATAGAGATGACAGCGAGGGGGGGGGGGGTACAGCAGGTATAGAGATGACAGCGAGGGGGGGTACAGCAGGTATAGAGATGACAGCGAGGGGGGGGGGGGTGCAGCAGGTATAGAGATGACAGTGAGGGGGGGGGGTGCAGCAGGTATAGAGATGACAGCGAGGGGGGGGGTGCAGCAGGTATAGAGATGACAGCGAGGGGGGGACATCAGCCAGAATGGAACGTGGTTCTGATGACAATGACATGCCGGATTTATGGCTTATATCAGATGAGGGGATGAGTGGTGGGATGATGGCCAGAGGGATCCTGTGATACATCTGATCTAGGTGATGATGGATGGAGGACAGAGCAGGCAGGTAGAGCTGTGGAATGAATAGTGCACACAGACACTGCAGCCTCTATTACCACTCATACCTGTCTCTGTCATTGCTCCAAAGATATACATGTTGCAGAGACTGGTGGGGGGGGGGGCACCGAGGCTGGGGGGGGGGGGGCACAGAGGCTGGGGGGGGGGGCACCGAGGCTGGGGGGGGGGGACAGGGAAGTCCTGACACCAGCCGCTCTAAGACATGAAAGGAGAAGCTGTTGGGGGCGGGGGGAAGTGCCCCCACCTCTCTCCCACCTTACCAGATTCCCGCATTGATTGCTAATCCATCAGCGGCGACACCTCGGTGGACATGACGACAAGCCATGGTGATGTCAGGCACACTCTCCGTCCAGCGCCACCATTCCGCCTGACCTTTGCAGCGCTCTGTTGCCTTATAAGGATGTGGTTGCTGTGGTAACCGGACTCCACCTGTCTCCTGGCACCTTGCTGCACCGAGGAGAGGCGCGGGCGATGCCTGTCGATGAGCCCATGCTATGAGGAGGAGAGGAGAGCTCGGGCACAATCTCCTGTCAGTGACGGAGGGGAGGGATCGGAGGAATGCAGATCCAGGGGCTCATGCAGCCTGATCCATCAGAGCGGGGAGGGGCTTCGGACGTCTTAATCCACCCAGAGAGGGGCGGCCGTGGCTCCTCCCACACCTGCACAGTGTACGTGAAGAGGGGAGCCCTCTCACGGGACATGGACTGTCCCTCTCCTTCCTAGTCATGTTACATAGAGTTCAATAGAGGGGAACCTCTGTATTCTGCAAAAATATCACTTCCACTAATGGAAGCTTTTATTTTTTTATCAGATGTTTTTTTTCCTGCCTCCTTGTAATATCCCAAACGTCTGCTTCCCCCTCACTCCCATTTATAAGGAGCAGTAAATGATAGTTGTACACCCCCCCTCATCTCTCCAGTACAGACACCCCCCTTCATCCCCTGGTACAGACACCCCCCCCCCCCTTCATCTCCCGGTACTGACACCCCCTTTCTCCCCAGTAAAGAAACCCCCCATTTCCCCAGTACAGACGCCCCCCCCCTTCATCTCCCATGTACAGACCCCCCCCCCCCAGTACAGACACCCCCCTATCTCCCCGAAACAGACACCCATCTCCCCAGTACAGACCCCCCCCCTTCATCTCCCGGTACAGACACCCCCCTTCATCTCCCCTGTACAGACACCTCCCTTTCATCTCCCCTGTACAGACACCTCCCTTTCATCTCCCCTGTACAGACATCCCCCGGTACAGACACCCCCTATCTCCCTGGTACAAAAACCCCCCTTCATCTCCCCAGTACAGACACCCCCTTTCATCTCCCCAATACAACCTCCCCCTTTATCTCCCCGGTACAACCTCCCCCTTTATCTCCCCAGTACAGACACCCCCCTTCATCTCCCCAGTACAGACACCCCCCTTCATCTCCCCAGTACACACACCCTCCTTCGTCTCTCCAGTACACACACCACTCCCATCTTCTCAGCACAGACACCCCTTTTATTTACCCATTACAAACCCCCCCCCCCCCCGCCCCATAGCCCAAGTACAGACCCCCATCTCCCCAGTATAGACAACCCCTTCACCTTCCCATTACAGACATCTCATCTCTCCAGTACAGACATCTCATCTCTCCAGTACAGACATCTCATCTCTCCAGTACAGACATCTCATCTCTCCAGTACAGACATCTCATCTCTCCAGTACAGACATCTCATCTCTCCAGTACACCAGTACAGACAATCCTTCCCCAGTATAGGCCCCTCAGTTCAGATACTATTTCTCCAGTACAGACCCCTAAATACAGACACTCCTTCCTCAGTACAGGCACACCTTCCCCAGTACAGACCCCTCAATATTCCTTTTCCAGTATGGATCCATTAGTACAGACCCCTCAGTACAGATAATCCCTCTACAGTACAGACAGCTTACTTCTCGAGTACAGACCCTCCTGATGCCTCGTTTCCACTGAGCGGATCGGTTCGGTACGGTTCACTATTTTGGGTGTTTCCATTATGAAAGCGTGCCATAAAAGCGAACCGTACCGGACCATTCTGGGTCCTGCTTCAGATGTGGGGCCATAGAAAATGGAACGGTTCCATTAGGGCGGACCTACAAATACATCTCACTGATTGGTGGACGTGCTAGGCTTTTTTTCTAAACCTTGCATGGATCCCGGATGGTCCGATTTGCAGTGGAAATGCTCAGCAGAATAGACCGGACCATTCTAACCCGTTCCATTCTAAACGTCCCGAACCGATCCGCTCAGTGGAAACGAGGCATTACAGAACCCTCCTTGCAGATAATCGTTCCTTCAGTATAGACCCCTCAGTACAGACACTCCTTCCCCAGTAAAGACCTCTCCAGTAAGGACCCCTAAATACAGATAATCCTTCCCCAGTATGGATTATTCAGTACAGAGCCCTCAATTTATACACCTTCCCCAGTAAAGACCCCTCAGTACAGATAATCCTTCCACAGTACAGACACCTTACCTCTCCAGTACAAACTCTCAGTGCAGACCCTCCTTCCCAGAACAGAACCCTCAGTACGGACCCTCAGTGCAGATAATCTTTCCCCAGTACAGACCCCTTAATACAGACACTCCTTCCCCATTACAGGCCCCTCAGTACAGACCCCTAAGTACAGATATTACTTCTTCAGTACCGACCCCTAAATACAGACACTCCTTCCCCAGTACAGACCCCTCAGTGTATACACGCCTTCCCTAGTACAGACACCTTACATCTCCAGTACTGACCCCTCATTACAGACCCTCCTTCCCAGTACAGAACCCTTAGTATGGACCCTTAGTACAGATCATTTTTCCTCAGTATGGGCCCTTCAGTAAAGACCACTCAGTACAGACACGCCTTCCCCAGAATAGACCCCGCAGTACAGATATTACTTCTCCAGTACAGACCCCTTAATACAGACACTCCTTCCCCAGTACAGACACCTCTGTAGAAGTATTCCTGCCTCAGTACAGACACCCGACCTCTCCAGTGCAGACTTCCGAGTATGGACCCCTCAGTACAGATACTACTTCTCCAGTACGGCCCCCTAAATACAGACAATCCTTCCCCAGTACAGACACCTTACCTCTTGAGTACAGACCCCTAAGTACAGACCCTCCTTCCCAGTACAGAACCCTCAGTGCAGATAATCTTTCCTCAGTATGGACCCTTCAGTATAGACCCCTCAATACAGACACTCCTTCCCCAGTAAAGACCCCTTAGTATATGGGGTATGGACCCCTTAGTATAGATAATCCTTCCCCAGTATGGACCCCTCAGTGCAGATAATCTTTCCTCAGTACAGACGCCGCAGTACAGAAACTTCTTCCCCAGTAAAGACCCCAAAGTACAGATAATCCTTCCTCAGTTCAGACATCCCACCTCTCCAGTACAGACCCCTCTGTACAAACACTCTTTCCCCAGTGTGGACCCCTCTGTATAGATACCTCTTCTCCAGTATAGACCCCTTAGTACAGGCACTTCTCCAGTTTAGACCTCTTAGTACCGACACCACACCTCTTTCAGTATGGAACCTCAGTGCAGATAATCCTTCCTCAGTAGGGACCCCTAATTACAGACCCCTCAGTACAGACACTCCTTCCCCAGTAAAGACCCCTCAGGACAGATAATCATTCCTCAGTAATGACACCCCACCTTTCCAGTACACGCAACCCCCACCCCCCAGTAGACACCTCCCCTCCCCAATACAGACACCCCCTCCTCCCAAGTAAAGACACCCTTCCCCTTTGTACAGCCCCCTACTTTCAGTACAGAACCCTCAGCACAGACCATCCTTACAATACACATAGCTCCCAACTGTCCCTGATTTTGAGGGACTGTCCCTGATTTAGAACAATATCCCTCTCTCCCTCTTTCCTCCTCATTTGTCCCTCATTTTGGTCTGATCTATATAGTTGTATATAAAATGCGCTATTTATCTTTAAAGTGTTTCCCGTTGCTAAACCTTTTATCCAATTTCTAAATTGCTGCTATTGTAAATTTCAATATAAAGAAATAGTAATGGTAGCAAAAGCACTTGTGGGTTTAACTAATCCCCTTTCTGGTATAATTCTCTTTTGAGGGGGCGTTGCAGGGTGTATTTCCTATTCCTACATACTTTTTGTAATAGGTGTCCCTTGTTCCCATCTAAAAATGTTGTGAGGTATGCAATACAGACACGCATCATTCAGTGTGCCCACAGTGTAAGAGTAAAAATTAGATTTTTCCCTTATCGTCTTTCAGGACAGCACACGAGAGAGTGGCTCCACCCACTAGGAAACAGGAAACACAAACTCCACCACATTTTAAAAGGAGGCTTCTCCCCACAGCTCATCAGTTTTTGTGTTTCTTCTGGTTACCTAGTAGGAGACAGGGTCTCTTAAGGTGCTGTCCTGAGAGGCCAGGCTGCCTACCCCAATATACATTTTTCCTCCAGAGTCCGTTCCTCCCACGCTGCGACAAGGGTAGCTGGTAAGTGGGCTCCCTTTTCAGCTCAGAGAGAGCATGACTGTTTCTGGAGCCGCTCCTTTTTTGTACCGCATGTCGGCGTTACAGGCCGCCGCCATCTTTTTGGAGGAAGAGTAGAGACTCGGCCGGCAAGGTATCTGGCAAGGGGCGGCACTGGGAACAGGCGCATCGTCATTTCCGGCGGAAATTGCACAAGGGGAGAGGGGAGGGGTGGTCCTGGTGCCTATACTCTGGTTTCGGTCTGACACAGCGGCGTTTATGGATTCCAGAACCAACGTTTGGAAGCCACAGAATGAACGCAGCACCACAATGGATTCTGTGGCAGCAGCGAGTGGGGCAGGCACAGGCACCAGCAAGGCCCAGGTAAGGGGGTATGGGGCAGGGGCGTACTGACCATTCGGGCACTTGGGCACTGCCCGAGGGCCCCATGCCACTAGGGTGCCCCATCAGGGTTGCCAGCCTCAGTAAAACCAGGAACAGTATGTAAAAATCTGTGTTTTTTTTAAATCCCAATATTATAGCTCTCCCGTTTCTCCAGTACCTTCTTAGTGTGTGTATACTGTGTATGTATACTGTATGTGTGTGTGTGTATACTGTGTGGCCCCATAATCTATTGCCTCGGGGCTCCATAATCTGCTATTGCCCGGGGGCTCCATAATCTGCTATTGCCCAGGGGCCACATAATCTCCTATCGCCCGGGGGCCCCATAATCTCCTATTGCCCGGAGGCCCCATGAGTTGTCAGTCCACCCCTGGTATGCCCCTGTTTACTGTGGTGCCTCTCTCTTCCATGTTTTTCCCCCCTGGTGGCTGGGGCCTGTCTGGGCATAGGGCTGTTGTTCTGCCTGTGTACCTGTGGTGAGCCCGTTAGGAGGAAGGTTTGACTCACTGGGATCTTGGTGTCCTCTTTTTGTCATTTTTTTTTGGCAGGCTAAGAGCTCTGATCCAGCTTAAAAAAGAGATGCCCCTCATGTAAAACAAAGTTACCAGAGGGTTGGAAGAAGACTTTATGTCAAGTTTGCATTGACGCCTTAGTTAAAGTGGAGTTCCACCCATAAATATAACATTACATCAGTAGTTTTAAAAAAATGTCATAGTCCTTTACGAAAATTTTTTTTTTTTTAGATGCCTTCAAAGTGTTGTTGCTAGGCAGAATAGTTAATCTTCCCACTTCCTGCACCTAGGTGCTTAATGCTTCCTAACCTACACCGCACAGACTCCTGGGAATGTAGTGGGTGTAACTTTCCAGGAGTCTGTGCATTCCCCAGTCTCAAAGAATCATGTGACTTAGACAGCACAGGTGCTGAAACCTGATCTGACACTGCTTGTGCAGCACTGAGCATGTGCGAGATCTGCAAGGCTGAAATCCAGGAAGTCATACAGTCTGGCTTCATGATGCCCACACTTAAGATGGCCCCAGTCAATTTCTATTTTATAAAGTGTCTAAATGCTGTAACAACATAACAAAACGGACCTTAGTTTACAGACTAACTTTACTATAATACATTAAGCTTGTGTATTACAGGGGTATTTATATTTAAAAAGTGAAATTGTGGCCGGAACTCCGCTTTAAGGAAGAAGCTTCTGCATGCAGCGATTTAATCGCATCAGTTAAGAGCTAGATGCTACCATACAATCTTTTTTCTCTTCTCTTGCAACACCATCCCAGAGTCAGACAACTACCTCAGGATCCTCTCAGGGCTCACAATTAATCCCAGTGGTAGAGGCTGAAGCTGGCCCTCCTACCCAAGGGGAGCATTCCCGCTCTCACTCCAAGAAAGAGGATAAGGAGGAGAAAGAAGAAGAGGCAGAAGATGAACCTTCTAGATACAAAGGGGTAGATCCACATAGAATTAATAAGCTGTAACTTACATTTGGCCGGTTCGAATCCCCAAAGAATTTGCGCCGCAAGTTACGGCGGCGTAGTGTATCTCAAGCGGCGTAAGGGCGCGGAATGCAAATCGGCGATTAGGGGGCGTGTTTCATTTAAATGAAGCGCGTCCCCGCGCCGAATGAACTGCGCATGCTAATTTGCATACCAGACGCGGAAAACAACGTGAACGCCACCCAGCGGACGCCGAAGAATTGCATCTTAGATCCGAAGGCGTACGAAGACGTACACCTGTCGGATCTAACCCAGAAGCCGTCGTATCTTGTTTTGAGGATTCAAAACAACGATACGACGCGGTAAATTTGAAAGTACCCCTTGGAGCAAGTAGACAGTCTTTTGAAAGCAGTCTATGCAACATTGGGCTTAGATGAAGAAAATAATTATCGCTGCATGATCGAATGTACAGTACGCAGGGCAACAAAAAGTTGCACTTTTCCCGTGCATTCGGTGATCTCGGAGACTATTAAAAAGGAATTGGCTGATCCAGAGAAAAAAACTTTTTTCCCCAAGAGCGCATAAAAGACACTTTTCGCTCAATGAAGACCCAGAGGAGCTTTGGAACAAAGTTCCAAAAATTGGACACAGCATTTTCCCAAGTTTCCAGATCAACCGACTTGGCATTTGAAGACATGGGTTCCTACTCAACATTTTTCTAAATTGGACCTGTCAGTAGTTTTGCAAGCCTTCACAAAATAGCCTTTTGAACCATTACAGACAATTTCACTGAGGGATTTAACTCTGAAAATGGTATTCGTATGCCTTGTACACACGATCAGATTTTCTGTCGGGATAAACTCTGTTCAAGCTGTCTTGCATACATACTGACACACCAAATTCCGACATACAACACTAGGACGAGAAAAATGAAGTTCAATGCTTCCAAGCATGCGTCGACTTGATTCTGAGCATGTGTGTTTTTTTTTCTCCTTCGGAGTTCCCTACAGACGAACAGAATTTCCGATAGAAATGTTTTCCATGTTCTCTTTCTAAATTCCAATGGAAAAAAGTCAGATGGGGCACACCCACAGTCAGAATATGTGTTGAAAAAATTTCGTCTGACTTTTTCCATCGAAAATTCCGATCGTGTGTACAACTACACGCTCTTTTTTTTTTTTAGCTAAATAGCTTCCGTTACCTTACTGCAGTATTGGTTTCATGTCCTCATTGTTCGTTTTTGCTTTGAAGTGGCTGTAATTCTGCTCTGATCTCCACACTTCCTGGTTGTCTGTTTCCTTATAACCATCGTACTGGGAGCTTTTCACTGTAGGTCTAAGCTGTCATTACTGTGTGTCTAAAACTTAACAGAACCAATCAGATTCATTTTAAAAACAAAACACTGCCCTGGACTTGTTTG
This sequence comes from Rana temporaria, assembly GCF_905171775.1. Classification (NCBI taxonomy): domain Eukaryota; kingdom Metazoa; phylum Chordata; class Amphibia; order Anura; family Ranidae; genus Rana; species Rana temporaria. The sequence goes on from NC_053500.1 coordinate 101,399,238, forward strand.
TTTTTGTTCTGTGTGTCTCTCTAGTTCACAGAAACATGAAACCAGTTTAAAAGTGAAACTAACCTACAGGCACATTATATGATTGATTTTTTATCTATTTGTAATCATTTTTAAAAGGAATCAGTTAACTTTTATGTCTCTATACCCTGTAAACAGTCATTTCAGCAAAAAAAAATTTCCTTTAGTGACCCTTTAAGTAAAATAACCTTTTTTGTTAATTTACCCAGACAGGATTGTGCTTAAAACAGATCCAGGGTTTTTGCCAAAGGTGGCATCAGTTCATAACAGGTCGCATGAAATCATCCTGCCAACTTTTTGTTCAAATCCTTCAGGAAGAAAGGAAGAATTATTCCATAATTTAGATTTTATTACATTACTTGGAAGTAACAAAGGACATTAGGTCTTCTGAATCTTTGTTCTTTTTTCTGGCAACAGAAAGGGATGTCAAGCATCAAAGGGGTCAATTGCTAGATGGCTAAAATTGGCTATTTCAGAAGCTTTTTCCCAGATGGGTTTATCTCCTCTGCCGGGAATACGAGCACACTCTACTAGAGCTCTGGCCACTACATGGGCAGAAAAAGCTGGTGTGACCCCACATCAAATATGTAAGGTGGATACGTGGTCAAGTTATTTAACGGTTGTCCGTCATTACAGACTGGATCTTCTGTCAGCCAATGATCAGGCATTTGGCAGAAAGATTCTGCAGGCTGTTGTCCTTCCCTAGTGGGTAAGTCTTGATTATCCTCTCATGCTGCCCTGAAAGATGATAAGGGGAAATTCAAGTTAAACTTACCGGCAAATTGTTTTCCAAGAGTCTTTTAGGACAGCAAGCTACCCGCCCTTTTTTTGTGTATATATGGTTTTATGTACATCTGCTGTGATTAACCATATTCTGATTATGTGTTCCAGCTTGGGCCGGAGGTACTCTACTACAACTGATGAGCTGTGGGGAGAAGCCTCCTTTTAAAATGTGGTGGCGTTTGTTTTTCCTGTTTCCTAGTTGGTGGAGCCACTCTCTCATGTGCTGTCCTGAAAGACTCTTGGAAAACTAGTTACCGGTAAGTCTAACTTGAATTTTCATACCTACTTACCTGTAAAATTGCAACAGGCACTCCACGCGCCTGTTACTTTCTGTAATACCTGGCGATTTCAGGGCTGTAGTGCATTCCATGCTGGAATGCATACGGCGCTCACGCGATAACGTCATCGCCCGGCACCGCGTGCGTTCCAGCTTGGAACGCGGAAGTGCGCCGCTATCCACGGCGGTCATTTGAATTGCTGCAATGCATTGCAGCTGCCCACTTGTCTATAAAGGCATTCACCTGCAATAGAAAAACTGTTCTATTATTGTCAGCCGTAGCCCAGCCATGCTACTAATACCGCTGCCATCGCTCCCCATGCTGCAACACCGCTCCAGACAACAACTACTACTACTTTGGTGCTATGCACCTATTGCAACAGAGCATTGCTGGGGACAACCTTGAAGCCTTTGCTGAATACCCTACACCACGGATCCTCTATCTCCTACATAGAAGCCTACAAACGGATAAGTAGCCATTGTATCACTTGTAGTCCTATAAGAAGATCTACTGCTAGTGTTCCATCTAATACTTGTGTTACTAAATATGCTGTGTGGATATCAACATACTATTTGGGAGATACTGCTGTGCTAAGGACTGTTTGCGAAGGAGTAGCTTAAAGGGTCAGCTACCCTCAAATTACTAGAGCAATATTTACCTCATATATGCAACTATAATTACCTGAGCTATATAGCCTTTCACATGCAACTACTATTACGTCTGCAATATTTTCCTCATGTATGTAACTATAATTACCTGAGCTATTTTGCGTCTCACATGCAACTACTATTACATCTGCAATATTTACCTCATGTATGTAACTACAATTACCTGAGCTATATTGCCTCTCATATGCAACTACTTTTACCTTAACTAAATCCCTTATAGGCCTTGTCCTAATTGTTTGAACATGTTCTCTCTAACTTTCTATGCTAGGGGTTGATGCTATTTCATAGCATCTCCCTTAGTGGCCTAATACATCCCTATATGCTCAAAGTGATATGATGTAGAGAACCCCCAAACTCCTGTTTGTCAGGAGTGACGCCTGGGGTCCCATACTGATAATCACTTGCATATAGAGGTGTATTGAAATATTAACCTTATATAATTTTAAACGCTAAGCTCTGGTCGCATGTTGTAATGAGTCCATCCTTAGTAGCTCAACGCCTTTCTTTATGTGACAGAGAGATGATGTAGAGATCCCCCAAACTCCTGTTGCGAGGAGTGACGCCTGGGGCCCAATACTGAGTTGTCACATAAAGAAGCGCATTGAATTCCTTGCTAACCGCAGTTGTAGTTCATTCCGTTCACCAGTGCTGTTACAAAAATCCTTTTCTTAGGTTACATCACAGGACACAGAGCAGGCTATAAACATTGCTATCTTGGTTATAGGTTATGGTTATACAGTAGGTGGATGGAAACTGGTAGACCAAACAGACAGGAAGTCCCCCTCTATATAACCCCTCCCATACAGGAAGTACTTCAGTTTTGTAGCAAGCAATGAAATCCCAAAAAGAGGGGATGGACCCCTCTGTCCCATAATGTATGCCAAGAAAAGGATTTTACAGGTAAGTAAGTAGCATATAAAGAAAGATTTTTGCGGGACTTTTAAGGTGCAAGAAATAAAAAAATATATACATTTAATAAATTAAAAATAAATATTATATGAATACATTAAAACATTGATCTTGATATATAAACAAAATGTGCAAACTGATTAGATCTCCACATGTTTTGCCATTTCAATGGCTTCTACAGGAGAATTATAATATCAGGCACTGCATGTAAGATCACTATAATCAAAAATAAAGATACTGGCCCGGATTCACAGACATCGGCGCATTATTATGCTGGCGTAGCGTATCTTTTTTACACTACGCCGGAGCAGTGCAGAGAGGCATGCATTGTATTCAGAAAGCCATTACTCACCAAGATGAGCCAGCGTAACGTATTTTCGAAGGTGTAGGCCAGTGTAAGTGGGCGTGACCCCATGCAAATGATGGTCCGAGTGTGTCGCAGTGGTTTACGTTGGGCGTATCTTAAACGGCGCATGCGCTGTGACGTGGACGTATGGCCTGCACCCCTCTGCGCATGCTCACAACTATGCCCGACGTAACCCCTAAGATACGCCAGCCCACCGCCTACGCCCAGTGCATAAATACGCCCAGACATGCGCCCGTCGAGTGCAAAAGTACACCAGCAGCTTTTGGTGTAGGTACTTTTGTTTTCTGTTTTCTGAGCCATATCTGCTCCAGTGACTGGGAAGGAGAAGAGGAAAAAAAACTTTACACCTGAGGAGAAGGCAATCATCATCAATGCCATCTCAAGGCACGACGTGTACCTCCATGGGGCAGAGAGTGGCTCGACCAGCAAGGTCCGGAAGGAGGAGATCCTGCAGGAGATAACCATGCAGGTCAATGCCCTTGGCCATGAGGTTAGGTCCTCAAGGGACATAGCCCAAAAAATGAATGACCTGTGTCGTCTGGTCAAAGACAAGCTGGCCACGATGAGGAAGCACGCCAGGGGCACAGGAGGTGGACCAGCCAGGAAGATCAGGCTCAGTCCTGATGAGGAGGTCATTGCCAGGTGCCTGGAGAGGGAGCAGGTAGAGGGCCTGGAGGGCTATGACTCCATTGATCAGCCCTTGAGGACAGGTAAGTGTGTTTTATCTCCTATCCGGTGTGTAGCATGTGTGGGGGTGCAAGGGAACATGTGACAAGTGTGTGGGTCCATCAACATGTGAATGCTTTGTGTCATCCACAGATGTGCAGGAGGGAGCTTGGCCGTCGTCGGCTGCTGGGCGACCCACGCCATCCCAAGAGGAGTGTGCCCACACCTCTCCTCTAGAGGAAGTTGAGGAGGAGCACGGTACTCTAGAGGAAGGTGTATACCTCGTGGAGGAGAACATCATCCTTGGATTCTCCCAAACCTCCTCCCCCATCAGGGATAGCCCCTCAAGGGCCTCCTCCATAAGGGAAAGCCCCCCAAGGGCCTCCTCCATCAGGGGAAGCCCCCCAAGGGCCTCATCCATCAGGGGAAGCCCCTCATCCTCCTCCTCCATCAGGGAACTCCCCTCAAGGGCCTCCCCGTACAGACGGCCCCAAGCCTCTCCTGCCCCCAGGAAGGCTACGAGGAAGACCAGGGGTGATCCTGATGCCTTTGAGGAGAATCTGGCGAGGGACCAGGCCCGGCAGACCCGCCATTTGGGTTCTATAGCGGGTGACATGCGCCGTGTGGCAGAGAGCCTGGCCTCCTCAGCCCAGACCCAGGCTGCCTGCACATTGGCTGTCCAGCAGGCCCTCACACAGCAGGCTGATCAGAGTACCTCCATCTCTGACAGCCTGCAGGATGTGAGTGCAAACTGCACTGCTATAGTGACCTGCCTTGGGGAGCTGCAGGCCACAACATCAGGCCTTGTGGCAGAGGTCAGGAGCCTTGCAGTGGCTGTCCAGGCGAATACAGCTGCCATCGAGGTGGAGGGGAGGAGCCTGGCAGTGGCCGTACAGGCGAATACAGCTTCCATCGAGGTGGAGGGGAGGCGCCACCAGCGGCTCACCACCACCCGCCAGCTGCGGATGCAGGCGGAGACAAATGCGGTCCTCACCCGCATTGCCCTGGCATCGGAGGGCAGGCAGCCAGCCAGGGAGAGACCGGGGGATGATCCTCCTCCAGATGATGGCTCCCCCCAGGCAACTGAGGAGCATGAGCCTTGGCACCAGGCGTAGCCCACGACAGGGCAAATGAGTGCCAGTTTTTTCTTTTTATTTAATGCTCAGGTTATGAGTTTTTTTCTTTTTATTTTATGTTAAGGTCATGAGTTTTTTTCTTTTTGTAGTGTATGCACACGGTGAGGAGTGCAGGCTACAGTGTGACTGGTGTGTGAATGTGGGGGTGACATACCTGCCAGCAAGGCGTGTCACCCTGGGGGAGAGGTTATCCCCACGACCGTGTGAATGTGGTATGAATGGACAGCGACACCATTGGGGCCTTGGCGCGGCGTTGCTGCTCCCAAGTCCTGCATGGTGGACTTGGGCTAATCCAATGTGAGGTGGATGTGGTGTGTGTGAGCTAGGGACCACATTGGTGGGCATGCATGCATTCTCCTTGTGCCATGATGAATGTGTGTGTTTAACGTGCAAAGATTGTTAAAGTGTTTTTGTGTTATATTGTGTTAAAGTCAATGGAACACGAACGTGAAAAATCAAGTGTTCATTTTAAAAGCTTATATGCAAGTTATTGCCATAAAAAATATGTATGGGGACCTGGGTACTGCCCCAGGGGACATGTATCAATGCAAAAAAAGTTTTTAAAACCTGACGTTTTTTCAGGAGCAGTGATTTTAATAACATGTACTGTAAAGTGGTGCATCTGCCTCATGCGTTTTACTGTGCTGCAGCAAAATTACATTTCTAAAGGAAAAAATGTAATTTAACCACCTCAACACCGGGCCTATTCTGGCACTTCTCTCCTTCATGTAAAAATCATAATTTTTTTTGCTAGAAAATTACTCAGAACCCCCAAGCTTTATATATATATATATATATATATATATATATATATATATATATATATATATATATTTTTTTAGCAGATACCCTAGGGAATAAAGTGGCGGTCATTGCAACTTTTTATTTTGCAAGGTATTTGCACAATAATTTTTTAAACACCTTTTTTTGGGGAAAAAAATGAATGAATTAAACAACAAAACAGTAAAGTTAGCCCAATTTTATTATATAATGTAAAAGATGATGTTACGCCGAGTAAATAGATACCAAACTTTAAAATTGCGCACACTCATGGAATGGCGCCAAACTTAAAAATCTCCATAGGCCACGCTTTAATTTTTTTTACAGGTTGCCAATTTAGAGTTACAGAGGAGGTTTAGTGCTAGAATTGTTGCACACGCACTAACGTGGAGATACCTTACATGTGTGGTTTGAACGGTGTTTATATATGTGGGCGGGACTTACGTGTGTGTTCACTTCTGGGCGCGAGCTACCAGGGATAGGCGCGTTTTATTTTTTTTAGTTTTTATTTAGTTTTTTATTTTACTTAATTTTTTTTATTTTTACACTTTTTTTTTATCACTTTTATTTCTATTACGAGGAATGCAAATATCCCTTGTAATAGGAATCTATTGTAACAGGTCCTCTTTATGGAGAGATAAAGACCCCACATCTCTCCTCCAGGCTTGAAAGCATGAGATTGTGAAAAAATTCACTGATCTCATGCCGACAGCCGCGATTGCGGCTATATTTACGTCCGGGTACCCGGACGTGATGTCATAACATCGCGCCCGGGCCTCTGACGGTCATAGAGATGACTGGTGACCATGAGGTCACCGGAAATCTCTATCGTCATCATCCGGCGCCGGCTGATTCGTTCTATGGTCCCCCAATGGAACGGCAGAGCCCAGAGAAGCCCTGAATAGCGGCGGGAGGGGGGGACGTCGCCTATAAGATCAAGCAGCGGAACTGCCGCTATGATTGCTCTTATGGTGTGCGCAGAATTGACGGCTGAAAAAAAAGATATCTGAATGATGCCTGTAGCTGCAGGCATCATTCAGATATCCCCCCTCAATACCAGGACATCATATGACGGCGTGCGGTATTGAGGTGGTTAAACTTGCTTGCGGCTTTAATGTATTGCCGTGTCCCGGCAATATAGATAAAAATCTATGAAAAAATCGTTTTGGTTCCCCCCCAGTCCATAATACAAGGCCCTTTGGGTCTGGTATGGATATTAAGAGAAAATCCATGCCAAAAATAAAACGGCATGCCCCCCCCCCCCCCCCCCCAAAAATCCATTAACCAAAAAAAGTGTCAAAAAGTTAAAATCATAAAACACAGTTTTTGACCATTATTAAAAAAAAGTGTCCCATATTCATTCACATAGGGTGGGGGGCCGGTATCTGGGGGCCCCCTTATTAAAGGGGTCTCCCAGATTCCAATAAGCCCCCCGCCCGCAGACCCCGACAACTAACGACCAGGGTTGTCGGGAAGAGGCTCTTGTCCCTATCAACATGGGGACAAGGTGCTTTGGGGTGGGGGGGCCACTCGCTCGTCCCCATCCCCATTTCTGACCGGCTGGGCTGCATGCTCAGATAAGGGTTTGGTATGGATTTTGGCGGAACCCCCATGCCGTTTTTTTCAGCGTAGGTGTTCCCCTTAAAATCAATACCAGACCTAAGGGCCTGGTATGCTCCTGAAGGGGAACCCATGCCGGTTTTTTATTTAAAATTTGGAGTGGTGTTTCCGTTCATGATCAGCATAAAAAAAAGGCAAGTTTACAGGTGCGCCTCTTCAACCCACGCAAATGCAAGATTTTGCCGGCGTAGTGAAGAGGCGCACCTGAATGGCCACAAATGCGCAGTATACAAATAAACCTCCCGCAGGTTTAAACGTACTTGCAGTTGCAGCGGCTAGTTTATAAAAAAGTCACTTTCACTTTCTATTTAGGCCATATTTGTTACACGGGCAGTTGTTACTACACTTCCTCACATCACCCCCATAATATTCTCACATCCAGCTTCTTTTAATTTAGATTTATAGATGCCAATGCGCCATGTCCATAGTGGCGCCTCCTCCTGTGCGCCTCCTCCCGTGCGCATTGAGCATAATAGTAAATAGGGAATAGCACTGAGTTACCGGCGCATTCATTTCGTAAATACCAAAATAGCCAATGCACACGCCGATGCGCCATAAAACAAGGCGCAATCGTTTCGTAAATCAGCCCCATAGTCTGTTTGCCTATGACACTAGCAAGAAGCATGATGGGAGTGGAAGAGGTTATACTAGTCTGTCCTTACAATTTTGTTTGCCACTGTCCCATCTCCTAAGCCCTCATTAACATTGGAGCATGCGGCTTTGAAATCGTGCGATCTCAGATGAAGTTGCAAGTTTTCAAAGCAACATTTAATGTGAACGAAAGCTAAAGGTAGCAGCACCCTATGTACTTGAGTTACTTGTCTTTGGTAATTAATGTACCATTAAGAAGTATATACTTTTCCTTTTTTTTTTTATCAAAGTAATATGAAATATTGCATATAAACATTATATGGTCTTTTATCCAGAAAACTGGTGAACCTCTAATTTTCTTTTTGGTTTCACCTCCACGTGCCACATCCTGAGAAAGGTGCGATTACAGAGATCAATAGATGAAGTAGAAATGTATAGTGGAACTAAACTCTCTCAATCAACATTTATTTTTGATCCTTATTCTGTTAGCATTAATACGATAACAAGGTATATTATATTTACTTGTTCTAAACTTTTTTTTTTCTACATTTCTTCAGTTGCTTCCTGGTTTCTGACCTAGGCCAAAATTATGTCATATATCCCTGGAGTCTTTAGGAGAGAAATGCTACATAAATCATTTTCCCTTATGCAAGATGGCCACAGCCAGAAATGCTAGAGGGTGTTTTCCTATGTGATGCGATTTCTCAGCAAAATAAAGCATAAAGACATGGATAGATTGGCGAGTTTGCTTTGAATATTAAAAATTTAAATTAGTCCAAAGGCTCTAGGTTTTTTACCTTCATGCATTCTAAGGACACAGCGAAAGACAGGCGTTCTAATTCCACTTCAAGCTTTATAAACCTTAAAAAAAGGTTTGCCTTCAGTTGTGCTTTAACACAAATGAATAAATCAGAGCAGCAACTTAGGCCTCGTACAGACGAGGGGATCTCCGCTGGAAACGGTCCGCCAGACTGTTTCCAGCGGAGATTCCTCCTCCGGATTTTGATCCGATGGCTTGTACACACCATCGGATCAAAATCCGCACGGAATACATCTGCGGTGACGCGCCGCGACGATGACGCAGCGACGTGCGCGACGCTGAAAGGTAAGTACTTCCACGCATGCGTCGAATCATTATGACGCATGCGAGGGAGGGGAGCGGACGGATTGATCCCGTGAGTCTGTACAGACGACCAGATCAATCCGCTGGACACGATTCAAGCGGATAGATTTCTTAGCATGCTAAGAAATTTCTATCCGCTTGAAATCGATCGGCCGGACGAATCTCCGTGGATAAATATCCGCTAGGCCGTACAGACCACCGGATTTGTCCGCTGGAACTGATCCGTGGATCAATCCCAGCGGATAGATCCGGTCGTGTGTACGAGGCCTTACACAATATTGTCAAAAGTATTGGAAGGCCTGTCTTTACACGCACATAAACTTTAATGGCATCCCAGTCTTAGTCCATAGGGTTCAATATTGAGTTGGCCCACCCTTTGCAGCTATAACAGCTTCAACTCTTCTGGGTAAGCTGTCCACAAGGTTTAGGAGTGTGTTATGGAAATGTTTGACCATTCTTCCAGAAGCGCATTTGTGAGGTGAGGCACTGATGTTGAATGAGAAGGCCTGGCTCGCAGTCTCCGCTCTAATTCATCCCAAAGGTGTTCTATCGGGTTGAGGTCAGGACTCTGTGCAGGCAAGTCAAGCTCCTCCACCCCAAACTCACTCATACATGTCTTTATGGACATTGCTTTGTGCACTGGTCCAAATCATTTAGTGGATGGGGGGATTATGGTGTGGGGCTGTTTTTCAGGGGTTGGGCTTGGCCCCTTATTTCCTGTGAGGGGAACTATCAGCATACCAAGAAATTTTGGACAATTTCGTGCTCCCAACTTTGTAGCAACAGTTTGGGGATGGCATCTTCCTGTTCCAACATGACTGCACACCAGTGCACAAAGCAAGGTCCATAAAGACATGGATGAGAGAGTTTACCCCAAACAAGGAACTTGACTGGCCTCACCTCAACACCTTTGGGATGAATCAGAGCAGGGACTACGAGCCAGGCATTCTCATCCAACATCAGTGCCTGACCTCACAAATGTGCTAGTGTGTAAGCTACATTTAGTAGCTACAGCGTTAAGGAGCTGGGCCGCCGACGCTGCTTAACAATCAGTGAATAGATGGTTGTTAAGGAGTGGGCCGGGTAGCCGGGCGCCGTGTCCTTACCAACGGATGAGTCATCAGCTGTCAGTGGGGTTTCCTGCTGACAGCTCAATGTAAAAAAAACATTGCAGACACCGACGTTTAGCAGAGTTTGAAAGAGTTTAGTAGAGTTTATATGCTGTCAGTGTTTTTCCTACCAAAACGCTGCTGCTCCAGAACGAGCTGGCCCTGTTTTCTTTTACAGCTTCTTAACTGCTATGCCACTAAAAGCTCCTAAAAGCCTATGTGTGAATGTACACATAGAATAACATTGAGAGATGCATTTTGAAGCTTAAAAAAACCCCGCCTTATTCTGCTAAATGTGGCAGCAAAAAATAGGATTTTCTTAAAACAGCTTACCTGTAAAATCCTTTTCTTGAAAATACAACATGGGACACAGAGCCTTAATTACTTAATGGGTTATGTAGTCACCGCAGGTGATTGGACACTGGTTAACCCAATTAGAATTCAGTTCCTCCCCTATATAACCCCTCCCAAATGGAGAGTGCCTCAGTTTTGTAGCAAAGCAATAAGTGTTCCATGTTTAACTCCGAAGAGGGATGGGACCTCTGTGTCTCGTGATGTATTTCCAAGAAAGGGACAGGTAAGCTGTATTAAAAAATCCTATTTTCTTGATCATACATCACGGGACACAGAGCCTAAATTACTTAATGGGATGTCCCATAGCAATGCTAAAATTGAGGGGAGGGAGACACAGATCAGAATAAGACCGCCATCGGGCCAGAGGATCTATACTGATGCCTGCAGCACACTACGCCCGAAGGCAGCATCCTCATACCCTTTCACATCTACCTAGTAGAACTTAGTAAATGTATGGATCGAAGACCAAGTAGCAGCCTTACAGATCTGAGCCATGGAGGCCTGGTGATGAAGCACCAACTGCTTTAGCCGAGTGCGCCTTCACCTGACTGAAAAGGAGGAAACTTATTTTCTCACCATAGGCCTGAATAGTGACTTGTCGAATCCAATCTGCAATAGTAGGTTTCGATGCTGCCTGGCCCTTCCCTGGACCCTGGCAGAATAACAGACAATCAGTAGCTTGCAAATAAACTTTCACCGCTCTTACAACATCCATAGAGCGTAGACCTTCTTCCTCCGCAGACTGGGGATCTGGAAAAAACAACGGTAGGACTATATATTGATTCAGATGAAAACCTGAAACCACCTTAGTTAAAAAGTCGGGTGAGGACGCAGCACCACCCTGTCATCATGAATAATAATATACGGTTCTTTACAGAAAGAGCCGCCAATTCCGATACCCTCATTGCCGAGGATATGGCTACAAGAAAAAAAAACAGTTTCTTTGTCAAAAAGATTTAAGAAGCATGGTGTAATGGTTCAAACGGTAGCTTCAGTAAAACAGATAATACCAAATTCAAATCCCATGGGCACACGGGAGACTTAGCCGGCGGATTCAAGTGCAGCGCTCCCTAACCAAAAAAGGCCCAGACAGGGAATGAGAGCAATTGGTTTTTGTAAAATACAGACAAGGCCGAGAATTGGCCCTTGATAGCGCTCAAGGCCAACTTCATATTTTAGCCCAACTGAGAAAGGGCAAGAATCCTATTAATGGCATACTTCCTAGGATGCCCCCTTCTGGGTTCACACCAGGAAACATATACCTTCCAGATTCTGTAGTAGATGAACCTGGAGGCTGGCTTCCTAGCATTAACCAAAGTGGATAGGGGTGGACCTGAGAGCCCACGTTTCCATAGAATGTGGGTCTCAACAGCCAAACCGTCAAATTTAGACTTTGTACGGCAGGAAGGAATATAGGACCCTGCGATAGTAGGTCCGAGCGTAGTGGGAGAACCCAAGGTCTACCTACTGACATCCTTATGATTTCCACGTACCAGGGTCTCCTGGGCCAAGCCAGGGTGATCAAAATCACCGGTTTCCTTCCCTCTCTGAAGGAATTGTGGGAGATGCGGAACTGGAGGGAACGTGTAATCGGAGAATAACGATCCCATGAGATTGTCAGGGCATCTGACCCTCGTCCAGCTTTGCGTTGAACCGGGAAGCCAACAGGTCCGCATTTGGGGTACCCCATATCTGACATATGATTTGAAATATGTCGGGGTGTAGAGACCATTCTCCTGGAGTCAGCTGCTGGTGGGTTAAAAAACCCGCCTGCCAATCTTTTACCCCTGGAATGAAGACTGCAGACAGGCGAAGATATGCCTTTATGCCCCAGCTAGGATGTGAATCACCTCTCTTTTGGCATCCAGACTTCTGGTGCCTCCTTGGTGATTGATATAGGCCACGGCCGTAGCATTGTCGGACTGAATCCGAACAGGCTAACCCTTCAGTCCGTAAGACCAAACTCTGGGTGTAAGGAACAGACTCGAGTGAGGCTACCATCTTCCCCAATAACCTCCTGCATAGAGAAGGAAGGCCTTCTCTTTGCCTTTATCACTCGGACCAAGTCTCCTATGGTTTTGCCTTTGGTAGAGAAGTAATAACTGGCTTTGGGATGTGTCTATAATCATGCCCAAATACTCCAGCCTACTTTGAGGCTGCCAGAAGGATTTCTCCAGATTGAGGACCTAGTCTAGGTACTCTAAATATTCAACTGTGCTGTGCACATAGTGGCCCAAGCGTACAGTGAACTGATCTATGATCAACAGATCATCCAGATAGGCTGTTACTGCTATGCTTCATGCCCTTAGCCTTGCCAGGGCCGGGGCCAGTATTTTTGTGCACATTTGAGTTGCTGTAGCCAGCCCAAAAGAAATGGACCACAAGAAAGTGGTACTGAACCATCGCAAACCTTAGAAACCTTTGGTGAGCGGGAAATATTGGTACAATCAGATATGCATCTCTGATGTCTATTGATGTCAATAATTCTCCTCCCTGAAGGGTGGAAACAACTGAACGGACAAACTCCATGTGAAAGGAGCGAATGTTCAGAAACTGATTCAGGCCTTTCAGATCCAGGATAGGTCTGACATCCCTGTTTGGTTTTTGGAATCGTGAAAGGTTTGAGTAAAACTGTGATCCCTGCTCCTCTGGGGCTAACTCCAAGATTACCCCTTGGGACAAGAGGTGTTCCAAGGCCAAGTAAAAGGCCTCCTTTTCTCTGGATCTTTGACAATTCTTGATCTCAGAAAATGGGGTGGCGGAAGTTCTCTGAACTTTAGCCTGTAGCCCGAGGACACTGTGAAGAAGACCCACTTGTCCTGAACCTTTGTTCCGCTAGGCGTTTGCAAATTGCAGCAGCCTTCCCCCCACTCCGACGAGCGGGGGCATCCCTTCATAGGGAAGTTTTGGGGGTCTGCGTAGACTTTGAACCCCAAGCCTTTTCTGCCCTTGGGCTTGGCTCTGGGCCTATCCCCTAGTGTTTTACTGGGGAGGCCATTGCCACTGCCTGGAGAATGAGGTTCCAGGGGCTGGAAAAAGAGTACGTTTAACCAGGGACGTTTACTCTTCTTCTTAACCGGGAACAGAGTAGACTTGCCTCTGGTAATCTTTTGGATGTATATATCCAAATCATCCCTCAAACAGGCGTCCTCCCCCAATGGGAAACGCTGCCAAGTATTTCTTGCAAGAACCTCGGCCTCCCAATGTTTTAACCAAAGGGACCTGCACATGTGTACCTGCAGGAGATATAAGCAGGATGCTTGTTGAACAGAGTCCATAAACGCATCAACTGCAACACACAAGGCCTAAGAAGGTCTTCATGAACCTCAATCTCCTCTGTAGGAAGGAGGTTAATCATCTGCTTCATTTGTTCCTTGAGAAACTGACATACACCAACGGCTGCCACTGCAGGTTGTACTACAGCTTTAGCCATGGAAGATGAGGTTTTTAATAGGGACTCTAGCTTCTAATCAGTTGGATCCTTAAAGCCCTGAGCATTGTCTATAGGACAGGTCAGGCTTTTGTTTACACAATAAATATCTGCATCTATAGCAGGTACCCCCCATTTCTTAGTGAAATCTTCCTCCATGGGATAAATTAGGGAGAACTGCTTAGGAGGAGAAACAGTTTATCTGGGTGAACCCAGCCATCATACATCAGTCTATTCAGCAAGGGATGAACTGGAAAAGGAGCATGCCAAAGAGGCAACAGAGGACCTAGAAGCTTCCACAGGAGGCAATCTGTAAGTGGCACGCACCACATAATACTGCACCTGCGTCTTTAGCGACTAAGAGGTAGCAGGAATACTCTCATCCTCTGAGTCCTCAGACTGCAACTGATCCTCATCTCCAGAGAGGGATTTTTCACCCTCAGAAGGCTCTTCTGATGAGAGAGCCAGAGCAGATGAAGGGGATCTACCCTGTTTTCTGCTATGATTTAAGAAAGTTGCGATAATAGTAGCAATCCTTTCTTTTAGGCCATCCAAAGCAACTTTTTAAAAACGTCCTCAGTGACGTATACAGGAGCTGCCATAGGAGAAGCTGCAAAAAAACAGACAGGGGCTCACCCTGTGAGGCTTCTATCAGGCTGACAGAGGGGGAAGGTAAACTGCAGGCAAGCTCAGAATCCTTAGCTATAAGTGGGGATCTTCTGATGCCTCTTTACCATAGGGTGACCAGACATCCCCGGTTTCCGGGGACAGTCCCCGGATTGGTTGCTAGAGCCCATGCGCAATTCAGAACACCTGTGTGCAGGTGCCAAGAGGCTGGTTCAAAAGCCCAGCACGCCAGAGCCTTCTGTAAGCGGCATGGACACAGAGCTGTGAGCTGTAAGCATCCCTGTGGATTGAACCAGGCAAACCTAAGACTCCCACTCGGCATCAGGTTGTGCAGTAAGCTAATATATGTGTATTGTAAGACTATAACACAACAGTGATTGCATTTATATTTGTAGATAGTACCTTTGCTTTACAGTAAGGACTATGTCCCCGAGAAAAGGGGCAAGGGCTGGTAAAGTAAGGTGACCAGATTTTTTAAATGAAATACGGGGGACATATTTTTTTTACTAGCAATGTCGACAATCAGCGACTCTCTGCCCGTCGCCGCCGCCACCCGCCTCACAGCCTGTGAAGTCTGTGACACCACCCACCTTCCTGCCCTCTATCCCCATTGGCCACAGCAGAGGGCCAATCAGAAGACACTGGGGAAGTATCATGGGAAACCTAGTTCCTGAAGTTAGGTGCCCCAAGGTGTGTCCACAGACAGCAGGCTACAGAGTGTAGAGTGCTGGGGAAGAGAGAGAACCTGAAACCTGGAAAAAGCAGAGGAATGCTGATTTAGATCCTTTTCCTGCCTCAAAACAGGAATGGCTTGCAGAAACCCACTGGTATAATCTGTTGAGATAAGCAGAAACAAACACACACTCACACAGCTTCTGGGGGGACTGGAGCTGCAGCAAAAAGCAGACAGACACAGGAGATGCAGTAGAGAAAATGAAGGCAGAGAGGGAGGCGGTCCTCTCATCTTAGATTTATTCACCTCATGACATCACAGAATACACACCCATCGATCCCTCCCAATCACCCTTGACCCCACCCATTTACCCTCCCCTCTTGTAAGCACATGGCAAAATCCTATTGTTCAACCCTAATCATAGGGGTCTCTTGATGAAAACTGCAAGGGGTATAAT
The DNA here is from genome assembly GCF_905171775.1 of Rana temporaria. Classification (NCBI taxonomy): domain Eukaryota; kingdom Metazoa; phylum Chordata; class Amphibia; order Anura; family Ranidae; genus Rana; species Rana temporaria. The sequence goes on from NC_053500.1 coordinate 101,414,827, forward strand.
GAGGTGGGCTGGAAAGGGGCTTGTCCAGGAAAAGGCGCAGGGATAAGGAAGTCCTTTGTTGGAAATAGTCCAGCAAATCATCCATTTAGAAATCCATACACAGGAAACAAGGTTATTGCCTTTTAAGGGTAAAACAGTCCAAGGCACGAATTCCTTTGATGTGAGGTAGCAGACAAGAAGAAAATACTATTTGAACGCAATTCAATGTATTAAACATATCTTATATATATATCATCAAGGAAAATAGGTACTAATATGATTACATGCATGCTTATATATATGTATATAAAAAGGTATCAAAAAGAATATATAAAAAAAAAAAACTAGACATTATTAATAATTCTAATAGAAAACTTAGCTCAGCTTATCAAATAGGCATTATTACAGAAATCTATCACAATGCAGTGCTACAAATGAAGAGAACAGGAGAGGACTGTACTGGGAAAAGCCAGAGAGAGAGCCACGCTGTACCTGCCCCACCATAGAGCCGTGCTGTACCCTCCCCACCAGAGAGAAAGCCACGCTGTACCCACCCCACCAGAGAGAGTGACCCACGCTGTACCCACCCCTCCAGAGAGAAAGCCACGCTGTACCCACCCCACCAGAGAGAGAGACCCGCGCTGTACCCTCCCCACCAGAGAGAAAGACCCATGCTGTACCCACCCCACCAGAGAGAGAGAGAGACCCATGCTGTACCCACCCCACCAGAGAGAGAGAGAGAGAGAGAGACCCACGCTGTACCCATCCCACCAGAGAGAGAGACACGCTGTACCCACCCCACCAGAGAGAGAGCTACACTGTACCCGCCCCACCAGAGAGAGAGCCACGCTGTAACTGCACCACTAGAGAGGGAGTCACGCTGTACCCGCCCCACCAGAGAGAGAGCCACGCTGTACCCACCACACCAGAGAGAGAGCCATGTTGTACTCGCCCCACCAGAGAGAGAGCCACGCTGTACCCGCCCCACTAGAGAGAGAGTCATGCTGTACCCGCACCGCCAGAGAGAGAGAGTCACGCTGTACCCGCACCACCAGAGAGAGTGTCACGCTGTATCCACACCACCCGCACCACCAGAGAGGGAGCCACGCTGTACCTGCACCACCAGAGAGAGAGTCACGCTGTACCCGCACCACCAGAGAGGGAGCCACGCTGTACCTGCACCACCAGTGAGAGAGTCACGCTGTACCCGCACCACCAGAGAGGGAGCCACGCTGTACCCGCACCAATAGAGATGGAGCCACGCTGTACCCACGCCACCAGAGAGAGAGCCACGCTGTACCTGCACCATCAAAGGGAGAGAAAGACAGCCACTGCCAGGGTACAGACATGCTACACTACTGACCAGAGTCGGCCTGGACAACCCAGAGGGAACGATTGTCCAGCCAGGGGGAGGGATCACTGCTGTAGTTTCGCTGGGTCTAGTAGGAGGACCTGATGGCCATTTTCCAATACTGTTCCTAGGGACTGAGTTATTAGGAAGTGTCTAACCTGCTATCCATCCACAGCCCTACTAACTTTCACCATCCGCTGCCCTACTTACTTGCACCATCCACAGTCCAACTAACTGCCACCATACTCTCTCCTACTGACACCATCCACTGCCCTACTGAATGACACTTTCCACTGCTCTCTTGACCCCTATAATCTGTCCTACAAACTGCTAAATCCTGTACACTGCCCTACTTATTACTGACCTCTATACACCACCCGACCTATTACTGACCTCTATACACCACCCTACCTATTACTGACCTCTATACACTACCCTACCTATTACTGACCTCTACACACCACCCTACCTATTACTGACCTCTTACCAGGATAATAATTTCACTAAAGGGAATGCTTACATTGAATGACACTGACCCAAAATGGCCCAAGCATTACATTTTAAATTTCCCAACCCTAGACATCAGGGAAGGAAGGCTCCAAAAAGGAAGGAGAGTGTCAACCATTGGATGAGGGCCAACTATTGAATTTCATATGACATAATAAAGATAGAAAACTATCCAGCATAACACCTAAGGATGCTAGCAGTTGGAGGCAACAGACAAACAAGTGGTGCAAGAAGTACCCCCCTCAAAAAATACAGGAGTGGAAGGGCAACCAGTCTATACTGATGCAGCAATACCAGAAAGAAACTGAACAAGTAGACCTGTCCACAAGAAAACCTGGCAGTGTCACTAGAACCTGACAGGGAAAATCCTGCAGGGCCTGCCTGTCTGATTCAGGAACATGGGACTGCAAGGACCCAGCGAAGCATCCCCAGCTGTGAAGAAAGGGGCAGGCACCTTAACCAAAGAGCTAAGAATATCTGATTATAGACAGCAGTAGCAAAGATACTTCAGGAACTTCTCTTCTCAGCCACTGAATGAGTGCCTGACTCCACATAATATTGTAACGCAAAGACCCCCGGACATGTATTATTTCCTGCATGAAGTATCTGCATCGAGGTTACATTTTGAGCTGTCTGATGATAGTCCAAGAAAACACTAATGCTGCGTACACACGATCAGTCCATCCGATGAGAACGGACCGATGGACCGTTTTTATCGGTTAACCGATGAAACTGACTGATGGTCCGTCGCGCCTACACACCATCGGTTAAAAATCCAATCGTGTCCAACGCGGTGACGTAAAACACAACGACGTGCTGAGAAAAATGAAGTTCAATGCTTCCGAGCATGCGTCAAATTGATTCTGAGCATGCATGGATTTTTAACCGATGGTTGTGCCTACTAACGATCGTTTTTTTACCATCAGTTAGGAATCCATCGGTTAAATTTAAAACAAGTTGGCTTTTTTTTAACCGATGGTTAAATAACTGATGGTGCCCACACATGATCGGTTTGGAGCGATGAATCTCATCGTGTGTACGCGGCATGAGTCTTCCAGCAATGATTTCTTTCTTCATGCAGGAGATGAAGCACATCTAAGTGCATAAATTCTTGTCTCCCGAATGGAGACAACAGGATAGAGAGACCCAGAGGGCAAAAACATAACCTCTAAAGTTAACCACATAGGCCCGGATTCACAAAGCACTTGCGCCGACGTATCGCCCACAAACTAAGATACACCTAAAAACAGGCTTAATCCGACTGACGTAACTTGCCTACGCCGGCGTAGAGTGGGCGCATATTTACGCTGAACGCATGTGGCGCTCCCATTGATTTTCTATTCAAATATGCAAATGAGGGAGATACGCCGATTCACGATCGTACATGTGCCCGACGCAAGCAAGCTAAAGCAGGTGTAACTCAGCAGCAGACATGGAAAGGTCTGCACCAGGGAACTCAATCCCACGTATTTTACGTAGTTTACGTTGGACGTGAATATGACTAGGCGTAGGTTACGTTCACGCCGTAGGCAGTGATCCGGCGTATCTTAGGCAGTTGTTCCGACGTGATTGTGAGCATGCGCACTGAGATACGTCCACGGGACTGTGCATGCGCCGTTCGTTATACGTATCTGTCTGGCGCTCGGCCCATCATTTGCATGGGGTCACGCCTCATTTGCATGGCTCACGCCCACTTCCACCTACGCTGGCTTACGCCTAGGAAACCCAGCACAGTTTTGGGAGGAAGTGCTTTGTGAATTCCAAGCTTGCCTCTCTGCGCTGTGTCGGCGTAGCGTAAAGGAGATACGCTACGGCGGCATAAATATGCGCCACTGTCTGTGAATCCCGGCCATATTGTGTAGTGACCAGATAACCAGATATTAAACTTTCCAAAGCATTCCTGGAGGTTAGGTCTCACAGCACAAAGTGATATCAAACATAGACCAATTCAAAGGTACTACTCATAACAATATTCCCCAGTAGATAGACACCAAGGGGCAGATTCACAGAGCAAGTACGCCGGCGTATCTACTGATACGCCAGCGTACTTTCAAATTTCCCGCGTCGTATCTTTAGTTTGAATCCTCAAACCAAGATACAACGGCATCTGGGTTCGATCCGACAGGCGTACGGCTTCGTACGCCTTCGGATCGCAGATGCAATACTTTGGCGTCCGCTGGGTGGAGTTTGCGTTGTTTTCCGCGTCGGGTATGCAAATTTGCTTTTTCCGACGATCCACGAACGTACGCGCGGTCGTCGCATTCTCTTACGTCGTCTCTAGTCGGCTTTTTCCGGCGTATAGTTAAAGCTGCTATTTTGTGGCGTATAGATAGACTTGCCATGTTAAAGTATGGCCGTCGTTCCCGCGTCGAAATTAGAATTTTTTTTTTGCGTAAGTCGTCCGTGAATAGGGATGGACGTAAGTCACGTCTAAGTTAAAAAAAATGCCGTTGTTGCGACATCATTTCGCGCAAAGCACGGCGGGAAATTTCGAAACGGAGCATGCGCAGTTCAATCGGCGCGGGGACGCGCTTCATTTAAATGAATCACGCCCCCTACCCGCCGATTTGAATTCGGCGGCCAGAAATACACTATGCCGCCGTAACTTACGGCGCAAATTCTTCCTGGATTCGACTTTAACCACTTCCCGCCCGGCCTATGGCCGATTTACGTCCGGGAAGTGGTTATGAAATCCTGACAGGACGTTCTAGAACGTCCTGCAGGATTTCATGCCGCGCGCGCCCGTGGGGGCGCGCATCGCGGCGATCGGTGATGCGGGGTGTCAGTCTGACACCCTGCATCTCCGATCTCGGTAAAGAGCCTCCGGCGGAGACTCTTTACCACGTGATCAGCCGTGTCCAACCACGGCTGATCACGATGTAAACAGGAAGAGCCGTCGATGGCTCTTCCTCACTCGCGTCTGACAGACGCGAGTAGAGGAGAGCCGATCGGCGGCTCTCCTGACAGGGGGGGTTCGCGCCGATTGTTTATCAGCGCAGCCCCCCCTCGGATCGCCACACTGGACCACCAGGGATGCCCACCCTGGAGTACCAGGGTGGGCAAAAAAAAAAAAAAAGCCTGCAAAAAAAAAAAAAAAAAAAGTCTAAAAAATAAATTTAAAAAAAAGCATTAAAAAAAATAAAAAAGATGCCAGTCAGTGCCCACAAATGGGCACTGACTGGCAACCTGGCAAAAATCAGTGCTGCCACCCCAGTGTCCATCAGCGCCACCCCAGTGTCCATCAGCGCCACCCCAGTGTCCATCAGCGCCACCCCACAGTGCCCATCCATGCCCAGTGCCCACCTATCAGTGCCCATCTGTGCCACCCATAAGTATCCATCAGTGCCGCCCATAAGTGCCCATCTGTGCCGCCCATGAGTGCCCATCAGTGCCGCCTATGTGTGCCCATCAGTGCCGCCTATGTGTGCCCATCAGTGCCGCCTATGTGTGCCCATCAGTGCCGCCTATGTGTGCCCATCAGTGTCGCATACCAGCGCAGCCAATCAGTGCCACCTCATCTGTGCCCGTCAGTACTACCTCATCGATGTCCATCAGTGCCATCTCATCGGTGCCCATTAGTGCCGCCATATCAGTGCCCGTAATTGAAAGAGAAAACTTATTTACAAAAAAATTAACAGAAAAAAATAAAAACTAAATTTTTTTTCCAAATTTTCAGCCTTTTTTTAGTTGTTGCGCAAAAAAAAAATCGCAGAGGTGATCAAATACCACCAAAAGAAACCTCTATTTGTGGGGAAAAAAGGACGCCAATTTTGTTTGGGTACAGTGTAGCATGACCGCGCAATTGTCATTCAAAGTGCGACAGTGCTGAAAGCTGAAAATTGGCTTGGGCGGGAAGCTGCGTAAGTACCTGGTATGGAAGTGGTTAAGCCAGGTAAGATACGGCGGCGTAGCGTATCTCTGATACACTGCGCCTGTGCATTTGTATGTGAATCTGGCCCCAACTGCCTTTGAAAACCAGACTCATTTTGCAGACATAAGTACAGCGCTGAGACAGGAGTCCTGCCACAATGGATATGGGGGAAAGAACTGCACTTTAGAATTTAAAAGACTAATGCTGCGTACACACGGTCGTTTTTTGTGATGAAAAAAAACTTTTTTTTTTCTCATGAAAAAAAAACAACGTTTTTCAAACTTCATTTTAAAAAACGACTTTGCCTACACAACATAGTTTTTTCAAAATGCTCTAGCAAAGCGCGGTTACGTTCAGCATTTACGGCGGCACTCTGTTCCATTCAAGCTCGCTTCATAACTTGCTTCTGAGCATGCGCGGGTTTAAAAACGTTGTTTTAAACATCGTTTTAGCTACACACAGTGATTTTTTATGACACAAAAAACGATGTTTTGAAAAATGACATAAAAAATTGAAGCATGCTCGAATTTTTTTTTTGTCGTCTTTCAGAAGACATAAAACGACGTTTTCCCCACACACAGTCATTTTAAATGACATTTTTAAAAATGTCGTTTTTTTTCATCACAAAAAACGACCGTGTGTTCGCGGCATGAGGATCGCCCGGCCACCGCAGTAGATTTACGCCGTTTCCGTAAGGCATTATCAGGCCTAAAGTTATTCCATCTATTTGGTGGAATAGCAATGTTAAAGTATGGCCGCCGTTCCCGTCGCGAGATTCAAAATTTTTACGTTGTTTGCGTAAGTCGTCCGCGAATAGCGATTTACGTCGTTTACGTCCACGTCTAAATCAATAGGCCCGTACGACGTACTTAGCCGCAATGCACACTGGGAAATGTAGGCGCCCGGCGCATGCGCAGTAAAAAAAACCGTCAAAAACATGGGGTCAAGCCTCATTACCATAAAACACGCCCCCCTCAAACACATTTGAATTAACCGCCCTTACGCCCGCCGCATTTACGCTACGCCGCCCTAAGTAAGGAGGCAAGTACTTTGAGAACACAGTACTTGCCTCTCTTACTTAAGGCGGCGTAGTGTAAACACGCTAGGCTACGCCGCCTTATAGTTGCGCGCCCCTACCTGAATCTACCTAATAGTCACTAACACTTCACATCTTTAAGGCTGGGGACCTGCAGGAGTTAGGCCCTTCAGGAGAATTCTGGCTATCAGAGTGCATAAAAATGTATCCTGAATAAGAAAGGTTGGCTGATGCCCTGTACACACGATCGGTTCATCCGATGAAAACGGTCTGATGGATTTTTTTATCAGCTATCCGATGAAGCTGACTTTCATCAGTCTTGCCTACACACCATCAGTTAAAAAACCGATCGTGTCAGAACACGGTGACGTAAAACACAACGACGTGCTGAGAAAAATGAAGTTCAATGCTTCCGAGCATGCGTCGACTTGATTCTGAGCATGCGTTGATTTTTAACCGATGCATTTCCCCACAGACGATCGTTTTTTTCAATCGGTTTTTTTAACCATCAGATAATTGTAAAACAGGTTCTAAGTTTTTTCACCGATGGGAAAAAAACTGATGGGGCCCACACATGATCAGTTCGTCTGATGAAAACGGTCCATCAGACCGTTTTCATCAGAGGAATTGATCGTGTGTACGCGGCATAAGTGTATAGTAGCACAGGGAACATGCTGCAGTGCAGTTGATATACATGCCATCCACAAAAAATTAGCCTGTAGGCTAAAGAGGCTATTATGAGACCCTAACGGAGGCACACATGCACTGCTAAAGACAGATGAGTTGGAGAGGTGGCCTTTCTCTGACCCTTCCGCAAATCTCCGCTGCTCTGGAAGGAGAATATTGTGGCTGTCAGAAGCGTTGTTTGTAATCATGTCAAGAGCTGACCTAAAGAGATGATTCCCTTTGAAGAGAAAACAAGGGAATATACTCATATATCTGTATAGATATCAGTCCTATGCTGGACATAATAAGGCTTGTAATAAACCATCACAGATAACTCGCAAGGTTCCAGAAATCTGCTCCAACCCCTCCATAACACAGAGAGAAACTTTAGCGGTGGAACGATCTTCTCTAAGAGCCGGTTCACACTGGGGCGACTTGGGATCCGACTTGAAGTCGCCTCAAGTCGTCCCAAGTTGCGCTGTCGAGAAAAACAATGCAAGTGAATGGTAGCGGTGTTAATACACACGACTCAAGTCGCTCTGACTTCAAAAGAAGTTCCTGTACTACTTCAATCCGACTTGTAGGCGATTTGTACCCATTGATTTCAATGGAAGTCGCCTGCAAGTCTGATCACTGTCTTAACTGAAGCGACTTTCCAGGAAGATAACATACATTTCTCAGGCAAACCTCTCCTGCCCCCCTCCCTTCCCCTCCCTCCCCTAGAGCTGATTGTTGTTTGATTGGCCACTGGAAAGTCTCCTGTCCTGGAGATGACTTCAAGTCGTGTTGTAAATCGCCCCAGATCGCCCTGTGGTTCATGCTCAAGTCGTGTCGGAGTCGCCTCTGAAAGTCGCGCTGGAAGTCGTGTCGTGAACCGACTCTAAGCGTCCTTTTACACGTGCGGACCGTTTTTTAGATCAGTTTTTTATCATCAGTTGATCCGTTTTACATCAGTTTTTCATCAGTTGTCATCCGTTTTTCATCCGTTTTTCATCCGTTTTCATCTGTTTTTTCATCTGTTTTTTCATCCGTTTTTTTTTTTTTTGTTAGAACTTTATTTTTCTTACATATTTTGATGAAAAACGGATGTTAGCGGATCGTCTGCTAACATCTGTTTTTCATCCGTTCCGTTTTTTTGACGGAAGAAAAATAGGGTCCTTTCACACGTGCGTTTTGACGAAAGAAAAATAGGGTTTTTTCATACGTCCGTTTACGGACTGCAATGCTTTCCAATGGGATAGCGTACGTTAGCGGATGAGCATCCGCTAACGTCCGTTAACATCTGTCTTCGTTAAGCTCCGTTTTTTTGAACGGAAGAAAACCCTATTTTTCTTCCGTCAAAAAAACGGAACGGACGAAAAACATCAGTTTTTCATCAAAATATGTAATAAAAATAAAGTTCTAACAAAAAAAAAACGGATGAAAAAACGGATGAAAAACGGATGAAAAACGGATGAAAAACGGATGAAAAACGGATGAAAAACGGATGAAAACGGATGAAAAACGGGTGTAAAACGGATGAAAAAACAGATCAACTGATGATAAAAAAACTGATCTAAAAAACGGTCCGCACGTGTGAAAGGACCCATAGGGTTTTCTTCTGTTCAAAAAAACGGAGCTTAACGGAGACGGATGTTAACGGACGTTAGCAGATGCTCATCCGCTAACGTACGCTATCCCATTGGAAAGCATTGCAGTCCGTAAACGGACGTATAAAAAAAACGGATGAACGGTCCGCACGTGTGAAAGGACCCTTAAGTTAAATCCATCTGACATTATTTGACAAATCAGAGTTATTGCCAACACAGAATGGAGGGACAAAACCGTTAACACAAACTAGGAATTCACCCTTCTATCAGCAAATTTCCCAAAGGTAGTGGCAACTCACCCTTCTCAAATGAGAAAAGCATTGTCAGGAACTCAGGTGTTTCCAGCCCACATGGGTGAAGTATTCAAACTGCAGTTGATCCTGGAAGGTCTTAGGAACTGTAGGAGCTCTAAAAGACCCAAGGGCTATAACAGCAAATGACCCACCAAATGAAAGGTGATACGCACTGCATCAATAAAATTTGAAACAATCTTGTGTACATCTGAACCAACGCAGGAGACGGTTGTGACCCTGAAACAGACTCTCCCAACTGTTGGGATTCTGAATCAGAAATTATAACATGGGTATGAGATCCGGTTTGACTCATGGTCTTAGTGGGGGTAGAGAATGACTCTGTCAGGGATAGTGCCAGAGTGCGCTTAGAACTCCTATGGATGGAATAGTTGAGTAGCTTTTTTACAAATACTAGGAAGTCCTTAGTGGATACAAAAGTTCTAATTAACATGAGGGAGGCCATGGCCCATCTGAGGGAGCTGCAATAGGTTCTGCAGATGACGATGATTTGAGGTGTCTCATGAGCAGCAGCAGAATGGTGCTTCTTCTAGGCTGAATAAAGGGAAAGAAAAAGCACTCTCACTATGGTCAACAGTGTCCAAACCTCCTGTAAGTGGCAGTATAAATAAAGGGCCAGATTCTGAAAGGACTTACGATGGCGCAACGCCATGTACGCCGGCGTAAGTCCTAATCCGACCCGTCGTATCTATGCGCCTGATTCTTAGAATCAGTTACGCATAGATATCCATTAGATCCGACAGGCGTAAGTCTCTTACGCCGCCGGATCTTAACTGCATTTTTTTGTTGACCGCTAGGTGGCGCTTCCGTCGAATTCCGCGTCGAGTATGCAAATTAGCTAGATACGCAAATTCCCGAACCTACGCGGGGCCGACGCAGTAAAGTTACGATGTTTACGTTAGGCTTTTTCAGGCGTATAGTTGCCCCTGCTATATGAGGCGTAAGTGCGGCGTACAAATGTTAAGTATGGCCATCGTTCCCGCATCGAAATTTGAAAAAGTTACGTCGTTTGCGTAAGTCGTCCGTGAATGGGGCTGGACGTCATTTACGTTCACGTCGAAACCAATGACCTCCTTGCGGCATACTTTGGAGCAATGCACACTGGGAAATTCCACGGACAGCGCATGCGCTGTTCCGCAAAAACGTCAATCACGTCGGGTCACAGTAGTTTTGTATAAAACACGCCCCCCTGATCCAAATTTGAATTAGGCGGGCTTACGCCGGCCAATTTACGCTACGCCGCCGCAACTTACGGAGCAAGTGCTTTGAGAATACAGCACTTGCCCGTCTAAGTTGCGGAGGCGTAACGTAAATCAGATACGTTACGCCCGCACAAAGATACACCGCTGACTGAGAATCTGGCCCAAATTGTTTTGTGATTCCTGAATTTCTGTGTCCCTCAATTAAAAATATAGAAAAAAATTAACTATACAGTTTCACACTGGATCTTAACAGTTGTGCAGCAACTAACTTTAGATGTATTTCTAAAATAGTAAAATAAAAGTAAACATTTATGTGGACACAATGGGCAATATAAAACATTTTTTATACCAGCGTGACAAAATTAGTTATGCAGTTAAGTGAAGTTATCCTTTAAAGTAGAGCTAAACCCAATCACTAAATTTTCATGTAAGCTTTAAAGAACTTCAGGAAAAAAAAAATATAAAAAAAATCTGCTTGCTTACATATAGTTAAAGATGAACTCTGGGAATTAAGCAAAATGTACTCGTGCAGAGAGCCCCCCACCTCCATACAGCAAAGGTTAATTGATAAATAAGTCTAGTGAGGAAACAGCCAGGGATCAATACTTACGTTAACCTTCTCCACAACCAGCTTCATCACATTGACAATCTGGTCGGTGGGCAGTGACAACTGGTCCTGTTGTACTGGGCCCAGGCCTCATAAACTAAACAGGGGGGCCCGGGCATCTTTATTGTTCATTTCTACCTAAATTAATAGATTTATTTTACTAGACCACACACCCGCTCCTACATGCTTACCCAGGGCCGTCTTAATAGCATCATGGGCCCCTGGGCAAAGTAATGCTCTGGGGCCCCTACAATGGAGACAGTGCATGTAAACAGAAATCAAGTAGGTAGAAGGTAGGGGATATCTAGGGTGTAGAGGGGTCAGAGTGCTGGGGGATAACTGGGATGTAGAGGGGCAGCCTGGGCTGCCCCAATTTCGGGGCAGCCCGGGCTCAAGGACCAGCTGCTTTGGGGAAAGGGCAGGGGCCCCCCATGCAGCTGGGGCCCCCGGGCAGTGCCCAGGTGTGCCCTCTCATTAAGACAGCCCTGTGCTTACCAGGGCTTAAATAAATTTTTCCTGGACCTCATCACGTCCACAAAGGGTCCCAGGAGGTGGAAGGAGAGGAGAAACTGCTTTTCATTTTCGGGGAGTAATGTCAGTGCCGCTCCACTGCAGGAGGAGGTAGTGTGGGACGCGTCTCACACACCGAGTGACCCTGCAGAGCGTAATGGCCCGTACACACGATCTGAATATCGTACGAAAAATTTCGTCCGAGGAAGAATCGTACGATAATAGGATCGTTAGTACAGAACTTTCGAGAGCCAATCGTGACAGTTCATCCGATATTATTTTATCAGACATGCACGAAAATTTTTCTCGTACAATACCAGATCGTATGATTTTCGTTTAGTCAGTACAGTTGTACCCGACAACACATGACATCACTTTCGCCTTTTTTTCTGTCGTATGAGAATTTTCTTGACTTGAATAACCTATTTAATTTCAACTTGCGACTATTAAAGTGGATGTAAAACCACTCTCATCCTTTCTAAACTACTGCCATAGTGCTGATCTATATTGATATACATGCCTCCTGCATGTATCCTTACCTGTCAAATGTTTCCCCTCTGTCTGTTATAAGAACTGAAAAACTGCAGATTCTGTCGTGGATCTGTTGTCTGGAGCTCTGTGGGTGGAGTTGTGATGTCAGTAGACTCCCCGCCCTCCTCTACACTCCCCTTGTCAACATGCATTTTTTCCTATGTGTTCCTACACTAAATTCTGCTATGATCATTAACATTCAGTCAAAAGCCAGAAAAGTAACCACATGACTTCAGAAAAGGAGTGGGGGGTGGAAATTAAAAAATAATGCCTGTCTCCAGGCTAGTGCATGAGATATGTAAATAACCTGTCATTCACAGCAAGGGGGCGGAACGGACTAAGGTTTTTCTCTGTAAGTCCGTTTTTTCTGAACAATAAAAGAGGATTGCTCAGAGCTGGATTAACTCTGTGTGGCAAGACTGAGCACAGATGATAGCAAATCTGGTACTCTACATTGTGACATAAAAAAATCCGGTTTACATCCACTTTAAGCGAAAAAAGTCATACGATCTGTCGTACCATATTTGGATTGTGTGTACAGGGCATAAAGTGAGTACTACTCCTGATTCTGGCACCCCTAGGATTAATGAACAATTAAGTAGGGGGGGGGGGGACTGTAAGGCCACGTACACACGGTCAGTCCATCCGATGAAGCAGACTGATGGTCTGATGTGCCTACACACCATCAGTTAAAAAAACGATCGAGCCCAACGCAGTGACGTAAAACACAACGACGTGCAGAGAAAAATGACGTTCAATGCTTCCAAGCATGCGTCGACTTGATTCTGAGCATGCGCGGGTTTTGAACCGATGCTTTTGCATACTAACCATCGGTTTTGACCTATCGGTTAGGTGTCCATCGGTTGAATTTTAAAGCAAGTTCTAAATTTTTGGACCGAAGGATAACTGACCGATGGGGCCCACACACGGTCGGTTTGGACCGATGAAACTGACCTTCAGTCCTTTTTCATCGGTTTTGTCCGACCGTGTGTACAGGGCCTAAGGGTACATTTTGTCTAATTCCCGGAGTTCCAGCTTTCATTGTAATGAGGTGTATGTCACCTCCTCGAAGTAAAGCACTTATTATACTTCCGTTGATCTGACAGGACACCTGTGGGTCTTCAACACAGCAGAAGAACAGCCCGCCCCTTCTCTCCTTTGACCTTTCAACAAACATTTTTAGGTAGATTCAGGTATGTTCGCGTAACTTTGCGGCGGCGTAGCTTAAGGAATTTAAGCTATGCTGCCGTAAGTTAGCGAGGCAAGTACATGATTCACAATGTACTTGCCTGCTAAGTTACGTCGGCGTAGCCTAAATCGGCAGGCGTAAGGGCGCCTAATTCAAATGTGTTTGAGGGGGGCGTGTTTTATGTTAATGGCACTTGACCTCACGTTTTTTACGTTCTTTCTTACTGCGCATGCGCCGGGCGCCTACATTTCCCAGTGTGCATTGCGGCTAAGTACGCCGAACGGGCCTATTGATTTTGACGTGGACGTAAACGACGTAAATCCCGATTCACGGACGACTTACGCAAACGACGTAAAAAAATTCGAATTTCGACGCAGGAACGGTGGCCATACTTGACATTACTATTCCAATAGGGCCTAGCTCTAACTTTACACGGCCTACCTATCTCTTACGTAAACGGCGTAAAAGTACTGCGTCGGCCGGGCGTACGTTCGTGAATCGGCGTATCTCCTAATTTACATATTCTACGCCGACCGCAATGGAAGCGCCACCTAGCGGCCATCCAAAATATTGCAATCTAAGATAGGACGGCGCAAGCCGTCGTATCTTAGATATGTTTAAGCATATCTCTGTTTGAGCATACGCTTAAACATAAGTCGGCGTAGATTCTGAGTTAGGACGGCTTATCTACTGATAAGCCGGCCTAACTCTTTCTGAATCTAGCTAATTGTATTTTTTGAATGATTCACAGCAAACATAGCACTCTGGGATTGAGCAAGTGGAAAACTGACAGGATGGCTGCTTGTGTAGGCACACCGGCTCCACCATTGTCACTGTTGGGAAGCCTGTCCAGAGCACAGATGTCTAGCTAATGCTGGAGCGAGTGCTTGGAAACAGGAAGAAAAAAACAGCAGCAATGGGAGGAAAAATAGGTGAAAACTGCAAAAGAATCATGGCAGTTTGTTATGATATACAGTGCTTTAGCAAACTAAATGTCATCCAGTTCAGGTTTAGATCTACTTTAGACTAAAGCATAGGAATTTCCGTTTTCAGGAGCTAAGGCTAGCATTCCCCTGAGGCTTCTCGTTTGCTTGTCATACTCATCATATTCATCAGTGAATAAAATAACAGATAGAATATGGGTAGCTGTTTACTTATTAACTGCTGGTTTTGGATCACAATATATTGGTTCAGAACCCGGCATCACTAAATGTAAAATATTTCATTGCTGAAGGTTACTGAGACCTTGAAGATTTTCATTACTGGTAGGAAGGAAATGTGTCTCTGGAACACAGCTACATCTGCTGGCTGAACAATAACCATTCCTGATGTAAGCCGTGTAAAACGATCAGATATGTAATTATGCATTCATCTCTCTATTTAAATCCATATTATCGTTTTATCCTGTGAGCAATATATTCAGAAAAAAATGTATTTAAGCTTTGCTTTAGTCTCTATGTTTATAAGAATATTTACATTCAAATAATTGCATAGGTTTTCCCCACAATATTAAAAGAGAATTATTTTGCCTGTCAGGGACTTGTTATTCTGTACAACTGCTGCAGCAATTCAGGCATTTCTGTCAGACAGTATTACTGAAGTCTTTAATCTCCACTGCAGTGGCAGAACATCTTGGTCAAGAACCCAGTTGCAGCCTACTAAATAAACATTAATGGCATGAAGCAGCATACTGAATAGGTCATTCCTCTGCTCACTTTGCCCTATCCTCCTGTCAGTATGTTTCCCATCAACACATTTGCACTGCAGAAGTATCGCCCATTCCTCTCAAAATCTAAGGCCCCGTACACACGTCCGAGGAACTCGACGTGCCAAACACATCGAGTTCCTCGTCGAGTTCTGTGTTGAAGCCGCCGAGGATCTCGGCGGGCCAACTTTCCTCATTGAACAACGAGGAAATAGAGAACATGTTCTCTATTTGGCCTGACGAGTTCCTCGTCGGCTTCCTTGGTGAAAAGTATACACACGACCGAGTTTCTCGGCAGAATCCAGCTCCGATCGAGTTTCTGGCTGAATTCTGCCGAGAAACTCGGTCGTGTGTACGGGGCCTGAGTGTTGCTGTGAAGGGTAATAAAGAAGAAGCTAATATCTGGTGTATACCTTAGTCAGGGCTGTCTTTAAGGCAGGGCAAAGGGGAAGCTGCCCTGGGCCCTGTCATTGTTGTGGGGCCCAAAGCAGCTGCCTCATACTTGCCAACTATCCCAGGTTAAATTCCCTTCTCCCTTGAATTTTTAGTCCTGTGCTGTGTCCTGATATCTCAGTGTGAAGTGCTGCTACTAATGCTGTCCAGCTCTGCCCTATTGTTGTGTACTGATGACTCACCTGCAGACCCTGTGTTTACATGTAAATAACCGCCATTCATATGTAAATAAAGGCGGCATTCATATGTATATAATGCCCCTCTGCTGTAACTTCTAGCAACTAATCAGTGAGCCGTAATGTGTGCTGTAACCTCTAGCAACCAGTCAGTAAGTAGTAATGATACACTTAAACCTCTGGCAACCAATCACAATCACTGCCTGATTTTTTTGCCCAGGGTCCAATCAACATTAAAGATGGCCCTGACCTTAGTAGTGTTTAAAATATATGATAGAAGTAAAAACACTTCGGCATACAAGATATGGACAATTGCACCACACCACAGTAGCAGAAAAAATGTGTGTATATAAATCGTCCTCAGAAGGCCAGTAGAAGGAGCTATGAGTTCAGAGCGCGTAGCTAGCTTTTCTCCCGTTCCCTCTACAATTTGGGTCGTCCCCATCTGGTGACGTCACTTCTGTGCGGTCCACGCCGAGCAGCCCAAACTTCCTGGTCAATTCCTGTGTCCCAGCTCTCCTCTTTACAGCCATCTGGACCACAGAAGACCCACTGGACAGTGGCAGCCCCTGAGGATGATGATCACTCTGATACAATGCGTGTGTTTTTTTCTTACATCTCGTAAGTAAAATTCATCTTGTGTCAATAATACTTCACTTAGGTGCGCTTCCCTCTCCCTTCCATTTCTGTCGTTTAAAATATATGAAGCAACCCTTTCACTAACATTTACCTACCTTCCTACTCATTATTCCTCATTGTTCCCCTATCCACAATGTGACATCACTAGCTAAAAAACAAAACAAAAAACATTACCAAAAATGTGTAAAATGTACTTACCTTAGACCCCAGCTTCCTGCCCATTTACTTGGACAATACAATGCCTTTCCACAGCCTTCTGGGAAACCTGAGAATCCCAAATCCCCTGAGAATGTAATCCTGATGCAAGTAACCAAATAATTCTTACATTGTTTTTCTATCCTCTTCAATAAACTTATGTGGATGTGTCCAATATGCAGAGAACACATCATTAGGATTGCCTGGATTCTTGAATTTCAGAGTATGTCGCGTATCAGACATATTTACATGGTCTTTACAATATCAGAAACTGTCAGCTATCTGCCAAGATGCCAAGACAATGGAAACTTCATGTGTACAGTATGTGTAAAGCTATACAATAAGGTCACTAGTCCTTGAGTCTTGGCATCAAGGGTATATGCCCCACATCTACTGCCAGGTGCTGGATCTCTACCATACATAACTGTTTATCAGAACTATATTAATCCCCACCCACCTCTCTGTTTAGTAACACTTTAGTAACACTTGATGTTGACAGCTCCCAACAAGGCAGAGTGGCAAGCAGAGGCGCCATTAGTTACCAGGGCTTTATTTATACCACTGCCTGCACTGTACTGACAGAAGTGTAAATATATATGTATGTATGCCAATTATGTAGAGTACCAACCTCTACCATTATGAGACTACAAGTGGCCATGCTGACACATTATTGCACAAACATAGCTCACTATCATCACTATCAGGAAGCTGGTATAGTGAAATTATGTGCAGCTGAAGCTGGAGCGAGGGCATATAGACAGGAATAAAGAGGCTAGGTGAAATAAGCAGCACTGAGATGCAAAATACATAAAAAAAAGGCCAAAATAGTGTTTTATGGGCCAATGGTATATGGCAGTGATGGCGAACCTTGGCACCCCAGATGTTTTGGAACTACATTTCCCATGATGCTCAGCTACACTGCAGAGTGCATGAGCATCATGGGAAATGTAGTTCCAAAACATCTGGGGTGCCAAGGTTTCGCCATCACTGGTATATGGTATATAACACTTTAGTAAACGAAATGCCACCAAGTTAAGGTTTAGAACTACTTTATACTGTGAAATGTACCCTTTCAGTGAGTAGAAGAACATTTGTATACATAAGTAATTTTTAATTAATTAACACCCTAATATTTAGCATGTTAATACAGATCAAAGAATTACAATTGGATACATAAAACACCATATAAGAAGGTACTATTCCGCACAAGGACCATGGGTTTCTGCTGGAAAAAAAACATCTTTAAAAACACTTGAGTTCCAGGGCCTGTTTTTAAACAACCTAGAACATTAACTTTTTGTTCCAAGGCCATTTTCAGTTACAGCCGGGGTCCAGCACTAAATACAGAGATCAAAAGTGGGCCAGTTTAGTAGCGACTGGCCGAGATTTGATCCATGTAAAGGCACTCTGATTGTACCCAAGTCGATCCATCAAACGACTTGGGTACAACCAGCCTGTCTGATTTTTTCTATTCAAATACTGTTGGCTGCTATAGCCGCTACCAGTAATCATTCTATTCTGTCAACCCGCAAGGCTCTCGACCCGTGGTGAAAGGAAAGAAAATTTAGTCACCTATGGGCGCCTAAAGTGGTAGTAAAGCCTTTTTTTCACTAGCACCTACATGTAAGCCTATTTTCTAAACTTGCACTGATTAGGAGATATTCACACTGCATGCAGTTGGTGATGTTGCCAGCGCATGTGCTCTGAAGGGAGGGCATACCCGTGCCATCCCTTCAGAGCTCAGTGCTGCGGCCGTGACTCCCACGCAAATGTGCGGGAGTGACGTCATGGCGGATCGGCCAATCAGATGGCTGGAGCATGCAAACATGGAAGGAAGACCAGGTGAAGATGAAAGCCCTGTCAGCCGTGACAACGCGCTGTTGTAGGGCTTTGTTCTAATGTAAGCATATTATAATGTGCTAGTGAAACAAAATTTGTGAGAAAAAAGGTTAGTTAAAAAAAAGATAGTAATTAGCTTATTCCTGGCTTTCATCTGCAGTGACATCCCAATCCTTTCAGCAAAATCTCAGGGAAAGCTGAGTATCCTCCCAGAAGACCTTCCGAGCTTTTCCTGTATCATGCTGTTAGGATTGTGCCATCACTCTCACATAGGTGCAGCAGTAAGTAAAGTATATTTACTAAGTTTTTTACTTATTTATTATAGTCTGCTTTAAATTGTAAAAACTACTTTCTGGTAAGTGGAAAGTTGTGGTAAATTTCAGCTTTAACTTTCCTTCCATTTCTTTAGAACTAACAGTATGCTTTAGAATCCCTTCCCAGGCAGGGGTGTACGTGTGATTGATTAGGGGCTGTGGCAATATGATGGCTACATAGAAGAGGGGGAAATGTGGTAGTGCCACAGAGCTTCTCCTCCATGTAACCACCAAAGAATTACAGAAATGTGTAGTGATGCATCCCACATACCGTACAATGCAGGATGTACAGGAAACAAGGGAAACAACCTTCAGAGTTTGACTATTGAAGAATTGTTTTTAAATATATATTAACTAAGAAAGAAATCGTTTCTGCAATGTTATCAAAAATACAAAATTGTCATTATATATAAAAAATATATTTATAATCAAGCTATTCTAGAAACATTACAAACTTTATAAACCACTACAACTGAACTTAAAATTCTGACCAGCGTTGCCCCAGACAAGAACACATTCAAGTCAAACATACAAAATAGTTCTAACTACTGAGAAATGGCAATGCTAAACAAATGGATAATATGGGATGTGTTGACACTGGATACTGGTTTTCATGATATATTTTCCTGTAATATGTGTTTGACCTAAACTGCCCTCAGAGACATTTTCTACGGCTGATACATCATTTTAAACCACATTTATATGCTTGTGTTAGTGTTCATCCAAGTGTTCTGTTGAACTATGCCCTCCTGTAATGAGAGCAAGGTATTATCCAAAGTGACTGGCCTTTGACTCACATATTTCACTCCATCTTTTATTACACATGCATAACCTTCATCATTATACAGTACCCTTACATTCCTCCTAATGATATCAACAATTTTTAAATACTTTCTACAAAATTTGGTGTAAAAGGTAGTTACAAAATCTTTATTTCTTCTTATATTATCCTTAGATTTAAATACATCCAGGTCTATTCTTAGTTATCCACTATGACTAGCTCTTCCAAACATTCAGTATGGCTATCCTTTAATTAACCTAGCTCTTATGATACTGTATGGCAGATTATGCAGTCTCTTCAAGGGTGCATAATTGAAGTACCAGTTTGTCTTCACAAGAGTTCTTCATGGTGAAAATGGTCCCCGGGAACTCTACTCTGCAACTGGCAGCAGGTTGCGGTCCCTGAGTTTGCCTCAGCAGTGGGTAGCACATATAGGAGAGCTACAGTGCAGACTAAAGACCAGAGTGCAATCAGGATCATGCAGGATTCCTGGCAGGTGGTAGAAAGAAGTCAGACAACCTGGGTTTGCAACAAGTAGGCAGTAAACTAGGCTGTACGCAGGGCTGCACTGGGACAAAAATGTGGCCCTGGACTTCATCCAGACTGGCCCACTTTGACAGGTCTCTCCCATGGCAGCCGGACAACTCCCGCACCCCCCGGCCATCCAAGCCCCCTCTCCCCCTTCACTAGCCACTAGCCATTCTACTTTATTAGAGTAGAACGGCTGGTACTGGTACTCTTATAGGCAGTACCAGTGGGAAAGCTAGACATTATTTCACCCGGGGCAAAGAATCAGTTCAGTGCCCCCCTTATGGGACAAGATTAGGCAGAAGTGAGAAACTCCCAGGCCATAGCTGTTGAGTCAGCTGTCTGTCCCCTCCCCCATGCTCCTTTATTGTCCCCCCTGCTCCTCTGGTCCTTCCCTTGCTTCTCTGTTCCCCCCCAGGTGAGCACTGTGGGAAGAGAGAAGAGGTGAGCGCTGCGGGAAGGGAGAGACAGAGGAGCGGAGGGGGGAGGCGGTCCGCTGTCACTGAAGCCGGCCCACTGAGCCATCGGCCCACCGGGAAACTCCCTGTAGTCCCAATGGCCAGTCCATCCCTGGCTGTATGTGACACTAATGCTCCATCTCTGCTCAACCACCTGGTACACATTGCAGGTGTCAGGAGGATGCGGTTCTATTCACAAAGCACAGCATAGTGGGAAGGCGCCATTTTTAGCGCTAAACTGCATTTTTTGACTACCAACCTTTTTGTGATTGACTACTATTTTTGATATACATCCAGGTTTGTATTTAACATCTGGTGGTGATTTATTGGTTAGTGAGCACATGTGTTTATACTAGACATGTGCAATTCATTTAGTTCCAAATTTGTTTTTTTAACTATTTAAACAAATTTGTTAATTTGGAAATATCCGAATTCCCGAATATCCGAATTTCGGAATTTTTCAGAATATTCGGAAATTTGAAATTTTGGAAATTTGGAAAATCGAAAATTCGGAAATTCAAACAGGAAATTTAGAAAACTTGAAATTTCAGGAAATTTTAAATTCGATATTTCAGAAATTCGAAAATCCGAAAATCTGGAAATTCGGAAATCCAAATTTCAAATTTGAACGTAACGAATACGAATTTACCCGAAGTTCCGAATTATCCGTAATAACATATGCGTATCTAAACAAATTGAATGTAACAAAATAATATTAATAAATAACAATTATAATAATAATAAAACTTAATTATTATTCTTTATTATTTTGTATTGATCCATTTGTTTAAATGCAACATTCTTTATTTCGGATCATTCGTAACTTAAGATAAATTTGTATTCGTTACGTTCACTAACAGCCAAATTTGAAAGGAAATTCCAATACCAATAATTTAATATTTAGTTATTATTTAGTTAGTTATTATTTAAAATATTTTGGATTTTCAGATTTTCGTTTTTTTGAACTTTCGGAGTTTCCTTTCTGATTTTCAAGTTTTCGAAATTTCCTAATTTTAAAATTTTGGAATTTTAGATTTTTTTTGGAATTCAGAATTTTAAAATTTTGGAATTTCGGAATTTTAGAATTTCTGAGTTTTCTGATTTTTGAATTTACAAATTCTGAATCTTCGTTTTTTCAAATTTACGAATTTTCAAATTTACTAATTCCAAATTTACGCATTTTAGAAATTCAGAATTTACGAGTTTTCTAATTTACGAATTTATGAATTTTCTAATTTGCGAATTTACAAATTCTCAAATTATGAATTTTCGAAATTTACAAAATTAAGAATTTTTGAACTTACGAATGTATGAATTTCCAAATTATTAGATTTTTCAAATTTACAAATTCTCGAATTTACGAAAAAAACAAAACATGAATGAAAATAAAAAAAAAAATTTTTTGGCAGTGCATATGTCTAGTTTATACACTATTACCTAATTTTATACATGGGTGTGGTGAAGGTGTTTATTTTCTATTACTATATATATTTGAATCTTTGATAATAAGCTTTGATGAAAATTAATACTTATTTTTTTTTTTAAATCATAAAAAATACCTGTCAAGGCCACTTAGCCAGTGTAGGTAACAACTTTATGAGACCTCTACTCTTAAGCGGAGGCTTGTTTTTTGGCACACACACACACCCACACACGCACACCCATTCCCTGGCCCAGTCCCAAACCATAGATAGAAAACGCATCTGCAAACCACTGCAATAGTTTAAAAAATGCTTCATAAGCACAATATAAAATTATTGATAAAAATCATGCTGCATGACAACCCCTTCTGTTTCCTGTGAAATGAACCCAAAATTTAACAACATGGTTTACTTTGCTGTTTCATGTATTATCTGTCTAATGTAAGGTATCCACATAATTTCCAAGAAGAACATCTGCTGGAAAACCTTCCATCAGCCTCACTCAGCAAAATTTCACCCCATGTCCATGTCTTCCAAATTATTTTGCAATAGGTATACAGATCTGTGTCCCTCTAACCAGTTAAATTATAATTCCTCAGCCTCTCTAAATGGCCTCAGGCTTAAAGTGGACCTTCAGTAATTTTTTCAACTTTCCATCTATTAAATCTTCTGCCCTTATTGTTCGAACTTTGGATAATAAAACATTTTTTTTTCTGCCAGTAAATACCTTTACAGCCCACTACCTGTTTCTTGTCTGGGCATTAGCCCAGGCTTATGACATCATGCACAGCTCTCTTACTCACTCTCATGAGACTTTTCCAGGAAGGGAGGGGGTGAGCCATAAGAGGACCAATAAGAGCTGCAGGGCTGCAGAGCTGGATGTGAGGCTCTGTGTAAATCCAGGAAGTTAACGGGTAGCAGCTTCAGCTGCCCACAGTTAAAATGGATGCAGCCAGACTTAGTGGAAGGAGATTTCTGCAGTATATTTGGCAAGTACAGAATCACAGTATATATAAAATAAAATGCAAAGTGGTTGGAGGGTAGATTCAGAATGGCAAAGACGTTTTTATTACAAACCATGCAAGCAGTCTGCAGTTCCTCTTTAACAACTCTTAAGATCTCATGCACACATGGCGTTAAAAAAATGAGCTGCAAAGCCAGTACTGCTGCCAGGAAAAGGCTGCATTAAAAAATGTGCTTTTAGCCACGTTTTTCACCGGTGTTAATGCGTGCCCTCTTCTATTTTCCACTTCTAAACCTCCCACAATGCCTAAATAAATATTCGAATCAGAATTTTGTGTGCCATTTTGGTTGGGAAGAGAAGAGAGAGAGAGCATCTGCGAGTATTTGATTGCTATAATGGATCCCGTTGTTCTGAAAATCGATGAGGCCATCCTGCTGATTGGCTTATGGAGGCTGAGGAGAAGGGGACAGGAGAGAAACAGTCTTCATTGTAGTTTCTGGACGCATCCTATTGTATCCCAGCATCTCTCGTTTGAGTACTTTTTCAATTTGTATGCCCAACTACGCATGCATCCATAAAATATAGTAAACTTCACGCAGATGTCCTTTCCTGCGTTTGATGACCTGCTGGAGAGGCTCAGACCAAGGCTGGCAAAAATGGACACTCAGATGCAAACCAGTGTGTCATCGGAGGAATGGCTGCTTATGATACTTAAGTATGTTATAATTTTTGTTTTCATTTATTTATTTTAGTTTAAATGATTTTCATCCCCTTTTTGTTCTGTTCAAATTTACACTATATTTGAAATGTTGATAATTGTATTTTTTTTCTGAATATTTTTTTAAATATTTTTTATATATATATATTTTTTAGGTTTCTTGCTACAGGACAAATCTTAGTGTCCTTACACCACTATCTTCTACTGGGCGTCTCCACGGTAGCCAAGGTAACCAGGGAAACCTGTGAGGCACTATGGGAGGAGTTGAAGAAAGTAGTCATGCCTGAGCCTACTGAAGACATCTGGGAAGCTATAGGGGATGAGCTTTGGGAGAAGACCCAGTTCCCCAATTGCATTGGTGCCCTTGACGGCAAGCACAACGGGGTCAGGAAGGCTCCGCAATCTGGATCGCTATACTTCAAGTATAAAATAAAGGAAAAAACTGCGCTAAATCCATGTGTAAAAGTGACAAATGAACTGAAAAAGCTGCCAGCACTCCAACAAACAAAGTGAATCAAGAATAGAAAACAAATAGTGCAGCGCTAAATCAATCAAAATGACAAAATAAAATGACATATGAAACAATTGACTAAGTGAAATAATAAAAAAATACAGTGATGGCAAAGTCCATGTATGTGTATTATACACGTAATGTGGAAAGACTCCTTCCAATTAGGAACACTGGATGTTGAATGACTCCTTCCAATTAGGAACACTGGATGTTGAATGACCGATGGCCAAAAGGAATCGCAGTTGCTTCACAGAAAGAGAAGATAAAATACCCTTACCCTGTGTTATGGACTCATCTGTTTGAAAAAACAGTGAGTCTGATGCGCTTATGGTCCTCAAGGACCCGAGACGGTATAGTGAAGTCTCCCAGGTAAGCGGTGCAATCTTGATGGCTCCTGTAAGATGGATCTCGAGGGCTAAAGCAGCAGATCGATAGACGTACTGCTACAGGCTGGATGTGGACCAGTTCATGTAAACTCCAAAAAAAATGAACAAAAGAGTGCTCCAAATGGTGCAGGTCAAAAAAAAACACTGAAGGTTTATTGAATTAAAACAGAAGTCATAAAAAAATGACAACAATTAAAAGTGATCACAACAATAAAGAAAATAAAAGCAGTATGGGGTGCTATGAAGCAACCTGACGCGTTTCGGCTCAGAAAGCCGTCACCAGGATTTTTTTTTTTAAAGGTTTACTACCACAGTGTCTCAATTGCGCACACTATGGGCCAGATTCACAAAAGAGATACGACGGCGTATCTCCTGATACGCCGTCGTATCTCCTGATACGCCGTTGTATCTCTGTTTCTATCTATGCGACTGATTCATAGAATCATTTACGCATAGATATCCATAAGATCCGACAGGTGTAATTGTTTTACACTGTCGGATCTTAGGATGCAGTACCGCGGCCGCCGCTGGGGGGAGTTTGCGTCGTAAACCAGCGTCGGGTATGCAAATTAGCAGTTACGGCGGATCCACGATGGATTTTCGCGTTCGCTACGTCGTCCGTAGTCAAGTTTCCCGTCGCAAAGTTAGTCGTTATTTGACCTGCCTTAACTTTACACAGCAATCGTATTGCTGTATAAAGTATGACCGTCGTTCCCGCGTCGAAATTTAAAAATGAACGTTGTTTGCGTAAGCCGTCCGGGAATATGGAATTACGCTACGCGCGTCGCCGTTCGAAAAAATGACGTCACTGCGCGCAAAGCACGACGGGAATTGCGAAACGGAGCATGCGCAGTAGGTCCGGCGTGGGAGCGCACCTAATTTAAATGGCACACGCCCATTTAAATTACGCGGGCTTACGCCGGAGGCTGCCAGCGTAGGTTTTCATTGCAAGTGCTCTGTGAATCAGGCACTTGCGATGAAAACTTGCGGTGGTGTAACGTATCTACGATATGTTACGCCGCCGCAATTCTACGTGAATCTGGCCCTATGCTCCTACATCCCCAAAGTTTGCAAGAATATTGAGGGAGATTTGAGAGTGGCTTCCTCTTCTATAAACAACAGTCACAGCACGGGGTATTTCCCTTCATTATTCCAGTTTCTAATGTACACAAAGAAACCTTTTCTAGCCAAGCTGGCTTTGCCACCTCTGTTAGCATATATGCACAAGCTGCGTTACCTCACCAGTATATAAAAAGATGTATCTTTTTAACACTGGCACATCCTAACAAGGAACACTTTATGGGATTCTCTTGTGTATGTTTGCAAGATAAATATGTGATTTATTCACCCCATATCACAATTTATGTCTGGGCATTTATTAGTCCTGGTAGTATTGAGGTGAATTATAAATAAAGTAATAATCCTGCAAGGTTTTCTGCATTGGTGGCACTGGCAATAAAGGATATCTAAATCCAGGGCCATCTTTAATGTTGATTGGACCCTGGGCAAAAAAATTCTTGGGCCCCCCCATGCAATTTTGCCCTTCACCTGCTCTGAGGCATACAATAAATATCAGCTAGAGTTAAAATCAGTTTACTGTATCAGATCAGGCAGTGACTGTGATTGGTTTCCAGAGGTTACACTTACTGACTGGTTGCTAGAGGTTACAGCACACATTACGGCTCACTGATTTGTTGCTAGAGGTTACAGCACATGATTTCTTCTTGTTGATTGGTTGCTAGAGATTACTGTACAGTAATACTGCTCATTGATTGGTTGCTAGAGGTTACAACACATTATTTCTTCACTGCAGAGGGGTATGATATACATATGAATGCTGCCTTTATTTACATATGAATGCCACCTGCCTCAGCTATTTACATATGAATGCTACCATTATTTACATTTGAATGATGGTTATTTACATGAAAACACAGGGTCTGCAGGTGAGTCATCTGTACACAACAATAGGGCAGAGTTGGGCAGCATTAGTAGCAGCACTTCACTCTGAGATATCAGGACACAGCAAAGGACTAAAACTTCAAGAGACAAGGGAATTTAAACTGGCATAGTTGGCAAGGATAAGGCAGCTGCTTTGGGCCCCACAACAATGACACTGCACAGGGCAGCTTCCCCTTTTGCCCTGCCTTAAAGACGGCCCTGTCTAAATCCAAGAGCAAAAGTTGATAACATTGCAGCTTAGCAGTCCTTAGATGTGATGGCTGCAGTTCACATTTTTATGCATAATGTTTTATAGTTTACAGAAATAGCAGGAAATAATGTTAAATGACGATTGCCCAAAAGCAGAAAGCACAGGAAGTTATGGTCGAAAAAAGATATCTGGCTGAACAAACAGTTTTTGGTGCACTTGTTGAACAGATATAATAAAAACACTTTCACTTTTGTACAACATATATTTAACAGACTAAAAGAAAGCAAATAAGACAAATGTATTGTTATGCTGCATACACACGATCTGTTCGTCTGATGAAAACGGACCGTTTTCATCAGACGAACTGATCGTGTGTGGGCCACATCAGTTTTTTTCCCATCGGTGAAAAAACTTAGAACCTGTTTTAAAATTATCTGATGGTTAAAAAAACGATAGAAAAAAATGATCGTCTGTGGGGAAATCCATTGGTTAAAAATCAACGAATGCTCAGAATCAAGTCAACGCATGCTTGAAAGCATTGAACTTCATTTTTCTCAGCACGTCGTTGTGTTTTACGTCACCGCGTTCTGACACGATCGTTTTTTTAACTGATGGTGTGTAGGCAAGACTGATGAAAGTCAGCTTTATCAGATATCTGATGAAAAAATCCATCAGACCGTTTTTATTGGATGAACCGATCGTGTGTACAGGGCATTAGAGTTTACATTCACTTTAATAAGGTTGCTTGTTTGAGCATCTCCTCATGTGAAGATCATGCTTTAAGCATCGGGGGCGATTCCTTTGCCGTAATTCCAGAATGCAGAGTAGCGCAAGATCTCAACTTTGAGCTGGCCAAACACTAGTCCAGTCAAAATACAATTTATGGAACTCTGCAGAGAGAAAGGGAACTTCAATACTAAGCCTCTGCAGTGAAGGTGGTACAAATTTGTTTCTCACAGACCATTGTGTATCAGACAACGTTTTGTAAAGATTTGAGGACACCATAGATAATTGTGATTTAGTACAAAGCTTAAAGGGGCAGATCCACAGAGCGAGTACGCCGGCGTATCTACTGATACGCCGGCGTACTTTCAAATTTCCTGCGTAGTATCGTTGTTTTGAATCCTCAAAACAAGATACGACGGCTTCTGGGTTAGATCCGACAGGTGTACGTCTTCATACGCCTTTGGATCTAAGATGCAATTCTTCGGCGTCCGCTGGGTGGCGTTCACGTCATTTTCTGCGTCGGGTATGCAAATTAGCTATTTCCGACGATCCACGAACGTACGAGCGGCCGGCGCATTTTTTTACGGCGTCTCTAGTCGGCTTTTTCTGGCGTATAGTTAAAGCTGGTATTTCGTCGCGTATAGTTAGACTTGCTATGTTAAGTATGGCCGTCGTTCCCGCGTTTAATTTGAATTTTTTTTTTTTTGCGTAAGTCGTCCGTGAATCGGAATGTACGTAAGTCATGTCTATGTTAAAAAAAATGACGTCCTTGCAACGTCATTTAGCACAATGCACGGCGGGAAATTTAGGGACGGCGCATGCGCAGTTCATTCGGCGTGGGGACGCATTTAATTTAAATGAAACACGCCCCCTAATCGCCGATTTTAATTCCGCGCCCTTACGCCGCTTGAGATACACTACGCCGCCGTAACTTGCGGCGCAAATTCTTTGGGGATTCGAACCGGCCAAATGTAAGTTACAGCGGTGTAGCGTATCTCACATACGCTGCGCCGATCTATTTCTATGTGGATCTACCCCAAAGTGTTACTAAACCCAGGACCCTGCATTCACTCTGTCTGGTCTCTCACAGTACACAGAACAAGGAAATGCAGTTTTAGTAAATATAAATATATATTTTTTTCATCAGCAGTTAGAGTAGTCTTGTTCTGATTGGCTCTGTGCTGATCACATGCAAAAAAAAAAAACTCTCTAACAATACACACTAAACTGAGCATGTGCAGCTTGTCCCCTAGCTTTTGTTCTACCGTGGAACCTCAGATTATGAGCATAATCCGTTCCAGAAGAATGCTCGTAATCCAAAGTACTCGCATATCAAAGCGAGTTTCCCCATTGAAGTTAATGGAAGCGAAAATAATTTGTTCCGCATTGACTTCAATGGCATGCAATACTGCATGCGGCCAGAGGTGAGGGGGCACTGAAGGGCCTCGGAAACAGCCGGAAAGGCCAGAGGACAGCTCGGCTGACCTCAGCAAACCTCGCAAAGGCTCGGGAATGGAGTATTTCCGTGTCTTTCCGAGCATTTCCGAACGGCTGGGATCGGCGCCGTTTATCTCCGCTCGGCTCCGGCGCCCTCCACCTCAGGCCAAATGCAGTACTGCACACCAATTTAGCCTGAATCCTGCTCGTGTTGCGAGACAACACTCGGAAACCGAGTTAGGATTTTTAAAAATACAGTGCTCGTATTGCGAAAAGCTCGTTAACCGCGTTACTCGCAATCCGAGGTTCCACTGTATTAGGAGATGGTTTGGAGACTGTGAAAGAAGGGGAGGAACAGAGAAGACAGGGACTAATGACCTTTTTAAACAAAGCAGAGGATTAATCCCTTAGGTTCCACAATGAGTAAGTGAGTATAACAAGCATGCTTTATTGCACATACAGACTGATGTTAGTAACACTTTAAGAACTATCAAGAGCTACATTTCTCTGGAGCTTGTGTCTAAAGATGTATTGTCTTAGATATCCCAAAGCAGGGGCGGACTGACCATTCGGGCCCTCGGGCACTGCCCGAGGGCCCCATGCCACTAGGGGGCCCCATCAGGGTTGCCAGCCTCAGTAAAACCAGGGACAGTATGTAAAAATCTGTGTTTTTTTAAAAATCCCCAAAAAATTCCCCGCCTCTCCAGTACCTTTTCAGTGTGTGTATGTGTATTCTGTGTGTATGTATACTGTGTGTGTATATTGTGTGTCTATACTGTATGTATACTGTATGTATGTGTGTGTGTGTATGTGTGTAACCTGTGTGGCCTCATAATCTATTGCCCGGAGGCCCCATAATCTTCTATTGCCTGGGGGCCCCATGAGTTGTTAGTCCGCCCCTGCCCCAAAGTAGCTTCTCTTGTTTATATAGATAAGGTGAAAAATGCTAATTTGGCCAAATGTTTAGAATGGTCAGAACATGTTTTTTATGCAGAGAGAATTTCTATTGCTATTACTTAGGAATAGGAATAATTTTTCAGAATACAGAAAATAACATGTTTTGAATGGAAGCACATACTAAACAATAACATGGACATGTCTTTTCTTTTTGACTATTCATACAGGCATTTCCTTTCTATTTGCATAAACGTAAGTACAAACTGAAAGGTGTGTACCCCATGTTGATTATTTGTTTTCCAGGATTGATTAGGCAACCATCCCTGGGTGCAGTGGTGGCTGGTGCTCCAATTTTTTTTTGGGGGGGGGGGCACAAACAAACGAAAAAAAACACATCAATTGCAGCCTTACTGTGCCCATCAAACGCCGCTACTGTGCCCATCAATTGCCACCACTGTGCCCATCAAATGAAGCCACTGTGCCCATCAAATGCAGCCACTGTGCCCATCAATTGTCGCCAATGTGCCATCAATTGTCGCCACTGTGCCATCAATTGTCGCCACTGTGCCATGCCATCGTCGCCACTGTGCCATGTCATCAATTGTTGCCACTGTGCCATCAATTGTCGCCACTGTGCCATGCCATCAAACGTAGCCACTGTGCCATCAATTGTCGCCACTGTGCCCATCAATTGTCGCCACTGTGCCATGCCATCAAACGCACCCACTGTGCCATCAATTGTCGCCACTGTGCCATGCCATCAAACGCACCCACTGTGCCCATCAATTGTCGCCACTGTGCCCATCAATTGTCGCCACTGTGACATGCCATCAAACGCAGCCACTGTGCCATCAATTGTCGCCACTGTGCCCAATGGTGGCTTAACTCCTGATTAAAGAAAGTTGCAAAAAGGTGCAAAATTGTGTACTTTGGGCCAAATTCTCAAAAAGCTGTGCAAATTTAGTATTACCTAACTTATGTCATTTAAGTTACGGTGCCCTAAGTTGGTGTCGTAAGTGCTGTATCCTCAGCGCATTTGCGCACAAAATTGCGCCATCCTTAACCTAAATTCCAAGGCGTAAGGCGTGGTTATGGCAAGTGGGAATGAAGTGGGCGTGCTTCATTGTAATGAGCCGTGACCCCATGCAAATGAAGGGCCGGCCGTACTGCGCATGCGCGCACGAATCTGGACCTCACTGGGCATGTGCAGAACTTTGCTCATCGCAATCAGTGAGATAGGTAAAAGGCCAAGCGTACTTAGTTTGAGGATCGCCCTGTGTCTAAATAGCCCCAGTCAAACACACTTCCCTTGCAAAAGTATTTCCCTGTGTTCCCTTCCTAAAGCAAGTTGCTTCTGCTTTGAACGTTTGTCAGTGTTTGTTGGTAAGATTTGTTTGTGAGAAAAGTTGTTGAGGAGTTGTAGAGTATAGTTGGTGTTTGTTTTTGATAATTTGTTATTTGTTTTGATTGTTTTCCTGTTTGTTTTTGATAAGTGTTTCTTTTTTGGTGTGTGATTGTTTTTTGTTTCCCTTTTTTGCCTGTTTGTTTTTGATAAGTGTTTCTTTTTTGGTGTGTGATTGTTTTTTGTTTCCCTTTTTTGCCTGTTTGTTTTTAAATTTATAGTAGCTGTCTGTTTGTGTTTTT
This sequence comes from Rana temporaria, assembly GCF_905171775.1. Taxonomy (NCBI): domain Eukaryota; kingdom Metazoa; phylum Chordata; class Amphibia; order Anura; family Ranidae; genus Rana; species Rana temporaria. The sequence continues at coordinate 101,446,120 of NC_053500.1, forward strand.
TTTTTTTTGCTTGTTTTTTTTTCTTTGTTGTGTGTGTATTGTTGATTGTTTTTTGGGTGAGTTTCCTGTTGCTGGGTGGTGTCTGTGATGGCCACCAAGCGCAGGAAGCTAAATTTTACAGTGGCAGAGAAGCATATTCTTGCTCAGGGCGTCATAAAATATGGGCGTTTTCTCCATGGCCCTGAGAGCCACAACACCACCCGGCCAGGAGGAAGGAGATCCTTAAAAAGATCACCGATCGGATCAATGCGGCGGGGGGGGGGGGGGAGACCAGGACCATCGCTGGAGTTAAAAAAAACAAAAACGATTTGAAGAGCGTGTCCCGGAACAAGCTGGCAACGCTGCATGCCCATACCAGGGGCACTGGAGGAGGGGGACCCTGCCCAGTCAGGATGAGTGAGGAGGAATGGGCAGTGGCCCAGTGTTTCCACCCACAGCAGGTGGTGGGCCTGCCTGGCTTTGACTCTGATCCTCCTGTGAGGACAGGTAATTTTTTTTTATTTTCTATCTGGTGATTAGCATGTGTGGGTGGGGGAAGGGAAGATGTGCCAAGTGTGTGGATCCACCAACCTGTGATTGTTTTGTGTCCTCCCCAGATGGCCAGGAGGTTGCAGCCCCATCAGCCCAGGAGGTTGCTGGGTCATCAGCCCAGGAGGTGGCAGCCCCATCAGGGCAGGAGGTGGCATCCCCATCAGGGCAGGAGGTGGCAGCCCCATCAGGGCAGGAGGTTGCTGGCCCATCAGGGCAGGCTGCTGCACCACCCCCAAGACAGGCTGATGCAGAGTCCCAAGAAGGGCAGGATTCGCCATGGAAGGGGAGTGCCCACAACTCCCCTAATTTGGATGTTGAGTGGGAGGAGGATGAGGGGGAGGAAGATGAGAATATTGATATTGGCCAGCAAATCCTGATGGGCCAAGATAGGACCTTTGAGTCATCCCCTGAGGGTACCCCAGAGGCGCCCAGCAGTCAGGCCACCATCATGGGTGGCCCCTCCCAACCCTCCTCCAACATGCAGCAGCCCCCATGGCTCACTCCAAGCCCTCCTCCAAGGCCACAAGCCTCTGGGGCAAGTAGGAGGCCGACCCTGGAAACCAGGGGGGGGTTTGTGCATCTGCCGGTCAGTCTGCTGAGGGACAATGCCCGGCAGACCCGCAGTCTGGGTGAAATTAAAAAAACAATGAGCAAGGTGGAGCACAGCCTGGGTTTAATGAGGGAGTCACTGGGTGACGTGGCCACCAACTCAGTGGGGGTCATCACGTGTTTGTGGGACCTGAAGAACGCCACAACAGGCGTGGCCCAGGAGGTGACTGCCCTGACCCAGGCTGTGCAGGCCAATACCCGGGCTGTGCAGGCCAATACCCGGGCTGGCCAGGCAAATACGGCTGACATGACTGCCTGTCTGACAAGGATAGCCGTGGCCTTGGAGGGCAGGCCAGCAGGAGGACAGACACCAGGGGAGGCTCCTTCTTCCCCTGCACAGCCCCCCCCCCCGTGAAGATACTCCCTCCCCTGCACAGACCCCCCCCCGTGAAGATACTCCCTCCCCTGCACAGACCCCCCCCCGTGAAGATCCCCCAGTCGGCCGTGCCCGTGCCCGTGGCCATGCCCGTGGTCAGCCCAGAAGGAGCACTCGGCAACATCAGTAAGTTGCAGGGGTACTTTTGATTTTTTTTTTTATTATACTGTACTTATGATTTGGTTTATGTGTGTGAATGATGTGTGAATGTGGGGGGGTGACATTCCTGATAACATAAGGGTGTCACCCTCAGTTTTGGTGGAGTAGGGATCCCCAGGACCAGGGAGAAGTCATCCCAGGTTCCTGAAGGGTGTATGAATGCACAGTGACATAATTGGAGCCGTGGCGGGGCGTTACTGCTTCCAAGTACCAAAGGGGGGGGGGTACTTGGATCTAATCCAATTCGATTTGCATGTGATGTGTCTGTGCTAGGGACCACAGTGGCGTGCATTCATGCATTCTCATTGTGAGATAATTAATGTGCGTTTTGTATAAAAAAAGACATTCTCATTGTCATATAAGTAATGTGCATTTTATGTGCAAAGTAAATGTTTAAAGGTCACATAATCTCTGTGATTTTTTGTTGGCAAAGCAAAAAAATAAAGATAATTAAGGTCCATTTACTGGGCAAAGATGCCTTCAGCCAGTTGTCTCCTTATTGCCTGGCCCTCAGCAGACCGGGTAGAGGTGGTTGGGGGGGGGGGGGATTGCCTGGGTGGGGGGTTAGGTCAGGACATATCTCAGAGCAAAATTATGGAGGATGCAACATGCCCCAATAATTTGACAGACAAAGTCTGGGGAATACAAGAGTGTACCCCCAGTCTTGTCAAGGCATCTGAATCTGGACTTGAGAAGGCCAAATGTCCGCTCTACTATTGACCGGGTCTGGATGTGCACCTCGTTGAATTTCCGTTCTCCGGGTGTTTGGGGGTTCCTAAAAGGGGTCATGAGATGGGGTCCCAACGCATATCCAGAGTCACCTGTAAGGGAAAAGACAGGAGGATATTAGTCATGCATGTGCCCCTTGTGATGTCTGCCTCATGGGGGGGCATACCTGACACCAATGTCACCCACCAATCCGCCAGCTGTCTCCATAAACGTTCATCTCCAAGTCTTGGTAGATCTTGGTCTGCCGTAGAATAAAACTGTCGTGGCACGACCCTGGAAACTTGGCACAAACGTGCCAGATGAGGCCATGGGCATCTACAATCATCTGGACGTTGATGGAATGCCACCCTTTTCTGTTTCTGAACAGGTGTTCAGTTTCATGGGGGGGCTGTAGTGCCACATGGGTGCAGTCTATCGCCCCGATGGTCCTTGGGAAGCCAGCAATGCTGTAAAAGTCAGTCATGGCTTGCAGACGCTGCTCCTCCTGGGTGGGCTTGACAAATTGGTTGGTCATGCGCCGCAGTATGGCAGGGACCACCTGATGGACACATTGGCTCATTGTCGACTGCACCATCCCAGCCAGACCTCCAGATGCACGCTGGAATGAGCCACTGGATGAAAAATGGAGGGTTGCCATCACTTTATGTAGAGGTGTCAGGGAATGGGAGCGTCTGGTTGGGGTGATAAGATCCTCCTGAAGTAGTTGGGTGATCTCCAGGATGGCTTCCCTATCAAACCTGTAGTTGCCATACACCTCATAATCTGGCATAACAGATCACGCCGTGGCCGATAAACTCTCTCCTGTGCCCTCATCCTCCTCCTCTGTGCCCTCCTCCTCCTTTGTGCCTGTAAGGTGGCAAGTGCCGTCAGAATCATTGATGTCCCAGGCATTTTTCCAGACAGATCCTTCACAACTATAGCTCTAGTCACTACCTTCAGCAAACCCTTCCACGGCATGTGTAAAATTAGGGCTGCTTTTATAATGTGGAAATTTACACAGGGAAACTAACAGGTGCGCACAGGGCGGAAAATACGCCGCACACACTTAATTTTGAGAATCGCCCTAACTCCCTCATTTGCATCTTTGCCTATCAAAAACAGCGGCGAGACTAGCGTAATTTGCGCCCGGGGATGCGCAGGTGTAACTATTTTAGGTAGGACTGAAAATTCGGAAATCTAGGCTTAACTCGTTTTGAAGATCGGGCGCAAAGATACGCGCCGTGTAAATTTAGAAAACTTTAGTTAAGTCCGCGTATCTCTTTTGAGAATTTGGCCCATTGATCTGCCAAAATAGAGGGAGGACATTTTGACACAAAAACTGAGCTGTGTGCACACACTTTCTCTTAAAATTGCAGAAAATGCACAAAGTAAAGCAGTAACAGGCAGGAGGGGTTTTATGGAGCTTGATTGCTAGCTTGACAAGGGGTAAAAATATGTTTCAAAATTCTTACATTTAAAAATAAAAACTTTACATTTTGCTTACCAAAAGACATATGCAATATGTTCATGCTACATAAGCCACCTTGTTCAGCTTGTATTACACACAATATAACAGTAAGTTGCACTTAAAGCGGGAGTTCACCCATTTATTAAATTTTTCCCCTTTTCCCCTTAGATTCCTGCTCTTTCGGTCTAGGGGAATCGGCTATTTGTATTAAAATATGATCCGTACTTACCCGTTTTCGAAATGCATCTTCTTCCGTCGCTTCCGGGTATGGGTCTTCGGGAGCGGGCGTTCCTTCTTTTTTTTTTGAGTCAATAGATTTTTATTGGGTTTTAATTAAACATTTACAAAAATCACATGTATCGATGGAAGTAAGTAGAGATAATAAGCATGCATAAAATTATACAACATTTAGTCTGGACAGCAGAAATGAGCTTATGAAAGGTTTTGCAAACGATCAGTGAAGATAAATCTTTTAAGATAAAGAAATGTACAATATCACTTCAATTACAATAGGCCCTAGATGTATGTAACATGAATTTGGAAACAAATACAATAAAAGAACATTAAACTATCTCGGGATTTACTCTATCTGGAAGAGAGATTTAGGGCCTCAAGATCCGTAAATGAAAGCACAAACAACAGCAGTATCAAGAAGAGGACAAGCACCGAAGTCTATATGTTGTTTTCGTACCATTTTTTCCAAGGTGCCCATGATAAAGTATGTGTAGGAAGAGTAAGCAAAGGTACTGCCATCATTCTCTCATATGTGTAATGTAAATTAGTCAAATCAATAACATCCAGAATACAAGGTGGAAACGGATCTTTCCACTTTCTCGTAATGGAAAGCCTGGCAGCCATAAGAACATGGACAATGGAATTTCTGAGGTTCAATACAAAGTTTTCAATGCCCAAAGAAAGCAAAGCTAGGGCGGGGTTAGGGGTAATCCGAGTGCCCGATAAAACAGAAATAATTGCAAATACTTCCTTCCAATAATTTGTAAGCAAGGGGCAGCCCCATAAAGTATGTAGTAAGTCGCCCTTAAGTCCGCATAACCTCCAGCATTTGTTTGAGTGTTCGTTACTAAATTTAGATACAATATCCGGGGTATAATACCACCGTAAAGTGATTTTAATTGCTAGTTCCCATAGGGAAGTACACTTAGTGGATGATTGGTTGAATCTGCATGCTGTACGCCATTGGTCATCTGTAAATGACTGGTCTAAATCTGATTCCCACTGTAAATGAGAGGAGGTTTTTGAAAATCTCTGCTTTTCTTGTAACAAATTATAAAAGATGGTGATACCTCTCTTCCTAGGTTCAGGTGAAGAAAGATAAGACCACATTGAAGATTGTATATGTATATCTTCTATGGTCAATTTTTGCAGGCATTTTGTCATGAGAGAGAAGTGATCCATATAGGATAATGGCAGATTAAATTCAGATTGTATGGATTGGAATGATTTAATCACACCCTTATCATCATACAGGTCACGAACGAACTCAATACCGTGATTTCCCCAAAGATCTAGTGGAACATGTTTCAAAACTAGTCGTAGTACATTCAAGGGTATATTAGCTATACGATTGGATACTGAAGAGTCTACTGATTTTAAAACTGTGAGCCATGTATTAATGGAAACTTTCATTGTGGGAGGAAGTTGTGTAGGGATTTTAATCCCTATGTATGCGCCAAACAGCCATAAATTGGCAGGACCATGACAGCAATAGGAGGATTCAATCTGACCCCAAGACGTAGTTGGAGAGTGACGAAACCATTCCTTCATTTGGGATAATATAGAGGAATGAAAGTAATCTCGAAAATCAACATATCCCGCTCCCCCCCACATCTTGTGTTTGATTAATTTATAGTGGGCACATCTTGACCTCTTTCCCTTCCAAATAAACTTAGAAAGGATAGATTGTAAAGATTTCCGACGGTCGCATCCATCGCGTCACTCGTAGCCGAAAGAAGCCGAACGTCGGTGCGGCTCTATACTGCGCCTGCGCACCGACGTTCGGCTTCTTTCGGAAAATCGTGACGCGATGGATGCGACCGTCGGAAGCCTCTCGGAAGACTGTCAATCAAGAAGGAACGCCCATTCCCGCAGCCCATACCCGGAAGCGACGGAGAGGATGCATCTCGTAAACGGGTAAGTAATGCTCATATTTTAAAACAAATAGCCGATTCCCCTAGTAAAAACGAGCAGGAATCTAAGACTAAAAAGTGCCCTCTAAGGCCGAGTACTCACGACCAAACATGTCCGTTCGAAATGTCCGACGGGCTGTTTCCGGCGTACAAGGCTGTTTTTTCATTTGGCCCGCTGGCTTGTACACACCAGCGGACGATATTTCCCTGCGGACCTGAACGCGTGCACGTAATCCACGTTTGACGTCACTATAAAGGGAAAGGCCAAAGTCAATGGCGACGCCCTCTGTTCCGCTTTTGCTAGTTACGGCTTTGCTCGTGTTAGTGAAGGTTTGGTTAGAGCTGATTCGCGCTTCTCGGTCTCCAGGCTTTAGCAGGTAGTATTTTCTCGTTCAGTGCGTGTGCTTGTGGGTACGTAGTTGGCATTCGGGTACAGGCGTGCAGTTCGTTCTGCTTAGCAGATTCGTACTGTGCGTTCGTATCTGTGTGTCGTGCGTTCTTTGCAAGTCCCGCTGGATTTGATTGTGCTTTCTGTTGGAGTGTGTTCTTGACTGACCAGCCGGCCGGTTTGAAGCCATGATGGAGCAGCAGCGTCAATTTTCGCGAGTTGGTGCTGTTTATGGGATGGCTGCTGGATATGTTCATTATTCCAGTACTTTGGCCAGAAACAGGGGGCGGAGGCGTTTCTGGACCAAGAATTGGTTGCGCCAGCGTGACCAGTTCTCTCATATGCCTCTGCTTAGGGAAATCCAGGAGAATAATCCTAATGACTATAGGAATTTTCTCCGCATGACGGACCCCGTATTCAACAGTCTGCTGGAACTTCTGTCCCCCTATATCACGAGGCAGGACACTGTGATGCGCCAAGCCATCACGGCCGAGCAGAGGCTTATTGCCACGTTGCGGTACCTGGCGACTGGGAGGAGCCTGCAGGACCTCAAGTTCTCAACAGGCATCTCTCCGCAGGCGCTTGGGGTCATCATACCGGACACGTGTGCTGCCATCATTAAAGTTATGCACGAGGAGTATATGAAGGTAAGTTTCCTCATTTTAACCTCACAATGTGTCTATAATAATGTGGCAAACTAACTTTTTATTTTATTTCCCAGATATGCTGTGTGTTTAACTAACGTTCCCTTTTCTCACTATGCATGTTGATATCAGCTTTTACATGTTCTTTTTATTTTGGCCTACCTGCATATTTTGATCTTACCCAATATTAACCTGTCCAGCATGCTATCTTCGGGCCAACCCCCACCATGCCACTTTTTTTTTTTTTTTTTGGTTTTCTAAAAACAGTTTAAACACCCCCCACCCCCCCTTCAAAGTGTTTTTGTCCCCATCAGAGGGCTGTGGAGTCTCTTATTAATTAAGTGGGCCTATATATTTGTGCCCCGAAATTCTCCCTTCATAATTTGCAAATGCTATTTTAAAAATGTAAAGTTGCACAAGGATGCTTGTATGATTATGTTTGCAATGTTTATGTGCCAAAGTACTAAATCTCTTTTTTTGTTTGTCCCCACAGCTACCCTCCACACCACAGGAATGGCAGTCTGTGGCTTCCCAATTTGCCGAGCGGTGGGATTTTCCTAACTGCGGTGGAGCAATAGATGGGAAACACGTCCGCATTGTGCCCCCACCCCACTCGGGGTCCTACTATTATAATTACAAGGGTTATCATAGTATCGTGTTGATGGCGGTGGTGTCGGCACAGTATGAGTTTCTATATGTGGACGTGGGGAAGAACGGCCGGATGTCAGATGGGGGAGTGTTCGCACGGACTGATTTCTATGATCGTCTCCAAACTGGTGGTCTGGCATTGCCACCAGATGAAGATAATGTGGAAGGACTTCCGTTTGTGTTCCTAGCGGACGAGGCTTTCGGCCTTGGACCTCACCTAATGCGGCCTTTTCCCCAGAGGACCCTCACCTTAGAGAGGAGTGTGTTCAATTTTCGGTTGTCCAGGGCTCGGAGGGTAGTCGAGAATGCCTTTGGGATCCTCAGCAACCGGTTCCGCCTGTTCCTGACATCGATACATTTGGCGGAATATAAATTGAACACCGTTATATTTGCCTGCTGCATTTTGCACAATTTTCTACGCAGGCACTCCCAGACGTACCTAGCCTCCATGGGCTCTGAGGCAGGACTACCCTCAGAGAACATTCCTGGCCTGGACACTGGTCGCGCTGGCTTGGCCCCCCAATCTGCTCGTGAGGTACGCGACAAATATGTTGAGTACTTCATGGGTCGGGGGGCCATTGCTATGCCAGATCATATTTCTTTCTAATTCGGCCCCCAAAGAAAGGAATATTCTCACAACTAATAAATAATTAGACCATTGGACTTTATACAGTTGTTTGTCATTACTGCTTTTTCTCTATTTTTCTGTCTTCCAGGTTCTCTCCAAAAATAGTGCACTTCTAGTGCCAGATTTACTTACTCAGATGTATTAACTAACCACATTTGCACATTATTCACTCATCTACAAACTGGGTATTCAGTCTAGAAATAAGAAGCCACTCATTTTTCTGCTTTTGATGTCACATTTTTTTTTTTTTATTTTAGTCATTTTTTAACAAGAAATGTGTATTTTTAGGCAGAAAACATTTCCTGCAAATTTTTGACACAAAATATTGGCTTTTAATTATTAATTTTTTTGTCTTTATTGACAGTGATTAGCAATAATAATGATCGAAACACAATGTAAGAATAATTTCACTGAAACTATACGCAAGAATTTTTGGGCTTGTCTCCTATATATCTATCTCTAGAGATATATATATATATATATATATATATATATATATATATATATATATATATATATACACACTTCTAAACAGAATTTTTTGAGACTTTGGTTAAAAATTTTAGTTCTTATTTAGTTTGGTTTCCAATAACCCAGACTAATTTATGTAGAAATTTTTTGGGTTATTTTTTATTTTCAAATTTTTTTTTGGGTATTTGTTTCGAAGACATTTATTTACATTTAGAAATTTTTGTGTATTGTTTTTATACAAAACATTTTTTGGCTTTGTATTTGTTTGTGTCTAATTTTTTCAACAAGATTTTAACACAACACAAATTTTTCTATTTTTTTTACAAAAATTAGTTAACTTCTTTCTTTAGGTGAGATTTCTTGTTCGTTTTGTGATCTGAAACTGGAAACATTTACAAACCAATAAAGATCAACACCAAACAAAAATTTAAAAAAAGAACAGCAGTCAGTCATATGGATGGTGTGCTTTCACACTGGAACACGCCAAAATTTCTAAATGCACACATTCAGTGAAAACTCGCCAAATGTCATTGGTTAAACAGACAAATGGCCACATGTGCTATCTGACATCATGGGTGATCAATGTCTGTGTTTTGTGGGAGCAAACCCTTCCTCTCAACTACTTGAGGATCGAGGAGGGGTTTGTACCCACAAAGCACAGACAATAGATAGTTTGTGATGGCAGATAGCACATATTGGCACACTGTGTGTGCATTTAGAAATTTTGGCGTATTATAAAGTACAAAAATTAAAAAGGGTTTTGTGGGCGGGGGATGGGCGGGGGATGGGCTTCTGTGGTTCAGTCTTTGACACGGCCCATCATGTCAATGATATTTTTGTAATTTTGTTCGATGACTAGCATCCTTTGTCGCATGTTCTCCATTTCCGTGCTACACTCTGAAATGACATTTCGCACATTCTGCTCCATGACTAGCATCCTTTCCCGCATAATGTCCATTTCCGTGCTGCACTCCATTAGTTGCTGTACAATTATAGAAGCACTTGCACGTGAAAAATGTGCTACTCCATCTTCATCCCCTAAAAATAAACAAATTGGCATTCAAAATATGTAAATAATTTCCAGCCTATCTGCATATGTTTGGCCCTATTAATATAGGGGTGACACTGACCTGATGGCCTGATAATTTCCACATCCCCAATTTCTTCATCTTCTATCACTCCTCCTTCTTCCACCACCTCCCCATCATCTTCTATCACTCCTCCTTCTTCCACCACCTCCCCATCATCTTCGACTCCTCCTTCATCCATCAATCCACCTTCTTGCAATTTGCCAAATTGTTCTTCCGCCACTTGCCCTTCATCTGATATAAATTCTAAGTCCAAAATAACTTCTTCCTCCTCTCTTCCTTCCTCCTTTCTTCCTTCCTCTTCTCCTTCCACATCCTCTTCTCCTTCCACATCCTCTTCTCCTTCCACATCCTCTTCTCCTTCCACATCCTCCTCTCTTCCTTCCCCAGCCTCCTCTCTTCCTTCCACAGCCTCCTCCTGCTCAACATGTGGAGGTGTTTGATTTTCCGGGTGTCTGGCCCTCTCTGCCTCCTCCAATTGCTGGCGTCTTCTTTCCCCTATAAGAAATAATAAAAAACAAAAGGTATACTCATCAGCACACAGATATTGTATATCATAAATCGCACACATTGCATAGACGATACATTTATGATGATTTTTGGTTGTTTATTCTTTCAGCAATCCTCCATTTTTGGCGTAGTTCTAGGCCAAGCTCTGATCCTGCCCCTTTTTTGCAAAGAAGTGACACAAATGGATGTCCCCCCAAAACATTAATTCTCGTCGACCCTCCAAATAAATATAGTTTGATTTTTGAGACACAGGTGCTTTGCATTTCAAGATGTTAAAACATCAGCTTTATTTGCATTTTGGAGAATGAATCTTGTTTGCCTGTCACATTCACTCAATTTAATTTCTGTGATTTTGCTATTCAACAATGTTGGAAAACCAAGTTTGGGGCCAGTCAGCCATGTCCAGGTGTGTTGTTCCTGGAGTAACGTCACATTTTTGCTAAACAATGTCATATTACGCGTGTTTACTATTTCACAAAATTTGTTTAAGGTTGTTATTTGACATAAACACAATACAGTATCTACACGTGTTCAAAAGTACAAGCAGGCCAAGGAGGCAGATGTGAAAAAATACATGTCAACACATTATTGCAGACATTCCCCCCCCCCTTAAATAATATGGACTTACTTTTACGCAGAATTTTGAGTATCTTCTTCATGTGATGTGGCTCCCTCAATTTTAAATCGGACCAACGCTTCCGTAGTTGCTCCTTTGACCTGGTGACACCAAACATTCTCCTCATTCTCCTTGCCACCTTGTCCATTATGTGTGACTTCCTACGGTTCGGTGTTTTGTAGGGCCCACATTCACCATCATAATCCTTCCTCCTCATGATGTAAACCAACTCCACCATTTCTTCGAACGCCATATTAGTGGCTTTATATCTTTTAGGCCTGGATCGGGACGGTCCTGCCTCTGTCCCTTCACTTGCGCCATGAGAGCTCCGTGCCCGCTCGTGTGACATCGCCATCTTTCCTTCCCACAGAGATTAGGGGCGTGGAAACGAGGAAATGTCCCGTCAGGGGCGGAGATGAGGGCGGGGATTCTTGCATATGCGGAGTGTCGCGAATGCCAACAACGTATTGACGTAGGTTACGCGGAGAATATTCGCGCGATTCCAGAACCTACACAGTTAACGCCATATTTACTTTTTCAATTGATTAGGGGCATGGCAAAGGTGACGAGGGCGGCGTTTCATACATACGCGGAGTGGATAAAAGGCGCTTGACGTGATTACGTAGGTTACGTGTTAATTCAGCGAGCGGAAGAAACGAGGATTGTGAGAGAGGCAGGTAAGAAATTTAAACATGGGATCAGCAGCAGGCTCTAAAATGTAGAGCAATGGGATGGGGGTTTGGTCTGTTGGTTGCACAGTTTTATTAAGCTATTTTGTCTCTTGGATACCAGAATGTGATTTTCGTACCCAAATGCTTTTGTAGACATCACAAAATAGAGAGGTCAAAAATGCTGTGACTCATTATCAATTATGTAGGGTGTATTCAGATCAGGCCAAGTATTGTTCTGTGTTGGTTGGACAGAGGTCATTAGGAAGTTTCTTTCATGTAATCAATGCTGAGGGGCAGGATATCTACACATGCAATAGTGCCTTGATGAATGCTGTCATTTGTAATAATTGTGTATGGTTGTAGATTTATATTATTTCCTGCAATGTAACCAAAGGGGCGGCATGTATAAAAAAAATGTTAGCTAAAACCAACCAATGGGGCAGAGCTGGCCAGCATTTTCTAAACAAGAGACACTGTGTTTGTATTTCTATATAGGTACTACTTTTTAAACAACATATTCTATCAATGTAAATGCTGAGGCTTTTTTTAATTGTGTTTTTGGTTTCTTTTCATTTTTTCAATCTAGAATAAAAAAAAGTAAATCATAACTTCACAATGGATCTCCTGCAGAGCCAAGACATTATCCAGCATTTGCTGGATAAATTTAGGGAAATGCCCATCCTGTGGGATTCAAAGCAGGACCATTATCATAACAAGGACATACGAGCGGCAGCACTTGAACAGCTAGCAGCATACATGAGGACATGGGTGCCAGAATGCAGTGCCAACATGGTGAAGGATAAACTTGCCAACCTCAGGGGCACATATAGGAGAGCGTACAAAGCTCACCAAAAGCAGCTAAGATCTGGAGCAGCAGCAAGACCACCAAAGGAACCCAAGCTGTGGTATTACAACCAGATGTCATTTTTGCGGGATCAACTGGAAGGCAGGGCATCAATGTCAAGTCTGAATCCCAACCTTTCCTCCACGCTACCTCCCAGCGGGACTTCCCCAGATCACCACAGCCCTGCAGAGTCAGATGAAGAGGGCCTGGCTGACAGAGAGGCAGATCTGCGCCTCTACGATGATGAGGTATAGTAGTTTCATAACTATTTATGTAATAATCTTAATTATTGTTTGATTCTTGACTTGATATTGGTTAATAAAATACAAGCTGGGAAGTAAAAATCTAAAATCGTGGGCAAACAAATAGGTGTCAGGGATGACAACTGCAGGGGTCAGAGGGTGAGTCTGTTTTCAAGTTTAAATTCAAGGCAAAAAATAAGATTCAAGCATGAAAATGTGAGTGAGTATATTCCTAAATATATTACAACATGTCCCTTTTTTTTACACAGGAAGAAGAGACCAGCCAGGAGGTGGCAGATCCTCTCCTCACTGTCAGCCAGGACGAAGGGGTCAGTGGCAGCCAGGAGGAGGCCGGGCCCAGTGGCGTTCAGCAGCTCCCCAGGACAAGCACCACCAGCCAGGCTCCTCCCCTTTATATTAGGCCACCAGGCCGTAAGAAGAAATTGGGGGCAGTGGAGGAAGCCAGCCTGAAAATGATTCAGGAGGCGAGTGCCATCATGAGGGCCCCCCTCAACCCCACTGAGGCCTACAGTGCCTCCGTGGCACATGACCTCAATAAAGGCACGGAGGAGCAGAGGCAATTGGCCAAGGGCATCATCAACCAGGCCCTTTGGTGGATGCAGAGGGAGCTGCTGACCCCAGACACTGGGCTATGTGACCCGGCCCGGCTTGCTGAACACCATTCTCCTGCTGCTACATCATCCCCACCTGCAAGGGCCCAGGGAAGACCCGCTGGAAGGCAGCCTGGAAGGAAGGTTGCAAGGAAGAGGAGACGTTGATGCCCTGCCTTCCATTTGATCCCCCACAAATGGCATCTTGTTTGGACTACCACAGCTTGGGTTCCTTTGGTTATGTGCTGCTGCTTCAGATTTTATTTTGTGTGCTTCCTGAGGTTGGCTAGTTTATCCTTCACCATGTTTCAAATGCAAGTTTGCATGTATGTTGCTAGCTGTTCAAGTGCTGCCATTCTGTTTTTGATCCTTTTTATAATTTGCTCAAATAAAAGCCTTTTTGTTGATTTGAAAAACGTGCCTATTGTTTGTAATACTGTGGGTATTATTTTAGGCATCAAACATTACAAACAAATAAAATGTTTAATCTAAAATATTCACTAACACATGGGGGGGGGGGGGGGGTCATTTGGTGTGCCAACATGGTAGACAATTTAAACAACCTTCAAAAAATTCCGGTTAAATATACAAACAAAAGCTAAATCAAAACTATTTCCTATTAAAATATTCTAAATGGTGACATAACTATAAACACCTAAAGAAAGTGGGAAAGATAACCATTAAACATTAAAAGCAAAAAATTTGAAATGTGGAGGACCAATAAAAATATGATACGTCGGGCCAATAAAAGTTTGCAAAAATCTTACTACATCACAGCTAACAAATGTCACTTTTCAGTATGGAACAACTCAGTTGAAATAACATGAGCTAAATAACTGATTAGTTATAGCAAGAGAAGAATGAATAAAACGACGGCATCAAGCGTTGGTTATTGTGTGTTTTGCTTCAGTGTTCTATTGCTAGAATTAATCTTTCTATTGACGAATGTGCCATATCCCAAACAAACGTGAGTTTTACCTGAACGAGCGCTCCCGTGGCCTCATTTAGTCTGAGCATGCGCGGGGTTTTTGTACGTTGGTTTTGTGTACTCACCACCAAACATGTACGTTCGGACAGGATTTGAGCGGACGGTTTTAAAACAAGTTTGGAAATAAATGTCTGCTGAAAAACGGCCCGGCGGGCAAATGTACGGTGAAATTCTGTAGGCTCGTAACTACACACGACCAAACATGTATGCTGAAACTGGTCCGCGGGCCACTTTCAGCAAACATGTTTGGTCGTGAGTATGGGGCCTTAGGGTGAACCACCGCTTTAAACATAATTATTTAGAAGAATACATACACATTTTAATGCCAGCTATGAAATTTAGCAAACACTTAGCACATACCAACTTAACATCACATATTTTGCACATCTATGTAACATGCAGAAACAATTAGGTTATCATGGGCCAGATCCACAACCAGCGGGCGCAACTTAAATGTTCCGATTTAAGTTTCACCGCCGCAAAATTTCTACCTAAGTGCCCGATCCACAAAGCACTTACCTAGAAATTTGCAGCGGTGTAACTTAAATCTGTCCGGCGCAAGGCGTGCCCAATCTAATGGGGCGAGTCCCATTTAAATTAGGCGCGCTCCCGCGCCGGACGTACTGCGCATGCTCCCGACGCTATTTTCCCGACGTGCTTTGCGTTACGTTGCGCCAAGTTTTGTGAATCGCGACGGGTAAAAAAGAGATGCGGCGGAAAAAATAAAATAAAAAATAAAAATTTGACAGCGACGCGGGAAAGAAGGGTATACTTTTACATGGTGTACTAAGTTTACACTTTGTAAAAGCAGCCCTAATTTTGCGACGGCAAACTAACACTTACGGAGAAATAACGAAGGCAAAAAGCTTTGTGGATCTCCGTAAGTGCTAATTTGCATACCCGACGCTGGATTTCGACGAGAAATGCCCCCAGCGGCGGCCGCGGTACTGCATCCTAAGACCTGACAGTGTAAGTCCATTACACATGTCGGATCTTAGGAATATCTATGCGTAACTGATTCTATGAATCAGCCGCATAGATAGAAACAGGGATACGACGGCGTATCAGCAGATACGCCTGCGTATCCCTTTTGTGGATCTGGCCCAAAGTGTATACTTTTACTGAATCGGGTTTAATTGAAAAAAAAAAAAAAACCTGTATACAGTACAGTCCAATTGGGTAAAAACGCTTCCTTGATCCTTTAAGGCCCTAGTGCCTAACCTGTGGCCCAGAGCTGCACATGACCCTTTGACACTTACTCTGCAGCTCATAGGGCCCCTGCAGACAATTTGTTTGTGCTCATTCAATCCTGTCAAGGGAAAATATTCTTTAGAATAGCTTCTAGTCGTTTTTTTTTTTTTATTTCTTTCACACTATTCTTACTTTTTCACTGCTGCCTGTCTTTTTTTCTTCAAAACATAGAAAGATAGAAAAGTGACGGCAGAAAAAGACTGAGCAGTCCATCGAGTCTGCCCATTTTATTTTATTTTTTTATTTTTTCCCCATTAAGCCCCATACACACGGTCACACTTTTTGCCAACCAACTTCAAAATCGTCAACTTTTCTAATTTGTGTGACCGTGTGTACGCTCCATCGGACCAACTTTTTCGGGTTTCATCCAACAAAAAGTTGGGTCTGCAAACGGACCAACTTTTCGGCAACAAAAGTCCGATGGTGCCTTGTCTGACTGTGTGTACAGCAAGCCAACCAACTTTTGGACAAAGTGCAAATACGCATGCTCAGAACCAATGTTAAAATCAACCAACAATAGCAGAAGTTAACCAAAGGGTGGCGGTAAATAGCAGAAAAGAGCAGAAAAACCACGTGATGTTGGGTAATTATTAGAAAAGTTTGCAGAAAAGTCTGACCGTGTGTATGCTATGGGAGTGACCGGACAAATCAATTAAGATAAAAATCCAAGGGAAAGTTTGTTGGATGTGTGACTGTGTGTATGAGCCTTAAGGCTGCATGCACACTGTCTTAACCTGTTCCCGACCGGCTCACGCAGATATACTGTGGCAGAATGGCTCTCCTGGGCGAAATGCCGTATATATACAGCTTCACCCAGGAGAGCCACCAGAGGGCGCGAACCTGATGTGTGTGGCCGGCGGGCGCGATCGCATGCACGAGTAAAAAACATGATCTTCATCTCCTATAGTCAGTCCCCTTCCCCCTACAGTTGGAACACAAAACAGGGAACATAGTGAACCCCTTGATCGCCCCCTAGTGTTAACACCTTCCCTGCCAGAGACATTTACATAGTAATCAGTGAATATTTATAGCACTGATCGCTCTGTAAATGTCAATGGTCCCAAAAATGTGTCAAATGTGTCCGCCATTACTAGTAAAAAAATAAAAAAAACGCCATATAAATACCATAAATCTATCCCCTATTTTGTAGACGCTATAACTTTTGCGCAAACCAATCAATATACGCTTATTGCAATTTGTTTACCAAAAATATGTAGAAGAATACATATTGGCCTAAACTGAGGAATTTTTTTTTTTTAAATTGGGATATTTACTATAGAAAAAAGTAAAAGATATTGTGTTTTTTTCAAAATTGTCGCTTTTTTTTTGTTTATAGCGCAAAAAAGAAAAACCGCAGAGGTGATGAAATACCTCCAAAAGAAAGCTCTATTTGTGGGGAAAAATGGACATCAGTTTTGTTAGGGTACAACATCGCACAATTGTCAGTTAAAGTGACGCAGTGCCGTATTGCAAAAAATGGCCCGGTCATTGGGCAGCCAAATCTTTCGGGGCTGAAGCGGTTAAAAAACTTTACTTCTACAGGAGTTTTGTGTTCTGTCTGTGGAAGCAGCTCAATGTTATCCTATGTGTCTATGCACATTAGGACGTTAAGAGGCATATTTTGAGTTTAATGTTTAGAGGCAGAAAAAAAAACCTTCTGGTTTGCATTTCTGCTTGGAGGCAAAACTAAATAAAACTCCATAAAAGCCTATGTATGTGTCCATGTACACATAGGCTTTTGGTATTGTTTAGAACCTGCTGCAAATAGGGGAGGTTCAACATCTCTCTCCTGAAGGCGGAAAAATCGCATTTAGGATAGGAATGTTTTGACCGTCGGTTGCATAATCGCAGTAAAATCCCACGGTTGTCATAATGTGCACATGAAGCCTTTGTGTCATTACTTTTAAGGCCTCATGCACACTTTAACAGCTGCTGCATTTGACTTCAGGCATTTTTTTCTGCAGCTAGTAAACTACCCAGCATGTTATCCTATGTGTCAATGAACACAGGGGGGTTTATTTACTAAAGGCAAATCCACTTTGCACTACAAGTGCACTGCTAATGCACTTGGAAGTGCAGTTGCTGTAGATCTGAGGGGGGCATGCAAGGAAAAAAAAAAAGCTTTTTGCTTGTACATGATTGGATGATAGAAATCACCAGAGCTTCCCCTCATTTCAGATCTTCCCTTCAGATCTACAGCGACTGCACTTGTGCATTAGCAGTGCACTTGTAGTAAAAAGTGGATTTGTCTTTAGTAATCTAACCCCATAGGCTTTTATTAGCATTTTTTGGCAGGGGCATATTC
Organism: Rana temporaria; assembly: GCF_905171775.1. Taxonomy (NCBI): domain Eukaryota; kingdom Metazoa; phylum Chordata; class Amphibia; order Anura; family Ranidae; genus Rana; species Rana temporaria. The sequence goes on from NC_053500.1 coordinate 101,464,023, forward strand.
TGGCTGGAAAAAAAAACACAGACCTACAGTAGGCCAGATTTTAAAAAAAAACCGACATGGGTTCCCCCCCCCCCCAAGGAGCATACCAGGCCCTTAGGTCTGGTATGGGTTGTAAGGAGACCCCGCCCCCCTACGCGATAAACCAACGTGGGGGGGTCCCCCACAATCCATACCAGACCCGTATCCAAAGCACGCTACCCGGCCGGCCAGGAAAGGAGTGGGGACGAGCGAGCGCCCCCCCTCTCCTGAGCCGTACCGTACCCCCCGTACCCCCCGGAGAGCGGAGAAGACCCCCGGAGAGCGGAGAAGACCCCCCGGAGAGCAGAAGAGAACCAGACGGTGGTAAAGAAGAAGCCCCCCTGCTAAAAGAGCTAAAGAAGACAGGGGGGCCCCCGGGGCAGACTAATAAATAATTTTAAAAACCCTGTGTCGTGTGTTTATTTACTTTTACACTTTGCCTCCAGGTGAATGGGTAGGGGTACGATGTACCAAATATTCATTCACTTAGGGTGGGGGGCCGGTATCTGGGGGCCCCCTTATTTTAAGGGGGCTCCCAGATTACGATAAGCCCCCCGCCCACAGACCCCGACAACCAACGGCCAGGGTTGTCAGGAAGAGGCCCTGTCCTTATCAACATGGGGACAGGGTGCTCTGGGGTGGGGGGCATGCGGCCTGGTACAGCTCAGGAGAGGGGAGGGCTGCTCGCTCGTCCCCACTCCTTTCCTGGCCGGCCGGGTAGCGTGCTTTGGATACGGGTCTGGTATGGATTGTGGGGGGACCCCCCCACGTCGGTTTATCGGCGTAGGGGGGCGGGGTCTCCTTACAACCCATACCAGACCTAAGGGCCTGGTATGCTCCTTGGGGGGGGGAACCCATGTCGGTTTTTTATTTAAAATCTGGCGTGGAGTTCTCCCTCTCAGGATGCATACCAAATGCCGCAGCTAGAATTGGCGGAAATCCAAGTCGGATCTCCCGTCGCTTCTATGACGCGCTCGCTGGAATGTGCTTTGTCTATTCCAGCGAGTGCGAGATGTCGGCACCATGTTGCCGAGAATCAGCGCGATGCTGTCGTGCTAGAAACACATTCTCGGCAACATGTACTGTAGTGAGTTTGAAGAGGAGTTTTTCAGATGTAAAAATGCTCTAACACTAAAACATGCTGAAAAATGCAGAAAAACTTGGCTATTCTGCGTTTATGGCGCTTTTGAGCCATAAGGTTTTGTGGGAGTATAGTATTTCTAAGAAGAACTACTGAAAAAAACTCATTCTACAGCTACAGCTTTCTACAGCTAATGCTACTGGCATTTTTATATTATTCAGTGTTCACGAGGCTTAAATATTAATAACCAGTCATATTTTTTGCATTTAGAAACACATCCAGTTTTTTTTTTAAACAATCTACAGACTTGGCCTAAACTAGGTACTGCGAAAGTCTGCCTGGTACCCTATGTGTATAAAGAAATACATTTGCGCACAAGCATGAAAACCTAAGCTGCTGACATAAAGTGAATTTTCACATCAAAGGTACAGTGCCTTACAAAAGTATTAACCCCCCTTGGCTTTTTACCTATTTTGTTACATTTCAGCCTTTAGTTCAATGTTTTTTTAATCTGAATTATGTGTGATGGATCAGAAAAATATATACATAAAACAATTTTTCAGAAATAAAAAACTGATAATTGGCATGTACGTATGTATTCACCCCTTTGTTATGAAGCCAATAAAAAGCTCTTGTGCAGCCAATTACCTTCAGAAGTCATATAATTAGTGAAATGATGTTCACCTGTGTGCAATCTATGTGTCACATGATCTGTAATTACCTTTTTGAAAGGCCCTAGGGGCTGCAACACCTAAGCAATAGGCACCGCTAACCATACTCTGCCATGAAGACCAAGGAACTCTACAAACAAGTAAGGGACAATGTTGTTGAGAAGTACAAGTCAGGGTTAGGTTATAAAAAAATATCCAAATCTTTGATGATCCCTAGGAGCACCATCAAATCTATCATAACCAAATGGCACAACAGCAAACCTGCCAAAAGATGCTCCGCAACACCAAAACACATGGACCAGGTAAGGAGGGCATTAATCAGAGAGGCATCACAGAGACCTAACGTAACCCTGGAGGAGCTGCAGAGTTCCACAGCAGAGACTGGAGTATCTGTACATAGGACGACAATAAGCCGTACGCTCCACAGAGTTGGGTTTTATGACAGAGTGGCCGGAAGAAAGCCATTACTTTCAGCAAAAAACAAAATGGCACGTTTTAAGTTTGCAAAAAAGGCATGTGGGAGACGCCCAAAATGAATGGAGGAAGGTGCTCTGGTCTGATGAGACAAAAATGTCACTTTTTTGGCCATCAAAGAAAAGGCTATGTCTGGTCCAAACCCAACACATCACATCACCCAAAGAACACCATCCCCACAGTGAAACATGGCGGTGGCAGCATCATGCTGTGGGGATGTTTTTCAGCAGTCAGGACTGGGAAACTGGTCAGAGTTGGGGGAAAAATGGATGGTGCTAAATACAGGGATATTCTTGAGCAAAACCTGTACCACTCTGTGTGTGATTTGAGGCTAGGACGGAGGTTCACCTTCCAGTAGGACAATGACCCCAAACACACTGCTAAAGCAACACTTGAGTGGTTTAAGGCTGCATTCACATCTGAGCGACAGCCGCGATCGCGTGTAGCGGCGTATTTTGCCGCGAGTACAAAACTTTCACTTTCATTTTTTTTCTCTCAAAGTCTTCCCATTGCTGTCAATGGGAAAACGCCTATGTCGCCTGAAAAAAAGGGTCCGGGACTTTTTTTCAGGCGACAGGCGTTCGGCGTCTATGAGATGTGAACCATCTCCATGGACAGCAATGGGAATTCTCCCCTCGAGCGACAGAAGCGTCCGGCGTCGGGCGTTTTGTCGCTCAGGTGTGAATGGGGTCTAAGGGGAAACATGTAAATGTTTTGGAATGGCCTAGTCAAATCCCATATCACAATCCAATAGAAAATCTGTGGTCAGACTTAAAGATTGCTATTCACAAGCGCAAACCATTCAACTTGAAGGAGCTGGAGCAGTTTTGCAAGGAGGAATGGGCAAAAATCCCAGTGGTAAGATGTAGCAAGCTCATAAAGACTAATCCAAAGAGACTTGGAGCTGAGATAGCCGCAAAAGGTGGCTCTACAAAGTATTGACTTTAGGGGGGTGAATAGTTATGCACATTGACTTTTTCTCTTATTTTCTCCCATTCGTTGTGGTGAGGAAGATCATTTCATCCATTTGCAATTTGTGACTTGTGTGTTTGTACTTGCAAAGTTACTATAGAACAGTTTTACACCTTCCATTGTTATAGCATGTACTACATTGGTCAAAAGTAATTAGCAGTTATATACTACATTGGCCAGAAGTAATTCCCAGTTAAATACTCACAAACAGTCTGAAAAAAATATTATTTAATTAGAAATACTCAATTGGTATAAAATCATAAAAGCTTTAACATGGTAATGTATTTTCAAAATAACATTTTTGTACTTAAAGTGGAGTTCCACCCTGAAAATGTTTTCCTTTGGTTTCCTCCAAAAAAAAATGTTTTTACTTACCCTAAATAGCTGTTGCTATGCGGAAGTCCTGAATCTGCCTCTTCATCCTCCGCGGTGGATTCTCTTCCTCCTCCTACACTCGGTTTCTTCTTGTGAATGGGGCGCGCTGCATTCTGGGAACTGTGTGTATCCCAGAAAGCAGCTGGCCCATTTACAAAACGCACGGCTTCACTGCCTGTTTCCCTTACTGTGGATGGCGGTGCCTGGAGCTGCCAGGATCGAGGATCAGCCTCGGCGGGGGCCAACATCCCTGGCAAAAAGGACAGGTTAGGGTCCTTTCAGACGTCCTTTCAGTTTGTCCTGTCCGCTCCGTCGGCTCAGCGGGGATCCCCGCTGAGCTCTCGGCGGATAGGGTGGTCCCCGCACACAGTGCAGGGACCGCCCTATCTCAGCTCCGCTCTGCCCTATGGGGAACCGGATGCAGATGGACCGTCTGTCCGTCTGCATCAGTTCCGTTCCGCCGGACGGAAGAAAAATAGGGTTTTCTTCCGTCCGAAAACCGGATCCTGACGGACGCGGACGCTAGCGGATGCTCCATCCGCTAACGGACGCGTTCCCATAGGGATTCATTACAAGTCCGTTAACGGACTTGTAATGAACGGACAGGCGGAACGGACATGTGAAAGGGGCCTTAGTGTCCTTATTAAAAGTCATCAGCTACAGTGTTAGCAGCTGCTGACTTTAAATTTTTTTTTTTTTTACCGGACCTCCGCTTTAACATGACATCTTTTACTTTAGGTTTATTGAGGGACACAGGTATAGTTACATAGTTAGTCAGGTTAAAAAAAGACACAAGTCCATCTAGTTCAACCAATGAAAAAAATTGGAGGCTGTAACATGTAGCAACCCCATGGGGCTATCGCTACATTCACTTACATGATGTAGTCGCTCAGGCATACCTCCGTGAGGTGAGAGTCCATGTAGGCATGGTCCATGACTTGGATGCGGTCTGTGACTCCTGATATCTTCACATCTTCTCTCCGGCTCCCAGCTCAGTGGCAGAACTTTACAGCACCCTTCGCAATTCTCTGATTTCAGCAGTCCTCTTTATATATCACAGGTGGGCCCACCAAAATCAAAAAGCCCAGCAACTAAGCTGAAAATGCCTAACCCTTTTCCGTGCCAGAAACAAATTACATGCATTTCAACCTGCTTACAAACATGGGGACATGTTGCCAGGAGGCCTTCTCCAGGCAAGGTACCCCCCAATATTAGATGATATGGTTCAGGAGTGGGGAAGAAGCATGAAGGCCCCCCTCTCCCCTCCTTTCCCGGCCTGCCAGGTTGCATGCTTAGATAGGTGTCTGGTGTGGTCACACTTTTTTAAAATACATTTTTGCATGGGGCTCCTCTTTAAAAATCAATATCAGACCCGAATATAGAATTATATAGAATATATATAATTTGTGTATAGAATTTGTGGGAGAGCTGTCACCGTGTTTTTTTTTTGTTTGTTTTTGTGTGGAATACCCCTTAAAATTCATACCAGACCTGAAGGCCCTAGTATGAATTGGGGGGAACTCTGTGCCATTTTGTTTGTTTGTGTGGGGGTCCCCCATTGCATCTATATCAGACCCTCATCTAAGGGTCTGGTAAAGATGAAGGGAATCTCCGTCTTGTTTACAAACACAACAAAGTGGCCAGAAGCTGTAATTTTGCTGGCAATTTAAAATATAAGTATTTGAATACATTTTTTTTTAATCATACTCGCCTAGATGGCTGCAGCTGTACTCCTATGATCCATAGGAGAGGTATAGCCAAAATAGCTTTGGCTATACTTTTTGGAAATGTCAGTGTTGCTGTGGTAGGTTGTTTACAAAGTACAGATGCGCCACTTCACAGGCAGGGTAAGCGCATCCCCCAGGCATGTTATTTAAAGGAATTTTTCATTTTTAAAGTTTCCATTTAAGGATTTCTAACATTTCTAAAATTGCTACATAAAAAAAAAAGAATTGCCTTGGTACAAGGCTAGAATATTAGCATTAAAAATAGGCATTACTGTATTTTTAACATTTGTCTCCTATTGACTTCAGTGATGTTTGGGTTCAGCACCTGAACCTGCCCTGAACCAAACCCAGGTACAATCAGCTCATCCCTACCTATAAGCAATCACATTCAAAATGTAATTTTCCTAGTGAAGGTTGTAAACACAATGCAGAACCTGTTAATGACCATGGACAATACAGGCATATATACCTTTAAAAGACTTTTCACTGATAGGAACTGATTTTGTTTCTTCGGTTAATCAGAGCAGATGAAGAATGTTTGTAATACAGTATTGACCAGTTTTCTCTGGGCCCTAATGTTTAATATACCCAATATATAATGCTAAAATTAAACATTAAAATCTGGCCACATGTAGTGTAAATGCTTACACAAAACAGGAACTATGATTTCCATTCTGCTAAATGGACTAGACTTATCAACATGTCCTCACCTGATCTCGTATCCTCTCTTGCTGACCTCGGATGGCTAGAGCATGTTGGGGGTATTTGTTCTTGAGATGATCCATGAAAGCATCTCTCTTCCTGTCCATGTCAGACTTCTGGAGATTGGTCAGTGCTTCCAGGCTTTGGGCAGCAATCACAGTGTGCCGACGCTCTGAAGTATGCACCAAGCCCACATTGGAGAAACGCCTGGTCCCGTTACCAAGAGTACGGTACTCCCTGGGGTATTCAGCATCATCGGCAGAGATCATGTGGGTCCCAGACCGGCTGGAATCTGCAGAGAGAGGTAACAGTAAGGAGCATGAGATAAACTGATAACCTATAGACATTCATTTTAGAGATTGCAGGAATTGTTTGACATTAGAAGGTTTTGTGTAATGTAACAGCACATAGGTCAGTCAACTTAAGAGGGTATGACTGCTGTACTGGCAGTTTACTTTAGCAATTAAATATATTACACACATGGTGTATCCAGAAAGTAATGAGAATGATATTTTAAAAATGATTTTATTGAAAAATGTTACAATTGAACATTACCTCCTTCAAATTATGCACCTTGTAAGTGTACACAACGATCCCAGTGATTTTTCCAGTCTATATAGCATTCCTGGAAGTCTTCAAGAGGGATGTCGTTCAGAGCCTGTGTAGGGGCTCTTTGGACGTTATCCACACTACCAAAATGGTGTCCTTTTTCATGTTCAAATCCTGGGTCACATATTCATAAACTATTGAATTGGTAATTCCCATTTTCTCTGGAATCAATCTGATAGTGAGCTATCAGTAATGGTTGAGAACAGAACTCAAAGCATCCACATTCAGTTCTGATGGTTTACTATCAAAATGATTGCAGAGGAAACGGGAATTACCAAGTCAATTGTTCATGAAATCATGACTCATGATTTAAACATGAGAAAGGACAACATTGTGGTAGGGTGGATAGGGTCCAAAGAGCCACTATGCAGGCTCTGAACACCATCCCACTTGAAGACTTCCAGGGATGCTATTAAGAATGAAAAAATCGATGGGAGCATTGTGTATACTCTCAAGGTGCATACTTTGAAGGAGGTAATGTTCAATGTTCAGTCATTCCAGCCAAATGGTATAACTAACGTCTCTCTCCTTTCTTGCTAGTTTGTGACTGGCTATCTCACTTCTTAAGCTGGATTGAAAATTGGCTGGTTCAGCAGGGACTGGCCAGGTTTCAATCCATGTGTGGCTACTATGGTTAAACAGAAGTTGATTTATCAATTGAAAAAATTCTGTTCAACCACCATGTCTATATATTTCCACCCGATCAGAATTGCAGGCAATAGGCTTCTGATTCTGATGGCAGGTGAGTTTACCTGCTGTCACAATACAATAACACATGTGTGGATGGAGGAATCCAGTCAGTTCTTTTGTTCAACCTACTGGTTGAATAAAAAAAAACTGGCCCATGTATGGCCAGATTTAGATCACGGACGCAGCAACCATAATTAACTCTTATTAATAAAAAAAAAAATAGCAAAGGAATGGAAAAACCTTTAGTAACATCCTTTTGATTGAAAGTTATTCAACTGTTCTAAACCATAATATAGAGAACCACAAGCCTAATTTGAAAAGTTATATTTAAAAAAACAGTTAGGTAAAGCCAAGTAAGCCAAAATAGATAACATGAAAGGACAAAATCGATAGTAAAACCCAGCAAACTTGATATTCACCCAACATTATATTCCAGTGATAAAAAAAAAACGGTAGTAAAACAGATACTATTGCTACTTTACATTTGCAAAACAAAAATTGGTTTATTTATTACAAATTAACTGGAAAATGTGCTGACAAGTCAGATTCAGTAGCATTCACTTGGTATTCTGCAGTCAAATTCACCCTGTTTACAGGATAAATGTGCACCAGGCAAATGCAGACTGGTAAGCGTTTCAATTGTGTTAAGAGAAGGATCAGTCCCCTTGAAAAGAAGAAAGATCAAATCAGTAGACAAAGGGTTCGCTATTGTGGTGCTTAATAAACAAGACTACATTAAAGCAATTGTACACCTTAAAAACAAATTTCATTAAGATAATAAACAAGTCAAAGATACCTGCGCCGTGCAATGGTTTTATGGTTTTGCACAGAACAGTCCTTATCTTCTTCATCCTGCCCCCCCCCCCATGAGTGCCCCCAAAGGAGGCTGCTTCCGGTGTGGGCACTCGTGCGGGCATTCTCCTGAGCTGGGCGTCTATTTAGACATACAGCCTGGCTCAGCCCCCCCCTCGCTCTCTGATCACAGGCTTTGATCGACAACAGCAGGAGCCAATGGCTCCCGCTGCTCTTAGCCAAGCCTGTTAGGCCGCGTACACACGGTCAGTCCATCCGATGAGAACGGACCGTTCTTATTGGTTAACCGATGAAGCTGACTGATGGTCTGATGTGCCTACACATCATCAGTTAAAAAAACGAACAAGTCCAAAGGGGTGACGTAAAACACAACGACGTGCAGAGAAAAATGAAGTTTAATGCTTCCAAGCATGCGTCGACTTAATTCTGAGCATGCGCGGGTTTTTAACCAATGCTTTTGCATACTAACAATCGGTTTTGACCTATCGGTTAGGCGTCCATCGGTTCAATTTTAAAGCAAGCTCTAAAATTTTTGACTGAAAGATAACTGACCGATGTTGCCCACACACGATCGGTTTGGACCGACGATAAGGTCCTTCAGTCCGTTTTCATCGGTTTGGACCGACCGTGTGTACGCGGCCTTAGAGTTGGGAGACAGGAGAGAAGCTGCAGAAGATGCGCACAGTCTTGTGCCGAAATCAAGCACAGTTGAGTTTTTAGGGGGGCCAGGGGGGGGGGGGGACTGCATGTCAAATGTTTTTACCTTAATGCAGAGAATGCATTATGGTGAAAAACATTTTACCTTAACAAATACTGTAAAGAAATGAAATGTGCCACTTTCTGATAGAAACATATATGAAATACGCAGAAAAAATCCCACATTAGAATACAAGAAACAGTTGGCCCAGGAGGGTAGACCATTACGAGTTTTGAACAAGAAAGGGAAAAAAATACATGATCCCATCAAATTGTAAAATAACTATTATTTATTACCAACCAAAAATTCACAAAGATCAACATAACCCGGCTGGCAGACCCATAGTGAATGGTTTCAACTCACTGTCAGCCAGGTTGGGTGAGAATGTTGACCTTATCTTGCAGCCCCTGGTGCAGAACACCATATCGTATCTAAAGCTCTGTACACACGATCACTTGTCTGATGAAAACAGTGAAAAAAAATAGAAAATGTTTTAAAATTTTCCTATGGATAAAAAACTGATAGAAAAAAAACGATAGTCTGTGTGGAACTCCATCGGAGAAAAATCCATGCATGCTCATAATCATATCAACGCATGCTCGGAAGCATTGAACTTCATTTTTCTCAGCACATCGTAGTGTTTTACATCACCGCGTTGGACACGGTCGGATTTTTGACTGATGGTGTGTAGGCAAGACTGATGAAAGTCCGCTTCATCGGATATCCGAAGAAAAAATCCATCGGATTAGATTCCATCGGATATCCGATCGTGTGTACAAGGCTTTAGAGACACTAAGCATTTGCCTAATTTTTTGAAGGATATTCTATAGAGCCATGCTGCTTTTTAGTTTCAGCAGATGTCAGCTCCCTCATATACCATCATTGACCACTGAGAGGCATTAACATCAGTTAAGTGCCTTCTATGAATGTTGGAAGAATTGAATTCAGTCCAGAAAGATTTTATTTTGAAAGCATTAAGGTATGGGCTGGAACATAATTACTTTTGGTTCAGAGGTCAATTCTATAGACAGAATATGGAAATGGTTATGGAAGCCAAGTTTTCTCCCAACACACTTATGACAAAGTGGAAATCAGAGCGTATTCTTAGCAATAAATCCAAATAGTTACTTTTTTTTTTTTTTTTTTTTTTTTACACATTCTTTTTTTACAAATGTTCCATTGATGATGTCTTTATGATTTGGAAATGTGAAGAAAATATTGTGCACCAATTTTTTGAACAATTTAACAAAAACAAGTATCATATACACCAAACCATAATTACTTTTTTAAATTTAGAGATTTTTGTTAAAAAAGGGGGGATTGCATACTAGGTCTTACTTTAAACCCAGGGACAGGAATAGTTGTATTCCCCTCTCTAGTTGCCATTATACGCCATGGCTGAAAAATGTTCAGAGGGGCAAATTCTTGAGAATGAGTAGAAACTGCACAGACGATATTGATTTTTTTTTTTACCAGTCTAACATTCTCAAGGAGAGGTTTTTCCAAAAAGGTTATACTGAAGAGGAGTTGGATAGGAGAGTTGGATAGGCTGATCAAGAGAATTCACAAATTAAAGAGAAGTGATGTTTTAGTGGATGGCAATAAAAAGAAAGGGGAATTCACATTAGGTGATACAGCTATAATTTTGGATTTTAATATTCAATACAAGTAGATTGAACACATAGGAAACATTGGCACATTTTAAAGAAAGACAGACATCTGGGGACTATTTTACCCGATAGATCTCGCATTGTTTATTGAAAAGCAACCTCTACTGGCAGTTTTTTTGGCCAGGAGTGATATTTATCCCCCAGTTTAAAAGGGGTCTAGGGCACATAGACGTTTATGCCCGTGGTTGGTGCCATGCATGTAATACAGTCACTCACAAACAATGTAAAAAGGTGTTCATAATTCATGGTGACAATAAAATAGTGTTGATTAAACAATTTATTTCTTATGATTCTGGAGGTGTGGCTTACATGCTTCAATGCCCCTGCAGCCTTCAATATGTTAAAAGAATGACTAGGAAATTAGCAGCCCAAATAAGGGAACATATTTATACCATCAAGAGAGGCTTCAGGGGGCACAGCATTTCTAAACATTTCCACCAATTTTATAATCAAGGCCCTAGCAGTCTAAAATTCTAGGGAGTTGAAAAAACGTGCAAACATTGGAGAAGGACATTTTAAAAGGGCATTATCAAAACGTGAATGTTTAGGATCAGGTTTGAATGTTGATATACAATAGATCTAAATTATTACATTAGCTGTCTGTGATTCTATAATCTGACTGATTACTTGTTTTTCTGTCCTTGTGATCATACATGTTTTTCTAGGATGATTTTACCCATGCATATTTTACTTCTCGTGCTATTATAACATTTTATCCATTTTGTACATAGGGCATATTTTATTTGGTAATTTAATATTATATAATCGGTATAATGTATACTTACTGGTATTGTAATGCTGTATTTTTGATTATTTTTATACTATATGAGGGGATGGTATCGTGGACGTTGTGTGGTTATTTTCCAAGGCAGGATCATTCATGTTACCCTTCATGGAGTGAGAGAATACATGATGGTCACAGCTCATGGATGGCAGCTATGGAGCGATCCATGTGTGCATTTAGTAAGTTTCATACTGTGGAAGGTACCTGCTTTGACAGCGGGAATTGATCAGCACATGGATTAGCATAAGAGGTATGTCTTTGCATTCGGTATAAAGATCTCTCTCTGTTCACTGAGTTCCATGCCCTTGATGACGTAATTACGATATAATGCTTAGGGCGGAGCTTGTTGCTCTGGGAGAGAGCACTCAAAACATTGTTGAGAAAGCGATTCCTGAGTGGCATGCACATCAAGCTGCAGCAGTGGTTGTTTACCATATGAAGCAGTAACAGGTCCCAGTGTTTTAAAGGCTCATATCCTTTTATTTCATGTGAGTGCATTATATTATTTAAAGAATGTCATTTTACCAACAGCACTATGGTATGGAGTTCCTTCTTTTTTGATCCTGAAGCTTAAGAACCGTTGAATTGAGGAGCTGTTGGAGAAAAAAATCCTGACCGGTTTGTTGAATGCTCATTGCATCCACCTGGTTGATTTAGGAGCCCTGTACTTTACTCTACATGTGAATATGACCTTCTGTAGTGTGCATCAATAAACCAGGAGAGCACACCCTTGGGGGTCTGGTGGAGGATTGGTGTCACCCATTTGAACATAATTATGTGTGACCTTCATCCTGAGTACAGTTTACATCACAGACTTTGGTAGACTTTAAGCAAATTATTTTATTGAGACTTTTCACTGGTTTGAATAGTTAATTCATTTATTTGATCACTTGAAGTGTCACTTGTGTGTTTGTGATAGTGTTATTAGCACTTGAGATATTAAATCTTTATTTTGGAAGCACTGCATTTATTTACAAACACTGGGCTAGATTCAAGGCTCCCAAGCCTGTTTCCCTTAGTTCAAATGGTGACGCCGGAACTCGATCTGATGGACGGACGGGATATAGGAACGTGTGACAGGTCTCGGATACCCCAGGTGGGCATCTCCGCCAGACCTGTGTCTACAGTCCTCCAAACGCACCCGCAGCCTGCAGATTCGCCTTAACGTGCCCTTAACCCCTCAATCACAAGACAAGCCACACAGGTGTTGAGGGTTAAACATGCAGAGCATAAACTGTTTATTAAATACAAAACATAAACCTTTGCACACAGTTAGGAACACTCCCCTTAGCCTTGTCATAGAGGGGGTAGGGGACAAGGAAGAACCAATGGGAACGCAATACTTGTACATTGAAACACACCAAGGGATTATGATAAGCAGGCAGCCCCTCCTTACACATCCCCTGCTTCGAGATGTCTCCAGACCTTTGTCTGTGTGCCATGACCCAACACGATTAAACACAGCAACAAGAGGGGGGGATGGGGATAATGAATACAATAAATATAGAGATATAATTACATTATCTCAATGCCAGCTTGTCCCCAAGTCTCTTCTGGGCCAAAGTCTGTGGGTAGAAGGGCAGCCCACAGCCCCCTCCAAAACGCACAGTGACAGTGGATCTGTCACAGAAAGATTATAAGCTCCTTAGAGGCAGAGGCTAATGTCAATGTACCATATGTAAAGTGCTACATAAATTGACAGTGCTATACAGATAACTGTAATAAATAAATGTTCAGTGATTCAGTTACAAATTACAGTACCTTAATACACAGCTGCAATTCATTGTTTGAATGTACACCAGTCATACAGAGAAAGCTGTTAATTTGTTACTCAAAGGGATTTATAGAAGTGTTGAATCTGAATCTGCACAGGATGTCAAGGTCAGGCTGATAATATCATTAGATAAACATGGCTACACTTGTGCTATTGACATGTCTTTGAACATGGTCTGTTACTCATGTGTTATACATCTACCTCTTTACACTCGTCTAGAGCAATTGTCAAGATTTCTTTATGCAACCTTCCCGTATCTGTCCTTTAAACTTTGATTCATTATTCATATTTGCAAAGGGGAAGGATTGATTCATCTAGTGTTTTAATTATTTATATCGAAGAAAGTTGAATGTGAATGCTGTGAATTGAAGATCTTCCTCATTTGTGAATCTAATGTCAATTCATCAAACTTCATCTTTGCTGATAAAAATTATTATGCCAAAAATGATGTGTGTAAAAATAACTTTCTGTAGTGAAGGAGACCCTGCTATCAGCTGCTGCATGGGAAACTAAACACAGGCAGGGAATCTGTATTAGAAATACCTAGAGGCACACATCCTGCTGCAGTGATTTGATTATGCTAAACAAATTTATCAGGGTAGCAATCTTGCTGCAAATTCAACATTTATGGGAGTGTTGGGTAGAGTAGCCTTTTTCAACCAGGGGGTCTTCGAGTTTCTTCAGGTTGTAGTGGCAAAATGCCTAAAATATGCTCCAAAATTGTATACAAGCCACCAGGTGGATCAAGCCTGCCTTTTAGTTACACAATGCCACAGATTTTCATTTGTGCACCATTACAAACTTCTAACCACCGGCGTCTTAACAACCAATGATTTCTTTGGTTGATAAGAGGATGTCAAGCATCTGCACAGCATCCTTGTTTATCCCTTCCCTACCCATATGTGTAGGAATGGAGTGTACGTCCTTGACGTACTAATACGTCTACGTCAAGATAATGGGAGGCCTTTTTTCCTTTCCATGTTCTGAATATTACAACGCCTGGAGGAGTTACAGCCTTGGTTTATGATTACTCATTACCCAGATCATCATCCATTCCCTGGAATCCTCTGTCCTTTGGATCCACCATCTGTCCAGAGAGAGACTGAAAGATCTGCACTCCTGTTTCCATAGTCTGTGGATATAAGCCTGACTGATCCACGCCCGTATGGTGAGTTGGGTCCACATCTACAGCTAAGAGTACCCATTTCTCTCCCCTATTACCTAAAGGTGAAGGCACTCCCGGGGTGATAATATGTGTACACAACATCTATTTGAAAGACAGCTGGGTTTTACAACAATAGTTGGTCATCTTCCTACATTTTGGCTTATTTCTGATGTTTGTCTATGGACTATTCAGTTATTTTGACTATTAGCACTGGACTATTACTGCATTGGAATTGTTCAACATACATCCAATTCAATATCATTATTGATATTTTAGAGATCTGATGTTTCGTATGCTTCATATAGTCGCAGATGTTATTCATTCACACAGGAGTTTATGATTTATTTAACATTCATGTTGTTTGATATTTTACTGTCAGTGATTTAATCTTTTGCTATATCAAGTTACATGAATATCTCACATACTTAACGTATCATTTATATTTGTGTTCTTATACAGAGACAGATATTCACTTACCTTACAGGTTTTCACTCCTTTCACCAACTTTTTTGCGATTCCGAGTCGCATGAAGTTCTTTGTATACACTGGTATTTCTTGTGTATATGCTTTTTTTATTAGGTGACATTTATTCACTTATCTCACAGTTCTTTGTGTATGTAAAAACAATTTTTGAGTAGGGTCATCCACTCAACACATTTTTAGCACCACACTTTATTTTTAAATATTTGTTCACAATTAGTCTGATTGTTGTGTTGGCTGCTTATACTTTTTTCTTTGTTTGGTTGGCGCAGTATAGTATTGTATATGTTTTGTCACATTGAGTGAAGGAGAGAAACTGAGGGAGAAGAGAAACATTGGAATACTAGTCAGTACCTGTGTGCAAATGTGTATTTGCTTTGGAAGAATAAATCACCTCTAACATTGAATGTCCTACGTGTGTAGATGACGCTGTGTTATGTGCTTCAAGTAGAACTATAGGCAAAACTTTTTCTTTCATTTTGTATAGAACAAGTGAGAGTTATAAGATTTCCCTTCACTTCCTGTCCCATAGCCAAACAGGAAGTGAGAGGAAATCCCTGCAAATTAAGGGAATTCCTTGGTGACCCCTAGGTCACCAAAACTAGTATCCCCATTGGAAAATGTCCCCCCTATTGCTTTTCTGGGGGAAACCCAAAATGTGTGATTTTCTTTTACTTTCACTGTCAATGATAATAGTAAACAGGACAGATAGAGAGGGTGAATCACCTTAACGGGGGCACAGACAACAGTAAGAATTGACAAGTGTTCTAATCCCTCTCCACAGGAGAGTCAGGACGCCTACTAACACACAGCCTTTCTCTATCTGCAATGTAGAGAGCGTCCTGACTCTACTGTAGTCCAAGGGAAGGGGCGAGCACGACACTCCACACCAGGGAGAAAGCCTTGCATTACTGTGTGGAATTACAGACAGAAGAACAGGAAGTGAGGATTTCTCAGAAGAAATAAGGACATTTAAAAGCAAAATCGAAGGATGAGGTAAGTGAAGGAGGACTGCACTAAGGTAAAGCTATTTAGGGAAAAAAAAATGGTACCTTTACAACCCCTTTAAGAACAGTTATGTTATAAATTTGTAAGGATTATCTTTAATAGCTTATTATAATGCTGTTCACAATTTGTTTTCTTCTTTTACAAACTTTATGAACTTTATAAAAGATAAAATAGTGGAAGATAAACAAATAAAAAAGAAAAGCCAACACTGTGATGGGAAGTGAGAAAGCTTTGTGTACTTTACAAAACCTCACAGAGCGACAGGGGTGACAATGGCTGTTTATATCATACAGCAATGGGAAAAGGCCTTATCCAAAAAAACAGGCGCCTGTAGGTGCAGAACCTTTAGAACTGTAATAGGAAGTTTCACTTATAGTGAAGTTGTGCTCTTAGGACCCTCCTTCTGCTTATGCTAATTTCTATCAGGTGAAAACTTACCTAGTAGAACCTTCACTGAGTGGCCCTGCTCAGTTTTGATTGATCCCTGCAATGCCATGTTGACAGGCATAATCAGAACACTGTTACAAGAGAAGCATCACTTCCTGAAGTGCACTACTACAATAGTGTCCATGTTACACAGTTACTGTACCTTATTGCCATAGAGCATATTAAAGCGGAGTTCCAGGCTCCTTCAGAGAAAAAGTCAGTTAGCTGGATTCAGAAAGATGTACGCCGGCGTATCAGTAGATACGCCGATGTAACTCTGAATCTACGCCGGCGTTAATTTAAGCGTATTCTGGAAACCAGATACGCTTAAATTAGGCTAAGATACGAGCGGCGTAAGTCTCCTATGCCGTTGTATCCTAAAGTGTAATTTTTAGGCTGCCTGCTAGGTGGCGCTTCCGTTGAGTTCGGTATGCTACGCCGCCTTAAAGATGCGGCGCTCTTTATGAATCCAGCCACAAATACTGTAGCTGCTGACCTTTAATATTAGGATACTTACCTGTCCACAGATCCAGTGGTGTCTTCACCTGAGCCGATTCTTCAATCGGCTCTTGGGTGCTGCCGCCACCATCTCCACTAAGGGAAACCTGGTTCCCTACTGCGCATGATCGAAGTCCACTGTGCTTTGTGAATGGCCCGGCGGCAGGGGAAGGAGGAGGGGGCCAAACTTCCAATTGAGTTTGCTGCGGCAAGCTCAGCCTGAAAACCAGGTACCCGCTCCCCCCGGAAAGGTGCCGAATGTTGCATCAGAGGGGGGTGGAGGCAAACAAGCGGAGCTTCCCCTTTTGGGTGGATCTCTGCTTTAATGAGATACAGTGATCTAATACACAGACGACAGATGTAACATTATTATGAACCATTTTATCCCCACCCATCCTACACGATCTTATAGATATTGGAGCAAATTACCTTGTAATGACGCAATGCTAGGATCAAACGAGAGTTTGCTTGCTATAGTAAATTGTGGATGTGACCAAATGAAGGAGTTACTTTATGCAATATACAGTGCCTTGAAAAAAGTATTCATACCCCTTGAAACTTTCCAAATTTTGTCACGTTACAAACAAAAACGTAAATGTTTATTAATGTGATTTTATGTGATAGACCAAATTGGCACAGAATTGTGAAAGGAAAATGATAAATGGTTTTCATTTTTTTTTTACAAATAAATATGTAAAAAGTGTGGCGTGCATTTGTATTCAGCCCCCCTGAGTCAATACTTTTTAGAACCAACTTTCACTGCATTTACAGCGGCAAGTCTTTTTGGGGTTGTCTCTACCGGCTTTGCACATCTAGAGAGTGACATTTTTGCCCATTCTTTGCAAAACAGCTCAAGCTCTGTCAGGTTGGATGAAAGGCATCTGTTAACATCAATTTTTAAGTCTTGCCACAGATTCTCAGTTGGATATAGGTCTGGACTTTGACTGGGCCATTCTAACACATGAATATGCTTTGATCTAAACCATGGGAAAGTAGACGGTAATTTAAATAAAAGTTTAACCTTCATAAATAGAAAAAAGACAGCAGACAACTTAGTGGATATTAAAGGCCGCGGTTGTTTATTATTGGTTTCAAAATAATTAGTGGGTAAGCATTCAATAAATTAAAGATATAAATTAAAGATATAAATAAGCTTTAGCAAGCATAGCCACTACGGCTCAGGCAGCAAACACAAATTACCCAACTCCAACTCGAACAATAAACTTGTGTAGCATTTTCTTTTAACTATAAATATAAACACACATACAATGAAATCAGCATTCTTCTCTCTCTTTTTTTTTTCTTTTATTATATTTTATTATCAATGTCAAACAAATAAATACTTTTTTTTTTTATTTATAAAAAACAATAGCAATAGCTAGTCCGCCTTTGTTTAAATACAAAGGTGACCCTACCACATAATAACAGCCGCGACATAAATTAAATAAGGGGGGGTGGGGGAGAACACCACAGATCCTGTCCTCTGAGGCGAATGAGCTCCCAGTCACGGAGCCCTCTTCTTATAGCCCAAATCAAGCTGGTTCTGGCTGGTTTAAACCCGATTTTCGCTGGCTTTGCACGAGCCCAGGGAGAGATCACCTGTACTTCTCTCCCCAGACACGTGAGCCCCGCCCTATTCCCCCTGAGAGCGGCAAGCTCCCCAGGGGGAACTTGAAACTGCCCTCCCGCCACTTTCCCATGAGGAAAAGGGGGGCTAGAGACTGCCTTCTCCCTTTTCCTCTGGCTGTATGTTTAGGGTCGTTGTCCTGCTGGAAGGGGATTTTCTGCCCCAGTCTCATGTCTTTTTCAGACTCTTAACAGGTTTTCTTCTAAGATTGCCCTGAATTTGGTTCCATTCATCTTCCACCCATTAACTCTGACCAACTTCCCTGCTGAAGAAAAGCATCCCCACAACATGATGCTGCCACCACCATGTTTTACGGTGGGGACGGTGTGTTCAGGGTGATGTGCAGTGTTAGTTTTCCACCACACAAAGCGTTTTGCTTTAAGGCCAAAAAGTTCAATTTTGGTCTCATCTGACCCGAACACCTTCTTCCACATGTTTGCTGTTTCCCCCACATGGCTGCTCGCAAACTGCAAAAGGGACTTCTTATGGCTTTCTTTCAACAATGGCTTTCTTCTTGACATTTTTCTATAAAGGCCAAATTTGTGGAGTGCGCGACTAATAATAAATCCTGTGGACGGATTCTGCTACCTGAGCTGTGGATCTCTGCAGCTCCTCCAGAGTTACCATGGGCCTCTTGGCTGCTTCTTAAATAATGCTCTCCTTGCCCGGCCTGTCAGTTTAGATGGATGGCCATATCTTGGTAGTTTTGCAGTTGTGCCATAATCTTTCCATTTTCAGATGATCGATTTAACAGTGCTCTGTGAGATGTTCAAAGCTTGGGATATCTTTTTATAACCTGACCCTGCTTTAAAAGTCTCCACAACTTTATCCCTGAACTTTGGTGTGTTCTTTGGCCTTCATGATGCTGTTTGTTCACTAAGGTTCCCTGACAAACCTCTGAGGGCTTCGCCGAACAGCTGTATTTATATTGAGATCAAACTTCACACAGGTGGACTCTATTTACTAATCAGGTGACTTCTAAAGACAATTAGTTCCACTAGATTTAAGTTAGGGGTATCAGAGTAAAGGGGGCTGAATACAAATGCACGCCAAATTGTTCAGATATTTATTTGTAAAAAAAAATAAAACATTTATTATTTTCCTTCCACTTCATAATTATGTGCCATTTTGTGTTGGTCTATCACATAAAATCCCAATAAAATACATTTACATTTTTGGCTGTAACATGGCAAAATGTGAAAAATATCAAGGGGTATGAATACTTTTGTAATATTCCCATCCAACAGTACATTCTCCTCAAGCAGCAGTGTATATATATCCTTTTTTTTTTTTTTCGTTTTTTTATTGTAATTTCAAAGTAAAAAATTAAAACAATACAATACAGAGCCTCTTAGGCATACCCAGGCTCGGTTACACACAAACTAACAACTAAAATAATAATAAACAACGAAACTACTGTATGCTGTACCAGCTGTGCAGATTATCTAAAGTATTCTTCTATTTCCAAAGATACCCCACATAGCTTCTTTACAAAATGAAAAGAAGTACACGTTAAACACATTCACATTCCCATTCCCCCCTCTCCCCATAACTATTGACCGAGAAACCCAAGGAAGCCTACAAGTTCAGAGATGCCACTTGAGCCGTTACAGGTAATTAATAGACCGTTACTAATCATCCATTGAGTCTACATTAGTGGACAGGGATTCAGTCCAGATGTCCCATATTTTATGAAATTTCTTAGCACAGCCACACGACAGGTAAAGTAGCCTTGTATAGTGGCAAAGCCGAGTTCACCAACCTCTTCCAAAAAATGTATTGAGGGTGCCAACAAAGCCTTAAATTGGAGTACAACAGATTTACAAGCATAATAAAGTAATAATCCTAGTAGGGTTCTTCTTGCCCGGCGAGGGGCCAGTAGTTTTACAAGTCCCAACAAACATACCTCCACTGAAAATGGCACAGGAATGGTGGTGTCAGTCAAAATAAAAGTGGTTACCTTAGCCAAAAAGGCTTTAATGTGAGGACAGTTCCAAAAAATATGAATCAAATCCGCTGAGGGCGAGTCCCACCTGCAGCAAGAAGCTGGGATTGATTGATATATTTTGTGTAGGCGCATGGGCATGTAATACACTTGATGTAGTATTTTGAATTGCACTAATATATCTATAGCCGATACTAGCTGTGAAACGGGACACTAGTATAGATATCCTTAAGGCTGGGTTCACACTATTGCCAATTCAACTCATAATAGCAGGAGATTTTGACTGGAGATTTTGATATGGAACCGGTTCACATATCTCTGTTGCGGCTCCGGTGCAAATTTGCACAGGAGCGCAGTGCGTCTTTTGGTCCATTTCAGGTCGGAATTCAACCCAAAATTCGGGCTGAAATCGGACCTGAAACGGTGAATGGGGACACGCCAGACACCTGCTGTGAGCCGCATGCGAAGATAGTGTGAACCCAGCCTTGGTCCAAAATGTGTCCTCTTTCTGTGTAGCCTATACATTCAACAATATAGCCGATACAATCAACAGCCCACAGCCACCTGTTTGCACCCCTCCACCAAACACACACTTATTATAGTTTCTTCCACAAGTCCCAATCAGCCACCACATCCACTTCCCAACAGGCACTTTTCTTTAGAAGCAAATTAAAGTGCAAATCAGGTGGAGGGAAGAGTGGATGAATATTATACAGGCAACGTGTTCTTAGGTCAGGACTAAACAGCTGAAAGAAAACTGCTGGACACTGTCATCTCAGCATTGGGGGCAAGTTTGGAGTTACAAATGCTGATGTCCTTCTTATACTGGTGTCTCTAGACAAGAGCCCATCATACCCAGCTATAAATCTGTTCTTGAAAACTGCTTATCACACAACTCCTGGTGGAGTGTACAGCTACAGAACAGGCAATTTCTTTTTTCTTCAGACTAGAGAGAGGTCAGCTTCTATGCTGGTTCATCCTACTTACTGTTTGATTTATTTTTTCTAGGAGAGTATATGAATTGGTAAGAAAGGACAAAGTACAAACGTACAAAAAACAAACAAAAAAATGAAAAGATGAAAGAAAACAAAGAAAATAAAAAATTTGCAAAAAACAAAGATCTGGTTTCACTGATTTAAAAGTAGATAAGTTAACCTGGTGCTCTCTTTGACAATTACACTGCGGGCTCCTTAATCACAGGGACAATAGACTGTCATTATTTATGCACAATTCTAACACACATTAATGGCTCATGAAAATAATTTCAGTTGTTAAATTCAATTGTTAAACCCAGGTTAAAAACACAGGTTACTGACTTTAGATTTTAACAAAGGCTTTTAAACCAATCAATAAGAGAAGATTAAAACTACAATAATGATGGTGCAGTGTTTATAATTCGGAGGTGAAATGCTTGCTTTGCTTGTACATGAAAAAGTTGATTATTACTATGTTTAGTAAACTGGGAAATAAAATATAATATGTTCTGGAGTGTTTAGGTAATTTTGTTCCGGCCTGTGAAAAATGCATACATTTAACACCAGCTGATTGCACACTGGACTAGAAAACATGAATTATTTTATCATCGATCATTTAATTGAAAAGGGCATAGTGACATAGTTACATAGTTGGTGAGGTTGAAAAAAGATCATCAAGTCCAACCTGTGTGTGTGCTTTTATTTCAGTATTACATTGTATATCCCTGTATGTTATGGTTGTTTTTTAAGTGCCTATCCAATAGTTTTTTGAAATTATCGATGCTCCCTGCTGAAACCACTGCTTGTGGAAGAGAGGTTTTACATTCTTACCGCTCTTACAGTAAACAACCCTCTATGTAGTTTAAGGTTAAACCGCTTCTCTTCTAATTTTAGTGAATGGCAGTTGTCTTTTAAATTTCCCTATTGTGGAAATGTTTTATCCCTATTGTGGGGTCACCAGTACACTATTTGTACATTGAAATCATATCCCCTCTCAAGCGTCTCATCTCCAGAGAGAATAAGTACAATGCTTGTAATTTTTCCTCATAACTAAGGTCCTCCAGTCCCTTTATTAGCTTTGTTGCACTTCTCTGGACTCTCTCCAGTTGCAGCACATCCATCTTGAGTACTGGTGCCCAGAACTGGACAGCATACTCCATGTGCGGCCAGACCAGAGTCTTGTAGAGTGGGAGAATTATTGTTTTATCTCTGGAGTTAATCCCCTTTCTAATGCATGCCAATATTCTGTTGGCTTTGCTTGCAGCAGCCAATTGCTGAGTCTGTCGTCTACTAGGTCCTCCAGGTCCTTTTCCATCCTAGATTCCCCCAGAGGTTCTCCCGCTAATGAGTAGATTGCATTCATATTTTTTCCATCCATATGCATTATTTTACCTTTTTCTACATTAACCACTAGCCGACCGCGCACCGCCGGTCTATGTCGGCAGGTCGGCTCGGCTGGGCGAGAGCACGTAGTATAACGTCCTCTCTCTCAGCCGCCACTAGGGGCGCGCGCGCGCGCCCCCCGCTCACCCCCGACTCCCGTGCGTGTGCCCGGCGGGCGCGATCGCCGCCGGGCACACGCGATCGCTCGGTACAGAGCGGGGACCGGGAGCTGTGTGTGTAAACACACAGCTCTCGGTCCTGTCAGCAGGGGAAATGCTGATCTTCTGTTCATACAATGTATGAACAGAGGATCAGTGTTTCCCCCAGTGAGGCCACCCCCCCC
Organism: Rana temporaria; assembly: GCF_905171775.1. Classification (NCBI taxonomy): domain Eukaryota; kingdom Metazoa; phylum Chordata; class Amphibia; order Anura; family Ranidae; genus Rana; species Rana temporaria. The sequence goes on from NC_053500.1 coordinate 101,486,929, forward strand.
ACAGTAAGAACACACCCAGGCATACTTAACCCCTTCCCCGCCCCCTAGTGTTAACCCCTTCACTGCCAGTGGCATTTTTATAGTAATCCAATGCATTTTTATAGCACTGATCGCTATAAAAATGCCAATGGTCCCAAAAATGTGTCAAAAGTGTCCGAAGTGTCCGCCATAATGTCACAATACCGGAAAAAAAATCGCTGATCGCCGCCATTACTAGTAAAAAATATATATTAATAAAAATGACATAAAAATACCCCCTATTTTGTAAACGCTATAACTTTTGCGCAAACCAATCAATAAACGCTTATTGCGATTTTTTTTTCCGAAAAATATGTAGAAGAATACGTATCGGCCTAAACTGAGGAAAAAAAATGTTTTTATATATTTTTGGGGGATATTTATTACAGCAAAAAGTAAAAAATATTATTTTTTTTCAAAATTGTCGCTCTATTTTTGTTTATAGCGCAAAAAATAAAAAACGCAGAGGTGATCAAATACCACCAAAAGAAAGCTCTATTTGTGGGAAAAAAAGGACGCCAATTTTGTTTGGGAGCCACGTCGCACGACCGCGCAATTGTCTGTTAAAGCGACGCAGTCCCAAATCGCAAAAAGTACTCTGGTCTTTGGGCAGCAATATGGTCCGGGGGGTAAGTGGTTAAACCTCTACATTTGCCATGCAGTTGCCCACCCCATTATTTTAATCAGATCTTCTTGCAAGGTTTCCACATCCTGCGGAGAAATGATGCCCTGCTTAGCTTAGTATCGTCTGCAAATACTGAGATTGAGCTGTTTATCCCATCCTCCAGATCATTTATGAATAAATTAGGGTAAATAGGATTGGTCCCAGGACAGAACCCTGGGGAATCCCACTTTCCACACAGGACCATTCCGAGTACTCCCCATTTATCATCACCCTCTGAACTTGCCCTTGTAGCCAGTTTTCAATCCATGTACTCACCCTATGGCCCATGCTGACAGACCTTAGTTTGAACAGTAAACGTTTATGGAGAACTGTATCAAATGCCTTTGCAAAATGCAGATACACCACATCTACGGGCCTTTCTTTATCTATATGGAAGCTCACCTCCTCATAGAAGGTTAATAGATTGGTTTGGCAAGAACGATTCTTCATGAATCCATGCTGATTACTGCTAAAGATACCGTTCTCATTACTAAAATCTTGTATATAGTCCCTTATCATCCCCTCCAAGAGGCTAACTGGTCTGTAATTCCCAGACATCGCTAATCAAGAACCAACTTGTAGGACACATTCATTATAGTTATTATTTGATGAGATGAGTGTGATGCGCAATAAATAAGGAACACCGTATAATCGGACACAGAAAAAACCTTCATAAGGTATTCATTCGAATTTGTACTACAAGACAGCTCTAGGAAATTTACCATTCATCTGTCTAAAAATGCCATTGTTGCAGCATGAGAAACAGATCTAGGCATTTATAGGAATTTGGTCGCCAATTAACATGCCCTTAATAACTACATACTGTATAATAGAATCCTCTTTAGCAAACAGCTGTTTTGATTATTGTCTTCTGTTCAAGAAATGTTACAAAAATGCATTACATATGGACCAGTGAATATTTAAGTAATTACACTTTTTTTTAAGGAAGAATAGGCTCAGTGCAGAGCTTGTTAACTAATGCAACAAGTCAGCCACATGTCTCCTTCTTTCAGTCATGACTCATTTACTTCAGGGAAAAATATATGTCTATTACAGGAGGGAAGTCTGTTAAAAAATTAAGTGCAGTAATAAAAGGATTTCCCCTATTTCAGGAGAGTGAGACAAGCCATGCAAATCAACTGATCCACAGGGTTTGCCACCCCAAAGATTATCCAAAATGTACCCAAATTCCCCCTCCAACTGTTGGAAGTGTGGTATAGCAGACGCTGATTGAAATCATATGTTATGGTCTTGTGCCAGGATCCAGTCCTTTTGGACGGAGGTCACAAAATTTATTGAAACTCTACTTATGATCCATGTTCCTCTGAATGTGTTGATCTGCTTGCTGGGCCTGGTGGGCTTCCTGGCTTACCGCCGAGCAACCAAAACTCTAATAGGACCCCTATTAGTTTATGCCAGAAAGTCTTTACTCAACTCAACTCAACTCGGCGATATCTCGCCAGATGCTGCCCAGCTAAGTTTGACAAAATCAGATCCGTTATCCTCCCCAGTATCCCTTCAATTTGATGGCACGAGCAGTTTAAGTTTGTAGTTGTTTCAATAGAAGTATTAGAACTTATAGAACAGTTACAATGTATGTTACCCAAGCCGGGGTATGCCCAGTGGCTTTATTTTGTAACACTTTTTTATTTTATTTTTCACAAAAAAACTCAATAAAAAGTATTAAAAAAAAAAAGCGATTTTACCAGCATTTTGCATTGGCGTCAATGCGCGTTTAACCGTGCTAGCTGATACAGCCGTCTGCCTTGTTTAAAAATGTAATCGATCATATTGTTATTTACAGGAGCTTTGTTTCCTGTTTATGGCTTTTCATATTGATTTGGATCTATCCCGCCCTGCTGGTTTGTTATTGTCATAGGAAAAGACACTGCATTTTAGGTTCTCCTGAATGAGTGGGCTTACCGAGTTTGATATGTACTGTATTATCATATTATATGTCCTTTTAGGTTACATTGCTTTCATCAAGCCATTTTTGTGATGTGGTTTTTGCTTAGTGACGCCATTGTTTCCGTCTATTTCTATTAATGCAGGGTAGGTGAAAATGGATACATTTTGTATCATCAGACACAATTTAGTTTGTCCAAGCCTAATTAGTGATGTCTCCCTGCAGGTTCAATTAAGGGGTATATTTACCCTCTGTAAAATACTTATACTTTGCTAAGACTGTCCATGGTAGTGCTTTGGAGCCTTGTTTGCAGTTTGGGTGAGAGCTCATTCATCAGATGATCCATTTGAATGATTGTATATACCGGTATTTATTTTGTGTATCTTTATTAGACCTTTATGGTCCTTATTAATGTGTATCTTATTGTGTATCTTATATTGATTGAATATACTTAATGTTTTTCTCTGTTTACTTATACTGAAATTGTACAGAAGGTTTTTAATAAGCTCCTGGGGAAGCCATGTTGATGGAAGTGCATGAAGTGCAAAAAATTCCGTGTACCCCGATCGTAAGAATGTTGATTTTAAATTTTTATTGCTTAATTATTAAAATTTTGTAAATTTAGATTTTATTCCAAATTGAGTATTTTGCCACCTCAAAACTCCCACCTTGTTGTTAATGTTTCTATTATGGGGAGGTGGTGCATTCTAATGAAACCCCCCCCCCCCATGCTTGGATAAAAATTGTACTGTTCTTTTTGCAAAGTAAAGCTGTGTTTATTCAATCATTTGATCTTTTGCACATCATCAAGTATTCAAATTGAACACTTCTTCAAGTAATACTAAACAGAAAGTATTCATTGCCATAATAATGTCTTAAATGAAATTATATACATCATGCCACTGTATTCTTTTTAATTCTCCAAGTACCTTATTTCTACAGTGCTGTTGTGTGGTCACATGATCGTTCTTTGTTCTGTGGCATTTGCAGGGAAAGATCTTTGGGAGGGGGTTCACATTTGATACATTTAATACTGATTTATATGAAAACTAAGCGGGTTTGTGAGTTTCTTAGTAAATGTAATCAATCAGTATACTACATCCAGCCCCCATAGTGTTTAGCAATAGCAGGATGTGGAGGAGGAGGGAGAGAGGGGAGTGTCATTTACCACTGTGTATACGCCCACATGTGTTACTCTATAGTCATGTGGGCTGCACAGGTAAGAAAAAGGAGGAAATTAAGGGTCTGATCCACAACGAGCGGGCTTAACTTAAATACTCGGATTTAAGTTACACCGCCGCAAAATCTCTACCTAAGTCCCTGATCCACAAAGCACTTACCTAGAAATTTTGAGCGGTGTAACTTAAATCCGTCCGGCGCAAGGCGTTCCTAATTTAATGGGGTGAGTCCCATTTAAATTAGACGCGCTGAAATTGAGCATGATCCACAGAGGACATCAGATGCTCTACACAATCTCAGTCTGCAATGGGGACACAGAGAAAATGGGAGGGACAGCTGAAGGCAGGATCAAAAAGGTATATTTTACTCTACTCATAACAAATGCTTTAGTAGCTTTGTGGGTATGAACATTCTGTTATTTCGCCTGTAATGAGTTTTTCATAGTCTGTGTTTAATGACACTTTGACCTTATTTACTAAAGCTAAAGGTAGATTCACTTTGCAAAAATCAGCATATAAATTCATAGTTTGGATGAGCATACCAAAGTGAGGGGCTAACTTACTAATGGAGAGAATACTATTTACCATACACCATAGTCAAAGCAAGAAGTAGCTCAGTGGTTCATTTATGGACTTTTTGAATTTAGTACATTTAGTATTGTTTTTTGTACTGACACAGCTGCCAGTCTAGTATTGTTGAGAGACCAAATATTGAAGTTGAAGTTTAATCTGCTTAGATATGCCTTCTCTGGTTCTTCTTTCCACTCTCATTAACATTATTATTATCATTATTATTATTATACAGGTTTTATATAGTGCCAACAGTTTGCGCAGCGCTTAACAAAGTAAAAGGCAGACATTACAGTTACATTACAATTTGGTACAAGCGGAATAAGAGGGCCCTGCTCATTAGAGCTTACAATCGAAAAAGGGAGGGTCAATTGATACAAAAGGTAATAGCTGTGGGGGATGGAGGAAGTAAAAGCGTTACTTAGAAGCAGGATTGGCTTCTTTAAAGAAAAGAGTTTTTAGGGATCGTCTAAATATGCATAGATTAGGGGACAGTCGGACAAATTGGGGTAGAGAGTTCCAAAGGATAAGAGAAGCTCTGGAGAAATCCTGAAGGCAAGCATGGGAGGAGGTGACAAGGGAGCTAGAGAGCAGGAGGTCATGGGAGGACCGAAGAGAGCGGCTTGGTTGGTATTGTGAGACTAGGTTAGTAATGTAGCTGGGGGCAGAGTTATGGGTGGCTTTGTAAATTATTGTTAGTAATTTACAAATTGTATTTGTTGGGTGAGTGGAAGCCAGTGGAGGGATTGGCAGAGAGGTGTGGAGGACGCTAAATGGTTGGTAAGGTGGATGAGTCTTGCAGCGGCATTCATGATGGACTGAAGGGGGGATAGTAATGTGTAATGGTAATCCAATGAGGAGGGAGTTGCAGTAGTCTAGGTGAGAGAAGACCAGGGAATGAATTAGAAGTTTGGTGGTGTCATTAGTTAAAAAGGGGCATATTCTGGAAATGTTCTGGAAAGGCTAAGGCGGCATAATTTGGACAGGGATTGGATGTGGGCCTGAAAAGACAGTTCAGAGTCTAGCGTTACCCCTAGCACCCTGGCATGTGGGGACAGACTGATAGATGTGCCACTGATCTTGATAGAGAAGTCAGGGGAAGGGGCACGTGGGGGAGGAAATATTAAGAGATCAGTTTTAGATAGATTCAGTTTTTAGGAAGTGGTTTGACATCCAGGCTGATATGTCTGTTAGTAAATCAGTGATGGGCGAGGCGATTGATAGGGTGAGCTGAGGGGCAGAGACAGATTTGGGTGTCATCAGCATATAAATGGTAGTGGAAGCCATGGGAGGCTATCAGCTGACCCAGGGAGGACGTGTAGATCGAGAATAGCAGAGGTCCAAGGACAGAACCTTGGGGGACCCCAACGGTAAGAGGAGGAAGTGGAGTTGTAAGTACATGTTAATGAACTTAAAGTGATACTGAACACACACTTTTTAAATTACATTATTCCTTTTTTTTTCTGTAAATTAATGAAGGCACTGTAATTTTTTTGATAAAAAAACACAAAACAGCCAAGTACATTTTTGCCTAATCAATATACAACTGTCATATGACTCGCCCCTTCTAGATTGTAAGCTCTAACGAGCAGGGCCCTCTGATCCCTCCTGTATTGAATTGTATTGTGACTGTACTGTCTTCCCTGATGTAAAGCGCTGCGCAAACTGTTGGCGCTATATAAATCCTGTATAATAATAATAATAAGACTCATCTTTTTGCAAGCCTGTCTGCAGGGAAACAATGTCAAGGGGAGCTTCTAGTCCATTTGCTACTTGTCACACGTTAAAAAAAAAAAAGCCTTTGGAACACAGAGTAAAAATAAATAATTAATATCAATAAACTGTTTTAATTTATCGTAAAAAATATATTCTTAATATAAAATATTTTTGTCAATAACATGGTGTGAGTGGATTTCTGCCAATCACTGGCTATGTCATGCTCCTCCAGCATCTGCCTATTATGTACTGTATATGTGCTTAGAAGAGGAAGGTGAAGTTTCCATCAATCAACATGTAATAGCCTTCCCCCATTGTGGTTAGCTGTTTATTGGGCATGGAGGAGGAGGAGGGAGAGAGTGGGCTGTCATTTACCATTGTGTATACGCCAACATGCGTGTCATAATCACATGGGCTGCTCAGATGTGAAACACACTGAAAACTGAGCACATGCACTAGTTGCCAACGGTTGCTCTGCAATCTCCAGCTGCAGTGGGGACACAGACAGGAGGGAGGAATAGAGAACAACAGTATCAACCAGGTTTTTTGCAGAATACAGAGAACAAATCCAATAGTAAGTATGAATGGCATTTATTGATGCCTTTTAATAATATGGGTTCAGTGACACTTTAAACTGGATATCTTTACCTGCTAGGCTTCTAGTATGTCCCGGTACCTCTAAGAAGAAATGGGTTACCTTTAGGCATGCCTACCTTCATTTACCAATTGCTATACACTAATTTGAAAAAGTTTTAGGCAGGTATTAAACATGCTGTAAATTAGAAATGCTTTGAGAAATAGAAGTGTAAGCCTGGGTTCACACTAGATGTGGTGCGAATTCACAGTGAATTTGCTGCATATTCGGCACTGCATCTAAATCACAACCCATCCATGCGTACTGATTGAGGAGTGTATGTTAAGTTAAAGTCTCACCACAATTAATTTGTAAAACGCAGCATGATTTGCAGAATCGGATCTCATAGGTGTCTCTTCATGTAATCCCAGACTCAATATGTTGAGATGAGGGCTCTGTGAGTGCCAAACCATCACTTCCAGGATTTCTTGTTCTTCTTTACACTGAACATAGTAGATAGTTCTTAAGGCCATTGGCTGTATGTTTGGTGTCATTGCCCTGCTGCACAATAATGTTGGGTCCAATCACATGTCTCCTTGATAGTATGGTATTATGAATAGATAAGTAACTGCCTATATTTCTCGGCATTGAGGACATCATTGATCCTAGCCAAATCTTTAACTCCATTTGCAGAAATACAGCCCCAAACTTGCAAGGAACCTCTACTATGTTTCACTGTTGCCTGCAGACACTAATTATTGTACCATTCTCCAGCCCTTTGGGGAACAAACTGCCTCCTGCTACAGCCAAATAGTTAAAATTTCGACTCATCAGTCCAGAGCATCTGCTGCCATTTTTCTGCACATCAGTTGCTATGTTTTTGTGCATAGAGTTGCTTAGCCTCGTTTCACGTCAAGTATGGCTTTTTGGGCGCAATTCTTCCATGACTTCTCTGGACAGTAGAAGGGTGTACCTGGATCCCACTGGTTTCCACATCATCCAATGTCGAAGGGAAGTAAGCATGATTTGTTTTTCATCTGCTGCATTAAGTTTACCGTATTTGCTGGCGTATAAGACGACTGGACGTATAAGACAACCCCCTAATTTTCCAGGAAAAATTTTGGTTTTGGGATATACTCGCCATATAAGACTACCCCCTTCCTACTAGTCTTTCTGGAAGCTGAGGGGTAGCCAGAACCGCTGACAGAAACAGGCTTTTTTCAAATCTCACTGTGCCATTATATTACATTACATGCCCCCACGGTGCCATCACTTACCCCCACTGTGCCATCACTTGCCCCCACTGTGCCATCACTTGCCCCCACTGTGCCATCACTTGCCCCCACTGTGCCATCACTTTCCCCCCACTGTGCCAACAGTGCCTTCACTCACGTTTTGCTGATTTGACTTCCAGGCCGGTGACAGTCTACGTCTGCTGCGAGCGTCCATGATTTGAAAGCCGCGCCTTCTCCTCAGACTGTCCTGTGATAGGCGTAACACAAATTTTCCCAGCAGCGCCTCTGTTCTGTGTTCCGCCTATCACGGACGTCCTCTCGTCCGAGGATGAGAAGGCATCTGTGATAGGAGGAACACAGAACAGAGGCACTGCTGGGAAGATTTGTGTTCCGCCTATCACAGGACACAATGAGGAGAAGGAGCCTCTTTTAAATCATGGACGCTCGCAGCAGACCGAGACTGTCACCGGCGTATAAGACGACCCCCGACTTTGGATGCATTTTTTTGCATCCAAAAAGTCATCTTATACGCTGGAAAATACGGTAATTAACCAAACATTGCATCTACGGTCCTCAACGTTGCCTGTTTCTTTGTGCTTCATCAAAAGAGCTTGAACAGAATATCTTGAAACCCCAATCTGCTTTTGAAATATTTGCCTGGGAGAGCAAAAGTAGCTTTACTTTCTTGCTGAAGTAGTATAACTACCTTGGGTTTTGTTGCTGTGCTCAGTCTTGCCATGGTGTATGACCTGTGACATGAAATGGTCTTCCACAACCTCACCTTGGTAGCAGAGTTTGGTTGTTCCTTTTAAGCCTCCTACACAGCTCTTTCTGTTTCAGTTAATGACTGTATTTCAACCAATATGAAATTGATGATCATTAGCACCCTACTTGGATGATTACTTAATCACACACCTGACTATAATCCTACAAAATCCCTGACTGTGCAAGTGTGTAAGTGTGAGGCCTCGTACACACGACCGAGGAACTCGGCGGGCAAAACACATCGTTTTCCTTGTCGAGTTCTTGTTAGGCTTGTCGAGGAACTCGACAAGAAAATTTTCTCCATTCCCGTCGAGGAAAAAGAGAACATGCTCTCTTTTTGGCTCGTCGAGTTCCTCGACAGTTTCCTCACTGAAAAATGTACACACGACCGGTTTCCTCAGCAGAAAAAATCTCCCACCAAGTTTCTTGATGGATTCTGCCGAGGAAACTGGTCGTGTGTACGAGGCCTAAGAATTGATGCTGGATTGAAGCCAAAGGCAACTCTTAAGGTTTTTTTTTCTAATAATTGTACAAATGGCAAATCAAAAAAGCACATATAACTTATACGTTGCTATGTAAAGTGTTCTGAAAAATACTATATGTACCTAGAAACATAGTAATATTAATATTATATCCATTATATTACTAGCATTACACCACATCTTAGCTGAATGACACCTATATTATAACTAAATGAACAATACTGCTCTGTTCTTTTCACTTGCCCTGCTTTTCCCATGTTCCCTTCATGCATCATTAACTACTAAGCATCACCTTTGGCCAGAAATGAAAAGTAAATGATAAAAGAATAACAAGCAAAGCCATTAAAGATCGCTCTGACAGGACTTTTATGCAGTGCTTTCAGAACGGCTAACCATTTCCTTCTGAATGCCACACGAAATATACATTATTGAGACCTGCCTGACTAGAGGTGATTGGAGAGGTAGTGCCTCCTCAATCACACCTGAGCACAGAGTATTCCTAGTGATTTTGAAGCATTTTTTCCCATGCAATTTTCAGGCATTTTACATGCGTTTCACAAGCATTTTTACATGTGTACCAAGCTTCATGTATTTGTTACCTGGGCTGGACAAGCAGAGGAGAGCAAATAGAGTGGAGTTTTTCAGGTACAAAAACGTACGCAAAAATGTGCATATCACACATTTACAGGTGTTCCCATTAAAGTCTATGGGGCCTAGAATGCCTATATAATCTTAAAAAAAATATATACATTTTTAACATGTGCGTAGAGCATAGGCTGACTGAGGCCTCGTACACACGACCGTTTTCCTCGACAGAATCCATCAAGAAACTTGGTGGCAGAGCTTTTTTGCCGAGGAAAACGGTCGTATGTATGTTTTTCATCGAGAAAACTGTTGTGGAACTCGACGAGAAAAAAAGAGAACAAGAACAAGAGTCTCAATTTCCTCATTGTGTTTCTCGTCGGGCTGGTTTGCAGCCCGACATCAGGTGTATGCTAAGAAACCCGCGCATGCTCAGAATAAAGTATGAGATGGGAGCGCACCTTCGGTAAAAGTAGCGTTTGTAATGGAGATAGCACATTTGTCACGCTGCAACAGACTGAAAAGTGCAAATCGTCTCCTACCAAACTTTTACTTAACACGCAGTAACATGGGATTAGCAAAAGCAGCCGCAAGGGTTGTGCCAGTGGAATAGAACTTCCCCTACGTCGTATGTGTTGTACGTCACCGCGTTTGAGAACGACGAGATTTGGTCTTGACTGTGTGTACGCAAAGAAAGCTTGTCAAGTTTCTCGACAAGCCTAACAAGGAACTCGTTGAGGAAAACGATGTTTAATTTACGACGAGTTCCTCGGTTGTGTGTACGAGGCCTTAGTGTACAAATGTGAACAGGTACAATTACAAAGACTAGGATTCTGCATGTTGAGCATAGTCAAGCAGTGGCAGCTGGTGTTTTTTTTTTTTTGAGGGAGGCAAACAACCCCCTCTTGCGGCCTATGGCACCCCCGCTGTTGGTCGGTCAGTCCGGCACTTACCCCATCTAGGCAGGCAGCGAGTGGCGGGCAGCGTGCATCGGCTCCGTGTCCTCTCCTCCTTTGGTGGCTCCTCCCTTCCTCCTAGGCATCTAATAGCCTGTCCTTTCAGCCAATCAGGTGACGGGTCTCAAAACCCACTTCCTGATTAGCTGGGAGGAGGATCAGTGTTACAATAGCGAAAATGAATTTGCTGTTGTAACACCCCTGGATGGGCATTCTCTGCGCCCCGAGCCCAGCCTATTTTGAAGCCTATTCGAACCTCTTGCTCTAATAAGGTGCTTCAAAAAAACACCCACCCGCATTGGAATTTATGCCTTCGGAATCCTGAAAGGGGCTGGACGCTTGGACAGTGGGAGACAGCGATAGACAGGGGGGCGGCGCCCGCGCCCTTAATTGACGGGCCGCCCCTGTAGTCAGGCATAGGAAAATTAAAAAGATGAGCTCAAGTGTGAGTGTTTAAAACAGGATATTTCATATTTTTTTTGTTTCATACAAATAACATTGTAATTATTCCAGTTTTAATATCTAAATATCAGATTTCTGATTGTGAAAATTTAAGACTTGTAACATAAAAAATATACACTATAAAGAATAGAAATATAACAAAAAGATGTATTTTTTGTTAAAACAGTTGTCTTTCTCACAAAACTTTTTTTCATTCTTTTTTGGCCATCTGTGTCTCATTAGAGAGATTTCCCTTCACTTTCTGTCTAACAGACCCAACAATCAGAAGATATATTTTCAATGTGTGGGATATGAATAAGCTCTTAATTGTCATGGGAACATGACTAGAATATTTTTTAATCCTGTTCTGCTGGCAACTTAAAATTTTGGATTTTCCTTCACTTTCATTTCTTGTTACACTGGTTATCAGGCCACATAGGCCTCGTACACACGGTACGATTGTTGGCCAACTGAACGTCTGATTTTTGTCAAAAGGGCGCGTGCCAGGATCTTGTCTTACATACTAACGGGTACACAATTGTCATGCCACAAACACGAACGTAGTGACGAACTACAAGGAATTTCAGCTCTTGAGTGCCACCCTTTGGGCCACTTCTACTAATTTGGTGTTTGGTGAGCATTGATTCCGAGAATGCGTGTTTGTACTTTTGACTTTTGTGTGACGGATTTGTGCACTGACCATACGAAAATCTGACGTCAAACCGTTGTCTGCCAAAAATTTACTAGCCTGTCATCCAACATTTATTGGCCGAAGGTTGGACAACAATTGTCAAAAGGAACATACTAACGGTACGAATTTACAGTGTGTCAACAGACAATCCCCTGCCAACAATCGTACCGTGTATGAGGCTTTAGAGAGAGTGGATTTCCTTAACGGGACATAGACACCAATAAGCACATCAATAGAAATCTAAACGTGGTTATATCCCATGGCCACTAAAATTAAAGTTTAGCATTTAGTTATAATTTTACAAGGTTTGATGTTTTTTTATAGGAAAGCATATTCAGTGCATAGCCCATATAATCAGATGGGTTTTTTCCATTTTTACTGCACAAGTGTCAACTGAACACCAGAACAGTCCAGAAAAATCATAAAAGGAAAATGCCTTTCATCACTCTGGGAGATGGTGGGTCTGCAAAGCCAGAAATGTAGTAACAGGTTACTTATAACAGTGCTTTACATTTGTAAGCCTTCAGAGATTTTACAGTAGACTTGCTGAACCTTCATTAGCACTTCCACACCTTTCCCCTTTCCTTTTCAGTATTACTATTGCGGACCTCTTTTATTCTATTACCCCTTTGCACCTCACTACTATTTTCTCACCTAGGCAAGAATGACGTAATTCTGCTTAATGCGGCGTCCTTGGATACTTATGTCACACATGCCAAGGATAACGCCCAAGGAGCAAGGATGGACTGGGAGTCTGGGACAAATATTTGGCCCTGGACTTCATACAGACTGGCCCACTCATTTTGCAAACAAGCACAAAAACAAGAGAAGTGGGGGGCTAATGTCATGCAGGGACATGCTACAGCCTCAATGACCAGGTTAGGTTATATACAGAGCCAGGTTAGGTGATATACAGAGCCAGGTTAGGTGGTATACAGAGCCAGGTTAGGGGGTATACAGAGCCAGGTTAGGTGGTATACAGAGCCAGGTTAGGTGGTATACAGAGCCAGGTAAGGTGATATACAGAGTCAGGTTAGGTGGTATACAGAGCCAGGTTAGGGGGTATACAGAGCCAGGTTAGGGGGTATGCAGAGCCAGGTTAGGGGGTATGCAGAGCCAGGTTAGGGTGTATACAGAGCCAGGTTAGGTGGTATACAGAGCCAGGTCAGGGGGTACACAGAGCCAGGTTAGGTGGTATACAGAGCCAGGTTAAGTGATATACAGAGCCAGGTTAGGTGGTATACAGAGCCAGGTTAGGTGATATACAGAGCCAGGTTACAGTAGGTGATATACAGAGCCAGGTTAGGAGGTATACAGATCCAGGTTAGGATGTATACAGAGCCAGGTTAGGGGGTATGCAGAGCCAGGTTAGGGGGTATACAGAACCAGAGTAAATACATGACAACTCGAATAGATAAGAGAATACTGGCCCTGTCCCCCTCTTCCTCCATCACCTGTTCTAAAAGCATGAATCTATGACTGTTCCTGCTGCAGAACCTCCTTCTCCCCCTCCCTGAAGTAAACATAAAGAAAAAAAAACTCACATGGGAGTTGCACGCTGAGAACTGGTTTTAGCTTCTTCCTAGAACACTGAAGTCAAATTGTGGCGGGTGGGAGGGGAAGAGGGAGGGGATGCAGCATGGACAAAGCATTATTGGCTAACACTGAGATGAGATGCAAATATCTCCCCTCCCCCTCCCTTTGGTGGTCGGAAACGGGACACTGAAATAACGTCATACAGCCCTGCATAGGGGTGGAAGTGCTGCTGCTGCTAGAGCTGGCTTGTCATTATGACACGCAGGAGACCCGAACTGCAGAGGGAGAGACACAGAGCAAACCGACCCACAGAGCAAACCGGCCCACCGGGAAACTCCTGGGTTCTCCTGATTGCCAGTCCATGCCTGCCAAGGAGGCCTCAGGGCAAACCAAAGCATTTGTACATGCAATGACGGCACATGTGCATTATAAGAGAGCAGGCTGCAAGAACCAGTCAGAGAAAGCCAGCTCCCAATAATGTCAGAAAGGAAAATAGAAGAATGGGACAGAATGTAAAATCCAATACAGTGCACTACTGGATTTGGTGGGCACACAAGTTTTTGTAAATAACACAGCAAAAAACACATGGGGTGGATGAGGGGTAAGGAATGAAGTTGCTTTTTAAAGTCAGCTTGAATACTGCTTGCCTGTATGGTATGTATGGGCAAGCCAATACACTGGCAGATCTGCTAGGGACCTGCATGGCAGCAATGCTTTACAGGCTGCAAAAAAACAAAAAAAATTTTTTTTAAAAAATATTTGAAGTGAACTGATCCTTTAAAATTAAATGTTTTCTATTGACACATGCTGATACTGACACATTGGGGTTGATTTAATAAAATCACAAAAGTGCAAAAATCTGGTGCAGCTGTGTACCATAGCTAATCGGCTTCTAACTTCAGCTTGTTCAATTAAACATTGACAAAAAAAAAAAAAAATGAAAGTTGATGGATTTCTCTGCAGAGCTGCACCAGATTTTGCACTCTCCAGTTTTAGTGAATCAACCCCAATGTGTATTTAAAGTGGTTGTAAAGGCAGATTTTTTTTATCTTAATGCATTCTATACATTAAGATAAAAAGCCTTCTGTGTGCAGCAGCCCCCCCCCCCCTTAGGCCCCCCTAATACTTACCTGAGCCCCATCTCAATCCAGCGATGTTGCACAAGAGACTCGGCTGTCCTGGACTCTCCCTCCTCATTGGTTGAGTCAGTGAGCCAATAAGGAGAGAGAGGGGGAGGGGCCGGGCAACATCTCCATGTCTGAATGAACACAGGGTTGGCTCGGGTGCCCCCCATAGCAAGTTGCTTGCTGTGGGGGCACTTAACAGGAGGGAGGGGCCAGGAGCGTCGTTGAGGGACCAGAGAAGAGGGGGATCGGGGCTGCTCTATGCAAAACCACTATACAGAGCAGGTAAGTATAACATGTTTGCACCTATAGTGTGTTTCAAAGTCTCACTTTCTTCATTATTTGCTGATACAGCTTGCTATGTTCTGAACAGTGGTGGCTGGTGCTCAATATTTTTTTGGGGGGCGGAAAACAAACCTGCCCCCCTCAATCGCACTAAAGCCACCCCCAACCCCCTCCCCCATGGGAGTCGGACGGCGGCGATCAGTGGCCTTACCTTAGGCTTGGCGAGGAAAGAGCCAGGGGCCGTTGCTTCTCCTACCAATCGAACAAGCATTGCTTCTCCTCCTGGCTTAACAGAAAGTGGGTCCTGAGACCCGATTGGCCGGGAGTCCTAAAATTCCCTGTTTATTTGGGACTCAAGACCCGCTTGACAATTGGCCGGGAGGAAAATCATAAAGACATTAGAAAATATTAATTTGCTAATGTCACACAACTAGGTGGGCTCAGAGCGCAGTGCTCTGCACCCCTGCGCTCACCCCTTTTTTTTAAGCCAATTAAAGCCTCAGGCTCTAATCATGTGCTTAAAAAAAATTTAATTGGATTAGGGGGGCCGCGCCCCTACACCCCTAATATAGAGGCTGCCACTGAGATACAGTATGGGGGGGGGGGACACACTGTCTGTATGTCAGATTCATTATGGGGGGCGGACTGTCTGTAAGTCAGATTCAGTATGGGGGGGGGGGGCTGTCTGTATGTCAGATTCAGTATGGGTGGGGACACTGTTTGTAAGATCCAGTATGGGGGGGACATTGTATGACAGATCCAGCATGGGGGGACACTGTCTTTACTTCAGATCCAGTATGGGGGGGCACTGTCTGTATGTCAGATCCAGTATGTGGAGGGGGATACTGTCTGCATGTCAGATTCAGTATGGGGGGGCACTGCCTGTATGTCAGATTCAGTATGGGGGGGGGGCACTGTCTGCATGTCAGATACAGTATGGGGGAGGGGCGCTGTTTGTATGTCAGATCCAGTATAAGGGCGGGTGCACTGTCTGTCTGTCAGATCCAGTATGGGGGCACTGTCTGTCTGGCACCACTAGAAGCCAAACTGTTGAGTACATAGGGACTCCCTCAGGCAGCATCCACACACCAGGGCAATCAGAGTCCCGGCAGACGCCCCATAGATCTTGGTGGCCTCGGTAATCAGGTAGAGTGCTCTCTCCTGCAGACAGCTGGACACCCCGACAAGGTAGACCCTGAGGAAGTTAAAGCGGCGAAGGACAGGTTTCACCCCCACTCCCGATCGAACATGGTGGCTGCACACGGAACACACACAGCCCCGATAAATGGGATGACACGACAAAGAAGAGTTACCCACACCAATCGTTCAACAGTTAAAGGACTGGACACAGTGACAGCCGAGCCCCGCATTCTGGAGACATTACATCGAGAAGGCAGCAGCAAACAGGACGTGGGTCCTGAGACCCGATTGGCCAGGAATGCTAAGACTCCCTGGCCAGTCGAGTCTCAGGACACGCTTCCTGATTGGCCAGAAGGAGAAGCAATTAATTTGCTAAAGTCAAACAAATGGGTGGGCTCAGGGCGCAGTGCTCTGCTCCCCGAGCCCACCCTTTTTTAAGCCAATTAGAGCCTCAGGCTCTAATCATTTGCTTCACACAAAAAAACATATAAATCTATGTGTCCGGCGCCCTACATGTAGATCAGGGGCCAAGCGCATGGATCAGGGGGGCGGCGCCCCTGCCCCGCCACTGGTTTTGAAGTACATAAAGCACTTAGTCCCATGCTTCTCAAATGGACAAATCTTTATCAAAAGCACTTGTCTAATGCTCTTTGCGCTTCCCAAAGACAAGGCTGCTGTCACAATAATGAGCAACACAATTGCACACAACAGAGCTCCGCCTGTGCTGCACACACATGCCTGGTCAGTGTACATGCAGCGACAGACTGGGGTGCCATATTGAAGGCCGCTCTACTGTAGCACACAGACTGTGACTCATTACACAAGGGGACAGTGGCAACTAGACATGTGCACACTGAAATATTTTGTTTCGTAATTTTGTTTTCGTCCGAAAAATAAATTTATTTAGTTACTCCCGAAATTAGTTTTTATTTATTTCGTATTTCGTTAAAAAAATGCATTCGTCCAAAAATCCAAATTAAGGTCAAATCTGTCATTGAAGGCTTATGGTGTCTGTCGAATGTTCTAAAAAAAAAAAAAGAAGATTCGACAGAATCTTTAAGAAAAAATAAATAAATTTGACTCTTTATGTCTCTCTATGTCGAATCTTCATGTCTCTCTATGTCGAATCTTTTCTCTCTATGTCGAATCTTTTCTCTCTATGTCGACTCTTTTCTCTCTATGTCGACTCTCTCTATGTCTATGTCGACTCTTCTCATGTCTCTATAATGTCGAATCTTTTCTCTCTATGTCGAATCTTCATGTCTCTCGATGTCGAATCTTCATGTCTCTCTATGTCGAATCTTCATGTCTCTCTATGTCGAATGTCATGTCTCTATAATGTCGAATCTTTTCTCTCGATGTCGAATCTTCATGTCTCTCGATGTCGAATCTTCATGTCTCTCGATGTCGAATCTTCATGTCTCTCTATGTCGAATCTTCATGTCTCTCTATGTCGAATCTTCATGTCTCTCTATGTCAAATCTTCATGTCTCTCTATGTCGAATCTTCATGTCTCTCTATGTCGAATCTTCATGTCTCTCTATGTCGAATCTTAATGTCTCTCTATGTCGAATCTTCATGTCTCTCTATGTCGAATCTTCATGTCTCTATGTCGAATCTTTTCTCTCTATGTCGAGTCTTCTTCATGTCTCTATAATGTCGAATCTTTTCTCTCTATGTCGAATCTTTTCTCTTTATGTAGAATAATATTGGACTAATAGAGTTAAGGTTAGGCACATTCGACCGCAACGAAAAGGAAAATAAAGAATTTGTTTATGTTGGATCTTTCGTTTTTCGTTTTCTATGCTTTCGTTATTGTTTGTTAAAACGATAACGAAAATACCTGAAATTCGGACAAAAATTAATGCACATGTCTAGTGGCAACTGTGCACCACCAAGAGTAACTTCCACAAATAGGGAACCTGTTTTGGGAGGAGCACAGATGATGGAACCGAACACATAAAGACACATTTTTAGGCAAGAAAATAATAGCCAGTCAAACTGAAAGGCAGAAAAAATATTTGGACATTTTTTAACTTAATTGTTTAGCTATCATGAGAGTTTGTCTTTAGAAAAGGCAAGACTAGACTGACTAATGAATTCCATTAAATACAAATCTAACAAGAATTGGGCAATGAAATATAACTAATCCACAAATGTATAAATAATTGCAAATACAATCAAAATAAAGAATAACTTAGTGGAAATAACACATTCATATTTTATTGCTAATGCGGAAGTTATGTCCAGGAAAAATGCTTCTTGTAAGTCAGTGACCTGAGTAATGCTCCGAGTCCTTATCATTCATTCGTTTTCTCGGTTCACTCTTCCAACCTCTGCAGTAGCTGCCTGCTGGATCAAATGGGCCAGTCAAACAAGACAGAAAAAACATCCACCCTGAAGCTTTGAGCACATCATTGCTCAGCCCGTGGCTAGTAATTACACGCATGGGAGGTTGAACGTGCCTGGCAGCTCGTGTCCTTATTGTTGGAGAGAATTACAGGAACAAAAGGACAGCAAAAATGCTCCACTTGGCCATGTCTTTCGGCACAGCAAAGCGAAAGCACACATTCATCATCTTCTCATATTAGGCTTACAATATTAGGAACTAGGTGGGAAAATTAACAATGTGCATTACAGCAAGCACACTCATTTGCATGGAAATGGTCCATCCAATTCATATAACCCCTCTGCTTTAGTAGTACTCGATAACAACTCAAATTCACTCTGCAATCCTGCAGCAAAAATAAAAATGCCACTGCAGAGGCTTTCAAATGAGGTGTATGACAGGCATCAAAACACAATTCCATTTCTAGCCATTACAGTCATGATTCGGATCCTTATCTGAAAAAATAGTCTAATTATATCAGGAAACCTTTCAAAGCACGGGAAATCATTTTACAGAGCCTATTAAAAAAAAAGGTATGCAGTTATAGTAGTGGGCCCACCTTTAAAAATAATCCACTGCAGTGCTGCTATTTTATAATGTCTCTTGCACACAAATGTAATAATTTACTGATGTTTATATGAAGGATCTTGCTGGCATACAGATCCTGAGGGAAAAAAATGCAACTTACGGTATGTTGCATAAAGACCTTGGGGCAGATCCACAAAGATCTGCCCCGGCGCAGCGTATCAGAGATACGCTACGCCGCCGTTACTTACTTGTGTTATCTTCGAATCCTTAAAGATTTTGCGCCGTAAGTTACGGCGGCGTAGTCTATCTCTGGCGGCGGAATTCAAATCAGCGATTAGGGGGCGTGTTTCATTTAAATGAAGCGCGTCCCCGCGCCGAATGAACTGCACATGCGCCGTCCCTAAATTTCCCGCCGTGCATTGCGCTAAATGACGTCGCAAGGACGTAATTTTTTTTAACATAGATGTGAATTACGTCCATCCCAATTCACAGACGACTTACGCAAAAAAAAAATCGAAATAAACGCGGGAACGACGGCTATACTTAACATGGCAGGTCTAACTATACGCGACGAAATACCAGCTTTAACTATACGCCAGAAAAAGCCGACTAGAGACGCCGTAAAAAAATGCACCGGCCGCTCATACGTTCGTGGATCGTCGGAAATAGCTAATTTGCATACCCGACGCGGAAAACGACGTGAAAGCCACCCAGCGGACGCCGAAGAATTGCATCTTAGATCCGAAGGCGTACGAAGACGTACACCTGTCGGATCTAACCCAGATGCCGTCGTATCTTGGTTTGAGGATTTAAACCAAAGATACGACGCGGGTAATTTAAAAGTACGCCGGCGTATCAGTAGATACGCCGGCGTACTCGCTCTGTGGATCATGCAAAAAATTCTTCTTCAACCTCATCTTTCTGCAATTGTTTCAATTTACATGTTTATGTTAGTATGTACTTGTGTATACCCATACGTTCTTGCATCAAATGTAACATTTGAAATGTTTTTTTTTATGGCTCCAAAGCATAGCTCCCAACTATCCCTGATTTCGAGGGACTGTCCCTGATTTGGAGCAATGTCCCTCTGTCCCTCATTCCTCCTCATTTGTCCCTCATTTTGGCCTGATCCATATAGATGTATATAAAATGCACTTTTTATCTATCAAAAAGTGTTTCCCAGTGCTGAACCTTTCATCCGATTTCTAAGTTGCGCATTTGTAAATTCCAAATGCCAATATAAAGGAATAGTAGTGGTAAAAAAGCACTTGTGGGTTTAACCAATCTTGTTTTTTGTACAATTCTCCTTTATGGGGGCATGGCAAGGGGTGTGTCCTATGCCTGCATACTTTTGTTGATAGGTGTCCCTCATTTCCATCTCAAAAATTTGGAAGGTATGTCTAAAGGCATTGTTGCATTTACAGCTTTTTATGCAGCTGGGTGCACTGACATATAGACAACATTATAGACAACATTGCACCCATGTTAGGTAATAACACTAGGGGTAAGTTGATCCAGTGAATATCCAATGGCCTCCTAGAGGATCAGGAATAATTTTATTCCTCCACTGGAGTGAATTAAATCATGCTGAGAGTTGTCCCTGCCTTGTATGCAGTTATTAACCCCTTGATGCTGGCTGCACGCATATATGTGGCCGCTAGGTGGACCTTAACACTGAGCGGCCATATATATATGCGGCCTGTTAACCACTTGGCCATATATATGCGGCCTGTTAACCACTTGGCCATATATATGCGGCCTGTTAAGGACCTTTTTTTCAGACTTGGTGTTTACAAGATTAAAACAGTTTTTTTTGCTATAAAATTACTTAAAACCCCCAAACATTATATATATGTTTTTTTCTAACACCCTAAAGAATAAAATGGCGGTCATTGCAATACTTTTTGTCACACCGTATTTGCGCAGGGGTCTTACAAGTGCATTTTTTTGGAAACAATTTACTTTTTTGGAAACAATTCACTTTTTTGAATTAAAAAATAAGACAAAAGTAAAGTTAGCCCAATTTTTTTTATATTGTGAAAGATAATGTTACGCCGAGTAAAATGATACCCAACATGTCATGCTTCAAAATTGCGCCCGCTCGTGGGATGGCGTCAAACTTTTACCCTTAAAAATCTCCATAGGCGACGTTTAAAAAATTCTATAGGTTGCATCTTTTGAGATACAGAGTAGGTCTAGGGCTATAATTATTGCTCTCTCTCTAACGATCGTGGTAATATCTCACTTGTGTGGTTTGAACACCGTTTTCATATGCGGGCGCTACTCACGTATGCGTTCGCTTCTGCGTGCGAGCTCGTCGGGACAGGGCACTTTAAATAATTTTTTGTTTTGTTTTCTTATCTTTTTTATTAATTTTTACACTAAAAAAAATAAAAAAATGGGTCACTTTTATTCCTATTACAAGGAATGTGAACATCCTTTGTAATAGAAAAAAGCATGACAGGTCCTCTTAAATATGAGATCTGGGGTCAAAAAGACCTCAGATCTCATATTTAGACTTAAATGCAATTTTTGTTTTATAAATTGTCATTTGAAAAAATGACAACAAGAAAATATGCCTTTAAGAAGCATGGGCGGAAAGTGACGTTTTGACGTCGCTTCCGCCCTGCTATGCTATGGAGACGGGTGGGGGCCATCTTGCCCTCACTCGTATCCAACCAAGCAGGTCACAGGATGTATCCCGCCGCCAATAACGGTGATCTCGCAGCCGCGGAGACCACCGTTATCGTTTAAAGGACCGCTCACAGGAAAGATGGATGTCTAGGTTGTGGCAGCGGCTGCTGCCGTTACCTAGATATCCATCTTTAAAGTGATGACGTATATATACGTAAGTGGGTCCTTAAGTAGTTAAAACAACTTTCCGTGCTGGGAGCGCGTGGATAGCTGGCGGGTACCAGAAATCACCTGATGCATACTTGCAATTAGGAGATTTCCGATCAAGTGACCACTTTGACAGCCAATCATGACATTGTCTCAGAGAAGTGAGTGGAGAACAGTTGCAGTGCAGTGCACATGGTGTATGTTCATATCTCAGTGTAGAGGTCCGCCTTAAGGTTGAGTATTCCCCCATGGCAGCGTCAACATTGTCCCAAGGTATCAAGAGAAATGACGCAATGTAAATGTACCGCGTGTGTGTGTAAGCCCAGGTTCACACTGGGCTGCGGGAATGAAGCAGTGCGAGTTCAGCTGAACTCGCACGATTTCACTCCCGCTTGTCATTTCCGATTTCAGCCACAATTTCAGAGACATCTGTGCAGGTCAATGTAAATTGCGGCCCAAAATTGCAAAAAGTAGTACAAAAACAACTTTTTAAAATCGGTGCAGCGTCGTGGATACGGTGTCGAACCGATTAGGGCGATGCTATTGCCGGCAAATGCCACCAATTTCGTACCAATGTGAACCAGGGCTCAATCAGTGTTTCTCAACCTTTTTTCCATCGAGGCACCCTTTAAAATTACGTACAATCTCGCGGCACCTCATTCTAAAATGTAAACTACGCAAATAGTTTTACATAATGCAGGAACATCCACATGCATTGGACACCCAACATTAGAAGTGATTTATTCTTTCAGAGCAAACACACCTTTGCACACTGGCACTGATGCGTATTTTAATGTTTCTCTTCTACCTCAGTTTCTTTCCCTTACTTAGCCAATTTGACCCCAGTGTTGACGGAGAGGGGAAGATGAGCAGGTGCCTGATGTCCTTATCAACCAATGATGTCATTGGTTGTTAAGACAAAAGAGGCTTGAAGGTTAAATTGGTGCACAATGAATAGGCAGGCTTGATCCACCCACTAGCTTGTATACAATTTTTGAGCAATTTGTAGGCACTTTGCCAAGCCAACCCCCACCCGAAGACACCTGAGGGCACCCCAGGGAAACCTGGTTGGTAAAAGGCTGGTGTAAAGTGACCCTGTAAAAGTACTTAAGGTAGCCTAGTTGAACTAGATGTACTCTTGTCTTTTTTCAACCTAACTATGTAACTATTAGCCAGATTCAGGTATAGTTACGACGGCGTATCAGTAGATACGCCGTCGTAACTCCGAATACGCGCCGTCGTATATTTAAGCGTATGCTCAAACTGAGATACGCTTAAATGTTGCTAAGATACGACCGGCGTAAGTCTCCTACGCCGTTGTATCTTAGCTGCATATTTACGCTGGCCGCTAGGGGCGTGTACGCTGATTTACGCCTAGAATATGTAAATCAGCAAGATACGCCTATTTTACGAACGTACGCACGGCCGTCGCAGTAAAGATACGCCGTTTACGTAAGGCGTTTTCAGGCGTAAAGATAAACCACCAAAAAGATGGCGCAGCCAATGTTAAGTATGAACGTCGGGACAGCGTAAAATTTTTCACGTTTTAAGTCGTTTGCGTAAGTTGTCCGTGAATGGGGCTGGGCGTAGGTTACATTCACGTCGAAAGCATTGACTATTTGCGACGTGATTTGGAGCATGTGCACTGGGATACGTCCACGGACGGCGCATGCGCCATTCGTTCAAAGCGTCAATTACGTGGGGTCACGAATAATTTACATAAAACACGCCCACCTCTTACACATTTGAATTAGGCGGGCTTACGCCGGCCAATTTACGCTACGCCGCCGCAACTTATGGAGCAAGTGCTTTGTGAATACTGCACTTGCCTCTCTAACTTGCGGCGGCGTAACGTAAATAACATACGCTACGCCCGCATAAAGTTAAGACGCCCTACCTGAATCTGGCTATATGTGTCCAGGTCCCGAAAAAAAAACAATAATGGTTACTAGCACAGCGTTTGTTTTTTTTTTTTTTTGCCTGTGTTCAAGAAACCTAAAAGCTTTCTGAGATAGTAAATCCTGCACAATGTTCCACTGGCAAATGCCAACTAGAATGTCTTCACTATTCACTAAACTAATAGTGCTGGTTCCTTTACGTTTTAAGTCAGCTACAAGTCCTAATCTGGATCTGGCCCTTGAGACTCCTGTGCACTATCATTTTCATTCGGCATTGCAGAATGCATTGAAAGGAAAGGATGAGATTAAGTATAAGGCCTCGTACACACGGCCAAGTTTCTCGGCAAAAAACAGCAAGAAGCTTGCTGGGTTGTTTTTTTTGCCGAGGAAACCGGTCGTGTGTACACTTTTCAACAAGGAAACCGCCGAGGATCTCGTCGGGCCAAAAAGAAAGCATGTCTTCTTTTTCCCGACGGGAATGGGAAAATTTGGCTCGCCGAGATCCTCGGCGGCTTCACAAGGAACTCGACGAGCAAAACGATGTGTTTTGCCCGTCGAGTTTCTCGGCCGTGTGTACGAGGCCTAATGCTATCTGTTCTATGCGCTGGCATTTTCCCACAGTATACTGCAATGTCTTTGATATCTATCCCTCAGTCAGGCAAAGGAAGGGGAAGACAAGAAGCATGGAAAAAAGTGGAAGGTTAAGAGGTTACCAAGAAGAGGATAGAGAGTCTAATGCAGCAATGAATGAAATGATAAGTGGTAGAGAGACAGGGTCATAGGAGAATTAAGGAGAGTTAAGGGGAGAACAAGGGACAAACAGAAAAAAAAAAACAAGATAGGCAATCATGGAATATGCCTACTATGAAGAGAATACAGGAGATAGAGATAAAAGGAGAGAATGAGACAGATGGAAGTGAGCACAGAAGTAGATGGAAAAAAAGATAATGAGTGAAAAGAGATGAGAAGATAGGAAGTGTGATGGGGAAGAGACAGATGAAAGACTTATAGTGATAAGAAATGAACATTTGTGAATTAATGGAAAAAGGAGGTAGAGGCCTAAAGATGAAGGATGGAAAATAAAGACAATCATTATGTAAAATTAACATTCAGGAGAGGTCCTTTCAGTAAGCAGGCCGCAGGATACGCAGCCAGCTAGCTAAACATCAAAGAATGAATGTGCTGCCTCAGCCGAGCTAGGAGAGCGATGTGCAGGATCCATCGATTTCTGAGAAAAAGCCTTACACGGTTTACATTGATCACGCCGGTCTCCTTCCATGCTGTGTCAACTCAGTTGCCTATTGCCAAGCCTGTGACAGGAGGTTGTGTGCCATGCAATACACAGAGCGTACCTCAGCTGCAGAATGGGCAGCAGGACTAACAGAGGGATGCCATTATTAGGACTATCAGACGCAATCATCAAGGCCTAATTAAAGATAAAACACTGCAATGTTTAAGATTTAAAACATGTGCAATGTTTAATTAATTTGCACCATTAGATTCAGATGACTAAGCAGACAGATTGACAGCACTACCATTACACCAGAAAAATAGCAGTAAATTAATATGTAGCATGAAGACTTTACTGGTTTATAGAAGAGATTCTGCTTGTATTACTTTTGAAAGATTGCACCTGCACATAAACCATTCCAGGAATAATAATAGACAGTTGCTACATTCAAATGGGTAAGGCTGGCACAAGCCAGGTGGACTGGTAAGCTAGAGAGCAACTATGTGATTACTCAATGCCTAAACTGTAAATCTATGCTCCAGTTAAGCTTAGCCTGCAGATTGGCTTTAAATTTCATCCATATGTAGCGCCTGGCTACTTTCAGAGCCGGTGCTATGTTAAATTTAGGGGGAGGATTCAGAGAAGTAGTTAGCTCTGAATTGGTTTGATGTTTAAATTTGGGTCTCTGCTCTGGCTTGGCTGTACGGTGGGCTGTCCTTTTGTCTGGGGACTCCTGTCACCCCCGGATGGCAGGTGGCAGCAGTGTGGTCAAGTGTGCCTGAGTGCCATTCCTTAGCAGCCAGTGGAGTTGGTCGTTCCTCTGTGCATGCTGGGGAAGGGTATAAAGGGGGCAGACGCCATTACCTCAAGGTTATTCCTTGTGTGGTGCCCACCATTGAGGTAGCCATTCCAGGAACACGTTGGCCCGGAGCAATTGATCCGCTGTGTGAGCTCAGTGATCGACTGGGTTCCCAACCAAAAGGGGGTCCCGAGCTGTCCGTCCAATTGGAGGAAGCTGACCGACGAGGAGTCTGTCCGAAGGATACCAAGCACGAGGCTGGTTTTCCAGGAGGGGCCTGTCCATTCATCGGGGGACAACCTAAGTTCTGACAGGCTGGATGTTGGTTCGCCTGTCAGCTGCTAACTTTGCAAAACTACCTGAAGGAGATCCGGGGTCCTGAATCTACTGAGAGAGGATTCCGGACCATAACCGTCTCCAATTTTTTAGGAGGGTCTGTGGCAGAGACTTAATCCTAAGTTCGAGTGACACTCTGGCTGCCAGGTTGGTGAGAGAGGCCAGTCCAGGTGTGCTATACCCACTCCTGCTGGAGTGGCGAAGTAAAGTATAGTTGGAAGCAGGACTGTTTCCCGTGTTCAGTTACACCTGAATCTGCTGTCTCCTATTTGCTATCCCTTCACCTTTCTACTGTTTAATCGTTTTTACCCGGCTGGGTAATAAAAGCACAGAAAAGACACCTGTTGTGTGGACATTCCCTTTACTACAGCTCTCATCAAGTACCCTAGACGTGCCACCCAAAACAAACCAGCAGCTCTTTCGGGGGTAGTGCTACACATATCATGCACCTGGCTACACTGCTAGGAGTGCAAAAAAAAAACACACTTAGTACACCTCTGGAATACATGACCATTTCTTTATATTTTAGCCCCTTAAACATGCTGTGAATATGAAAAAATTGTGCCAGAAATATACAGGAAAATTTAATAAAGCAGTAACATTCCCTTTCTGACCATATGGCCCCTTTAACATGGCTTGCACCTAGTTCATAATAGCCTTTTGTTAGTTTTGGTACCAACTGCGCCAAATTCAGGAAGCTCTTACTACTGCCATTTTTATAATTTTGTAGTATGGCTATGCCCCATACACACGATCAGATTTTCCATCGCAAAAATCATGGATGGTTTTTCTGACAGAATTCCGCTCAAGCTTGGCTTGCATACACACGGTCACACAAAAGTTCTCTGAACTTTCACCCGTCAAGAACGCGGTGACGTACAACACTACGACGAGCCGAGAAAATTTAGTTCAATGCTTCTGAGCATGCGTCGAATTGTTTCGGAAAATGCCTCGGAATTTTGCGCGTCGGAATTGCTAAAGACAATCGGATTTTCCAATAGGATTTTTTTTCGTCTGGAAAATTTGAGAACCAGCTCTCAATCTTTTGCTGGCGGAAATTCCGACAGCAAAAGTCCGATGGATCATACACACGGTCGGAATTTCCGTTCAAAAGCTCACATTGGACTTTTGCTGTCGGAATTTGCGATCGTGTGTACGGGGCATTAAAGGATTACTGCCAGCTTTCAAATAGGCAAACTGTTAGAAATTAAGACCAACTCAAAGTCGGTGTACAGATGGACGGGGTGTTGTATGTTTATCACATTACCAATATATTCAAATATGTTTTACACTTATTGCATTAGCTGCTAGGATGAAGAATGCCCATTTCCCAGCAAGCAAGACACAGGCCACACTAAACTGACAGTGGGCAGAGCCTGATGGGAAGCTCTGAAAGCCTTGTTCCCAATTAGGTCAGCCTTTCCTGTGATTTATAGCGGATGGCAGTGGGCAGATTTCATAGTCGCTAGTCAGTCCAACAACAGCTTGGAATCTGTCCACTGCCTTTCGATGTTAATTACAGGCAACACGGACCTGATGTGGAACTAGTCTCAGAATTCCCCATCAGGTTCTGGCCACCCGACAACTCAAATTCATGACAGCTGAGCTTGTTTGGTGGCCAGGGGCAGACTGACTATTCGGCACTCGGGCACTGCCCAAGGGCCCCATGCCACTAGGGGGCCCCATCAGGGTTGCCAGCCTCAGGAAAACCAGGGACAGTATGTAAAAATCTGTGTTTTTTTTAAATATATAGGCCTGTACACTGGACACCTAGTGATGTACGCCTGTCGGATCAAGCCGAGAGGCCGTCGTTTTGATTCAAAACAAAGATACGACGCAGGAATTAGGAAATTACGCCGGCGTATCAATAGATAATCCGGCGTAATCTTTTTGTGGATCTGCCCCCTTATTTTTAGGGTCTTTTAGACAGTTGAGTTGTGTTGAATCTAACCAACTAGGAAGTGTTGTCTGAGCCAGAGTGCTGGATTTAAACATGATAAAAAAAAATTTAAATCCCAACAATAGTGTATGCAGGCATACAGTAAATTTGCTTTTGTGAAAGTGCCATCCAGTACATGCAGGATAAATTTGAACAAAATAAACAAAAACACCCCAAACTGCATTACATATCAACCCAATCTAGGAACAGTGTACAATTTTTGAATGTTAATTCACTGTAAATTACTGTTGCATTACCAACAGGCCTGTAACATTTTCTACGTGACTGTTCAGAGACTTCTGGAGTTTGAAATCGTAGGGCTTTTTAAGCATTGTTAGAAGCAAATGGAAAACTCAAGGTTGTTTTACTGTAATATGACTGTAATGGGACTGCTTCCTCAAGCATAAAAGGTGATATGTTGTGAAAAGTGACTGGTGTACCAAAAGTGTCAGCTCCATTCACTGTGTAATAGCAATGATGAGTAACTGTCCAATTTTATCTAGTCGACCAAGCAGAAAGACTATATGCCATGAAAGTTAAAGAGTTCTAAAAAAGTGATGCAGATATCCCTAGATCTCACGTCTCTACCGTGGACAGACCCGACCCACTGACACTCTACATATCTGGGACAAATACCTCATCAGAAGTTTACAGTCCTCAAGACACTGACCCCGCTGTTTAGAATCGCATCTTTCTCTCCGTCTTTTACTACAAATTCCTCTCGTGGTGCAAACCTGATGCTCCTCTCCTGATACTAATACTTCCAGACAGAAAATGAATTCCTCTTTCCCAAATACTCTCTGCCTGTCATAATCCATCGGGAGCATGGCTTGAACATACTCAATTGACACACTTTCCAGACAGAATACTGAGCATTGACGATCTGACTAGACCTCAGACAGCCTTTGAGTCGTTGTTATCCCAGACTTGTTATCTCAGATTTACCAGATTTTGTTACAGGCCTCCTACACAGATCCACCGCCATTTATTTCATGAGCAATGGTGAGGCTGCACTGAGGGGACACTGGTGAGGCTGCATTAATGGGCACAGGTAAGGCTGCATTCAAGGGCTCTGATGAGGTTGCATTGAGGGGCACTTGTAAAGCTGCACTGATGAGCACTTATGAGGCTGCATTGAGGGGACACTGGTGAGGCTGCATTGAGGGGCACTGGTAAGGCTGCATTGATGGACAATGGTGAGGCTGCATTGATTAACACTAATCAGGCGCTGCATTGATGGGCACTCGTGAGACTGCATTGAGGGGCACTGGTGAAGCTGCATTGATGGGCACTGATGAGGCTGTATTGATGGGCACTGATGGGGGCTCTTTCCAACATATACCCTCAAATGGACACAGAGTGGACCCAACCATATGTACGCAGGCATGCAGGCACGCAGGCACACAATGTCATTATGTGTTGTGCCTTGCTCCTTCGCACACTGAGCCTGCTACAAACCTTCTAGTTTTACCGTCCTGGATAGGACAAGTTCCTCCCTCACCTCCGAAAACAGTGCCCGGAACAGTGGAAGAGGAGAGGACACACCAGCACCCTGGCCCACAGTAGGGCCAGGGTGCGAGCCAGGGTGGGTCACCAGCGTAGGTGACTACCTACGCTGGTGACCCACCCACAGCAAGGCCAGGGTGCCAGCCAACCACCCACAGTGACCCACATACAGTAGGGCCAAGGTGCCAGCCAGCCACCCATTTTCACCCACCCACAGCAGGGCCAGGCAGTTACCCACCCACACCAGGGAACCAGCCAGCCACCCACAGGAGCCAGCCACAAAGGATGTGGGAGCCACCAAGCAACAGACGACGTGGGCTAAAAAATAATCTATAAATGTAGGTGCAACAGTTCAAGGGTACACATGATTAACTTCAAGTGTTTTAACCATTTTGGGTCCTCACCATAACTGATTGTTTGGTCCAGGCAGTTTGCTGCGTCAGTTCCCAAGCAAGCAGGATGTGCCATGGAGTATGCCAAGAGTATGGCAATAGTCTCCAGTTGTAGCTAGGACTGTGTAAATGCTCAGTAGAAAACTTGCTAGAGAAGTCCACATCTAATTCAGTTCTCATTAACCCATCTTCCCATATGCCCTCTGTATATACACTTTCCACAGCAGGATGTGCCATGGTGTGGATACATTAGTAAAAAGTTTATTACAGAAGTATAAGCCAGCACCTGTACAATTTTTTTTTTGCTAAAATGTAAAAAAAAATGTCCTTTGTTTCTGTCAGAAAATTTTTGTAAATAAGTAATTTTTCTACTTCACTAATGTGCATCATCATCATCATCATCTCCTCCATCCTCATTACCACTGAAGACAATTTGGCTATACGCTACGTCTGGGGGGACATAGAATGCCAATTTGTGCATCTGGGGTTCTCTCCTCTCTGTAGGCTCATGTTCGTGCCTTCTCCAACCTCAGAACCAACATATGAATCGAGAAATGACTGTGCATCGTCAAGGAGCAAGTGTTCAAATAACTCCACTGACTACTGCATGCCTGATGCTGGGGCTATGGCAGGAATAGCTGTGGACAAGGAGGCAGGTTTAGCCGCTCTGTCGGCTACAGGGGACTGCGCACTAGGCACTGCTTGGGCGACAGAGGATGAAGGTGGTTTAGTAAGAATGAATGAAAAACTTATAAAGCGCGGCGCATGCGAACTGAATCGCTTCTGGGCGCTAGTTGTTCGTGTCTCATGACATCAAAAGAGCAGAGTTTTGATCCGTCTTCTGAAAGTCAGGTGGTTTTCCTCCAACCGAATGCTGGTTGGTAAAGCGTTCCATAGTCTAGGACCCTGAAAAGCAAACCTTCTTAAGACAGTAAGACAGTAAGACAGTCCACCACCTACTCTGCATGCTGTGGTTGGATAGCACGGGCAACGGGAAACATCACTAAATAGAGGAAATTATGCCCTGCCTGAGGACTGCCCACATCCACCTTTTCCTATGGACACATATAGTTGTTCTCATACATTTACAGAATTTATGATTTCTTGGCCATTTTTCAGAGAATATGAATAATAACAAGAAAGCTTTTTTTTCACTCATGGTTAGTGTTTCGCTGAAGCCATTTATTATCAATCAACTGTGTTTACTCTTTTTATATCATAATGACAACATAAACTACCCAAATGACCCTGATCAAAATTTTACATACCTCAGTTCTTAATACCGAGTATTGTCCCTTTAACATCAATGACAGCTTGAAGTTTTTTGTGGTATTTGTGGATGATGTTCTTTATCATCTCAGATGGTAAAGCTGCCCATTCCTCTTGGTAAAAAGCCTCTAATTCCTGTAAATTCTTGGTCTCCCCAGGGTGGCTCAAAGACATTGAGGTCAGGAGACTGAGATGGCCACTCCAGAACCCTCACTTTATTCTGCTGTAGCCAATGACAGGTCGACTTGGCCTTGTGTTTTGGGTCATTGTCATGTTGAAATGTCCAAGTACGTCCCATGCGCAGCTGATGAATGCAAATGTTCCTCCAGCATTTTTTGATAACATATTGCGTTCATCTTGCCAACAATTTTGACCAAATTTCCTGTACCTTTGTAGCTCACACATCCCCAAAACATCAGCGATCCACCTCTGTGTTTCACAGTAGGAATGGTGTACCTTTCATCATAGGCCTTGTTGTCTCCTCTCCAAATGTAGTGTTTATGGTTGTGGCCAAAAAGCTAAATTTTGGTCTCATCACTACAAATGACTTTGTGGCAGAAGGTTTGAGGCTTGTCTCTGTGCTGTTTGGCATATTGTAAGTGGGATACTATGTGGCATTTGGTTAGAAATGGCTTTCTTCTGACGACTCGACCATGCAGCCCATCTTTCTTCAAGTGCCTCCTTATTGAGCATCTTGAAACAGCCACACCACATGTTTACAGAGAGTCCTGTATTTCACCTGAAGTTATTTGTGGATTTTTCTTTGCATCCCAAACAATTTTCCTGGCAGTTGTGGCTGAAACCTTAGTTGGTCTACCTGACCGTGGTTTGGTTTCAACAGAACCCCTAACTTTCCACTTCTTGATTAGAGTTTGAACACTGCTGATTGGCATTCTCAATTCCTTGGATATCTTTTTATATCACTTTCCTGTTTTATACAGTTCAACTACCTTTCCCGCAGTTCCTTTGACAATTCTTTTGCTTTCCCCATGACTCAGAAACATTAGTGCAGGACTGGATGAAAGATGCAAGGGTCTGTCAGGAGTCCAGAAACGTATTGACCTCATATACACACAAACTAATTACAAGCAAACAGATCAAAGGTGAGGATGGTTACCTTAAATAGACATTAAAACCCCTTTGTGTCAACTTGTGTGTATGATATTAGGCCAAAATCACCAGTGTATGGAAACTTTTGATCAGGGTCATTTGGGTAGTTTCTGTTGCTTTTATGATTTAAAAAGAGTAAACACAGTTGATTGATAATAAATGGCTTCAGCCAAACATTAACCATCAGTGAAAGAAAAGTTTGTGTTATAATTCATATTCTCTGAAAAATGGCCAAGAAATCATAAATTCTGCCAGGGTATGTAAACTTATGAGCACAACTGTACGCTACTAGCCCCTTACAGTGCCATGGGAAAGAAGTATGTCTCTCCTTGCTGTCCTCCCAGACATGATGGGGGGAGGGGCATGCTTATTAACAGAATGTAATGAAGATGTGTAAATGTTTACGTGGATGCACTTTGATCAATGGAAAGTTGTGTTTTGTGCACTTTAATTTGAGTATTCACTAAACAGACACACTCCACAGATACACTATATTACTGCAATATACTAAGTGCAGTAACGCACAGAACTATTTGGCGTTAAATTTGCAGTAACGCAATTAAATATACAGTGTTAAACTTGCAGTAAAGCACATAACTTTATGGCGTTAAACTTGCAGTAACACAATGAAATATACAGCGTTAAACTTGTAGTAATGCACAGAACTATATGGCGTTAAACTTGCAATAACACACAGAACTATATGGCATTAAACTTGCAGTAACACAAATAAATATATTGCGTTAAACCTGCAGTAATGCAATGAAATATACGATGCTAAACTTGCAGTAACGCAATCAAATATACAGCGGTAAACTTGCAGTAACACACAGAACTATATGTTGTTAAACTTGCAGTAGCGCAATGAACTATATGAACTATAGGGCCTTCAAAACTGTAATAGGTAGTCAAGAAATTAGATGTGTAATTTATGACCCTAGAACACCTGACGGTGCTCCCTCTCCATGTTGGGCATCTATGGTATTGCGATACTCAGGAGGAGTAGCAAAATGTGTTTTGGGGTGTAGTTGCATATATGCATATGCCATGTGAGAGAAACAACCTGCTAATATGACAATTTTGTGGAAAAATGAATATTTGTGGGAAAAATTACAACTTCAAAAAACTCACCATCCCTCTTACTAAATACCTTGGAATGTCCAAAAAGAGGTCATTTGGGGGGTATTTGTATTTGTACTTTGCTGGGTTGTTAATGTTTCAAGAAATGAGATGTCAATAAAATGAGGCTGTCAGTACATCAGGTGTGATCAATTTTCAATGATTGGCACCATAGCTTGTAGACTTTATAACTTTCACAAAGACCAAATAATATACAATGCTTTGGGTTATTTTTCACCAAAGATATGTAGCAGTATAACTTTTGGACAAAATTTAAGTTGCAAAACTGTGTAACAGAAACAAAGAAAACATTTTTTTTTTATTTATAGCGCAAAAAAAAAAAAAACAGTGGTGATTAAATACTACCAAAAGAAAGCTCTATTTCTGTGGAAAAAATGACACACATTTCATATGGGTACAGTTTTGCATGACCAAGTAATTGTCATTCAAATTGTGATAGCACTGAAAGCTAAAAATTGGTCTTGGCAGGAAGGGGGTATACAGTTGCCATAAAAAGTATGTGAACCCTTTTGGAATGATATGGATTTCTGCACAAATTGGTCAAAAAATTTGATCTGATCTTCATCTAAGTCACAACAATAGACAATCACAGTCTGCTTAAACTAATAACACACAAATAATTAAATGTTACCATGTTTTTATTGAACACACCATGTAAACATTCACAGTGCAGGTGGAAAAAGTATGTGAACCCTTGGATTTAATAACTGGTTGAACCTCCTTTGGCAGCAATAACTTCAACCATACGTTTCCTGTAGTTGCAGATCAGACGTGCACAACATAATAGTTAACTGATTTCTTTTAAAAATGATTAAAAATAGATAAAAATCAATCATATAATGTACCTGTAGTCTCAGTTTCGTTTATGCATCTAGTTTCATGCTTCTGTGAAGTACAGAGACACAGAGCCAATAGAGGGCAGTGATGGTTTGTAAAACGAAAGTGATTGGTTCTGAGGGTTTTAAGACACACAGTATTCACACCTCCTTGATTAGTGCCACAGAGAGAAAGCTCCCATGACTTTTTTCATCAGGAAACAGACTGTTCAGAACAGAGAAAAATTACAACAACATCATAGCAAAAATGAACAATGAGGACATGAAAACAGGACTGCAGTAAGGTAAAGGAAGCTATTTAGCTAAAAAAAAAATTCCTTTAGTGACCCTTTAAGTTCTCCTGCAAAATGTCTTGATAAACTTGGGAATTCATTTTTCCTTCGATGATAGCAATCTGTCCAGGTCCCGACACAGCAAAGCAGCCCCAAACCATGATGCCCCACCACCATACTTCACAGTTGGGATGAGGTTTTGATGTTGGTGTGCTGTGCCTCTTTTTCTCCACACATAGTGTTGTGTGTTTCTTCAAAACAACTCAACTTTGGTTTCATCTGTCCACAGAATATTTTGCCAGTACCGCTGTGGAACATCCAGGTGCTCTTGTGCAAACTGTAAACTTGCAGCAATGTTTTTTTGGACAGCAGTGGCTTCCTCTGTGGTATCCTCCCATGAAATGTATTCTTGTTTAGTGTTTTACGTATCGTAGATTAGCTAACAGGGATGTTAGCATATGCCAGAGACTTTTGTAAGTCTTTTGCTGAAACTCTAGGATTCTTCTTCACCTCATTGAGCATTCTGCACTGTGCTCTTGCAGTCATCTTTACAGGACGGCCACTCCTAGGGAGAGTAGCAGCAGTGCTGAACTTTCTACATTTATAGCCAATTTGTCTTACCGTGGACTGATGAACAGCAAGACTTTTGGAGATACTTTTATAACCCTTTCCAGCTTTATGCATGTCAACAATTCTTAATCGTAGGTCTTCTGAGAGCTCTTGTATGCGAGGCAACATTCACATCAGGCAATGCTTCTTGTGAAAAGCAATCCCAGAACTGGTGTGTGTTTTTTATAGGGCAGGGAAGCTGTAACCAACACCTCCAAACTCATCTCATTGATTGGACTCCAGTTGGCTGACACCTCACTCCAATTAGCTCTTGGAGATGTCATTAGTGTAGGGATTCACATACTGTTTCCACCTGCACTGTGAATGTTTACTTAGCTATGACTAAGCACTAGTTTCAGTGCGAAATGCGTCAGTAGTCAGGTTTTATTTTATTTTGCTGTGACTTGTAGTGCTGTCCTTCTTTTAATAAAAGGCTACAATTTGTTCAGAGTGCGGCTGTCCAGAGACAATCTTTGTTCCTGCTGTGTTCAATAAAAACATGGTAACATTTAATTCTTTGTGTGTTATTAGTTTAAGCAGACTGTGATTGTCTATTGTTCTGACTTAGATGAAGATCAGATCACATTTTATGACCAATTTGTGCAGAAATCCATATCATTCCAAAAGGGTTCACATACTTTTTATGGCAACTGTAAGTGCTCTGTAGGCAAGTGGTTAAAGCACCCACCCCTATCTAACTGTAGAGTATATTCATTATATGTATACAGTAAGTGTGCGCTCACACCAGCAGCTATGTGTGTGCACTGTAAGGGGAGTGGTGCGTTTTAAATTGCTCATATCACTTCAACTTTATTTAAATGTCACAAAATGTCATTTAGATCTTTCAACAACTGAGTGGGGACCTGCACGATCAGGTACACCAGGCCTTTATATTAAACAATTTTGGTAAGTACCTATTTTGACAGGTATTTGAACGTGTCAAAGGGGATTTGCAATCCCATAAATGCAATGGGGATTAAAAATTCATTTAATGGAGATCCAATGCAGATCAGAAGGTGGTCAACTACAGGTTAAATCTGCATCTATCATATAATTCTAAATGATGAGAAATATATCCATTGCAGTAAGATTTCCACTGCAGTACTGTACTAACACCACATTCATCCTAGAACAGAAGGATGTACTAACTCAGGTCAAAACATGGCATTAAGCACAGAGGGCCAGATTCACATAGAATTACGTTACTCCACGGCGGCGTAACGTATCCCATTTACATTACACCGCCGCAGGTTTACAGCGTAAGTGCCTGATTCTCAAAACTCTTACCTGTAAACTTGCGGCGGTGTAACGTAAATCCGATCAGCGCAAGGCCGCCTAATTCAAATGGGGCGGGCACCATTTAAATTAGGCGCGTTCCCGCGCCGAACGTACTGCGCATGCTCCGTCGGGAAAATTACCCGACGTGCATTGCGCTAAATGACGTCGCACGGACGTCATTTGTTTAGACGTTAACGTAAATGGCGTCCAGCGCCATTCACGGACGACTTACGCAAACGACGTAATTTTTTAAATTTCGACACGGGAACGACGGCCATACTTAACATGGCTTAAAACACCTAGGGCTCAGCCCTAATTTTACGCGGCGTAACTCGACGGAAACAACGTAAAGTTAGATCGACGGGCAGAGCGGATGTTCGGGAATCGCCGTAACTAGTCATTTGCATATTCTACGCCGACCGCAATGGCCTCGCCACCTAGCGGCCGGCCTAGAATTGCATCCTTAAGATCCGACAGTGTAAGTCAATTACACCTGTCGGATCTTTTGGCTATCTATGCGTAACTGATTATATGAATCAGCCGCATAGTTAGGACGGGCGAATCACAGAGATACGACGGCGTATCAGGAGATACGCCGTCGTATCTCTTCTGTGAATCTGGCCCAGAATTTTTTTTTAAATCTATGACTAATTACACTGCCATTATCCCTGTAAAGTGTTAGGGCCCGTTCACACAACTTGCACAAAAGTTTTAGCATGTGGGTTGGTGTCTATTGTGACATGCAAAGAGGGGTGGCGTGACAACAATACTGCTCCTATAGCAGAGGTGTTAATCTCATGTAGGCTGTGCCTTCTTGCACTACAGAAGAATGAAGAAATGTTGCAGGGGTGTAGATATCAGCATTGTCACTACTGATTCACAAGCCTGTCAGTCAGCACTCCCCACCCCACCTAGTCCGGCCCACTGCTTACCGAATTGACATCACTGCCTCTACAGGTATACTCTGCTCCCAAAACACTCCCACTTTTGGCTGCAGTGCCTTAATGGGGAAACATGTGAAACACAATTGAACGAGGAGTTGGCTTAGGCAAAGGCAGATTTTAAGAGGCATGTGCATTTCATAGTAATTGGATTTGGTACTTGTTTAGACTGTCATATACCGGTTTTCCCCGAAAATAAGCCTGAGTCTTATATTAATTTTGACAACAAAAGACACAGTAGGGCTTATTTTCGGGGTAGGTCTTATGATGCCATGTGCTGTGTCTCTCCCTACCTGCCTGTCACGAATCCCCTGTGTAAAAGTGCTTGCAGAATGTTGGTATCACACAATGCAAAACTGCTGCATGCTGAGATGTAGTGCCACATACCTTCTTATATTGCCTGTGACATGCCGGAGGTCTGCAGAGGAAGGGGGGCCCGAGATTCCCCGCTGACATCTTGGAGAGGGAGAGATTAGCTGAGTGCAGCTTGTCACTTGCTTTGCCTGCCAGAGCTCTGCACAGGGAGGGGGGCCGAAATCCCCCGCTGACATCTCGGAGAGGGGGAGACCAGCTGAGTGCAGTTTGCCACTTGCTTAGCCTGTCAAACCTCTCCTCCCTGCTCCGAGCACTGTGGGGGGGGGGGGGGAGAGGAGGAAAGAAGCAGGAGATCAGCTGATCGCAGAGCGGCTGTATTATGAAGGTACTTGGCACAATTGACACACACAGTCTACACTATACACTACTGCAACGGAGTAGTGTATACACTAGACACACAAGCAATCCACACTAGGTCTTATTTTCGGGGTAGGGCTTATATTGCAGCCCTTCCCGAAAATCGGGGTAGGTCTTACTTTCAGGGAAACACGGTAGGAGCCTTTAGCTATGAGTTAGGTATAGCAACTAATCAGGATCCTTACTACTTGCATAACGTTTAGTACCTTTTTTCTGCCTTCCCATACAGTAGCTTCATGTGTTTGTAACCCTAAAAAAAATAAAAAAATAGAGCTTGTGTTCCCTTATAGCAGATTAAACAGCACAGTGCTTGTGCTGTCTAATCTGCCTTTTTCTAAACTGTAAAAAACCTGACTGATCCTGCCAATTCCTGTGTCACCCTTTGTGAGCTGACCATGATAATCAGGGCTCTCCTCTGTTCTCCTCATCCCCTCCCTCCCTGCGTGTCAACTCTGTGTCTGCGTCTCTGTCTCCGCCTCCCCTCCTGACGCTATTCATATTAAAAAAAACTTTACAAAACATCCTGGCAGCCCCTCTCCTTTATCCCGCGATAAC
The DNA here is from genome assembly GCF_905171775.1 of Rana temporaria. Lineage (NCBI taxonomy): Eukaryota > Metazoa > Chordata > Amphibia > Anura > Ranidae > Rana > Rana temporaria. Next base: position 101,525,393 of record NC_053500.1, read on the forward strand.
TCATTCTGTAAGTTTGTTTAAAAAAAACATACTTCTAAATAACTTTTTTCATATTCATGTTATCTGCAGACCGGTCACGCTCTACTAATACAATCCAGGCTACAGTGGGAGGTGCCGAATGGCCAGCACGGCAATCACGTGACTCCCAGCCGATGTAAAAAGGAGATCTCAGGTCCTCCCGCTGTAGCCCCGGGATCGTAGTAGCAGAGTGACCAGGAGTCATGTGAAAAGCCTGAAGATCTCTAGGCATTTAGAGGCATATTTTTAAACAAACACTTACAGTGTGTTATTGTTAGATAAAAGGAGAGCGAATTCCAGTGAAAAGCTCTTTTAAGGTTACAACCACTTTAAATTCAAGAAATTATTTCCTAGGCTGGGTTAACACTGGATATGCTGTTTTAGTCAGGTGCCCCCCCGGATGCACACTGAGTGCTTTTGTGCCCATCCTCTTATTCTGCCCCCCACCCCCTCCAGGTTTGTGTCTAGAGCTAAATGATGTAACAGGGGAGAGGAGCAACGTCAGGCTCTGAGTGAAGATTACCCTGCACCTGCTCCCTCCCTCTTGACAGCAGTAACATGGAACCCTGAGAACTGTAGTTTATGGAGGCATTATGCTGCATCAGTGAGTGGGGGCTGCAGACCACATTACTCAAAAAGCCCTGCATCAGAAGAGGACTGATGACTTTTTCCTGGGTAAATAGGAGGAAGTAGTAGAGGGTGAGAGAAGAAAAGGACCCGCTGCAGCACTCTGCTTTTGCATCAGAGGGCAAGGAAAAGTAGAGACAGAGACTGAGCCACTGGAATGCCCTTTAAAGTGCTGAGGGACCGAGCCACTGCTAGGATGCCATCCATGCTGTGTCAAGAACCGGAGTCACTCCAAGAAAACCAGAGTGAACTGACATTTAACTTAAGGGACCACTGCAGCTGTGTCACTGGGTCTCGTTAGAGAAACTTTTGGCCATGACCTGTTGCCACTAGATACTGAGCCCTTAAGAACTGACTACATAGCTGTCTTGTTGCTATATTATTGCCTGTAGGCATTATTGTGACTGTTCTCTTGTGTGCCAAGGGTACAATTGGACATTAGCCAGCTGAAGATTCAGGACTAAAGACTGTCCATTACAGTTGCCGCACAGAGACCCTTGCCCAGCACTTCGTTTACAGGTACCCCTCATGAGACATTGCACAAGGCTTGCAGTTAACGTTTAGGCACCTTTCAGACGTCCACTCCGCTCGTCTGTTCATTACAAGTCCGTTTACGGACTTGTAATGAATCCCTATGGGATCGTGTCCGTTAGCGGATGGAGCATCCGCTAGCATCCGCGACCATCCGCGTCCGTCGGGATCCGCTTTTGCGAACGGAAGAAAACCTATTTTTCTTCCGTCCGGCGGAACGGATTGGATGCAGACGGACAGACGGTCCGTCTGCATCCGATTCCCCATAGGGGAGAGCGGAGCAGAGACAGGGCGGTCTCTGCACTGTGTGCGGGGACCGCCCTATCCGCCGACAGGTCAGCGGGGATGACGGAGCATCCCCGCTGAGCTTTGGCGGACACACGGAGCGGACACAGAAACGGTCCGCTCCGTGTGAAAGGACCCTTATATGCACAGTTCTTTGCTGAATTTGCAGATTCATGTGCCGATCCCAGTTTAGTGGTACAGAACCCTAACCACATCAGCCCCGGAAGGATTTACCCCCTTCCTGACCGGGCCATTTTTTGCGATGCTTCGCTTTATCTGACAATTCCGCGGTTGTGCGACATTGTACCCAAACAAAATTGTTCCTTTTTTCCCCACTTTTTTCCTTTGGTGGTATATGATCACATCTGTGGTTTTTATTTTTTGCGCTATAAACAAAAAAGTGCGACAATTGCAAAATTGCCATAAAAAATATCCCAATTTTTTTTTAGAAAACACAAATTTCTTCCTCAGTTTATGATAATATATATATTCTTCTACATATTTTTGGTAAAAAAAAAATCGCAATAAGCGTATATTGATTGGTTTGCGCAAAAGTTATATCGTCTACAAAATAGGGGATAGATTTATGGTATCTTTATTATTTATTTATTTTTTACTAGTAATGGCGGCGATCTGCAATTTTTATCAGGACGGTGACATTGCGGCGGACAGATTGGACACTTTTGACACTTTTTTGGGACCATTGACATTTATACAGAGATCAAAGCTAAAAATAGCCACTGATTACTGTATAAATGTCACTGGCAGGGAAGAGGTTAACACTAGGGGCCAATTAAGGGGTTAAATATGTTCCCTTAGTGTGTTCTAATTGTAGGGGGGATGGAACTGCCTGGGGGAGGAGACTGATCGTTGTTCCTATATACTAGGAACACACAACCTGTCTCCTCTCCCCTGCCAGAACGTGGCAATTTGCGCAGGGGAGCCATTCTGCCACCATTCTGCCACCGTCAAATGGCGGCGGGTGGTGGGCAAGCGGCTAAACCGTCGAGCAGACTGTGTCCGAATCTACCTTCTGTGTGCTCATTTATGTTCAAACCACTATTTATTGTATCATTTATCACTAAGCGGTCTTGTGTCTATTGTCTGGTAGTAATTCAATGCAAAGTTAAAGGTATATACTCATGTTTTTATACATGCTTGTAGTGACTCATTCAACCAGGTGTTGGAGAGGGGCTGAGGTTGTTCTATTTTTTTGCATTGTAATTGGTTTAAAGCCCAACTATGGCCAGCTAAAAAAATATTCCTTACTATTGGGACGACCTGCACTACAAGGGTTAATTGCTCATTTTGGTCTAGGCCTAGGGAAATAATAAGGCTTCATTTCCATGGACGTTTTTACAGCCACTTTTTTTAGCCTTTTTTACAGCTTAAAAACGCCTGTCCATGTTTTTTTTTTTTTTGGAGCTGGAGCTCAAAAACGCAGCGGCAGCGGTTTTTAGCGTTTTTGCACGTTTTTGAGCGTTTTTTAACGTCTGGCGTTTTTACAGCTCTAAGGCTGGAGCTTCAGAACGCACCGGCCCATCTACAGCTCAAAAACGTCATGGTGGGCACGAGGCCATAGACTAACATGGAGAGCTGTTTTTAAGCTGCAAAAAAAGCTCAGAAAAGTGGCTGTAAAAAGGTCCAAAAACGTCCATGGAAATGAAGCCTAAAAGGAGATTTACTTACCTGATATTCTGCTCCCCCGGCAGGTAGACTAGTCCCTGCAGTTTCTTCTTCCCCCACGCTCCAGAGGGCAGATACACAGAGATCTGCACCGGCGCAGCGTATGGGAGATACGCTACGCCGCTGTAACTTACTTATTTAAACTTCGAATCCACAAAGAATTCGCGCCGTAAGTTACGGCGGTGTAGTCTATCTCTCGCGGGGAAAGGGCGCCTAATTAAAATTGGCGAGTAGGGGGCGTGTTTCATTTAAATGAAGCGCGTCCCCGCGCTGAATGAACTGCACATGCCCCATCCCTAAATTTCCCACCGTGCATTGCGCTAAATGACGTCGCAAGGACGTATTTTTTAACATAGACGTGAATTACGTCCATCCCGATTCACAGACGACTTACGAAAAAAAAAAAATTAAAAATAAACGCGGGAACGACGGCCATACTTAACATGGCAAGTCTAACTATACGCCGCAAAACAGCAGCTTTAACTATACGCCGGAAAAAGCTGACTAGAGACGACGTAAGAGAATGCGACGGCCGCGCGTACGTTCGTGGATCGTCGGAAATAGCTAATTTGCATACTCGACGCGGAAAACGACGAGAACTCCACCCAGCGGACGCCGAAGTATTGCATATAAGATCCAAAGGCGTACAAAGCCATATGGATCTAACCCAGATGCCGTCGTATCTTGGTTTGAGGATTCAAACCAAAGATACGACGCAGGAAATCTGAAAGTACGCCGGCGTATCAGTAGTCTAGTTTCCTGATATCATCAAGATCCAAGCAGTGTGCACAGCCTTGCACTGAACATGATGACGATCGAAGTGGAGGGGGGGGGGGGGGGGGGTCACTATCTGCTGGGGCATGCAGCTCCAGTGCAAAAGATCATTTAAAATTTTCCTGGAGTTGGGCTTTAAATCATCTTTCACTTTGACATAAGGGAATCTATTTCTGTTGAACAAACACAAGTATTCATATTTGTTGAACAAACAATACAATCCACTGTGATTTAATGTTTTAATAATTAATGAAAAGTTTTTATAGGCACTGTAGTTCTAACAGTCACAAGAGCAAGAAATATTATAATTAAAAATCCAGCATTCTGCTGTTTCTGAGAAGCATTACTAAAGATTTCTTTCCATTATTCAAGAAGCATGCTTAATTTTTATTAGAAATAGCGTATGTCATGTCAAAATAAAAAATCATGCAGTACATCTCTGCAATGCAGTCCCATGTTTTATTCCTTGTAAGAACCTGCTAGTACAGAAAAATACCAGTTAATTTGCCAGATAGACACTCAGGCCCAGATTCTCAAAGGAGATAGGACGGCGTATCTCCAGATACGCCGTCGTATCTCTGAGTCTGGGCGGTCGTATCTATGCGCCTGATTCTCAGAATTAGTTACGCATAGGGACCAGATTCAGGTACAACTCCGGCAGCGTAACGTATTGCATTTACGTTACACCGCCGCAAATTTTATGGGCAAGTGCTTGATTCACAAAGCACTTGCCTGTAAACTTGCGGCGGCGTAGCGTAAATCCCTTCCGGCGCAAGCCCGCCTAATTCAAATGGGGCGTGGATCATTTAAATTAAGCGCGTTCCCGCGCCGAACGTACTGCGCATGCTCCGTTTTGAAATTTCCCGCCGTGCTTTGCGCGAAATGACGTTGCACCGACGTGATTTTTTGAACGTCAACATGAGTTACGTCCTTTCCTATTCACGGACGACTTACGCAAAAAAAAAAAAATATTAAAATTAGACGCGGGAACGACGGCCATACTTTAACATGGCAAGTCTAAAGATAGACCAAGAAATAGCAGCTTTAACTATACGCCGGGAAAAGCCGACTAGCGACGACGTAAGAGAATGCGATGGCCGCGCGTACCTTCGTGAATTGCCGTAAACAGCTAATTAGCATACCCGACGCGGAAAACGGCGCAAACTCCACCCAGCGGGCGCCGAAGTATTACACCTACGATCCGAAGGCATACAAAGCCGTACGCCTGTCGGATCGAAGCCAAAAGCCGTCGTATCTTGGTTTGAGGATTCAAACTAAAGATACGACGCGGCAAATTTGAAAATACGCCGGAGTATCAGTAGATACTCCGGCGTATTTCTTCTGTGAATCTGGCCCAGATTTCTATTAGATCCGACCGGCGTAAGTCTGTTACGCCGTCGGATCTTAACTGCATATTTACGCTGACCGCTAGGGGCGTGTACGCTGATTTACGCCTAAAAATATGTAAATCAGCTAGATACACGAATTCACGAACGTACGCCCGGCCGACGCAGTACAGATACGCCATTTACGTTAAGCTTTTCCCGGCGTAAAGTTAGCCCTGCTATATGAGGCATACATGCGGCGTACCAATGTTAAGTATGGACGTCGTTCCCGCGTCGAATTTTTAAAATTTGACGTCGTTTGCGTAAGTTGTCCGTGAATGGGGCTGGACGTCACGTCCTTGCGGCGTACTTTGGAGTAATGCACACTGGGATATTCCACGGACGGCGCATGCGCCGTTCGTGAAAAACGTCAATCACGTCGGGTCATATAAGATTTACATAAAACACGCCCCCATGTTCCACATTTGAATTCGGCGGGCTTACGCCGGCCAAGTGCTTTGAGAATACAGCACTTGCCCGTCTAAGTTGCGGAGGCGTAGCGTAAATAGGATACGCTACACCGGAACAAAGATACGCCGATCTACGAGAATCTGGCCCTCAGTTCATAAAGCATATTTCCACGTTTGTCAGATTTGAGAAAAGCCCACTATATATATGGTATGCGTTCTAATTTACCCAGCATGTTTAAAAAATATTTTTTTTATGTTTCTTATCTTTTAGATGTTTCTTGGGAAGGGGTATCATGGCTTACTGCAAGGTTTTTTGTACAATGTTAGAGTGAGCCTGTCCCAAGTCTGTCCTCATTAAAAATACACTACATGAAGCCAGCCTCTACACCTTTACCCCTTTTTTACAGTCGGACAGACAGTGTTCAAATCTAGTTACAATTGATAATGAAGATCTACCTGCACAGTACTGACATGGTTAATTATGGCAAAATCAGCTGACCAGTCCCATCATAAACAATGAGAACTACCTAAATAAAGCATCTAAAAAAGATAAGCTGCAATTTTAAAATATTTTTTGTTGTGCCATGGGAATGGGGACATGCAACAAATACCAATTAAGTGTTACTCCACTTTGGCTGCAAAAGTGGACATACGCTGTTTTGGGCTCACAACACAACATTTTTGTGACTGATAGTTTTCAGCCCTGCCCTGCCCAGTGTCTTCTGTAAGCTGTTCAACCAAATCTCTATAACACACAGTAAAGGCTAATCATTCTGTAGTCCAAAATGACAACCAGAAGGGTTAAATAAACTTATTGAGATAGGACTGTGCAAAGGACACAGGACAGCTTTACATTTGACAAGACCAACAGGTTTTCTTGCAATTATTAACCAGATGCTGACTGCAGCACATTTACTGATACAGGGTGGCAGCTTTGCGCAGGATCACACACATATATATATATATATATATATATATATATATATATATATATATATATATATATATATGTAATCTGCGCTCCCGAAGATCTGTATCGATCGATTATGGACCAAAGAAATTTATAAGCCAAGCAAATTATGGCCGCCAATCCAAATTCAAACCTTGCCAATTCAAATGGAAACGTATCACGGTTTCCAATTTAAACTTGTGCATTACTAAAAAGAATGAGTTGCGGTCATATTGGTCCACAGACCAGATTTATCATATGCCCATGTTCTCTGCTGCCATGGCCAGAGGTAGATATAATAAAATGAGAATATAATGCGATTTATGCACTTCAACAACAATGAACTCTGTTGTCCTCAGGATGACCCTGGATATGATCAGCTCCACTAAATTCGGCCCCTCGTAAATAACCTTAACCAGTGTGCCACCCAATAGGCATATAATTTGTTTTTATATATATATATATATATATATATATATATATATATATATATATATATATATAGTTTCTGAACCATTTTCTATGTACCTTAAGTTTTGTTTACATGCTGCCATCTAGTGACCTTTTGTGGTAATGCACCTATTCTGTATTTCTTTTGTCTGATCTACGACACACTTCCTTTCTGTGTAATGCTCCACCCTTCTTGCTGAGTTTGTACTTCCTAAATAATCTACAGGCCACATGTAACATGGGCACATATATTCTGCATTGTAAGCTACAGACAGTGTCATCTTTTGACCACACAATACTACAACCTGTTCATCTGCTGTAACCTGTCATCTGATGTATTCTGATGTTTGGATTAAAGCAACTTCTGTGAATATAATCGGTATTGGTGAGTTCAAGCTATCTGATAAGAATTGTCCTCAGTGATTATATCTGCTTATACGGGCCAGGCATAGAGGTCTCACAAGGGATAAAACGCTTCACAACATTCGGAGTCAGAATAACCAGAAATTTGCAGATTTGTGAATACCCCAACAAAACGTCTGTGTAGATGAGTCCCTCGTTAATTTTTCTGGCCACTTGCATTCAAACAGTTTCTCCCCAGCGAGCATGTCAGATATGGGGTCATAATGTATAAGCTCTGTGAGGGGGCAACAGGCTATACATGTCATTTATAAAATTTAGGAGGGAAAAGTGGAGCCCCCTGGATTCCCAGACTACATGGGGAGCAGTGGCAAGATTGCTTGGGACTTTGTGTCACCCTTGTTCCGTAAGGGTTTCCACTTGTACGTAAACAATTTTTATACTTTTTAGATACCTTTTTAATTCTAGAATTGGCCCATATGGCACCATGCGATCTAATCTCTGGGGCTTCCTCCAACAGCTTGTAAATACCAAAAAGGGGGACAAAGACTGCTTGAGAAATTATGAATTGCTCGCAGTGAGGTGGAAGGACAAACAAGATATTTTTGTTCTGTCTTCAATTCACACAGACAAAACAGTCCAAATTACAATGGCTTCTGGTGTTGTTGAGAAGCCCCTCTGTGTCCACGACTACGATCTTAGTAGGGAGGGGAGGGGTGGACTTAACAGTCAGAAGCTGTACTTAGTTTCCTGTAAAGCCGGACGCTGGTAAAAGAAAGTGTCTGTATATTTATTTTAATTGTCCGTGTTTAACGCTTTTGCACTATACAAAGCATCAGGAAGAAGTTGATCCTTCCTAAAATTTCAGAAAGAGATCATCACAGCCCTCTTGCCCAGAAGTTACTGTGGATCAAACTCCCAATCCAGGTACAGTGAGACGGCTGCATGAGAGGCGGATTCATAACCGGATGCCATTCCTGGTACCCCAACTTAAAAGTCACCCAAAAAAAGATGTTGTGTCTGTAGCAGACAAGGAGTAAGAAGAGACACCTGCATTTTCTGTCCCTCCTGCTCTGGCCAACCTGGTATCTGCCTCGAGGACTGCTTCTATCGCTACCACACACCAGTGGAGTATTAGTATAGGGTGCAGCATGGCACAGTCTCAGGGCACACATTCACACCAGGTCTCAAAAGATGTTAGATAGTCAGAAAGTTGGCTATCACATTTTGAGAGGCCCTAGCCTGGAAAGTTTAGAGTTTAGTCAAGTTACAAAAAAAGTAAAAAAAAGAAAGAAAAAACCCCATAAAGAATGAAAAAGTAAAAAAAAAGAAAAAAAACCCACAAAAATAGTTGTTGTTTTATTGACTTAATGTTCTGTTTTTACTGTGTTTTATTGTTAACCGTTGCTTGCTTTGCAGGAACGCCATTCAGCTGCAGCACTGATATGTTTATTCAGATGGAAACAGGGTGTTTATAAATCAGCCTTTGCAACATTGCTGCAGGAGATAATCATCAGTTTAAAAAAAGAATGTATATGCTCGAGTATGGGGGACCTGGGGTGGTCAGCAGGCAGATCGCCTGTATGTTTTTGCATATACAGTATATTTTTTTTGGCTTTTAAAGCCTGTGGATATTAAAAATGGACGCACCTTGTTGCCATTGCATGGGCACGCGCAATTTTGAAGCCTGTCATGTTTGGTATCTATATACCTGGCGTAAGATCATCTTTTATATGTTACCAAATGTAGCACTACCCCCCGAAGGAGCTGCTGGTTTGATTTGGGTGGCGTGTTACCTCTATCTTTCCACTGTCTAGGGTACTGGATGAGAGCTGTAATAAAGTCAATGTCCACACTGTCGATGTCTTTTCTGTGCTTTATTACCCAACGGGGTAAAATAATAAAAAGTAGTTGTAGGTGAAAGGATAGAAGACATGGAAGGTGGCGGATTCAGGGTTTTTGTGCATTTAATTGATTTAAAAAAGTCTATTTTTTTCCAAACATTTGCATTTGAAAAACCACTGTGCTGGTTGACAGAAACAATTCTAGGGAATCTGCTTTAAATCAATCTCTCTCTCTCTCTCTCTCTCTCTCTCTCTCTCTCCTGGCGGCATTTTAGCACCTCAGGAAATGTGATAGGCAGTCAGAAAGTAAAAGCGTAAATGTGTAAATTCCAGTATACTGTATATACCATAGTTTGTAGACGCTATAACTTTCACACAAACCAATCAATATACACTTATTGGATTTTTTGCCAAAAACATGTAGCAGAATACATTTTGGTCTAAATCTCCTGATGAAATTCGAGTTTATTGGATATTTTTATAACAGTAAGTAGAAAATATAGTTTTTTCTTTTTCAAAATGTTCAGTCTTTTTTCATTTAGATCGAAAAAATAAATAAAAAACACAGTGGTGATGCAATGCCACCAAAAGAAAGCTCTATTTGTATGAAAAACAAGGATATAAATTTCATTTGGGTACATCGTTGCATGATTACGCAATTACCAAAAAAAAAAATTATGGTAAAACTGCAACCCTACCAAAACATGGCCATCCACCTAAACTAACAGGCCGAGCAAGGAGAGAATTAATCAGAGAAGCAGCCAAGAGGCCCATAGTAACTGAAGAAGATGCAGAGATCCACATCTCAGGTGGGAGAATTTGTCCACAGGACAACTATTAGGCTTTGTACACACAATCAGTCCAAACTGATGAAAACGGACTGAAGTTCAGTTTCATCGGTTCACCGATGAAGCAGACTGATGATCTGATGTGCGTACACACCATCAGTTCAAAAACGGATCGGGTCAGAACGCGATGACGTAAAACACACGACGTGCTGAAAAAAACGAAGTTCAATGCTTCCAAGCATGCGTCGACTTGATTCTGAGCATGCGCAGGTTTTGAACAGATGCTTTTGTGTACTAACCATCGGTTTTGACCGACGGTCAGGCGTCCATCAGTCCGATTTTAAAGCAAGTTCGAAAACTTTGGTCTGAAGGACAAAAGTCCGATGGGGCATACACACGGTAGGTTTGGACTGATGAAACTGGACTTCAGTCTGTTTTCATCAGTTTGGACTGATAGTGTGTACAAAGCCTTAGTCGTGCACTCCACAAATCTGGCCTTTATGGAAGAGTGGCAGAAAGAAAGCCATTGTTGACAGAAAGCCATAAGAAGTCTCATTTGTCATTTGCAGTTTGCGAGAAGCCATGTGGGGGACACAGCAAACATGTGGAAGAAGGTGCTCTGGTCAGATGAGACCAACATTTAACTCTTTGGCCTAAAAGCAAAATGTTATGTGTGGTGGAAAACTGATTGGCTGAGACACAGCAGAAGCGCCATTGTCTCCTGCGGCTGTCAATCAAAGTCAGTCAGCCAATCAGGGGAGAGAGGGGAGACCGAGTTGGGGTTCCATGTCTGAATATACACACAGAGCTGTGACTCGGCTCCAGTGCCCCCATAGGAAGCTGCTGACTGTGGGGGGCACTCAACAGAATGGAGGGGCCAGGAGCAGCAAAGAGGGACCTGAGAAGAGGATGATCCAGGCTGTTCCGTGCAAAACCAGCTGCAAAGAGGAGGTAAGTAAAACATGTTTTTTTTTTTAAACTAGACTTTACAATTACTATAATTTTACTTAGGGGGTGTGGCAGGGGGTGCCTATGCCTACATACTTTTGCTAATAGGTGTCCCTCGTTCCCATCTAAAAAAGTTGGGAGGTATGCTAGCGTTAAATAAGGCAGGTGGCCACCTTCTCCAAAAATGTGTATCTGAACCGCATGTAAACAGCTGTTTTGGAAATTTGAAGAGAAAACTGAGAGGAAATTCACACTGGACATGTGTGAACCTAGCCTTAGGGTTTACGTATACTTTTTAATAATGGAATTCTGCATCTAGGGCTGAATTTTCGCTAAACAGAGCATGTGCTGACAGTATGATCCCACCCCTAGCACGCACATTGGTCTATTCCCTGCTTCCCACCCTAGTTCACACACCTAAATTTCAAGTATTCATGCCTAGAACAGGGCGCGACCCCAATTTCAGTAAAGAGCCAATGAAGCGGCTCTTTACCGATGTGATCAACTGTATCCAATCACAACCGGTCTCATGTAAACAAGGAAGTGCAGTTTATCGTCTCCCCTCGCCTCCCACTTTGTTGCTCCTCCTCGGTGGCTCCTCTGGGTTGCAGTTTCGGCAGCAGCTCTCTATGCTCCTCCCATCCCGCCTCTGACCGTGAGTGAAGTCACACCGTCAGGACAGGACTACAAAGTGCCTTCAAAGGGGGAGTGAAGGGGCAGTGCTGACAGGTATGGCTGGTGCGGACTGTGTAGGCTTGTGCCGGGTGCAGGAGCGCACTCAGCACATTACAGCAGTAAGGTACAGACAACTACAGTACAGCTAGCAGCACCGGCTAGTGTGTACTGTAAAGCACACTGCTGGCACTTCACCTGTGCCCCTCCCTCCAGCAAACTGTACCGCCCAGGGCATTCATCCCTTCTGCCCCTGCCTGTCAGAAAAAGATGCCTGATGCCAGAACAAAAGAAAGAAAAATAATTGTGGGGTGGGGAGGAGGAGGATAAGCAGATCTTTCACTTTTAAGTGAAGTCCTGCTTTAACACCTCCACACACATGTGTTTATCCCACACCTCCTGTATTAGAGCGCCCCCAATCTCGGTGAAGGAGCACAAAGGCACCTATAGACTGCAGCATTGTCAGTCTGGGAGGAGAGGAGCGTTAGATGTACCAGCAGATTTAAATATGCTAACAAGTTAAAGCCAAACTCCTGCTCACACTGTGGTTACACTAACAGTTTTATTTTTATTTTGGGATAAAGGTTTTGCATTTATAAATGAAAGCTGATTATTGCAAACACCTCTGTCAAAGTTAAATAGTTTGACTCAACATTCTAACTGCTTCATTTGCAGAACAGCTTGTCCCGTTGAAAAACAACAGAATTACTGGCTGGATCACCACGGAAAATTAAAGAATGAAAGTCTACAAAAAGAAAACTAATGTAGCTATTCCATCTAAGAATTGGTAAGCTGCAATATAATAAATGTTTGCTTTTTGGTTTAGTACTGGTCAGGGGCAGACTGACCATTCGGAAACTCTGGCACTGCCATCAGAGTTGCCAGCCTCAGTAAAACCAGGGATAGTATGTAAAAATCTGTGTTTTTAAAAAAAATCCCAAGATTAAAGCTGCCCCGCCTCTCCAGTACCTTTTTAGTGTGTGTATGTGTATTCTGTGTGTATGTATACTGTGTGTCTGTGAATACTGTGTGGCCCCATAATCTATTGTCCTGGGCCCCATAATCTTCTATTGCCCGGGGGCCCCATAATCTCCTATTGCCCAGGGGCCCCATGAGTTGTCAGTCCACCCCTGGTACTGGTAATATTTATAAATGTCTACACATCAAATCAAAGTGAACGACAACTATGTGCGAAGGAAGTGATTTGGGTCCAAACGAGCTGAAAGATGCAGGCAAATAAAAAAAAATGCTTTTCAACCAGCAATTCCTTACACATGAGCCAAGAATATGTGATACTAAATCAATCCCTAGTGGGCACTTTTTACACACCAAAAAGCATGCAGATTGACGTACCCTTTTAGACTCGTAAAACAGCCAAGCATGCACAAGGCTGCCTTAGTTAACAGTTACAATGCTTGTGACCTGTCATGCTAGATATATTTTTCAGTCAATTACCTGCCCTGCCCCCTGTTTTGTATGCATTTTCTTTTCTTGGCTTGTTTTACCTTTAAGCGATTATATCTCACTACTGCTTCCAACTCGTTTACCTTCTTCCATTCCCGGGGTCACAAACAAGAAAACAAGTCATCTCGACATTGTATTATTCAGAATTTCCACTGGTACAAGATACCACGAAGAACTATTTGTGCCATCCTCCCGAGGCGATGGCTTTCCAGATAAAATAAACCCCAATTATCCAACATAGCCAATGGCAATTTTCTGCTCCGAAACATTGCGAGAAACAAAACAGCAATTCTTTCAGAACACACATCTGCATTCATCCCACAGAGTGTCAGCACAGAATGCAGGCAGCTTCTGCATAATACATAAAGTCCAGATAAAGGGGAGATGGTGAGAAAATATACTTGGTCTAAGCCAAGCCATTAAAAGCCTTCACACACAATGTTGAGTCTTACCTGTGGCAGAAGGTTGGCAACATAGAATGGAGTGCACAATTATCCGAATACATTATACAGTTATCTCTTTTCTACCTCATTTCTGTACATCACATGAGCCGAGATGCAAGATGTGTAGTTTGCTGAATAAAAAATAAAATTCAGGTTTTAGCCCAGCAAGTCCTTTTTATATTAAGGTCACTTGAAGAAAAGGTGATGGGAAAGAAATGTCAGGACAATGCGCAAAGGTCCACGGGGTCATTCTAATGCTAATCTTCTCCGTAATGCTCCAATTTTATTATCTGTCCTGCCGAAGCGAGGACATGGTCTTTCCGATGCTAACCAAAAAACTGACGGAACCTTCAATACGCTGCTGCAGTTGCGTAAATCTTTAGGAGTCAGCCAGACCCTGATGGACCATGAACAAGGAAAATGTAAGCAGAGCGTGAAAAAAAAGATGAAAGCCAAGCCAAGGAAGGAATAATATTGTATTAGTAATAATTCTCTGTGCAAAATGAACCGGGAATGAATAGAGAGAAACAGCTCGCAGCTAGAATGTGAAATAATACATTGCAGCAGCAGAGCCTGAATCCACTCTGCTATTCATCAGGAGCTGAACAGAGTCCATGCACACACACACTCGTATGCACACATTGCCTGAGGAGAATGGAGGAATCACAGATGCAAGCAAGTACCTCTTTCACACTGCACTGTGCTCATCCTCCCTCTTTCCATGGGGGCTGCAACTGCTATATGCGATTTAACAGTTCAAAGCATCGGGAGTACACTGACTTTATCTTACAGCAAGTGCATCCATCAAGCAAGGTAAAAAGAAATCAGTTCTAAGGATCTCTTCATGCTGACCATTTATACATAGAATACAGGAGGCTCCCTATGGTTACACCACTGCACTACACAGGAAAGGCCAGTCAAATCAATTAAGCTGGCCACACACTAGTATTATTTATTTATTACAGGTATTTATATAGCACCAACAATTTACACCGTGCCTGCAAAGAGCTTTCAATCTAAGGTCCTTAACTCACATTCACACACAGTAGGGGCAATTTAGGCAGGAGCCAATTAACCTACCAACATGTCCTTGGAGTGTGGGAGGAAACCCACACAGGCAAAGGGAGAACATGAAAACTTCATACAAGTAGTGCTATGGTTGGGATTTGAACCAAGGACCCTAGGGCTGCTAGGCAGAAGTGATAATCCACTGTGCTGCCCATAATAAAATGTTGTTTTAAAATTTTCATTTCAAGAATGTCTGTTTGATCTTCTAATAGTTACTAGGATCAAATCTGCATATTTTTTTGTTTTTGTTTATGGAAAAGGTCAAAGTATAGCAAAATTACAATGATGGTACAAGTGTGCATATAGGTAACATCAACAGTAAGCGTAGTACAGAAAACAAAGGTATTATGTTAAGACAGGTGAAAAATGCGTAGGGTTCGGATCAGGCTAACCCAGAGTATTGTTATAAAAAGAAGAAAAAGCAACTATACATATGTCAAGAAGAAGGGGCAAAATATTCTAAACCAGAGAGGCAGTATCCCATAGAATCCATTTCCTTGGATAAAGGGGCATAGAATCATGTAACATGTGGTGAATTCTCTCAGAAAGTTTAATGTTCGTCATACAATTGAGAATTTGTGGCCAGGGTATCGTAGTGGAGCGCCAGTTAAAGGCTATGGCCCAGTGAATGGAGCTGAGGAATGTGTGGATTAGTCTAGTGCTAGTTGTTGGGATATCTTGTATAGGGGAGAATAGAAGGCATATCTGGGGTGTAAGAGAGATCTTTCTACCGGATATTTTATCTATTATAGTGCTAGCCTTATCCCAAGTGTTTTTATATGAGGACAATCCCAAAAAATATGTAAAAGCGTTCCCTGGGAGGGACAGCCCCTAAAGCAGAGTGGGGACACTAAGGGATAAAATAAATTAAGTTTAGCAGGGGTAAGATACCATCTATAATGCAATTTGATGGCCGATTCTCTGACCGAGGTTGTTTTAGTACATTTATGGAGATTTGAAAAAATAATATCCCATTGTTCAGGAGTAAATGAGGTATTTAAATCTGATTCCCATTGTAGCATGGGATGTGATTTCTCAGGCATGTTGGTCTCATTGAGGCTTTTATATATTCTAGAGATTAGACCCCTATTCCGAGGGGAAGAGATACAAATTTGTTCAAATTGTGTATATGGGGGGTGGAGTGTAAGTGAGTAGTATTTTTGATAGAATTGTCTTATTTTTTTATAGTTCATTTGTTCAGTAGGTGAGAGATCATATTTTGTTTGTAGACTGGTGAAATTGAGGAATTAATTGTTGTGGGAGAGCGATTTTAAATGTGTTAGGTTAAATGACTTCCAATTCGTAAGTAAGTTGTGATGATCTTGGGTTATATCTAGGGGGGAAAAACGAGGGTCACCTAGGAAGGAAGCCAGGGGAGGGGTGTCAGAGGATAACTTGAAATTAGAGACCTGTCTGTTCCATAGTTGAAGGGTGTGAGTAACGATAATGTTCAAGGATCTAATTTTTTGTGGTGGGATGGACTTGGACCAGAGAAGTCCTTGTAAATTGTAGGGTAAGACAGAATCTTCTTCGAACCAGAGCCAAGGGATTTGGCTTGAGGGGGCATACCATTGGGCTAATTGGGTAAATCTGGCAGATAAATAATAAAGCCAAAGGTTTGGAATGCTGAGGCCTCCTTTTATTTGGGGTCTGAACATAACTGAGTAACTAAATCTGGGTTTCTTGTTTTGCCAAATGAATATGTTAGGCCCCGTACACACGGTCGGACCGAACCGATGAGAATGAACCGAAGTTCAGTTTCATCGGACCAAACCGACCGTGTGTATAGGCCATCGGTCTGTTTTCCTTCGGTCCAAAATTTTAAAACATGCTTCAAAACTGAACTGATGGACCGCTGCCCGATCGGACCAAACCGATGGTTAGTACAGAAAAGCATCAGTTCAAAACCCGCGCATGCTCAGAATCAAGTCGACGCATGCTTGGAAGAATTGAACTTCGTTTTATTCAGCACGTTGTGTGTTTGACGTCACCGCATCCTGACCCGATCGGATTTTGGACTGACCGTGTGTACAAGGCCTTAGTCTCCCTCTGTAAAGATTCTAATGTTTTTTTAGGTAGGATAATAGGAAGGGCTCTAAAAAAGATCAAAAGTTTGGGTAATATCATCATTTTAACGGCCACTATTCTGCCTGAGAATGAGAACTGGTAAGATGACCAAAGTTTAAATAGATTTTTGATTATGTTAAATAAGGGAGGATAGTTTGTTTGGTATAACATTTTATACAAAGGTGTAATCTGAATACCTAGGTATCTAAAGGAATCCGCTTGCGATTTGAATGAAAATGTATCTTTAAGAAAATGTATTAGAGTTGGGGGAATGTTGATTGGTAAAGCCGAGCACTTAGATAGATTTATACCTAGACCTGTCAGGTCATGGAAGATGTCCGGAGTTTTAGTAAGATTGGGTAGAGACGTAAGAGGGTCAGTTATACACAGAAGGACGTCATCCGCATAGAGACTCAGCTTGCATTCTTTGCATCCTTTAACATATCCTTTAATATCTGTATTGTTTCTGATAGCGCAGGCAAGGGGCTCTATTGCAAGGGCAAAGAGTAGGGGGGGGGGTTGCCTTTGGTCAGGGGGAAAAAGTCAGAGATGTTGCCTGTGAGTTTGATACATGTTTGTGGGTTGTAAATATAGGGCTGGATTCACAAAGAGTTACGCCGGCGTATCAGTAGATACGCCGACGTAACTCGGAATCTAAGCCCGTCGTAAGTTTAAGTGTATGCTCAAACTGAGATACACTTAAACCTAGCTAAGATACGACGGCCTACGCCGTCGTATCTTAGGGTGCAATTTTTCCGCTGGCCGCTAGGTGGCGATTCCGTTGATTTCGGAGTAAAATATGTAAATGACTAGATACGCCGTTTCACGAACGTACGCTTGCCAGTCGCAGTAAAGATACGCCGTTTCCGTAAGAGGTACGCCGGTGTAAAGATAAAGCTGCCCCCTAGGTGGCCTAGCCAATGTTAAGTCATCTGACTTACAATCTCAAGTTGAAGATTTAGGCAATCAGAACCGGAGGAACAACCTAAGAATTTGTGCTATTCCAGAGACTGTCACTGAACTGATGCCAGCAGTCTCCAAACTGTTCCACAATCTCCTTTCTGAATTACCTCCAACCTCATTTTCCTGTGACAGAATTCATAGGGCCTTGCGCCCTAAACCACCTCCAGGAAAACCTTCACGTGACATCATCCTGTGCATGAAAAATTTCATCACAAAAGAAAGCATATTAAGAGCATCTAGAAATATGCATAACATAGATTTGAATGGCACCAAAATTCAAATATTTCCAGATATCTCACAGGCTACCTTGGAAAGGAGACACAAAATTAAGGCGATAACCTCAGTATTATAATCAGCTCATATTAGATACCGTTGGGGTTTTCCGTTTAAATTAACAGCGCCTTGCAATGGCACCACCTACACAGTCTTCAACACCTCAGAGGGTAAGGATCTCCTTGTGAAGTTGGGCCTTCTAGATCCGGGTACAGTTGCAAGACCTCCTTCCTCTTCTCACACTTCACCTATCTTGGTCACCCCAGCCCCGCGTTGTGATCAAAGAAGATGGCGTCCATCATTCAGATATTTGGACGCATGAAGATAGAAATAACTCATACTTAAGTCCGAAAGTTTACTCCTCCTCTTTTGGAAAACCCCTCCCCCTTTCTTTTTTTTCTTCTCTATATCTCTTTATTCGTAAGGATCAAACTACTGTTTTCACAGTTCTGAAGTTTTACAAGTTGTGGTTTGTTTTTTTGTTTTTTTCTTTTTTTTCTCTCTCTTTTTTTTCCCTCGGGAAGAAGCAAGTTTTGAAGTTTGGTTGACTGTGCTTAGTATACGGCCATTATGCTTCTTTAGAATGTATTGAGTTGGTATACCATAGCTCTTTATATACAAACTTGTATATTTAACATTTTCTCCCCCTATATGTTCCTTTTTTTTTATATACAAATGTTTTTAACACATGTTTCAATATGCTCTTATATTTCTGTTTATAGAATCCTCGCTGAGGCTGATCCGCTCTGCCTCCGCTAGTGTGTCCCCCTACTCACAAAGGACTCCAAAAGCATTGTTCAGCTAATGGAAACCCTTCTGCGACTGATCCTACTATATTTTGTTCTGGTAGTGGAGATTCCATTTGTGAGTAATTATTATTGTCCACATCTATATTATTTTTGGTCAGGTAGTGCTTCTCACCCTGACCCCCAAGTTACGAACAACCCCCCCCTATCTTGATACACCGTCGCACGTACGTTCGTG
Organism: Rana temporaria; assembly: GCF_905171775.1. Lineage (NCBI taxonomy): Eukaryota > Metazoa > Chordata > Amphibia > Anura > Ranidae > Rana > Rana temporaria. Next base: position 101,544,382 of record NC_053500.1, read on the forward strand.
AATCGGCGTATCTAGCCAATTAGCATATTCAACATGGAAATATACAGAATCGCCACCTAGCGGCCAGCGTAAATATGCACCCTAAGATATGACGGCGTAGGAGACTTACGCTGCTCGTATCTAGGCAACTGTGAGGCGTATCTGATTCTATGAATCAGGTGCCGAGTTGCTACGGCCCGCACTCAGTTACGACGGCGTATCTGGAGATACGCCGTCGTAACTCCTTTGTGAATCCGGGCCTGTGTTTATTAGATCTGTGATTTATTAGCATCACCTGGATTACATCCCGATCAGCGTGTCAACAGAGAAAGTTATACAGCATTACTGCTGCTAGGTGACTAGCTGGGGGCTCCGCTCTCTATAACCAATAGTGCCAGCCTTCCCCTGCATGCACCCATAATGTGTCACCAGCACTAGGTCCTAATAGACTGCCGCCGCTGCCAAGGAGACAGATGCCAGACCAGTGCTGTCAATATCAGGGACAGGACAGCTGGGGATCCCCACAGTTGCAAAACACCAGGGCCCGGTGGCAAGAAAACCTTTGCAACCCTGATAGTTCTCCCACTGCTTTGGACACTTATATTTTCTTGGTGTGCTGGTGACATATATCTCTTGTTTTCTGCCATCATGGGGGGCCCCAGTATAGTAGGAAGGGAGCTCACTGCAGAACATGTGAAAGAGCCCGTTGTGGGATCTTAGTAAAGGGCCCCAGGGTATATATATATATATATATATATATATATATATATATATATATACAGTATATAATTGCATTTTATAGTTGGCCCCCCTACTTTTGTCCCTGTCCCCCCATGTGCCCCCCCTAAATATGAAAGCTGGAGATGCCACTGATGACACGATATGGTAGTCTCCTTTATCACTGCTGTAATATACACAGCAAACGCAGATCACAGGGTGTAGACAAGGATGGTATAAATGGCACAATGTGATAGTCTCCTTTCTGTTGCTGCAGTCCTCTCATAAGCAGGTGTATGCCATACATGGGGATGCAAACACAGGGAGAGCAATCATAGCGCACCTCGGTCACAGACTACCACTCTATATAAATTTCTGCACATAGATCCGCAGCCTTGAGAGCCGCGGAATCAGATGTCAGTATATAAAAATACCCATCGATTTTAATAGTATATCAATGGATACCTATGCTGGTAAAAATTTTTTGTATAAGATAACAAAAAATTGCATGATACTAAAGGATGTCAGAAAGCTCATGATAGAGCGGCCTAACAATCAAATTCCAAGATGCAAGATAAATGAATATCAATCATATATATCTATATCTCAGTGAATCGTGTCAGCCTTAAGTATCCCATACAGAGTACAAAAAATGTTCTTTAGAGGAAAAAGCTGTATATAAACTAGATAATAGCCACACAACTTGGATATGGCTAATTGTTGACAAAAGTGTGCTACCATAGCTACACCCAAGTGGTCACAACAAAAAAGCCCATGGATGTAAGTGAGGCATCTATATAGAAGTTTCATACTTGATCTGTCAGACCAAGAAGGAAACCGCAATTCTTCAGATAACCATTAGCTGACGACCCATCGGTGATTCCAAAATGAAAAATTACAATATAAAAATATAAAAATATGCCCAATGGGTTGGATGTGAATTAACTTGTAGGGGTAAGCCGTCATCAAGGCCCAGATGTACCAAGGTTCAGAAATGGTTCACAAAAGGTAATCACAAATACACAAATACTAACCATTATCTATAAACGCGTTAACGCCAGTGTCTATGTTTAGTCCATACGTACTATAAGTACGGACTCTGTAAATCCAGGCCATCTCCATCCTGGAAAGTTCCCTGACCAGTGAGCTGCCTCTCCAATGGGGGTCAAATTTATCTATTCCGATAAAAAGGGTCCCCTCAGGATTTCGTTCACGGTATTGGTCATAGTGGCTGGATACTGAATGCTGCGGGAATCCTGATCTAATATTGGTGATATGCTCACCTAGTCTGACATTCATTGGTCTTTTGGTCCTGCCAATATACTGTAGCCCGCATGGGCATTCCAAAAGATAAACCACGCCTGTTGTACTACACGTGATAAATGGCTCGATTTTGTGTTCTTTCAATGTACTCGTAGAGTTGAAACATAAGGTTTTCTTTGATTTTATCTTATTTAGTTTACAAACTGTACAGTTTCTACATTGATGATATCCCTTGATATTACGCTGAAAAAAGGACACTTTTTTTGTGGGAGGATCAACCACATTAGGGGCTATCTTGTCCCGCAATGAGGGTACACCTCTGAATATTACCTGAGGATTGGTTGGTAGGAAGGTATTTATGGTTCTATCGTTGGATAGTATATGCCAATGTTTTTTGATTAATTTTTTTTATGGCATAGTGCTGGCTTGAGTATGTAGTGATGAATGGCACAATAGGTCTGTCTCTACTGTGTTTTGCGCCAGACACAAGCAGAGTGTTCCTTTCAATTGCAGCCACCTCATTGTAAGTACTCTCCAAAGATTCAGGGTCATAACCCTTCTCCAAAAGTCTGTCCTTAACCACTTCAATACAGGGCTTTTATACACACCTCATTACCGGGCCTATTCTGGCACTTCTCTCCTACATGTAAAAATCATCATTCTTTTGCTAGAAAATTACGCAGAACCCCCAAATATTATATATTTTTTTTTAGCAGACACCCTAGGGAATAAAACGACGGTCATTGTAACGTTTTATCTTGCACGGTATTCGCGCAATAATTTTTCAAACGCCCTTTTTTTGGAAAAAAATTGTTACATGAATTAAAAAAACAACAAAACAGTAAAGTTAGCCCAATTTTTTTGTATAATGTGAAAGATTATGTTACACCGAGTAAATAGATACCCAACATGTCACGCTTTAAAATTGCGCATAGTCATGGAATGGCGCCAAACTTTGGTACTTAAAAATCTCCATAGGCAACGCTTTAATTTTTTTTTACAGGTTACCAGTTTAGATTTACAGAGGAGATCTAGTTCTAGATTTGTTGCTGGCACTCTAACGCACGCGGCGATACCTCACATATGTGGTTTAAACGGCGTTCACATATGTCGGCGGGACTTACGTGTGCATTCGCTACTGCGCGCGAGCTACCGGGGACAGGGGCGTTTTAATTTTATTTTTTATTCTTTTATTTATTTTTTTACTTATTTTTTTCTTTTTTAACACTTTTCTAATTTTTTTTATTTATTTTTTTACTTTTATTCCTATTACAAGGAATGTAAACATCCCTTGTAATAGGAATGTGTGTGACAGGTCCTCTTTATGGAGAGATGCGGGGTCAATAAGACCCTGCATCTCTCCTCCAGGCTGGAAATCATGAGATCGGTGAAAAAAAATTCACCGATCTCATGAATACAGTTGCTTAGCAGCCGCAATCGCGGCTTTGTTTACTTACGGGACCCGGGCGTGACGTCATCACATCGCGCCCGGGTCCTCCGATGGTCATAGAGATGACTGGTGACCATCTGGTCACTAGTCATCTCTATGCTTCCTCCGAGCGCCGGACGATTCTTTCTCCGGGCCCCCGATGGCACGGGAGAGCCTGGAGAAGCACCGGATGGCGGCGGGAGGGGGGGATGTCCCCTCCCGCCGCCTGTAAGAACGATCTAGTGGCGGAATCGCCGCTATGATCGTTCTTATGGTGCGCAGGATCGCCGGCAGAACAAAAGTATATCTGGATGATGCCTCTAGGTGCAGGCATCATTCAGATATCCACCCGCAAAGCCCAGGACGTCATTTGACGTCCACCCAGGATGGGAGATCCCATCTGTGGACGTCAAATGACAATGGGCCGGTATTGAAGTGGTTAAGTATGCCAGCCTGGATTTCATAATCCTTCAGGGTAGAGCAATTCCTCCTCATCCTTACAAATTGGCTCTTTGGAACCGAGTTCAACCAATTATCATGGTGACAGCTTCCTTTGGGAATAAAAGAATTCCTGTCAGTCTTTTAAAAAAAAGTCTTGGTCTGATATAGATCATTATCTTTCATGATAGTAAGGTCAAGAAAGTCAATTGACTCCTGACTAGCCTCATAGGACAAACGTATACCACGCTCGTTGTTATTGAGCGTAGTGATAAAGGATTCCAATTGCAGTCTGTCTCCTGTCCATAGGAGGAGGACGTCATCAATATACCTGGCCCACAACTTAATGTGGGGATGAGTATCATGGTAAATGACGTCCTCCTCCCATTTGGCCATAAACAGATTGGCCAAACTGGGTGCATGTTTAGCACCCATGGCGACTCCACGAATCTGTTTGTAGTAATTATGGTCGAACCAGAAGTAGTTATGATCTGCCGTATACTCCAACGTTACTTTGCAGGTCTGCCCTCTAAAGATGTAGTTGCTACTCAAGCAACTATACAACATTCTGGCCTTGCTAACGCCTCTACTTGGAATCCTCCTGGCAATTTGGCTCCTTCATTGCGAGTCTTTAGAGATGTAGTGCTAAGGGACCTGGAGAAGATTCAGGTCTCTGGTCATAAAATGGATTCCAGCTTGGAAACAGGTCTTGATACTTTATGTACTAATAAAGACCTGGTTATACGTCCAGCGGACAAAGGAGGGGGGATAGTGGTCATGGATCGGTCCTTCTACATTGAGGGATTGAAAACCCTGGTTGATGATAAAGATACTTATGCTCTCCTACCGGGTAACCCCATTATTCAATATAAGGGGAAATTAGAAACACTGGTTCTAAAAGGTTTCAAAATGGGGATTCTTAATGAAAAGGAGCAACAATTTCTGGTCCCCAAAGCTCCAAGAGTTCCAATTATGTACAGCTTACCAAAGATACACAAAAGCTTGACTTGCCCCCCTGGACGCCCGATTATCAGTGGCATAGATTCGATCACTTCCAGGGTAGGCAAGTACATCGATTATTATCTCCAACCTTTAGTCCAGAAGATGCCATCACATCTCAAAGACTCTAAACAGGTCATTAATTTACTTTCACAGATTAAGGCTGACCAAGATACATGGATGGTGACAGCTGATGTTCATTAATTATACACAATCATTCCCCATGATTTAGGGTTAGAAGCTGTCAGACACTTTTTGGACCTTTCTTCTGACTTGGTTCCTTTGCAGAAGGACTTTATAATGGAACTTTTGGAGTATACGGCAGATCATAACTACTTCTGGTTCGACCATAATTACTACAAACAGATTCGTGGAGTCGCCATGGGTGCTAAACATGCACCCAGTTTGGCCAATCTGTTTATGGCCAAATGGGAGGAGGACGTCATTTACCATGATACTCATCCCCACATTAAGTTGTGGGCCAGGTATATTGATGACGTCCTCCTCCTATGGACAGGAGACAGACTGCAATTGGAATCCTTTATCACTACGCTCAATAACAACGAGCGTGGTATACGTTTGTCCTATGAGGCTAGTCAGGAGTCAATTGACTTTCTTGACCTTACTATCATGAAAGATAATGATCTATATCAGACCAAGACTTTTTTTAAAAAGACTGACAGGAATTCTTTTATTCCCAAAGGAAGCTGTCACCATGATAATTGGTTGAACTCGGTTCCAAAGAGCCAATTTGTAAGGATGAGGAGGAATTGCTCTACCCTGAAGGATTATGAAATCCAGGCTGGCATACTTAAGGACAGACTTTTGGAGAAGGGTTATGACCCTGAATCTTTGGAGAGTACTTACAATGAGGTGGCTGCAATTGAAAGGAACACTCTGCTTGTGTCTGGCGCAAAACACAGTAGAGACAGACCTATTGTGCCATTCATCACTACATACTCAAGCCAGCACTATGCCATAAAAAAAATTAATCAAAAAACATTGGCATATACTATCCAACGATAGAACCATAAATACCTTCCTACCAACCAATCCTCAGGTAATATTCAGAGGTGTACCCTCATTGCGGGACAAGATAGCCCCTAATGTGGTTGATCCTCCCACAAAAAAAGTGTCCTTTTTTCAGCGTAATATCAAGGGATATCATCAATGTAGAAACTGTACAGTTTGTAAACTAAATAAGATAAAATCAAAGAAAACCTTATGTTTCAACTCTACGAGTACATTGAAAGAACACAAAATCGAGCCATTTATCACGTGTAGTACAACAGGCGTGGTTTATCTTTTGGAATGCCCATGCGGGCTACAGTATATTGGCAGGACCAAAAGACCAATGAATGTCAGACTAGGTGAGCATATCACCAATATTAGATCAGGATTCCCGCAGCATTCAGTATCCAGCCACTATGACCAATACCATGAACGAAATCCTGAGGGGACCCTTTTTATCGGAATAGATAAATTTGACCCCCATTGGAGAGGCAGCTCACTGGTCAGGGAACTTTCCAGGATGGAGATGGCCTGGATTTACAGAGTCCGTACTTATAGTCCGTATGGACTAAATATAGACACTGACGTTAACGCGTTTATAGATAATGGTTGGTATTTGTGTATTTGTGATTACCTTTTGTGAACCATTTCTGAACCTTGGTACATCTGGGCCTTGATGACGGCTTACCCCTACAAGTTAATTCACATCCAACCCATTGGGCATATTTTTATATTATAATTTTTCATTTTGGAATCACCGATGGGTTGTCAGCCAATGGTTATCTGAAGAATTTCGGTTTCCTGCTTGGTCTGACAGATCAAGTTTGAAACTTCTATATAGATATTTTTTCCTCTAAATGGATGCCTCACTTACATCCATGGGCTTTTTTGTTGTGACCACATGGGTGTAGCTATGATAGCACACTTTTGTCAACAATTAGCCATATCCAAGTTGTGTGGCTATTATCTAGTTTATATACAGCTTTTTCCTCTAAAGAACATTTTTTGTACTCTGTATGGGATACTTAAGGCTGACATGATTCACTGAGATATAGATATATATGATTGATATTCATTTATCTTGCATCTTGGAATTTGATTGTTAGGCCGCTCTATCATGAGCTTTCTGACATCCTTTAGTATCATGCAATTTTTTGTTATCTTATACAAATTTTTTTTACCAGCATAGGTATCCATTGATATACTATTAAAATCGATGGGTATTTTTATATACTGACATCTGATTCCGCGGCTCTCAAGTGTCAGGTCACCCGTGGCCAGGTGACAAGTGCACCCCGTAGGGGTCAGGGATGCACCACAGGGTGGTGAATCCTATGGCCGACTGCTGCTAGCGGAGACAAAGCGTGAACCTAAGATCACCCAGGGCGCGGAGTCTAAGACCCAGTATTGTATTCACCAGAGCCTTTGATGGTAAGGATGGTCTTGGCCGCTACTGGGTCCAGGTCGCATCCCCGAGATTCCTCAAGTCACACTCCGCAGGGAGAAGGGGGAAGCAGCCAGCAGACCAAACAGTGGTGATGGACAGGCCGAGGTCAGGGCAACAGGCAGACAAGGATAACCGTGGAACATGCAAATAGTCAGGGGCACAGGCAGACAGGGAAGTCGGGGACAAGCCAAAACGGTACACGGAAGATGATCGTAGCACTCTGCAAACAGGAACTAGCAATACACTGCAGACAGGAACTAAGCATGGAACACTGTTGAACAGCACTGCAGACCTGTAGAGCAACGGTTAATATAGGCTTCCTGGGATGGACTAGGGTGGAGCCATACAGGAAGAGGAAGTGATAAAAAGGGGAACCAGAGCAGGATCTGCCTCTAATGAACACATGGAGATCAGGTAGGCAGACAGGCTTGATGCATATTCATGACAGTACCCTCCCTCTTAAGGCCCCTCCCCCTCCCCAGCCTGGAGCCAGGGCTAAAGGGGAATCCCAGAAGAAACCTCTTCGACAAATGGGGCGCAAAGATCTCAGATGCAGAAATCCAAGACGCCTCCTCAGGACCAATTCCTCTCCAAAGCACAAGGTACTGAAGAACGCCTCTGCGGAGACGAGAATCCAGAACTTGAGTATCCTCATTGACCAGAACCGAAGTAGGGACAGGAGGAGAGGATTTATTGAGGACCAAAGGCCTTTTAGGAATAAGTAAGGGCATGAGAGGGTCAACAGGAATCCGAGGAGGATCAAGCAGACCCTTAAAGATGAACTGGGGATTAAGCACAGGACCATCAGACTGGGCAGAGGTCAGAGGAACCCTGAAGTCAGGTTGGTTAGAAGGTGACAGGGCACAGGAGTCAAGCTGGATAGCAGGGAAACCAGCAGAATGCAGAGAGCCCTGAAAACAAGGTAGAAAACCCCATTTGGCCGACGATGGCAATCTATCCAAAGGATGGATTGAGCCCCTTAGACAGGTTGCAGGAGGGCCTGAACAAGAAAAGGTAGGAGGCTCACTGGGCATGGGCTGACCTGGCATAGCTGATGCAGAGGCCGATTGAATAGCATATTCAGGTGTAGCGATTACCCGAATCGCATCACAAGGCGTAGTGACTGCAGAACTCGCAGACAAGTTAGCCTGGCTGTGCGTTTTAGGGACAGTCAACGGTAAACTGGAGTGAATGATCGGCTCAGGTTCACAGACGGGCTCCTCATCCAGAGTGCTACATTGGCTAAAAAGTGCATCAGCCTGACTATTGCAGGACACATTCCGGACATCACTACATGTGGTGGGACGAGCAAAAGATTCTGGAATGGTGGCAACAGGAAGTTTCTCTTTTGGGGCAACCTTGGGTAGGCAAGACGTGGAACAGGAGGGACCCCAAGCCAGGATCTGTCCGGCAGTCCAGTCAATGTGAGGAGAATGGAGTCTTAACCAAGGAAGACCCAAAACGATAGGAGCTGAGGTCTTAGGTAGAACAAGGAAGGATATCCACTCCTGGTGAAGTGTGCCTACTGACATCTTAACAGGGACCGTCTGGAAGCGAATAGGACCCCCCGGGAGAACAGTGCCATCAATCGCCGAGACCACCAATGGTGTGGTGAGGGGCAAAAGGGTAAGTCTCATGGACGATGCGATTTCCCAGTCTATGAAATTGCCAGCGGCTCCGGAATCCAGATATGCCGAGACCGAATGAGAAGAAGCACCAAAATGAAGGGACACAGGAAGAAAAAGACGAGAAGGTGAAGGAGATATTTCTGGATCCAATACTCCACCTTCCAGATGTATTGAACCCGAGCGTTTCTCGGGGCGAAGAGGGCAAGTGTCACGAAAATGACTTTTGCCCCCACAGTATAGACACAGGCCTAGAGTTCTGCGCCTGGCACGTTCCTCAGGGGATAGCCTGGTCCGACCCAGCTGCATGGGTTCCTCAGTTGGCAAGGGATGCTCCACGGGTCGAAGAGAGGGGAGCTCAGGCTGACTAAGGGCCAAGGAATGTTGGCGTCGCTTTTCTAGGGTCCTTTCCTGAAAGCGAATATCGATCTGATTACACAAGGAGATCACTCCGTCCAGATCAGTGGGGATGGTTCTTCCTGCTAGTTCATCCTTCACTCTATCAGATAGGCCATGCAAAAAGGTTGCGACTAAGGCCTCATTGTTCCAGCTCAGTTCAGCTGAGTGGATACGGAACTGCAGAGAATATTGTCCCACTGAACGGGATTCTTGGCGGAGACGTAAAAGGGCGCTGGCTGCTGAAGAGACACGAGCCGGTTCTTCAAAGATATTCCGAAAAAGTTTCAAGAAAACAGGCAGGCTAGAAACCACTGGATCATTCAATTCCCACAGAGGGGCAGCCCAGGCTAAGGCCTCCCCGGAGAGGAGAGAAATGATATAGGCTATCTTGGCCCGATCAGACAAGAAGTACTGGGGCAGGAGCTCAAAATGAATAGTGCATTGGCTAAGGAATCCCCTGCAGGCTTTGGAGTCTCCAGAAAAACGGATTGGAGGTGATAACTTCAGTGAATGCGACTCTGCGACTGGTGCAACAGGTGCAGCTGCTGGTTGTACTTGGGGTTGCGGATTCGGGGTTCCCAGCGAGGTCTGAAGCTGATCAAAGCGGGAAGCCAGATCCTGAAGGAAACGCATCACCTGATCCTGATTAGCTTCATGCGTCTCGAGTCTGCGAACAATGCACTGTAATGGATCATCTGCGGGGAGCGGCATGTCGGCCGGATTCATGGCTGTTCAAACTGTCAGGTCACCCGTGGCCAGGTGACAAGTGCACCCCGTAGGGGTCAGGGATGCACCACAGGGTGGTGAATCCTATGGCCGACTGCTGCTAGCGGAGACGAAGCGTGAACCTAAGATCACCCAGGGCGCGGAGTCTAAGACCCAGTATTGTATTCACCAGAGCCTTTGATGGTAAGGATGGTCTTGGCCGCTACTGGGTCCAGGTCGCATCCCCGAGATTCCTCAAGTCACACTCCGCAGGGAGAAGGGGGAAGCAGCCAGCAGACCAAACAGTGGTGATGGACAGGCCGAGGTCAGGGCAACAGGCAGACAAGGATAACCGTGGAACATGCAAATAGTCAGGGGCACAGGCAGACAGGGAAGTCGGGGACAAGCCAAAACGGTACACGGAAGATGATCGTAGCACTCTGCAAACAGGAACTAGCAATACACTGCAGACAGGAACTAAGCATGGAACACTGTTGAACAGCACTGCAGACCTGTAGAGCAACGGTTAATATAGGCTTCCTGGGATGGACTAGGGTGGAGCCATACAGGAAGAGGAAGTGATAAAAAGGGGAACCAGAGCAGGATCTGCCTCTAATGAACACATGGAGATCAGGTAGGCAGACAGGCTTGATGCATATTCATGACATCAAGGCTGCGGATCTATGTGCAGAAATTTATATCGAGTGGTAGTTTTCCTGTGACAATCGCTAGTCCTAGCTATATGGATAGTTTGGAAGTTTATTAATGTCTTACATTAAGAATTTTTATCCATAATTTTATTACTGGCAGGGTTCCTTATTTAATATGGCGGCAGATGCACGCAGCCCTGTATTTCAGAGGAGGCGGTTCCTGTTGCGATATTTGATTTTAAAAGTGGTGAGTCAGTACGCCGCTTGTTTTTCTTGTTACACGGGCTTGCCGATGCCCACTAGCATTATATGTTTTTAAAATTACCCCATTTTTTAGTTTGGCAGTTATTCCTTACAGTTTGAGTACTGGCAGCGATCCCAACCTAAATATGGCGGCTGATGCCCGCGATCTCCAAGGTTCAGAGCTGGGCGGTCCCGGATGTTATGTATTGTTATAAGAGTGGCGAGTCAGCACGTCGCTCGTGCCCCTGGAAGAAGTCATTCGTGTGACGAAACGGCGTAGGGAGGAGCAGCGTGCTGACGTCACCACGATCCACGCTGTCTACCCGGAAGGACGAGCGGACAGCAGAGCCGGCCGGCTAATATTGTTTATCGCACTTTTTAACCTACATACATGTGAGTGTATTACCATTTTATATTAAATACTTTAAAACGATATCACACCATGTCAGTGTTTTTCTCCTCTGGGTTACATCTATGGAGAAAGATGGTCTGATATAGAAGATTGGTGAAACGGGAGAGAGAGTGACAGTTTATCCAGGATCCATATTGACCTATGTGTTTACATGCCTGATTTATTTCTTGCTCTGGTAAGCAGTTGGTACATAAGTGGTGGAGGATTCTGTCATCTGATTCACAAGATTTTGCCTGGATATCTAGCTTCACCTATTCGGAGAACTTTCTGTCACTTCCTGCAATCTTCTGTGATACATCCTATATGGACTTTTGCACAACTTTTTTCAGTTTTAATGCACTGGGGTTTTGTGTGCACATAGCATAATTGAATGTTTATGTTGGTTCAATTTGCAGCACAGCTTTTCTTTATAATAGTGAGATGACTGCCTCCTACCTGTGCTCCAGCTGCACCGATCACAGCTTGATCTCCAAAGCGGCCTTGCAGCAGTCTGTGTGCCGAACACGCTGGCCGAGGACGCCGTCAGGGGTGCTCCAGGACCGGGCCGTCACCCGCAGCGCGGGTCATGGCACTCGTGAGCGGAGGGTGTGTAGGCCTCAAAATGGCGGCCGTACTCTGGGGAATAGAGCCCGCCTTGGGCCGGATATGGGGCCAGCTGCCGTTTGGGACGCCCGACACCGGTACCAGGCTGTTTCGGTTGTGCCCTGGGATGGCTAGTCCGAACGCTGCAGGAGGATGGGTTAACTCCGGATGGCCGAGGATTACTGTGGCCGAGCAGGCCTCAAGATGGCGGCCGCACACCTGGAGCTGGAGCTGAAGCCTGCAGCAGGTCTGATACCGGAGCCAGCGGTCCCTCTGGAAGCAAAAAAAAAGGTACCGGGTAGTTCAGGGGATGCCCAGAGCCAGGGATGGTTGATCTGGGTGGCTTTGGTTAAGGGGAAAGCTCCGGATGGCTGTGGATTATCGCGGGGATGTAAATCTGTATTTTTTTTTGACCGTAGTGATGAAAAAATTCAAAGAAGCAGGATATTTTTTCTCAAACAAACAATGAATATGGTTTTCATAGTTGATTAAATAAAGACACTGGTCCATCTAATTCAACCTGAGTGTGTTTATGTGTGTATTTTCATTTCAGAAAGTCCATTCATTTCAAAATGTAAAAGCAAATGTTATAAGTACCGTATTTATCGGCGTATGCCACGCACTTTTTTCCCCTTAAAATAAGTGGAAAATCGTGGGTGCGCAATATACGCTGATACCCGCTTCCCGCGATGTGTTTGAACGCCGCCGCCAACATATACCGAGCGCAGTACACTCGGGTACACTCGGCCAGGCTCGGCTCCACTCGCGGTCACGAGCCTTTATGCGAGAGGAGCTGAGCATGGCCGAGCGTGCCCGAGTGAACTGCGCTCGGTATATGTTGGTGGCGGCGTTCAAACACAGTGTGGGAAGAGGGGATCGGCTCAACAACAGCGCGGGAGAAGTGGGGAGGACACCACCGAGGCCGCAGACGGACGCCGGACCGGACAAGGCCGCCGGTGGACGCCGGGCAAAACACCGACAAGGGGCATTCAAACTGTAAGTACTTTATTTTTTTCCCGAAATTTTCCTTCCAGGTTGGGGGTGCGCGCTATACGCCAGGGCGCGTTATATAAAGATAAATACGGTACTTTTGAATGATATTCGTCATGTCATCAAATGTACTTATTAGAATTTTTTATAAAAATGTTGATAGCAATGTTGATGTTGATAGCAATGTTCATTCGAATATCTTTGTGTCCGGTAGAGCCATCTATATATGCATTTTGCAGAGATGAGAGACATCTTTACCCTTTATTTGTGTCATTGGTGGGCGATATATATCTCAATATTGGTAAGCATTGTTGGCTGGATGTCTGTTTCTCTGGTCTAGTCCACAATGGGTGAGTGGGTGGTGATTTATCCCAGGTACTGGTCTGATAGGGATGGTGCAGCGTTTCGTCACATCCGACTTCAACAGAGGACGCCCTCTGTTGAAGTCGGATTTGACGAAACGCGTCAGGGCATGGCTACGACGGCGTATCCAGGAAGTTGTGAAGAGTGCGTTCCACCGCTGCACCATCCCTATCAGACCAGGCGTCTCCAGCAGCGTGCATCCAGCACAAGCGCGACCCCCTGTGTGCGGAGGAGAGCGGTGAATTTTACTCTTTTACTCTTATGCTCATTTACAAGTATACCCATTGTACGTAGATAGGAAGCGGGGTGTGTTTACATGGGGTTTTTATTTATTAAAGCAATATTACACTATTTGGTGCCCTTTGTTTTTTCTATGAACCCCTGTTTGGAGTTTTTAAAAAAATCCCTTGCTGCTTCTGGAATGAGGTTGGAGGTTCGATCAGGATGATTTATTTCAAGGCTTTACTTTGTTGATTTTCTGGTGAGTTTGAACCCCAGAGGGGAAGTGTCTCTCACGTTTTGGTGAAGATTGGAAATCGGTGGAGGGTGTACTACCATTCCTGGAAACATTTCCTATACTACTTTGAACTTTGCCTGATTCACTGATCTATGGACTTTTTTTCCAACATCTTTTATCTATATGTTTTTCACTTACGCTTAGCGCTGTTTTATAATTTTATAACCATTATTTACTGGTTGTATTTGATTGATGGAAGTGAAAAATGCCTAAAAAGTGGTCACTTAAAAAAGAACAGTGTCTGCAGCAAGTGACAAAAACACAAAATAAAGCACTAAACCAATGTGAATAATATAAAGTCCACTTAGGTGAAAACATATATATATAATGGATGCCTATCTTCAAGTTGCCAGTGATCCAATGTTAGTGGTTTAGAGATAGTCCATTAAAGATGGTACACAATAATAAGTACTCTGGAACAGTGAAGGTCGGATCCTTTCACCAGTATCCCAGAACTCTCACCTTAATGGGATGATAATAGGCATAAATGGGTCTCTAATGGGTCAGCCTCGAACTTCCATTCTCTCCTCCTCCTTTTCCAGCTCTGTGTCTCGTTAGATCTCCAGCTGATGTAACTCTCCTGGCTTGGAGTGGTTAATGCCTCCCCATAGAGGGCAATAAAACCTCAAAACGAGCCACAATATTGGAGGGAAGGAAAATAGGCCTCCAATAATGTAATACCGTAAAAAAAAATAAGTTTAATATGCTAAAATAATGGACTCTTACACAAAAGTTAAAAAAGGTAAGAAGAGCAATGAAAGGCATTCCAGACGCCTTCTCACATCAATTTCGGTCAGCCTCGCATGCCCTACGTCGTTACGTCACGCCCCTAGTGACTTCATCAGGGGAACCTGATTGGTTGCTAAGGCTGTAGTTTAGTGCTTTATTTTGTGTTTTTGTCACTTGCTCCAGACACTGTTCTTTTTTGTTAGCCCCCTTTATGTATTTGGATATGTATCTTCTATGCATATTTCAATAAACTTTGGTTTTACAAATATATGTGTATGCTATATCATAAGGGAATCACCACTTAATTGCCCACTTCCTCATATTCTCTCCTATGGTTTTATATGCATTTACCATATTTTATACTTGTTATTTACCTATAAAAGCCTCCCTTGTGTAGACATCAAAAAACTCTGAGATTGCTGCTGAACACCACCATCTTGGATGTGTTGTCAGCAACCCCAGCAGAGTAAAAGCTGTCACTGAAGTGACACTTTAAATCTATTCCCTTCTCTTCCCCAGGAGCTACATTAAAGGCTATGTAGGGAGGTGAGGGAAGGACAGAGACGCTGGGTCTTCACAAAGGGTAACTAGATATTCATAGAAGAGGAGAAGGCTATGATGTGCAAGGAGGCAAGGAGGCAAGGAGGAATAGACTCTCCCTGAATTAGTAAAATCTTATACTAAATTCAAAGGAGCATTGCAAGTAAATAAAAATTATTACATGGAAAAGTCAACATTGCAAGAAAGCATTTAAAATACTCGATTTCCAATTTTTAGGCTTTAGTTTTATGCCCCGTACACAGGATCGGAAATTCCGACAAGAAAACCGTTGACTTTTCCTGACGGAATGTTGGCTCAAACTTGTGTTGCATACATACGGTCACACAAATCTTGTCTGAAATTCTGACCGTCAAGAACACGGTGACATACAAGACATACGACAAGCTGAGATCAATGAAGTTCAATAGACAGTTTGGCTCTTCTTCTTGATTCTGAGCATGCATGTTTTTTTTGCAAGTCAGAATTGCATACAGACGGAACTTTTTCCGCCTGAAAAATAGAGAACCTGCTCTCAATCTTTTGCTGGCGGAAATTCTGACAGAAAATGTTGGATGGAGCATACACACGGTGTAAATATCTGACCAAAAGCTCACATCCAACTTTTGTTGATGGAAAATCCTATCGTGTGTACAGGGCATTAGGCTCATAAGTCAAAAGTTCAACAGGAAGTAGAGGGTGAATAATCTGGCCCTTTACACTTCTATTCTTTGATATAAGATGTCTTTCTAATAGTTTGTGTCTTCTCCCTCCTAAAATACCATACTAGAAGACTCACTCTTGGGTTGGACACCTCAATTTGTTTTACATTACAGAGAATCAATTGGGCGAATGTGACACTATCATTTAGCTTTGCAGTAACAAAAGCACCTAGGCAGAGTCAAGAATTCTGGTCACAAATTCTGCCCTTGTAAAAACTGTAAACCACTAGGTAGATCTCAATAAAAAATGTCTCCAAACACCTTGACCCCTAACTTTCAATTAACCTCTAGGCAACCCTTCACTCAACCTTACCATCACATTAACCCTAAAAATGTAACCTACTGTAACGCCTAAAACAACCATTAATACTTTAAGTGTAGTAAAGATTAAATGTGTGAAAGCCTTCACAATAATTTTATGTACAATGCGTGCCTTTCTTTTGCTTTCTTTTACACTTTGCGAAGATACATGCTGATCCTGTCAGACTTTCTCTTTCTGTTGGTGTGGAAGCAATCTGGAGGTGCATGTACCTTCTGCTGCCATGCAGTCTATGGCCTACTCTGCACGGCCCTGTAGGTGGGTGGGTCAAAGCCACAGAACATCCCCCTCATTCCTTCAATCTGCCCTGCAATCAATGATAATGATAGCAAGACTCTACCGAGAAGTTACCGTCAGTCAGTGCTGCTAGTTACCCCATCTGGGGGTGCTGCAAGCGACCTAGGCAGCGGGAAGCTTATAGGGGTGAATAAGAGCATTGATTGACAGCGGCTTGCATGCTATTATTGCTACTGATTGCAGGGCAGACTGGAGCAATGTTTACTGGCAATGTCAAGGTGATATGCTGTGGTTTGGTCGGGCCAAAAAAGTGCCCAGAATTTGTGAGGTGGTCATGTGAAGCAAAAATGGTATTTAGGACGGTATATATATATATATATATATATATATATATATATATATATATATATATATATATATATTCAGTGCTTACTGCTTTTTGTTGTATAGGCATTTCTCACACAGATTTGAACAGAGATGCGTGTGAGTTTACAACTGCTTAAGCCTAACCCTAAAGCATAACAAAACTGAACCTAATACTTAAGAAGTATGGGTTTCCCAAATAAATATAATTACTCACCTAGGGCACTTTGCTCTGCCCCTCCAGGGCTCACTCAGAGCTGAGCTGTGGAAGGGGCAGTAGCCGATTGCTCAGTCTCCCAGCAGCTTGCTGAGAGGCTAAGCCATCTGCCGGTCCAGGCATCTGGGTGACTTTAAAGTTGAGATTAATTCAACGCCTGGACTGGCTGGGTGACATCAGCCGACAATGGACTTTGGCCTGCTGTTGGCTGAAAATGGGTCACGGAGTATAGAATGAACTGTACTCCTGTGATCCATAGGAGAAGTAGGGCCAAAAAAAGCTTTCTCTCCATTCTTTCTTGGCTCATTTTGTTTGTTTTGGTTTTTACTGCTTTGTGGTGGTGAGAAAGGAGGGCACAATTTGGCTTTGCCCTTAACACTGGATTGCCTTTTCCTGCCAATGCTCCATCAGACAATTTTGTGCCAGGATCTGCACTGGAATCTCCCAGAGCCAAAAAGCTAAGTGGCAAGCTGCATATTCTGACACCAACTAACTAATGCCACTGGGTCTCCAGGAGATGTATAGGAAAAAAATATGTAATTAGCTTTTTGTTGACAGCATAACAGATATGTGTGCAAAATGGTGGACTTTAACACCCACACAGCTCCCATATGTGTCAATGTTTCTATGTTGTCACAGATAAGGTGTTTCCCCGAAAATAAGCCAGGGTCTTATATTAATTTTGGCAGCCAAAAACACGCTAGGGCTTATTTTCGGGGGAAGGTCTTATCATGCCATATGCTGTCTTCTCTCTCCCATGCCTGTCAGAAATCCCATGTGGAACCGTGTAATGTGCTTGTAAGATCCTAGAATCCACTCATACAGCACCACATATTGCAGAATGTGTATGTCTCTGCAATTAGTGCCACATACCTTCTTATAGTGCTGGGCACATCTGTAACCCACCGGAGCTCTCTTCGAGCACTGCAGAGGGAGGGGGGCCTGACATCCCCCGCTGACAGCTTGCAGAAGAGCAGAGTGACATCAGCTGAGCGCCGCTCGGTGCTTCCATGGCCAGCCGAAGCCCTCATCCCAGCTCCAAACACTGCAGAGGGAGGGGGGCCCAACATCCCCCGCTGATAGCTTGCAGCAGAGTGACATCAGCTGAGCGCCGCTCGGCGCTTCTGTGCCCCATCGGAAGCCTCCTCCCAGCCCCGAGAACTGCAGAGGGAGGGGGGCTAGAGATCCCCCACTGACAGCTGAGAGGAGAGGAGAAGAGGAGAGCAGCATGAGAGCAGCGGGAGGTCAGCGCTATGCCGAAGGTATTTGGTACAACTAGATTGCATAAACACACACACACACACACACACACACAGTCTACACTTAATAACAATGTAATAGAGTGGACTCTAGTATTTCAACAGCACTTTAAACTAGGGCTTATTTTCGGGGTACGGCTTATATTGCAGCCCTTCTCGAAAATCACACTAGGTCTTATTTTCGGGGTAGGTCTTATTTTCGGAGAAACACGGTAGCTCTCAGTCCCCGCTAATCGGAGGCCTTGGATCTCGATCATGGGACCACTGTGACATCCAATCACAGTGGTCACATGATTGCTGATCCTTCCTCCCCCCAGCACTGGGGTTAAGTGGAAAGGGGTTAAGCTTGCCAACAGCTGTGCAAAATTAAAATACTAGTTTTAGGGTTGTGGTCATGAGCTTAAGACTATCTGAGCACGCCCTCATTTAGTTTTCCCTTGGCAAGATGTGTGGCATATCTGTGGTTGAAATTGAAGTATTTTTATAGTGCATATAGTTATCATTACTGACTCTTGAGGAATGGGCATGGAATATAATATCATATCTTTTAAAAAAGCACAGTGAGTATCAAAATCTATATTCTCTCTAAAAAGAGGCACAGAAACAGTAAATGTAAGCACTGTCAATTTCAGGGTTAAAGGTGTTCATATAATTTCAGCATTATACATTAAGCCCATTTCACTGTCCAAAAAGAAGCCATGAAAGCCAATTAGGTGTTGAGTTAAGTGTTAGGGCTAAGTATATTTTTGAAACATAATTATAACATGCCAAAATTCTCTCTGCATAACATTTGTGAAGCTCAGAAATGTGTCATCGAGTACAATATGTTCTCTATGCTGTGGATTGTGGGAAACATGTCTTGTGGGTGTCATCTCTTGTGTTGTTGCATAGGCTTTCTGAGTTAGGATATTGTGCTTTTAGAAAACGGAGGAGGAAAATAGGACTGATGCAATATTCACCTTACTGATCAATAACACACTACAGAAAACAACGTACTCATATAATATCAAGCAAAGTAATTTACCATGTGATACATTACTTTGACAAAGATTTATTTTTCTTGAGCTTAGAAAATATATTTATGCTTGTAGCAGAAATACAAGATATTTAGGTCTCCTTTCCTGCAGCCTCTCTGTTTTATTTGCAGGGGAAATGTAATAAATGTGAAATGTGAGTTTTTTTTTTGTCACCAAGACAGAAAATAAGGGGAAATTACAAATTTTGGGCTGAAATCATAATATTCCATGTTCATTAAAGAATGTGGTAATGCACACACAAAGGTGTAAATAGGTCCTACATAGTTTTCCTCTCCCTCTTCCAACTAATTTTCACATTAAACTGTAGCACAGAGATGTGAACCAGCTCTAAGGAAAAGTACAGGATTTTAACTTGACAAGCATTTTTATGCAGCAAAATGCAATGTAAGTTGGGTTTACATCAAAATATTGTTTCCGGTACAAAAGCACAACAAAGTTATTTCCAAAAGAAATGAAAGATTTTTAAAAACATTTTGCTCATGCATTTTTAATGGCTACACACCTCCCAGCAGTCCTGGATTGTGCGGGACTGTCCTGCCTTTTGATCAATGTCCTGCTATACTGAATACAGAGGTTTTGTCCCACAAAGGCTTTGCCCCATACATTGTGCCCACAGTGCATTCATAAGCAAATCAATGTGCAATTTGCATATACATAAATTATCAATGTTATTTGCATAGAAACGATCTGATGGTGGGGTTTGCATATGAATAAGTTATAGTGGCTCTTACATATGCAAATACCGCCTCTGAAAAAGCAAACGCGGAGGGTGCCTGCACCTGTCACATCCACAGCTGAGCGGAAGACTTCCCTTTGTCACTGCATTTCAGATCGCTCACTGCTGAGTTGAAGGGGGAAATGGGTCTATATTGGGGGTCTGTATAAGAGGGTAGTTTGTACTAAGAAGGGGCTGGGAGAGGGGGCTGTACTCAGGACTCTGTACTGAGAGGGGTGAGCTGAGAAAGGGGGTCTGTACTGCAAGGGGGGTCTGTACTGAGAGAGTGCGCTGGGAGGGTGGGTCTGTACTGGAGGGGGGTTTGTTCTGGTGGGACTTGGGGATGTTGAGGAAGATCTGTATTGTGGGGGATAAGGGCTTGGGGGAGAGATTTGTACTGTGAGGAGAGGATCATTTTTGGTTGTACTCTGTATACTAGACTGTGCATTACAAACTCCTGGACCCTGCAACTTCTCTGTGTCTTGCAGTCCAAACCCCTGTACTCTGTATCACATACTCCTGAGCCCAACAGTTTCTGTGCTTTACACTACTGACCCCTGTACTTTGGGTGTTACACTCTCCTGACCCATGCACTCAGTGTATTATGTTTTCCTGACCCCTGCAATTGGGGTGTTACGCTCTTGTGAGCCCTACATGACAGACTCTGTATCGTACATTTCATACTGCATTCTGTACGCTGTTTTTTTTGTGACATACTCCTAAGAACTGTACTCTAAGCACATTATATACTCCAGAAGTTTTTTTGTAAGGTAGGCTGTGTGCAGAAAAGCATAAGTAATGGAAGAGTTTCATTTGTTAAAAATGAGTGGGCTTAAATTTGTGTGTGTCTGTTAGACTTTCCCCTGTGGCACAGTTTTTGAAGCATATTTTGTGGGTAGGACATGTCAAACGTGTTTGCAATGTGTAGGAAAGATGTACCGTATATACCCGAGTATAAGCTGAGGCACCAAATTTTACCACAAAAAAATGGGAAAACGTATTGACTTGAGTATAAGCTTAGGGTGTCCATCTGCATGCCTCACTGTGCCTCACTTTGCCTCACTGTGTCCATGTGCATGCCTCACTATGTCCATGCCTCACTGTGCCCATACCTCACTGTGTCCATGCCTCACTGTGTCCATGACTAGACTGACGTTTAACATGGGAGTCTATGGAAGGGGTGCCCAGCTTTGAAAAATTGGTGCTCCCCAGCCGTAGGTCCCATAGACAACAAACTTTGCACAATTGTAGAGGAGAAATGGGGCTACATGTGTGCCATGGTCCAGGGGACCTATGACTGGCCAGTACCGGGTCCCCAAAGTCACCAGAGAAATTACCGTTTAACATGGGAGTCTATGGAAGGGGTGCCCGTCTTTGAAGGCTGTAGATCCCCCGGACAACAAACACTTGTAGAGGAAGAGTGGGGCTATATGTGGGGCTATATGTGTGCCAAGATTGGGCCGGTACCAGGTCCCCAAAGTCCAGGAGATCGTTTGAAAAAAGGTGACTCGAGTATAAGCCGAGGGGGGCATTTTTAGCACAAAAAAATTTGCTGAACAACTCGACTTATACTCGAGTATATACAGTATTTAAAAATAAAACTCAACTTCTTGTTCTTTTTTCAGGGTTTCTGTTATTTCATGAGCCTGCTCCCAAAGTCCCAACTTGGTATTTTCTGCATGAGAAAGATAAAACCAAGTCAGGCCAGTAACTCTTCTGATCCAACAATTAGCTTCCCTATGTAGCACCCCCCTGACCCCCTGGGAGCATGGTGGTACCTCCAGAGACAGGATGGGCTGACATTTCACCTTAGGAAGCAGATTATTTAGACAATAGTGGGATGTGAACAGATGGACGCCAGTCACTTTTGGCTCATGCCAAAAACTCCAGGGCAGAGGACACCCCAGAAAAAGTAGACGTTCAGACTCCACAAAAAATAAAACAAAGTCCTCACAGTCCTCACAGATAAAGTACCTTTAAGCTGACCTGGCATTTTTAATTTAATGTGGCACTGAGTACTCTTCCACCCAGTGGCGTCACTAGGGTTGGTGTCACCCGGTGTGGTAAAACATGGTGTCACCCCCCCTCCACCAACTATGGTCACCCCTCAGGACAGACCCCCCTCTACTAATTATAGACCCCCCTCTGTCATTGCAGACCCCCACTAAGTATAAACCTCTCCAATAGTATAGACCCCCCCTCCATCAGTATAGACCCCCCAGGACAAACCACCTCTCATCCATCAGTATAGACCCCCAGGACAAACGACCCCCCCTCCATTAGTACAGACCCCCCACAGGACAAACCACCCCCCTCCTTTAGTACAGACCCCCCTCAGGACAAACCACCCCCAACCTCCATTAGTACATTACTCCTTTGCCCACATCTGATCTCCACTCATCTTTTATTTATGCTACACCTATTTGTTTCTTTGACTTCATGGTCATTTGCAGAAATTGGTTCAATGGTCATCTGATTTTGGAAAATCCCTCTACTCCAGTAGTTCTCAACTCCTGTCCTCAGGCCAGGTTTGCAAGATAACTGAAATACATCACAGGTGATATAATTTGCTGCTCAGTGATTTCAGTGTTCTAGTTTGCATCTCCCCAAGGTAATACTTAAAATCTGGCCTGTTAGTGGGTCCTGAGGACAGGAGTTGAGAACCACTGGAGTAGAGGGAGTTGCTAAAATCAGATGACCATTGAACCAATTCCTGCAAATGACCATGAAGTCAAAGACACAAATAGGTATAGAATAAATAAAAGATGACTGGAGATAAGATGTGGGCAAAGAACTAATGTTGAGTTGAGAACCACTGATCTACTCCTACAGGGATCCCTGAGGAAGTCACGTGACCAGTGACGCAACGCGTCGGGTGGAGCCTTGTGAAGTCAGTTCTGGTGGTGTTTTAACAGAAGTACGATGAGGAGGCCTGTATGTCACTACTCCCATTGCTTTTTACTGCGGTTTTTATCCTTACTTGATGTAAGCAGTTTTTTTACTAAATAAATTTACTTTTAATTTGGCAATATTGCACTATGGCTGTTCTTTGTTTCCTTTAAGCGCCATTTATACAAGAAGTGCCATTCCTTGGAGCGAGCTGTTTCCTCTATATGTGGAATTACCCAAGATGTTTTGATGCCAAGTTTTGGACGTAGTTCTTCATCTTTGGCTGGAACTTGGATGCCTTTACAGATCCATCAGCAGGATTCCTTATCTGACTATCTGATGAGCCTTGTTTGACCCTTGGGTCATTGTTGGAGGTGAGCGGCCAATTCATAAATTTAACAGTCGATGCTTGGATAGATGTTTTATCTGTTTTTTCTTCTATCAAGTTATGAGATGTTTGCCTTTATATGAACTAACTCCTACCATTGGGCTTTAGTTGGACTTTATTCACATTTATTTATTTATTTGTATGTTTGGATACCCAGCATATTTTTTTCTTTGAGTATACTACTTTATGGCACATTATTGAATAAGCGCACTATTCTCATCTTTTTCTTTTACATTTATTATGCAGTGTCTTTCGAGTACACTACTAAGTGGTTGCAGCTAATTCACGGTCACTATACATTTACTATATATATTTTTTTTTTCTGCATTTATTTTCACTATATTCACTGGAGGTTGATGGTTTATATTTATCTAAAAAATTAGAACATAGTAGCGTGCAAGTTTTCTCTTATAACACATATTTTATATGATATGCTAGCAAATTTAACATGGTTTGTAAAGTTAAAAATTGTTAAAAAAAGTCAAGCTATTATCATGCTAGTCCAATTTTGGTGATATTGTAAATAACATATTATATAGATATATATGTTGCATTGTAAGCTATTTGTGTGTGCCAGGAAGAAAACCTCAAATGTGTATTGTATACATTCATAATTAACAAGCACTGGCTGTTCATTCTCCACTCACACAGCTGTGTCAGGTAGTAGATGATGCAATGGTAGAAAACTGGGTCCAGAGAGACACATCTGTAACCATGTGAGTGTGTCATAACACATAAGGGAATACAGGGAGAACAAGACGTCTGAATAACAATAACTGTCTTTACATATGTATGCAAAGGATCTTTGTCCACGTGCATAGCATAATTAATTGTGTAGAGTGCATGTGATAATCATTCAGCCATTGCAGATTGCACACCACATTATTTTCTACTGCAGACAAATTATCATATTGATATATAGCTGGTCAGGTACATCAGAAGGTAGCCAGACATAGAGGCTTGGTCTGATCACTGACACATCTACTTTTGAAATATGTTTCAATAGTAAGCACACCCTGATTGTCTGTTAGTTCCCAGTATGTGTAGGGTGATCTAAGAGATCCCAATCAACCAATTGTTTTTGTCCATGAGACCAGTTAACAGGGGGGGTTACTGATGGCATCCAGCATATCATTAACATTGCTTTGCTCAATTGGCTGACAATCATCTCATGTGTATGGGCACCTAGGTCTATTTTTAGACACATTGGGGTTGATTTACAATAATTGGAACGTGCAAAATCTGGTGCAGCTCTTTATAAAAACCAATCAGCTTCAAGTTTTTTTTTGTCAGTGATTAGTTGAACTAGCTGAAGTAAGAAGGTGATTGGCTACCATACACAGATGCACCCGAGTTTGCACTGTCCAATTTTAGTAAATCAACCGCATTGACAGAAGCAATGTAAAGATCAAGTAAATATAAAATGTGCCTAGAAATTGTAATGGCTGCTAGGGTTTGCAGGGTTAAGCAGGCTTTAGCATTTTTTTTATTGAATATTCAAAGGGCTGGGGGAAAAGGGAAGAGCGCAAGTTAGCCACTAATATATAGGTAATAGTGATGGTATACCTATACCTGATCATAAGCCCAAAATTGGGGTATGTTGCTGTAACCAGTTAGTCAATACTAAAAGGAAGGGATAGGGGGAAGGGGGAGTGGCCTAAGAGGAGGCCCAAAGGGGTTACCAATAGCAACAAATAATTGATCTAGAGTATTTGATACAAAAAGGAACATTTAATGTAGTATCAAAAGTGAAGTAAAAAAGTACAGTCATGGATGAACAGTATGAAAAAATGCAACCATACTAAGGTGATAATTACCTGACGTTCTCAGCACATAAATATGCTGAGTAGCAGGTGATGAATTACGTCCGAGATGAAGCTACGTCATTGAGTATGGCGAAACGCGTTGACGTCATCACCCGGCGCCTGTCACGTGAAGCATTCCTCGTGTGTGACGGACGGAGGTGCCGTCGGACTGAAGAGCCACGGACGGCTTGTGAACCGCAAGCATTGAGCAGCATCGAGCGTGACTAAGAAGTTCAATATAGCAGCCACCTACACTCGGTATACCTGCCTACTTCCAGGCACATCATTGGCGGATTACACTACCAACTACCGCCAGTACGGCCAGCATTGCATGGATAACTCTGGATACCAACATACACAGGTCTGTATCGTCACATAATCCACCTCAAGAGGCGAGTTAAATCCGACGAACAAGACGACAGATTGGTAATGTACAGACCACAAGTTATCACTATTGCCATTGAGCACCCCATATTGCTTTATATGTGATCACTTTTATCTTATGTCATAATTTTTCATGTATGACTTTTAATTAAATAAACCTTTTTTGGTTTAATTGACCTGTGCTATTGGAGCCCCTTTTTTCTATTTTTATATCATTTATCCCATGGTCCATTTGGAGCTTCAGCTACGTCCATTTCTGTACTCCTGAATATACGGCTTGAGGATTATACCTGGAATCTGTGGCGGTTACGCAGCACGCTGTTGGAGTATCGTTGGTTCCTGGTGTCCAGTTGGAGTCCTAATTACAACTATGGTTCCATACCGGTTGCAGTGGTCCCGGTTCCCAATGACCACAACGTCTGATTGACTCTCTGCTGTACAGTATTAGAGTCCAACTTATCCGGTAAGCGTGTTTATACTCACCCTATATCTGATGTGATTGTGATCTCCACAGATCTCTGCAGACAACTCGATCACCTGTTTTATTCAAACACTGCACATCAGTCCACCCTACGTATTTCTCCAATCTCCCAATTGATGTTCACTCAACGTTTTGGCTATAGACTTTTGTCACGTTTTATATCACATTGAATTTTGTTTGTGGCTACTTAATTTTATTAGTAGTTTTTGTATGTGCACATACACTATGAATGTTGTTGCCCCACATGGTATCATACATTGTATTTCTTTAGTTCATTAGCGCTACATTTTTTGTATATTATTTATTGGCTTTGTTTGTTTGTATGTAGCAGCTTATTCAATTTATTTAGAGTTAGCGCAGATTTTTCCCTATTTTCTATTCTTAGCATGACTTGACTTGCTTTGACCTTGCTCTTTCCTATCCCAGTAACGTGAGGAAGCCCTCACTGCCATTATAAAAATCTGCATCATTGATGGCTAGCCTCTTCTTCCTGTCATGGTCTTACCTCTTTGCAGGCTTCTCATCACTGACCTGTGCTAGCAGCCATCTTGCTTCATGGGGTTCTTGTAACCTGTCACACCCTGCGGCTCCTCCTTCCCACTGGGAGGAGCTGGCTGCTTAGCATATATATATATGACGGCAGCTGCAGCATTTCCTCGCTTGGGCCTTTTGTCTGACACCCCTTCTGTGATCATGCTGCCTGCTCCTGGTCACCGACCCGGCTACGGACGTTCCTTCTGGTTCCTGATCCCCGGCTTCGTTTCACCCCGTCTCTGGCTACAGACTCCGGCTTGGCTGACTCTCATCCCTGGCTATCGACCCTGGCACTGTTGGACGACTCTTCTGGCTGTTCCGACCGTCAGTGTGGAATTTGACCTTGCTGTTTGGTTTCCAATAAAATCTTCTTATTCATTTATCTGTTTTGTACGTCTGATTCATGCTTCCTTGACACTTCCAAGTTCTCAAAGCCAGACCACCAATGATATCCATATGATCTCAGAAAGTAATACATGCATTGTTTTATCCTTAGGTCCCGTAAACTAACTACAAGGTCTTCCTGGATGCCACGGGTGGCTTTGCTTTACCAGGGTATAGCTGTGAGACCAGGGCAACATCACCAGTGCCTCAGGGAAATCAGGTATTGGGAGAAATGTTATTTAGCATTTTGTCATAAACATACTATAATTAAAATTACAACATACTTTTAGGGAAGTCCAGGCTGATGTAATACATTAAGATAAAAAACCTCCTGCCTTTACAACCACTTGAACCTTGCCCAGTATATTCCCAATGCAAGACAAGGCAAAATACAAGGCTAGATTCAGAGAGGAGATACGCCGGTCGTATCTATGCGCCTGATTCATAGAATCAGTTACGCATAGATCTCCCTAAGATCCGCCAGGTGTAAGTGACTTACACCGTCGGATCTTAGGCTGCAATTCCAGGCCGGCCGCTAGGTGGCGCTTCCGTATCTTTTACGCGACGAATATACAAATGAGGAGTTACGCCGGTTCAGAAACGAACGACCACCCGGCGCTTTTTTTTACGTCGTTTGCGTTCGGCTTTTTCCGGCGTATAGTTACCCCTGCTATATGAGGCGTAGCTAATGTTAAGTATGCCCTCGTTCCCGCGCCGAGTTTTGAATTTTTTACGTCGTTTGCGTAAGTCGTTCGCGAATACGGATGGACGTAATTTACATTCACGTCGAAAACATAACGATTTGCCAACGTCATTTGGAGCATGCGCACTGGGATCAAGTCGCGGCCGGCGCATGCGCAGTTCGTTCGGCGCAGGGGCGCGCCTGATTTAAATGTTTCACGCTCCCTACCCGCAGAATTTGAATTCCGCCGGGGGATTTACGTTACGCCGGCTCAACTTTACAGGCAAGTGCTTTGTGAATAAAGCACTTGCCTGGAAAAGTTGCGCCGGCGTAACGTAAATGAGATCCGCTCACCTATCTGAATCTAGCCCCTTGTTATTATTAGATCAGTTAACACCACCTTGTCATAGTGGTGTGCACTAAAAAATAATACAACATCCTTTACTTTTTTCAGTGTGCACTGCACTGTGGCCAAAAGAACATACAAAAAAGTTTACAAAAAAAAGTAAACCGCACCAGCAGTAATGGCACATTGACACCGCTGTTATCCACCTGCACACCAGGGCTGTGTTTTAGCAAAGCAATAAAATATCGGTGGTGGTAACTATTATACAGCACATCTCTGTAATGCAAACTTGTGGTTCTCCACTGCTATGGGGTGGCCAAAACCCACTGCAACAAACTAGATAACCAAGAAGGTATGAAAAGACAGGAAGTGCTAAATCACCTAGTCCTATCCTGTTTTATTTTATTACAAAAAATTTATTGAAAGTTTTCAATGTAAAAAAAAAAGGTAGAACACCGTACATAAATTAAATATAAACATACAAATTATCAATACACTGTGTACAAATACTGTTCCCCAAATACAAAGTAAGAGTGGCAACAGTCTTATACCACAATACACGTTCCTGGTAAATATGGCTCATAAAATGGTGGGTGCTGCAGCGATTACCAGTTGGGTCCTGGAAACATCAAACAAGCGTACATATTCGCCAGCACACCATGGATCGACAACCTCTGTCCAAAAGTTTTTAATGTAAGAGATCACATCACAAATGAAAGTGCAAAGTTTTCCTGACAACAGGGGCCTGCGCGGCTCCAAAACGTTGCACTTTCATTTGTGATGTGATCTCTTAGGCCCCGTACACACGACCAAACATGTATGCTGAAACTGGTCCGTGGGCCAGTTTCAGCATACATGTTCGGTCGTGTGTAGGCGCGAGCGGGCCGAATTCCAGCAAACATTTGCCCGCTGGGCCTTTTCCCAGCGGGCAAATATTCCTGGACGTGTTTTAAAACCGTCCGCTGGAATCCTGCCCACTTGGACATGTACGGTCATCAGTACAGACCTACCTTACATGTCCGAGCGCCCGCCGTCCCTCGCATGCGTCGAATGACTTCGACGCATGCGTGGAAGCCTTTAAATGGCAGGCCCGTCCACGTCTCCGCCGCGTCATCGTCGCGGCGACGACGCGGACACGCCCCGCGTATTGATTACGCGCGGACTTCTGTACGATGGTTAGTACAACCATCATACAGAAGCCCTCTGGCAGGCATGTACGGTGAAAACGGTCCGACGGACCGCTTTCATCGTACATGTTTGCTCGTGTGTACCGGGCCTAACATTAAAAACTTTTGGACAGAGATTGTCGATCCATGGTGTGCTGGCGAATATGTACACTTATACCACAATAGGTCATTGATAAGGCAGGACTTACGGAAAATCACTTTGTTATGCCCTGTACACACGATCGGTTGGTCTGATGAAAACAAACCGTTGGATTTTTTCATCAGGCATCCGATGAAGCTGACTTTCGTCAGTCTTGCCTACACACCATCAATTAAAAATCCGATCGTGTCCAACGCGGTGACGTAAAACACAATGACGTGCAGAGAAAAATAAAGTTCAATGCTTCCGAGCATGCGTCGACTTGATTCTGCGCATGCGCTGATTTTTGACCGATCGTTTTTTTCTATCGTTTTTTTAACCAATACGAAAATTTTAAAACAGGTTCTATTTTTTTTCACCGATGGGAAAAAAAACTGATGGGGCCCACACACGATCGGTTCGTCTGATGAAAACTGTCCATCGGTCCGTTTTCATCAGATGAACCGATCGTGTGTACAGGGTATAAGAGTCAGTTGAGCATCTAAGACATAAGGCTTGTTTATTTGCGAGAAAAGCCAAAAAGACAACATCCAGGTAATCAAATCAATATTGTGCCTCAAACCACCCCTATCCTTGCAATTTTGAGACTTAAATAAAAAATGTGTTAGCGAAAGACCTGGCGCAGAAAAAAATATATATCGGGCCAAGGTCTACATGGTTCATCTGGAGCTCATCAGAGGGGAGAAAGCATGTAACAGCAAGAAGCAAGGACAAAACAGAAAAAGAGAGGGAGAAAAGGAAGGGACATAGAGAAGGGAGGAAGACAGGCACCCCAGGGTTTTTTAAGCTGTACCTTATGGAACCTTAACAGTGCTAAGGATCAGGAAGTCATTTGAAAAGGCGGAAAGTGGTCTATCCAGGGCTGTCAAATTCATTGGAATTTGTCATACTTGTCCTCAAGGATCGCCGTCAGCCTTTCGCTAATGAGTGTACCGTGAACCCAGTTATTAACCTCTTAAAAGCTAAGAAGTGGTGTTTTCCATGACCGCGCTATAGTTTGCTTCCTGATTTTTTCTTTTACAATAACTATAGATATATTTATATTATTAAAATATTTACCAGAAAATTCACTATTCTTATCTTACATACAAATTCCCCATATGATATTGATCCACATTCGCCTGACATCATATGTCCAAGTTTACCCTAAAGAGTGAATGTAACAGCCAATAAAAAAACAGCCACATAGCAAGCAATTGTGCTGCATCTTTTAAAATGACTTGCTAAGCTATTGCTAGACTTGCCAGGCTTCACAAATTTGTTGCACAATTGCAGCAAGTCCGCATTGTATGACTCCAGATCAACTTTTTTTGCAAACATTCTGCAAGTCTGCTACAAGTTCTGGTTCAGTTATGTTGTGCAATAGTCATCCCACCACAGGGGGTCACTGTGGCGGAATTTTTATGTTGTAGACTTGCAGAGCTCTTGCTGTAGACTCAGCACCACAATTGGAACACGTGCTTCAAGTGCTCTGCAAGTCTACAAATTTCCAGTGGAAATGTGCAGCAGGTTAACAGGCTTACAATTCAACGCTGCCAGAAATCTGTGGCAAGTTATCCTTGCTATCTGGGAAGTGAATTTTAAAATTTACAGTAAACTATAAAAGAAAACTGTATTCGTACCCCCCCCCCATTAATTTGGGGGGAGACCTGCCCATGTGGATCGAATGTCCTGGGCGGGCGGTTTGTCCTCCTGTCCCTGCATTGTTATGGGCTATTTCTCCCGGTTTAATGTTTGCCTGAGCTCGAACCAGATGCACCCCCCCTTAGAGTCCCTCCTCTTCCCCTTCCCTTCTCCCTCCCTCTTGCCCATTATCCCGTGTTTCTTCCCCTTCTCTCCCATTACCCCCTATTCTGGTTACTGTTATTATTTCGTTTTGGCTTTTTGTCTGTTTGATAATGCTGCATTGTACAATTGTCAATACCACTTGAAAAATGAAAATAAATATTTTACAAAAAAGAAAACTGTATTACCAGGCAGCTCAATTTACAAGCCTGAGCTCTCCGTAGTGCTGAAATTGTGTGAAAAAGGTTTTAGTGAAAAATTGGACTGTTCTGTAGTATGTACAGTATGAATCAAGTTACAAAATATTATGTGTTGTAAGATGTATAAGTAAAAAATGCCGGAAATGTGTAAAAATGACCAACACACAGGGGGTTATTTACGAAAGGCAAATCGACTTTGCACCACAAGTGCAAACTACAAGTGCAAAGTGCACTTCAAATTGCACTGGAAGTGCAGTAGCTGTAAATCTGAGGGGTAGATCTGAAATGAGAGGAAGCTCTGCTGATTTTATCATCTATTCATGTGCAAGCTAAAATGCTGTTTTTTATTCTCCTTACATGTCCCCCTCGGATCTACAGTGACTGCACTTCCAGTGTACTTTCAAGTGCACTTTGCACAAATGCGTCGGCGTAACGTATCGTCTTTACGTTACACCGCCGCAAGTTTTTCTCGTAAGTGCTTGATTCACAAAGCACTTGAGTATAAACTTGCGGCGGAGTAACGTAAAGACATCCGGCGCAAGCCCGCCTAATTCAAATGGGGCGTGTACCATTTAAATTAGGCGCGCTCCCACGCCGAACGTTCTGCGCATACTCCGTTAGTAAATTTCCCGACGTGCTTTGCGCAAAATTACGGCGTCCTGACGTGTTTGTGAATGGCGACATGCGTAACGTACTTACGCCGAAAATTAGTTTTTTTAAATTCGACGCGGGAACGATGGCCATACTTTAACATGGCTGGTGTAAAGTTAAGCCATGAAAAAGATTGCTTAACTTTGCGACGGGAAAAAACGACGTTACGCACGCGGGTAGCTTTGTGGATCGCCGTAAAAGCTAATTTGCATACCCGACTCTGGAAAACGACGCGAACTCCACCCAGCGGCGGCCGAAGTATTGCAGTCTAAGATCCGAAGGCGTACAAAGCCGTAAGCCTGTCGGATCTTAGCCAAAAGCCGTCGTATCTTGTTTGTGAATCACAAATTAAGATACGACGCGGCAAATTTGAAAATACGCCGGAGTATCAGTAGATACTCCGGCGTATTTGTTCTGTGAATCTGGCCCTTTAAGACATAAAAAACAGAAACTATATCATTTTTAAAAGTAGACCCACGTAGATAATGCTATATTATACCAAGTAGTAAAGTATGTTAAGCTATAAAGTATAAGTAAGAGCCAGAAGCACATTAATGTTTTTTTTGGAATGCAGTGTTGATTTTAATATAATTAATTGTTTGCACAAGGGAGATTTAAGGAGACTAATGAATTATGCAGTCAAGAAGACTCAGAAAGTGACTGGGAGGAAGTGTTTTCTGAAACCCCGGCCTATGGCAGCCCAGACAGCAAGCAATAGTGCTTCAAGTTTGAAAATTACTTGTTAAGCTATTGCTAGACTTGCCAGGCTTTACAAGTTTGTTGCACAATTACAGCAAGTCCGCATTGCATGACTCCAGATGAACTTTCTTTGCAAACATTCTGCAAGTCTGCCGCAAGTTCTGGTCCAGTTATGTTGTGCAATAGACAGGGGTTACTGAATTTACACACTGTAGACTTGCAGAGCTCTTGCTGTAGACTCACCAATGCAATTTTACTCTTGCTAGAGACTTGCCACGCAAATTTGCTACAAATTGGATAAGTGTCAACTAGAACTTGTGCTTCAAGTGCCCTACAAGTGTACAATGTGCCAATGAAAATGTGCAGAAAGTTAGCAGACTTACAATGCAGCACTGCCACAAATTTGTGGCAAGGTATCCTTGCTATCTGCAAGTGATAGTTGGTCAATTTGATGAACTCTCAAGTACAGCCCTGGCCTTACCTAAGGGTAGCACTAAATATTCAGAAAATGTAATGCTACAGAAACCTATCTGAGATTGTAGAGATAGTTAACGATTATAGGCATGCTACAAGAGATAGTAAGAGACTGCAGACATGCTACAGGAGATGACCAAAGAATACAAACATGTTATAGGAGGCTGGGGAAATGCTTCAGAAGACAGGCATACACTGAAAACACATTTCATTAAACTTCTAGGATTGCTAATCAAGTACTCCTAAAATAACTTAACGGTATGCCAAATTAGATATCCACTTGACCACCGGGCCTATTCTGGCACTTCTCTCCTTCATGTGAAAATCACAATTTTTTTGCTAGAAAATTAATCAGAACCCCCAAACATTATATATATTTTTTTAGCAGACATCCTAGGGAATAAAATTTAAATGAAACACGCCACCTACTCGCTGCATTTGAATTCCGTGCCCTTACGCCGCGAGAGATACACTACGCCGCCGTAACTTACGGCGTAAATTCTTTCTGGATTCAAAGATTTGCAAAGTAAGTTACAGCGGCGTAGCGTATCTCACATACGCTGTGCCCACGCACATGTATGTGGATCTGCCCCACTGTATCTCTAAGCAAGATTTCTTTATAATATTTCTGAAAAAGACAACTTCACTGGCAACTAGGCAAGGAAAACACAGACTGTTGTGTGCAGTGGTCACAAGGGCACACAGCAAAAGCCAAATGGTCACTTTAACCTCCTGAATACAGGTTGGCAACAAGGTCCTATTGATGTGTGCTGGATATAAGTGATTTTCAGGCTTGTCATCTGGTTGGTACATTGTTAAATAGATTTGTGACAACTTGTTTTGGACCTTGGTGAGCACATTCAGTCTAAAAAATTATAGGTCAACTTTATCACGGGGTCATATCAAGACACATCAAAACCAGAATAGACAGGAACAAGCTCTTCAGAGTTTTTAGTCTTAAGTCTCTGTATAGTTTTTTTGTAGGGAGGAGTGTCTCCGTTCTGCCTTGTCATCATTCAGTGATTCAATCTTACTAAGTAGGCGCCTTACTGGTCCTCTCCATATCTGACCTTGCCAATTTTACAATGCAAATGTCAGTTTTGCAAAGTGACACCACCGACATTATCTGAAGCCATAAAATGTAAAACCTGTCACACTGTATTCAAGTATGATAGGATTGAATAGTTTGCCACACTTGATGGTGCCAGGGATGCCAAACTGTATTTCACACAATGTTTATCAAGAAACCCTGATGGAAAAACAGCTTCCTACACAGAGATGGAGTAAATCACAAAACACAAAGGCTAGTATAACCTGATATTGTATTTTTAGTTTCTACAGCATTGCATGAAAATGTGGATACCTAAACATTGCTTATAAGCAAATAGGGGAAGGTATAGGAATACATGCAATTTTTTTTTACACCAAGCCAAAAAACTAGGTTAATTTGCATCCTGTTAAAAATATATACTTTGCACCAAAACAGTCATAGCAAACTTGTATTGAGAGAAATATGGAGGCTGCCATTGCTGGTCTCCAATAATGCTACATGTAGTTGCCTGAAAGCCATAATTTTCCTATACTTATCCCAGTGACTCAAAAGTCCATCCCTCTTCCACATTCTGTCTTTTGCCAACTCCAAACTATAGCTCCCTATTTCTGGCATCCTAGATTAAACTAAACATTAAATTAATGACCCGGGTCAGACAGAAATAAAATGGAGGAACAAGCCTGGCTGATTTTGAGACATATTGTAAGGCAGTTGTCTTATCAAAAATACTTAGCTAGTTTCACCATGATCATAGCAAATAGTGAATACATAGGTCAATTAGGATGAACTCCCTAATTTACCCATGGAAAACACATTAAACAGCTCATATTTGCAAAGGGCATTATTGAATGTTGGAATATGAATTTTAATTAGTTATTTCACTCCTCTCATCTCAAACTCGATGACAATCTTTCTAGACAACCCTGCCTTCCCTGTAGACCTTCAAACCTTCAATATTGGTATTGAATCGGTCCTAAACCTTTTGGTCACAAATGAGACATGTCTACTTACTTACAATAAACTGCATCCCCAAGCAAAAGCCTGTGGCTCATTTACAAACAACATTTTGATAATGCCATATATCCGCATTCCAAAGTACGCAAACCTTTTACACAATTTGAAATCCCCTGTACTGATCTGAGTAAAAATGCAACACACAGGTTCAACGCCCTACTTGTTGTTTCTAAACAAATCCTCAACACAACTGCAGCATCCATCATGATAAGTGCTACGATTAGATAGTATTAGTGTGTGTTTCAATAGCTACATTTAGTTGCCACACTGTAGTCAGCGTGGCTGTGATTTCTTGTTTGGTAAATGCATAGTTTACTCACTGTACTCTCCCTCTGCATCTAGAAAGTTTGAGATGTTTCTGGATGATAGTTGTAGAGCTATGCAGATGGCAGCATTAATATTGATACAGTCCTGGCCTATCCCAGAGAGGCAGGCTCTGATGGCATGTTGGGAGACTGTATATATTCTGTGAACACTGAGCTCAGATTTTTTTCCTGGAGAGAATTAGTCCAAGCCTGGAGGGCATGCTGCCATCCCAGTCAATGCTGTTTTGTCTGCTGTCGTTGGCCTCAGGTGGGCGACCTGAGGGCCTGGATGTGGAGACCCTGGCGCTAGAGAAAGCTGACTGAGGGGGGCAGTCCACTGAAGACCTGGTCTGGTATCACTGAAGTAAGGTGTCACTTGGAAGGAGGCAACCAGCTGTCCTTGGGCCTTGTGTGAGTACAGACGCTTCAAAGATCTTGGGGACCTTTTTGGTTTTGTGACACCCTTAGGTGCTAGAGAAAGTCAGCTGTGCATCTAGTTAAAGGGGATACCGGTTGGTGTCCTGAAGACCTCTGTCCATCTAATCTCCTACTTAAAGGGACATGTTTCACTTGACCACAGTCTCTGCCCGCTCCCAGGAATTGATGAGCGTGCTTCATGCGAGAGGTACCCCACAAACTTGACATAGTTGTAAAGACCTGACAACATTCACATTTGTACAACAATCTCCAACTCTGTGCTATACCTTTCCTATGTGCATCTTTACATTTTTTCGTAAATACCTGGTTGATTCTGCTATTTCATGTGTGGCTCCAGCGGAAAAAATAGCTTAGTTAGCAGTATGATGTTTCATTAAAATATAAATAAATAAATAACTTACAGCTGTTGAGGCTGTGGTCACCCAAAGGAAAAAAAAACACACAACCTTTCAAATGGTGGAGAAAGTCTGTCTCCACACAGGCAAGTGGAGCTTGCTCTCTAAGCCTCGGGTATTCCTATCCTGTGTCCTCTCTGGGATTCTTAGGCAGGTGCAAGGAGTTGGTTGTATGCAAAAGGGGTTTGAAAAAAAAAAAAAAAAATCAGTTAGTAGTATGATTAGCCGAGGCGCCCAGAATAGGATTGTGAAAGTATATAGGAGTTGTCAGCTATACTTGAAAAAGTAGCTGAGCAAAAAAAAAAAAACTTGTATGGCCAGCATATAAAAAGAAGGAAATAAAGTATTTGGAAGTATGATATTACCATACAGTAACTTATACTTCAAAATAAAGCGGTTGTAAAGGATGCTGTTCTTCAATTAACAAACATGTTACTTACCTGCTCTGTGCAATGGTGTTGCACAGAGTTGGCCTG
The DNA here is from genome assembly GCF_905171775.1 of Rana temporaria. Lineage (NCBI taxonomy): Eukaryota > Metazoa > Chordata > Amphibia > Anura > Ranidae > Rana > Rana temporaria. The sequence continues at coordinate 101,580,993 of NC_053500.1, forward strand.
AACCTCCTACTCTGAGATCCCCCACCATGTTCTTTTCAGTGTGCCCCCATAGTTAGCTGCTTGCTATGCGAACACACGCACAGGTGTGCTTCCGAGCTAGGCTTGGTGTGTCCATCGACACACACAGCAAAGCTCGGACCCCGCCCCCACACCCTCCTCGCGTGATTTGCCAACGATGACCGACTTTTCTATGAAGGTTCAAACAAATATATATATATGTATGGCCAGCTTTATTTTGGAAAGCATAAATCTCCCCGATAATCTATGAGGATGTATCTGCCATTTCTTGCCCCTTATATGTACTTGCTGAAGGCGCACTGTTGTCATAGTTTTCATTGACTCCTGGATTGCATTTCAGTTTTTTTCTTTTACAAAAATTAGTTCACACACTATATAACTTAATCGATAGATTCACTCAGTGGTTTTCATGACTCCTGGTTTAGCAATAACAACCAGACAGAAGTTCTAACTCATTTGCTATTCTTTCCAAAAGCCCCAAAAAAATATTGTCTTTATATACACTTTAAAGCGGAGGTTCACCCTAAAAACATGTATATAATGTTACATTCTGCATACTTCCAACATTTACAGTATGCTGTTTGTTTTTTGCTGTACATACCGTATTATTGCTATTTTCCACCCGGCTTCTGTGGGAGTAGGCGTTCCTATGATTGACGTCTTGAGAAAAACTTTCCCCCGGCGGATAAGGCGCGTCGCGATTTTCCGAAAGTAGCCGAACTGCAAGTCAGCTCTATACGGCGCCTGCGCAGTCAGCTCTACAAGGCTCCTAGTCGGTGCGCAGGCGCCGTATAGCGCCTCATAGAGCCGACTCGCAGTTCGGCTACTTTCTGAAACTCGTGACGCGCCTTATCCGCCGGGGGGAAGTTTTTCTCAAGACGTCAATCATCTGGGCGAAGTCCCACATGACACCACGCCTCTGCATAGGAGAGTGAGCACCCGGAAGCCAGGTGGAAAATAGCAATAATACGGTATGTACAGCAAAACAAACAAACAGCATACTGTAAATGTTGGAAGTATGCAGAATGTAATGTTATATACATGTTTTTAGGGTGAACCTCCGCTTTAAGTGCTTCTAGACTATTTTCTGATATATTTTTTCAGTTCATTGCCCAATAAAAACATTATTATTCTCGCTGTAAAAATCCCAAACACTGGTGCTCACAAAACCTTGTCCTCAAGTGATCCTTTATTGAAGTATGCAGAACATACAGTACTAATATAAAAACAAATAACACGGTTTACAGTTTGACCAGAACCGGCTGCGGCTTTCTAATGAGTGCCTTAGGTGATTTACAGAGATTGTGTAATGCAGTGGAATTACTTCTAGAGTGCCACGATATATCAGCACCAAACAGACCCAACTAGAAGACACTGTGCATTCGGCTTAACAGATGTATCACCCAATCTATATATCCCATGGCAACCCTGTGCTCATAAATATAATCCCATACATTTTCAGTTTCTCTTTGTCTGTTTTATATAGAGGTTTTCAGTTTTTAAGAATGTTATAGACTATAAAAACTTAATAGACTTCTCATTAAAAATGTATATGTGCATTGCCTGCAAAATATTGACTGGTTATCAACATGTTGTGATGAAGCCTTACCACACCCTGAGATGGTATAAAAACTTAGCGCCAAATGAAAGATGAAAGTGTCATCCAACCCAAAACTGACAATTCAGTTAACAGAAGTTGAATCTCATGTGAAACTCATTCCCACAAAGTCCAGTGGTGAGATATTTCTCCCGATATTCTTATACTACACTGTTGTTGCAGGAGTTATAATTACCAGATACATTTCATAAAGTAAATAATTCATACCGAACACTAAAACTCTTCTTGAATTACTGAAGTAGGTGGCCATGAATCCTCCGTAATTGCCTGCCAGCTCTCCTCAGGCCAGGGGTTCCTCATATCTCCTGCATGCTCAGAGATGGTAAAGTATACACACACACCTGTAAGAGGGAGAGAATCCGACATCTTGGCTACACACATTATTCTGGCCAGAGCCCACCCTCCAATAAGCAATGCCAACACAAGCAGCCATTTAATATTTTTATACTGTAGTAGCAACATTTCTTGAATCATCACAACGTTCTTTCAGCTCCATAGCTTCCCATACAGAACGCAATTCAATAACAGAACACAGCTCAATATCAGAACACAGAGGCCCGGATTCAGAAAGACTTACGCCAACGTATCTACTGATACGCCGCGTAAGTGCACGGATGCGCCGTCGTATCTCTGTGCCTGATTCTGCAAGTAAGATACGCCTGAAATTTGGCTTGCTCCGACCGACGTAAGTTTCCTACGCCGTCGTATCTTGGGCACATATTTACGCTGGCCGCAAGCGGCGCTTCCATTGATTTACGCGTTGAATATGTAAATTACCTAGATACGCCGATTCACGAACGTACTTGCGCCCGTCAAAGTAATCTACGCCGTTTACGTAAGGCGTACGTCCGACGTAAAGTTATTCCACATATAAGGAGGCGCATCCCATGCAAAGGTATGGACGTCGGAACAGCCATTGTGTTTTACGTCGTTTACGTAAGTCGTACATGAATGGGGCTGGGCGTAGGTTACGTTCACGTCGTAGGCATTGAGCCGTCGTATCTTAGGGAGTAAATTCGATGTGATTCTGACCATGCGCGTGCATGCGGCGTTCATTCGGCCCATCATTTGCATGGGGTCAAGCTTCATTTAAATGGATCACGCCCACTTCCTTCCTACTTTAAATTGGGCGGGCTTACGCCAGACAATTTACGTTACGCCAGCGTAACGTTGGGAGTGAGTGCTTTGTGAATACTGTTCTTGCCTCTCAATGTTACGTCGGCGTAGCGCATATGAGATGCGCTACGCCCGCACAAATATACGCCGCTCTACGTGAATACGGGCCAGAGTGTCCAGCCAGCTCTCCCATACTCATTCTTGCAGGCCCTCCTTTTTTGAGTTCTCCCTCTAAAGGGCTATGGCCTACCTCAAAGTATCAGGGGTAGCCTGTTCACATCACTCCTCTGCCTAGGACCTAGGACTCCTCCTAAACCTTTTTTTAAACTACCCCTGCTTACAGATGGAGCTATAAACAGTGCAATGTCCCTAAGAAAATTAATAAGTTAGTGAGTGATACAACCATTGAACTAGTTTTGAGGGGAAAGACTGTTTAAAGTACCCATAGAGGAAGGTAAAAATCATAAAACAATCCAAACCTCATGTGGCATTCCTTTTGGGCAATAAAGTCGAGCACTGGGGAACAAGCTCTTCCGATCATTGTCTTCAATCTCTTATAGTAAATGTAAGATACAGTACCGTCAGTAGACCTCCTGAAACACTGTCCGAACAGCGAACAAATTTTCAAGCTAGTTCAAACAAATCTTCATCTGAATGTCATGCACTGGTCTGATCCTGATGCACGCAGAGGGGCAGCTCTGCATAGAAACAAATCAGCTTCCAGATTTTATTGCCAAAGCTTTATTGAACAAGCTGAAGTTAGAAGCTGATTGGCTAACATGCACAGCTGCACCAGATTCTGAGTGCTCCAGTCTTAGTAAACAAGACCCCAGAGTCATGTAATTGTCCAAAAGAGTCAGAATTGTTATCAAATTATCTAATGTACCAGTGTATTGTTATGTTCAGGCATATCCTCCTAAATTAAGCTGGAACTCAACGGTATCTGAGCACAAAACACAACTTCTTTCAGTCTCCATGCTTTATTTTGTTGAGGAATCACTTTGATAAACACCTCCTAGCATTTCTAACCACAGCCATCTTGAGTAAGGTTTGGTTGCCCTTCTCTGCACTTTCTCCAGCTCCCTGATATACTTTTTGAGAACTGGAGCCCAAAACTGAACTGCATATTCCAGATGAGGTCTTACTAATGATTTGTACAGGGGAAAAATGATATCTCTCTCTCTGGAGTCCATACCTCTCTTAAACCACTTCCCGACCCGCGTATTGTAAATGTACGTCCTCTTTTTAAACATGGATATCTCAGTAACGGCAGCAGCTGCTGCCACAACTGAGATATCCATGTTTTCAGCGGGCGGCCGTGTAAACGATAACGGCGGTCTCCGCGGCGGATTCGCCGCGAGATCGCCGTTATCGGTGGCGGGAGAGGGCCCCCCCTCCCGCCGCTTTTCCGCGCCCTCCGCCGCTTACCGGAGCCGTCGGTAGCGGCGGAGGAGATCCGATGCTGCCGCCTGGAGAGTGAGGACTTGAGTGATGGCCCCCACCCGTCCTCATAGCTCTGCTGGGCGGAAGTGACGTCAAAACGTCAGTCCCGCCCAGCCTCTTAAAGAGACAATTTTTTTTTGGTCATTTTTTTAAATGACAAATTTTCCTTATTTTTTTTTTTCTTGCATTTAAGCCTAAATATGAGATCTGAGGTCTTTTTGACCCCAGATCTCATATTTAAGAGGACCTGTCATGCTTTTTTCTATTACAAGGGATGTTTACATTCCTTGTAATAGGAATAAAAGTGATAATTTTTTTTTTCTATTTTAGTGTAAAAAATAATAACATCAAATAAAATTAAATAAGAAAACAAAAAAATATTTTTTTTAAAGCGCCCCGTCCCGACGAGCTCGCGCGCAGAAGCGAACACATACGCGAGTAGCGCCCGCATATGAAAATCACACAAGTGAGGTATTGCCGCGATCGTTAGAGCGAGAGCAATAATTATAGCCCTAGAGCTACTCTGTAGCTCAAAAAATGCAACTTGAATTTTTTAAACGTCGTCTATCTAGATTTTTAAGGGTAAAAGTTTGACGCCATGCCACGAGCGGGCGCAATTTTAAAGCGTGACATGTTGGGTATCATTTTACTCGGCGTAACATTATCTTTCACAATATATAAAAAAATTGGGCCAAATTTATTGTTGTCTTATTTTTTAATTCAAAAAAGTGTATTTTTTCCAAAAGAAGTGCGCTTGTAAGACCGCTGCGCAAATACGGTGTGACAAAAAGTATTGCGATGACCGCCATTTTATTCTCTAGGATGTTAGAAAAAAAAAATATATAATGTTTGGGGGTTTTAAGTAATTTTCTAGCAGAAAAAACTGTTTTAGTCTTGCAAACACCAAATCTGAAAAACACCTAAGGTCTTTAAGTGGTTAATACAATAAAATACTTTGCTTGCTTTGGAAACCGCAGCTTGGCAGTGCATGCCATTAATGAGCTTATGGTCTACCAGTGCAAGGGCCTGCCTGATTGCATACAAATTGAAACTCTTAAGGCTTGACCTCATATTATATGGTTTTGGTAAATCTGCAGAAAATCTATTAGTGTGTATGGGGGTCTGTTAACTTGCTGCCCATTTTCAATGACAAGTTGTACACTTGCAGAGCACTTGAAGCACAAGTTCTATTTAAAACTTTTCCAATTTGTAGCAAATTTGCCTGGCAAGTCTCTAGCAAGAACAAAGTTGCAGTGGTGTGTCTACAGCAAGAGCTCTGTAAGTCTACAGCATGAAAATTCAGCCACAGTGATCCCTGTGATGGGATGACTATTGCACAACATAACTGAACCAGAACTTGCAACAGACTTGCAGAATGTTAGCAAAAAAAAGATGATCTGGAGCCATGCAATGAGCATTTGCTGCAATTGAGCAACAAACTTGTGAATCCTTGCTAGTCAAGCAATAGCTTAGCAAGTCATTTTTAAACTTGCAGCACAATTGTTTGCTATCTGGGAGCTCCTTGTTCTTGGGTTGGTCGGTCCCTTTCTTGGAAATAGTCCTCCCCAGGAATCCTGGTGTGGTAAGCTCTCCTCTCATTGGGGCAACATTCGGCAATCAAATGAGCATTTCTTCTCATAATGTAATATGTATTCTTTATTTATATATATTTTTTGTATTTCTGTACAGTTTTACGCATACAATGATTGATTTGTATATCCCCTGATGAAGCTATTAGGCGAAACATGTCGGGCTAATATACAAATTTGAACTCTCTGCCAAAAACTTGAACGTCTGTGTCCTGACCACCTTCATCATAACTATGTTGAATATCTTTGATTAATTCATCTCTGTTGTGTTTTTTTAACGTTATTCTCATTAAAATGATATATAAATGTATTTTAATATTTGGTTTCCACTATCATTTTTTTAATCACCGCAACAATCCCTTTTCCCCTTATACAGTAAGAAACAATTTCATTAGAAATACACAGTGCCATTAAGTAGTGGATATCGAGCTGCGGTGGCTCAATGCGATTGGCACTGCGCTGACAAGCCATTCACCTCTGCAGCTAGGGGTTCGGATCCCGGTCTCAGCTACATGTGAATTGAGTTTGGTGGTCTCAGCACGGCTCCCGGTGGGTGTGCTATGCGAGGTAAGCCTGCGCTTAGTACGCCCACCCCCTTCCCACAAAAACCACCACACTTACACGCACTCGAAATTGGGTTAAGATGCAAGCACTTTGACCATGCGGTCTCTAAAAAGAGAGGCGAAGGACTAACGGGGCTGGTTGAGCGGGCTAGATCCTCTCACTCCCTTATAGGGAGTCCCTCTGCCCCGTTGGGCTTCAAAGCGGAGCAGGTAGGGCGGGCTGTGTGGGAGGACCCCCTCACACACCCACCATTGCCACCCGGGGCATGGAGAAAGGTGGCAAATTGCCTCTGGGGGAGGCCTGCCTACTCCCAACTCCTGCAGTCCGGCTCCTCTCTCGAGTACACGCACAAAATACACAAAAAAAAAAAAATAGTGGATATGTATGGATGATTTTTGGAGAATAAGGACATAGTTTAGTGGCACTTTAACTCTCTAGACACTGACAGCAAATGTTAAATTGATTTAAAAAAAAAAACTATAAAAATCTTCAAAACAAAATGTATGCAGAAGAGGTTGGAGCGATACAGCTGGCTTCTTCAACCAATATGAGTCATCAGTGTGCTCTTTTGGTGAATCAGACAGTTTCTTCAAGAATCAGTAATTAAATCTGGAGTTGCTGTGACTCAAAAGTGTTGAGAAAATTGGAAATTAAGCATATTATCAGGACTGAAAAACACTTATTACAGACACCAAGTCCATATTTAAGTGCAAAGTATTACTACTGATCATTGTCTCTAAAGTGGTAAAAAAAAATCTCAGACCTCAAAAGGTCGTGCTAGCTTTCTTTATCTCTAAAACTTTGAATCAAACTAGGCTATCATTTGTATTGATGTTAAAAGAGAATTTCAAAGCACATGGATTACAAGCACATTTCTTTGGTTTTGGCCAAACCATGCTGTGGTCTTATTAGTCAGCCCCTAGTTTAGTGTATCCCTTAGTTAAAGGTATACAGATGATGCTTCTTTTCCTATAACAACAATGAAATTGTTCAGGCGATGATAATTTAGATAAAACCTCCTAGTTCCGCAGTCAGTTTAACCACTTGCTTACTGGGCACATATACCCCCCTCTTGCCCAGGTGAAATTTCAGCTTCCGGCACTGCGTCGCTTTAACTGACAATTGCGCAGTCGTGCGACGTGGCTCCCAAACAAAATTGACGTCCTTTTTCCCCCACAAGTAGAGCTTTCTTTTGGTGGTATTTGATCACCTCTGCGGTTTTTATTTTTTGCGCTATAAACAAAAATAGAGCGACAATTTTGAGAAAAAAATCAATATTTTTTTCTTGTTGCTATGATAAATAGCCCAATTTTTTTAAAATAACATTATTTTTTTCTCAGTCTAGGCCGATACATATTCCTCTACATATTTTTGGTAAAAAAAGCAATACGCGACTGGTTTGCGCAAAAGTTATAGCGCCTACAATATAGGGGACAGAATTATTATTATTTTTTATTATTATTTTTTTTACTAGTAATGGCAGCGATCTGCGATTTTTATTGGGACTGCGACATTATGGCGGACACATCGGACACTTTTGACACATTTTTGGCACCATTCACATTTATACTGCGATCAGTGCTATAAATATGCACTAATTACTGTATAAATGTGACTGGCAGGGAAGGGGTTAACACTAGGGGGTGAGGAAGGGGTTAAATGTGTGCATAGTGTTTCTAACTGCGGGGGAAGGGGACTGACTGGGGGAGGTGACCGATCTGTGTCCCTATGTACAAGGGACACAGATCGGTCTCCTCTCTCCCTGACAGGACGTGGATCGGTGTGTTTACACACACAAATCCACGTCCTTGTCTGTGTAACCACCGATCGCGGGTGCCTGGCGGACATCGCGGCCGCCAGGCACGCGCATCGGCATCTCAGTGATGCGACGGGCACGCACGCCCCCCAGTGGCTGGAGGCCGGAGGCTGTATATAGACGGCCTCCCGGCAATTGGCAACCACACTGCGGCCATATATAGTCGTACTGCCGGCAGGAAGTGGTTAAGAAAGGTCAGGATCAGGCAAGCATACATTTCTTTCAGGCTGTATTGTCACAGGAACTGACAGTTGAGCTTTACCTCTCTGGCAGCTGTCCGTTCCCAAACACGATAAGGGGCAGTGCCGGTCGTGATTCAGCGCATCACACACAGCTCCTTTTTTTTGTACCTGTACAAACTTTATTTATAGTGTACAAAAGTATTCAAGTTGCTGTACACCTGCTTAATGTGCTGCGCTGCTGTACAGTGCCACACAATTCTGCATTTTATTGCAGCATGCTGCAGCGCAGCTCCACACTGTTTTGCTGTGTGAATGGAACACACAGGAACAAACTGCATTTTTCGACATACTCCCCTGCTACATTTATACACCTATCCCTGCATTTAACTAATACCTAGAAAACTTTGGCATAGAAAGATTTGTCAGTACAACTGAACCATCCTAGGACAGCCTGCTTCACTTCGTCATCAGTGCTGAAATTCTGACCTCCGAGTTTACCCAAAAAAGTTTTGTGTCTTGTGCAATTTCATGACAGGTTATGCAGTCCAAGGACCTCGCCTGTGGAATGCACTACCAACCACCATCCGACTGGAGTCGGACCACTTGGCCTTCAGGAGAAAGATTAAAACCCATCTCTTCTGAGGTCAAGGGGTTCCTTACCCATGAAATGTATACAGCGCCCAGAGGCGATTCAGTTCGCATGTGTTGAGCTTTACAAGTCTCTCTCTCTCTCTCTCTCTCTCTCTCTCTCGCATCAATTATTCAGGATTCACTCATAGAATGTTCACAGAAATGACTTCTGTGGCCTGGGAATCACTACGGCCAGGATCGTCACTGGCGGATGTACGGCCATCTTTTAAACATTTTCACCATTCAAATGTCTTATGCTGCGTACACACGATCGTTTTTCATGATGTGAATTTTTTCTTTCTTTTTAATGTCAATAAAAACGATCGTGTGTGGGCTCCACAGCATTTTTCGCATCGTTTTTCACGTTGTCGTTTTTAACATCGTGTGGAGGCTTTAACGACGTGAAAAAAACACGCATGCTCAGAAGCGAGTTATAAGACTGGAGCGCTCGTTCTGGTAAAACTAGCGTTCGTAATGGAGATAGCACATTTGTCACACTGTAACAGACTGAAAAGCACGAAGACTAAAAAGCACAAATCGTCTCTCACCAAACTTTTACTAACACAAAATCAGCAAAAGCAGCCCCAAGGGTGGCGCCATCCGAATGGAACTTCCACCTTTTAAGTGCCGTTGTATGTGTTGTACGTCACCACGCTTTGCTCGAGCATTTTTGATTCACGATCGTGTGTAGGCAAGGCAGGCTTAACAATAATCTGGTTGAAAAAAACGTTGTTTTTTCTAGACCATTAAAAACGGTCGCGTGTACGTGGCATTACTGCGGTTGAGCATCTCATCACCCTATTGTGCCTAAAGTCTGTGGGTTTTATGCCTTTGCTCACAAGAAACGTAATTGCTGCACGTTATTCCATGCGCTCACTAACACTGTTGTCTGCCATCTTGATTAATGATTTCGGGACTGGCCCATGACATGTGCACCACCTATCACTAAGAGGACACACTTTCCACTTACTACTGCATGTAGCACTGCATCCCTTTTTATACCTGTAAAACTAAAATTTCAGGTTTGACTTGAACTCCCCTTTTCTATATACTTTACCTAAAGAAATTGTTTTTTCTCCAAGAAAATGTTTTTTTACTTTAAGTGTAAGTTGCCAAAGGTACCTGAATATGTTTTGACATTAACCTGTTATTGTTTTGATCAGTGGTCTTCAAACTGCAGCCTGCGAACCAGATGTGCTTGCCTTTATCTGGGCCCTTGGGGCACCATTCTTCCCACTGGCATCAGTGATGGGGCACCATTCCTCCAAACAGACATCAATGATGGGACACCAATGGTGGGGCACCATTCCTCCAACAGACACTAATGATTGGGAACCTTGCTTCCCACTGTCACCAATGATGGAGAACAATTTTTCCTACTGACACCAATGATGAGGCCACTTTTCCTCCCACTATGATGGGGCATTTTCTACTCCATAGTCTGGTTTCCCTAAAGACTGAAGGACAGTAAACTGGCCATTGCTATAGAGAGTTTAGAGACCCCTGGTCTTGATAATCAAGTGCACAAAGGCAATCACACTAGAATCTGATTTCAACCAAAACACCAGAAACGGACAAGTATGAATGAGCCCTCAGAGTAAAGGCCGATTCACACCTGTCTGCTTTGGTGTGTTGGGTTATAGTATATGCATTAATGCATGTTATGTGTTAACATGTGTTTTGAAAAGGCCATCTATTCATTTTGGATGGGCTGTCAAAGCACCAGAGCTGACAAGAAAACCTGCAGTCATTTTTTTGACACATCACACCACGCTGATGGTAGTTCTTTACTGTGTATAGTGGTATGCAGCAATGCAGCTGACACATAACGTGTGGTACTGCAACACAATAATGTAAATGGACCCAAGGAACAGTATAAATCACTGTAAAGTGCATTGCAGTGTAAAAATGTACAATTCTGCACTATGATACACAAAATTGAAAAAACATCCAATGACAAGAAAGTGGCCATATTTCAGACTTGTGCTTGTTTTATAAACCTCTCCCTATACCCACTGCGTTATAAAAACTATACGGTATAAACAAGTAAAGTGCTGCCTATTGCATACTAATATCCAAAGTGAAAAAAAAAAAAGAAAATCTGTGCTAGAGAAAAATATTTTGATTTTCGATGTACTGCATATTTTTCAGCCCATTCTGTGTTTACTTCCACAACAAGCACCAGCTGCTCGCAGTCTCATTCAGAAAGACGCAGCCCTGTACTCTTGTCTCAAAAGATGGCAATTAAGATTTGTTCTTATTCGTGTTGGTTTTCCGGCTCACATTGATGTGCCAGAACAGAGAAACACATATCATCCGTCCAAGATGCACAACACCACTCTACACCTGTGGCCATGGAAAGATGTCATTTTTTATATTTGTTACAAAAACTGATTTGTTTATTTGATAAAATTATTGATTAATTGCAATTTCTGTCAACTTTGCCACTTCTCCAAGTACATATCATCATTTTTTTATGTAAAATGGAAAGTTTGTAAAAGAAGATTAATTTCTCTTATTTCTCACGGAATTATACCTGCTGCTGCTAAATAGCCTATTAAACAGATGCTGGCTTTTCTAAATGTACACAGCTTTACAAATGAAAATATTCAATACACAATAATATTATCTGGTAAAACTTTAAATAGCAAAATAGAGAACAGTTGTGTTCTCTGCTAACCCTGTGACTAGCCGATGGCAGGTCTCAAATAACAATTCATTGTCACTGACAGAGGCGGCTCTCGGGAAAAAACAGTTAGCTTGGTTCCCAATCATGTGATCAATATACAATAACAGTCAATCAGGCTGATTTAAAAAAAAAAAAAAAAGACTGTCAGTGACCTTGCATGCAGAACTACGGTAGATGCAGGTGTTTCATCAGATTAGGCGCCCTGTCAGATTTCGGAACAGAAGTGACGTTTCATCACGGCCATCTTGGTACACCCCGCACTCGGCCACACTAAGCCTACAATCTGAAGTCGCCAAGAGGACATCTTTTTACACCCACCAAAGTCTTGCATTTCACACTTATTTTTACCAGTAAACTGGCTTATATAGTAAAATACAGTATTTAGAACTCTGTGACACTGTTTTGATGTTAGGGTGTAACATGTTGCTTAGCACCCCATCCCTCACCCCCTGATCAGTGCACTCCTTTGACAATTCATTCAGCTTTCTACCTGAAAAAGCTGGAGGAAGTGTCTGCAAGAGCCTAAAGCCCTGTACACACGACCGGGATAAAGTCCGCGGGGAATCCAGACGGGAAAACCGAGAACCTGCTAGGAAAGTTTCCCCGTGTACACACGGCCGGGTTTCCCTTTGGGAAAACAGTGGGGAGAGCTTTGGCCGGGAATCCCGGCCGTGTGTATGCTCCCTCGCAGTGTTTCCCCATAGGAAAACTGCCGGGTTTAAAATTCCCAGGAATCCCAGTGGGAAAATAGAGAGCAGGTTTTCTATTTTCCCGCTGAGCATACAAACGGCCGGTTTTCCCGGCCAAAAGCTCTCCTGGCAGTTTTCCTGGCAGGAAAATCGGTCATGTGTACGAGGCTTTAGACTGCACTAGCAATCCACTGATCGCAGGTGCAATGATTGTGCAGGCTCGTGTCTGAATAAATAACAAATGCACATTATTTTTCCTGCAATGTGATTTATAATTTTTTCCTTAAAGGTGAATTTAACCTTTAAATATTGTTTATAATACAAATTTCTGTCATATTTCAAGTTGTCAGTAAAAAATGTGCTTTGTCAGTAAATGTTTTATGCTTTGTCAGTAAAAAAGACATCAGGGGTTGGCAACCTTGCCCCTCACTATAAGAGGAAGAAGGGAGCAACCATTGTGCTGTAGAAATGAAATAGGGAGAATAGAATGCTTTACTTCTGTGAAAAGCAGTGGTGGTGTCTTGTGTGTCCCCCTGTTCCCAAACATTTACTTAAACCATATGTCCTTTTAAGTGCTACTATGTATGTCAGTAAAAACTGTTTAGCTAGCTTCTGGGCAATCACACATGTTGCTGCCTTCTTATTTTGTAATGGTACTATTGTTTTTGTATTTTTAATTTGAGGGCATGTTTTGCTGTTGACCTGTCCACTGGCATACTCTTTTTTTGGAGCAAGGAAAGCCCATATATATATATATATATATATATATATATATATATATATATATATATATAGCGTAGCAGGCTTTTGTTTTGGGTGATGGTATTTTAAAGGCTTTAGGTTTGGCAGCTTTTTTTTATGTTTGGGGTGATGGCATTGACTTATTGCTGATTGCCTATTCTGAGAGCTGTAAAACATACCTCAAGCTATCACCCAAATAACAACCCCCCCCCCCCACATCCTTGTAAAATCTTTGTTAAAAGTTAGGCATAGACTGCTTAGGCCTGTCCTGTCGCTGGCCAACACTAATTTTCTAAAGAAAACAACTGCCTGTTCCTTGTCACCTTTGGATTTGTTCACCAGCCAGATTCCATCAACCAGTCAAACACATAATCACCATATTAAAATAGAAGAAAGAAAGCCTAAAAAAAGGAAACTAATACAGCTATCACATTTAGGAAATGGTAAGCTGAAATATAATACATTTTTTGGGGTTCAATTACAGCTTTATAGCTGTATCTAAAAATCATGCTTTTCTTTAACTACATATACAACTTTAGCGCATCCCTGAAACCTGTGGTGTGCATTTTTTGTTTCCCTTGAATCTCTCAGGCCCCGTACACACGTCCGAGGAACTCGACGTGCCAAACACATCGAGTTCCTTGTCGAGTTCTGTGTTGAAGCCGCCGAGGATCTCGGCGAGCCAACTTTCCTCATTGAACAACGAGGAAATAGAGAACATGTTCTCTATTTGGCCCGACGAGTTCCTCGTCGGCTTCCTCGGTGAAAAGTGTACACACGACCGAGTTTCTCGGCAGAATCCAGCTCCGATCGAGTTTCTGGCTGAATTCTGCCGAGAAACTCGGTCGTGTGTACGGGGCCTCACAAAGGACCCTATCCCAGCTGTATTTCATTCATTTTTTTGGCATTGGCAAAGGCCCGTTGAGGTATTAGCCAGCTCATCACCACATAGATGTGGACAAAGAAGAAGAAATTGAGAGAGATAAAGAGAGCTATACAGTGTATCGTTAGAGTGCATCACATTACTTTATTACAGTGTGTAGAAGAAATATTAAAAAGTTAATAAAACTTAAAGGAGAAGCACAGTCAAAGCTCATTTGGCTGTACTTCTATGAATTACAGGCATTCAGTTCATTCTGCACTCCTGTGACCCGTTTTCAGCAAATAGCTGAAGCCTGCTGTCGGCTGACATCACAGAGCTGGTGGAGGCTCTGGCAAGATCACAAGAATGAGGTCGGAATTAGGGATGAGCTTCAAGTTCGAGTCAAACCCATGTTCGACTCGAACATCATATGTTCGATCGTTCATCGAATTGCGAATGTTATGGTCCGTTCGCGCCAAATTCGAGTGGAGCGTCACGGCCCATAATTCACTGTGGCACCGCAGTGCATTGTTGGCTGATGATTGGCCAAGCATGCACCATGACCCGTATGCTTGGCCAATCACAGTGCCGTCTGTACAGAGAGCCGTAATTGGCCAAAGTCAGGGTAGCTTTGGCCAATTAGGCCTCAGGGGATTTAGTACACGCCCCACACTATATAAGGCCGCATGGAAATCATCCTTGTGTTGTGTGTTCCGGCATGCTGAGATATTGAAAGAGAGAGAGACAGTGTAATTTCATTTGAGTTAGATAGAGCAGGCAGGCAGGCGAGTCAGTTAGCTGCAGTTACAGAGTGTAGAGGATATATATGCATCCCAGGTGTTGTATATATATTTATACACTGTATTCAGTTTAGCTAGATCCGTTCCTGTATTCTTTTTTTTTTCTTTAGTTAGTCAAGTTGAAACAAGGCACAAGTCCATCCAGTTCTCTTCATAATATACTGACAGGCAGGCAGGTGATTGTGCTAACTGCAGTATTTTCACTTAGTGTACTGTGTCCTTTGCACAGTGTGCACCTAAAGCTTACCTGAACACAATTGCTGGTTTTCTCATACAAATACAGGCAGGGACCTCCAGTATTCAGTTTTAGTGTCCTATGCACAGTGTGCACCTAAAACGACCTGAATACAATTGCTGGTGTTCTCCTACTTGTCCTTGTCCTGTATGTAGGGATCTATGGAGCGTGCCATCCGCCCTGGCAGTGTCTACCGATAAATCAAAGTACTATGCGTTTTAATAAGGAAGATCAGATTTTATTTTATCATCGATAGCTTTTTATGACATTAGAACAAGTTATTGTTTTACCTACCACAGCAGCTTCCGCCATTCCAGGTAAGGGAAACCGTCAGTGAAGCCTTTTGGCTTCACAGCCGGTTCCCTACTGTGCATGCGTGAAGCGCCCTGTGCTTTTTAATTTGCCCAGCAGTGGAGGAAGGAGGAGGGGGGCCGAACTTCCGAGGGACACGCTGTGGAAGTGGGGAAGGTTACCTGTCAAAAATAAGGCATCCCCCTGAAAGGTGCCAAATGTGGAACCGGAGGGGGGGGGGGGGGAGCATAAAAGCAAAAGTTTACCTTTTGGGTGGAACTCAATGTTTGCTTTATGTTTGAACTTAGCTCCTTTGGAGATATTGGGCCAAATCCACAAAGAAATTGCGGATCTTAGTTTTAGGCAGAAAAGTTACACTGGCGCAATTTTAGTATTTTAGGTAGCGATCCACAGAGCACTTACCTCTAAAATTGCGCCAGTGTAGCTGATCTCCTTGCATCTTAAGCGATCCCTAATTAAAATGGGCGATTCCCATTTAAATTAGGGCGCGCTCCCGCGCCGGACGGACTGCGCATGCGTGTGACGTCATTTTTCCCGACGTGCATCGCGCATACGTAGTTTACGTCGGGCTTTGTGGATAGCGACGGGTTCGTAAAGTTGCGACGGGAAAAAAAAAAGTTACGCGACGAAAAAAAAAAATCAAATTTAAAAAAAAAACGCGGCGATCGAAAAAAAAGGTATGGTTTTGCATGGTCTACTAAAGTTAGTCCATATAAAACCAACCTTAGTTTTGCGCAAGCAAATTCGTAACTTACGCAAATCACACAATGCCTAAAGCTTTGTGGATCTCCGTAAGTACTAATTTGCATACGCAAGGAGGGATTTCGACTCGAAATGCCCCCAGCGGCGGATGCGGTACTGCATCCGAAGATTCAACAGCGTAACTAAATTACGGATGTCGGATCTTCTGCCTAACTTGGGAAAAATCCTTTTGAGGATCGCTCCCAAAGTTAGGCACAGAGATACGCAGGCGGAACAGCAGTTCCGCCTGCGTATCTCTTTTGTGGATTTGGCCCATTAAGCAGCTGCTTGTTCCCTTGCGCATTATAACAGTGTGCTTAGTGGAACTTCTGCTTAATCCACTCCTCACCCCCTTACATGCCAAATTTTGCATGTAATTTTTTTGGGGGGGGGGGGTGGGGGCTTCAGTAGGAGTGCGACTTCCTGTCCCACTTCTTCCCTCCGCCCAGGGACCGCTAAGGCGATACATCATATATCCTTTTGGCGGCCCCTTCCAGTAGGCGATCACCTGGAACACATGACAGGTCCCAGGCGATCGCCTGTCCACTCAGGGAGCGCTGCGCCGTTTGTGCATGCGCAGTGAGTGCCCGGCCATGAAGCCGAAAGTTGTCACGGCCGGGTGCCCACAGTTACAATGGAGGCACTGGCGGAGAGGGGGGGGATAGGAGCAAATCTGCGGGCGGCGCGGCACTGGACCGCGGTACAGGGAAGTGTATGTTTTTCAGAAGCCAGCAGTTACACTTTTTGTAGCTGCTGACTTTTAACAAACATAAAAAACGGCTGGAACTCCCCTTTAACTGCACGAGCTGAACATAGAAGTTGATTGGTTTCCATGCACAGCAACTCCAAACTCTGTCTGCTACAGTCTTACTAAATTTCCCCGATAATGCTTAGGGTGGCGCCAGGGGTATACAGGGATACACAGTCACCCAGCTTAGGTATGCACTTGACAACACTGAAGGATCATTATTTTTTAGAGCATTGTATCTCATATTTGGCTATGTGCCCTCTCTATGTGGGCATTTTTGATTTATTTTAATAAAGCGCTTTATTTTTACAGAAACCATAATGAGATTATTTTAGGCTTTGCTTCCTTGAGCTGATGTATGCTGAAACAAATGAAATAGACCTGGATCACTGATGTGGTTAGCTAACTCCCTCTTGTGGGCAAAACTCTGTATGACCTTGTCTAATACAGAAGGTCCATCTAATAAGGTGAGATTCTGTTAGCTGGGGTAAAGCCACATAAAGCACTGAAGGTGGTTTTTGATTCTTCTGTATACAGTTTGCACAGTTTGATGGATGCTAGATGTTGGAAGAAACATCTGCACATTCACAAGCAGTATGTACTTTAACTGTATTTATGTACAGTAGGTAGATTTGTTTTATATTGGAGGCACATAAATGGGTCATTAATTTATAACAAATTTGCACAAAGTGCTGGAATTATGGCATTGTGATACACGTTTATTGCTTTCACAAGGGTTGGAAAAATTATTTTGTTAAGTACACATGTGTCACAATTTTTATTAAATCACTAGCAAGTTAATAGGAGGGTATAATGCTCCTCTAAATAAAGATATTAGGTAGATAATACTTTTGGAGCACATAAGTTTATATCCAATATTGGCTTTAAGTATGATTTAATGCAAAAATTGTACTTGTTATACTTTCAAGTACAAATCAAAAACTCCAGACAGATTTAAAGTGGAGTTTCACCCGGAAATGTTAATTTTTACCTTTAGATTCATGCTCATTTTGTCTAGGGGAATCGGCTAGTTTTTTTAAAATCGAAGCTGTACTTACCGTTTTAGAGAGCGATCTTCTCCGCCGCTTCCAGGTATGGGCTGCGGGACTGGGCGTTCCTATTTGATTGACAGTCTTCCGACAGTCTTCCGACGGTCGCATCCATCGCGTCACGATTTTCCGAAAGTAGCCGAACGTCGGTGCGCAGGTGCCGTATAGAGCCGCACTGTCGTTCGGCTTCTTTTGGCTACTCGTGACGCGATGGATGCGACCGTCGGAAGACTGTCAATCAAATAGGAACGCCCAGTCCCGAAGACCCGACCCGGAAGCGGCGGAGAAGATCGCTCTCTAAAACGGTAAGTACGGCTTCGATTTAAAAAAAAACTAGCCGATTCCCCTAGACAAAATGAGCATCAATCTAAGGTAAAAAAAATTTTTTAGGGTGAACTCCCGCTTTAAGAGACACAATTAAAGTAGCTCTATATTCATTATTACAAAGTTAAATGTACTGTTCAAAGCAAGCAGTATAAGCATCTGATGGTGACCTGGTATCAGCCTTTTGCAGTCTCTGTACAGCAGAGGGCGGATTTTCCCTGGACTTTTCGGTGGAAAACCTGGCAACCAATAACGGATTGGATCTACCTTTAAATATTTCTCTTCTTATGCTGCGTACACACGATCGGAATTTCCAACAAGAAATGTTCGATGTGAGCTTTTGGTCGGAAATTCCGACCGTGTGTAGGACCCATGGGCCATTTTCTGGTGGAAAATTTGAGATGGGAAAAGTTCTTGTCGGAAATTCCGATCGTCTGTATGCAATTTCAACGCACAAAAATCCTACGCATGCTCGGAATCATTGAACTTCATTTTTCTTAGCTCGTCGTAGGGTTGTACGTCACCGCAATTCTTGACGTTTGAAATTTCCGACAAAATTTGTGTGACCGTGTGTATGCAACACAAGTTTGAGCCAAAAAAATCCACGGTTTTGTTGTCGGAAATTACGATCGTGTGTACGCGGCATTAGGCTCCAGTGAGCAGATGGATCTTCAGTCAAGTTGAGTTGTACCTACCTTTATCATGGCTATCCAGGTGATTGGCGTCAACCTTTGTGGGTAGAGACTGTGGTTAATTATTTTTATGGACTGGTTACATTTAACTCAAATCTTTGCAATGGAGCTTTTGGTGATTGGTATTTATCTTAAAATTTTGCAGTTATTGAAGTATTGGTAAAGTTATATATTTTTTTATTTATTTGTTTTTAACCCCAATAAGAGGCTGTGTCCTAACATTTTCCAATATTTTTATCTTGTTTATTTTTATTAATCTATTTTCTTTGCCATTTGGGGTTTGGGTGCTTTATGAGGGTTTGCAGTCTTTTGTCCAAACACTTTTGATTTACTAAAACTGGAGAGTTCAAAATCTAATGCAGCTCTGCATTATTCTGCTTCCAGTTCCTTTTTGTCAAAACTTAATTGAACAACATGATTTGCTATCATTCACAGCTGCGCCAGATTATGCACTCTCCAGTTTTAGACTGGGTTCACACTGGTACGACATGACAGTTGTACTACTTTGGATCTGACTTTGCCCTGCAACTTGAAGTCCGACATGCGTCTGACTTCAATGAACAGGGATCCCGACAATAACAGGCACTGGGGCAGATCCACATACATCTGCGCCGGGCGCAGCGTATCTAAGAATTGCTACGCCACCGTAACTTATCTTTTTTAGTTTGAATCCACAACGAATCCGCGCAGTAAGTTACGGCGTCGTAGTGTATCTCTCACAGCGTAAGGGCGCGGAATTCAAATGGCTGTGATGGGGGCGTGTTTTATGTTGATACGTCGTGACCCGACGTAAACAACGTTTTTTTTTAACTGCGCATGCGCCGTCCCTGGGGTATCCCAGTGCGCATGCTCGAAATTAAACGGGAACCAGCCAATGCTTACGACGGTGACGTCATTCTACGCAAATTTCTATTCGCGAACGACTTACGCAAACGACGTAAAAAATTCAAAATTGTACGCGGGAACGACGGCCATACGTATGGGGCGTGATACTGTGTTTGCAGCACAGCGGCGCCAAATTTGTTTTCTACAGATCTGAAGCATCCAGCATGGTAAGCAGGGGGGAGAGAGAGACAGTGAGCAGTGCTGAGTAGAGAGCTAACGTAAGTAAACCAGCAGGTGATTGCCCTCTGTTCAGCGCTGCTCACTGTCTCTCCATCTGCATGATTAATGTAGGAAGGGACAGAGCTGGGGGGGTGTCTGTGTAAATCTAAAGGGGTCTAGTGGTGCAGAGTGTTGCCGTGTAATGCAAAAGGGGTCCAGAGGTGCGGTGCTGTGTAACGCAAAAATGTCCAGAGGTGCGGTGCGGTGTAATGCAAAAGGGGTCCAGCGGTGCTGTGTAATACAAAAGGGGTCCAGAGGTGCAGTGCTGTGTAATGCAAAAGGGGTCCAGAGGTGCGGTGCTGTGTAATACAAAAGGGGTCCAGAGGTGCGGTGCTGTGTAATACAAAAGGGGTCCAGTGGTGCAGTGCTGTGTAATGCAAAAGGGGTCCAGAGGTGCGGTGCTGTGTAATACAAAAGGGGTCCAGAGGTGCAGTGTAATGTAAAATGAGGTGAGGTTTCTGTGGAGGACAAGACAGAGAGGAGACTTGCAACTAGGGGAACCCCAAAGCCAGGCAGCGCAGCAGCACACTGAGGCGTTGTACCGTAAAACGGCACTTTACTGTCGTTTTTGCGGCGCTATGCGTGCTGTGCATGAGTGCTGGGGGGGGGGGCGGCGGCAAAATGCACCTTCGCCTGAGTTGGCAAAAATCCTTGCACCGGCCCTGCTCTCAGCACGTCTAACAATCTTGGACTGTTTGGTAAAATATAAGTCCAGTTGAGCAGCATGGTTAATTCTACTTGAATGAGTGACCTCAGTAGTGTAGACATACAGTAGTTTTTGCTTTTGTACCTTGTAAAGCGTTCACCCAGCTCAGTGATGATGCAGAAACAGCATGTATGGAATTCATATGCAGAATAATGTGGACAGTATAGCACATAGTACTCAGTATATTTATTTATTTTTTTTTTTTTTTTTTATTATTAATATTTATATGTAACCCTGGGTTTCATGGCAGGTGGCTAGTGTTTTTAGAGAGACTGTCTGTATTTTACCGAGATTCTAGCAAAATGTCTTTTTTATTTTTTCATTTTTTTACTGCCAGGGAAGAGGCCAGGTTGTGAAGAGCAATGCTTCAGAACGATTTTCTGCTGAACTGAAGTCACATATTGTGCTAGACAATGCAAACGTAAATCTCCGGTGGTTTCGAGATTTCAGAATCAATAAGCAAGGAAATGAATGGCATTTAGTATGAAATAAAATGCCTGGGCTAGGGAGGATAGGTAAGTGAGAAAGAGCACATTGTAGAGCGGATGTGCAATGCATTTAAAACAAGTGGGAAGGAATGTGAAAAAGATATCTAATAAAATAAACATATATTACCTGAACAATACAAACAGGATAATAGCACATGAAAAAGAGATAACAGAAAGAGATATTCGTTTTGTTTTCTTGTTTACTAATATTAGACCATGTTAACAACCTTGCATTTTATGTGCGCTTTAGGTGCATTCTAAAAAATAATGCTTACTGTATCTTAGATGAGCTTTCATCAAAAAGCACGTTATGGTAATGTACCTAAAAACACATGTAAAATGCTCCTAAACTGCATGAATTTTAACGGGGCCTTAAAGCTGAGTGAACTACTACCATAGGTGTGCGCAGGGGGTGTGCTGGGTGTGCCTGGGCGCACCCCAATTACCCCATGCACCTGGGACTATGATAAGGCAGTACAGCCTTCCCTCCTGTACCAGGCCCATGTCCTATTAGTTCAAAAGGGGGGGCCTGGGCACCTGCAGATACCAATCCTCTTGTTCCTCCCCCTGCAGCGCTGCCGGCTTTTCCTCCTCTCCCTCCCTCTCTCTGCGTTGCAGGGGGATTGGTTCTAGCATCTGCACCTCTATTCTGTCCTCACTCTTTTACCTTCTTAAATGTAGGACACCAGGGGTCTGTGTAGAACCCTAATATTTCACCAAAGCCCCAAAAAAGGACAGGTAAAAAAATTTAAAATGAAAGAAAAATGTAAATAAGAAAAATGTAAAAAAAAAAAAATCAATATAAAAAAATAATAATTAAGGAATCCCTCTTATGTGCTTTGCACTAATTTTTGCATGGATGTGAAGCATAGTCTTGTGGCCGTTACATGATGTGTACACCCCTGGCCACCGTCTCTGTTGCTCTGTGTTTGAGCTTTGGAGTGCACACCTATGACTACTGCAACATGTATTGTACAATCACAGCAACCAAATATTGAAAACTCAAATGCTAGAAACTATTTTGTCCTTTACTATTAACAGAAATTCTTAAAGTGGCACTTCACTTAAAAGTGAGTTTTACTCCTCATCCTACCCCCTACTGTAACGATATTGGTGTTTTCTTTCTAGGAGCATGTACCCTGTTTCCCCAAAAATAAGCCCTACCTCGAAAATAAGACCTAGCGTTATTTTTGTGGATGGCTGCAATATAAGCCCTAACCCGAAAATAAACCCTAGTTAAAGTCATCGTAAAAACGTAATCCGTTTTGTAAAAAGATTATATAATGTGCAGTGTGTCTCCTTTTTGTAACTTTGTTTTGGAAAATACCTTACTTACAGTGCCGCTGGGCGCTCACGTGACCGGCTGGAGATCTTCTCCTCTCCAACGTCAGTGGTCCCTTCCTCTGCAGTGCTTAGAGTGGAGAAGAGCTACGGCGGGTCACTGTGCTGGCTATCATTCTTTAAAGGATCAGGATATATTTTTTTTCTTTTTGGGGTTACATAATGACATGACTGTATTTGAATAAATGTAGATTATTGTACATAACGTAAAGAAATAAGACATCCCCTGAAAATAAGCCCTAGTGTGATTTTTGTAGCCAAAATTAATATAAGACCCGGTCCTATTTTCGGGGAAACACGGTACTGTTCCCTGCTTAGCCATGGTTTCTAATTTTTAAAGACATCTTACTGACTGGAATGGCACCAACTGGCAAGACATGGGTATAGAACAAATGTGGTAGTAATGTAAAAAAAAAAAAGGGACCAATGAGTATACCAGGCAGTGTTGGAATGAGGTCATCTACAGCCTTGGACAAACATGCCAAATTTCAACCCACCCCCCCCCCCCCCCAAGATGTAGGAGCATTATGTGTCAGCAAAAACCCCCCCTCCCAAAAATTTGAGCACAATGCTGCATGCTTACCCCCTAATCATAAGTCCCCCTCTTGTTCCAGTACAACCCCCCCCCCCCCCCTGTGAAATATTTTCCCTCCCAGCTCAAATCCTCTCTCGCCCATCTGTATTAATTGTTAAACACACTTTCTATGAAAATAAAGGAATAATAAAAAAAATCCTCTCTCTCCCTATATCACAAATCCCCCCCACCCCCAAAAAATATTTCCCCCTCGCAGCACAAATCCTCTGCCCCTCAAATTTCCTCTCCGAGTACAAATCCTCTTTCCCACACCCCAAATTTCCACTTCTAGTTCAATTCTTACAACCTGCCACCCCCACCCCCGATGTATATAGCGCAGGCGCACTTTAGAGACGACGATCGTGACGTTTCTAAAGGGGTCATGCCGTGACTGGCGGCCAGGCCCGTCGGAACCCGACAGGCAAAGCAAGCATTTGCCTCGGGCCCTGAGCTGGCCAGGGGGCCCCCGAGCTGGCCAGGGGCCCCAGCAGGGAAGGCCCTTGCCGCACCGCTGCGTCCTCCTGCAGTCCGGTCGGCCGTGTACCATAACCGCACAGGAGAATCAGGTTCCTGTTCCCGGCCGGACTGACAGGAAGTGCACACACTGAGTGTTCACTATCTTTCAGTCCGGCCCCGGGAACAGCAAACTGAATCTCCTGTTCCGCGCGGTAATGTTACGCGGCCGACCGGACTGCAGGAGGACGCAGCGATGCTGCAATGACACCAACATCTGCCGGCGTGTGCGTGGTGCGACGATAGAGGTAAGTCGCCAGCCACCCCGCCCCCCCACCCGCTTCTCAACTTAAAACTGAAATGTCACTTTTTTTTTTTTTTGCCTGGGGCCCCCAAATGTCTTCAAACGGCCCTGCTGGCGGCTCCTGTGGGCATGCGCGGAAGTGATGTCACGCGACTCCGGCCAGTCACAGAGTCGGAGTTCGCAGGCCCGGAAGGAAGAGGGGTGAAGATGGACGCTCGCTGCTAGTGGGGACAGCGGTGACATCGCAGGCTTCGGTTTCATAGTAGCCCATTATGCTTTACCTTTGCAGGGAAATTAAGAGGAAGTAAAACCCATCAGGGTTTACTTCTTTAAGTGCTCAAAAAATGTATATGTATTATGCTGGGAAAAATACCTTGATAAAATGAGCAGTTGACATTCTGGGAGAATTCTGGGAGAATTAGTGATGGAAAAGGATCCTGGGAGTGCTTGTAGATCAGCAACAGTATTCAATGCCAAGCCACAGCTAACAAAGCTAGCTAAATACTCAAATGCATTAAAAGGGCGTTGTGTAATTAGAAAGAGTTCAGCAAATGGCAATAAAATTAATAAGGGGAATAGAAGAGCTTAGTTGTGAGGATCGATTACATAGAGAAGAGGCGAATAAGAGAAGATATGATTACAGCGCACAAATAAATCAAAGGTGACTCCAGTAACTGTAATAAACTGTTTATACTAAGTTCCCTGAAGAGGACACAAGGTCACAATATGAGGTTACAAGAAAGGAGGTTTAAAGAGGGTGTAACCCCCCCCCCCCCCCCAAAAAAAAAAAAGAATGTACAAATAATGAAATTCATTGAAAAGTACAGCAAGGTTACAATATCCAATAGTTTATACAAATATATTGTAAACACAAAAAATAAATACAAATAATATACTGTAGCATGGAAATCTAACAGATACATTTGATATAAGATATACGTTTTCAAACTCTGTTAACCACTTGCCGACCAGCTGCCGTCATTATACTGCAGCAGGTTGGCACGTTCCCGCGAACCATCATAGCGGTACGTCGGCTTCTTTAAGTGGGATAGCAGGCGTGCGCGCGCCGCAGGAGGCACGCTCGCTGCACTGCAGGGGTGCCGATGCGTGTGGCCGGCGGTCGCGATTGTGGGCACGTGAGCCAGAACCAGGATGTGTGTGTGTAAACACACAAATCTCTGTTCTGCGAGCTGAGGAGAGAGAGATTGTGTGTTCCTACTAGCTAGGAACAATGATCTGTCATCTCCTCTAGTCACTCCCATCCCCCTACAGTTAGAACACACACAAGGGAACACAGTTAACCCCTTGATTGCCCCCCTAGTGTTAACCCCTTCCCTGCCAGTCACATTTACACAGTAATCAGTGAATTTGTATAGCACTGATCGTTGTATAATTGTCAATGGTCCAAAAAATGTGTCAAAAGTGTCCGATCTGTCCGCCATAATGTCGCAGTCCCGATAAAAGTTGCTGATCACCGCCATTACTAGTAAAAAATAATAATAATAATAAAAATGACACAAATCTTTCCCCTATTTTGTAGACTTTTTCACAGACCAATCAATATGCGCCCATTGTGATTTTTATTACCAAAAATATGTAGAAGAATACATATCGGCCTAAACTGAGGAAAAAAATTGCTTTAAAAAAAAAAAATGGGGATATTTATTATAGCAAAAATTGTCGCTCTTTTTTTTGTTTATAGAACAAAAAATAAATAAAAACCGCAGAGATGATCAAATACCACCAAAAGAAAGCTCTATTTGTGAAAAAAAAAAGACTTCAATTTTGTTTGGGTACAGCATCGCACGACCGCGCAATTGTCAGTTAACCACTTAAGGACCTGCTCACGACTATATACGTCCTGTTTTTAAAGATGGATATCTCGGTAACGGCAGCAGCTGCTGCCACAACCGAGATATCCATCTTTACTGTGAGCGGTCCTGTAAACGATAACGGTGGTCTCCGCGGCGGATTCGCCGCGAGATCACCGTTATCGACGGCGGGAGAGGGCCCCACCCCCTCCCGCCGCTCTCCCGCGCCCTCCGCCGCTTACCGGAGCCGTCAGAAGCGGCGGAGGCGATCGGGTCCTGCTCGGCTGGGATACGAGTGAGGGCAAGATAGCCCCCACCCATCCCCACAGCATAGCAGGGCAGAAATGACGTCAAAACGTCACTTCCACCCATGCTTCTTAAAGCAATATTTTCTTGTTGTCATTTTTTCAAATGACAACATTTTTTGCATTTAAGTCTAAATATGAGATCTGAGGTCTTTTTGACCCCAGATCTCATATTTAAGAGGACCTGTCATGTTTTTTTTATTACAAGGGATGTTTATATTCCTTTTAATAGGAATAAAAGTGATCCATTTTTTTTTTCCAGTGTAAAAATTTATAAAATAAATAAAAATAAATAAGAAAACAAAAAATGTTTTTTTTAAAGTGCCCCGTCGAGCTCACGCGCAGAAGCAAACGCATACGTGAGTAGAGTCTGCATATGAAAACTGTGTTCAAACCACACAAGTGAGGTATCACCGCGATCGTCAAAGCGAGAACAATAATTCTAGCCCTAGACCTCTTCTGTAGCTTAAAAGATGCAACCTATAGAATTTTTTAAATGTCGCCTTTGGAGATTTTTAAGGGTAAAAGTTTGACGCCATTCCACGAGCGGGCGCAATTTTGAAGCGTGATATGTTGGGTATAATTTTACTCGGCGTAACATTACCTTTCACAATATATAAAAAAATTGGGCTAACTTTACTGTTGTCTTATTTTTTAATTCAAAAAAGTGAATTTTTTCCAAAAAAAGGGCGCTTGTAAGACCGCTGCGCAAATACGGTGTGACAAAAAGTATTGCAATGACCGCCATTTTATTCTCTAGCATGTTAAAAAATATATATATAATGTTTGGGGGTTTTAAGTAATTTCCTAGTAAAAAAAATGTTTTAGTCTTGTAAACGCCAAATCTGAAAAACAGCCAAGGTCCTTAAGTGGTTAAAGCGACGCAGTGCCCAATTGCAATAAATGGCCTTGTCATCGAGCAGCCAAATCCCCCTGGGCTGAAGTGGTCAAAGAAAAGTATCCTTTAATGTACATGAAGTCTGATAAGCTTTTGTAAACAAATGAGGATGAGTTTGTCATCCTAAAATTGTAGGTGAATATTACAATAGGTCCAACAGAGAGAGACCATGTGGCCAAAATAAAAAAAGTAAAGGAAAGAGAGAAAAAAGATAGGAAAGGAAAAAAGGTTAAAGATATAAGGTATCTTGTACTGACTTTTCTATTTTTGAAGTCATTTCAAGTGAAAACAGTTCTAGAACCATCAATTTGATATTTATGCCGCGTACACACGATCGGTCCATCCGATGAAAACGGTCTGATGGATTTTTCCATTGGTTAACCGATGAAGCTGACTGATGGTCAGTTGTGCCTACACACCATCGGTTAAAAAAACGATCGTGTCAGAACGCGGTGACGTAAAACACAACGACGTGCTGAAAAAGTTCAATGCTTCCAAGCATGCGTCGACTTGATTCTGAGCATGCGTGGATTTTTAACTGATGGACGTGCCTATAAACGATCGTTTTTTTCTATCGGTTAGGTATCCATAAATAACCGATGGGGCCTACACATGATCGGTTTGGTCTGATGAAAACGGTCCATAAGACGGCATAAGTCCATGGATCCCAGGATTTCTCAAATAACTGAACCTTATCATTTAGTATGGCTGAAAGATGTTCATTAATCATAATCCAGGACAATGTCGTTTTTAGGATGTCAAAGGGTAGGGTTTCCAAGATCTGGCTATAGTGATTTTTGCTGCTATAAATATATAATTTATTAATCTTCTGAAGTGTTTAGGGATTTGGCTGCAAAGCAGTGCTTGTTTCTGGGATTTGTTTAAATCAATATTAGTGAGAGAAGAATTAAGATCATAAGCCCAGATTCTCAAAGGGCTTACGACGGCGCAACGCCATTTGCGCCGTCGTAAGTCCTAATCTGGGCCGGCGTATCTATGCGACTGATTCTTTGAATCAGTTACGCATAGATATCCCTTAGATTTGACAGGCGTAAGGCTCTTACGCTGTCAGATCTTAAATGCAATTTTTTTTCCCGCCGCTAGGTGTCGCCTCGTCGTTTTCCCAGTCGTCTATGCAAATTAGCTATTTACGTGAGATTCCCGAACTTACACGCGGACGACGCAGTGAACTTACGACGTTTACGTAAGCGTAAACTTGCCCCTGCTATATGAGGGGCAAGTTTACGTAGGTCCGTCGTATGCCATGTTAAGTATGGCGTCGGGTCAGCGTCGTCTTTTTCCGTCGTTTACGTCGTTTTCCTAAGTCGTCCGCGAATACGACTTTACGTCAATGACGCTCACGTCGACGTCATTGACGTTTTCCGTCGTGAGCTGGAGCATGCGCACTGGGCTATTTTTCCGCCCGGCGCATGCGCAGTTCGATCGGCGCGGGGGCGCGCTTAATTTAAATACAAGCCGCCCCCTTTGAATTACGCGGCCTTACGCCGGGCCATTTACACTACGCTGCCGCAAATTACGGAGCAAGTGCTTGGAGATTACGGCACTTGCTCCAGTAATTTGCGGCGGCGTAGTGTAAATGGCTTACACTACGCCAACGCCGATTCTATGAGAATCTGGCCCATAAACTTTATTCCAAAAACTTTTTACTGTGGGGTGTATCGCATACTAGCTCATTATGATATACTTACCGTATTTATCGGTGTATACCGCGCACTTTTTTGCAAAATCGTGGGTGCGCGATATACGCCGATACCCGCCTCCCGCACCGTGTTTGAATGCCTCTGCCGACATATACTGAGCGCAGTACACTCGGGTACATTCGGCCAGGCTCGGCTTCGCTCTTAGTCACGCTCTGTGACGTTTATTTGTGAGAAGCCGAGCCTGGCCGAATATACCCGAGTGTACTGCGCTCGGTATACGTCGGCAGAGGCTATAAACCGAGTGCGGGAAGCGGGGATTCGACATGAAGACAGCGCGGGAGAAGCCGGGAGGACACCACCGAGGCCGCAGACGGACGCCAGACCGGACGAGGCCGCCGATGGACGCCGGGCAAGACACCAAAACTGTAAGTAGTAAAATGTAATAAAACATTTTTTTTTACAGGATTTTAGGGTTAAAATTAGGGGTGCCCACAAACTGTTGAGATGGCTGACATCTTCCCTGGTGTTTTCCGGCGCTGTGATTGGCCAGAGCTGCGATGACGTCACTCCCACGCATTGCATGTATGAGCCGCCGGTCATGGCACAGGGCCCTGAATATACGGCACAGGCGGCTGTTCCTTCAAAGGACATGCGCCGATGACGTAATTGGTGCAGTATACAGTAAATATCTCCTAAACAGTGCAAGTTTGGGAGATATTTACAGTACCTATAGTTCACTTTAAATAGGCTTACCTATAGGTACAAACAAACCAGGGAATTTACTTCCTCTTCAAAGGTCTTCCGTCCCGTCAGTTGCGAGGGCAATGAAATGAGAAACTGAAAGTAAGCATTATTTTACAAAAAGCAGCACTGCATTAGTGTATTGACGACACTGTAATGCATGAGGAGGTTTTAGGCAAAATTCAGCAAAGGTGAGCGGTTCAACTTTAGATTGCAGAAAGCATTCTTTACTGTTACAGCAGTAAAAAAAAAAGCCATAAAAATGTGGAACCCTCTCCCCAACGGTTATGGGAATTGTTAGAGAATTAATTCGCACACACACATACACACAAATAGTTGTCTGGCCTGTGTCTTTTTTACAATTCTTTAAACCATGTAACTATTAATAGCCTGCTTTTTAAAGTCAGGTAAAGGCATTTCCTATGCTTACCTAGCCAATTTATCATAGAAAAAAAAACATGCTCTTTGATTTAGATGGTTTGAACATCTTCACAGATTAATATCTGACAGAAAACATCTGTGCTGACTTTATCTGGTTATATTTCTGAATATTAGCTGCAAATTTGATGGAATTTTTCATAAGGTAGTTTTCTGTCCTACCTACCGCAGTCAGATAAAGAATGTAACATTTTAACGATAGTCATGAAAACCACATGATTAATAATAGTTTCACACTTCAGCATGGACAGGTAAAGATACGAGAGCACACAGCCAAGACAATGCAAGATTGTACAATGCCAAAAATTCTTCAATGCTCAGGCTACACTAAATCAACCTCCACCTTGCCAGGAATCTCGTCAGGAAAAACAACGTTTTTTTCCTGACGAGTAACCCCGGCCGTGTGTACAGGGCTTCACTCTGGAAAGCAGGGTTGACATTTAAAGTGCATCTATGGTCAAAATGCAAAATCATATGTTCATATCCATATTGTATTTCAATGTAGCCTGCTCCTATTAATCTTAACCATTTTAAACTTTGTAAACTTGCATTGTGAAGATCTCCACACATTTACATTCCTTGGATTCTGTGACATGTATTCACTATGTCCTGAGAACTGTTGTGTCACATATTTCACAGAACCTGCCTCCTGAACTATAGAGGTGCTGAGAGGAGGAGTTTCAGGAGGTAAAGTCAGTACAGGAATCACTGCTTGCAGGCAGCAACCATGGGACCATAGGATATGTAGTCCTTAACCACTTAAGAGCCGGACCAAAATGCAGGTAAAGAACCGGCCAGTTTTCGTGATACGGCACTGCGTCGCTTTAACTGACAATTGCGCGGTTGTGCGACGTGGCTCCCAAACATAATTGGTGTCCTTTTTTTCACACAAATAGAACTTTCTTTTGGTGGTATTTGATCACCTCTGCGGTTTTTATTTTTTGCGCTATAAACAAAAATAGAGCGACAATTTTGAAAAAAAAAACAATATTTTTTTCTTTTTGCTATAATAAATATCCCCCAAAAATATATAAAAAAAACTATTTTTTTCCTCAGTTTAGGCCGATACGTATTCTTCTACCTATTTTTGGTAAAATCGCAATAAGCAAAATTTATAGTGTTTGCAAAATAGGGGATAGTTTTATTGCATTTTTATTAATAATTTTTTTTTTTACTACTAATGGCGGCGATCAGTGATTTTTTTCGTGACCGCGACATTATGGCGGACACATCGGACAATTTTGACACATTTTTGGGACAAAATGCTATAAAATGCATTGTTCACTGTGAAAATGACAATTGCAGTTTGGGAGTTAACCACTAGGGGGCGCTGAAGGGGTTAAGTGTGACCTCATATGTGTTTCTAACTGTAGGGGGGCGGGGCTGGACGTGTGACGTCATTGATTGTGCTTCCCTATATCAGGGAACACATGATCAATGACAGCGCCACAGTGAAGAACGGGGAAGCTGTGTCCACTTAAAGAGGACGTACAGGTACGTGCTTGTGCCCAGCCGTGCAATTCTGCCGACGTATATGTGCAGGAGGCGGTCCTTAAGTGGTTAAAAATTTAAAGTAAATAGCAGTGGAGAAGCTGCAAAGCATGCAGGGAATCCAGAAAGTTATGGAAAGAGATGACCAGCAGTCAGGCAGCACTGACAGCATGAAAGGAGATTTTTCAAGCATATTGGATTGTCAAAAACAACTACTGTTTATATTGCTATTTTAAAGTGGTAGTAAACTCCATCCATGTAGCCATTCATGTGGGTCTTGGAACATCCAAGCTGTGCTTATAGAAAGTGATGGTCTATAGATACATTACACTTTTGTATATTGAGGTTGAGTTCAGTCTGGTATTTATGATTGTTTTCTTCTTTGCTACATTCTTCCTGACCTGTGCGGCTGTGTAAAAATCACATATCTGCAGTGATTCACGGCACACTCTGTGTGCCTTCAGTCCATACAGGAAGATGCTGTATCTATTTCATCCACTCTGTGCGGCAATGCAATCCCGCAAGAGTACAGCCCCATTCAAACCTTCCTGAAACACCCCATGTGACTTACTGCTTCACAATGGGGTGTAAACTGATCACAGCACAAGCATAGGAGGATAGACAGTACATCAACCATCGCCAGAACATGCAAGGAAGGGCGAGATTTCAGCCATTACTGCAAGGAAGGCAGAGGTAACACACAGTATAGATGCAGAGGACAACTGATAACATGGCTCTGGCTTCAGACAGAAAGCAGAAAGCACAAAAGCCTATTTTTGGACAGTATATTTGCATGGTATAGGACATGGACCCCATTCCCCAGAGTAGGTTAACTCGAATGAAACGCTTTGGGTGGAGTCCATGTCCGTGAGGTATCGCGCTCGGCAATCCCGATACTGGTCGATCGACTTCTAGGATGTTTAGGATCTATTAATGCTTGTTTTTACCGAATTGTGTGAAAGTGTTTAGCACTGATTTCTTTTAATAAACTGTTAAGCAGTTTTACACTATGTGGCTGTTTTATCTTTTCTTCATGGGCCCTACTATAAAGTAAACTTTACCATCAGCCATGACAGTACCACCACCTGCAAAATAATAGGGGAAGCTGATTGGATCTTCTATACTTGCATATCACGCCTGTCTAGACTCTTATAATTTGGCATCTAGACCTCTGGTAAGGAGGTATTTTATATCAATATCAGTGGCGGTGCACTCGGGTGATCAAAGCGCACATCAATTTTACTCATTGTTACTGGATGTTCATCAAGAAATGAATCTACACTATTTAGAACAGCACCAGATGTTCACACTTTATGGACACTTGTTTATTCACTATCTAGTGTGGCAATCCTTTTTATTGTTTAACGTTTATCACAATTGGTCCTGTTGTGTTGTTGCCAGCAGCATACACTTTTATATTTAGTCTGTATACCTGCGCAATATTTTTTTTGGTTTATGTTGAAAAAAAATTACCCGATTTCCCCATCCACACAGCTTTAAAGGTCAGGGTGAGTGCATAGCTGTGAAAGAGGGAAGAGCGATGGATAAGGAATGCAGAGGTGATCAATTGATGGAGTTATAAAGGTTAGCTGTGGATTTGGGGGGGGGGATGCGGTAAACAGAGGGGCATTAAGAATGGGGGATGCAGAGGTGAGCTCTGGTTAAAGGGGTAAGGATGTCAACTGTGGATGGGGGGTGCAGAGGTGAGTTGTCAAGGGGGGGGGATGTGAGTTATGCATAGAGGTTACATAGGTAAGCAGGGGGTGATTTGTGAACTCACCTGTGCTCTGTACCAGAACCTCCAGGTTAGTGTCCCATAATTGGCAATCATGGGTGTCACTAATGCTGGGGCTTGTTCCCCATATGTCTTGCCTGGTGTCCTGGGTGCCCAGGTTTCTGCTGCCCACCATGATATTTTTGCTGCTACTGCCAATTGGACTACAGAAGTTGGATTGGATGCGCAGAGCAGCTCTCAGGCCGCGTACACACGGTCGGTCCAAACCGACGAGAATGGTCCGACGTGACCGTTTTCATCGGTCCACCGCTGATGTAGCCTGATGGTCTGATGTTTGTACACACCATCAGTTCAAAATCTGATCGGGTCAGAACGCGGTAACGTAAAACACAACGACGTGCTGAAAAAAGCGAAGTTCAATGCTTCCAAGCATGCGTCGATTTGATTCTAAGCATGCGCGGGTTTAGAACCGATGCTTTTGTGTACTAACCATTGGTTTGGACCGATCGGTCAGCGGTCCATCGGTTCGATTTTAAAGCAAGTTTTAAAATTTTGGTCCGAAGGACAACAGACCGATGGGCCGTACACACGGTCGGTTTGGACCGATGAAACTGAACTTCGGTCCATTCTCATCGGTTTGGACCGACCATGTGTACGCGGCCTCAGTGTGCTGTACATGCAGTGGCATGGACTCAAGTGGAAAAGCCTGCGCACAGCAGCTTGGTGCTCCTTTCTGTATTTTATGGTTTGAGCTACTATTGGGTGCCCATCTTCTGCGATTTACAAGCTAACAGTTTAAGTTTATTTACGCTTAAAATGATTACACTGTCTCAGGATTATAAAGAACAAGATCAGAGGGCATAATATGAAAGTCCAGCTAAGGCTGGGTTCACACTACGGTTTTCCCGTCCGTCAGCCGCATACGATTTCAGTATTGAAAACGTACGGGCCCGGACGGGAAAACGTAGAGATAGACAATGCATTGCAAATCGTATGCACTCGGATGCATCCGGGTGCGTACGATTTGCTGGCAAAACGTTTTTTAAACGTACGCAAAACCGTGTTCAACCACGGTTTTGCGGTCGTTTTTAAAACAGTATGGCAACCGCATACGTTTTCCTTTAACATTAATGTTAATGGAAAACGCACATATGTGCGGTGCCATACGTTCCCGTCCGTTTCAGCCGCATACGTTTTTTCATATAAATCGTATGCGGCTGACGGACGGGAAAACCGTAGTGTGAACCCAGCCTAATGTGTAGTTAGTTCACAACTTTTATTATAATATTGGGACACTCACATTGAAGAAGCAAGACCAGTGTTCTCTAACATCAAGCCTGAGATGGAAAGTCACAGACAACTTCATCATGGGCCAGGTCACTAGAGTCCTGAAGTTATTACACAATTGCTGGGTGTTTAGGCTTATTTAGGAAGACAATGTAAGGAACTAATAGGATGTGCAAAGTGCAGTAGTCTGTGAAAGCTGATTACATTCCAGTCAATTTTGCCCAGAAACAAGAAAATGGGCTGGCTGCTAGGGATTGCTGCATTTTGTCCATGTACTCTATTCTTCACAAATGTACTAAAACATATGCAAAAGTGACTACCTGCACAACATGGCCAGCCATAGTAAGAATATTCATGTTTATCTGCATTTGGCTAAAATATGATTTCTTGCCCCATAGCTGTTTTTCTGGCTTACTGGAATGTGCAGTGCTAAATGCTCTCATTTGTCTTATTTAGTTCCCCTTACAATATCTCAAGGCATCTGCAAAGGATCACGGAACACTAAATAACAGAGAAACTTTACCCTCAGGTTTTTTGCTCCTTACATAATAACAACATAAAAAATGAGCATGGACATAAAAAAAAAAATGAACAGATTAAACAGAGCTTCTAAATCTTAAAATAGTTGGATTTTCTTTGAGATAAAGTAAAATCATCACTGTCCATTGTCTCTTACAAGCGATACAATATGGAGAATCAATGTGAAGACTACAGACATCAAAAGGAAAAGCAAGGGAGAGCTCCTACTCTAAACAGTAATGCTCTGACCACAGAATGCAGGATACTAGGAAGATGGAGGTAAAGCTTTACAGAAAACAAACATTCCCGATTTGGGACCATATACATTTGGGCCCAGATTCTTAAAGGACTTACGACGGCGCAGCGCCATGTACGCCGTCGTAAGT
Organism: Rana temporaria; assembly: GCF_905171775.1. Taxonomy (NCBI): domain Eukaryota; kingdom Metazoa; phylum Chordata; class Amphibia; order Anura; family Ranidae; genus Rana; species Rana temporaria. Next base: position 101,616,093 of record NC_053500.1, read on the forward strand.
CCTAATCCGACCCGTCGTATCTATGTGTCTGATTCTTAGAATCAGTTATGCATAGATATCCATTAGATCCGACAGGCGTAAGTCTCTTACACCGTCGGATCTTAACTGCATTTTTTTTTTGACCGCTAGTATGCGGTCGAGCATGCAAATGAGCTAGATACACGAATTCCCGAACGTACGCGCGGCCGACGCAGTAAAGTTACGACGTTTATGTTAGGCTTTTCCCGGCGTAAAGTTGCCCCTGCTATATGAGGCGCAGCCAATGTTAAGTATGGCCGTCGTTCCAGCGTCGAAATTTTAAAAAGTTACGTTGTTTGCGTAAGTCGTCCGTGAATGGGGCTGGACGTCATTTACGTTCACGTCGAAACCAATGACGTCCTTGCGACGTCATTTGGAGCAATGCACACTGGGATATTTTACAGATGGCGCATGCACAGTTAGTTCGGCGCGGGGACGCGCTTCTTTTAAATGATACACGCCCCCTACCCGCCGAATTTGAATTCCGCCGGGTGATTTACGCTACGCCGCCGTAACTTTACAGGCAAGTGCTTTGTGAATAAAGCACTTGCCTGAAAAACTTGCGGCGGCGTAACGTAAATCGGATACGTTACGCCATTGCAGAAATACGCCCAGTGTACAAGAATCTGGGCCTTGGTGTTTTTTTCAGAGCAGTTACTTCTCAGCACTGGACTGTCAGTTCTGGATACTGACACGTTTGGCCCCAAGGATTTGGGCTGATAGTCCATGTGATAAAGAATTTTTTAGGGTTATGATAGGCCAAAATATAGCCCAAATAGTTTTATTTTGAAAAGAGCTGGGAAGGGTTAGCAATGAAACACTGAAATTCCCCCTTCCTCTCAGCACTCACAATGTCCAGTTCCAGCACAGAATGAAACTCTGTTTCCAGTAGACAGGCTCTCCCTGTGAATTCCCAAGGCAGATCTTCAATGGCATCCCTATTTGGTCCCTGAAAGGGTTTGAGGCTGAGCAGGCCACCTCAGCAATGGCTGGGATCCTAATGAGCAAGCTGAACCTGCAGCAATCCAGCCAGGCAGTCCTCCCTGGCTGGAAACTTCTCCTCCTGGACAGGAACCAAGGCCTCTGGGCTCCAGATTCTTTATACACTTACCAACCACCATCTGTACACACCCTATTAAGGCTTCCTATCTGACTTTTCCACTCCAGAAAGCTCCAGAAACAGGGGGAAGCAGCACAAAACTGGTGTCATGTGTGGATTTTTTTCAGCGTAGAAATCTGCAAGTGTATAATATTTCTGTAGCGGAACTCCAGGACACTCCACTCCCACTTTTTTTTCTTTTCTCTTTCCCTCCCCTCTCTCAGGTGTGCCCCCTAGGTCGGCTCCCCCACGGATGTTGTGAATAGCTCTCTAGGCTCCTCTGCCCATCCTTGCACTCAGGGCTGGGACAATGGGTGGACAGTCTGGCACAATGAACTAAACATTAAAGGGGTTGTAAAGCTTTGTGTTTTTTCACCTTAATGCATCCTATGCATTAAGGTGAAAAAAACACCTTGCACTCTCCTGAGCCCCAAATTTCCGTGGTTGCGATCCCGCATTGCTTTCCCTAGGTCTTGTCGACTCTTCATTAGATAGATTGATAGCAGCGCAGCCATTGGCTCCCGCTGCTGTCAATCAAATCCAATGACGCAGCGCCGGGGGTGGGGCCGAGTCATACACTCGGTGGAAATGTACGCCGAGTGTATCACACGGGAGCGTGCCTGCGCGCCAGCAATGTAACCCCCTTGGGAGAGAGCTTTCCAGAGAGGGTTATCTATTGTGGGGAGGAGCCGCGAGAGCCACCGTGGGACCCCAGAATAGGACGTTCAGGGCCACTCTGTGCAAAACCACCTGCACAGTGGAGGTAAGTATGATATGTTTGTTATTTTATTTTTTTAAACTGAAGTCAGACAAAAGCAGCGGACATCTTACTACACCCAGCTATGTCTTGAATTTCACAGTAATTTTAGCAATAAAGTGAGCGTATATAAATAAATATGGTGTATTGAATTCTGTGATGCTGTGTGGATATAAAATGTTGATAGTCTAATGCCCCATACACATGACCGGTTTTCCCATCGGAAAAACTGCGATGAGAGCTTTTTGTTGGCAATCCCGACCGTGTGTATGCTCCATCGAACTTTTTCCCACAGGAAAACTGCCAAAAAAAAAGAGAGCAGGATCTCGTCAGGGAAAAATCCTAGCGGGAAAACCTGTATGCTTTTCCGACAGGAAAAAAAACATGCATGCTCGGAAACAATTTGACACATGTTCAGAAGCATAGAACTTAATTTTCTCAGCTCATTGTAGTCTTTTACGTCACCGCGTTCTTGGCAGTCAAAAGTTCACCGGCTTTTGTGTGACCGTGTGTATACAAGACAGGCTTGAGAGGAATTTCGTCGGGAAATCCATTGTTTTTTTCCAAAGGAAAAAAACGCTTGTGTGTATGTGGCATAAAGGTTTAGCGCTGAGCAGTGCGGGCTATACCAGCATGGCCTACACCACCTTCCTACTGCTTACATTCAGCTTCTTTCAAAATGTACCATTTAAACAGCATCACAGATGTCAATATACTGGGCTGGATTCAGATAGGAGATACGACGGCGTATATCCTGATACACCGTCGTATCTGTGAGTGCGGTCGGTCGTATCTATGCGCTTGATTCAGAGAATCAGTTATTCATAGATATCCCTAAGATCCGACTGGTGTAAGTGTCTTACACCGTCGTATCTTAGGCTGCATAATCACGCTGGCCGATAGGTGGCGCTTCCGTATAGTTACGCGAGGAATATGCTAATTTGGTATTTACGCCGATTCAGAAATATTTCTCCATATTCAGAAGAACCAGGTATTTATTTTGAAAGGGCTGTTTAATGAATCACGCATTGCTGCACCAGTACTGCATTCTGTTGTGAATAAAATAGCAGACTCGTTTTTTTTGTAAACTTTGCTTACTGCATAAGGTGCAATAATATAAACCATAACATACAAGGCCTAATATTAAAGTGGTTGTAAACCCACATTTTTGACTTTTGCCTACAGGTAAGCCTATAATAAGGCTTACCTGTAGGTATAAAGAATATCTCCTAAACCTGTACGGTTTAGGAGATATTCCCCTTGCAGTGCCCCGCTGATTGCAGCGGCGCATGCGCAGGGGGATCCTCGGCTGAAGGGCCGGCCCTGCTGACCCATGCCGGAATGGAATCTCCCGCACGCATGCGCGCGGGAGTGACGTCATCGCCGCTCCAGGCAATCACAGCGCTGGAGCGGCGATACCCGGAAGACACGCTTGGCTCGGCGTGGACCAGGTAAGTTCCCTACCTCGTTCTGAGGTAAGTATTTCATAATGAGCTAATATGCAGTGCATACCAGCTCATTATGGCTTTTGCCTTGCAGATGTAAAAAAAAAAAATGTATATGCGGGTTTACAACCGCTTTAAGTCATGGATTCTGATCAATATTCACATCATGCAAGAACAATAAAAATCTCTGACAAATTAGGGAGAATACTTTTGGTGAAGTCATGTAAAGAAGATTTATTTTCATTATTGTCAGTTCATGTTAGCCTGCAGCATATCTAACGAATAATATGAGCCATCATGAAAAAAATGTTTTACTTCAGTGACCGACATGCCAGAAATAAGCATGGAAAACAATGCCAACACCAAGTGATCTTGAGTTAAAAATAACTACAGTACATGTGTAGCAGACAGTTATTCATCCCTGAGTATACCGCTGCTGTATGCATTAATATAAGTACCGGTAATAAATCAAACAGAAAGACTTTGATAGAGAACAAAGATCAGTTATGAGGCTAAATATACAGAAAAAGGAAACAAAGAGTATATACAGTATCTTACAAAATTGAGTACACCCCTCACATTTTTGTAAATATTTTATTATATCTATTCATGTGACAACTTTGAAGAAATGACACTTTGTTACAATGTAAAGTAGTGAGTGTACAGCTTGTATAACAGTGTAAATTTGCTGTGCCCTCAAAATAACTCAATTTGCAATTTTCCCGCCTCAATGTCATGTTTGGTGTTACTGCTCTCAATCTCTCATACTGGTCACTGGAAGTTCAACATGGCACCTCATGGTAAAGAACTCTCTGAGGATCTAAAAAAAGAAATGTTGCTCTACATAAAGATGGCCTAGGCTATAAGAAGATTGCCAAGACCCTGAAACTGAGCTGCAACACAGTGGCCAAGTCCATACAGTGGTTTAACAGGACAGGTTCCACTCAGAACAGGCCTCGCCATGGTCGACATAAGAGGTTGAGTGCATAGCTTCATATACAGAGGTTGTCTTTGGGAAATAGACCTAATGCCGCGTACACACGATCATTTTTCAGCATGAAAAAAAAAAACATCACTTTTCTGCATGTAGAAAAAACAACGTTTTTCCAACTTCATCATTAAAACGACGTTGCCCACACACCATCATTTAAAAAAAATGCTCTAGCAAAGCGTGGTGACGTACAACACGTACGACGGCACTATAAAGAGGAAGTTCCATGCGGATGACGCCACCCTTGGGGCTGCTTTAGCTGATTCCGTGTAAGTAAAAGACGATTTGCGCTTTTTTGTCTGTTACAGCGTGATGAATGTACTCCCATCTCATAACTTGCTTCTGAGCATGCGCAAGTTTTTAACGTCATTTTAGCCCACACACGATCATTTTTTACAACCCGAAAAACGACAAATGCAGCATGTTCGGAAAATTTTTTATCGTTTTTCAGAACCTCACCACACGATCATTTTAAATAATTTTTTTTAAAAACAACGTTTTTTTCATGCCGAAAAATGATCGTGTGTACGCGGCATAAGAGTGCTGCCAGCATTGCTGCATAGGTTTAAGGGTTGGGGGGGTCAGTCTGTCAGTGCTCAGACCATACGCCGCACACTGCATCAAATTGGTCTGCATGGCAGAAGGAAGCCTTTTCTAAAGATGATGCACAAGAAAGCCTGCAAACAGTTTGCTGAAGATAAGCAGAACACAGGACATGCATTATTGGTACCATGTCCTGTGGTCTGATGAGACCAAGATAAACTTATTTGGTTCAGATGGTGTCAAGCGTGTGTGGCGGCAACCAGGTGAGGAGTACAAAGACAAGTTTGTATTGCCTACAGTCAAGCATGGTGGGAATGTCATGGTCTGTGGCTGCATGAGTGCTGCAGGCATTGGGGAGATACAGTTCATTGAGGGAACCATGAATGCCAACATGTACTGTGACATACTGAAGCAGAGCATGATCCCCCTTCCTTCATTGATTGGGCCACTGGGCAGTATTCCAACATGATATTGACCCCAAACACATCTCCAAGATGACCACTGCCTTGCTAAGGAAGCTGAGGATAAAGGTGATGGACTGGCCAAGCATGTCTCCAGACCTAAATCTGTGGGGCAGTGGCGGCCCGTCCATAGGGGGCGCATGGGCGCCGCCCCCCCTCTCCCCAAAGCCAGTAAAAAAAAAAAAAAAAAAAAAATGAAAAAAAAAATTTTTTTTTGGGCCCTTTAAGAAAAAAAAAAGGTCCTTTAAGACGGTGCATGTTCAGGGTGAGCGCCGGTCAAAGACTCAGAGCACTGCTATAGCATCATTGAAGCGTCATGCCAATGCAGCAGGCAAGACGCTTCATTTGCAGTTTTTTTTTAAGCTCTGTGGCTATGTGCTGTGCGCCATGAGCCAATCACTCTCCAGTGTCTCCACTCTCCTCTCTAATTGGGTCCTGCTGCTTCCTCACTGCAGAAGGAAATGGGCGGTGCTTTCCCCAGGGCAGTGTTACTTCGGTTTTGACTCCAGGAGGACTCCAAGGTAATTAACTTTATTAAAATACTTTATTTGTCTCATTGTCTGTCCTGTCCAGTGTCCCTGTCCAGCACCTTATGCTGTATGCTCAGCCTGTACTGTGATCGGACTGAGAGAGGACAGGAGGGAGGGGGAGGGTGCCGTGCTTCACATCTCCTGTCTGTGTGTGAGGGCTTAGAGTACCTGCGTCCTGCAGCTGTGCTTTACAAATCTCTTATCTCTGTCTGCCTATCTAATCTATCTGACTGTCCTGCCTCTCTCTCTCTCTCTCTCTCTCTCTCTCTCTCTCTCTCTCTCTCTCTCTCTCTCTCTCTCTCTTTAATTATCTATCTATCTCTCTATCTATCTATAGCCATATCTATCTATCTATAGCCATATCTATCTATCTATCTATCTCTCTATCTATCTATAGCCATATCTATCTATCTATAGCCATATCTATCTATCTATCTATCTATCTATCTATCTATAGCCATATCTATCTATCTATCTATCTATCTATCTATCTATCTATAGCCATATCTATCTATCTATCTATCTATCTATCTATCTATCTATCTATCTATCTATCTATCTATCTATCTATCTCTCTTTCTATAGATCTATCTATCTATCTATCTATAGCTCTATCTATAGCTCTATCTATCTATCTCTCGATCTATAGATCTATCTATCTCTCTCTATCTATCTATCTCTCTATCTATAGCTCTATGTCTCTATCTATCTATGTCTCTATCTATCTATAGCTCTATCTATAGCTCTATCTATCTATCTCTCGATCTATAGATCTATCTATCTCTCTCTATCTATCTATCTCTCTATCTATAGCTCTATGTCTCTATCTATCTATGTCTCTATCTATCTATAGCTCTATCTATAGCTCTATCTATCTATCTCTCGATCTATAGATCTATCTATCTCTCTCTATCTATCTATCTCTCTATCTATAGCTCTATGTCTCTATCTATCTATCTATAGCTCTATCTATCTATCTCTCTCTCTATAGATCTATCTCTCTCTCTCTCTCTATAGATCTATGTCTCTATCTATCTATCTATCTATCTATCTATCTATCTATCTATTAGCTACCTCTGTCTAATTATCTATCTATTTATCTATCTAATTATCTGTCTGTCTATCTATATCTATCTGTCTGTTTAATTATCTATCTATCTATCTATCTATCTATCTATCTATCTATCTATCTATCTATCTATCTATAGCTACCTGCCTAATTATCTATTTATCTATCTAATTATCTATCTATATCTATATGTCTGTCTGTTTAATTATCTATCTATCTATCTATATCTCTATGTCTCTATCTATCTATCTATCTATCTATCTATTTGTCTGTCTATCTAATTATCTATAGCTAGCTGTCTGTCTGATTATCTATCCATCTAATTATCTATCTATATCTATATATCTGTCTGTTTAATTATCTATCTACAGCTCTATCTCTTTATCTATCTACAGCTCTATCTATCTATCTATCTATCTATCTATCTATCTATCTATCTATCTATCTATCTATCTATCGCTCTCCCTCTCTCTCTCTCTCTTTCTCTGTCTCTCTCTATCTGTTTAATTGTCTGTCTATCTATCTATCTATCTATCGCTCTCTATCTAATTATCTATCTATATCTGTCTGTCTGATTATCTATCTATCTATCTATCTATCTATCGATCTATCTATCGATCTATCTAATTATCTATATCTATATGTCTGTCTAATTATCTATCTATCTAATTATCTATAGCTCTATCTCTCTCCCCCTCCCTCCCTCCATCTATCTATCTGTTTAATTATCTATTTATCTATAGCTCTATCTAGCTATGTCTCTCTATCTATCTATCTGTCTGTCTGTCTATCTAATTATCTATCTAATTATATATAGCTCTATCTCTCGCTCCCTCCCCCTCCCTCTATCTATCCATCTATCTATCTATAGCTATCTGCCTAATTATCTATTTATCTATCTATCTATCTATCTATCTATCTATCTATCTATCTATCTATCTATCTATCTATCTATTTGTTTTATTATCTGTCTGTCTATCTATCTATCTGTCTCTCTGTCTGTCTGCAGGTCCCATTGTCTGCGAGTGGCGGGGGGGGGGGGGGGTGACTGGGGTTTTGTTTGCGCCCCCCCAAAAAAATAGAGCACCAGCCGCCACTGCTGTGGGGCATCCTCAAACAGAAGGTGGAGTAGTGCAAGATCTCCAACATCCACCAGCTCTGTGATGTCATCATGGAGGAGTGGAAGCGGACTCTAGTGGCAACCTGTGAAGCTCTGGTGAACTCCATGCCCAAGAGTTAAGGCAGTGTTTAAAAATAATGGTGCCCACACAAAATATTGACACTTCGGTCCCAATTTGGACATTTTCACTTAGAGGTGTACTCACTTTTGTTGCCAGCGGTTTAGACATTAATGGCTGTGTGTTGTGTTATTTTGAGGGGTCAGCAAATTTACACTGTTATACAAGCTGTACACTCACTACATTGTAGCAAAATGTAAAATGACCAAACAGAAGAAGTTAGAGTGACAAACTCCAACCCTGTTAGGGGGACCTAAAGCTGAGATCTATGCAGGGCCGGCGCTGCCACTAGGCAGATTAGGTGACCGCCTAGAGCGCACTGCCGCTAAGAGCGCCCCGCCACTGGTTATTCCACAGCTCCCTCACTGTCCTATTTCCTTCACAGAGCTTGCACCGTACACCAGTGCCTTGACAAGCAGCGCCGACACCCCCCCCCAACGCGCGGCGGCTCCGCTCTGACATCAGTGTCACATCGTGTACCCAGGCTGCAACCCCCCAGGGCGCTCTCCGTTGTGTCACTGTGTCCAGCATCTCCTTGTACGCTCTCCGCTCTGAGATGTGTTCAGAGTGAGGCAGCAGCCCCTCCCTCTATGCTCTCTGACACTGTCTGTGTGTCACATGTGTCCACAGTTCTTTTCACCGAAGCTGCTCTCCCTCTGTGTCCAGCAGCACAGCCCCCCACCCCCCTTTCCTAGCCGTGTCAGTAGAGTGGACATGGATGCATCATGGGAAATTATTGTGTGCATGGCCCCTGGCAGTGACTCCCGGGCTTGGGGACAGGTGGAGCCTGGGTGGAAAAGGTTCTGACACAGAGGCAGCAGAGTTGTTGATGAGAGCAAACAGGCAGCAATCACAGGGTCATCGCTCTCATTGTCGGAAGTTTGCTGAGCCAAATATTGTCACCTGCTGACACTGGTGTCGTGAGTAAAAACTGTTTAGTACTGTATATGTGATGACAATGACATGTCATTTTAAAATGTGTGTATGTGTATATTAAAATATCTGCCAAATGCCCCCCCAGGGATTGAATACTTAATATTGATTGGTGCTGGTGAGATGGCATTTGATTGGCGCTGGTAAGGCAGCATTTGGGCGCTGGTGAGGCGGCATTTGATGGGCGCTGGTGAGATGGCATTTGATGAGCGCTGGGTGAGATGGCATTTGATGAGCGCTGGGTGAGATGGCATTTGGTGGGCGCTGGTAAGGTGGCATTTGATGGGTGCTGGTGAGGCGGCATTTGGGCGCTGGTCAAATGGCATTTGATGGGCGCTGGTAAGGCGGCATTTGATGGGCGCTGACCAGCAGCATTTGATGGGCGCTGGTGAGATGGCATTTGATGGGAGCTGGCTGGATAGCATTTGATGGGCGCTGGTGAGGCGGCATTTGGGTGCTGGTGAGATGGCATTTGATGGGCGCTGGTGAGGCGGCATTTGGGTGCTGGTGAGATGGCATTTGATGGGTGCTGGTGAGGCGGCATTTGGGTGCTGGTGAGATGGCATTTGATGGGCGCTGGCTGGATAGCATTTGATGGGCGCTGGTGAGGGTGTATTTGATGGGCGCTGGTGAGGCCGCATTTGATGGGCACTTCATTAAAAAGATGGGGTTTGCATGGGCAGGGAAAAGGGGGCGGAGTCAGGGGTGGAACCAAGGGGGCGGCAACATGAGGTTTCGCCTAGGGTGTCAAAAATCCTTGCACCAGCCCTGGATCTATGCAGATATAAAAAGACACAAACTATTTTAGCTCTGTAATTGTTAAAACTACATTAAATTATTTTAGCTGTAGAGCAGTGCTGGAGTGTGAGCGGAAAACACATTCAAGATACCAATCAGTTTATGTGCTCACAAGAAGCATGCTGATAGAAGAAAGCATAGTGACAGAGAGATGTGCCCTTTTACTGTGTTGTATCTCCCTTCACTGTCCAGTCACAGGCTCAGCAGATCCAGGATGACCTGGGCTCAAAAGAGGTGGGTTGAATGGCGCTTGATCTGTGCTCATTTAACTTTAAAGGGTTACAGGGGAGACATCAAGGATCTAATCGATGTCCCATTAAAAGGGTATTTTCACAAGTTATATGTCATCACATTGGGGGATATTGGTCCCCTCTTTAATAGCAATAAAGTTACGTGAAAAAAAGTTCAGAAATGTTAAAGTTATGTGAAAAAAAATTGTAAGCCCTCACCGCCCAGTACACACACATACATAGGTAAAAAGCATGCATTGAATGCAACTATGTACAAAAATAACAATGGAGCTACACATTATTTATCATAGAGCATTTTTTTGCAGCGGATCAGCAAAGCCTTGTTTTTGTTGCTTGATGTCTTTGCAGCTTGCAACAACCACAGCCTAAAGAAAAAATCTTAAGGGGTTAAAAACACTTACAAGATAGTGGATGAAACAGGCATGTAGCAGGTAAGTGCGTCCTGGAAATGCTCCAGTGGCAGGGCAGTCCCAGTCTGTGATGGTAAAGCTTCCAGGGAAGTCCACGAGATAACAGCCAACTTGTGCTGTGAATGTTCAGAGGACACAATACTGCTGGAGCCTGGGGATGATGTCAGAGGAAGCGAGACAGAAACCAGCATAGAACACAAACAGGAAGTGGACAGGGGAAGGACACGTTTCAGAACAGCTCATTGGTTCCTTCTTCAGCCAGGAACCAATTAGCTATTCTGTAACGTGTCCCACCTCTATGACACACTTCCTGTTAACTTCCTGTTTGTGTTCCATGCTGGTTTCTGTCTCGCTTCCTCTGACGTCATCCACAGGCTCCAGCAGTATTGTGTCCTCTGAACATTCACAGCGCAATTTGGCTGTTATCTCGTGGACTTCCCTGGAAGCTTTACCATCACAGACTGGGACTGCCCTGCCACTGCAACATCTAATGGACGCATTTACCTGCCACATGCCTGTTTCATCCACTATCTTGTAAGTGTTTTTAACCCCTTTACGGGATATTAAAAGTTTTATACTTCTGCACTTAGAGGTGCCTTGTTTGTTTTTCTGTTTCCATTAGAGATTGCTTGTCTCCCTGAGTGCTGCCTAAAGTGTGTGAAGATTTGCTACCCTCTCCAACACAGACTTTATCTGTCAGGATTCAAATGCTTGGAGCGCCCTGGATATACACATTTTTCGAAATAAAAAATCTTGTCTCCTGTCAACATGCTGCAAACAACTATTTCTCCCTATGTGGAAGCAGATATATCCCCCGTAGAGGGCTGACATGCCCCTTGCTGAATTGAACCTATAACTTTACAATCAACAAAGTTCTTTCTCCCTGCTGAATGGAAAGCTTTAGCTCTGACTCTGTGGGTGCATTTTGAACGTATCCACTCCACAGCATGCTGGCAAGAGACAGGCTTTTCCACTCAGGCTGTGGCTGTTTTCCAAAGGAAACAAACTGCAACATTTTTCTTTTTTTGCACCTGGAACATTTTAGCTGATATAAACCAAAATTTCAGATCGGCCAGATTTCCTTGATGTTTCACATCACCAAGGATAGAAATAATATACGAAAATTATCGGATGACAAAAGCTTTTTTTTGTTATTTGTAGTTCCTGATCTTTCTGATCTGGTCTTTCGTATCTGATATTTCTCATACGTAAATCATACCAAAATGGTACACATTAAACAATAACAGTTCGTTCTGTCCCCGTACGAGAAAAATTTGGGCCCTTCCAAAATATTCTTTAGGAGGGTCGTAATTGGCTGTCAGAAGTTGTGTACATATTATCAGAAAACCGTACAATCGTTCCTCAGACGAAAATGTTCGCCCGATTTTCCTATAGTGTGTACAGGGCATTGGCCATAAAACGCACACCCAAAAAAAACGTAAAGAAGTTGTAAAGGCAGAAGTTTTTTTTATCTTATGGCATTCTACGCATTAAGATAAAAAGCCTTCTGTGTGCAACAGCCCCCTTATTTTTACCTGAGCCCCCCCTCTCTATCCAGCGATGTCCAAGGGTCCCTCAGCCATCCCTGACTCTCTATCCTGATTGGCTCCCGCAGCTGTCAAAGTCAGTTAGCCAATCGAGAGATAGAGGGGGTGGGGCCGAGCGGCAGCTCCGTGTCTGAATGGACACACAGAGCTGCGGCTCGGTTTGGGTGCCCCCATAGCAATTTGCTGTGGGGCATACAACAGGATTGAGGGGCCAGGAGCAGAGAAGAGGAGGATCCAGGCTGCCATGTGCAAAACCTAGCAGGCAAGTATATCATGTTTATTTTTCATTTTTTTTTTTTTTTTTTTTTTACAATCACTTTAATCTAGATACTTTGAACATGTTTAGTACACCCTGCTCCTCCTACCTCACAGCCTTCTGAATGCAGTTAATGGCAATTTGGACTTGTTCTGTATCAGAGAGGCTGCTTTGTCTTCTTCTTTGTAAATTGCCACTCACAGATAAGTGCCTGCAGTGTCAATAAAAGTTATGATGTAGCAGAGTTAATATTGGTTCATTGTGACCTATCTGCAGAGGCGTTGCTAGGGGGGTGCGGGGGGTGCGGGCCGTCCCGGGTGACACCCACTAGAGGGGTGACACCATCCCGATTTTTTTTTTTTTAGCTGACATGTGGGGACAGTCGGCAATCGGCACACAGGCACAGCCCCCTCCTCTCTGTTTGTGTGTACAGAGGGGGAGGGGCCGAGGGGACCTTCTGTCCATGTGCCGTGGCGCTGCCTGGGATGATCTGAGGTACTGAATGGGGAGGGGGGGTGTTTGCACCTGGGGGGATTTCACTGAAGGGGTGGGGGGGATGTACTAAGGGGGTGTTTGCACTGAGGGGGTTTTCACTAAGGGGGGTTTGCACTGAGGGGGGGGTTGTACTAAGGTGGGGGGGTGTTTGCACTGGGGGGTTGCACTGAGGGGGGGATTTGCACTGAGGGGGGATTTGCACTGAGGGGGGGTGTCTGCACTGAGGGGGTGTCTGCACTTAAGGGGGGTCTGTGTAACATGCAGGGGTCCAGAGGTGCAGGTGGCTGTGTAATGTAAAAGGGGTGCAGTGATGCAGGGTGCTGTGTAATGTAAAGGGGTGCAGAGGGCTGTGTAGTGTAAGAGGGTCCAGAGGTGCAGGGGGCTATGTGATTTAAAGGGGTGCAGAGGTGCAGGCGGCTGTGTAATGTAAAAGGGGTGCAGTGATGCAGGGTGCTGTGCAATGTAAAAGGTGTGCAGTGATGCAGGGTGCTGTGTAATGTAAAGGGGTCCAGAGGTGCAGTTGTGGAGAGGGGTACACAGTAGTAACAAAAAGATATTGAAGGATGCAGAGGTATGCAGGGGGCACAGTGGGGTGTTTTTACATTTTAACGTGGGGGGGGGTGCCAGATATTGGATCCGCCCCGGATGCCAAATGCTCTAGGTACGCCCCTGGCCTATAGGCTCCTGAGATGTGAATTCCGGTTCTGGAGAAAGAGAGGTGGGGGGAGGGGACAAAGAAAAATGGAGAGAAAGAAGAAGTGATAGAACGAACAAGAAAGATGGATAGGGAGAGAGAGAAAATGGGAAGAAAGGAGAACAGAGAGCAAACAGTAGGGTAAAAAATATTTGAAAATTTTTATTGGGGGGGGTGACACCATATTTTACCGCACCGGGTGACACCAACCCTAGTGACGCCACTGCCTATCTGGTTAATTCATAGGTTCTTGCATATGATGTCAGTTCAGTTGAAGCTACCTTGCAAGTTAACGTACATGACAATGCAAAAAAAAAAGAAAAAATACATATTTAGTATGTTAGTAAATCTCTGAAATCTCTCATGCATATTTCCCTATGCTTTATCTCTGTAAACATGCTGCAAGTACAGAGTAGAAGCTGCAAAGCTTATAATGGATTGTCAAAAATAACATGCTTTGCTATTACATAGACGTAATTACGTTCTAATATTATAACTTCTTTAACGACTGTATATAATTTAAAGAAAAATAAAGAAAAACACTGCAAGAAAATGTTTACAGAAAAGATAAAAAAAAAGCAAACATAAACAACAGTACAAAAAGGGGATTAAGAGCGAAAAATATTTTGCCTGGCTCTTTTGTTTTTAACCCCAGTCCAATGTTTGCAAGAGAGAGTCACTGGCCCTCACAAAATGTGGCTCCCAGAATTTGTAGTCGTTTTTAGACATGTGCATTCGTTTTCGTCCATTTTTGTCTGAATTTTTGGGATTTTCGTGTTCGTTTTCACAAACGATAACGAACGTGCAGAATCCGAAAAAAAAAATGCTTTATTTTCATATTGTTGTGACAACAGTTTGATATAGGTAGATAGATAGACAGATAGATAGATAGATAGATAGATAGATAGATAGATAGATAGATAGATAGATAGATAGATAGATAGATAGATAGATAGATAGATAGATAGATAGATAGATAGATAGAAGATTTGACATGATAGTGACAATAGCGGTCTGTGTCTATCGAAAATTATTCGACATAAAGAGAAAAGGTTTGACATTATAGAGACGTGAAGATTCGACGAAGCAGCTAAAAACATACGATCACCACGAGCGGACATTTATGGTCAAATGCTTCGCCCATAGGCTATAGAAGAATTCTAATGTTGTTTGACTAGCAATAATAATTAATAATTATAACTATTACTAGTCAAACAACATTAGAATTCTACAATAGCTGCTTCTTCAAATCTTCTTAGAACATTCGACAGACACAATAAGGCCTCGTACACACGACCGAGTTTCTCGGCAAAAACCAGCAAGAAACTTTTTTTGCAGAGGAAACCGGTCGTGTGTACATTTTTCGACGAGGAAACTGTCGAGGATCCCGTCGAGCCAAAAAGAGAGCATGTCTTCTTTTTCCTCAACGGGAATGTAGAAACTTGCCTTGTCGAGTTCCTCGACAGCCTAACAAGGAACTCAAGGAGGAAAACGATGTGTTTCGCCCGTCGAGTTCCTCGGTCGTGTGTACGAGGCTTAAGCCTTCAATTGACAGATTCAATTTTAATTAATTCAGATTTTCAGATTTGCATTTTTTAGCGAAACAAAATAAAACAAAATAAATAAAAACTAATTTAGAGGGTAACTAAATAAATTTATTTTTCAGACAAAACCGAAATTCTGAAACAAAATATTTCAGTTTGCACATGTCTAGTAGTTTTGATGTCAAAAGAGAACATATTTTCTAGTCTCTGGAAAAGGCACTACAGAGTATAAGAGGAAGTAAACCCTGATGGGTTTTTCTTCCTCTTTATTCCCCTGCAAAGTAAAAGCATAATAAATGTTGTACAATCCCATATACCCAATTCTATACCCACAGTTGGTCCAGAGGAAGGCAAAAAACCCCAGCAGCACATGCTCCAATTTGCTAAAGCAGGGGAAAAAATCCTTCCTGATCCCCTGAGAGGGCAATCGAATTTTCCCTGAATCAACTTTACCTATAAATGTTAGTACCCAGTTATATTATGTACATTTAGGAAAGCATCCAATTCTTAAAGCAATCTACTGAGCTAGCCAGAACCACCTCTGGAGGTAGTCTATTCCACATTTTCACAGCTCTTAATGTGAAGAAACCTTTCCGTATTTGGAGATGAAATCTTTTTTCCTCTAGACGTAAAGAGTGTCCTATATTTTATTATTCTACTCTTCTAATATTTTTCTATTCGAATTTGAGTTCATTCTATATGAATTTTGAATTTCCGAAAATGAAAGATAGATAGGGGCAGATCCACAGAGATCTGCACGGCGCAGCGTATGGGAGATACGCTACGCCGCTGTAGCTTACTTTTTTAAACTTCGAATCCACAAAGAATTTGCGCCGTAAGTTACGGCGGCGTAGTCTATCTCTCATGGCGTAAGGGCGCCTAATTCAAATCGGCGAGTAGGGGGCATGTTTCATTTAAATGAAGCGTGTCCCCGCGCCGAATGAATTGCGCATGCGCCGTCCCTAAATTTCCCGCTGTGCATTGCGCTAAATGACGTCTCAAGGACGTCATATTTTTTAACATAGACGTGAATTACGTCCATCCCGATTCACGGATGACTTACGCAAAAAAAAAAAAAAATTCGAAATAAACGCGGGAACGACGGCCATACTTAACATGGCAAGTCTAACTATACGGCGCAAAACACCAGCTTTAACTATACGCCGGAAAAAGCCAACTAGAGACGACGTAAGAGAATGCGACGGCCGCGCGTACGTTCGTGGATTGTCGGAAAAAGCTAATTTGCATACTCGACTCGGAAAACGACGAGAACTCCACCCAGCGGACGCCAAAGTATTGCATCTAAGATCCGAAGGCATACAAAGCCATACGCCTGTCGGATCTAACCCAAATGCCGTTGTATCTTGGTTTGAGGATTCAAACCAAAGATACGACGCAGGAAATTTGAAAGTACGCCGGCGTATCAGTAGATACGCCGGCGTACTCGCTCTGTGGATCTGCCCCATAGAAGATAGATAGAAGAAGCCAGGTCATATTATATTGTATTTGATTACATTCTATTAAATTCCATTCTGTTCTTTACTATTCTTTGATTTTCATTCTATTGTTTTATTATTTTTAGGGCTGTGGAAATTAACTATTAATTCATCGATTAATCTTAAATTTTTTTGATCGATCAAAATTTTTTTGATCGATCAAAATGATTTTGATTGGTACTCACCTCTTCGCCGGCTTCCGGGTCTTCAGGGAGTTCCGTCGGAGATCCGGTGATGTCACAGACACTGGTGGGGCTTGCCGTGTCCATCTGAAGCGCTCCTTTACTGTGCCTTCATATCTGCATGCCGGCGGGACCTTACTATCTGCCACATGCAAGGGCTGTTACACTTCCCTCTATCAACCTGGGATTCTACAACCATCCACTGGGAGTTGTGATAGTTCCCTTCACGGGACATCTACATGCCAACGGACTGATGTTAACCCCTCCTCATCAAGATTCAGTAGTGGTATCGTTGTACACATTTTAATACCAGTATCATACTTAGCTACATGTTTTTATGACTGCTTTTGCTACTGTTTGGTATTACTCGCACCATTTTTCCAGTTTATGTAGCTACATCGATTTTATCTCCAGTGCAATATTTATTTTGTTACCTACTTGAAGACTATAAAAGTTTTTTGTGTTTTTTGTATCCTGCTATCCATTTTTCCAGTGGTTGGTAGCTGCACTGGGAATCATCCTGCAAGGAGATCAGCTAAACGTAGTTGGATCTGTATGTGCGTTATAATTAATCTAAATTAGTTGATTAATCGATTTAAAAAAAATCGATTAATCGAACACAAAAGTTTTGATCAGTAACAGCCCTAATTATTTTATATTCTATTTTATCGTATTCTTTTTAGAAATCGATTTATATTTTTTAGATTTTGATTCAAATTTGCTTTCAATTTTCATTCGAATTTGTTTTCAAATCGAATTGTTTTCGAATTCGATTCGAATAGAATTTGTTTTCTAATTCGATACGAATAGAAGTTGTTTTCGATGTTCGATCGAATTTCGTCCGCGGGTTTTCGATTCAAAAACGTTTGTTCGGATTCGGTAAATTCGTTAATATTACAATTCGGGAATTCGTATGCATCCGAATGTCCGAATAATGAAAAATGTGTCCGAATTTCGATTCGGAACGAAATGCACATGCCTACCACAGAGGAAGCCACTGCTGTCCAAAAAAAACATTGCTGCATGTTTATAGTTTGCACAAGAGCACCTGGATGTTCCACAGCAGTACTGGCAAAATATTCTTCAGACAGATGAAACCAAAGTTGAGTTGTTTGGATGAAACACACAACACTATGTGTGGAGAAAAAGAGGCACAGCACACCAACATCAAAACCTCATCCCAACTGTGAAGTATGGTGGTGGGGGCATCATGGTTTGGGCTGCTTTGCTGCGTCAGGGCCTGGACGGATTGCTATCATCGAAGGAAAAATGAATTCCCAAGTTTATCAAGACATTTTGCAGGAGAACGTAAGGCCACCTGTCCACCAGCTAAAGCTCAGAAGATGGGTGTTGCAACAGGATAACGACCCAAAGCATAGAAGATTTCATGTGTTTTGTTAGCCTTCTGGACTAAGGTTGGTATTTGATTGGTATTTTCCCAAACATAATGAGAACACTTTTCATGAAGGTAACTCCATCACAGTAATGTAGTATGTATATTGATACCACCAGAAATCCAGTGAACTCCCAACTCCCTGATTGAGCTGCCAACCCTGCCCCTGCTGCGTTTGAATTCAAAGTAGTGTTATCAGCTCTGCCTGAGCTCTCTCTTTCTGAACTACTGAACCCTTCCCACTTATGCCATGGAAATGAGGAGAAGAGGAAGGTGCTTTGTAAACCATCAGGAGAGAACTGGGCAGGGCCGAAAACTTGAAATTTCAGTGTAGCAGAGGCACTGTGTTGTCAGAGAAACCAGGAAGTTAGGAGCACATTGAATTTCTGGAAGAACAAGTGTTTTTTTTTCTTTCTTGCTGTGATTTTAAAAGACTAAACCGTGATCTATTTTTTTGTTCACCTAGACATACACTTTAATTGCATGGTTTAAAGAAAGAGATAGTGTATTATAGGGAAAGAAAAACAGTTTAGCTGCTAGCTCAGATTTAAGAGGTAAAGGTGTTAAATAAAAAAGCTGTAAATAGCGGAGAAGCAGAAGCAGTAAACAGTTCTTGTATTTTATGTGCTGTACTCTTTCTCAGCAGTCCGTCTTCATTTTGTAAGTCAGCCATTTCAGGAGGGGAGTTGCATGTCCTTGAATGCCCTTTAGCCTGACTACTGCACAGTGTGCACGATGGCTACAAAATGCCACTAAACTGTGCTTTGCAGGATTTTACTGCCACTGAACAATTAGCACAGCGTGTGCACGTTTCACTGTTTTGATTCACACGTCTTGAGAAGCCACTGAATGCTGAAATCTCCGGAAAACAGAGGCAGTGTGCTGTGACTGCTTAAATAGAAACATGAAAAACACTAGACTACAATGTTCCATACAATGACACATACAAAACCGGTCTCCCAAGAGAGAAGACCTATAATAGCAGCATAACAAACGGAAAAATGGACCCCAGAAAGACAAGCAAATCCATCTATAAATCTGGTGAACCTCTTCCTTTCTGGTGAATTACAAGTCTCCAGAATACATGTGTCAGGAACATTAGGTCAGCAGTCAGAGAGATTGTACCAGCTGTAAGGCTTCTTCTGCTCATGTTCATGTGTATGCGCATAAGGGTACACATGTTTTCAGGGATGGGTGCCTAACTAAAAATGAAAGGAATGCATGCACAACCATGTGCAGGTGGATGAACCGGGATGTCCGCAACAGATACTGGTGCCTAGTGGACTATTTAAACCTGGGCCCTACCAGAGATCATTGCTTTATTGTCTTTCAGCTGGTATCTCTGTTGTTTTTATCCTGAATCTGCTTGACTGTTATTGACTCAGCTTTCGTCTCAACTTCTGTATTACCCAGGGATGAACTGGCCATTGGGACTACAGGGAGTTTCCCGGTGGGCCGATGGCTCAGTGGGCCGGCTTCAGTGACAGCGGACAGCTGCCCCCTCCGCTCCTCTGTCTCTCCCTTCCCGCAGCGCTTACCTCCTCTCCCTCCCCGCAGTGCACACCTGGGGGGAGCAGAGAAGCAGGGGGAGGACCAGATGAGCGACAGAGGAGCATGGGGGAGAGGACAGACAGCTGACTCAACAGCTATGGCCTGGGAGTTTCTCACTTCTGCCTAACCTTGTCCCATAAGGGAGGGCACCAAACTGATTCTTTGCCCCGGGTGAAATAATGTCTAGCTTCCCCACTGGTACTGCCTATAAGAGTACCAGTACCAGACATTCTACTCTAATAAAGTAGAATGGCTAGTAGCTAGTGAAGGGGGAGAGGGGGGTTGGGTGGCTGGGGGGGAGGGGGTGCGGGAGTTGTCCGACCGCCATGGGAAAGACCTGTCAAAGTGGGCCAGTCTGGATGAAGTCCAGGGCCAAATTTTTGTCCCAGTCCAGCCCTGGTATTACCCCTACCTAATAAAGTCTGCTGTCTATCTGTGTTACCCACCTCGGCCTGACTCTTGACGAAGATTCTGTCAATTAATTCTCTACCTCATTGTCTGCATGTTGCCAGCCTCTGCTCATCTCTGACCTTGATCCTACTTGTGATTTGATGCCTTCACGCCTGGCTGGCTGTTACTGAGCTCACCTTGTGACCCAGCTCTGCTTTCTGGGTCAAGTCAGTCAGGGTGCTCTCAAGGCTGTGCTTCTGCTTACCCTAGCAGTCTCAACTCCCAGGGAATTGAAGGGAATTGTGTAAGGGGCCACCTTCATCATCTCAAGCTCCTCATACATGACAACATTACTATGCAGAGTCTGTGTCATGGGTTGGTATATTAGGTGGCAATACCTCCCCAGAATGCATTATCTGCCCACCCTCTAAATATCCTTCCAATATAATTTTCTATTATTTCTTCCACTGTAAGGTTTACCACTAAAGATACAATGCCATGCAAACCAATAAACAGTCATTCAGCCCATTAACAATGATTGCTACAATTATAATTCAAGAAGTTTGAAACTCCTCTAGAACAGAAAAAAATTCATGCAAATAATCAAGAGAATCGCATGAAAGCTACATGCAATGTATAAGACCACTACTTTCTAAGAGAAATACAGGGGCTGCTATTTTCACTTGGAACATATGTACATGAAAGTTTTGTGCCTGGAGTTCAATTTTAAAGGGTTAGCTGTAAAACACCCACAGATGGCATCATCCTGTACTGCCTTGTTTCTAGGACATTGCTAAGACACTCCAAGCAATTACTGCTCACCCTCATTATCACAGGAGAAAGCTCTTTAACCCCCCCCCCCCCCACTAGGGATGAGCCTAAAAAACCCCGGGTTGGGTTTGCACCAGAACTTGTGAACAGGCAAAAAATTTGTTCAAACACGCAAACACCCTTAACTAATTACCGCCCGGCCTACATAAGTTCAAAAAACTTCTAGATGTGTTTCTTAACACAATGTACAGGGATATGGAAAACAGTAGTCCCATACCAGGGGTCAAGTCCTGGGGAAAAAAGTGTGGGAACTCCCACCCAAGATCCACCCCCCCACAAAAAAAAAAAATGATACGCTCATATGCATAATTACTAAACCGCAAGTTCTTTCTAAATCCCGCGATAACTCACTGCAGGCCTCAACAATGTCTCCTGGGAACGATGACAAAAGCTCCCAGGAGACATTGCGGCATCGAGGAAGTGACGGAATACCCGCACACTACCCGATGAATCCATATTCAGGAAGCGGCCAGTAACATAAAGGATTACTAAGGTTCGCCTGCCCCTGACAGTGACTCGAGCTGGGCATCGCCGCTTAGTGAAGGGGCGGCTCGGCTGCTAGAGGCTGCTCTAGTCCTGCAAAGGGAACTGCGTTCCTGCTGTGAAAAAAGTGCAGGGACGCCGTTCCCACGCATTCCCGCAGGACTTGAGCCCTGTCCCATACACACACTCTCAGGTTGAACTAGATGGACTGGTGTCTTCATTCAACCTTACCAACCATGTAACTACTGTAGATTTTAATGGTAAATGTGACAGATCAAAAAGTATAAACAAGATATTGTTTGGATTTACATACAGTAGTCTTTCGAGTAGATTTAAACCCAATTACTAAAATCTCTTACAATCTTTAACATGTTGATACCATATCAAAAGTCATTTTAAAACTTTTAAAATCTACAGCTTTGAATAAAATTATACCTTGAAATCCTGCCATTTATATTCAGGCATTTCCTGTTACAAGGTAACATTGCTCTTTTCCTGTCTCCTGATTGCTCTCCTGCATTGTCACCCTGTCATAAGTAATACCAGTGAAGTCTACAAGTAGTCATGCAAACATTTATTGTGCAGGCATGTTCCACCATTGTCACCATCAAGAAGTCTGCCCTAAACAATGACAGGCAGCAGTTGCTGGAGTATATGCCAGGACGTGGCATTAAAGAAGCTGAAGGAGACCAGCAGTTCTTAGTTGGAAAAAAGTGAAAGTATTTTATGAAAGAAAAAAACATGACAAATGCTTATGAGATTACATTTAGGTACAAGGGGTTAAAGCGGTGGTTCACCCTAAAAAACAAGTTTCTACCATGAAATCCAGCATACTAGCGTGAGCTACAGTATGTCTTTATTTTATTTTTTTGCGCCGTACTCACAGTTTAATCCCGTAGTTACGTTTCAGACTCCCCGCGGGGAATGGACGTTCCTATGCAGAGGGAACTATGGCGCGTCACGCTTCCCGAAAATAGCCGGAGTAGGACTCGGCTCTTCACGGCGCCTGCGCACAGACTATGAGCTGACTGCGCAGGCGCCGTGAAGAGCCAAGTCCTATTTCGGCTATTTTCGGGAAGCGTGACGCGCCATAGCTGGCCGTCAATCATGTTCCCTCTGCATAGGAACGCCCATTCCCCGCGGGGAGTCTGAAACTTAACTACGGGATTAAACTGTGAGTACGGCGCCAAAAAATAAAATAAAGGCATACTGTAGCTCGCGCTAGTATGCTGGATGGCATGGTAGAAAAAACATTTTTTTTTTTTGGGTGAACCCCCGCTTTAAGGATGCTTTTGCTTTTTTATGCAATTAAAATGTTTTAAGCATCGTACACACGCTCGTTTACTCGGCAAGAACCAGCAAGAAAACTGCTGGCAGAGCTTTCCTGCCGAGTATACCGTGCGTACACACGAGGCTTTCAGGTTTCTCGACAAGAAAACTGCCCAGAATCTATACGAGAAAAATAGAGAACATGTTCTCTATTTTTCTCGTCGTGAGATTCTCTGCAGTTTTCCTGCCGAGAAACCCGATAGTGTGTATACTTACGAGCTCGTATCCCTGCCATCAGAGCGTGTAGGATCTAGTGCTTCCTGCAAATGTGAGTTTTTTCTATGCTTTTATTATATTAAACTTTTTCTAGGCAGGGATACGAGCTCGCTGCTCGTTTGTGTTTGGAACTGTCCGTGCATTGCAAATGTGAGTTTTTTCTATGCTTTTATTACATTAAACTTTTTCTATGCGGAACTGTACTATGTGTCTCCTTCTCCTTTCTTCCATGTACATCCTCTGAGCAACTCATCTGCTAGTGCTTGGCGGACGAAAAGGTGGAAGCAATAGAAGAGAGAAATCCAGGATCACAGACAAGACCTTGCGAACTCGCTGTTCGTTGGAGATAGGCCCACTGTCCATGGCCTCCATGTGAGTGCATGTGCATGTGATCTATCATTTCCCAGATCATCCCCACAGTATTATGCCATTTTGCTGTTTCTTTTATTATATATCATATCCATCTGATGTGGAGCCCCCCTTCAGCTACAGACAAGCCTCGCTGTTATATTAAAGTGGAGTTCCTCCCATTCCCTAGAGTTCCTCTTGATCTCTAGGGAATGGGAGGAGAAAATTAGGGAAGAGGTCCTAGAGGCTGAAAAGCAATATGTGGAAAATCCAACACTGTCGAAACAAAGGCTATGGTTGGAGAAGCAACAGGAATACAAGTGGGTGGTAAACAAGAAAGTTGAAAATAAGCGCCTATTTCAGGAGCAGAGCGCTTTTTCGGAGGGGGGAAGTGTGTGCCATACTTTGGCCCTCCTAGCGAAAACTAATACGGCGCCCTCAAATGTTCCTGCAGTTAGGACGGTAGGAGGTGGGATATCATCTGTAACATCTGAAATAGTAGACACATTTGCAGTATATTATAAAGATCTATATAGGTCAAAAAAGGGGGAAGTTAAAGTACAAATGGAAGAATTCTTTAGAGAAATAGGAATCCCAGTTCTATCAGAGGAGGACGGAAATGCTATGGAATCTCCAATTACATTATTGGAACTACAGCAGGCAGTCAAAGCACTTTCCAATCAAAAGTCCCCAGGGCCAGATGGCCTGCCAGCGGAGATCTACAAGCAATATGGTGAGGTGCTGCTCCCGGAACTATTAAAAACGCTGAACTGGGCGATAGAAGGAGGAAGGTTACCCCCCTCAATGCTAGAAGCAATTATTATAGTGCTCCAAAAGGAAGGGAAGGATCAACTAGATACATCATCTTATAGACCGATATCTTTGCTTTGCTCAGATGTAAAAATCTTGGCTAAGGTATTGGCAACGAGAATAAATAAATATATTCAGAAATTAATACACCCAGATCAATCTGGATTCATTCCAAATCGGTCCACGAGCATAAATATAAGAAGGCTGTACTTAAATTTACAGACTGCAGTGGAGAATACGGGAGATAGATCTATCCTAGCATTGGATGCCACTAAGGCCTTTGACAGTCTGGAGTGGGACTATCTCTGGTACGCTCTGGAGAAGTTTGGGTTTGGTCCATCTGTTATCAAATGGATAAAGCTATTGTATAATTCCCCAAGGGCCAAAATAAAAATAAATAATGAAGTTTCACAGTCGTTTGAATTGGAAAGGGGAACGAGACAGGGATGTCCACTGTCCCCCCTCCTTTTCACCCTGGCAATTGAGCCCTTGGCGACTGCAATTAGAGCTAGGCAGGAAATACAGGGGTTCCAGAGAGGAGTAGAGGAGGAGAAAGTCGCGCTTTACGCGGACGATATCCTTCTTTTCTTGGGCAACTCTACAACCTCCCTCAAAACTGCAGTTCAAACAGTAGAAGCGTTCGGACGATTCTCGGACCTGGTAATAAACTGGGAAAAATCAACACTCTTACCTGTGGACCCGGTAAGCAATATTGATGGGATAGGAATCCCTCAATTAAAAATTGGGGAGAAGATGGAGTACTTGGGAATCGTGGTAACACGTAACCCAGAACAATTTATAAATAACAATCTAGCACCACTTCTGGTTAAATTTAAACGCAAAGCGGAAATATGGGGACATTTGCCACTGTCGGTAGCCGGTCGCAGTAATCTTATTAAAATGATCTGGTTGCCACAATTGTTTTATATACTTCACAACTCCCCAGTATGAATTGACAATCAATGGTTTAAAAAGATAGAGACCCTCTTTAGGACTCTAATTTGGAAAAAGGGAAAAGCAAGGATCAGTCTCCGAACGTTGCAATTACCAACAAATAGTGGAGGGCTAGCGGTTCCGCACCCCCCCAGTTACTTCTTGGCGGCACAGTTGCAGCATTTGGGGGGGTGTAGTATAGAGGGGGGAGGAAACGCAAGCGGGAAAATGATGTTAAGAGGGTCCCCACATAGATCTGTAATAGAGACCTTAGAGGCCAACTCGTTCTTGGTAAAAAGCCCAACAGTAAAAATGATGGTAAGAGTGTGGCAAGCAGGAAAAGTAGCTTTGGGCTATCAAGGATTAACAGAATACTCTCCATTATGGGTAAATAAGAACCTAAAAGACATTTTGGCCATGGGGAAACTAAAAGAATGGGATAAAAGTGGGATAACCAGAGTGGCACAACTGTACACAGGTTGCACATTAAAACCCTTCTCAGAGCCAAGTAGGGAATATGGTATTCCAAATTCCATGTTCTTTACCTATTTGCAGGTCAGACATGCACTACAAGCCCAATTTAAGCTACAGCCAGTAAGGTGGCAAAAGCTAACGCATTTTCAAAGACTAATCAAGACAGGGGTCTTGAAAGGTCTTATTTCAGAACTGTATGAACGAATCAGGGATCAGTTGATAGGAAAAGAGAAGCTGTGCAGGAACAAACAGAGGTGGGAGGAGGATATTGGACCTATAACGAATGACCAATGGGACAGGATACTGGAATTGGGGACAGTAGTTTCACTAGCCCCGTCACAACGGGTCTCCCATCTATTCCTTCTCCATAGGGTTTATTATACTCCCAAGAAATTATTTAGATTCGGATGGAAGTCAGATGATAAATGTCCCAGATGTCAAAACACAGGGGACCTCATCCACATGATGTGGAAATGCCCAAAACTGCATAGATATTGGGTTAAGATTCTGGACATTATAAATGCAACTTTTGGAATTACTCTGGAACTCGAAGCCAGGGTTTGTCTATTAGGATGCATTGAGGAGAGAATGGGGCAGAGGGATGTATTAGAAGCAGCCATAAGAAGTCTGTTCCAGGCGAGGAAACTGATAGCACTAAAATGGCAAGCACAAAATCCACCTACAGTAGCAGAATGGCTTAATGTAATGAACAGCACAATAGGGAAAGAGAGTGGAACATGGATTAGACGTGGTAACCTCAAAAAATTTAATGCAATATGGGAGCACTGGTTAGAGAAAATAGGTCGCTCACTTTAATTAAGTATAGACTAGTAAAGAACAATTTAATTTAAGGAAAAGAATAGGACTAAAAACGTGTATCCACTTTAAAAGTAAGATAGGAAGGGGGAGGGAGGGGAGGGTTGGGATTGATGGAGATTTTTAGCGATTGTTATAAATTTTTTTGTATGCACATAAAATGCACTGTGTGTAAAATATGAATTTATATTTCCTGTCGTGTATATGGATGGAAAACAATAAAAAAAAAGTACTGGATTAAAAAAAAGTGGAGTTCCACCCATAAATATAACATTACATCAGTAGTTTTAAAAAAATGTCATTAGTCCTTTAAGAAAATATTTAAGAAAATATTTTTTAAATGCTGGCAACTGTGCACTTAGGCACTGCCCAAGGGCCACCGTCCACCGGGTCAGTAGGGGGCCCCATGAGAGGCTCCTGGGATCCTGTGATAATAAAGCGGTAGTAAACTTTCCTGACATTACTACTTTTTAGAGGCCCTGGGGTAGGTTATGCCACAATGTACAAGTATGCACAGCATATTAGCACATTAGTGTACACTTACATTTTCAGACTGAGCCCTCCAGTGCTGCGCTGTGATGAATCAGGCGGGGCCTGGACACTTCCATCTTCACCCGGTCTTCCTTCTGGGTTCTGTGCTTTTGGTCACTTGGCTGGGCTGCGTTCATGTCATTCCCACGCATTTATTTATTATTTATTACACCCCATTCACACCTCCGCGACAAAACGCCCGACGCCGGCCGCTCGTGCCGCTGGAGGGGAGAATTCCCATTGCTGTCTATGAGATGGTTCACATCTCATAGACGCCGTACACCTGCGGCATGAAAAAAAGTCCCGGACCCTTTTTTTCAGGCGGCATTGGTGTTCGGCCATACAAAGCAATAGGAAGGATTTGTAAAAAAAAGTTACACTATTCGCGGCAAAATACGCCGCGTACGCGGCGTTACTTGTCGCGGAGGTGTGAATGCAGCCTAAAAGGCCCCACCAAAATCCTCAGCACCAGGCCCATGATGTTTTTAATCTGGCCCTGCTTAGCCACACAGAGCAGTCACTATCACCTATTCACTTATATACCTATTTCTGGCAAGGACAGACGTCTGGTGACTGCAGCAGTGCCCCCTAGAGTTCTAGCACCGATAGCGTGAGAGCCTTTCTATTTCATTTGATTTCAACTTGTCATACTGCAATTGCAACATGAGTCTTGTTAAATTACAGTTTTTAATGATACTGTCACACTGTACATCCAAGTCAAGATATATCTGAAGTGTCACATATGTTTATTTCTCATAAGGTTTTAAAACATTTTATTTTTACACAAATCTATATACTAGCTGGTAACAAAGATATTTTCTCTCCTTCTATTTTTAAATCAAAATCAGAGTTCAATTTGCATGTATTGAAAGTCTAATGTACAGCATAACCAGCTGATGGTAAAAATACATTAACTGTGCAGTTAGTATAGCAACAAATGCCTCATTATACCAAATTTCTATCTCATCACGGAAGTTTAATTGTCCTTGTGCACCTGCAGGCTGAGCAGAGATGTCAGGAAAAGGTGCGGAAGACATGCAGTTACAGATGCTTTTATTAGATTGTGCACTATGAAGAATTTTACATTTATTTAGTTATTGATGAACAGTGAACAACAAATAATAATAATAATATAATTCAATGAGCTTTCCAAGAAAACATTAACCACTTCAGCCCCGGACCATATTGCTGGTCAATGACCGGGCCACTTTTTGCGATTCGGCACTGCGTCGCTTTAGTTGACAATTGCGTGGACGTGCGATGTGGCTCCCAAACAAAATTGGCGTCCTTTTTTTTCCACAAATAGAGCTTTTATTTGGTGGTATTTGATCACCTCTGCGGTTTTTATTTTTTGCGCTATAAACAAAAATAGAGCAAAATTTTAAAAAAAAATGAATATTTTTTACTTTTTGCTGTAATAAAAATATATAAAAAAACGTTTTTTTTCCCCCTCAGTTTAGGCCGATACGTATTCTTCTACATATATTTCGTAAAAAAAAAATCGCAATAATCGTTTATTGATTTGTTTGTGCAAAAGTTATAGCGTCTACAAAATAGGGCATAGTTTTATGGCATTTTTATTAATATATTTGTTTTACTAGTAATGGCGGCGATCAGCGTTTTTTATCGGTACTGCGACCTTATGGCGGACACTTCGGACAATTTTGACACATTTTTGGGACCATTGGCATTTTTATAGCACGCGCGTCTGCACCAGGAGCGAGCAGGGGGCGTGTCCCTATTGGCTGAATCGCGAGATGATGTATAGCTACGTGATCTCACGCAGCCGAGCCGACCTGCGGCTGGTCGGCTAGTGGTTAAAGGAATGGTGAAATAAAAAATACTTCCATTTATATTTAGAACTTATACTTACAGTTGTGATCATACGTTTACATACCCTGGCATAATTTATGATTTCTTGGCAATTTTTAAGAGAATATGAATGATAACACAAAAACTTTTCTTTCACTCATGGTTAGTGTTTGGCTGAAGCCATTTATCATCAATCAAATGAAACTACTCAAATGACCCTGATCAAAAGTTTACATACCCTAGTTCTTAATATTTAAGTATTGCCCCCTTTAACATCAATGGCAGCTTGAAGTGTTTTGTGGTATTTGTTGATGAGGCTCTTTATCTTCTCAGATGGCAAAGCTGCCCATTCCTCGTGGCAAAAAGCCTCCAGTTCCTGTAAATTCTTGGGCTGTCTTGCATGAACTGCATGTTTGAGATCTCCCCAGAGTGGCTCAATAATATTGAGGTCAGGAAACTGAGATGGCCACTCCAGAACCTTCATTTTATTCTGCTGTAGCTAATGACAGGTTGACTTGGCTTTGTGTTTTGGATTATTGTCATGTTGGAATGTCCAAGTATGCCCCATGTGCAGCTTCCTGGCTGATGAATGCAAATGTTCCTCCAGTATTTTTTGATAACAGACTGCATTCATCTTGCTGTAAATTTTGACCAAATTTCCTATATCTTTGTAGCGCACACATCCCCAAAACATCAGCACCTCTGTGTTCCACGTCCAAATGTAGCGTTTATGGTTGTGGCCAAAAAAGCTACATTTTGGTCTCATCACTCTAAATGACTTTGTGCCAGAAGGTTAGAGGCTTGTCTCTTTGCTGTTTGGCGTATTGTAAGCAGGATACTGTGTGGCATTTGCGTAGTAATGGCTTTCTTCTGGCCACTCGCCCATACAGCCCATCTTTCTTCAAATGCCTCCTTATTGTGCATCTTGAAACAGCCACACCACATGTTTTCAGAGAGTCCTGTATTTCACCTGAAGTTATTTGTGGGTTTATCTTGCATCCCAAACAATTTTCCTGGCAGTTGTGGCTAAAATTTCAGTTGGTCTACCTGACCGTGGTTTGGTTTTAACAGAACCCCTCATTTTCCACTTCTTGATTAGAGTTTGAACACTGCTGATTAGCATTCTCAATTCCTTGGTTATCTTTTGATATCCCTTTCCTGTTTTATACAGTTCAACTACCTTTTTCTGCGGATCCTTTGACAATTCTTTTGCTTTCCCCATGACTTGTCAGTGTAGCACTCAATGAAAGATGCAAGTTCTTCTTTGTGTAGTCCACTGGGAGATGCAAAGCCACCACTGTAAAATCTTTTGGGCTTGCATAATAAGTTCTATTCATATTTCATCATTGGGATGCACAATAGATAGCTCTTCCATGGAAATGAATAGAGATGACATGTGTCAACGGATGATGCTTTGGATCCGCACTACCGAACAAGTGAAAGTAAATGGACACCTCTCTGCCCCATTTTATATTAAAAACGGTACCCAACAGGGATATCCCCTCTCGCCATTGATCTTCATACTGCCACTAGAGTCTTTTCTGCATAGGATTAGAAATCATCCAGACTTAACCGGTCCATCTATGGGGATGCCACTGTCCCACAAAGTTCCAGCTTATGCAGGCAATCTTTTATTTTTCCTCTCTAATCAAGTAATCTTTTTGCAAAACCTCTTATCCAAGTTAAACAAATAGGAAGGGCATGTTATACTTCCGTTTATATTTTTTTTAAGTATAAAGCTTGACTCTTTGGCAAGATCTATCAGAACTGACTTCCCATTTAGGTGGGCTACCTCCCGCATTAAATATTTGGGTACCAATCTTCCTAGACGTACAGAGAATGTTTTTGCATTGAATTTACCACTCCTATCGGTGGTCAGAAATATATTTTGTCTTGGCACAATGGCACGTTCTCCTGGTTTGGTAGATGCAACATAATCAAGTTGAATGTCATGCCTCATCTGCTGTGTCTCCTGCAGGCTCTATGATCCACATTCCGGGCTCTTTGCAAGTTATAAACAGGACGTTACTAACTTTCCACTAGTCTTATAAGCCAACACGCCTTCCTGAGACCATTTTGCAGCTTCCAAAGCTGCTTGGAGTAATGGCGTTACCAGATGTTTCTCTATATCAGACTGTCTGCCATCTGAGCAGGGTAATAGATTTGTTCCATCATGCATCTACAAAAAAATGGGTATCTATAGAACAGACCACTACAGGCTTACTTCTGGAGACTCTGCCTTGGTGGCAAAATGGAGTCCCTACTTGCTCCAAGTCCAAATGTGGGAGAAACTTTGAGTATTTGTGCTAAGGTTTTCTGGTGTACAGAGATTTCTACTGGTCCTTCTCCACTTTTTTCCTATAATGGGAAATCCCACCTTAAGCCATGGCCTTTGTCACTCCTAGAGCCATACATCAAAACATGACAGATTTTTCAAGTGAAACTTGTGACTATCGGACATTGTATTTTGAGATCTCAGCTATTTGCTGACCTGGTGCATGCTGCTCTCATCTTCTGGCACAAACTCCAGCTCTCTAAAATCTTTACCACCAGCCTTGCCTTTTACTCACTGACTAACTTCATTTGAACTCCTCTGTTCCAAAATATTGCCGATGCGATATGTGGTGTCACATATCTACCGTATGCTTCTCTCTCCTCCTGCAGGCTTCAAATGACCTTATATTTCCTATTGGGAACATGATCTTTGGATCACGCTCTCTAACAAACAGATCGAAAGGATCCTCCTTTTAACTTACAAAACCTCCATATGCTCCAAGTATCAGGAATCTGGTTTTAAACTGCTTATACAATGGCACTATACACCCATTCGAGTCCACAAGAAGGTTTTTATTGCTCAAGAAACATAAAACAAAATCATACATGCAACACATTGAATTTCGTATTGTCAATGAAGAATCAGTTACACATCCATTAGTCACAAATTGCAGTATAAATATATCTGAGGATATACATTACGTAGCACATGAGTTATTATATAATTTTTTACTGGTATTTCCTTTCAGTCTCTCACCAGTAAGTTGATAACCCTAGCATCCCAACCCTGCCCCAGCGCGTGTACTGTTACCCACCCAGGTGTGTCCCCAGGTACCTCTATGAACATCTAAGCAGTCTCATCTGTACCAGTTCTCTGGGGCTTATACCTGGTGTATTAAGCCATGCATCCCATAACTTTTCAAATTTCCCAAGATTCCCCCTATGCTGGTATATGTATTTTTCCATGATAGTATTACCCATGTGCTGAATCCATGTTTTAACCATCGGAGGTGTAGCAGATTTCCAGCTCATAAGTATTGTTTTCCTAGCTTGAAACAGTGCTCTGGTGAAAGCTGTCATCACTTCTGGGATTGCCCCCTCCAGGTGTACACTTAGAAGGCACCCTAGTGGATCAAGAAGGACATTAGTTTGAAATACACGGTTGAGTAGGGCCAGGACCCCCATTCAATACCTGTGGAGTTTTGGGCAACGCCAGAGGAGATGTATCCGGTCAGCCGGCACTATTTTGCACTTGCCACACAGCAGGTGTGAAGTTTTACTGGGGTATAGTGCACTCTCAATAGGATATATAATTGGGAAACTTTTTGTGATATGTTCAGCGAAAAGGTGTTAACAGCCTGAAGGGCCTCTTCCCAATGCTCCCCTGTGATCTGGCTTCATGTCTTCTGGTCATGCCACCTGCTGCATGACTTCTGGGCCATGGTACAGCATATTACTCACAGATTATGAGCTTCCCTCAGACCACAGCATTCTCTCTATCTCACCACCACACCCTCCCAGGTAGAACCTCCAAACGCTCGATCACGGGCATCACTAAATGGCCGACCGCGGGCCTCTCCTCCTCTCTCTCCTATGCGGCCCGCCGTGGTACCGCCATTTAGCAGCCCTTTCTTCTCCCTGCCGTCTATGTAATCCTCACACAGAGCCAGCAGTTCTGGATGGAGGGCAGAGCTGCCGGAGGTAAACATGCAGGTGATTGGCTGCTAGGATGAAGGGCGGTCTTAGCAACCAATCACCATCTTGCAACACCCGCCCTCCACCCGAGACATGACGTGCCTCCCTATGATCTTCGGTCGGTGCAAGGTAAGTGAGGGGGCGAAGTTACAGGGAGTGAGGACACTAGTCTGAAAAGGAGGAAAGTGTGTGCTGCCGACTGACTGAGGACATTAAAGTGAAAGTGGAGTTGTTGAGGGCTGTGATGTGGTGGACTGAGGACATCAGGGTGAGGCTGAGCGGACTGTGATGTATAGGGGAGATGCGCAAATTACAGTTGGGGAGGTGTGGATATTACAGTGGGGTAGATGTGGATATTACAGAGGGGGAGATGTGGATATTACAATGGGGAGATGTGAATATTACAGTGGGGGAGATATGGATATATTACAGTGGGGGAGATGTGGATATATTACAGTGGGGGAGATGTGGATATATTACAGTGGGAGAGATGTGGATATATTACAGTGGGAGAGATGTGGATATTACAGTGGGGAGATGTGGATATTACAGTGGGGAGATGTGGATACTACACTTGGAGAGATGTGGATATTACAGTGGGAGAGATGTGGATAGTACAGTGGGGGAGATGTGGATATTACAGGGGGGAGATGTGGACATTACAGTGGGGGAGGTGTGTGCATTACAGTGGGGGGAGATGGGGGCATTACAGTGGGGGGCTGTGGACATTAAATTGGGGGGCTGTGAACATTACAGTGGGGGGCTGTGGACATTAAATTGGGGGAGGCTGAGGACTGTGATGTGGGGGAGCTGAAAAATGTAATGTGGGGGCAATGAGGACGGTAATGGGAAGGGGGCTGAGGATAGTATTGTGGGGGGATAATGTAAATAGGGTCAAAGGACAGTACTGGTGGGGGGGGGGGGGTTGGTGTCAAGGAAGTGTGAGAATATTACTGTGGAGGGGGGTGATATAAAGGAGGACCCGAGGACACTCATTAAGAGGGAGAGGACTCTAATGTGCACTGGGGACTGAGGATGCTGATGTAAGAATGGGTTCAGATCTGTACATGTGCATTAGGTGCACACGTCATGGGTAGGTCAGCCCATTTTAATGGGCTGCACTACCCGCAAGAAACACGGAGAAAGACGTCTTTCCAAAACAGTGTGGCAGCAAGATGCGGTTTTGCACATGCTAAAAGGCGTCACGGGAAGCGACATGATGTTCGGGCCTCTGTTGGAAGAAAATTTTGCTGACCGGACCTCCTTTGAATTTTAATTCATTACCCCTGCTCTATCATAACCATTATTGGTAAGTGCAGCAGGAAATAAAAACAATCGCCCACAATCACCATCTGGTTGAAGAAAGTTACAGAAATTAACTGAAATGGAAGACTTTGGTGCAACAGAGAGGGGCCTGAGAAAGTGGTTCTACTGACACGATTTTGTATAATCTGCCGAGTACTTATCTTTGGCACAATAGGCATCTCCAAATATTGAAGGTGGAGGTCTTCCGGCTATAGGAGACCCAGAGTTTTGGGGGTGTAGAGCTGTTCCTCTCCTTTCTAGCCCCCTCCACTTCTCCATCTCTAAGTCCCTAATGCCTTGTACACACAAGCGGAATTTCCGACGGAAAAAGTCAGACGGAAGCTTTTCATCGGATATTCCGTCCGTTTGTTTGCCCCATCTGACTTTTTCCATAGGATGAATAAATTTCTATCAAAATTTCTGTTCGTCTGGATGCAATTCCGACTGACTAAAAACCATGCATGCTCAGAATCAAGTCGACGCAAGCATTGAACTTCATTTTTCAGCTCGTCGTAGTGTTGTACGTCACCGCTTTCTTGATGGTCGGAATTTGGTGTGACCGTGTGTATGCAAGAAAGTGGGAGCGGAATTCCGTCGGAAAAACCGTCAGAGTTTATTGCGACGGGAAAACCGGTCGTGAGTACAGGGCATTGGTGTGTTTTTTTTCTCTCTCTTTTTCCTATTCACTTCCCCCCCCTAAAAAAAACACTATACAGGTGTTCCTGGATGCCATGGTAAGTGGAGTGCCTAACTCCTGGACAATAGGTTTTCTCACTGTAGTTTTGGTTACTTGTTCTGTATTGCTGGTTTTAGTATGGATTATGCTTCAGTCTTTCCCACTGTGTATGGTACCCTCAGATTGTTTATATTCATATTATTGTTAAATGTGACTTCTGTATTGTGATAAATAAAAAATTGAAGAAATTAATAGAGATACTCGTGCACAAGTATAGACTCCCAGTTCCTGTATAACTCTAAGGCCCCGTACACATGAGAGGATATCCGCTGGAAACGGTCCGCCGGACCGTTTCCAGCGGATAAATCCTCTTGCGGATTTGGATCTGATGGCTGTACACACCATCAGATCGAAATCCGCGCGGAATACATCCGCGGTGACGTGCCGCGCCGTCGCCGTGACGATGATGCAGCGACGTGCGCGACGCTGGAAGGTAAATACTTCCACGCATGCGTCGAATCATTACGACGCATGCGAGGGAGGGGAGCGGACGGACTGATCTGGTGAGTCTGTACAGACGACCGGATCAGTCCGCTGGACTGGATTCCAGCGGATAGATTTCTTAGCATGCTAAGAAATTTTTATCCGCTGGGAATCCGTCGGCTGGATTTTTATCCGCCGGGAAATGTCCGCTCGGACGTACACACGACCGGATCTATCTGCTGGAACTGATCCGCGGATCAATCCCAGCGGATAGATCCGGTCGTCTGTACGAGGCCTAAAGCTAAGTTTAGACTTGTATCTATACCACAGTGCCTCTGAAAAGCAATCCATGTTCAAAATGCTTTTTAGGTGTGTTAGGCAGGTGGTGAGGAGGCATTGCACGTTGTTGTAGCGGAATATTTTTTTGCAAAGAATCATGACCGGAAAGTGGCAACATGGAGAGAGAGATGTTGCAAGGGTTAACAAAACAAATATAACAGATGTAGCATAAAATGTCAAGATAAATGTTTTCCAATGTGTTATCATTTGCCAGTCTGAAAACAAACGTAAAATGCCAATCTTTGGCAATTGCACATTTTGTGGGCAGCCAATAATGACTAACAGTAAACATATCATTCAGTGTTATTGACTGTGTTCAGCTTTGTCTAAGCCACCACCATTAAATGTCGCCTACATAAATACATGAATAGTACCTGCATACATTCTTTTTTTTATGTGGTAACCTTTAAAAAATATGCACAAAAAGGGTGCTGACAGCTAAGGAATGAATTGCTCGATTTTGCATGTGTACACACGCCTGATTCAATAAAGTTTTCACAGGCATCAATAAGATGTGACGTTGTTAAAGTTCCTTAATGAAGACAAACATCTTCATATGTAACCTAGGCTGTGCACACACATTTATTTGTGCTTAGATGCCAGAAAGAGTGCAGAGTGTATAATAGCAGGGCATACACTGGTAGGATGAAGGCCGGCCTTTAATCGATGCAGCCAGATAGGACAGCTGTCAAGAGCCACCGTAAGCAGGATATACTGCATTATTGAACAAATGAATCACAAAATAAAATGGAAGAATATTTGGAACACTGAAAACTGAAAAAAACTAAGGGCCAGATCCACGTAGCGGATCGTAATTTTTGGCAGGCGTAGCGTATCCTAGTAACGCCACGCTGCCGCAACTTTGAGAGGCAAGTGCTGTATTCACAAAGCACTTGCCTCTAAAGTTACGGTGGCGTAGCATAAATCTGGCGGCGTAAGGGTGCGCAATTCAAATGGATGAGATGGGGGCGTGTTTTATGTTAATACGTCTTGACCCGACGTAAATGATGTTTTTTTTTAACGGCGCATGGGGGTATCCCAGTGCGCATGCTCCAAATTAACCCGCCAATGCTTTTGACGTGACCGTTATTCTACGCAAAGCCCTATTCGCGAACGACTTACGCAAACAACGTAAAATTTTCAAAATTCGATGCGGGAACGACGTCCATACTTAACATTAAGTACGCCTCATATAACAGGGGTAACTATACGCCAAAAAAAGCCATACGGAAACGACATAAAAAAATGCGCCGGCCGGACGTACGTTCGTGGATCGCCGTATCTAGCTAATTTGCATACTCAATGCGGAAATCGACGGAAACGCCACCTAGATATGCACCTTAGATCCGACGGCGTACTAAGACGTACGCCAGTCGGATCTAGCCCAGCTTCATGCGTATCTTGTTTTGTGGATACAAAACAAAGATACGCCGGAGCAAACTAGAAGTTACGCGGCGTATCAATAGATACACCAGCGTAACTTCTTTGTGGATCTGGCCCTAAGATTTTAGATTTTGTTTATCAAGAAGATTGAACAAGTCTTTCTCTAACTTTAGTCTATTATCTCTATATACACATGCATATTAAAGTGTATATATGGTAAAAATGAAAAAATCATATATTCTTATCTACATTGCATTTCAATTATTTCTAGCCTATTACTCTGAACAATCTTGAACTTTGTAACCTTACATTGTGTAGATCCCCACACATTCACTTTCTTGAATGCTGTGACGTCCTGTGGGTAGGATCTGCTGTGTCACACATTTTTACAGAGCCTGCCTTCTGAACTACAGAAGTGCTGAGAAGAGGAGTTTCAGGAAGCAGTGCAGGCATAAAGGCATCAAGGTACCATAGGATATGCAGAACAGCAGAGGAGAAGCTTCAAAGCATTCAGGCAATCCAGAAAGTTGTGGAAAGAGATGGCCAGTAGACAGGCAGCACTCATAACATGAAATTAGGACTTTTCAGGTAAGCTTATATTTAATTGCCAATAATAACTATTGTTTGTATTCCTATTACAACAATGATGTTATAAAATGAAAATGTATGCTATGACCATAGATATCTCATAACCACTTTCCGACCTATGTGTAATGGTATGAGGCAAGGGTGCCCACTGTTTCCTCTCATTTGTGCGCTCACCCTCAAGCCATTGCTTAATAGGATACGCTTAAATCCATATATTAAAGAATTATGTGTAGGGACAGGGGAACATAAGCTATCTGCTTACATGGACAATGTCTTGGTTTACATTGTAGATCCCTTGATCTCTCTCCCCAACATCACGGCAGAGCTACAGGGTTTTAGCTCGCTCTCAAATTTGAATTTTCAACTACAGCAAGTCTGAAAATCTAAATTTGAACGTCACCTCAGGCTAATGTACATGGCTGCAATCCTCATTTTCCACCTGGTGTCACACTTATTTTAAATACTTGGGCGTTAATCCCACCCCCCCCCCCATTGCTCTTAGTTCTACACCTATAATAATGCCCCACTACTTTCCATTATAACAGCCGATTTACAAAGCTGGGATTGAGAAAACTTCTCATAGATGGGGCGAGTCAGTGTCTTAACCAGTTAGCAACCGCCCTATAGACGAAATACGTCTACAAGGCGGTTGCCTAACTCTGGGAGGGCGTCAATGTACGTCCTCCCAGAATCGCGCTCCCGCGCGCCCTGTGGGGCGCGCACACGGGAGTCTCCGTGACTCCCGGCTGATCACGGATCACGGTAAATCGCCGCTGATAGTGGCGATTTACCACGTGATTGCTCCGTCCAATGACGGAGCGATCACTAGTAAAGAAACCGGCGTCATGTGATGACGCCGGTTCCTCCCTCTCCTCTCTGTACCGAACGGTACAGTGTGAGAGAGGAGAGGGGAGAGAGCGCATGCAGCAGCAGCTGCTGCGGGCTGGATCTGTGACACATGCAGTCACAGATCCAGCCATCCCTCCCTGTGCAATACTCTGCAATGCCGCCATTCTCTGCAATGCCCCCATACTCTGCAATTATGCACCCATACTGTGCAATTATGCCCCCATACTGTGCAATTATGCCCCCATACTGTGCAATTATGCCCCCATACTCTGCAATGCCCCAAAATACTCTGCAATACCCCAAAATACTCTGCAATGCCCCGCAATACTCTGCAATGCCCCGCAATACTCCGCAATGCCCCGCAATACTCCGCAATGCCCCGCAATACCCCGCAATACTCCGCAATACTCCGCAATACCCTGCAATACTCCGCAATACCCCACAATACCCCGCAATACCCCGCAATACTCCGCAATACCCCACAATACCCCGCAATACCCCGCAATACCCCACAATACCCCGCAATACTCCGCAATACCCTGCAATACCACACAATACTCTACAATACCCCACAATACTCTACAATACCCCACAATACTCTGCAATACCCCACAATACTCCACAATACCCTGCAACGTCGCCTATGGGGATTTTTAAGTAGCAAAGTTTGGCGCCATTCCACAAGCGTGTGCAATTTTGAAGGGTGACATGTTGGGTATCTATTTACTCGGCGTAACTTCATCTTTCACATTTAAGCAAAAGAATGAAGAAAAAATACTAAATTTGCCAAATTTTATAACAGAAACAAAGAAAATTTTTATTTTTTTACAGAATTTTCAGTCTTTTTTCTCTTATAGCGCAAAAAATAAAAAACCCAACGGTGATTAAATACCACCAAAAGAAAGCTCTATTTGTGTGAAAAAAGGACGAAAATTTCATTTGGGTACAGTGTTGTTTGACTGAGTAATTGTCATTCAAATTGTGAGAGCACTGAAAGCTGAAAATTGGTCTGGTTATTAAGGGGGTTTACGTGCCCAGTGGTCAAGTGGTTAAAGATGACTATGTTACCCCGGATTCTTTTTTACTTACAAACGGTGCCCATCTCTTAAGCCAGGTCCTTCTTCTCAACCCTAAAACAGTCTGAAATACATCTGGCATGGGCAAAGCCCACGTTTGGCTCTTTGCACCCTGCAAAGATCTAAGCGAATGGGTGGCATGGGTGTACCCATTATCCCCAAATATTATGAGGCGATTACCCTGCAACGGATATTGGATTGGCATCATAGTGTGTCCACTAAATTATGGGTCTCTCTAGAATTTCCTTTAGTCGGTCTCAACCAGGGCAGGACTGGGACAAAAATTTGGCCCTGGACTTCGTCCAGATTGGCCCACTTTGACAGGTCTCTCCCATGGCGGCCGGACAACAACCCGCCCCCCCCCGCCACCCAAGCCCCCTCTCCCCCTTCACTAGCCACTAGCCGTTCTACTTTATTAGAGTAGAGCGGCTGGTACTGGTACTCTTATAGGCAGTACCAGTGGGGAAGCTAGACATTATTTCACCCGGGGCAAAGAATCAGTTCGGTGCTCCCCCTTACGGGACAAGATTAGGCAGAAGTGTGAAACTCCCAGGCCATAGCTGTTGAGTCAGCTGTCTGTCCCCTCCCCCATGCTCCTCTGTCGTCCCCCCCTGCTCCTCTGGTCCTCCCCCTGCTTCTCTGTTACCCCCAGGTGAGCGCTGCGGGGAGGGAGAGGAGGTGAGCGCTGCAGGAAGGGAGAGAGAGTGGAGCGGAGGGAGCGGCAGTCCACTGTCACTTAAGCCGGCCCACTGAGCCATCGGCCCACCGGGAAACTCCCTGTAGTCCCAATGGCCAGTCCATCCCTGGTCTCAACTTATCCCATGTGCCTTGGCTACCTTGGGAACATTGCGGTCTCTCTGAGTTCACCTATCCCACTACTATTTGTGCTCTGCAGCTTTGGGATGTTATAAACCATTCGGGACAGCTAGCCACTCTGGTTTTCCCCCTTGCCCCTTTGGGAGGCTTCCCTTGGTTCACTCCAGGGGAACTCCTCTCCTTTTTTTGCTCCTGGGTGGCTGATGGGGAGGTGAGATGTGGTAGGTTTGTCCAAGACCAGGGGCTGCTATCTTTAGATACCCTTATATGGGCTCTTCCCACTAGATGACTGGCGGTACAGGCAGCTTCAATATTTTACCCATAGCTTGCTCAAGGTCATCCGTTCCCCTTCCTCCTTAACTCCTTTTGAGAAGCTCTGTATGTCCACTACCACAATCCTACATTCCATCTCCATGTTATATGGGATGCTTCAAGCCGGTATACATAAGAGAGTGGGAGAGGGACCTGCAACATGTGTTCACCGAGACACAACTTGACCATTTATATCGCCTTATCCATTCTAGCTCAGTAGATGCAAAAATGCAATAAAATGGGTTTAAAATACTATCTTGCTGGTATAGAGTTCCCTCCAAACTTGCTAGAATTTGATAGAATTTATCCAGCCTTTTTCGGATGCATGCTGGAGGGAATGTGGACATTGGGGGAACATTCCTACACATTTGGCGAGAGTGCCGCAAGCTGCAACCCTAGTGGCAAGCTATCAGATCCCAAATAAAAATTATTTTGGAAATTGAGCTCCCTGACTCCATATTGGAGCTCCTGCTTCATGTTCCCACCATCCCACCAGCCAATACCGCAAGTCGGTGTTACCTCACGTGCTGAATGCGTGTTACGTCACAACCTAAAGTGAACAAGAGTGAACCACAACTGTGGAAGAAAAAGGCCCTATTAGTGAGATTGGTACGTTTCTTAGTATAGCATGACACTCAGTAGTGGACCCCAGGCGTCGTATTTTGAAATTTCGATGATTGAAAAATTCGAAATTCGAAATTTCTAAAATTGAAAAATTCGAAATTTCTAAAATTGAAAAATTCGAAATTTCTAAAATTGAAAAATTCGAAATTTCTAAAATTGAAAAATTCGAAATTTCTAAAATTGAAAAATTCGAAATTTCGAAAAGTGAAAAATTCGAAAATTGAAAAATTCGATTTTTTCAAATTTCGAATTTTTCAAATTTCGAATTTTTCACTTTTCCAATTTGGAATTTTCAAATTTGGAATTTTCGAATTTGGAATTTTCGAATTTGGAATTAAAAAAAATGTTTCGAATTTTTCAATTTTCGAAATTTTAATTTTCGGATTTCCGAATATTTTCGTATTTTCGTATTTCGAAATTGAAAAATTCGAAAATCGAAATTTCGAAAATTGAAAAATTCGAAAACTGAAAAATTTGAAAATTAAAAAATTCGAGAATTGAAAAATTCGAAATTCGAAATTTCGAAAATTGAAATTCGGAATTTCGAAAATTGAAAAATTCGAAATTTCGAAAATTGAAAAGTTCGAAATTTCGAAAAATTCGAATTTTTCAAGTTTCGAATTTTTCAAATTTCGAGTTTTTCAAGTTTCGAATTTTTCAAATTTCGAATTTTTCACTTTTCCAATTTGGAATTTTCAAATTTCGAATTTTCAAATTTGTAATTTTTTAATTTTCGAATTTTTCAATTTTCGAATTTTCGTATTTCCGAATTTCGAAAATTCGAATTTTCGAAAATTGAAAAATTCGAAATTCGAAAATTGTTTCGAATTTTTCAATTTTCGAAATTTTCATTTTCAAATTTTCGGATTTCCGAATATTTTCGTATTTTCGTATTTCGAAATTGAAAAATTCGAAAATCGAAATTTCGAAAATTGAAAAATTCGAAAACTGAAAAATTTGAAAATTAAAAAATTCGAAAACTGAAAAATTTGAAAATTAAAAAAATCTAAAACTAAAAAATTAGTTTTTTGCTTTTTCGGAAATCCGAAAATTTCCCGAATTTACGAAAACGAAAAAAATGTTTTTTCGAAATTTACGAACATTTCTGAAAAAAAAAAACGAATGAAACAAAAACGAAAAAAAAAGAATTTTTCGAATTTACGGAAAAAAAACAAAAAAAAAAAAAAGATTTTTTTTGGCAGTGCACATGTCTACTTGTCTCTTTTTTGTTCATGTGATCACCCTGGAAATACTGTTGGCGAATATGCAGCCTGCAGTCACTAAATTGGGAAAAAAAGCGCTTAAAGTGGATGTAAACCCAATTTATGGAATTTGAGCTGGGCACATATATCTTTTCAATGAGCTAAGTCTTAGGCCCCGTACAGACGAGCAAACATGTACGATGAAAACGGTCCGCCGGACCGTTTTCAGCGTACATGTCTGCCCGGAGATTTCTGTATGACTCACCATCATACAGAAATCCGCGCGTACTCGATACGCGGCGACGAGGCCGTGCCGTCGCCGCGACGATGACGCGGCGACGTGCGCAGCCCTGGCAGTTCAATGCTTCCACGCATGCGTCGAAGTCATTCGACGCATGCGAGGGATGGCGGCCGCTCGGACATGTACGGTAGGTCTGTACAGACGACCGAACATGTCCAACGGACAGGATTCCAGCGGGCATGTTTCTAAACATGTTTAGAAATATTTGCCCGCTAGAAAAAGGCCCGGCGGGCAAATGTGGAATCCTGTC
Source organism: Rana temporaria (assembly GCF_905171775.1). Lineage (NCBI taxonomy): Eukaryota > Metazoa > Chordata > Amphibia > Anura > Ranidae > Rana > Rana temporaria. The sequence continues at coordinate 101,658,940 of NC_053500.1, forward strand.
CGCTCGTTATCAGCCTGAGAACTCCTGACATATTTTTAGACTTTTTAGACAAAAGAAGCCTGAATCTTTTGTCAAAGGTGGTTGCTAAAATAGAGTAGCAGAGAGCAGCTCCTATTACAAAACAGCTCTGAGAGTCTCTGCCTATGATGAGAGGGGGGTGTGCCTTTCCTCCAATCAGCAATGTTAGGTGTGGGGCCATCTGCATGGAACTTCCCATTTATAGTGCCGTCGCACGTGTTGTACGTCACCGAGCTTTGCCAGAGCATTTTTTTTTAACGATCGTGTGTAGGCAACACCGTTTTAATGATGAAGTTGAAAAAAACTTTGTTTTTTCTAGAGCCTGAAAAAAGTAGTTTTTTACAACCTGAAAAATGATCGTGGCATAAGAAACAGTGTTCACCAAAGCAGTGATGATTTGCTGTGCTGCAGATGGCTCCCAGGTTGTGGCCCTCAGTTGCACTCAGACTGGTAACATACAAAGCATGATACAAAATAGGGAAAGGCAAAGTCAGAGCTGGCAGATGACAAGGATCTTTGAGAAACAGGCAGAGGTCGTTAATAGGTATCAGAACTAGAACATTGGTCAGATGACCAGGATCCTGGGAGCAGAAACTCAGTGAAGTCTTTGCTCAAGCAATTCCCAAATACACTAAGCAAGTTTAAATATGGTAGTATTCCTGAACATGACATTAGAGGAAGCTTCCACTAACACTTCTCAATAAGTATTAAGGGTAATGAAAGAACACAAACTGAATGCATTTTAACACAGGTTTTCAGGGAGATTGGAAGTCATTGCACAGGTACAGATGAACAGAATTTACGCATAAGCAGGTTGCTACTGCGGAGACTCAGCTGCAACAGGAACAGCTGCGGACAGCAACACAGGGTGGTTTTGAAGACAGCAAACTGTAACAGCTGTGCTGCAATTTTAAAAATGCAGGACACAGGAGTACAATCAGTATGTATTTTAATAGGTACAATACAAATAATAACAGAATAACAGAACAGTAAAAAGGTAGTTGATCTATATGAAAACTGTAACATAAATAAAGTGGGGTTACTATCCATTCCAAACATGTTTTACCTTTTATTCTGCAACTTACACTGGAAAAAAATGAAACATGAATAAAATCTGACAACTTGCTGTGGGCTGATCCTAAACAGTGTTGAGCAGAATATGCCATATTCGATTTCGCGATATATCTCGAATATATATTCGAATATTCGAGATATATTCGCTAAATTCGAATATTCGTGATATTTTATCGAAATTAATTGAATGCGATTTTTCGCTATTGCGAATGCGAAAATAATTGCGATTTTTTAATAACTGCGGTAGGAGCGCTCTGATTGGCTTAGAATATTCGTGATATTTTATCGAAATATCGCAACATGCGAATGCGATATTTATTGCGCAATTTCGAGATATGCTGGAGGAGCGCTCTGATTGGCTCAGAATATTCGTGATATTTTATCGAAATATCGCAACATGCGAATGCGATATTTATTGCGCAATTTCGAGATATGCTGGAGGAGCGCTCTGATTGGCTCAGAATATTCGTGATATTTTATCGAAATATCGCAACATGCGAATGCGATATTTATTGCGCAATTTCGAGATATGCTGGAGGAGCGCTCTGATTGGCTCAGAATATTCGTGATATTTTATCGAAATATCGCAACATGCGATTGCGATATTTATTGCGCAATTTCGAGATATGCTGGAGGAGCGCTCTGATTGGCTCAGAATATTCCTGATATTTTATCGAAATATCGCAACATGCGAATGCGATATTTATTGCGCAATTTCGAGATATGCTGGAGGAGCGCTCTGATTGGCTCAGAATATTCCTGATATTTTATCGAAATATCGCAACATGCGAATGCGAAATTTATTGCAGATATTTCGAAAACTGCTGTAGCAGCACTCTGAAATCGAATATGTATGATATTTTAACCAAAATACATATTGCGATTGCGATTTTTCGATCGCGCATGCGCAATTGCGCGAACAACACGCGACCATTTCCTGGAGCCTTGCCAGTTTCCCAATATTACAGCAACATGGTGGGAAGCAATTTCTCAAAGTCTGAGGAAAAGTTGCTGATTTGTGTAAGTATTTTGACCACTGTTATTTCATCATCTTCAACTGCATTTAAGTCTAGTTTAAAAGTTAGTATATATGATCAGATATTAGTATTTAACCAAAAATGTGTCTCCTGCTTTTACAAAACTACAAGTCCCAGCATGCCTGGACAGCTGCAGACACCCTGGTTGGCAAATGTGTATTTAGGCACTTTTCCTTGTTATTTAGCATAATGAATTTAAAATTTTTTTGGACATAGGACGTATGCGAACGTCCTGACTTCAGTGTCCTCAAGGCCCAAGGACGTTCGAATACATATTGCCCTTTAGATGTTGCAGAACTACAACTTCCAGCATGCCTGGGAATGCTGGCACTTCTAGTATTGTAAGTTCTGCAGGCCCACATTTTTCAGGCCTTTATGCACGGGTCTCTAAACTGTGGCACCCTAGATGCAGCAAAAGTAAAATTCTTAGCATGCACTGACAGACCGTGGCTGATGGGAGTAGTAGTTTTGCAACAGCTGGAGGTGGACTGGTCTTGAAACCCAGAGTTAGGTAACAAACCCGTAGTGTTTTGCAACCATTCTGCCTCCAGCTGGTTATTTTCTGTTGAAAAGCCTGTGGCGTGCAAAACACAACCCAAAAACTCCACCCGGTGCAAGGAAAAATTTGCACACACCTAAAGAGTGACATCACAAAAAACTGCGACGGTTGCATACGTCAGTGGTCCTCCGAAAAGGTCCCGTCTCTGACCCCCCGGGGCGTTAGGCTCCTAGGCTCCTGACAGGGAAAAGAGTTACTGTGGTCCATACAGCCGAAGCCATATGGACCCATCTCGGTCCAAGCAGCGCAATCAACACGCGAACAACACGCGACCATTTCCTGGAGCCTTGCCAGTTTCCAACTTATGATCGCAGCGCAATCACACAGCAACATGGTTGGAAGCAATTTCACTAAGTCTGAGGAAAAGTTGCTGATTTGTGTAAGTATTTTGACCACTGTTATTTCATCATCTTCAACTGCATTTAAGTCTAGTTTAAAAGTTAGTATATATGATCAGATATTAGTATTTAACCAAAAATGTGTCTCCTGCTTTTACAAAACTACAAGTCCCAGCCCAGCCCAGCATTTTAGTCTAGTTTAAAAGTTAGTATATATGATCATATATTAGTATTTCACAAAAAATGTGTCTCCTGCTTTTACAAAACTACAAGTCCCAGCATGCCTGGACAGCTGCAGACACCCTGGTTGGCAAATGTGTATTTAGGCACTTTTCCTTGTTATTTAGCATAATGAATTTAAAAATTTTTTGGACATAGGACGTATGCGAACGTCCTGACTTCAGTGTCCTCAAGGCCCAAGGACGTTCGAATACATATTGCCCTTTAGATGTTGCAGAACTACAACTTCCAGCATGCCTGGGAATGCTGGCACTTCTAGTATTGTAAGTTCTGCAGGCCCCCATTTTTCAGGCCTTTATGCACGGGTCTCTAAACTGTGGCACCCTAAATGCAGCAAAAGTAAAATTCTTAGCATGCACTGACAGACCGTGGCTGATGGGAGTAGTAGTTTTGCAACAGCTGGAGGTGGACTGGTCTTGAAACCCAGAGTTAAGTAACAAACACGTAGTGTTTTGCAACCATTCTGCCTCCAGCTGTATTTTTCCTGTTGAAAAGCCTGTGGCGTGCAAAACACAACCCAAAAACTCCACCCGGATGCAGTGAAAAATGTGCACACACCTAAAGAGTGACATCACAAAAAACTGCGACTGGTACATACGTCAGTGGTCCTCCGAAAAAGGTCCCGTCTCTGACCCCCCGGGGCGTTAGGCTCCTGACAGGGAAAAGAGTTAGCAACGCATATCTCCCCTATACGTGTATCCTGTGTTGTTAATAATATATTCATAATTATGCAAATGATAATGGCTGCTATATTTATGCAAAAAAGGTGGCGACCGAAATGGCAGGATATAAAATCTTTCATGTTACCCCTGTCATTGATTAATAAGGCGAGAATGCTTCCAATTGTTGAATAGCATACATTTACGTCATATATCCATAAGGCTGTCAACAGAAGTATTACAATATACTTTGTTCTTCATCTTGCAGAAGTTCCTGGAAACAGGATATGATGACCTGCGGCGGCAGCCACAGAAAAGGGCTGTGGTCAGCGCCCTAATCGCTGACTTTGGCGGCCAACATGACCACAAGGCCATTGTTAAGAAGTGGTCTGACCTCAAGAGGCGCCAAATGGGTAATGTCAGACGTCTTCGGGCTAAATATCATCCAGGTAAGTTATTGTTGACAGTTATGTTTTTTTTAAAAAAAGTGTATTTTGTGCGTGAACTCGAAAGAGAGAGGAGCCGGCCTGCAGGAGTTGGGAGGCCTCCCCCAGAGGCAATCTGCCACCTTTCTCCATGCCCCGGTTGGCAATGGCGGGTGTGAGGGGGTCCTCCCAACCCAACCTCGCATAGCACACCCACCAGTGGCGGGGCTGAGACCACCAAACTCAATTCACAGGTAGCCGAGAGCGGGATCCGAACCCCTAGCTGCAGAGGTGAATCAGTTGTCAGTGCAGTGGCAATCGCGTGGAGCCACCGCAGCTCCTTTGGTGACAGTTATGTAAGGTCATATGTAATTCATGTAAGGTCAGATGTTGTTAACCAAGATGCCATGTTGTGCTAACATATATCACCACCGGCCAAGGTATTCATAGTACTGTTGAAAAAAGACATGGGGCAGCAGACAGGAACACAGAAGTTATGTGGGAACATAATTTTCCCATTGCTTTGCATGGGACTTTAAAGAAAAACCCCGACCATGGCAAGTGGGGGTGGGTAAGGTTTAAACCACCTATCCTATGTTTGTGGCTGACATATAAGTAACCTGTGTGCCAAGTTTCATATAAATATCTTTAGCCGTTTGTACGTGATGCTGGAACATACATACATACATACATACATACATACATACATTTATGCACACACACACGTTGAGTTTTATATATATAGATTACCACTAAATTCCTGTGTTAGGAGTGGGGTTGTTATAGTAATCCCGTGTGCTCCATCAGGCCCTTTTTTTAACATGAGATGGTCTGAACAAAACAAAGGAGACAAAAACAGCTCATTTTAACATGGTTGCATCCCAGCTCACGCTCAGTCCCCTGTAGTGCCCACAAGACCCTTTAATATAACATTGTCCCATTGGTTAACTGTCTATATAAATCAATTTGTATTCATATACAATACAGCACAGTACACAGAATTTGCATACGTCATTAGAAAACATTTTTATAATATATGAACATTGTGTTATTATAGGAGCTCCAATGCCAGTTGTCCGCGCCAAGCGCAGAAGGCGCCAGGCCGATGAGGAGGAGGAGGAGGATGCGGCAGAGGAGGATGCGGCAGAGGAGGACATGGATGAGGAGGAGCAGCCAGGGCCCTCCCACTCCCCAACCCCAGCTCCTGTTGAGGAGCAAGCTGAGGAGATTCCCCCCCCCACCACCCCAACTTCTCAAGCGGAAGAGCAGGAGGAAGAGAGCGTTCCTGTGAGCCTCGCTCAGGAAGGTAAATATGTGCACAATGATTAATAACATTTCAACAACAAAATGTAGATATAAAAATGGACAACATATAAAGCGCACCTGTCAGATTGTAGAACCATAATATGGTATTGATGCTAGAAGTATACAGGTAGTGCATAATTATTAGGCAAGTTGTATTTTTTGAGGATTCATTTTATTATTGAACAACAACCATGTTCTCAATGAACCCCAAAAACTCATTAATATCAAAGCTGAATTTTTTTGGAAGTAGTTTTTAGTTTGTTTTTAGTGTTAGTTATTTTCGGGGGATATCTGTGTGTGCAGGTGACTACTATTACTGTGCAGAATTATTAGGCAACTTAACCAAAAAATAAATAGATACCCTTTTCAATGATTTATTTGTAACAGTGAAACCAATATAACATCTCAACATTCACAAATACACATTTCTGACATTTAAAAACAAAACAAAAACAAATCAGTGACCAATATAGCCACCTTTATTTGCAAGGACACTCGAAAGCCTGACATCCATGGATTCTGTCAGTGTTTTGATCTGTTCACCATCAACATTGCGTGCAGCAGCAACCACAGCCTCCCAGACACTGTTCAGAGAGGTGTACTGTTTTCCCTCCTTGTAAATCCCACATTTGATGATGGACCACAGGTTCTCAATGGGGTTCAGATCAGGTGAACAAGGAGGCCATGTCATTACTTTTTTTTATTTAATACCCTTTCTTGCCAGCCACGCTGTGGAGTACTTTGACACGTGTGATGGAGCATTGTCCTGCATGAAAATCATGTTTTTCTTGAAGGATGGTGACTTTTTCCTGTACCACTGCTTGAAGAAGGTCTCTTCCATAATCTGGCAGTAGGACTGGGAGTTCAGCTTGACTCCATCCTCAATCCGAAAAGGCCCCACAAGCTCATCTTTGATGATACCACCCCAAACCAGTACTCCACCACCACCTTGCTGGCGTCTGAGTCGGACTGGAGCTCCCTGCACTTTACCAATCCAGCCACGGGCTCTTCCATCTGGCCCATCAAGACTCACTCTCATTTCAGCAGTCCATAAAACCTTAGAAAAATCTTTCTTGAGATATTTATTGGCACAGTCTTGACGTTGCAGCTTGTGTGTCTTGTTCAGTGGTCGTCGTCTTTCAGCCTTTCTTACCTTGGCCATGTCTCTGGGTATTGCACACCTTGTGCTTTTGGGCACCCCAGTGATGTTGCAGCTCTGAAATATGGCCAATCTGGTGGCAAGTGGCATCTTGGCAGCTGCACGCTTGACTTTTCTCAGTTCATGGTCAGTTATTTTGCGCCTTTTTTTTTCCACACACTTCTTTTGACCCTGTTGACTATTTTGAATGAAACGCTTGATTTTTCGATGATCACGCTTCAGAAGATTTGCAATTTTAAGAGTGCTGCATCCCTCTGCTAGATATCTCTCTATTTTGGACTTTTCAGAGTCTCTCAAGTCCTTCTTTTAGACCATTTTGCCAAAGGAAAGGAAGTTGACTAATAATTATGCACACCTTATATAGGGTGTTGATGTCATTAGACCACACACCTTCTCATTACAGAGATGTACATTACCTAATATGCCTAATTGGTAGTAGGCTTTCGAGCCTATACAGCTTGGAGTGAGACAACATGCATAAAGAGCATGATGTGGTCCAATTACTCATTTGCCTAATAATTCTGCACTCCCTGTATGTGTTAGACACACAACAAATGTATAGACATGATAATGATTGATTAATAAGCAAAAAAAATATTTTATGTATTTGTTAACGGTCTTTGTAATCAAATTGTTTTTTCTTATATCATAACAGCTGTAAAAGAGATTATGCAGAGACAAGCAGCAATAACGAAAAGGCAAGAATTAATTATTGCTAACCAGAGGAAAATGTGCTATTTAGCCAATCAAAACAAGCAACTGGAGGAGCAACAAATGAGAGAAATGCGTGAATTGGAAAAATTGCAAAAGCGCATGAGCCAATCACTTTGATTTTTTTTTTATAATAAAAAATATTATTTTTTGGAAATGTTTCATTTCTTTTTGAGATAGATTTTTAGGTTTTTCAACACATCTAACTTCACATCGAACAAATCAACATCAACACATCTAACTTCATAATAAGCAACAACATTTTATACTATTAATTTATTTAACACAAACCTAGGACAAACTAAAGCACACGGACACAGACACGACGAACACAAAATAAACTGTTGAAAAATGAACATAACAAAAGCAACAATATATATATATATATATATATATATATATATATATATACCGAGAGAGAGAGAGAGCAAGAAAGAGAGAGAGAATGCAGATGAGCTCTTGCAGACAGCCCAATGGTTGCAGTATAAATGCCGCAAAACAGGGTTTAACATAAGGTTCATTGTTATAGTTACACTTGCTGTTTAGATCCGGTCTGGTAGCTTGTAGCGGAGGCTGTTGGTGGATCCGCTGTGCCAGAGAGGTCATGAAGCTTTACTCAGCATGGAGGCAGCAGCAGTAGTATTAAAATATAATGTAACTAGACAATGCATTTCCTGAGGAAAATGCGAGTGGGAATGCTGAATAGCTTAATTGCTGAGCCCCTTGCCAAAGACATTCACCATAACCACTACACTATCTTTAGGACACACAGCTTCTTTCTCTATCTGCAAAGTATAGAGTATGCTGACTTCCTGGTCGCCCCTCCCCCCTCAAGAGGTTTCCCCTCCCCCCCAGGTCAGTGAGGAGGAATATTGCACTGAGGTCAGGAAAGTTATTTATGGAAAGAAATAACATTACAAACGCTTTTAATTCACAGATCAAATACATGATTTAAGCCTCCAAACAAAGCTTAATAAATCCTCAACCGTACATGCGATCGATACAACGACTACACCGTTTGAAATACACGGCCCTTGTGAACGCATCGATATGAAATTTATGTTGATAAACTTAAAAATGTGACATAGGTGTATTGACTGAGCAGCAGAAGCAGCAGTAGTAGTATTAGCAGTAGTAGTTGATACAGAGTCAGATATAGGGTGTGAAATAACTGCTGACATAGGTGTCTTGACTGGGCAGCAGCAGCAGCAGAAGCAGCAGTAGTAGTATTAGCAGTAGTAGTTGATACAGAGTCATATCACTTGGGCAGGAGGTGCCATGATGAACAGCAGTGGTAATAAGAGTATATAGGGTGTGAAATAACTGCTGACATAGGTGTCTTGACTGAGCAGCAGCAGTAGTAGTATTAGCAGTAGTAGTTGATACAGAGTCATATCACTTGGGCAGGAGGTGCCATGATGAACAGCAGTGGTAATAAGAGTATATAGGGTGTGAAATAACTGCTGACATAGGTGTCTTGACTGAGCAGCAGCAGTAGTAGTATTAGCAGTAGTAGTTGATACAGAGTCATATCACTTGGGCAGGAGGTGCCATGATGAACAGCAGTGGTAATAAGAGTATATAGGGTGTGAAATAACTGCTGACATAGGTGTCTTGACTGAGCAGCAGCAGTAGTAGTATTAGCAGTAGTAGTTGATACAGAGTCATATCACTTGGGCAGGAGGTGCCATCATGAACAGCAGTAGGAATAGGAGTATATAGAGTGTCAAATAACTGCTGACATAGGTGTCTTGACTGGGCAGCAGCAGCAGAAGCAGCAGTAGTATTAACAGTAGTAGTTGATACAGAGTCATATCACATGGGCAGGAGGTGCCATGATGAACAGCAGTAGGAATAGGAGTATATAGAGTGTCAAATAACTGCTGACATAGGTGTCTTGACTGGGCAGCAGCAGCAGAAGCAGCAGTAGTATTAACAGTAGTAGTTGATACAGAGTCATATCACATGGGCAGGAGGTGCCATGATGAACAGCAGTAGGAATAGGAGTATATAGAGTGTCAAATAACTGCTGACATAGGTGTCTTGACTGGGCAGCAGCAGCAGAAGCAGCAGTAGTATTAACAGTAGTAGTTGATACAGAGTCATATCACATGGGCAGGAGGTGCCATGATGAACAGCAGTAGGAATAGGAGTATATAGAGTGTCAAATAACTGCTGACATAGGTGTCTTGACTGGGCAGCAGCAGCAGAAGCAGCAGTAGTATTAACAGTAGTAGTTGATACAGAGTCATATCACATGGGCAGGAGGTGCCATGATGAACAGCAGTAGGAATAGGAGTATATAGAGTGTCAAATAACTGCTGACATAGGTGTCTTGACTGGGCAGCAGCAGCAGAAGCAGCAGTAGTATTAACAGTAGTAGTTGATACAGAGTCATATCACATGGGCAGGAGGTGCCATGATGAACAGCAGTGGTAATAAGAGTATATAGGGTGTGAAATAACTGCTGACATAGGTGTCTTGACTGAGCAGCAGCAGTAGTAGTATTAGCAGTAGTAGTTGATACAGAGTCATATCACTTGGGCAGGAGGTGCCATGATGAACAGCAGTGGTAATAAGAGTATATAGGGTGTGAAATAACTGCTGACATAGGTGTCTTGACTGAGCAGCAGCAGTAGTAGTATTAGCAGTAGTAGTTGATACAGAGTCATATCACTTGGGCAGGAGGTGCCATGATGAACAGCAGTGGTAATAAGAGTATATAGGGTGTGAAATAACTGCTGACATAGGTGTCTTGACTGAGCAGCAGCAGTAGTAGTATTAGCAGTAGTAGTTGATACAGAGTCATATCACATGGGCAGGAGGTGCCATGATGAACAGCAGTAGGAATAGGAGTATATAGAGTGTCAAATAACTGCTGACATAGGTGTCTTGACTGGGCAGCAGCAGCAGAAGCAGCAGTAGTATTAACAGTAGTAGTTGATACAGAGTCATATCACATGGGCAGGAGGTGCCATGATGAACAGCAGTAGGAATAGGAGTATATAGAGTGTCAAATAACTGCTGACATAGGTGTCTTGACTGGGCAGCAGCAGCAGAAGCAGCAGTAGTATTAACAGTAGTAGTTGATACAGAGTCATATCACATGGGCAGGAGGTGCCATGATGAACAGCAGTGGTAATAAGAGTATATAGGGTGTGAAATAACTGCTGACATAGGTGTCTTGACTGAGCAGCAGCAGTAGTAGTATTAGCAGTAGTAGTTGATACAGAGTCATATCACTTGGGCAGGAGGTGCCATGATGAACAGCAGTGGTAATAAGAGTATATAGGGTGTGAAATAACTGCTGACATAGGTGTCTTGACTGAGCAGCAGCAGTAGTAGTATTAGCAGTAGTAGTTGATACAGAGTCATATCACATGGGCAGGAGGTGCCATGATGAACAGCAGTGGTAATAAGAGTATATAGGGTGTGAAATAACTGCTGACATAGGTGTCTTGACTGAGCAGCAGCAGTAGTAGTATTAGCAGTAGTAGTTGATACAGAGTCATATCACATGGGCAGGAGGTGCCATGATGAACAGCAGTAGGAATAGGAGTATATAGAGTGTCAAATAACTGCTGACATAGGTGTCTTGACTGGGCAGCAGCAGCAGAAGCAGCAGTAGTATTAACAGTAGTAGTTGATACAGAGTCATATCACATGGGCAGGAGGTGCCATGATGAACAGCAGTAGGAATAGGAGTATATAGAGTGTCAAATAACTGCTGACATAGGTGTCTTGACTGGGCAGCAGCAGCAGAAGCAGCAGTAGTATTAACAGTAGTAGTTGATACAGAGTCATATCACATGGGCAGGAGGTGCCATGATGAACAGCAGTAGGAATAGGAGTATATAGAGTGTCAAATAACTGCTGACATAGGTGTCTTGACTGGGCAGCAGCAGCAGAAGCAGCAGTAGTATTAACAGTAGTAGTTGATACAGAGTCATATCACATGGGCAGGAGGTGCCATGATGAACAGCAGTGGTAATAAGAGTATATAGGGTGTGAAATAACTGCTGACATAGGTGTCTTGACTGAGCAGCAGCAGTAGTAGTATTAGCAGTAGTAGTTGATACAGAGTCATATCACTTGGGCAGGAGGTGCCATGATGAACAGCAGTGGTAATAAGAGTATATAGGGTGTGAAATAACTGCTGACATAGGTGTCTTGACTGAGCAGCAGCAGTAGTAGTATTAGCAGTAGTAGTTGATACAGAGTCATATCACTTGGGCAGGAGGTGCCATGATGAACAGCAGTGGTAATAAGAGTATATAGGGTGTGAAATAACTGCTGACATAGGTGTCTTGACTGAGCAGCAGCAGTAGTAGTATTAGCAGTAGTAGTTGATACAGAGTCATATCACTTGGGCAGGAGGTGCCATGATGAACAGCAGTGGTAATAAGAGTATATAGGGTGTGAAATAACTGCTGACATAGGTGTCTTGACTGAGCAGCAGCAGTAGTAGTATTAGCAGTAGTAGTTGATACAGAGTCATATCACATGGGCAGGAGGTGCCATGATGAACAGCAGTAGGAATAGGAGTATATAGAGTGTCAAATAACTGCTGACATAGGTGTCTTGACTGGGCAGCAGCAGCAGAAGCAGCAGTAGTATTAACAGTAGTAGTTGATACAGAGTCATATCACATGGGCAGGAGGTGCCATGATGAACAGCAGTAGGAATAGGAGTATATAGAGTGTCAAATAACTGCTGACATAGGTGTCTTGACTGGGCAGCAGCAGCAGAAGCAGCAGTAGTATTAACAGTAGTAGTTGATACAGAGTCATATCACATGGGCAGGAGGTGCCATGATGAACAGCAGTAGGAATAGGAGTATATAGAGTGTCAAATAACTGCTGACATAGGTGTCTTGACTGGGCAGCAGCAGCAGAAGCAGCAGTAGTATTAACAGTAGTAGTTGATACAGAGTCATATCACATGGGCAGGAGGTGCCATGATGAACAGCAGTAGGAATAGGAGTATATAGAGTGTCAAATAACTGCTGACATAGGTGTCTTGACTGGGCAGCAGCAGCAGAAGCAGCAGTAGTAGTATTAACAGTAGTAGTTGATACAGAGTCATATCACATGGGCAGGAGTTGCCATGATGTACAGCAGTCTTAATAAGAGTATATAGGGTGTGAAATAACTGCTGACATAATTGTCTTGACTGATCCAAAGGAGTCATGGGAGAAAATCATGTGGTCAGATGAGACTATAATATAATTTTTTGATCATAATTTCACTAACCGTGTTCGGAGGAAGAATAATGATGAGTACCATGCCAAGAACGCCATCCCTAATGTGAAGCATGGGGGTGGTAGCATCATGCTTTGGTGGTGTTTTTCTGCACATGGGACAGGGTGACTGCACTGTATTAAGGAGAGGATGACCGGGGCCATGTATTGCAAGATTTTGGGCAACAACCTGCTTCCCTGAGTTAGAGCTTTGAAGATGGGTCGAGGCTGGGTCTTCCAACATGAGAATGACCCAAAGCACACAGCCAGGATAACCAAGGATTGGCTCTGTAAGGAGCATATCAAGGTTCTGGCGTGGCCTAGCCAGTCTCCAGACCTAAACCCAATAGAGAATCTTTGGAGGGAGCTCAAACTCCGTGTTTCTCAGCGATAGCCCAGAAACATGACTGATGTAGAGAAGATCTGTGTGGAGGAGTGGGCCAAAATCCCTCCTCCAGTGTGTGCAAAGCTGGTGTAAAACTACAAGAAATTTTTGACCGCTGTAATTGCAAAGAAAGCCTACTGTACCAAATATTAACATTGATTTTCTCTGATGTTGAAATAGTTATATTCAGCACTGTAAATACATCAGGTCCGGGGCTTCATCAGGGAATGCATGGCAAGGGACCCTTCAGCGCCCTGAACCGACGACGGGTGCCAGAAAGTCACCGCCGATCCAGGACTCATTCATCTTTATGAATGTGAGTCTGTCCACGGACTCTGTGGACAGACGGGTCCTCTTGTCCGTGACCACCCCACCTGCCGCGCTGAATGTCCGCTCAGATAGTACGCTGGAGGGGGGGCAAGACAATAACTCCAGCGCATACTGAGCGAGCTCGCGGCAGGTGTCCAATCTGGCAACCCAGTACTCCATGGGGTCGTCGGTGCTCATACTGTCAGAAGCACCGACGGACGCCATGTAGTCTGCCACCATGTGGGCCAGCCGCTGGTGGTGACTGCTGCTGCTGCTGCTGGTGGTGGTACTGGGTCGCTCGGTTTGGAAGAACATCCTCATCTCTTCCATTAGGTCCCCTGCTCGGCTGCAGCTGGGTGCAGCCACCTGCTGGGTGAGATGAGGGGGGACAACTGGAGGCCGGGGAGTTGCCTGCTCCAACCGTCTGACAATGGCTGCCTGCAGTTCCTCCATCCGGTGCTGCCTCCGGCTGGCTGGGATGAACTGCTCCAGTTTCCCCTTGCACCTGGGATCCAAAAGGGTGGCCATCCAGAAATCATCCCTCGTCTTGATGGTCTTAACCCGGGGGTCCCTCCTGAGGCATCTGAGCATGTGGGCAGCCATGGGGAAGAGCACAGCCCGCTGTGACTCCTCAATGCTGGCCAGGTTAATGAGGTGCGACTCTTCTTCCCTGAGGCGCTGCTGGTCAAACTCAGACATGCCCAACCCCCGGACTATCGGTGCCCCCAACACCGGCTCTCCCTCCTGACCAGGCCCTGACTCCGGGACGACACCAGCAACCACCTCCTCCTCCTCTTCATCATCATCCTCCTCCTCCTCCTCCTCCTCCTGGTCCTGGCCCTGGTCTCGGTGGAGCATTGCTGACTCCTCCTGCTCCACCAAGGCACTCTCCCCAGCCTCGAGCAGGCGATCTAGTGTCCTCTCCAGCATGAACAGTATTGGCAGCACGCTATTGAGGCCAATTTGCTCACTGCTGACCATCTTGGTCGCCTGCTCGAAGGAGGACAACACTTGGCAGACCTGGTTTATCTGCCCCCACTGCGCACAGGCGATGAAAGGGAGTTGTGGTGAAGCCCTCTGAGTGCCTAGTTCCATCAGGTACTCCCTCACCGCCCTTTGCTGCTCCCACAACCTCTTCAGCATGTGGAGGGTGGAGTTCCACCGCGTCACACTGTCCACAATCAGCCTGTGAAGGGGCAGATTGTACTTCCGCTGCAATTTGGACAGGGACGCGGTAGCGGTTGGGGAGCGCCTGAAGTGGCTGGCAATCCTACGCGCCTTTGCCACAATGTCACTCAACCCTGGATAAGTGCGCAGGAACTTCTGCACCACCAGGTTGAGGACATGTGCCAGACAGGGCACGTGCGTCAGACTGCCAGCATGGAGGGCGGCGAGTAGGTTGCTGCCGTTATCGCAGACAACCATACCTGGCTGGAGCCTTCGGGGTGTCAGCCACTTCTGGACCTGAGCTTGAAGTGCTTTCAGCACTTCTTCTGCAGTGTGTCTCCGGTCCCCTAAACTAACAAGCTGGAGCACGGCCTGACAGCGCACGTGCCCCACACTTGAGTAGCTACGGGGGCGCTTGCTGGGAGGCTCAGCAGCTGCGGAGACAGTGGCTTGAGGGAGACCAGCAGTTCTCCCCTGGACACCCCGGGGCGGCACCACAAGATCGGTTGCCGACGATCCCTCACCGACGCCTCGGAGGGAAACCCAATGGGCCGTGAAGCTGATGTAGCGTCCCTGCCCATGCCTGCTGGTCCAGCCATCCATTGTCAGATGAACCCTGTCGCTGACAGCGTGATCCAGCGACAGGGTTACATTCTGAACAATGTGCTGGTGTAGGGCAGGGACACCAGTCCTGGCAAAGAAATGGCGGCTGGGGACACGCCATTGGGGTTGGGCCTGCTCCAACATCTGCCTGAAGGGGTTGCTGTCAACTATGTTGAAGGGCAGCAGATGTTGGGCAATAACCCTTGCCAGGAGCCCATTGAGGGAACGCACACGTCGGTCTCCAGGGGGGAAGGGAGTGGTGCGGTCAAAGGCGTCTGAAATCGACGCCTGGCGCCGGACGGCAGTGCGGGACACAGACGTGGAGGGTGCTGTGGAAGTAGAGGTCTGGCTGCCGGTACCAGTACCTCTACTAGAGGGAGCGGGGGGGCATGACCTGCTGGAAACAGATGAAGATGTGGCAGGGGCTGCTGTACCCTGCTCACTTGTGGTGGTGGCGCTGCTACCACCACCACGCTTCATCTCCTCATACAACGCCCAGTGGTTTATCCTGAGGTGCTGGTTCAGGGCTGTGGTACCCACCCGAGCCAAACACTTCCCTCTCTTCACCCTCACTTTACAAATCCGGCAGATGGCCACGGTAGGGTTGTCTGCCACCAGGGTAAAGAAATTCCAGACAGGTGACTTCAGCACCGCCCTCCTGTCAGATGGGGTGACGCTTACTTGCACCTGCTGGGATTCGGTGCGCACAGGTGGAGCTGCCTGCTGCTGCTGCTGCTGCTGCTGCTCCTCCTCCTGACACCTCCTGCTGCCATCACCAGTGGAGACCCTGACGATGGTCTCCCTGGTGGTGACCTGGCGCACCGTTTCACCAGGGTGCCTACCTTCCCCGTCGTCACTGACGTAGTGAGCCGACGCGTCAGATGGCAACCATGATGGGTCACCCTCTTCGCCCCCAGAGATGTCAGACCAAGGGCTGAGATGTGTTGGTCTGAGGGAACCACGTGACATGGAGCCTCTAGCCTGGCTCCGCTGTCCCCTCACCCACGCCTGGGTCTGACTAGGTGCTGCTGTTTCCTGCACCAAAACAGCAGCACCAGTTTGAAGGGATGTCTCTGGGATACTGCCAGCAGGTATCCCATCCTCCTCATCCATCCCTTCAAAAAGGTCCTGACCATCAGGACAGAGCTGGAGGTCTGCCTGATGCATGGCCTCCCCCAAGAGATCCCTATCACTGTCGCTGTCGAACAGTAAGATGCTGGACTCTTGGGGGCTGGGGGGGGGTAGTACAGGCAACGGTGTAATGGTGGTACTACTGTGAGTCGGGACCGACGACTCAGTGGCACTGCTGTGCCCCATGTAGTCCACCACTACTTGAGCCTGAGATGGCAATATCGGGCGGCTGCCCGATGGGAAGAACTCCCGGATCAGGCGTACTCCCCTTGCACCCGATCCTCTACCACTAGTAGGGGCACGAGAGGTACCCCGTGCTGGCAGCGATCCAGCACTGGGAGTAACTCCCCTACCCCTACTGCCACGGCCACGGATGCCGCTCATAATTGCTGATATGTGTGTGGGGGGGTTAAACTTTATTGGGGGGGAAAATGTGAACAAAATGTGTTTTTGTGTTTTTTTTACAAGACAGGCACGCAGACAAAGACGTACACAGACAGCTACTAAACTATAAGAAAAGTAGTACACCAGACAAGGACTACAAAATTAAAGAAAAAAAAAAAAAGCACTAAACAAACACTAACTTTTTTTTTTTTTTTTTTTTAAACACAAAACACAGACACTAAACACACACTAAGCTAAGCTAGATGAAATAAATGTACACTAACAGTGTGTACACTTACTACACAAAATTTAACTAAACTGAACACAAAACTTAGCTTTTATAAAAGCTCTTTAGGGAAAACTAAACAAAATTTGAACTGAGATGCCTATCAAATATCACTGAACAGTGAACCTGCAAGATCTGACAGTAACACAAGATGAACAAAACTTAGCTTTTAGAAAAGCTCTTTTATAAAGCTCAGATCAATATGTGTTCTGAAATCTCTTGCAAATATAACTGAACAGGGAGGATTGCAGGATCAAACAGTAACACAAATGAAAAAAACAGCACAAAACAGCACAAAACGTAGCTTTGAAAAAAGCTCTTGGGTCTATTGCTTTGAAAAAAGCAGTTGATATACTGGAAAAGATCCACTGGAATCACTAAATAGCAATGCTGGTGATGATCTAAATCAATCAAGAACAAAGACACAGGAAACCAGGAAACCAGGAACACAGAAACAGCCTCCACACTCTATAGCAAGCTTCTGAATCTGCAATGAAATGGTGCTGGGAGTGAGCTTATATAATGTCCATGCAGGCAGGTTCCTATTGGTTGCTAACCTGTGACGAGTGTGGAAGGAGAACTCTGATTGGCTCTGATGCAAAAGGGCGGAGCAAATAATCGCGCAATATTCCTATTGCCGAATATTCGCATTGCGAATATTCGGCAATATAAAATGATCGCTTCAGCTACTCGGCCCAATGGCTCTAATCATACCAGCAATGCTTTCAGACGTCTATGGAGATCACTAGGATGTGATCTGTTTTAAAAATGAAACTGTAAAAATCGCTCTGATGCGGAAGATCGGGGCGAGGAAAATAATCGCGCGATATTGCGTTTGCCGAATAATCGCATTGCGATCTTTCTGGAAAATTCAATGAACGCTTCAGCTACTCGGCCCAGGGTCTCTAATTATACCAGCAATGCTTTTAGACGTCGATGGAGATATCTAGGATGTGATCTGATTCAAAAAAAAAATTGTAAAAAATCGAATATTCGGAATTGCGAATATTCACCGCGAATTTCGAAATATAGCGCGATTTCTCGAATATGCTATATTCGAGTCGAATATTCGCAATGCGAATATTCGTGAGCAACACTAATCCTAAAGTATAGCTTTATGTTAAGGACAGGAGAGAGGTGGGAAGCAATATGGTCAGACTCCCATAGACATATAGGGCCAGATTCACAAAAGAGATATGACGGCGTATCTCCTGATACGCCGTCGTATCTCTGTGATCCGCCCACTGTAAATATGCGGCTGATTCATAAAATCAGTTACGCATAGATAGCCCTAAGATCCGACAGGTGTAATTGACTTACACCGTCAGATCTTAGGATGCAATTCTAGGCCGGCCGCTAGGTGGCGATTTCCATTGCGGTCGGCGTAGAATATGCAAATGACTAGTTATGGCGATCCACGAAGATGGATTACGTCGTCGCTAGTCGGTTTTTCCCGTTGCAAACTTAGGCCTGCTTTTTCATGGCTTATCTTTAGAACAGCCATGTTAAAGTATGGCCGTCGTTCCCGCATCGAATTTCAAATTTTTTTTTTTTGCGTAAGACGTCCGGAAATACGAAACGACGTAACGCACGTCGCCATTCAAAAAAATTGTCGGGGCGCCGTAATTTCGCACAAAGCACGTCGGGAAATTTCCTAGCGGAGCATGCGCAGAACGTTCGGCGCGGGAACGCGCCTAATTTAAATGGTGCCCGCCCCATTTGAATTAGGTGGGCTTGCACCGAGCAGATTTACGTTACACCGCCGCAAGTTTACAGGTAAGAGCTTTGTGAATCAGGCACTTACGCTGTAAACCTGCGGCGGTGTAACGTAAATGGGATACGTTACGCCGCCGCTGCGCAGCGTAAATGTACCTGAATCTGGCCCGAAATAATTACCTGATCCAGCTTTCAGTTTGTGTATATTGGGCTGCTTGGTCTTCAGTTCAGATATCTGACTTGATTACAAAAGATATTGCATATATAGCAAATTCTGTCATCTTAAAATTGATCTTCTCTGCAATATGTGTTTAAGATACATACGCTTTGGGCTTATCTTGTTGCAGTCATTTCAAAAAGTGATAACTAAATTCTATGGAGAACACAATGTCAGAATGATAAAATACAGAAAATTCCTGCCTGACCTGTTTATTGAAAAGCTGGCAGCCATTCTCCATGACAAAGTAAAACAAATTAATAAAATTTGGAATCCATGGAACCCTTAATTATTTCTCAGGAGATACAGTGGCATTAAACCCACAAGCAAACATGTAATATATTGCAGTTTACTAATTATTAGAGGTGGTGGCTGCATCAGTTTTCTCTTCTCTGGCTTTTTTCCCTTTGTTTTCGCCTAGTGATCTGGCCAGTAACACATCCTGTATTAGTGAGACACAACTTTTGAGGAATGAGAATAGGAGGCACAGCAGACAGCGGCATTGTCAGTCTGGGTGGAAGGGGGGTGTTACATTCAGAACCACTAACAAATTGATACCAAATTCCAGTTCACACTTTACAGTCAGTTACAGCAAACTGTTTTTTTTTTTACTTTTGGGATAAACCTTTTGCATGAATAAATAAAATCTGATAATTTTAATCACCCCTTCCAGTGTTAAGTGGTTTGTCTTATCCATGTAAACTGATACATTCTGCTGGAGAATTTGTGCTGTGAACAACAAAAATACACTTGCTGGCTGGATTACCAGATGAAAATAAAAGAAAGAAAGTCTAAAATAATTTGTCTGTGGTGGTCTGACTCCAACTTCCCCTTCTGCTCCCCATCCTTCCCTACTTCCCCGTCCTCCCCACGTCCTATATTCCTTCTTTCTGTTCATCTTCCTCACTCTGCTCTCTTCTATTGCTCAAGTCTTTTTCTGCAGTACATATTTTGTTTGCCAGAAAAACAGAGACATGGGGTGGTCCCTTGGTTGGGGATTCCTTCTGCTGCAGGTCAGTGATTCTTTGCAGGTGCACCAAGTCATATGTTGGTGGATCCCAAATATGGTTTGTTGTGCAATGCATACCTATCATAAGTTAAAAGGGCAAACATTTATAAACGTATTACAAAACAATTTTTTGGTCCCGTTTTTTGAGGCCCCAACTAGGAATGACGCTCTGCTGGAGCTGGTAATCTCAAACCATGCAGAGCTTATTACCAATATTCATATACAAGAACATCTGGGTAGCAGTGACCATAACATAATTTAATTTAATGTTAGCTGTAAGCAACAAACACATATGGGTAAGATAAATACATTTAACTTTAAGAGAGCAAATTTTTCAAGGATAAGGGCTGCTCTCCTGGACTTAGACTGGGAGGCTATGTAAAAAAGAAGGAACCCTATCATCGTTTAAATGTTACAAAGAATATAACAGAATATGTCAAAAGGAAATCAAGGACGTAAAAATTTAAACCGAACAACAGATTCCAAAAGATAGTAGGACAAACCCCAAAACATTCTTCAAGTATATTAATAGTAAACAGGTCAGGTCTGATCATATAGGCCCTTTACAAAATAATCTCGAGTGGGTGACGGGGACAAAGAGAAGGCAAATTTATGAAATACTTTCTTAAACTCTGTGTATACAAAGGAGCATGGGGAATCTCATGACCATAATAGGGGTGGTATTGACAGAATAAAGGTGGATAAAGCACCTGGACCAGATGGCATCCACCCACGGATCCCAAAATAATTGAGTGCTGTCCTTTTAAGGCCATTGTTTCAAGTTTTTAGGGACTCATTAATAACTGGAATGGTACCACTAATTTGGCGCAGGCCCAATGTGGTGCCCATATTTAAAAGTAGGGCTGTCACTGATTACAATTTTTGGGTTTGATTAATCGTTTTTTTTATCGATTAATCGACTAATTTCGATTAACTATAACACACATACATTTTTCGGATCACCACCATATATAGTCCCCACTGTAATATCCACAGACATCTCCCCACTGTAATATCCACAGACATCTCCCTACTGTAATGTCCACAGACATCTCCCCCACTGTAATTCCACAGACATCTCCCCCACTGTAATATCCACAATCACCCCCACTGTAATATCCACAATCACCCCCACTGTAATATCCATAATCTCCCCCACTGTAATATCCACAGACATCTCCCCCACTGTAATATCCACAGACATTTCCCCCACTGTAATATCCACAATCACCCCCACTGTAATATCCACAATCTCCCCCACTGCAATATCCACAGACATCTCCCCCACTGTAATATCCACAATCACCCCCATTTTATTATCCACATCTCCCCCACTGTAATATCCACAATCACCCCCACTGTAATATCCACAGACATCTCCCCACTGTAATATGGTCTACATCTCCCCCACTGTATAGGAAGATTAGTGCTTGCTTAGTCTTACCAGAGAAGCCAGCCGAACACGAGCAGTTGAGGCTGGGTGATGATGTCAGCGCGCCGAGAGCTAGGCCGAAACCGCGGCCTTTCCTATGGCCGAGGCAGCAGCGGAGCTCTGTGGATCACGTGGTGTGCCGATCCGCAAATGGTGACCCGTTCGGATCACGGATCATTTACGATCCGTTGCACCACAAGTACCGATCAAAAGAATTTTGATCGATCAAAAAAAGGAACGATTAATCGAGGAATTCATCTTTAATTTCCACAGCCCTATTAAAAAGGGATCAAAGTCTTTACCAAGTAACTATAGACCTGTTAGTGTAACTTCTATAGTCAGGAAGATACTGGAGAGTTTAATAAAAAGACCACATAGACGAGTTATTGTTGGAAAAAAATATTTTTAGCAACAGACAGCATGGATTCATGAAAGACAGAAGTTTTCAAACAAACCTGATTTCTTTTTATGAGGAGGTAAGAAAAACCTTGGACAGAGGGGTGGCTGTGGACGTGGTGTACCTGCATTTGACACAGTTCCACACACACTGCTCATGTGTAAGGTAAAGTTTACAGGCTTGGAAAGATCAATTTGTAAATGGATAGAAAACTGGCTAAAAGACAGAATTCAGAGAGTAGTGGTTAATGACTCGTACTCAGAATGGTCTAAGGTTATCAGTGGTGTACTCCAAGGTTCAGTGCTGGGACCCTTACTTTTTACAATCTTTATAAATGATATAGGGTCTGGGATTAAAAGTAAAAATTCTGTCTTTGCAGATGACACTAAGCTATGCAGTGGAATAACGATCTTACAGGATGTCTCCAATTTACAAGCCGAAACTCAATGCTCTGTCTAATTGGGCAATTAAGTGGTAAATGAGGTTTAATGTTGACAAATGTAAAGTTATACACTTGGGGCTAAGAATAGGCATGCATCATACATACTGGGAGGGGGTACAACTGAGGAATCAATGATGGGGAAGGATCTAGGGGGTTTGGTAGATCATAAGCACATGCAATACCAAGCTGTAGTTTCCAAAGCGAGAGTAAACACCCTTCAGGTATTAAGAGGTATGGATTCCAGAGACAGAGATATCATTTTGCCCCTGTACAAATCATTAGTAAGACCTCATCTGGAATATGCAGTTCAGTTTTGGGCACCAGTTCTCAAAAAGGATATTGGGGAACTGGAGAAAGTGCAGAGAAGGGCAACCAATCTGATAAGAGGCATGGAGGAGCTCAGCTATGAGGAAAGATTAGAGGAACTGAATCTATTCCCTCTTGAGAAGAGGAGATTAAGGGGGGATATGACCAACATGCACAAATACATAAGTAGTCCATATCGTGATCTTGGTGTTGAGTTATTCACTTTAAGGTCATCACAGAGGACTAGGGGGAACTCTTTACTTCTAGAGAAAAAAAGATTTCATCTCCAAATAGGGAAACGTTTCTTCACAGTAAGAGCTGTAAAAATGTGGAATAGACTCTCTGCAGAGGAGGTTCTGGCAAGCTCAGTTGATTGCTTTAAAAAAAGGCCTGGATTCAGGCCCGGATTGGCCAATCGGGAGAACCGGTATAATTCCCGGTGGGCTGGTCGGGTTGCAGGCTGTGTTGCCAACCATTTAGCCCGTTTTCGGGCTGTCCGTTAAATGGAGCGGTGCCCGTAAAAATTATGGCCGCGGGCAGCCTATGCAACAGCGCATGCGCCGTTCCGATGCCTGCCAAGCTCGGGAAAGTTCGTACACACTCGGCCGGGCGGCGCATGCGCAGTAGTGTAATGGCGCAGCCTGGCGCCATTTTTAAATGAAAACCTAATAGTACAGCAGCGGACGCCCGTATTTGTTCTCAGCGTAGTGGCGGCGGTGCTATTGCCTCGCACAGCAGCTGAAAGCTGCGAGATTGTCTGCCGGTGACTTGTCACCACCCTCCGAGGGACGAATGGGTCGGTCCGTGATTCACAGTTTGGAACGCAAACAGAGCACCTAGCAACAAAAAGGGGTGGGGCTTACCTGGAGACAGGTGGGGGCGGGACATGCCCAGGTAAGGATGGGAGGTGTTGCCCATAGCAATACCAGTCTGCCTGGCTGTCACTGCGAACAATACCAGTCTGTCTGAGGAGGACAGGAGAGCAGAGCAGACATGACATGACATGAGAGGACTCGAGTACATGTAGAGGGAAAATCTCCATAGTGAGGCATAATCTCCTTGGTATGTCATGGAGCAGGGCACAGGGATGGAGGAACACTGTTCTGATTAAGGCAGAAGGGAGAAACCACCTTGGGAAGAAAAGAGAACCTTGCCTGTATATCACAAGAAACAATTACTTACAGGTTAGGAACCAACACAGAAGACCACCTCACTGAGGTAATGGCAAAGAGGAAGAAAACCTTGTAAGTGAAAGGAGACGGGAAATAACCCCTTATAGGTCTCTGTGGAAATAAAAGAACCATTTGTGATCTTTTGGAGTCATTGTAGTGGTGATGAGAATTACTAAAATGCCCTCCATCTTGATCCTGTGGAGCAGGTGGGAAAGAAAGGAGTCTCAGAGGAGAAAAAGCATAGATCAGGTTTAATTGATCCCATTAAGGTAACAGAGCATCAGTTGTGAAGGATAGACAGTACCTGCCTGATGTCAGTGCCTTGCCCTGTGGAGAAATATGGCATAGGAGGAGGACACTGCCTGTCACACAGATGTGCCTGTGGACAAAAGGATATTGAAGAGGAGCAGAGAAGGAACCTACCACATCTGCAGCCTCTGTCCTGCACCTCCTGTATCATGTCCGCAGCCTCTGTCCTCCACCTCCTGTACCATGTCCGCTGTCTCTGTCCTCCACCTCCTGTACCATGTCCGCTGTCTCTGTCCTCCACATCCTGTATTCATGTCTGCAGTCTCTGTCCTCCCCCCCCGTTCCATGTCCGCAGTCTCTGTCCTCCCCCTCCTGTACCATGTCCGCTGTCTCTGTCCTCCACCTCCTGTACCATGTCTGCTGTCTCTGTCCTCCACCTGCTGTATTCATGTCCGCTGTCTGTCCTCCACCTCCTGTATTCATGTCCGCAGTCTCTGTCCTCCCCCTCCTGTACCATGTCCGCAGCCTCTGTCCTCCCCCTCCTGTACCATGTCCGCTGTCTCTGTCCTCCACCTCCTGTATTCATGTCCGCTGTCTGTCCTCCACCTCCTGTATTCATGTCCGCTGTCTCTGTCCTCCACCTCCTGTATTCATGTCCGCTGTCTCTGTCCTCCACCTCCTGTATTCATGTCCGCTGTCTCTGTCCTCCACCTCCTGTATTCATGTCCGCTGTCTCTGTCCTCCACCTCCTGTATTCATGTCCGCTGTCTCTGTCCTCCACCTCCTGTATTCATGTCCGCTGTCTGTCCTCCACCTCCTGTATTCACCAGAGCCCCCCCCCCCCTTACATCAGAGTTCCCCTTACATCATGATCTGCAGCATTCCCCTTTGCATAAGAGTTCCTTTGCACTGTAAGGGGGAATCCTGCAGACTATGTGCTAGCTGGCTTACAGTAACCTGACCTTCATGTCAATGGAGGCAGTTGGTTTTTGACTTTTGTTTAAATTAAATGTTTATAGTTTAAATATTGATATTTGCACTGTTTAGCAGTGAAAACTGTAATTTTACGTACTTTTTTGCAGTGTCAAAAATTGGTGCCGTTCGTAAATTTTTGGCATCCTGCCAGTAAATTTCATTTCAGGAGGTTGGCAACACTGGTTGCGGGACGGTGAAATTATGCCTCCTGCGCTGTGTTGCCAATTTTGGGTGTTGTGCCAGTAAATTTCAATCTGGTAGGTTGGCAACACTGCTCCTGCGTTCCAGCAGCCGAGGCGCGGACATTATTTTAATAGTCGTGAACTAAAGTGGGCTGGTCTAAGGCATGAAACTCCAGGGCTGAAAATGAGTCCCACTCCGGCCCTGCCTGGATTCTTTCCTAAATGTACATAGTATAACTTAGTACTAACATTTATAGGTAAAGTTGATCCAGGGAAAATCCGATTGCCTCTCGGAGGTTCAGGAAGGATTTTTTTCCCCCTGCTGTAGTAAAGTGGAGCATACTTGGGGTTTTGCCTTCCTCTGGATCAACTGTGGGTGTAGGTTTGTGTATATGGGATTGTATTTATTTATTTTTGGTTGAACTTGATGGACTTGTGTCTTTTTTCAACCTGACTAACTATGTAACTATATATAACAACTATTTTTCATCAATGCATCAATAGGGGACTTGTACACTACAGGTGGTAATTCAATGTACTTTCACCTGGGTTTCGCCTTGGTATACTATACAAGAATGTTGTGTACGTCTGTATCTTTGAAATTACCCTGTGGTCAGTGATTCAAAAAGCTACACAAAGTCTAAGAATGGCTTCACACCTGTGTCTCTTTTTCATGTATTTTCTTTTCATTGCTGTAGGCAGATCTTCCATTCCTATCAGCAGTAGAGAAAAATAATAGATGTGATCTATTTTTGGCCAAGGCAAGTTGGTGCAATGCATACATGTGAACTAGTATCATTAGAAACAATGGAAAATCACTGCAAATATGTTACAGTGCATTTTCCAGTGAGGGTCCATTTCACAGGGGTACAGTGGATGATTCTGGAGCACTGTACTGGATCACCTCTTCACTTTTCAAGACACTTCAATTTTTTGTGCACATCTTTGCACTGAACTTTTGTGTTTTCACCAATAAGTTTATATTGCTGATCCTATCATGGGACTGTGCATTTAAATCTATATTTTTCACTATAAATGTTGTTTTATTGTAGAGTTTTATCCACAAGATTGGACTTATATTTTTTCACTTAACACTTTTTTGGACTTTATTTCATTGTGCTGTCCAATTATAACACAGTATTCATATCTCATCGCTGTTAATTTACTTTTGGTGCTACACACTTTTTGTTAAGATTATTTATAAGTTTGGTATATTACTTATACTTATGTCAGCTGCCCCCCGCATCTTTTTTATTTCTGGGAAATATTTACTGCTTACTATTCCGTAGATATTAAGGTCCAACCCCCAGCATTTTTTTTATGTTTGAGTAGGAATGGGTTAGCACTTCTGTCAGATTCTTATTGCTGTTCGTGACCTAAAAAATAGTTATATTATGTAATCTAATATTTTGCCGCGTACACACGATCAGTTTTCTCGTCAGGAAAACTGTCATGTTTTCTCTTGGACGAGAAAACCGGCCATGTGTAGGCTCTCCAGCAGTTTTCCCGATGAGAAAACCGCTGAGAATCACAACGGGAAAATTAGAACACATTTCTCGGCAGTATTCCCATAGGGAAACTCTGCTAGGGAGCCTACACACGGACGGTTTTCTCGACCAAGAGAAAACCTGCTGGGAAAACCGGCCGTGTGTACAAGGGGAAAAGGGAGCAAGCTGGTCCTTGGTTTTCCCGTCGGGTTTCTCAGCGAGAAACACGATCGTGTGTACGCGGCATTAGGGTGGAAAATGAAATAAAGCCAGGCTAAACTTTAGAATTAACAGGCCCTGCCACATTGAACATGCAAAAAAATCCCAAAACAAACAAGCTGGGGATGATTTACTAAAGAAATACATTTTCAGTGTAATTGTATTCAACAATTCCATTATGTGCAAAACAAATCCCTATTTCTCCTAAATTCAGTTGCACACAAGTGGGTGTTCCAAATTGAACATAGGGTCACCTAGGTAAATAAAAAATGTACTGCTTTGGGAATCAATCACTCTGAGACAAAGCCAAGGAAAGAGTTAGTTAAGGGTAATGAGCATTTTCTTTTTTTACCATTCAAGTTTTTATTTTCATCAATAAAAGAGTCATTACAGTATAGTAAACATTAATTATTACAATAAGCTGCATGGGAAGTTCATAGATCATAACCATAGACTCAAGAATATGTTATCACTGTTAGAAATTATAACTGTCAAAGACCTTCAGATCACGTTGGACAAGGAGGACTGGACCGATATTTGGGCCCGTACAAAATCCTCTTCTCAGAATATTGGGGCCCTGGAGGCCAACTACAAGGTCCTTATGCGGTGGTACCTAGTCCTCGCTAGGATTTCTAAATTTTTACCATCCTACCCACCGGTGTGTTTCCGGGGATGTGGAGGGAGGGGTACTCATGAACATATTTGGTGGTCCTGCCCGATAGTGCAACGGTTTTGGGTAATAATATTCCAAATGGCTTCCACTCTACTAAATGACGAACTCCCACCAGACCCGTCACTGGCTCTTTTCAACCATATACAAAAGGATTACACCAGAGCCCAAATTAGACTATTATTACAACTGTCCACTGCTGCTAAACAATCTATAGCTAGGGCATGGAAGACTCCAAATATACACATAGCTGAAGTTAAGAACAGGGTGACCCAAGCAATGATTCAAAGTAAGATAGAGGCTACAATTTTGGACCGGATGACCCAACACGACAGAACCTGGACCCCTGGAACATTTTCTTCCCTCGGGATTCGACATTGCCTTGTTGGTATCATAAACACCGGAAAGAAACTTTACTTTAATGCACTACGCCCGTCTGGGGTCCGTGTAACCCTGCCGACAATATCTCTACCTTCCCCTATTCTTTTTCTTTTTTCTTTTCTCTCATGCTTCTTTTCTTTCTCTCCTTTCATTTTTCTCATCTGCCTTTATTTTACCTGAAATGCCCTAATTGAATCCTCCCAGGCAAAACTACAGGTTATTGCCCGGATTTAGTTTACGGCCTCTTTCTTGTTAACTTACGGAGTACTCTTCCGAAATGTACATTGATAATAGATTAGGACTTCCCCTTTTCTGATGTTCCCTTTATAAGTTCCATGATGTTGGACCCATGGTCCTTTTATTTTGCTATACTATATCTGACAATCTGCAATCTGGACGTTTACTGTCCATGTTCTGAATACTGCATCTTTTTTGATATAGTTTTACTTGACTCACCTGGACTGTACCATAATGTTCCCTTTCGTGTGACAAATTGAAAATGTCTATTATTGTACTCTGTGTTTTGATACTCCAAAAAAGAAATTATAACTGTCAATGTATAAAAAAAAAAGTATAAATATATGACTTTGACTTAGTCAACTATCTATTCTATTACCTTTTTATATAGAATACTGACTCCTAGTAAAAATAGAACAATAGGAAAGACCCCAACTTCTCCCCCTGATACCCCTAAAGGGAATACACTGTGTCCGGGAAGGTGTTAGTGCCCTCCCTCCTACCATTCAGACTCCACCAAGATTGGCTGGAGGAGAGGTGAAAAAAATAATATTAAAAAGCCCTCAACTGTCCACATATAAATAATTTACATATATTCATGAAGAGAACAAGAACATGTTCCCATTATGTTAGCACTAAATCCAACAACCTAATCTAATCACATAAAACTAGAATTAACCACTTGCCGACAGCTGGCCGTTATATGCAGCTACAGGCATCAGTCAGATATCGGAATTTTCAGCCGGCGATTTTGTACACCATAAGAAGAATCATAGCGACTGTTCCGCCGATTGATCGTTCTTATGGGCGGCAAGAGGGGACGCCCCCCCTCCAGCCGCCCTCCGGTGCTTCTACCAACTTACTTGTGCGATCGGTGAGCCAGTGACAGGAACCGCCGGCCCCGAATGTTGATCATAGAGATTTCCGGCGGACCAGATGGTCACGAGTCTCTATGATCATCGGAGCCTGGGCACGGTGTTATGACGTCACGCCCGACTTCTGCATTGAAAAAAACGATGGTTAGTCTAGCTCCCGTCAAAAAGTAATGAGCATTTTCAATAATACTGGAGCCTTAAAGAAATCCTCTGACATTGCCATAAAGGTTAAACGTAATCTATTTATTTTAATTGTTTTAAGTAGATGTTTGCAATCAACTCATTAGCACCACATTAATTTTGTTACTGTAAACCTCATATGGCTTCAAATTTGCAAATGTATGCAACAAAAACCTCTCACGTTAACCTAAATGTTGAAACTGTTAAATTAGGTATTTCTATCCATATTAACTAAACTGAGTGTAGGAAATTTTTGTATTGCTTAATACTGTGAGCTAGGAGGTGCAAACAAGAGATTTAAAAACATATCACTAACCTAAGAAATTCACCCAGAGCACGTGATGAAAAATGCAAAAGCATAGTCTACTTTCAGTGAAAACCGTATGTCAAAATCATCATTAGATCACTAAATATAAACAGCTGAATTAATGTGCACATTTTTACTTCAACTGTAAACATACATAACTTTTATACAAGACAAAATTGGATTTTTTAAGGCACCATGAATGGCACCAAACACATATATAATAAAATTCAGAATTTTATTTAATTTAGATAAAATATACACCCTTAAAAATAAGAGTTGACCCCTATATACTATATAGATATATATATATATATGTAGACCACTCCAATAGCTATACATCGGTGGTCAGCAGCCAACTAGATCGTGGCCAGGTGACTGGTAAATCGCGGTCTGGGCTTGATGACCCACCATCTCAGAACATCAAACAGAGCACAATGCAGAGGGACTACTTGTAAAGTTGGAACTGTAGTAGGGAGCAAGTGCCCTCTCTATAGTGTTTTCTCCTGTCCATGCAGAGTGATATTTTGCTTCCTTACCACCTGATTTAAACCCACAATTGCTGTGCAGTGCACGTTACTGCAACACGGTAGTATGGCAATCAGAGGTTTAAATCAGGTGTGAGGAGGCGGCACTGTGCCCGGTGATATCTGACTTCTCCCATGTTGTTCAGGTAGATCTCCACCTCTTTAAGGTTGCCTACCCCTGCTATACATCGATCAGCTGTCTATCACTTAGTTCACATAATACTTGATTAATTTATTCAAAATGTGTGGAAATTTGGGTTGTTGCCAATTTCAGAATCTGTCCTGTAGGTCAGTCTGCGCTCCGGGGGTGCGTTATCACCCTCGGGCGGCAGGTGGCGCAAGAGGGATTCTAACAGACCCACCTTCCCCAGCAGCCAATCAGAGGAGTTCTGCACTCGTTGGGCATGCTGGGGGGGATATATCTGTGGCAACCGCCATTGTTCTCTGTTCTGTACGGGGCCCCAGTTCCAGGTGTGGTATCCACCTTCAGGGTACGCGCATCCATGGGCCCCGCCACAGTGGCCTGCTTCACTGAGGTTACGCACCATGTGGAGCCTCACCCTAATATTGAGAGGGGCCCCAGCGACTTGCTGGGTCCCAACCTTCTGCTGTAAGGATCCTAAGCTGGGAGCTGTGCGATGAGGATGATTTACTAAAACTTCAGCATGCAAAATCTGGTGCAGGGCTGCATTGTAGCCAATCAGCTTCTAACTTCACCTTGTTCAGTTAAGCTTTGACAATAAAACATGGAAGCTGATTGACTACCATGCACCGCTGCAGCAGCTTTTAGGCCTCATACACACGGGCAAGAATCTTGTCAAGAAAAAAACGTTGTTTTTCCTGACGAGATTCTTGGCAAGAATCTCTTGCCGCCCAAGTGTACACACACTCATTTCAAAAGAACCGTGGTTCTCTTGAAAGGCAAAACCGCAGTGACTTCATTGCGTACGACGAGCATGCGCCCGTCACATTCAATGCCGTCGCCGCCATCTTGCTTCACCCTACCTATGTCGTGGGAGCTACCGTGCATGCGTCAAAGTCATTTTGAGCATGCGCGGGTTTCCACGGCGACAGGAAAGTATACACACTCTCGGGTTTCTCGACGGGAAACAGGCTGACAAGAATCTCAACGAGAAAATAGAGAGCAGGATCTCTATTTTTCTCGTTGAGATTCTGGCCAGATTTCCAGATGAGAAACCTGAAAGCCTCGTACACACGCTCGGTTTACTCGGCAAGAAAGCTCTGCCAGCAGTTTTCTCGCTGGTTCTTGCCGAGAAAACCAAGCATGTGTACGAGGCTTTACACGCTCCAGTTTTAGCAAATCAACCCCAATGTGTGTGGAGTAATGCATTATAAGCATGCAAAAAAATCTTTTAAACTCACAAACCTCTGAATAGGATTGCTAATGCTTCATGGAACACTAAGCAATGATTATATAACTAGCCCTAGATATTGTAACTTGTCCCATGCAATCCTTCATATTGCCACCAATCTGATCTCTTAAAAAAAAGCTCTAGCTTGTGCACACAAGTTTTGAACTTGCTTGACAGAGTCTGGAAATCAGTGTTTGAATTTTACTAATGGAGTCCCAAAAAAAATTTAAAGTAACTTAAGCAGACATCAAACACAAGCCTCTTTCTCCAGAAATTGCTTAAAAGCCTACTGAATTTGACTTGCTTCTGAGTATGATTCCCCGCTATTTCCAATGTTTCTCCTCCCAGCCCTCTTCTCCCTAGTTCAAATTACATATCATCATGGGGAGGCCTTCTGCTGTCATTGTTATCTATGTTCTGTGAAGCACACAATGCTGATCAGTGTACCAAAATGAACAGTAGTCTCCAAGAAGTGCCAATAATGAGTATATCACCAAGGAGTAGAAATAATGAGTATATCATATCTTTTGTTGTAAAACTCCCAAGCATTATCATACCATGTCACAATGTCAGAAAAAGTTTGCTTCTTGATTTTTTACTGGTAAGGATAATGTATCAAATAATGAACTATATATATCTATATAGATCCATCTATATAGATATCTATCTATATAAGTGCATAGTGCAACAAACTACGGTAATCATAAATCAAGTCCAAAAAAGACCACCAACGAGTTAAAGGGGTAAAACAGTTAATGTGTTGTCTTGATCTAAATCCAGACTTTATTCCCAGGGTGTACGTAAATCAGTGCCTACACCACCATACACCACAATTAAAAAAGGTCTCTTACCAGATAATGTGGACCATTAAATTATAAATGGTCAGAAATGCTAAAATTCAATGATCACCTAATGGCCTCCAAGGGTACAAGCCCTGTCACAGATTGAACCACCAGTGTTCCCATCAAAAGCTTGCGTGCGTGATGACATCACATTCTCTGACTACCTCATTTCCTGATGAAATGCATAGGGTGTGGTAACAAAATGACATTATTACCGGCGGAGGATCAGCCTGCTATATTGGATCATGTGATTTTAGCAATGCGCTTTTTGTTTTTACAAGATGTAGGTGCATATTGTGATTTTTAATAAAGGCACAAATTTTTTCATACTTTACTGTGCTCTGCACCTTTTTATATATTTGAAGGTAATGCTGGTGGTTCAATCTGTCACGGAACTTGTACCCTTGGAGACCATTTAAGAGGCCATTGAATTTGAGCGCTTCTGACCATTTATAATTTAATCGTTCACATTGTTAGAAGAGACCTCTTGTAATTGTGGTGCGTGGTGGTGGAGGCACTGATTTACACCTTGAGAATAAAGTGTGGATTTAAATCGAGTCAACACATGTACTGTTTTTCCCCTTTAAATCGTTGGCCTTTACTCACTCAGTGATTTTTTTTTAGACTTGATTTATAATTGGTTAAAAATGTGTCACTATTCACTTTAATATATATATGGTTCATAATTTGTGGCACTTTGCACTTTATTATATATGAAATTAATTATATTTTTATTATATGTGTGCCTTGATTGTTTTGACTTTATTTTTGTTCTCCTAATGAGTTCCTATAGCACTCTAGGTGAATTTAGCACTACTTTGATGGGGTTCTTTTTAGTATTTTTACACATTTGGTATCACAAATTGCACAGTGGCAGTTTTATTATTTTTCTGATTGAGCCTCTGAAGCAGCCGGGTAGGTGTTCCAACTGACCAGTGTTGCCAACCTACCAGATTTAAATTTACTGGCACAACACCCGGAATTTACTGGCGCAGCCACGTTTTTACTGGCATTTCACAAAAGTTACTAAATTACATTTTTAGGTGCAAATTTCAGTTTTTAGGCTACACATAAGTACACTAGGCAAATAGCAATGTGATTTAAGGTAGATATTAAGGTAAAAAACATATTTTTGTTATTTACGATATAATAAGGGCAAATTATTTAGTCACATCACCCCCTGCCTCCATCACCCTCTGCCACCAACACCCCCTGCCTTCACCTCCCTCTGCGGTGTCACAATCTCCCCATGCCTCCAATCTCCCTCTGCCTCAAATCTCCCCCAGGCCCCCTGCCTCCAATCACCGCCTACCTCCATCGTCCCCTGCCTCCATCCCCCTCTGCGGTGCCACCAACAACCCCTGTCTCCATCCCCCACCCTCTGCGGTGCCACCATCCCCCTCTGCGGTGCCACCAACATCCCCTGCCTCCAATCACCCCCTGCCACTAACACCTCCTGCCTCCAATCACCTCCTGCCACTAACACCCCCTGCCTTCAATCTTCCCCTGCCTCCATCCCCCTCTGTGGTGCCA
This sequence comes from Rana temporaria, assembly GCF_905171775.1. Taxonomy (NCBI): domain Eukaryota; kingdom Metazoa; phylum Chordata; class Amphibia; order Anura; family Ranidae; genus Rana; species Rana temporaria. The sequence continues at coordinate 101,692,694 of NC_053500.1, forward strand.
CCGCAGCCACCATCACCCCCTGCCTCCAATCACCCCCTGCCTCCAATCTCTATGCACAGTTCCAAACCGAACCGATCTTGGCTATTTTTACTGGCACATTTCCGCAACCACGGACATTTACGAACAGGGGAAAAAAGTGTCAGTTTTTACAAACTGTCCTTAAAAATACGGACGGTTGGCAATACTGCAACTGACCACCACTCACGTTGTGACCTCAACAAGCTATAACCTATGGACTCAAGGCATCGCAGACTCCATGACGAATCCTGTGATGAAAAGGAACTTGCAGTATCCTAGGATCAGATAAGTACTCAATGAACTTGACCTCACTGGGACAGTGATGCTTATAGCATGTACATTGTGGATTACAATACTAGAGGGAACACACAAACAAGTTTCCCACCCTCTTTGGATCAACTACAGAGTGTCCTCTACAGCTGAACATGTACACATGTCATTGACATTGTCCCTGTTCCTGCTACTCTAACCTCCTCTGGACCACTGTCATCATCATTTTTCAAACACTGGGTCAAATATTGCTGTTCCTCTGGGCTTTCACCCATCTTTTTGACAACTTTGAATATGCATTTAAAACTTGGGATTTGATCCCTGTCCACTACGCATTCAGGATTCCTCACATCCAGTTTTCCTTGTGGGAGACCACGCCACTCTACTACAATGCCAAACACTGCACACCACCAATTATTTCTATTGAAGATGTTGGGGAACTATAGGGTATTCATGCTATTTAGAGAACTATGGTCAGATTTTTAAAACAGGTGGTCATGTATTTTATTATTTTATACAGGGTATGCCTTGTTTATGTGGCTTTTCTCAATTTCATTTTTATATAATAAATTAGCAATTTTTCATATGAACAGTGAGCTGTGTAGATTCATCAATACCTTTTGGAGACGGTTGAGCTATATCAGGTTTTTTATTTTGGAGTTATACTGCTTTATTCTTTGTATCTGTATTTCCTCCAGTGCTGATTATTTAATTTAAGGGAATGTGTATGATTGCTACGTTTTGAAAATGATGTTTCTCATGCTCCACAATGTGTAGATGGTTCACATTTGCACGTTGTGTTGCACTAAAATAGAGGTTAGTTGTGATGCATTGGCAATGAGCATTGGGTTGACATTCAAAATTAACAGTACTACAATGTACCACACTGTGTTTTTGTGTTGCAGAAACCCATGGTAAAACATGATGGAGTCTGGCCTTATAGTTGTAAAATTTCCAAAAATTCAATTTTTGAATATATCATCTGAGCTTATGGAAATTATTTAACAAGCTTTTATTAAAATCCTGATGTGTTTTAGTTTTTCTTCTTAATTAATTCAGATATACAGTATTAATTTAAATCAGTGTCAGTTAAGCATAACACAAGCAGCACTTTCATTACCATGTAGCTGCATAATTTTACAACTGAAATTTGTTTTTACTTCAATTAAAAGTTATAATTATTGATCTGCTAAATCCACTGCATGTGCATTATATTACCATTCACCAATATTACCAAAAATTATCAACAATAAAAGAAAAATTCAATACGATTTTGCATCCTTTTTTTTCAATGCTCCCATAAATACAGTTTCCCTGGCCACCAGGGATACAAATTGAACAGTCAATAATCCTTTAATAAATAAGCATCATTATGTTCAATGAAAAACATATTTGGACATCTTCAGTGAAGTCCTAAGCCTACCATACCCAAAAGATGAGGTACTGTTTGTCCAGGAAAAAAGTCCAGCCAACAACTGGAGATAAAAAAAAAAAAAAAACAATCACCTCCTCTAGAGCTGGGATGGATCCTATCAAGAATGAGGATTGGACCCTCGGAAGTCTTCCTTCGTGCTGTTGTGCCACATGTCTCCCTAGTGGGAGGTCAGGGTTAGTCATTTTCATGGAGCTGGTATGCCTAGATCCTCGTTTATGAAATGGCAGCTTGGTTTTCCCCACATAAAATCTGTCACATTGGCATGTGAGAAGGTAGACTACCCCTTCAGTCTTGCAGTTTGAAAAGTGGCAAGGCTTATGTGGTCGACCATTAGGCAAGATATTATCTTGCCAAACTTTGTATTGGCAGATTGGGCACCCACCACAGGTAAAGGTAGCCAATCTCTTACACAGATTTTTTCTGAATACACCTTTGAATTCACTTTTGACTAACTGGTCCTTGAGTGAGGACGCCCGCCGATAGGTGATTGCGGGTTCCTTGGTCACAAAAGGACCAAGTGTCGGATCAATGGATAAAAGGTGCCAGAACTTTTTTAAGTCTGCCACTGCCTGGATGTAGTCTGGCTTAGCCATGAGTCTATATATATTGTGACGGGTATGATGTGTATGCCGTACAGTTATTTGTGTTCTCCAGTATTTGTATAGGCATGTAATTTAAAGCAATCATGCATAATTTTAAAACATATTTATTTGTGTTATATACAGTGTAACTTCACGTGGACATTGGCCCCTGATAAGAGGACAAGGTCCCGAAACGCGTAGGGCTCGATTGAACCATTGTGGACAAGTCACGCACCAACGTATCAATTTTGATTTGAACCCTTTTTGTATAAATTGTTAAATAAACTTTTACTATTACTACTTCTTTTGAGTTGTTACCATTAAAGCCCCACCTTGGGGGGGTTTTCCTTTTCTATTTCATTTAGGGGTGTTGGTAACACATATAGGTCTCTTTTTGATGTTATTTCGTATTATATGTTCCCGTACAAGCGGCATGACAGCCACAATTCCATCTTGCATCAGTGAGATATGCTCGATAATGCTTCTGTAAGGCATGGTCTCTCCCTCCCATGTTTCTTTTGCAACATCTAGCAATCCCCTGGGATGTCTACCATACAGTAGTTCAAAAGGGAAATACCCTGTAGATGCCTGAGGTACCTCTCGTATGGCAAACATGTTTTGTTAAATCTCTCCACAAAACCATCAGTTTGGGGTGGTAGACAGAGGTACGAAGATGGGAGATTTTGAACAACTTACACAGTTCTTTAGTGATTCTGGTCATAAATGGTGTGCCTTGAGGCGATAATATTTATTTTGGAATACTCACAGCTAAATACCTGGACAAACTTTTTGGCAATAGTCTTAGCTGAGGTATTACGCAAGGGAATGGCTTCAGGATACTGTGTGGCAGTGGCGGCCCGTCCATAGGGGGCGCATGGGCGCCGCCCCCCCTCTCCCCAAAGCCAGTAAAAAAAAAAAAAAAAAAAAAATGAAAAAAAAAATTTTTTTTTGGGCCCTTTAAGAAAAAAAAAAGGTCCTTTAAGACGGTGCATGTTCAGGGTGAGCGCCGGTCAAAGACTCAGAGCACTGCTATAGCATCATTGAAGCGTCATGCCAATGCAGCAGGCAAGACGCTTCATTTGCAGTTTTTTTTTAAGCTCTGTGGCTATGTGCTGTGCGCCATGAGCCAATCACTCTCCAGTGTCTCCACTCTCCTCTCTAATTGGGTCCTGCTGCTTCCTCACTGCAGAAGGAAATGGGCGGTGCTTTCCCCAGGGCAGTGTTACTTCGGTTTTGACTCCAGGAGGACTCCAAGGTAATTAACTTTATTAAAATACTTTATTTGTCTCATTGTCTGTCCTGTCCAGTGTCCCTGTCCAGCACCTTATGCTGTATGCTCAGCCTGTACTGTGATCGGACTGAGAGAGGACAGGAGGGAGGGGGAGGGTGCCGTGCTTCACATCTCCTGTCTGTGTGTGAGGGCTTAGAGTACCTGCGTCCTGCAGCTGTGCTTTACAAATCTCTTATCTCTGTCTGCCTATCTAATCTATCTGACTGTCCTGCCTCTCTCTCTCTCTCTCTCTCTCTCTCTCTCTCTCTCTCTCTCTCTCTCTCTCTCTCTCTCTTTAATTATCTATCTATCTCTCTATCTATCTATAGCCATATCTATCTATCTATAGCCATATCTATCTATCTATCTATCTCTCTATCTATCTATAGCCATATCTATCTATCTATAGCCATATCTATCTATCTATCTATCTATCTATCTATCTATCTATCTATCTATCTATCTATAGCCATATCTATCTATCTATCTATCTATCTATCTATCTATCTATCTATCTATCTATCTATAGCCATATCTATCTATCTATCTATCTATCTATCTATCTATCTATCTATCTATCTATCTATCTATCTATCTATCTATCTATCTATCTCTCTTTCTATAGATCTATCTATCTATCTATCTATCTATAGCTCTATCTATAGCTCTATCTATCTATCTCTCGATCTATAGATCTATCTATCTCTCTCTATCTATCTATCTCTCTATCTATAGCTCTATGTCTCTATCTATCTATGTCTCTATCTATCTATAGCTCTATCTATAGCTCTATCTATCTATCTCTCGATCTATAGATCTATCTATCTCTCTCTATCTATCTATCTCTCTATCTATAGCTCTATGTCTCTATCTATCTATCTATAGCTCTATCTATCTCTCTCTCTCTCTATAGATCTATCTCTCTCTCTCTCTCTATAGATCTATGTCTCTATCTATCTATCTATCTATCTATCTATCTATCTATTAGCTACCTCTGTCTAATTATCTATCTATTTATCTATCTAATTATCTGTCTGTCTATCTATATCTATCTGTCTGTTTAATTATCTATCTATCTATCTATCTATCTATCTATCTATCTATCTATCTATCTATCTATCTATCTATCTATAGCTACCTGCCTAATTATCTATTTATCTATCTAATTATCTATCTATATCTATATGTCTGTCTGTTTAATTATCTATCTATCTATCTATATCTCTATGTCTCTATCTATCTATCTATCTATCTATCTATTTGTCTGTCTATCTAATTATCTATAGCTAGCTGTCTGTCTGATTATCTATCCATCTAATTATCTATCTATATCTATATATCTGTCTGTTTAATTATCTATCTACAGCTCTATCTCTTTATCTATCTACAGCTCTATCTATCTATCTATCTATCTATCTATCTATCTATCTATCTATCTATCTATCTATCTATCTATCTATCTATCTATCGCTCTCCCTCTCTCTCTCTCTCTTTCTCTGTCTCTCTCTATCTGTTTAATTGTCTGTCTATCTATCTATCTATCTATCGCTCTCTATCTAATTATCTATCTATATCTGTCTGTCTGATTATCTATCTATCTATCTATCTATCGATCTATCTATCGATCTATCTAATTATCTATATCTATATGTCTGTCTAATTATCTATCTATCTAATTATCTATAGCTCTATCTCTCTCCCCCTCCCTCCCTCCATCTATCTATCTGTTTAATTATCTATTTATCTATAGCTCTATCTAGCTATGTCTCTCTATCTATCTATCTGTCTGTCTGTCTATCTAATTATCTATCTAATTATATATAGCTCTATCTCTCGCTCCCTCCCCCTCCCTCTATCTATCCATCTATCTATCTATAGCTATCTGCCTAATTATCTATTTATCTATCTATCTATCTATCTATCTATCTATCTATCTATCTATCTATCTATCTATCTATCTATCTATCTATCTATCTATTTGTTTTATTATCTGTCTGTCTATCTATCTATCTGTCTCTCTGTCTGTCTGCAGGTCCCATTGTCTGCGAGTGGCGGGGGGGGGGGGTTGACTGGGGTTTTGTTTGCGCCCCCCCAAAAAAATAGAGCACCAGCCGCCACTGCTGTGTGGCATAGTCCAGTATTACCAGTATGTGCTTATTAGGGATGAGCCAAACACCCCCCAATTCGGTTCACAGCAGAACATGCAAACAGGCAAAAAATGTGTTCGAACACGCAAACACCATTAAAGTCTATGGGACACGAACATGAAAAAATCAAAAGTGCTAATTTTAAAAGCTAATATGCAGGTTATTGTCAAAAAAGGGTTTGGCGAACTGGGTCCTGCCCCAGGGGACATTTATCAATGCACCGTTTTTTCGGGAGCAGTGATTTTCATATTGCTTAAAGTGAATCAATAAAAGCAAAATATTCCTTTAAATTCCGTACCTGGTGGGTATCTATGGTATGCCTGTAAAGTAGTGCATATTTCCCATGTTTATAACAGTCCCTGCACAAAATGACATTTCTAAAGGAAAAAAAATCATTTAAAACTACTTGTGGCTGTAATGAATTGCCGGGTCCTGGCAAAGTCATTGAAAAAAATGTCAAACCCCAAAAAATAAAAAAATGCATGGGGGTCCCCCCAATTTCCATTACCAGGCTCTTTAGGTCTGGTATGGATATTAGCCACTAGCCGATCAGCAGGTCGGCTTGGCTGCGCAAAACCACGTAAGTATACATAATTTCGCATTCCTGCTCGCCCCTGGTGCCGACGTGCGTGCTCGGCAGGCGCGATCACCGCCGGGCACCCGCAATCGCTCGTAACAGAGCGAGAACCGGGAGCTGTGTGTGTAAACACACAGCTCCCGGTCCTGTCAGGGGGAGAAATTACTGTTCGTCTGTTCATACGAACACACCTAGGGAACATAATTAACCCCTTCCTCGCCCCCTAGTGTTAACCCCTTCCCTGCCAGTGACATTTTTACAGTAATCAATGCATTTTTATAGCACTGATCGCTATAAAAATGCCAATGGTCCCAAAAATGTGTCAAAGTGTCCGCCATAATGTCGCAGTACCGATAAAAATCGCTGATCGCCACCATTACTAGTAAAAAAAAAATATTAATAAAAATGCCATAAAACTATCCCCTATTTTGTAGATGCTATAACTTTTGCGCAAACCAATCAATAAACGCTTATTGCAACTATTTTTACCAAAAATATGTAGAAGAATACGTATCGGCCTAAACTGAGGAAAAAAAATCATTTTTATGTATTTTTGGTGGATATTTATTACAGCAAAAAGTAAAAAATATTCATATTTTTTCAAAATTGTCGCTCTATTTTTGTTTATAGCGCAAAAAATAAAAACCGCAGAGGTGATCAAACACCACCAAAAGAAAGCTCTATTTGTGGGAAAAAAAGGATGCCAATTTTGTTTGGGACCGTGCAATTGTCAGTTTAAGCGACGCAGTGCCGAATCGCAAAAAGTGGCCCGGTCATTGACCAGCAAAATGGTCCGGGGCTGAAGTGGTTAAGGAGAACCCTGCGCCAAATGTAAAAAAAAAAAAAGGCATGGGGTTCCACCAAAAATCCACACCAGACTCTTATCCAAGCACGCAACCTGGCAGGGCACAGGAAAAGAGGAGGGGACGAGAGAGCGCCCCCCCCTCCTGAACCATACCAGGCCACATGCCCTCAACATGGGGAGGATGTCCCCATGTTGATGGGCACAAGTGCCTCATCCCCACAACCCTTTCCCTGTGGTTGTGGGGGTCTGCAAGTGGGGGGCTTATCGGAATCTGGAAGCCCCCTTTAACAAAGGGGACGCCCAGATGCCGGCCACCCCATGTGAGTTGGTAACGGGTTACATTGTACCCCTACCATTTCACCCCAAAAAAATTTAAAAAAGGAAAAAAAACACACACAAGTCCTTTAATAAAAATAAAAATTCCAGCACCGTAATCCTTCTACGAGTCCGACCCGCCGCTACGAACGATACCGCCTCCATAGGAGGCTCCCGGCCGAATGACGCGTCTGACAGCTGTTTTATAACAGAGGGTGGGGCCACCCGTGACATGGACGTGGACCCCGCCCCCTCTGACACAACAGAAACCCCCTTGTGTAAAGTTCATTATTTCCCATTAAATAGTAACTTGTTAAGAAGCTTTATTTCTCATGAAACATTACTTTAGTTCCACTTCAGATTTTTTCATAGTCTGCTGAACAAACTTCACAATTAACACCTGTCAGAGGTGAGCAATATTTTAATTAATGAAAAACCATGATCGCTCAATTCTCAGTGCAAAGGCGCTGGGGAACAGATGCAGCATCAGGCCCATGCTGCATCCACCTAGGTAAGTATTAATCTAAAACAAAAGCCCAAACTCATACTTTTTTTTAAAGAAGGGGAAAGGGGAGGAGTGGACACAGCAGCTGGGGGAGTCTTCATCTGCAGCCATGGGGTAAGTGACTGAGGACACTGTTACTATCACACTGTTACTGTCAGTCCTAACCTGCCACTTCACTAACCTAATCTGACACTATACTACCCTAACCTGACACTATACTACCCTAACCTGCATATATACTACCCTAATCTGGCACTATATTGCTGTAATTTGACACTTTACTGGCCTAGTCTGACACTATACCGCCCTAATCTGCTACTTTCCTGCTTTAGGCTGGCCATACATTATACAATTTTCTTGTACAACTTTCCTATAGATTTACCAAAACAATATACAGTAATAGGAGATGAAACCTAAACACTTTCAATTTGTGTTCAATCAGGCAGGCCCTTGAACTACATAGTTAAAGGTAAATATAAAGAAAACTGAATAAGAAAATTGTATGTGTATGGCCAGCTTTAGTCTGACACTATACTGATCTCAGCTATGCTTTGTATTGGAGGGAGGAGAGCTGCTGCCTGTGCCCAGGCTGTGTACAGTGCAGGAATGGGGGAAGGAGCTCTGCTGAGTGCCCTGCTAGCAGCGACTCCTGTCCTCTGCCCTGCTGACCCCTCTCCTCTGCCCTGCTAACCCCTGTACACTGCCCTACAAACTAAAGGCCTCTGTACACTGCCCTACAAACTAAAGGCCTCTGTACACTGCCCTACAAACTAAAGGCCTTTGTACACTGCCCTACAAACTAAAGGCCTCTGTACACTGCCCTACAAACTAAAGGCCTCTGTACACTGCCCTACAAACTAAAGGCCTCTGTACACTGCCCTACAAACTAAAGGCCTCTGTACACTGCCCTACAAACTAAAGGCCTCTGTATACTACCCTACAAACTAAAGGCCTCTGTACACTGCCCTACAAACTAAAGGCCCCTGTACACTGCCCTACAAACTAAAGGCCTCTGTACACTGCCCTACAAACTAAAGGCCCCTGTACACTGCCCTACAAACTAAAGGCCTCTGTACACTGCCCTACAAACTAAAGGCCTCTGTATACTACCCTACAAACTAAAGGCCTCTGTACACTGCCCTACAAACTAAAGGTCTCTGTACACTGCCTTACAAACTAAAGGTCTCTGTATACTACCCTACAAACTAAAGGCCTCTGTACACTGCCCTACAAACTAAAGGCCTCTGTTCACTGCCCTACAAACTGTTGACCCTAACCTCTGTCCTTCTGACCCCTCGCACACTGCTCTACTGACCTCCCATCCTCTGCCCCCTGACATTTTTTACTGCACCCCCACATTAGACAGGCTAGATCCATCCCTGCTAACATGTCCCTTCAACAGAAGTCCATCAAACATTCATCTTCCGTCAAATGGGGACTGTCACTCAATGATCAAAATTCAGCAGATCCTTGCTGAACAGGATGAATGTCAATCAGTGTGTGGCCATCTTAGAATCAGAAAAGGGAGGGCTAATTAACTTATTTTTTTTCTAAAGGACACAAGATAGCTCATTATTTCTGGCAAGATCAACAGGGCTGATTATGCAGTTAAAGGAGGGGTTCCTACTAAGTCAGCAGCTACAAATACTTTTAATAATCGGACACTCGCCTGTCCCAAGTTCCAGCGATGCAGGGGAGTGAAGCCCCGCCCGTCTCTCCCTCCTCTCCGCGGCGCCGGCATCACTACTGTGGGCGCCCAGCTGTGGCTTCACAGCCAGGCACACACTGCGCATGTGCGAGCCGCTCTGCACACCGTGATTGGCCAAGCAATCATCTGGGAACTGTGACGTGTCCCAGATGATTGCCAAGAGAGAGGGGGGAGAGGTGACCTTCCTTCCGGCGCGGCGTTGCTGGTTTCCACTCCCCCGCCACCCCCCCAAAAAATGACATGCCAAATGTGGCATATCAGTGGGTCACCTTACCTTAAAGCGGAAGTTCCATTTTTGGGTGAAACTACGCTTTAATATGCAGTTAAATAGGAACACAGTTTATTTATTTAGTTTTAACTTGTAAGGTTACTTTACCTGACAACAATGGTCACTCCTTTGATCTGCTATGAATGAGCCAGAGTATTTAGAATGTAGCAAAATAACATTTCTACTTTGTAAGGGCTTATATTGACGGGCCTTGTTTTTCTGCATTTGAAGTGCATTTGGAAGACATTTTAAATGCAAGTCAGCAAAATCCCATTGTCTGTAATTAGTACGCATGGCAGTTTCAAGGCAGCATTTGACCTGCTTTGCATTGTACTGGGTGTCTTTGGATGCAGCATGTTAACGTGGATCCAAAGGTACAGTATTAGTTTTTTTACCTTAATGCATTCTCTGCATTAAAGGGATTGTAAAGTCTTAAAGTTTTTCACCTTAAGGCTGCATTCACACCTTTGCGTATTTACGCCTGACGCCCGACGCTCGTGCCGCTGGAGGGGTGATTTTACATTCTTGTCTATCGAGATGGTTCACATCTCACGCCGAACGCCGAAACGCCGTACGCCTGCCGCCTGAAAACAAGTCCCGGACCCTTTTTTTCAGCCGGCTTTCGGCGTTCGGCATAGACATCAATGTAAAATGTTTTGTAAAAAAAAAGAAGGTTAAAACATCTCGTTTTGTCGCGGCAAATCGCGGTACAATACGCCGCTATTTGTCGCGGCAAAATACGCCGCGTTATAGTGTGAATGCAGCCTAACAACTTCAGCCCCAGAAGGATTTGCCCCCTTAATGACCAGCCAATTTTTTGCGATACGGCACTGCATCGCTTTAAGTGACAATTGCGTGGTCGTGCAATGCTGTATCCAAACAAAATGTACGTCCTTTTTCTTTTGGTGGTATTTGATCACCTCTGCGGTTTGTATTTTCTGCGCTATAAAAAAAAAAGCGACAATTTTGAAATAAAGCTATATTTTTCTTTTTAATTTTTGCTATAATAAATATCCCAGAAAATGTATAAAAAAACACATTTATTCATCAGTTTAGGCTGATATATATTCTAATGCCGTGTACACACAAACGTTTTTCACGACGTGAAAAATTACATTTTTTTTTAACCACTTAAGACCTGGACCTTTATGCAGGTAAAGGACCTGCCCAGTTTTTGCGATTCGGCACTGTGTCGCTTTAACTGACAATTGCGCAGTCGTGCGATGTGGTCCCCTAAACAAAATTGGCGTCCTTTTTTTCCCACAAATAGAGCTTTCTTTTGGTGGTATTTGATCACCTCTGCGGTTTTTATTTTTTGCGCTAAAAAACAAAAATAGAGCGACAATTTTGAAAAAAAAACAATATTTTTTCCTTTTTGCTATAATAAATATCCCCAAAAAAGATATAACATTTTTTTTTCTCAGTTTAGGCTGATACGTATTCTTCTACCCATTTTTGGTAAAAAAAATCACAATAAGCGTTTATCGATACGTTTGTGCAAAATTTATAGCGTTTACAAAATAGGAGATAGTTTTATTGCATTTTTATTAATATTTTTTTTTTTTACTACTAATCGCGGCGATCAGCGATTTTTTTCATGACCGCGACATTATGGCGGACACATTGGACAATTTTGACACATTTTTGGGACCATTGTCATTTTCACAGCAAAAAATGCTATAAAAATGCATTGTTTACTGTGAAAATGACAATTGCAGTTTGGGAGTTAACCACTAGGGGGTGCTGAAGGGGTTAAGTGTGACCTCATGTGTTTCTAACTGTAGGGGGGCGGGGGTTGGACGTGTGACGTCATTCATCGTGTTTCCCTATATCAGGGAACACACGATCAATGACACTGCCACAAGGAAGAACAGGGAAGGTGTGTTTACACACACCTCTCCCCGTTCTTCAGCTCCGGAGGGCCGATCGCGGGACACCGGCGGCGATCGGGTCCGTGGGTCCCGCGGACGCGGTCACGGAGCTTTGGACCAGGTCGCGTGCACGCGCCGGCGGCGCGCGTGTGCGTCCCCACGGCTGGGCTTAAAGGGCCATGTACAGGTACGTGGATGTGCCCAGTCGTGCCATTCTGCCGACATTTCTCAATCACAGTAAAAATCCCTTCTTTCTGAGATTGGAAGTGGCAACCAAGTGAGTCATCTTCTTTCAGATGGTGGATGGGGCTAGCAGGTCTGTGATTGGCTTTAGCAGTGGCTAATGACAGTCCTCCTCCTCCTGGAAACAGGGACCACCCCCCCCCTACCAGAACTGCACCCAATCTCTTCCCATCACAAGAGCTGACGATCACAGCTACAACAAAGTTAGAGAACCAAACAATGTTTCCCATCTTTTACAATGTGTGGGGGCACAGTGCCTCCCCCCTCAGTGCACGCGCGGCATGGGGGATTCTGAAATTAGAATGCATTAGTGTCTCACTGACACTTCCCTGTGCTTCTCTGCTGATAGGGTGGAAGTCAACTGCTGGCAAAGAGGCTTTGCGTGCTGCTTGCGGCACCCCTGATCTAGAACAAATATATTTGTTTCCTTTTTTTTATTCATACTTTTATATTGCAACTGTATCTGAACTCTGCAATGAATAGTGTTGAGCAGAATATGCCATATTCGATTTCGCGATATATCTCGAATATATATTCGAATATTCGAGATATATTCGCTAAATTCGAATATTCGTGATATTTTATCGAAATTAATTGATTGCGATTTTTCGCTATTGCGAATGCGAAAATAATTGCGATTTTTTTTATAACTGCGGTAGGAGCGCTCTGATTGGCTCAGAATATTCGTGATATTTTATCGAAATATCGCAACATGCGAATGCGATATTTATTGCGGAATTTCGAGATATGCTGGAGGAGCGCTCTGATTGGCTCAGAATATTCGTGATATTTTATCGAAATATCGCAACATGCGAATGCGATATTTATTGCGGAATTTCGAGATATGCTGGAGGAGCGCTCTGATTGGCTCAGAATATTCGTGATATTTTATCGAAATATCGCAACATGCGAATGCGATATTTATTGCGCAATTTCGAGATATGCTGGAGGAGCGCTCTGATTGGCTCAGAATATTCCTGATATTTTATCGAAATATCGCAACATGCGAATGCGATATTTATTGCGCAATTTCGAGAAATGCTGGAGGAGCGCTCTGATTGGCTCACTCTGAAATCGAATATTCGAGATATTTTAACGCAATTTCACAAAATGCGAATGCGAAATTGATTGCAGATATTTCGAAAACTGCTGTAGCAGCACTCTGAAATCGAATATTTATGATATTTTAACCAAAAAACATATTGCGATTGCGATTTTTCGATCGCGCATGCGCAATTGCGCGAACAACACGCGACCATTTCCTGGAGCCTTGCCAGTTTCCAACTTATGATCGCAGCGCAATCACACAGCAACATGGTTGGAAGCAATTTCACTAAGTCTGAGGAAAAGTTGCTGATTTGTGTAAGTATTTTGACCACTGTTATTTCATCATCTTCAACTGCATTTTAGTCTAGTTTAAAAGTTAGTATATATGATCAGATATTAGTATTTCACAAAAAATGTGTCTCCTGCTTTTACAAAACTACAAGTCCCAGCATGCCTGGACAGCTGCAGACACCCTGGTTGGCAAATGTGTATTTAGGCACTTTTCCTTGTTATTTAGCATAATGAATTTAACATTTTTTTGGACATAGGACGTATGCGAACGTCCTGACTTCAGTGTCCTCAAGGCCCAAGGACGTTCGAATACATATTGCCCTTTAGATGTTGCAGAACTACAACTTCCAGCATGCCTGGGAATGCTGGCACTTCTAGTATTGTAAGTTCTGCAGGCCCCCATTTTTCAGGCCTTTATGCACGGGTCTCTAAACTGTGGCACCCTAGATGCAGCAAAAGTAAAATTCTTAGCATGCACTGACAGACCGTGGCTGATGGGAGTAGTAGTTTTGCAACAGCTGGAGGTGGACTGGTCTTGAAACCCAGAGTTAGGTAACAAACCCGTAGTGTTTTGCAACCATTCTGCCTCCAGCTGTTTTTTTTCTGTTGAAAAGCCTGTGGCGTGCAAAACACAACCCAAAAACTCCACCCGGTGCAAGGAAAAATTTGCACACACCTAAAGAGTGACATCACAAAAAACTGCGACGGTTGCATACGTCAGTGGTCCTCCGAAAAGGTCCCGTCTCTGACCCCCCGGGGCGTTAGGCTCCTGACAGGGAAAAGAGTTACTGTGGTCCATACAGCCGAAGCCATATGGACCCATCTCGGTCCAAGCAGCGCAATCAACACGCGAACAACACGCGACCATTTCCTGGACCCTTGCCAGTTTCCAACTTTATGATCGCAACGCAATCGCAGAGCAAGATGGTTGGAAGTAATTTCACTGTATCTGACGAAAAGTTGCTGATTTGTGTAAGTATTTTGACCACTGTTATTTCATTATCTTCAACTGCATTTTAGTCTAGTTTAAAAGTTAGTATATATGATCAGATATTAGTATTTGACAAAAAATGTGTCTCCTGCTTTTACAAAACTACAAGTCCCAGCATGCCTGGACAGCTGCAGACACCCTGGTTGGCAAATGTGTATTTAGGCACTTTTCCTTGTTATTTAGCATAATGAATTTAACATTTTTTTGGACATAGGACGTATGCGAACGTCCTGACTTCAGTGTCCTCAAGGCCCAAGGACGTTCGAATACATATTGCCCTTTAGATGTTGCAGAACTACAACTTCCAGCATGCCTGGGAATGCTGGCACTTCTAGTATTGTAAGTTCTGCAGGCCCCCATTTTTCAGGCCTTTATGCACGGGTCTCTAAACTGTGGCACCCTAGATGCAGCAAAAGTAAAATTCTTAGCATGCACTGACAGACCGTGGCTGATGGGAGTAGTAGTTTTGCAACAGCTGGAGGTGGACTGGTCTTGAAACCCAGAGTTAGGTAACAAACCCGTAGTGTTTTGCAACCATTCTGCCTCCAGCTGGTTTTTTTCTGTTGAAAAGCCTGTGGCGTGCAAAACACAACCCAAAAACTCCACCCGGTGCAAGGAAAAATTTGCACGCACCTAAAGAGTGACATCACAAAAAACTGCGACGGTTGCATACGTCAGTGGTCCTCCGAAAAGGTCCCGTCTCTGACCCCCCGGGGCGTTAGGCTCCTGACAGGGAAAAGAGTTAGCAACGCATATCTCCCCTATACGTGTATCCTGTGTTGTTAATAATATATTCATAATTATGCAAATGATAATGGCTGCTATATTTATGTAAAAAAGGTGGCGACCGAAATGGCAGGATATAAAATCTGTCATGTTACCCCTGTCATTGATTAATAAGGCGAGAATGCTTCCAATTGTTGAATAGCATACATTTACGTCATATATCCATAAGGCTGTCAACAAAAGTATTACAATATACTTTGTTCTTCATCTTGCAGAAGTTCCTGGAAACAGGATACGATGAGCTGCGGAGGCAGCAAGAAAAACAGGGAGTTATAAGCTCCCTGATTGAGGAACTAGGCGCCCAAAACGGCGAAGAACACACTCGCATGGCGATCCTCAAAAAGTGGTCCGACCTGAAGAGGCGCCAGATGAACCGGGTCAGGCGTATCCGGAATAAATATCATCCTGGTAAGTTATTGGTCACAGTTATGTTTTTTTTCCCCTAAAGTGTATTTTGTGCGTGTACTCGAGAGAGGAGCCGGACTGCAGGAGTTGGGAGTAGGCAGGCCTCCCCCAGAGGTAATCTGCCACCTTTCTCCATGCCCCGGGTGGCAATGGCGGGTGTGAGGGGGTCCTTCCACACAGACCGTCCTACCTGCTCCGCTTCGAAGCCCAACGGGGCAGAGGGACTCCCTATAAGGGAGTGAGAGGATTTGCCCGCTCAACCAGCCCCGTTAGTCCTTCGCCTCTCTTTTTAGAGACCGCATGGTCAGAGTGCGTGCATGTTAACCCAATTGCGAGTGCGTGTGTAAGTGTGGTGGTTTTTGTGGGAGGGAGGTGGGCATACTAAGCGCAGGCTTACCTCGCATAGCACACCCACCGGGGGCCGAGCTGGGACCACCAAACTCAATTCACATGTAGCCGAGAGCGGGATCCGAACCCCTAGCTGCAGAGGTGAATGGCTTGTCAGCGCAGTGGCAATCGCGTTGAGCCAGCCCGGGTCCCTTGGGGACAGTTATGTAAGGTCATATGTAATTAATGTAAGGTCAGATGTTGTTAACCAAGACGCCATGTTGTTGTAACATATATCACCACCAGCCAAGGTATTCATAGTACTGTTGGAAAAAAACATGGGACAGCAGACAGGAACACAGAAGTTATGTGGGAACATACTTTTCCCATTGCTTTGCATGGGACTTTAAACAAAAAGCCCGACCCTCACCAATGGGGTTAGTTAAGGGATAAATTAACGATCCTATACTTTAAGTGGACGTATAGATAACATGTGACCAAGTGTTATCGAAATATCTACAGCTGTTATGAAATAACATGTATTTCCCATAGAGTTGAATGGGACTTTAAAGAAAAACCCTGACCAAGGCAAATGGGGGTGGGTAAGGGTTAAACCACCAATCCTATATTTGTGGCTGACATATAAGTAACCTGTGTGCCAAGTTTCATGTAAATATCTTTAGCCGTTTGGACGTGATGGTGGAACATACATACATACATGCACACACACGTTGAGTTTTATATATATAGATTCCCACTAAATTCCTGTGTTAGGCGTGGGGTTGTTATAGTAATCCCGTGTACTCCATCAAGTCCTTTTTTTAACATGAGATCGTCTGAACAAAACAAAGGAGACAAAAACAGCTCATTTTACCATGGTGGCAGCCCAGCTCACGCTCAGTCCCCTGTAGTGCCCACAAGACCCTTTAATATAACATTGTCCCATTGGTTAACTGTCTATATAAATTAATTTGTATTCATATACAATACAGCAGAGTACACAGAATTTGCATACGTCATTAGAAAACATTTTTATAATATATGAACATTGTGTTATTATAGGAGCTCCGCTACCAACTGTGCGCCCCAAGCGCACAAGGCGACAGGCCGCAGAGGAGGAGCAGGAGGAGGATGTGGAAGAGGAGGAGAGGGATGAGGAGGAGCAGCCAGGGCCATCCACATCACCACCCCCAGCTCCTGTGGAGGAGCAAGAGGAGGAGCTGCACCCCCCCCGAAACTTCTGGTGGAGTAGTGGGTGACGAGGAAGAGGAGCAGGATGAGACGGTTAATTTTACCATCAATCAGGAGGGTAAATATGTGCACAGAGATTAATAAAATTTCAACAATAAAATGTAGCTCTAAAAATGGACAGCATTTAAAGCAGGGCTGTGGAGTCGGTAGATACATTTTTCGACTCCGACTCCTCAGTTTTATGTACTTCAGACTCCGACTCCCCGTCTCCCCGACTCCGACTCCTCTGTATTAATATGCGAATGTATTTTATAGATTCCTTGAGGGAAAGAAACGCAACCTACCACAGGACTACTGGCTGGGAAGCCAACAGTCTACTGTATTGCACAGTTTAAGCAAAAGACAAACACAATGAAAACAATCAAGTGACTGGATAGTAGCAGCAGGCTTAAACATCAGGAACATGATCTTTAACAGTTCAAAAATACAGACCACATTATTTGGCTGTTTTAGAACAAAAACAAAGCTTATCTATAATGAACCAAAAAAAAAATATGAAAAACCTAGAAATGGTTTATATTAATCTTGAAATGTAGTTCTAGGCTTAGCAAATGCAAATAAATGCAATGTAGAGTTCTAAGGAAGAGAATTGCCTCTGCCAGATCCTCTTTCATAGAGTCTCTTAAGTCCGACTTTATTATTTTTATGGCTGAAAATAATCTTTCGTAACGGTCTTTGAAATCCAAATGTTTTTTTCTTATATCCCAACAGTTATAAAAAAGCTCAAGGGGAAACAAGCTGCCATGAAAAACATGACGCAGAGAGTACTGGCAAATGAGCAGCAGATACTTTTTTTGACGCGCCAAAATCAGCAACTGGTGCAACAACTGGCGAAAAACAGAGCTTCAGAAGTTAATGTCTTAATTTTTTTTTTTTTTTTTTAATAAAAAATGTTATATTTTGCAAAGGTTTCATTTCTTATTGAAATTGTTAGTTTTTTAAACACATCTAACTTCACATCTAACACATCAACATCAACATCAACATCAACACATCTAGCTTAATAATAACCAAAAACATTTTATACTATTACTAGCTGAATACCCGGCGTTGCCCGGTCTTCCTATCTTAACCTTTTGGGGAGGAAAATCATAGTAATATAAATATACCCATCTTTTATATAAGGGTGTTGGTAAGGGTTAATTTAACTGTTATATATTTTTATTTGGCATATAAGTAATATGTATAGCGGGTATTATTGAAATATCTCTAGGCGTACAGAAGTTATGTGGGAACATACATTTTCCATTGATTTGCATGGGACTTTAAAGGAAAACCCCGACCCTCACAAATGGGGGTAGTTAAGGGATAAATTAACTATCAGTGGTATCAGTGAACAGCAGTGGTAATAGGAGTATATAGAGTGGGAATTAACTTTTTACATAGGTGTCTTGACTGAGCAGCAGCAGCAGTAGTAGTAGTAGTAGATACAGAGTCATATCACTTGGGCAGGAGGTGCCATGATGAACAGCAGTGGTAATAGGAGTATATAGAGTGGGAAATTACTTTTGACATAGTTGTCTTGACTAAGCAGCAGCAGCAGCAGCAGCAGCAGTAGTAGTATTAGCAGTAGTAGTTGATACAGAGTCATATCACTTGGGCAGGAGTTGCCATGATGAACAGCAGTAGGAATAGGAGTATATAGAGTGTGAAATAACTGCTGACATAGGTGTATTGACTGGGCGGCAGCAGCAGCAGAAGCAGCAGTAGTAGTATTAACAGTAGTAGTTGATACAGAGTCATATCACATGGGCAGGAGGTGCCATGATGAACAGCAGTAGGAATAAGAGTATATAGAGTGTGAAATAACTGCTGACATAGGTGTATTGACTGGGCGGCAGCAGCAGCAGAAGCAGCAGTAGTAGTATTAACAGTAGTAGTTGATACAGAGTCATATCACATGGGCAGGAGGTGCCATGATGAACAGCAGTAGGAATAGGAGTATATAGAGTGTGAAATAACTGCTGACATAGGTGTATTGACTGGGCGGCAGCAGCAGCAGAAGCAGCAGTAGTAGTATTAACAGTAGTAGTTGACACAGAGTCATATCACTTGGGCAGGAGTTGCCATGATGTACAGCAGTAGGAATAGGAGTATATAGAGTGTGAAATAACTGCTGACATAGGTGTATTGACTGGGCGGCAGCAGCAGCAGAAGCAGCAGCAGTAGTATTAACAGTAGTAGTTGATACAGAGTCATATCACTTGGGCAGGAGTTGCCATGATGTACAGCAGTCTTAATAAGAGTATATAGAGTGTGAAATAACTGCTGACATAGGTGTATTGACTGGGCGGCAGCAGCAGCAGAAGCAGCAGTAGTAGTATTAACAGTAGTAGTTGATACAGAGTCATATCACATGGGCAGGAGGTGCCATGATGAACAGCAGTAGGAATAAGAGTATATAGAGTGTGAAATAACTGCTGACATAGGTGTATTGACTGGGCGGCAGCAGCAGCAGAAGCAGCAGTAGTAGTATTAACAGTAGTAGTTGATACAGAGTCATATCACATGGGCAGGAGGTGCCATGATGAACAGCAGTAGGAATAGGAGTATATAGAGTGTGAAATAACTGCTGACATAGGTGTATTGACTGGGCGGCAGCAGCAGCAGAAGCAGCAGTAGTAGTATTAACAGTAGTAGTTGATACAGAGTCATATCACATGGGCAGGAGGTGCCATGATGAACAGCAGTAGGAATAGGAGTATATAGAGTGTGAAATAACTGCTGACATAGGTGTATTGACTGGGCGGCAGCAGCAGCAGAAGCAGCAGTAGTAGTATTAACAGTAGTAGTTGATACAGAGTCATATCACATGGGCAGGAGGTGCCATGATGAACAGCAGTAGGAATAGGAGTATATAGAGTGTGAAATAACTGCTGACATAGGTGTATTGACTGGGCGGCAGCAGCAGCAGAAGCAGCAGTAGTAGTATTAACAGTAGTAGTTGACACAGAGTCATATCACTTGGGCAGGAGGTGCCATGATGAACAGCAGTGTTAATAAGAGTATATAGGGTGTGAAATAACTGCTGACATAGGTGTCTTGACTGATCCAGAGGAGTCATGGGAGAAAATCATGTGGTCAGATGAGACCATAATATAACTTTTTGATCATAATTTCACTAACCGTGTTCGGAGGAAGAATAATGATGACTACAATGCCAAGAACGCCATCCCTAATGTGAAGCATGGTGGTGGTAGCATCATGCTTTGGTGGTGTTTTTCTGCACATGGGACAGGGTGACTGCACTGTAGTAAGGAGAGGATGACCGTGGCCATGTATTGCGAGATTTTGGGCAACAACCTCCTTCCCTGAGTTAGAGCTTTGAAGATGGGTCGAGGCTGGGTCTTCCAACATGACAATGACCCAAAGCACACAGCCAGGATAACCAAGGATTGGCTCTGTAAGGAGCATATCAAGGTTCTGGCGTGGCCTAGCCAGTCTCCAGACCTAAACCCAATAGAGAATCTTTGGAGGGAGCTCAAACTCCGTGTTTCTCAGCGAGAGCCCAGAAACCTGACTGATGTAGAGAAGATCTGTGTGGAGGAGTGGGCCAAAATCCCTCCTCCAGTGTGTGCAAAGCTGGTGTAAAACTACAAGAAAGGTTTGACCGCTGTAATTGCAAAGAAAGCCTACTGTACCAAATATTAACATTGATTTTCTCAGGTGTTAAAATAGTTATATTCAGCACTGTAAATACATCAGGTCCGGGGCTCCATCAGGGAATGCATGACAAGGGACCCTTCAGCGCCCTGAACCGACGACGGGTGCCAGAAAGTCACCGCCGATCCAGGACTCATTCATCTTTATGAATGTGAGTCTGTCCACGGAGTCTGTGGACAGACGGGTCCTCTTGTCCGTGACCACCCCACCTGAATGTCCGCTCAGATAGTACGCTGGAGGGGGGGCAAGACAATAACTCCAGCGCATACTGAGCGAGCTCGCGGCAGGTGTCCAATCTGGCAACCCAGTACTCCATGGGGTCGTCGGTGCTCATACTGTCAGAAGCACCGACGGACGCCATGTAGTCTGCCACCATGTGGGCCAGCCGCTGGTGGTGACTGCTGCTGCTGCTGGTGCTGGTACTGGGTCGCTCGGTTTGGAAGAACATCCTCATCTCTTCCATTAGGTCCCCTGCTCGGCTGCTGCTGGGTGCAGCCACCTGCTGGGTGAGATGAGGGGGGACAACTGGAGGCCGGGGAGTTGCCTGCTCCAACCGTCTGACAATGCCTGCCTGCAGTTCCTCCATCCGGTGCTGCCTCCGGCTGGCTGGGATGAACTGCTCCAGTTTCCCCTTGCACCTGGGATCCAAAAGGGTGGCCATCCAGAAATCATCCCTCGCCTTGATGGTCTTAACCCGGGGGTCCCTCCTGAGGCATCTCAGCATGTGGGCAGCCATGGGGAAGAGCACAGCCCGCTGTGACTCCTCAATGCTGGCCAGGTGAATGAGGTGCGACTCTTCATCCCTGAGGCGCTGCTGGTCAAACTCAGAGATGCCCAACCCCCGGACTATCGGTGCCCCCAACACCGGCTCTCCCTCCTGACCAGGCCCTGACTCCGGGACGACACCAGCAACCACCTCCTCCTCATCATCATCATCCTCCTCCTCCTCCTCGTCCTGGCCCTGGTCTCGGTCGAGCATTGCTGACTCCTCCTGCTCCACCAAGGCACTCTCCCCAGCTTCGAGCAGGCGATCTAGTGTCCTCTCCAGCATGAACACTATTGGCAGCACGCCATTGAGGCCGACGTGCTCACTGCTGACCATCTTGGTCGCCTGCTCGAAGGAGGACAACACTTGGCAGACCTGCTTTATCTGCCCCCACTCCGCACAGGCGATGAAAGGGAGTTGTGGTGAAGCCCTCTCAGTGCCTAGTTCCATCAGGTACTCCCTCACCGCCCTTTGCTGCTCCCACAACCTCTGCAGCATGTGGAGGGTGGAGTTCCACCGCGTCACACTGTCCACAATCAGCCTGTGAAGGGGCAGACTGTACTTCCGCTGCAACTTGGACAGGGACGCGGTAGCGGTTGGGGAGCGCCTGAAGTGGCTGGCAATCCTACGCGCCTTTGCCACAATGTCACTCAACCCTGGATAAGTGCGCAGGAACTTCTGCACCACCAGGTTGAGGACATGTGCCAGACAGGGCACGTGGGTCAGACTGCCAGCACTGAGGGCGGCGAGTAGGTTGCTGCCGTTATCGCAGACAACCATACCTGCCTGGAGCCTTCGGGGTGTCAGCCACTTCTGGACCTGAGCCTGAAGTGCTTTCAGCACTTCTTCTCCAGTGTGTCTCCGGTCCCCTAAACTAACAAGCTGGAGCACGGCCTGACAGCGCACGTGCCCCACACTTGAGTAGCTACGGGGGCGCTTGCTGGGAGGCTCAGCAGCTGCGGAGACAGTGGCTTGAGGGAGACCAGCAGTTCTCCCCTGGACACCCCGGGGCGGCACCACAAGATCGGTTGCCGGCGATCCCTCACCGACGCCTCGGAGGGAAACCCAATGGGCCGTGAAGCTGATGTAGCGCCCCTGCCCATGCCTGCTGGTCCAGCCATCCATTGTCAGATGAACCCTGTCGCTGACAGCGTGATCCAGCGACAGGGTTACATTCTGCACAATGTGCTGGTGTAGGGCAGGGACACCAGTCCTGGCAAAGAAATGGCGGCTGGGGACACGCCATTGGGGTTGGGCCTGCTCCAACATCTGCCTGAAGGGGTTGCTGTCAACTATGTTGAAGGGCAGCAGATGTTGGGCAATAACCCTTGCCAGGAGCCCATTGAGGGAACGCACACGTCGGTCTCCAGGGGGGAAGGGAGTGGTGCGGTCAAAGGCGTCTGAAATCGACGCCTGGCGCCGGACGGCAGTGCGGGACACAGACGCGGAGGGTGCTGTGGAAGTAGAGGTCTGGCTGCCGGTACCAGTACCTCTACTCGAGGGAGCGGGGGGGCATGACCTGCTGGAAAGAGATGAAGATGTGGCAGGGGCTGCTGTACCCTGCTCACTTGTGGTGGTGGCGCTGCTACCACCACCACGCTTCATCTCGTCAAACACCGCCCAGTGGTTTATCCTCAGGTGCTGGTTCAGGGCTGTGGTACCCACCCGAGCCAAACACTTCCCTCTCTTCACCCTCACTTTACAAATCCGGCAGATGGCCACGGTAGGGTTGTCTGCCACCAGGGTAAAGTAATTCCAGACAGGTGACTTCAGCACCGCCCTCCTGTCAGATGGGGTGACGCTTACTTGCACCTGCTGGGACTCGGTGCGCACAGGTGGAGCTGCCTGCTGCTGCTGCTGCTGCTCCTCCTCCTGACACCTCCTGCTGCCATCACCAGTGGAGACCCTGACAATGGTCTCCCTGGTGGTGACCTGGCGCACCGTTTCACCAGGGTGCCTACCTTCCCCGTCGTCACTGACGTAGTGAGCCGACGCGTCAGATGGCAACCATGATGGGTCACCCTCTTCGCCCCCAGAGATGTCAGACCAAGGGCTGAAATGTGTTGGTCTGAGGGAACCAACTGACACTAGCCTGGCTCCGCTGTCCCCTCACCCACGCCTGGGTCTGACTAGGTGCTGCTGTTTCCTGCACCAAAACAGCAGCACCAGTTTGAAGGGATGTCTCTGGGATACTGCCAGCAGGTATCCCATCCTCCTCATCCATCCCTTCAAAAAGGTCCTGACCATCAGGACAGAGCTGAAGGTCTGCCTGATGCATGGCCTCCCCCAAGATATCCCTCTCACTGTCGCTGTCGAACAGTAAGATGCTGGACTCTTGGGGGCTGGGGGGGGGTACTACAGGCACCGGTGTAATGGTGGTACTACTGTGAGTCGGGACCGACGACTCAGTGGCACTGCTGTGCCCCATGTAGTCCACCACTACTTCAGCCTGAGATGGCAATATCGGGCGGCTGCCCGATGGGAAGAACTCACGGATCAGGCGTACTCCCCTTGCACCCGATCCTCTACCACTAGTAGGGGCACGAGAGGTACCCCGTGCTGGCAGCGATCCAGCACTGGGAGTAACTCCCCTACCCCTGCTGCCACGGCCACGGATGCCGCTCATTATTGCTGATATGTGTGTGGGGGGGGTAAACTTTATTGGGGGGGGAAATGTGAACAAAATGTGTTTTTGTGTTTTTTTTACAAGACAGGCACGCAGACAAAGACGTACACAGACAGCTACTAAACTATAAGAAAAGTAGTACACCAAAGACAAGGACTACAAAATTAAAGAAAAAAAAAAAGCACTAAACAAACACTAACTTTTTTTTTTTTTTTTTTTAAAAACACAAAACACAGACACTAAACACACACTAAGCTAAGCTAGATGAAATAAATGTACACTAACAGTGTGTACACTTACTACACAAAATTTAACTAAACTGAACACAAAACTTAGCTTTTAGAAAAGCTCTTTAGGAAAAACTAAACAAAATGTGCACTGTAAAGGCCTAGCAAATATCACTGAACAGCGAACCTGCAAGATCTAACAGTAACACAAGATGAACAAAACTTAGCTTTTAGAAAAGCTCTTTTAGAAAGCTCAGCAAAATGTGCACTGAAATCTCTAGCAAATATCACTGAACAGCGAAGATGCAGGATCAAACAGTAACACAAATGAACAAAACAGCACAAAACAGCACAAAACGTAGCTTTGAAAAAAGCTCTTGGGTCTATTGCTTTGAAAAAAGCAGTTGATATACTGGAAAAGATCCACTGGAATCACTAAATAGCAATGCTGGTGATGATATAAATCAATCAGGAACAAAGACACAGGAACACAGAAACAGCCTCCACACTCTCTAGCCAGCTTCTGAATCTGCAATGAAATGGTGCTGGGAGTGAGCTTATATAATGTCCATGCAGGCAGGTTCCTATTGGTTGCTAACCTCTGACGAGTGTGGAAGGAGAACTCTGATTGGCTCTGATGCAAAAGGGCGGAGCAAATAATCGCGCAATATTCCTATTGCCGAATATTCGCATTGCGAATATTCGGCAATATAAAATGATCGCTTCAGCTACTCGGCCCAAGGTCTCTAATCATACCAGCAATGCTTTTAGACGTCTATGGAGATCACTAGGATGTGATCTGTTTTAAAAATGAAACTGTAAAAATCGATCTGATGCGGAAGATCGGGGCGAGGAAAATAATCGCGCGATATTGCGTTTGCCGAATAATCGCATTGCGATTTTTCGGGAAAATTCAATGAACGCTTCAGCTACTCGGCCCAGGGTCTCTAATGATACCAGCAATGCTTTTAGACGTCGATGGAGATATCTAGGATGTGATCTGTTTTAAAAAAAAAATTGTAAAAAATCGAATATTCGGAATTGCGAATATTCACCGCGAAATTCGAAATATAGCGCGATTTCTCGAATATGCTATATTCGAGTCGAATATTCGCAATGCGAATATTCGTGAGCAACACTAGCAATGAACTGTTGCATTGAAGCTGGCGGTGTTCTGCAGACTTGAAGCTTTCATTTTTGTCAATAGAACCTTCAGCCGCATTTGATAACTATGTCAGAGCTAACAGCATCAGGAACCTTATCTGATTGGTTCCTGATCATCAATGGGGTATGAGTAAAAATAAGAGCCAGTAGCTGCGTCAAATGTTGAGCGCTGGCTCTCATAGTTGAGAATAACATGTCCTCACCACTGAATTAGCATGTCTGGTGATGTTAACATATAGAGAGGAAGAGTTGTGACCATATGACCGCTACTGTCCTGTTATCCTCTGATCCAATGCTGTGCCATGGGCAGAGAAAAAAAGGCGCAAAATTATTATAGTTGTGATGTGTACACCTCTAATGACTCATAATCCTAGAATTCCATGCACCCTCCTAGAATTGGGTACATGTACAAGTAAACCAGAAGGCATTACTGTGCATCCAGTCATTGCTGCTAGAAATGCCCGTTATTAACAGAGCATTGTCATACCATCTCCTGTAGGCAAAAGAATACAGTAGGTGTGGTTATGACTACATGTGCCTTGCGTCATCCAACTGGGAAGTGAGGTGGTAGTGATGCATTTAAAGAGTTACACAGCTACTAAGCGGTGAGCAGAATGTAAGTCGTTCAGTGTGACCTGTAAATTAACCATTAATTATAGTAGGGTTATGGAAAAGGGGGGAATGAGTGTGGGACTTTATAGTAGGGTTATGCCGCGTACACTTTACCGTTATTCATGTCATTGAAAAAAAATAAAAAATTTCTCAACTTGATTCCTCTCAAGCCTGCCTTGCATACACACAATCGTGATAAAAAATGCTCGAGCAAAGCGTGGGGAAGTTCCATTCGAATGGCGCCACCCTTTGGGCTGCTTATGCTAATTTCCCTGTCTCATAACTTCTGAGCATGCACATTTTTTCCCCCTTGTTAAAGCGTACACACGACCGTTTTTCACGACATGAAAAACGACAACGTGAAAAACGACAAGAAAAAATAGAGCAGGTTCTAAATTTTTAACGGACATTTTTCTTGTCAAGAAAAATGCTCTGGAGCCTACACACGACCGTTTTTAACGACCAATTTAAAAAATTGCATTTTTCTCGTCATGAAAAACGGTCGTGTGTACGTGGCATTGGGATTAAAGGGCTTGTTCACAAGTTTGGCAGTGATTGCAACTTCTCTGAAAAGCGATCCATGCTCTGATCACTTTTCAAAAGTGTTTGACAGGTGGCGAGGAGGCAATATGTCACATTCTCACAGCCTGTTTTAACTCTATAATTGCCATACTACCGTGTCCCCGCATTGCATGCGTTCTGGGCATGGGCGTCCGCTGAAATTTTTTCAGACCCCCCTTCAGCACATATGGACCCCCTTCAGCAAAGATGGACCCCCCATTCAGCACAAAGCCCCCCCCCTTCAGCACAGACGGACCCCCCCCACCCCCCATCCCATTCAGTACCTCAGATCAGCCATCAGCGCGGCACAGACAGCAGGTTCCCTCCCCCTGTGTACACATAAACACTGGAGGGGGAGGCGGCTTCACTCTGCTCGCTGCGCCTGTGTGACATCCGGCCCGGGACTGCTCAGACAGCCTGCGGCCGTGAGACTCTTCAACACCTTCTCAATTTTTCAGGGGGGGTCAATTGCCCCCCCCCCCCTTGCCCTATGGAGCGGATGCCCATGGTTGTGTGGTGGCCCCATAGAACTGCACCAGTTGTGATTGGTGACATGCTGTTTAAATTTCAACATGGCCGTGGCATATGTACAGCTGTTATCAGGTGTATGTTAGTGTTCATGCAGTTAGTCAAGGGGTGGTAAAACCTTGACTCAACCACCTGGTTTTACTGTCCCTTGGCCACACGTGTGAGCAAGAGATTGTTTTTTTTAAGAGCCAAAACAAAACATTTTTACCACTGGTAGATTTACTTTTTGATTACAACATTGTCCAAAGTGTACATTTTTCATTATCCATTTATACTGTATATTTAACCAGTTCCGGACCACCCATATACTGTGGCAGGACGGCCCAGCTGCATGAAACAACGTTCCTGTACATTGTCCGCAATCCGCGCGTGTGCCGCCGGTGACCCGCTCCTACTGTGATTGGACACAGCGGTGCCGGCGGTCGTGACAGAACAATGCTCTGGAAACAAGACAGACCGTCGTTCTGTCACAAAGAGAGAGATCCGTGATTCCTAGTAATCAGGAACACAGATCTCTCTCTTTGTCCAGTGTCAGCATCCCCCACACAGTTAGGAAACACACCCGGGGACCACATTTAACCCTTTGATTGCCCCTGATGTTAACCCCTTCCCTTCCAGTGTCATTTATACCGTGAGAGTGCATTTTTTTAGCACGGATCGGTCTATTGGTGTCACTGGTCTGCCAAAAAGTGTCACTAAGTTTTCAATTTGCGCAATGTCGCAGTCCCGCTAAAAATCACTGATCGCCGCCATTAATAAAAAAAAGTATCTAAATCTATCCCATAGTTTGTAGATGTGATAACTTTTGCACAAACCAATCAATATAAGCTAATTGTGTCTTCTTTTTACCAAAAATATTTAGCAGAATAAAATTTGGCCTAAACTGATAAAGAAATTAAATTTTTACATATTTTTATTGGAGATGTTTTATAGCAGAAAGTAAAAAATATTGTTTTTCTTCAAAATTGTTGCTCTTTTTGTTTATAGTGTAAAAAATTAAAACCGTAGAGGTTATCAAATACCACCAAAAGAAAGCTCTATTTGTGGGAAAAAAAGCCCATCAATTTTGTTTGGGTACAGCGTCGCACGACCGTAAAATTGTAAGTTAAAGTGACGCAGTGTCGTATTGCAAAAAATGGCCTGGTCATTAAGGGGGTAAATCCTTCCAGGGCTGAAGTAGTTAAGGTAAGTTTTTGGTTTCTTGGAAGTACTGTATGTCTTTCTGTACAACATTCATTTCTTTAATCAACCTTATTATTTACATTTTCATCTCAAATAAGTAGCAAAAGAAACCCAATTGCTCCCTCCATTAGCCTCCATTCACATCGCTGCGACTTGCCATGCGATTTGACAGTTCCAAATCGCATGACAAGTTACACCCTATTTGAGCCCATGAAACTGGTCAAATCAGTGTGAATCCGACTTGTACAGATTGGAAAAAGGTTCCTTGCGCTATTTTTGCCAATTTCATGTGCGACTTACATTGACATCTGTGCCTGAAATCGCACAGATGTCGGCAAGCCACAGATGAAATTGCACTGTCCTGGGGCTTTGAAATTGCGCTGAAGTAGCACGATTTCAAAGCTGCATTCAGTATAAATGGGCTTTAGGGCTTCACACCAGCATTGCCCAATGTGATCCCAACACAAAAAACAAGGATATTTGCCTTTGTGCTGTGGCCTCAGTGCACACATTATTAAGTGCATGTGCTTAATTCCTAATTCAGAAGCTAATCAGTTAAATCCAGAACCAGCAGGCATTTTAAAGTGAATGCAAATGCCCATTTTACTTATCGGTAGCCACAGTCATGTTATAATCCTCTAATTCTCTGTTTACTTCCTGGGGTCCTTCTTTGGGTGTCCACATCACTGCCTGCATGTCACTTCCTATTGGAAGTGACACTTGCAGCAGGCCAGGTCCTCTCTCATAGACTCCAGAGGCAGGCGAACTCAGGGGCAGTGAGCAGACCAGTGCCCAGGAAGAGAACATACAGGGAAGATTGCCTAGTCCCCAGGGCAGGATATTAGCTCTGCTCATAGAAAAAGCTGTGACTTATGCCGCGTACAGACGATCGGAAATTCTGACAAGAAAACCGTGATTTTTTTCTGACGGATTGTTGGCTCAAACTTGTGTTTGAGTCACACAAATGGTCACACAAATCTTGTCAAAAATTCTGACCGTCAACAATGCGGTGACGTTCAAGACGTACGACGAGCCGAGATCAATGAAGTTCAATAGGCAGTTTGGTTCTTCTGCTTGATTCTGAGCATGCGTGTTTTTTTGCGCGTAATAATTGCATACAGACGAGCGGATTTTCCGAAGGGAACTTTTTCCGTTGGAAAAATAGAGAACATGCTCTCAATCTTTTGTTGGCGAAAATTCCGACAGCAAAAGTCCGATGGAGCATACACACGGTCGAAATTTCCAACCAAAAGCTCACATCGGACTTTTCTTGTCGAAATTTTCGATCGTGTGTACGCGGCATTACACTGACCAAAGCTGGCCATACATTAATCACTTTTTTTTTGTTCAACCAGAGTGAAAAAATCAAGGTGAATGGGGGAATCACTCCCACTGTGCTATTGTGTTCTGCTGGCAGGGAGACTTCCCCACAGTCACAATATAATGATCAGTGAACCCAACAGGCTGGTTGTTCAGAACTCAATCGGTAGAACGACTTGTGTACAACTAGCCTGCCCAGTGGTGGCTGGTGCTCAAAATTTTGGGGGGGCTCAAACAAACTGAAAAATACTGAAAAAAAACATATGCAGCCACTGTGCCCCATCAAATGCAGCCACTGTGCCCCATCAAATGCAGCCACTGTGCCCATCAAATGCAGCCACTGTGCCCATCATATGCAGCCACTGTGCTCACAAAATGCAGCCACTGTGCCCATAAAACGCAGACTCTGTGCCCATCATATGCAGCCACTGTGCCCCATAAAATACAGCCACTGTGCCCATCATATGCAGCCACTGTGCTCATAAAATACAGCCACTGTGCCCATCATATGCAGCCACTGTGCTCATAAAATGCAGCCACTGTGCCCATCAAATGCAGCCACTGTGCCCATCAAATGCAGCCACTGTGCCCATCATATGCATACACTGTGCCCATCAAATACAGCCACTGTGCCCATCATATTTAGCCACTGTGCCCATCATATTCAGCCACTGTGCCCATCATATGCAGCAAATGTGCCCATAAAATGCAGCCACTGTACCCATCATATGCAGCCTCTGTTCCCATCATATGCAGCCTCTGTGCCAATCAAATGCAGCCTCTGTGCCAATCAAATGCAACCACTGTGCCCATAATATACAGCCACCGTGCCCATCAAATGCAGCCTCTGTGCCCATCATATGCAGCCTCTGTGCCCATCATATGCAGCCTCTGTGCCCATCATATGCAGCCACTGTGACCCGTCCGCCCGCTCGCTTGCCGTCTGACGGGCCCTTACCCCATCCTGGTGGCGGGTCAGGCAGTGGTGACAGTGGCGAGCTATGGGACATGCAGTGGGTGAGCCTACCTTTCCTGCATCCTTCATGGTTCCCGTGCATCTCTTCTTCTGTTCCGCTAGGCGTCCTATAGGTATGCCAGTGCCTTCAGCCAATCAGGTGACGGGTATTAGACCCGCGCTTCCTGATTGGCAGAGAGGCGGTTCAGTGTTAGAAAAGCAAATATTAATTTGCATTTCTAACACACTTAAATGGGCTCCAAGCGTAATGCTTTGGGCTACAAGTCCACCTTTTTTGAAGCCTATTAGAGCCTATAGCTCGAATCAGGTGCTTCAAAAAACCACCCCCTGTTGTGGAAATTTCAAGATGTATTTAATATGTATTGTCATAATGGCACCCAGTCTTAGTACTTCCGCAACCCGCTCTAAATAGAGCTGACTGGGGCAGTCTGAGGCTGGTTGAATCTCGTCTAGTAGTAGAAAATGTCTTGAGGTTGGAGTGTGATGTTTGCGCCGTGGGCGTATGTCCGCCAGCGAGGGGCCCTCGGTGCATTTAGCACCGACAATCGTTGAGGAGGGGATGCGCTCACTCCGCAGGCACACTAGTGGTTATGGACAGATGTGCGCTCTTATCTGGGTCATGTCTGATCAGCATGACTTGGGATTCGTAGTGTACGCCTGTAGATAGCCTCCATTCCACCTTTAATAAAGGTATAATCTGGATATGGATTATTCTATGGAATGGCGCAGATTAAGGATTCTATCAGCGATTAATATGAGAGCTTGTGATCGGTTTTAGGTCAGGGGGGCACATGCACTCCCTGCCCAGACACGCCCATAAGACTTTAGCCAGCATTGTATGTATTTCTATTCATTGTATTGTAGTCATTGTATGAACTCTATTCATTGTATTGTATTCATTGTATTATTATTTTGTAGGGCTGCGGAAATTAACGATTAATTGTTCGATTAATCGTTAATTTCTTTGATCGACTAAAATTATTTTGATCGACGATCCGCGGAGTGAGCTCCGCGGTCTCGCCCATAGGAAAGGCCGCGGCTTCGGCCTAGCTCCGAAGCCGCGGCCATCTTGGTCCACCCGGCGGCAACCAAGTAGCGGCGCGCTGACGTCATCATCACCCGCCCGCCCTGCTTGTATTATCTTCCCGCGCTCACGTGTCCATCAGCCTCTCTGCCGACGGGTCTGCCTGATGTAGGTAAGAGAGGACAACGAACCATTCTTTATATTATAGCATGGGGGCATATGTGTGTATGTAAAGCATGAGGGCAGATGTGTATAAGCATGGGGGCAGATATGTATAAGACGATAAGCATGGGGGCAGATGTGTATAAGCATGGGGGCAGATGTGTATAAGACTATAAGCATGGGGGCAGATGTGTATAAGACTATAAGCATTGGGGCAGATGTGTATAAGCATGGGGGCAGATGTGTATAACACTATAAGCATGGGGGCAGATGTGTATAAGACTATAAGCATGGGGGCATATGTGTATAAGCATGGGGGCAGATGTGTATAAGACTATAAGCATGGGGGCAGATGTGTATAAGCATGGGGGCAGATGTGTATAAGACTATATAAGCATGGGGGCAGATGTATATAAGCATGGGGGCAGATGTGTATAAGCATGGGGGCAGATGTGTATATAAAAGCATGGGGGCAGATGTGTATATAAAAGCACGGGCGTAGATGTGTGTGTATAAAAGCATGGGGGCAGATGTGTGTATATAAAAGCATGGGGGCAGATGTGTGTATATAAAACCACCCCCTGTTGTGGAAATTTCAAGATGTATTTAATATGTATTGTCATAATGGCACCCAGTCTTAGTACTTCCGCAACCCGCTCTAAATAGAGCTGACTGGGGCAGTCTGAGGCTGGTTGAATCTCGTCTAGTAGTAGAAAATGTCTTGAGGTTGGAGTGTGATGTTTGCGGCGTGGGCGTATGTCCGCCAGCGAGGGGCCCTCGGTGCATTTAGCACCGACAATCGTTGAGGAGGGGATGCGCTCACTCCGCAGGCACACTAGTGGTTATGGACAGATGTGCGCTCTTATCTGGGTCATGTCTGATCAGCATGACTTGGGATTCGTAGCGTACGCCTGTAGATAGCCTCCATTCCACCTTTAATAAGGGTATAATCTGGATATGGATTATTCTATGGAATGGCGCAGATTAAGGATTCTATCAGCGATTAATTTGAGAGCTTGTGATCGGTTTTAGGTCAGGGGGGCACATGCACTCCCTGCCCAGACACGCCCATAAGACTTTAGCCAGCATTGTATGTATTTCTATTCATTGTATTGTAGTCATTGTATGAACTCTATTCATTGTATTGTATTCATTGTATTATTATTTTGTAGGGCTGCGGAAATTAACGATTAATTGTTCGATTAATCGTTAATTTCTTTGATCGACTAAAATTATTTTGATCGACGATCCGCGGAGTGAGCTCCGCGGTCTCGCCCATAGGAAAGGCCGCGGCTTCGGCCTAGCTCCGAAGCCGCGGCCATCTTGGTCCACCCGGCGGCAACCAAGTAGCGGCGCGCTGACGTCATCATCACCCGCCCGCCCTGCTTGTATTATCTTCCCGCGCTCACGTGTCCATCAGCCTCTCTGCCGACGGGTCTGCCTGATGTAGGTAAGAGAGGACAACGAACCATTCTTTATATTATAGCATGGGGGCATATGTGTGTATGTAAAGCATGAGGGCAGATGTGTATAAGCATGGGGGCAGATGTGTATAAGACGATAAGCATGGGGGCAGATGTGTATAAGCATGGGGGCAGATGTGTATAAGACTATAAGCATTTGGGCAGATGTGTATAAGACTATAAGCATTGGGGCAGATGTGTATAAGCATGGGGGCAGATGTGTATAACACTATAAGCATGGGGGCAGATGTGTATAAGACTATAAGCATGGGGGCATATGTGTATAAGCATGGGGGCAGATGTGTATAAGACTATAAGCATGGGGGCAGATGTGTATAAGCATGGGGGCAGATGTGTATAAGACTATATAAGCATGGGGGCAGATGTATATAAGCATGGGGGCATATGTGTATAAGCATGGGGGCAGATGTGTATATAAAAGCATGGGGGCAGATGTGTATATAAAAGCACGGGCGTAGATGTGTGTGTATAAAAGCATGGGGGCAGATGTGTGTATATAAAAGCATGGGGGCAGATGTGTGTATATAAAAGCATGGGGGCAGATGTGTGTATATAAAAGCATTGGGGCAGATGTGTGTATATTAAAGCATGGGGGCAGATGTGTATATTAAAGCATGGGGGCAGATGTGTATATTAAAGCATGGGGGCAGATGTGTATATTAAAGTATGGGGGCAGATGCTGTAATATACACATCTGCCCCCATGCTTTAATATACGCATCTGCCCCTATACTGCAAGAATATACACATCTGCCCCCATACTGCAAGAATATACACATCTGCCCCCATGCTGTAATGTACACATGGGGGCAGATGTGTATATTCTTGCAGTATGGGGGCAGATGTGTATTTGTATCTGTATGTGCGTTAATTAATCGAAATTAGTCGATTAATCGATTAAAAAAAAACGATTAAACGAACACAAACATTTTAATCAGTAACAGCCCTATTATTTTGTTATTGTTATATTACTGTATTGAATCCCTGTTGGAAGGGTTTATCTGTGCTGCCAAATCGATATATGGAATTTGTTGTATTGAGCCCACATGCTGTGACATCACTTCCCATGGAGGCAGTCACATGCTGTGACATCACTTCCTATGGTCACATGCTGTGACCTCCTCCAATCAGATGTGGTCTGGGAAGCCTATTGTGGCAATAAAAGGATGCCTGAATGGGCTCGGGGGCAGTCTGGTGAGGATGTCGAACTGAAAACAAGCATGGTGTGAGGGCTCTTGACTTGAATGTATGGTAGGGAATGGATGGTGAGTGACTCTATTTAGTTTAAAGATGGCTTATTTCAATAAGACGAATTCTGTGCTTTTTAGCACAGGGCAAAATGGCGGTGTGCTCAGCATACAGCCAATTTTGCCACCAGCCTATTAGAGCCTATAGCTCGAATCAGGTGCTTCAAAAAGCCACCCCCGTTGCTGGACTTTAGGTGCCCGGCGTCCAAAAAGGGGGTGGATGCCTGAATAGGGGGTGGCTATAGCAACCATGGATAGATTCATGCTATGCATGAATCTACCCATTTTACATATAGGGGGGTGTTGTGACAGAGGAGGAAGCGCCCGTGTGCCCTTGATGGACACACCGCTACTGAGCCTGCCTATACATGGATCGAAATTCGACCAGTCCCTGCTGAGCCAGACAAATTTTAATCCAAGTATGGCCGTCCCTACACTGCAGGGTGAATTAGGAAGAGGTGTCAGGAATAAATTCTGAGGAGTAAGGTGATAGATGCACAATGCACGTCATTTCATTTGTGACTGGAGTTGGGCTTTCAAAATAAGAATCCTTATCTCAAAGTGCCTGCTAATACCTTTGAAGCCAAAAACGCTCTCCCTTGTGCCCCATTTGAAAAATTCACTAGATTATTAAGTTTCCTGATGAAATACAATTTTTCTGTGCAGTAAGCCTGGGTTGAAACTATAGCGATGCGGGAACCAGTGCGATTCCAGTGCCGGTTCCTGCGTCGCTTCTCTCCCGCACGCAGTTCACACTGCCCTCTGTGAAACGCTGCGGGTGTCAATACAATGTTAATGACACCCCCAGATCAGTTCACAGATCGCAGTGCAAACTGTGGATTCGGACAGGAATCAGATGGCATGGGTGTAAACACCCATACCATCTGATTCCAGTATAAGGGAAAAAAAGTCCCTGCACTTCTTTGTACAAATCCAATGCAAATCCAGTCATACAACTGTATGGCTGAACCCACATTGCACAGACATTGCATGTGATCAGCACAGCAATGCGGGTGCGAATCACATGCGATGTCTGTGTTACATATGTGTGAACCCAGGCTGAAAGTGCTCTCGGAAAGTCAACTGGTAGGGCATAGTCCTTAGCACAGCAAAATCAGGACCAAGCAAGGAGGGATTTATGGATAACAAAGTTAACTAGTAGCCGACCAGCCACCGTCATTATACGGCGGCAGGTCGGCTCTCCTGGGCGAGAGCCCGTAGCTATACGTCCTATCGTATAGCCGCCACTAGGGGGCGCGTGCGCGCCGCCGGAGGCGCGCGCGCGCGCTCCCCGCTCGCCCCCGACTCCCGTGCGTGTGCCCGGCGGGCGCGATCGCCGCCGGGCACACGCGATCGCTCGGTACAGAGCGGGGAACGGGAGCTGTGTGTGTAAACACACAGCTCTCGTTCCTGTCAGCAGGGGAAATGCTGATTTTCTGTTCATACAATGTATGAACAGAAAATCAGTGTTTCCCCTAGTGAGGCCACCCCCCCCCCCACAGTAAGAACACACCCAGGCATACTTAACCCCTTCCCCGCCCCCTAGTGTTAACCCCTTCACTGCCAGTGGCATTTTTATAGTAATCTAATGCATTTTTATAGCACTGATCGCTATAAAAATGCCAATGGTCCCAAAAATGTGTCAAAAATGTCCGAAGTGTCCGCCATAATGTCGCAATACCGAAAAAAAAATCGCTGATCGCCGCCATTACTAGTAAAAAAAATATTAATAAAAATGCCATAAAAATACCCCCTATTTTGTAAACGCTATAACTTTTGCGCAAACCAATCAATAAACGCTTATTGCGATTTTTTTTACGAAAAATATGTAGAAGAATACGTATCGGCCTAAACTGAGGAAAAAAAATGTTTTTTTATATATTTTTGGGGGATATTTATTACAGCAAAAAGTAAAAAATATTCATTTTTTTCAAAATTGTCGCTCTATTTTTGTTTATAGCGCAAAAAATAAAAAACGCAGAGGTGATCAAATACCACCAAAAGAAAGCTCTATTTGTGGGAAAAAAAGGACGCCAATTTTGTTTGGGAGCCACGTCGCACGACCGCGCAATTGTCTGTTAAAGCGACGCAGTCCCGAATCGCAAAAAGTACTCTGGTCTTTAGGCAGCAATATGTTCCGGGGGGTAAGTGGTTAAAGGATAAGTTCACCTTTGGAACATGTTCTATTCGTTGATTTGCTTATTGCGGGTGCAATGCTTTGCAGACTCCTTAGAGAAAAAAAATAATAAAAGCACTTATTTTTTACCTGCAAAAAAATTGCATTTTTTTTTTATGTGAACTTATGCTTTAAAACTGTACTGTGTAAAATAAAATGTGACTCTTGCGGTGTGGTCCTCAGCAGTCAGTAGTGAGAGCATCAATTTGAAAAGGAGCCTTTAAAGCGGAGCTCCACCCTAAGGTGGAACTCCCGCTGATCGGAACCCTCCCCCCTCCGGTGTCACATTTGACACCTTTCAGGGGGGTGCATATACCTGTCTAAAGACAGGTATTTGCACCCACTTCCGGCCACACAGTCTCGGGCAGACTGTGGGCATGACGTCACCTCGTCACCACCGCGCATGCGCCGTAGGAAACCGGGCAGTGAAGCCGGAGCGCTTCACTTCCTGGTTCCCTCGCCGAGGATGGCGGGGGGGGGGGGTGGGCAGCAGAGTGACGTGCGATCGCTCGTCCTCTGCTGCGGACGACGCTGGACTCCAGGACAGGTAAGTGTCTTAATATTAAAAGTCAGCAGCTGCAGTATTTGTAGCTGCTGGCTTTTAATATCTTTTTTTCAGCGGACATCCGCTTTAAGAATAGTAATTTAATAATCTTTAGAAGTTTCATGTCCCCAGTATCTGACTGTCTCCTGCTGCATGTCCTCTGTTTTCAAACACTTCTGAAGAACAGCCTCTGACCATTTTTTCTATTAAGGCTTCTTTCAGACTTGCAGCACTGCTTATCACCCTCTGAAAAGATATCTACAGTGGATTGCTTTTCAGAGGGCATTATAGCAAAGGCTGAGAGATGTTCAGGAGGTGCTACTGCTGCCTCCTGAACTCTTGTTTGTTTTTTTGTTTTTTGAAATTGCCAACCAGCTATTTTAATTTGTGGGATCACACTGCAACTACAAGCCCAGAGATTGGCTTGCCTTTGCAGTGCGGCTAGGGTTGCCACCTGTCTGGGAATCACCTGGACAGTCCAGGTTTTGAATCATGTGTCAGGGTTTCAGTCTGCCATTATTCAGACAGGTGGCTCAAAACAGGGCCTGACAGGAGGGTGAGGGGGCACAATGCGCGCTGCATTACTATTCCCTTTGGAGCAAAGGTGTCCCAGATCTGTTACAATCCTATAGTGTATGCTAAAAAAAACTATTTGCTCTGCGCCGCTAAAGTGTTCAGGTTTGGCTTGAAGAAAAAGTGGCAACCCTAAGTGCGGCCTTATTTAACTCAATGAGCGAGTTTGACAGTGCCTCCTGTCAAACGCAGCAATCCATTTTAAAAATGCAGTGTCCTGCGAAGCAAAGCACTATGGCCGCGGCATCTGTACAGCCCTGTCCGGCTTTATTGTTACAATTCGGATGGGTAGAAGTAGCAGTAGGACCTTGACCTCCAGTCTCCACAGTTTTTACCGCTGCCTGACTGAAAGAACCCCTCGTTGTCAGTCTATGATCTTCTGTTACATTACATATGATAAATAATATATGCTGCCCTGAGATATCAGGGACCACATTTGAGGCCCGTCATATCTTCTAAGTTGACAACCACTACTCTAGACAATTTTTCTAGCTGGTTTCTCAGTTCAGACTCGTCCCTTATATAAAACAAAGTCGCAACTATAACAAATGTAAGACTTCTATTTAGATCCACTCAGAAAAAATCTAGGGGTAGATTTACAGACAAGATACGACGGCGTATCTCCAGATACGCCATCGTATCTCTGAGTCCGGCCGGTCGTATCTATGCGCCTGATTCATAGAATCAGTTACGCATAGATTTCTATTAGATCCGACCGGCGTAAGTCTCTTACGCCGTCGGGTCTTAACTGCATATTTACGCTGGCCGCTAGGGGCGTGTACGCTGATTTACGCCTAGAATATGTAAATCAGCTAGATACGCGAATTCACGGACGTACGCCCGGCCGACGCAGTACATTTACGCCAGGCTTTCCCCAGCGTAAAGTTACCCCTGCTATATGGTGGCGTAAGTGCGGCGTACCAATGTTAAGTATGGCCGTCGTTCCCGTGTCGAATTTTGAATTTTTTACTTCGTTTGCGTAATTCGTCCATGAATGGGGCTGGACGTCATTTACGTTCACGTCGAAACCAATGACGTCCTTGCGGCGTACTTTGGAGTATTGCACACTGGTAAATTCCACGGATGGTGCATGCCCCGGTCGGGAAAAATGTCAATCACGTCGGGTCAAGCCTGATTTACATAACACACGCCCACCTCTTCACAATTTGAATTAGGCGGGCTTACGCCGGCCTATTTACGCTACACCGCCGCAACTTTGAATACGGAACTTGCCTGTAAAAGTTGCGGAGGCGTAACGTAAATCGGATACGTTACGCCCGCACAAAGAAACGCCGATCTACGTGAATCTACCCCATAATGTCCTAATGTTTATGGAGTGTATTATTATTATTACATTTATTATTATTTTTGCATGCAATTTTTGGTTTGTAATATTTTTGAGTAACACCAGCAGCCTACATAATACACTTGTCTGTATGTTATAATACAAACAAACATAATTTCACTGTTTTTTTCCTTCAGATATCACATCTTGCCAATCACCAAAGAAGAAACCTTTTTTGGGTATCTGTACTGTATAAAGAAAGTCTGAATATGTCCGCAAATGTCACTGCTATGCATAGCAACCTTCTCTTTTTTTACTGTTCAATAATAAGAAAAATCCCAGCTAGGCTTTTGCTGTTTGCTAAGGGCCACAGATGCTTTCGGTTCAGACATATCTATATGTGAGGCCCTTCTGGACGTAAACTTACAGAATGAATCACACAAACTTACCAGCATCAAAGATTAGGTCCCCATGATGCTTTGCATAGGAAGTACATTTAAAATGAGTGTGAATGTAATTAAATAAAATATATATATTCTTCTGTCTATGTTAATATGTTTCCTTTCAAAAACAAAAAGGGCTACACATAAATAATGAATACAGGCATTAGTAACGGTCTTAGGAGCTCGCAGTCTATTTCAAGGTGACTCTCTGATATGGGTCATGAAGCTGACTACATCAGACACAATGAAGTTGATTCCTGGGGGGGGGGGATCAGCTCTGCAAGAAAATCTCTGGCAATCTTAATACCCTTTGTACACACCTCCGTAGCTTCTTTGTTTTTATCACTGAATATTCAAAAACCTTAAAACGGGTTAAAAATGCAGCTGATTTGCTCCACATCAACATTGAAAGATACCATTATTCACTTAATCTAACCACACATTAGAAAAAAACACATTAACATTGCAGGTGATTTCATCATGCAGTGATCAAGGAAGAACGTCAGTGCAGCGAATTTGTTTCAATGAGGAGCATATAACAATAGTCATTTTAAGCATTTACAAAGCATATATAGAAGACACACTGCTGGGCGGTAGTCAAAGACCACCGCTTTATTATGCTACCCATCGGAGTCCTAATGGCTTGGGTTAATTAGGCATATTGGCATAACAATAGCATACACACACTCTGGCCACAAGCTTGCAGGCATAGCTCTATAGCTTGCATTTACATACAACAATGTTGCCTGCATACGGTTTCTAGGGCAGAGAGCTTTCAAGTCCCAAGAGCCTTGAAAACCTTCCTCGTTCCTTTTTCTCACAGCTGCTTTTCCATTCTTGCCTCGGCTATGGTCTCCTTTGTAAAGGGAAACACGCCGTAACAGCAAACAAACACTACCTTCCCCATATTATTTTGCTGAAAAGCATCCCCTTTCCTGCAAGCATCTCAGCATCCCCATCTTCTGCAAATCTGTGCAGAGGTGAGCATCTGCAGCATCATCAGCTACCTCTATCACTGCCAGCACCCATCTGCTTAACACACAAGTAAACAAATACCTGCTACCTAAGAATGGATGCACAATTTTTTTTGGGGGGGTGGGGAGACATGCCTTGAGAAGGTGTGTTGCCCATGTTGCTTCCTTCCTTTCAAGCTTCCTCTTAGCGAGTCGATCAGGCCCTGGCGAGCATTGAGGTGGGAGGTGTGTGAATGTGAGAGAGGGAGAAGGAGATGGAGAGAGGGTGTGCAAGTGTGTGATGATGTGCAGGGGAACAAAACAGGAAGAGCTCAGACTCTCATGATACATTAATGGGCAGTGATCATTCTCCCTGTTCTCTTTCTCTTAAAGGATCCCACATTCGTCAACAGGATAGGTGTCTGGGATTATGCTGGTGGATTATTATGCTAATCGGTGTTCTGGATATAGTGGTAGAAGGGGAGGGGCAAAAAAACGCAGAGAAATTTAAATTGGCACTTGTGAATATACTTTAAACCCATCGTTTCATTGGGATTCCCTATAGGAACCTCCTACCACCTCCTCCCACCTTCATACAAAAATAAACGCAAACTGGAAGTGAATATCTGTAAATGAACATCTATTGAGTTTTCTTGTAAGAAACCCATAGGTGGAATTTGCAGGCTTTTAACACCTCAGATGAGATGGCTGTGAGCCTTGGAAGCTGACCCTTTGTTCCCGGTCACCAGAAAAAAACAAAATCTGATGGGTATGGTGTCTGTGTTGTCAAAGCAACATTGAAGGAGCACACAAAAAAAGGAGTTAGATGGTGAAAAATGATTTCCAGACAGCAACCATGTACTGATGTGGAAAATAAGGAGTTACGGTATGGTGCAGAGCCTATTATCTCTCCTTTGATTGTATATACAGTACATACCCTTTCTTTGTCTACATCTTCCCTGATGTTTACAATTACTAGCCATTTACATATTATTAAAAACACTATGGCCGGGATTCAGAGAGATCTTTAGATAGGCGTAGGTGCGCTACACCAACGTAACTTGGAGAGGCTCGTACTGTATTCACAAAGCACTTGCTCCCTTTCTTGCGCCGGCGTAACGTAAAAAGGCCGGCCTAAGCCTGCCTAATTCAAAGTAGCAAGGCAGTGGGCGTGTAGTATTATAATGAAGCGTGACCCCATGTAAATGCATGGCCGAACAAACGGCGCATGTGCGTGCATGCTCAGAATCACGTCGAATTTACTCCCTAAGATACGCCGGCTCCATTCAAACGACGTGAATGTAACCTACGCCCTGCCCCATTCACGTACGACTTACGTAAACGACGTAAAATACGACGGCTGTTCCAACGTTTCCGACGTCCATACCGTAACATGACTTACCCCTGCTTTATGAGGGGTAAAGTTACGCCGGACGTACGCCTTACGCAAACGGCGTAGCTTACTGCGACAAACGCAAGTACGTTCGTGAATCGGCGTATCTAACTCATTTACATATTTGACGCGTAAATCTACGGAAGCGCTCCTATCGGCCAGCGTAAATATGCACCCAAGATACGACGGCGTAGGAGACTTACGTCGGTCGTATCTTGGCAAAATTCAGGCATATCTTGTTACCTGAATACAGCGCATAGATACGACGGCGCATTCTTGAACTTACGCCGCGTATTAATAGATACGTCTGCATAAGTTCTTTCTGAATCCCAGCCTATGTCTATAAAGAGCAAGCAAAGTTCAGTATAAAAACTAGGGGCCAGATCCTCAAAAGAGATACGGCGGCGTAACTGCTGTTACGCCGTCGTATCCCTGGTCCTAACTATGGAACTGATCCACAGACTCAGTTTCCCATAGTTAGGACGAAGATCCGACATGTGTAATTGAATTACACTGTCGGATCTTAAGGATGCAATTCTAGGCCGGCCGCTAGGTGGCGAGGCCATTGAGGCCGGCGTAGAATATGCAAATGACCAGTTACGGCGATCCACGAACGCTCCGACGGGCCCGACGCTCTAAATCTACGTTGTTTACGTCGAGTTCCGCCGCGTAAAACTAGGGCTAAGCCCTAGTTGTCCTAAGCCATGTTAAGTATGGCCGTCGTTCCCGCGTCGAATTTTAAATTCTACGTCGTTTGCGTAAGACGTCCGTGAATGGCGCTGGACGCCATTTACGGTAACGTCTAAGCAAATGACGTCGGAGCGACGTCAGTTAGCGCAATGCACGTCGGGTAATTTACCCGACGGAGCATGCGCAGTACGTCCGGCGCGGGAGCGCGCCTAATTTAAATGGGACTCGCCCATTTGAATAGGAACGCCTTGCGCCGGACGGATTTAAGTTACAGCGCCGCAAAATTCCAGGTAAGTGCTTTGTGGATCGGCACCTAACTTTGGAATTTTGCGGCGGAGTAACTTAAATCAGAAAAGTTACGTTGCGCCAAGGCTTTGTGGATAACCCCCCATAACTTTTTTTTTATATATAATTGCTTTAATTGATATAAATTATAAGTTCAGACGTTATTGTGCCAAATATAGCCAACCTCTCGTCAGAGGTGTCTAGTAAATTTAGCTCTTCTGGGCAGTAGTTTTGCCCAAGCCAATATGTAATTTGCTTCACTTGGTTTCTCCCCTAGGTTCAGGATTGCTGCTGTTCCCTGCTGCTGCCACTAGGTGTCACTGGCACTCGAGGCAATAGTTATAGGGGCCCGTGACAATCTTGGGCTATTGATTTGGGACATCAGGTATTAAAACACTTAAAGTGATTGTAAACGATCACCTTGTAAAACAACTCATTCAGTTTAAAATAGAAATGTAAGGCAAAACATTTTTGTATAGTAAAAAAAATACATTATAAATGATCACATATTCTCTGTTCTCAGCTGCATAAGAGCTGGGGGAGGAGAAGCAGCAGCACACTGAGCTTTCCAGTGAATGACTGTGCAGCGGCGGGATGTCATGACAAATCTGATCATTGCAGGAGAGCAGACTGGGTTCCCATACATCATTAGAACCAGAAAAAATGTGTGAAATATATAAACAAACAACAAAAGACACTTTAAATAAAACACCACTGTGATGCTTAAAGGGGTTGTAAAGGTAAAAAAATATTTTCCTAAATAGCTTCCTTTACCTTAGTGCAGTCCTCCTTCACTTACCTCATCCTTCCATTTTGCTTTTAAATGTCTGTGGGCCGGATTCAGATAGGTTAGCGGAGTTTTTGAGGCAAGTGCTTAATTCAGAAAGCACTTACCTCAAAACTTGCGGCGGCGTATCGTAAATCCCCCGGCAAAATTCAAATTCCGCGGCAATGGGGCGTGTACAATTTAAATCAGGCGCGTCCCCGCACCGATCGAACAGCGCATGCGCCGTCCGTGAATTTTCCCAGCGTGCATTGCTCCAAATGACGTCGCTAGGACGTCATTGGTTTTGGCGTGAGCGTAACTTGCGTCCAGCTCTTTTCTGAATCGACTTACGCAAACAACGTAAAAATTCAAAACTCGGCGCGGGAACGACGGCCATACTTAACATAGGATACCCCTCACATAGCAGGGGTAACTATACGCCGGAAAAAGCAGAACGCAAGCGACGTAAAAAAAATGCGCCGGGCGGTCGTTCGTTTCTGAATCGCAAGGTAAGCGAAGGAGGACTGCACTAAGGTAAAGGAAGCTATTTAAGAAAAAAAAATGTT
Source organism: Rana temporaria (assembly GCF_905171775.1). Taxonomy (NCBI): domain Eukaryota; kingdom Metazoa; phylum Chordata; class Amphibia; order Anura; family Ranidae; genus Rana; species Rana temporaria. The sequence continues at coordinate 101,737,020 of NC_053500.1, forward strand.
TACCTATACAACCCCTTTAACCACTTCCATACCAGGCACTTACGCAGCTTCCCGCCCAAGCCAATTTTCAGCTTTCAGCACTGTTGCACTTTGAATGGCAATTGCGCGGTCATGCTACACTGTACCTAAACAAAATTGGCGTCCTTTTTCCCCCACAAATAGAGCTTTTTTTTGGTGGTATTTGATCACCTCTGCGATTTTTTTTTTTTTGCGCAACAACTAAAAAAAGGCTGAAAATTTGGAAAAGAAATTACGTTTTTATTTTTTTCTGTTAATTTTTTTGTAAATAAGTTTTCTCTTTCAATTACGGGCACTGATATGGCGGCACTAATGGGCACCGATGAGATGGCACTGATGGACATCGATGAGGTAGTACTGACGGGCACGGATGAGGTGGCACTGATTGGCGGCGCTGGTATGCGACACTGATGGGCACTCATAGGCGGCACTGATGGGCACACATAGGCGGCACTGATGGGCACACATAGGCGGCACTGATGGGCACACATAGGCGGCACTGATGGGCACACATAGGCGGCACTGGGCACTCATAGGCGGCACAGATGGGCACTCATGGGCGGCACTGATGGATACTTATGGGTGGCACAGATGGGCACTGATAGGTGGGCACTGGGCATGGATGGGCACTGTGGGGTGGCACTGATGGACACTGGGGTGGCGCTGATGGACACTGGGGTGGCAGCACTGATTTTTGCCAGGTTGCCAGTCAGTGCCCATTTGTGGGCACTGACTGGCATCTTTTCTTTTTTTTAATACTTTTTTTTTTTGCCCACCCTGGTGCTCCAGGGTGGGCATCCCTGGTGGTCCAGTGTGGCGATCCGAGGGGGGGCTGCGCTGATAAACAATCAGCGCGAACCCCCCCTGTCAGGAGAGCCGCCGATCGGCTCTCCTCTACTCGCGTCTGACAGATCATCAACGGCTCTTCCTGTTTACATCGTGATCAGCCGTGATTGGACACGGCTGATCACGTGGTAAAGAGTCTCCGCCGGAGGCTCTTTACCGAGATCGGAGATGCAGGGTGTCAGACTGACACCCCGCATCACCGATCGCCGCGATGCGCGCCCCCACGGGCGCGCGCGGCATGAAATCCTGCAGGACGTTCTAGAACGTCCTGTCAGGATTTCATAACCACTTCCCGGACGTAAATCGGCTATAGGCCGGGCGGGAAGTGGTTAAACCAGTTAAAATCAGTGATAGGCATTTCCAGTGATATAAAGGAAGCTTGAAACACAAACAAATAGGAAAGCAGAGGGACAACCAGGAGCACCAGTGATTTCACATAAAGGAAGCAATACAAAGAGAAAAGGATACAAGTACTGTACATGGTGCAGCAGGCACATATCAGGAATATGTGTTGGGGTAACAAATGCTTTAAAGAGGAACTGCAGTCTGCTCACATAATTTGTAATAAAAACATGTTTGCCATTCTTAAGCTTCTCTCCAACCACATTGCATATTATTTTATACTGTATATACTGTAAACCTGTACTTACCAAAATATGCTGCTGAAATCTCCTTCCACTAAGTCTGGCTGCATCCATTTTAACTGTGGGCAGCTGAAGCTGCTGCCTGCACACTTCCTGGATATGCACAGGAGTCACACCTACAGGGCTGCAGCTCTCATTGGCCCTCTTATGATTCACCCCCCCTCCCTTCCTGGCAAACTCTCACGAGAGTGAGAGAGTGAGAGCTGTGCATGATGTCAAAAGCCTAGGCTTTTTACCAGACAAGAAACAGGAAGTGGGTTGTATAAGGTATTTACTGGCAGAAAAAAAATGTTTTACTATACAAAGTTAAAACAACAAGGGCAGAGGATTTAACCACATCAATACCAGCCCATTGTAAAATGACGTCCACAAAGGACCTCTACCGATCCGGGTGGACGTCATATGACGTCCTGGGCTTTGTGGGGGGATATCTGAATGATGCCTGCAGCTAGAGGCATCATTCACATATCATTCTCTTCTGCCGGCGATTCTGCACAACGTAAGAACGATCATAGCGGCAGTTCCACCGCTAGATCATTCTTACAGGCGGCGGGAGGGGACATCCCCCCCTCCCGCCGCCATCCGGTGCTTCTCCGGGCTCTCCCGTGCCATCGGGGGCCCGGAGAACGAATCGTCCGGCGCTGGCAGGAAGCATAGAGATGACTGGTGACCAGATGGTCACCAGTCATCTCTATGACCAGCGGAGGACCCGGGCGCGATGTGATGACGTCACGCCCGGGTCCCCGTAAGTAAACAAAGCCGCAATTGCGGCTGCTAAGCAACAGTAATCATGAGATCGGTGAATTTTTTTTCACCGATTTCATGCTTTCCAGCCTGGAGGAGAGATGTGGGGTCTTATTGACCACGCATCTCTCCATAAAGAGGACCTGTCACACACATTCCTATTACAAGGGATGTTTACATTCCTTGTAATAGGAATAAAAGTGATAATAAAAAAAAAAAAATAAAAAAAAAAAGTGTAAAAAAATAAATAAATATGTAAAAAAAAAAAGAAATACATTTTTTTTAACGCCTCTGTCCCCAGTAGCTCGCGCGCAGAAGCGAACGCACACGCAAGTCCCGCTGACAAATGTAAACGCCGTTTAAACCACATATGTGAGGTATCGCCGCGTGCGTTAGAGTGCCAGCAACAATTCTAGCACTAGATCTCCTCTGGAAATCTAAACTGTTAACCTGTAAAAAATGTCAAAGCGTTGCCTAGGGAGATTTTTAAGTACCGAAGTTTAGCGCCATTCCATGAGTGTGCGCAATTTTAAAGCGTGACATGTTAGGTATCTATTTACTCGGTGTAATTTCATATTTTACAAAAAAATTGGGCTAACTTTACTGTTTTGTTATTTTTTTAATTCATGAAACAATTTTTTTCCAAAAAAAGGCGTTTGAAAAATTATTGCGCAAATACCGTGCAAGATAAAACGTTTCAATTACCGTCGTTTTATTCCCTAGGGTTTCTGCTAAAAAAAATATATAATGTTTGGGGGTTCTGCGTAATTTTCTAGCAAAACAAATATGATTTGTACATGTAGGAGAGAAGTGCCAGAATAGGCCCGGTATGGATGTGTGTATAAAAGCCCGGTATGGAAGTGGTTAATAGATAAAAGGTTGAAAAAATGACTCATGGTTCGCTTTAATGCTCTCCATCCAACACCCAGACATTCCATGTCTATGGAGATAGCTGAAATATATCCAAACTACACCACTTTCTTTATTACCCTAGTTTAGGATCGCTGAATAGAACCCTAAAACCTTTTGAGGCTTTCTATCTGAATCACCCAGACTGCCCACATATTGTATCTAGGCTTTACAAAATTCTTTTTGGGGGCTTTCTCCCAGCACCCGTTCACTTGGGAATCGGAGAGAGACCTTGGTCACACATCTCTGACACAGATTGGGATAAAGCCTTCCTTTTTACTTTTAAATCCAATATAGCATCTCATACCCAAGAGTGGAATTATAAGCTTTTGACAATATTACTGCATAAATTCATTCTGTTGATCCATGATCATTGTTGGCGCTGTGATGCTAAGAATGGGACCCTTCTTCACATCTGGTGGGCCCCACATTCGACCCTTCTGGCGCTCTGTGTTCCAGCTCTGCCACCTCATCACTGGCCGCTCCTGGCTGGAAACGCCAGAGTTTGCCCTCTTGTCCATCATTCCAGGATCCGCTTCCAAGATTATAAAAGACTTACCGTATTTTCCGGCGTATAAGACAACTTTCTGGATGCAAAAAAATGCATCCAAAGTCGGGGGTCGTCTTATACGCCGGGTACGGTCTCTGCCATCACTCACTTTTTTGTGAATAGGCGGTGCGGTGACAGTCTCCGGCTGCTGCGAGCGTCAGTGATTTAAAAGACGCTCCTTCTTCTCAGCGTGTTCTGTGATAGGTGGAACACAAAACTTCCCAGCAGCGCCTCTGTTCTGTGTTCCTCCTATCACAGATGCCTTCTCATCCTCGGACGAGATGAGAAGACGTCCGTGATAGGCGGAACACAGAACAGAGGCGCTGCTGGGAAATGTTGTGTTCCGCCTAACACAGGACAGTCTGAGGGGAAGGCGCGTCTTTTAAATCATTGACACACGGAGACTGTCACCGCACCGCACCGCCTGAAAAAAAAGTGAGTGATGGCACTGGGGGGCAAGTTCAGGTACAGTGGGGGGCAGGCTCAGGCACAGTGGGGGCAAGCTCAGGCACAGTGGGGGCAAGCTCAGGCACAGAGAGGGGGCAAGCTCAGGCACAGAGAGGGGGCAAGCTCAGGCACAGAGAGGGGGCAAGCTCAGGCACAGAGAGGGGCATGTAATGTAATGGCACAGTGAGGAATGTAATGTAATGGCACAGTGAGATTTGAAAAAGCCTGTTTCTGTCAGCGGTTCTGGCTACCCCTCAGCTTCCAGAAAGACTAGTAGGAAGGGGGTAGTCTTATACAGTGATTATATCCCAAAACCAAAATGTTTCCTGGAAAATTAGGGGGTCGTCTTATACGCCGAGTCGTCTTATATGCCGGAAAATACGGTACTGCAATTTTTTCTGTCAGATGGCTGCATGGCTCCACCTCAGGCCCTATCAGGGAACTCTATATTTATCTGTGCACTGCAAGCCAGCCGGGCTGATCAGTGTAAATGCTGGCCGAAGGCTAGCCTGTGTTTGTGGGAGGAGTCTGAAGGTATATTATCCTCCTCCCCTGTCAGGTCCAGTGTCGGCGTCTCTTTCAGGGGTTGAAGTCATTTCCGCCCGTCAGAGTGATCGCGTCACTTACGGTTTCATGGCCAAGAGGCAGGTCGGCTGCTGAAGTCAGCTCTAGTCTCTGGAACTCACATGGGGCATCATGGAGGGAGGCAGCGTTCAGTCTCAGCATTTCTGCCTCAGCTTTCAGTCTCAGCGTTTCTGCCTCAGCTTTCAGTCTCAGCGTTTCTGCCTCAGCTTTCAGTCTCAGCGTTTCTGCCTCAGCTTTCAGTCTCAGCGTTTCTGCCTCAGCTTTCAGTCTCAGCGTTTCTGCCTCAGCTTTCAGTCTCAGCGTTTCTGCCTCAGCTTTCAGTCTCAGCGTTTCTGCCTCAGCTTTCAGTCTCAGCGTTTCTGCCTCAGCTTTCAGTCTCAGCGTTTCTGCCTCAGCGTTCAGTCTCAGCATTTCTGCCTCAGCTTTCAGTCTCAGCGTTTCTGCCTCAGCTTTCAGTCTCAGCGTTTCTGCCTCAGCTTTCAGTCTCAGCGTTTCTGCCTCAGCTTTCAGTCTCAGCATTTCTGCCTCAGCGTTCAGTCTCAGCATTTCTGCCTCAGCTTTCAGTCTCAGCGTTTCTGCCTCAGCGTTCAGTCTCAGCGTTTCTGCCTCAGTTTTCAGTCTCCTTGTTTCTGCCACAGCGTTCAGTCTCAACGTTTCTGCCCAGCATTTCTGTCATAGCGTTTTTTGCCCCAGCGTTTCTTACATGCGTTTCTGCCCCAGCATTTCTGTCGTGCATATTTGCCTCAGCGTCCAGTCTCAGCGTTTCTGCCCCAGCGTTTGTCTGTCATAGCGTTTCCGCCCCAGCGTTTGTCTGTCATAGCGTTTGTCTGTCATAGCCTTGTCTTCTTTGTGGTTACCATGGCTCATCGTACTTTGTCCATGTTGCAACTTGGGTTAGTTAGCTAGTGCTCACATCTCGGGGTCTGTCATGTCTACACATCCATAAGGGCTGAGGTTTTGTTTTTAATTATTGTTGACCTCAATCTTCTCGCCCATGTACCATACGTCATGCGATGCACATTCATTCAATACACCTGTACGATTACCCACGACGGTCCGAGGGGTACACTAGCCTTGATTGTGTTCAGTTCAATTGCCTGTCTCTGTGCTGCAGGTTACTCGGGCTTACTTACCACTCACACTAGGGTGGGGGGGTTGTTATTAGGTTCATTCACGCGTAGTGGTCTTGACATTTCTGCTCATATTCTCATACTTAGGTAGGCACAGAGGGGCGTTGTTGTTTCATGTATGGTGGTCTGTTGTCATTCTAGTTTGTGTTTCCTTAGCTTGGGCTTGCTGCATGTCTCTGTAATGACTGGTTCACTTGCATGCCTTCAACTATGTGGGGGTTTCAGTGCAGGGTAGCACCCCGTCATCAAGGAGTCAGTCCATACTTCAGCTCTCGGCGTAGTTTGGCTCAGGGAACGCCGGTACACTTCGGTTTGTTTTCAAATCTCGTCCTAGCTACTCTCGTCAACCAGCATGGTACAGGTTCTAGGCATATTCTTGTATGCAGATTCATGTGGGCCAAGCATGCTTTCTGCAACCTGGTACAGTTGCAAATCATGATGGAGGTAATTGAAGCTCACGCAGTCAGAGGCAGGATGTCAGCGCACCCCAGCTCCTGCTCTTCCATTTCTGCAGGCTAGGTCAGCACCCCTTTTGGGTCCGGTCTATCAGGCCTTCTGTTTTTTTTTTTTTTTGTTTTTTTTTAAGATATTTTTATTAGGTTTCAGACAAACCAACAAACAGAAAGAAACATACAAAAAAACAACAACAATACCACCAGACAACCTGGTCATAAATGTTAGGCAATACACTCAAACAAAGAAAAATAAACTGACATCAGTGCAAAATTTAAAGTAGGCACAGTGGTAAAAGGCTCATCTATAATACCGGGATATAGCAAAAGCGGAGGTCCAGACAGATCCCTGACGCACACCCCATCAATGGTCAAGCAAGAGTAGTACAATCAGTGCTGGGAGAAGGTTAGCGGACTAGCCAACCATCTACCCCAAATTTAGTGGAAGGTTTTGTTCTGTTTCCGGAGTTTAAAAGTAAGTTTATACAGTGGGATAGCGTCATTAATACGTTTTAACCAGAGGGATTTTAGAGAGGTCTGTGCACCCTTCCAGGACAGTAAAATAGCTTTTTAAACATAGAAGAAGAGTATACGGAGCAGTCTATTGGCATGTGATGATAGGTGTAATTCGCCAACAATGCCTAATAGGCAGTTCTTGGGGTGGATTATGTTTGGGAGGCCTAGCGCCGATGAGATGAAAGCACTCACTTCTTCCCAGAAGTCCGGGACTACCGGGAATGACCAGAAGCAGTGTAAGAAATAGGCCTTATGGCCACAGCCGCGGAAACAGGTAGCCGAGGGCAGGAGACCCATCTTGTGTAACCTAGCCGGAGTGAGGTGGGTTTAAAGAAAAATTTGGACCTGTATGATGCGGTCCTCGTCTACCAGGGAGATGTCCATAGAGGTCCATTTTACCTGAGCTTTGCGAAACCTGGGGTAAAGTCAGTCATTAGGGCCTGCGTAATAGGTGGCGACAAGTTTAGTGGGATCTGGCTGTCTGAGCAGTTTTTCCAATGGGGGCAGGTCAGTGGGATCATCCAGGGAGCCAAACTGGGCATGAATAGCGTGCCTGAGCTGGTAGTAATAAAATAGGTAAATATTTAACCCCCTTGGAGTACCAGCGATTGGGATCAGAAAGGGAGTATAGTTCCTGCAGATTAGGGTTAAACCACAGGGGGTTGTTGGGAGATTTCGGCCAGGTGTGCCTGGATACATTTGTGACAATATAACGGAAAGAGGAAAGGGAAGTGGCAAGTAGGGAGGTTCCGGGGCGATCGGGGACCCGGCCTCTGTAGATAATATTATGTAGGGTTTCCAGAGAAGATGCGATGGCTCCCTCCATGGAGGCACAGGCATTGGCCGGAACCGGGCACAGCCAATCGTGAATGTGCACCAACTGGGATGCCAAATAATATAGAAAGAAGTTGGGAAATGCCAGGCCTGCCAAGTGCGCTGGCAACCGTAGTGTTTCAAGTGCTACCTTGGGGGAGCCACCCTTCCACAGGAAAGTAGTACATATTGAATATATGCGTTTAAAAATAGATTTAGGTATTTTGCAAGGGGAATTGGCAAGGATATAAAGTAATCTCGGAAGGTAGATCATTTTGAGGGCATAAGATCCAGAGGCAGATCCATCCACTGCTTGGTCTGCTCCTGAAGGCGGACCAATAGAGGATCTAAGTTATTGGCGACATCTGAAGATAAAGGAGTCTGCACCAGAACCCCAGGGTACCTAAAGGAGGATACCACTTGAAGCTGGGAATCTGGGTTAATTTAGGGGAGGCTCAGCCACGTCTAGGAGGAAAAGACTAGACTTATCCCAATTCACCCGAAAGCCAGAATAATCTCCAAAGGTATTAATCTCCACCAACAGGGCCTATAGTGATTCCTTGGTATAAGCGGCTCCATGGCAAGGGCAAACAAGAGGGTTGACAATGGGCCCTAGTAAACGGAAAGGGGCTAGTGATAGAGGAATTGACCCTCACCCGAGCTACCGGGGAGGAGTTTTATCCATGCTACAACATGGATGCCAAAGCCATACATCTGTAACAACCAAAACAGACATGGCTGTTCCACACTGTCGAATGCCTTGCAAGTGTCCAAAGACACAATAGCACGAGTGGGAGGGCAGTCATCTGGATATTGCAGGTTGTGAAACAGCCTGCGGATATTCATTCTGGTGGACCTGCCGGGGATAAAGCCCCATAGGTCACTATTGACCAAGGACATGACTACAGTGTTCAAACGGTTTGCCAATATTTTGGCCAGAATCTTAACATCCACATTAATAAGAGAAATTGGACGGTAAGATTCGCATTTAAGAGGGTCCTTACCGGGTTTTATTAGAAGTACAATTAAAGTCTCTCACATCATTGGGGGGAGGATCCCGACATCTAGAGCTTTGTTATAGGTTTGCAAAAGAAAGGGGCACAAAAGGTCTTTAAATTGTGAGTACCATTCAGTCGGAAAACCGTCTAAGCCCGGAGTCTTTTTTGCAGGCATTTTTGAAATGGCTGCAGCAATTTCCTCAACTGAGATAGGTGCATCCACCACATCATGCCCCTCCGTTGACAAGGAGGGGAAACATATGTCAGCCAACTAGACATTCAATTGGGAGTCATCGTAGTCAACCCTAGAGGTATACATGTCTTTGTAAAAGCATAAAAAGGAGTCTAGGATATCCCCTGGGTTGTCACTGATGGGCCTTGAGCAGTAAGGATACGTGGGATGGAAATGGGAGAATGGTCAGGTCTAGTCAGATACAGTATGCCAAGAGACAGCTGGCTTTATTACCATGTTCAAAAGATTTTTGTGTGGCATGCAACATGCGTTTTTGCTTGAGATCTAACAGACAGAATTCATACTCCCTATGGCTCTGTAACCATGCCTCCCTCATTTCAGAGGCAGGGTTAGAGGCATAGGCAGACTTAGCACGTACCATAACAGTCTCAAGTTCTTCTGTAAGCATTCAGTTATTTTTGTGCAAGACCCCTGTGATGGACATGAAAGTGCCCCTCAGAGTTGTCTTAAACATGTCCCATTCAGTGGAAGGGTCTACTTTTCCCAGATTATCCCTCCAATAGTTTGTGATGCCTGTCCTGCATTCTCCCTGCACTACCTCGTCCCCCAACCAGTATGAGTTCAGGTGCCAAATAGCAGGTCCCGAACCTGGGAGGAGGAGGAGGTCCACTGAGAGAGGGGCATGATCAGAAACCCCTCTAGGCAGATATGAAATGGCAGAGACAACAGGGAGGGTCTCAGCCAGAGCAAACGCCATATCCAGTCTTGACATGGTGTGGAAAGAATCCGAGTGGCAGGAAAAGTGGCGTACATCCGGATGTTTCCATCGCCACACCTCTGTAAGGCAATGAACTTGTGCCCAGTCTAGAAAAGAGGGAAAGGGTCTACCTCCACCACTCAGGAGGTCCATAGCTGGATCTAATGTAGCATTAAAGTCCCCCCACATAAAGTAAGGGGCCAGGGGGTCTAGTCAGCAGCTGAAGTGACAGTCTAGAGAGTACCTCCACCGAAAATGGGGGGGGGGGGGGGGGGACATAAATGTTTACCAGGGAAAAAGTCACAGTAGAAATTTGCAAAGTAAGAACAATAAACTGCCCGTCTGGGTCAGTTTTAACTTGTACCGTCTCAGCCGGGAGAGATTTGGCTAGAAGGATGGAAACCCCCCTGGAGAAATTAGTATGAGTGGCATGATAGGAGTTAGACAACCACGGGCGTTTTAGAGCCCTTGTTTTAGAGCCTGTAAGGTGAGTCTCTTGGAGGCAGATGATGTGCGGGCGACATTTTTTAATACTGAAAAGACCAGAGATCGCTTCTGGGGTGCATTCAGACCTCTAGTATTCCAGGAGACTATCCTTAGGGGCTTTGCCATTGTAAAACATACAGTAGTAAATACAAGAATACAAGAATATAAATGACCAGACAGGCCACCTGAAGCATATACATGCACATGAGTAAAAAAAGTGCATGGATCCGCCATCAGGACATCGTGAGTCAGCAATGAAATAATAATAAACATTAATAGTCCACCATAGGCAACCTGAGAAAAAATATAGGAGTCAAAAAGTGCAAAAAGAAACATAGAAAAAAAAGAGCCTTGGATATCCAAACTTTTAAAATGAAACCCCCCCTCCTTAAACTGAGGGAGAGCTGTGCCGTGTCCAGAGTGACTCCCGAGCAGCATTGTAGGGGTGAAAAGCATCACAGTCCAACAGCGGATGCAGTAGATTGCAGAGTAAACAACCGGCAGAAGTTGTAGGGGAATAGTCCTGTTAATAAGGAGGAAGTTTAGTCTATTAGGATTAAAGATGGCAGGGTAATAGTTCTCAGGCCTATTCCAGGGTAATAGTTCTCAGGCCTATTCCAGGGAGGCGTACCATACCTTCACGAAAATCCGGATCAGACAGTGCAGTCAAGGTAAACAAGTTCTCCAAAATGGAAGAATGGACATATCCATAATCAGTTCAAGGCAAACATGGAGGAGAATGCAGGGGCCTAGGACCACAGATATTAGGCAGCCCTGTGCCTAGGAAGAACTCTGTATCGATCATTGAGCCAGGCCATAGCCTCCTTGGGGTTGTTGTAGAAGTGCGCTTTACCCTCATAAATGATGCATAGTTACATAGTTAGTCGGGTTTAAAAAAGACACAAGTCCATCCAGTTCAACCACAAAAAAAAATAAACAAACAAAATAAAAAACACAGTACAATCCCATACACCCAACTCCATATCCACAGTTGATCCAGAGGAAGGCAAAAAAAACAAAAAACAGCAGAGCATGAGATCCAATTTGCTACAGCAGGGGAAAAAAATTCCTTCCTGATCCCCCGAGAGGCAATTGGATTTACCCTGGATTAGGGATGAGCTTCGAGTTCAAGTCGAACTCATGTTCGACTCGAACATTGCCTGTTCGCCTGTTCGGCGAACAACGAACAATTAGGGGTGTTCGCGGCAAATTCGAAAAGCCGCGGAACACCCTGTTAAAGTCTATGGGAGAAATCTAAAGTGCTAATTTTAAAGGCTAATATGCAATTTATTGTCCTAAAACGTGTTTGGGGACCCGGGTCCTGTCCCAGGGGACATGTGTCAATGCAAAAAAAGTTTTAAAAACTACCGTTTTTTCGGGAGCAGTGAATTTAATAATGGTGAAAGTGAAACAATAAAAGTGAAATATTCCTTTAAATTTCATACCTAGGGGGGGTGTAAAGTTAGCATGTGAAATAGCGCATGTTTCCAGTACATAGAACTGTCCCTGCACAAAGTGTCATTTCTGAAAGGAAAAAAAGTATTTTAAAACCGGACTTGCGGCTATAATGAATTGTTGGCTCTGGCAATTCAGAGAGAATCCATTCATAAAAAAATAAATAAATAATAGCGTGGGGGTCCCCCCAAATTCCATTACCAGGCCCTTCAGGTCTGGAATGGATATTAAGGGGAACCCCGCCGTCAATTTAAAAAAAAAATGACGTGGGGTTCCCCCAAGATATCCATTCCAGACCCTTCAGGTCTGGTGTGGATTTTAAGGGGAACTCCACCCCAAATTTTAAAAAAAAATGGCGTGGAGTTCGCCCAAAAATTCACACCAGACCCCTTATCCGAGCACGTTAACCTGGCCGGCTGCAGAAAAGAGGGGGGACAGAGTGCGGCCCCCCTCTCCTGAACCGTACCAGGCCACATGCCCTCAACATGGGGAGGATGTCCCCATGTTGATGGGGACAAGGGCCTCATGCCCACAACCCTTGCCCGGTGGTTCTGGGGGTCTGGGGGCGGGGGGCTTATCAGAATCTGGAAGACCCCTTTAACAAAGGGGACCCCCAGATCCTGCCCCCCCCTATGTGAATTGGTAATGGGGTACATTGTACCCCTACCATTTCATGAAGGAAGTGTAAATAGTTTGAAAAAACACACACACACACCGTAGAAAAAAGTCCTTTATTAATAAAAAAAAAATAAAAAAATCCAGCGGTGGTAATCTACTCGTTCCCGGCTTCCTGCTGAAGCTGTGACATTTCTTATATAGGGGAGGCGGGGCCACCCGTCACGTGACCCCGCCCCCTCTGACGCACCCTCTGCTACGTCACTGGGTAAGCCCAGTCTTCCCCCATCCTGGGCTTCCTCAGTGACGTAGCAGAGGGTGCGTCAGGGGGTGCGGGGTCACGTGACGGGTGGCCCCGCCTCCCCTATATAAGAAATGTCACAGCTTCAGTCGCGTCATTCACTGGGCTGTGTCCAGCGGTGAAAGGAGGTCAGCGATGCTGCGCTCTGGATGGATGGATGAATCTTCTCATCGCTGGACCGGAGATCTGGATACAGACAACGTTGGAGCAGGGAGCTGGGACGAGTTGATTACCACCGCTGAATTTTTTTATTTATTTTTTATTAATAAAGGACTTTTTTCTACGGTGTGTGTGTGTTTTTTCAAACTATTTACACTTCCTTCGTGAAATGGTAGGGGTACAATGTACCCCATTACCAATTCACATAGGGGGGGGGCAGGATCTGGGGGTCCCCTTCGTTAAAGGGGTCTTCCAGATTCTGATAACCCCCCGCCCACAGACCCCCACAACCACCAGGCAAGGGTTGTGGGGATGAGGCCCTTGTCCCCATCAACATGAGGACATCCTCCCCATGTTGAGGGCATGTGGCCTGGTACGGTTCAGGAGAGGGGGGGCCGCATTCTGTCCCCCCCTCTTTTCTGCGGCTGGCCAGGGCAATGTGCTCGGATAAGGGGTCTGGTGTGAATTTTTGGGGGAACTCCACGCCATTTTTTTTTTTATTTGGGGTGGAGTTCCCCTTAAAATCCACACCAGACCTTTTTTAAATTGACGGCGGGGTTCCCCCTAATATTTATTCCAGACCTGAAGGGCCTGGTAATGGAATTTGGGGGGACCCCCACGCTATATATATATTTTTTTTTTAATGAATGAATTCTCTCTGAATTGCCAGAGCCGACAATTCATTATAGCCGCAAGTCCGATTTTAAAAGACTTTTTTTCCTTTCAGAAATGACACTTTGTGCAGGGACAGTTCTATGTACGGAAAACATGCGCTATTTCACATGCTAACTTTACACGCCCCCCCCCCCCCCCAGGTACGAAATTTAAAGTAATATTTCACTTTTATTGTTTCACTTTTAGCATTATTAAATTCACTGCTCCCGAAAAAACGGCCGTTTTTAAAACTTTTTTTGCATTGATACATGTCCCCTGGGACAGGACCCAGGTCCCCAAACACTTTTTAGGACAATAACTTGCATATTAGCCTTTAAAATTAGAACTTTCGATTTCAAATGTTCGAGTCCCATAGACTTTAATAGGGTTCTAAAGTTCACACGAACATTTGGTGTGTTCGCAAGTTCTGGTGCGAACCGAACAGGGGGGTGTTTGGCTCATCCCTACCCTGGATCAACTTTACCTACAAATCTTAGTACTCAGTTATATTCTGTACATTTAGGAAAGAATCCAGGCCTTTCTTAAAGCAATCTACTGAGCTGGCCAGAACCACGTCTGGAGGGAGTCTGTTCCACATTTTCACAGCTCTTACTGTGAAGAAACCTTTCCGTATTTGGAGGTGAAATTTCTTTTCCTCTAGACGTAAAGAGTGCCCCCTTGTCCTCAGTGTTGACCGTAAAGTAAATAACTCAACACCAAGTTCACTGCATGGACCTCTTATATTTGTACATGTTGATCATATCCCCACTTATTCTTCTCTTCTCAAGAGTGAATAAATTCAGTTCTTCTAGTCTTTCCTCATAGCTGAGCTCCTCCATGCCTCTTATCAGTTTGGTTGCCCTTCTCTGCACTTTCTCCAGTTCTCCGATATCCTTTTTGAGAACTGGGGCCCAAAACTGAACTGCATATTCCAGATGAGGTCTTACTAATGATTTGTACAGGGGCAAAAATATTTTTTTTTCTGGAGTCCATACCTCTCTTAATACAAGAAAGGACTTTGCTCGCTTTGGAAACTGCAGCTTGGCATTGCATGCCATTATTGAGCTTATGATCAACTAAAACCCCCAGATCCTTCTCCACTATGGATCCCCCCAGTTGTACTCCCCCTAGCATGTATGATGCATGCATATTCTTAGTCCGTAAGTACATAACTTTACATTTATCAACATTAAACCTCATCTGCCACTTAGTCGCCCAATTAGACAGAGCATTGAGGTCGGCTTGTAAGATGGAGACATCCTGCAAGGACGTTATTCCACTGCATAGCTTGGTGTCATCTGCAAAGACAGAAATGTTACTTTTGATCTCAGACCCAATATCATTTAAAAATATATTGAAAAGTAAGGGTCCCAGCACTGAACCTTGGGGTACACCACTGATAACCATAGACCAGGGGTCTCCAAACATTCTAAACAAAGGGCCAGTTTATTGTCCTTCAGACTCTTGGAGGGCCGGACTTTGGCCAGCGGGAGTGAAAATTATCCTGGCATCAGTGGGAGTAAACAACTGGTATTAGGGGAGGAATAGTGCCCCATTGCTGGTATCATAGGTAGGAATAGTGCCCCATTAGTGGTGTCAGTGGGAGAAATGGTGCTCCATTGTCGGTGTCAGATGGCAGAATAGTTTCTTGTATCATTGGGAGGTATAGTGCTCCAAGGGCCGGATAAAAGCAAGCAAAGGGCCGCATCCGGCCCTAGGGCTGCAGTTTGGAGACAACTGCCTTAGACCACTCAGAGTAAGAATCATTAACCACTACTCTCTGAATTCTGTCTTTCAGCCAGTTTTCTATCCATTTACAAACTGCTATATCCAATCCTGTACACCTTACCTTACACATGAGCCGTGTGTGCGGAACTGTAATGCTTTTGCAAAATCCAAATATACCACGTCCACAGCCACGCCTCTGTCCAGAGTTTTACTTACCTCTTCATAAAAGGAAATCAGGTTTGTCTGACAACTTCTGTCCTTCATGAATCCATGCTGTCTGCTGCTTAAATAGTTTGTTTCCAGCAAGCACTCATCGATGTGGTCTTTTATTATTCGTTCCAGTATCTTCCCAACTATAGAAGTTAAACTAACAGGTCTATAGTTACTTGGTAAAGATGCGCAGCTTGGCGGGAAAAAGCATGGCGTAGGAGAGGCCCTCCATACGCAGGCGGGCCTTCACTGCAAAGGAGGTGCGTTGTTGTCGCTGGACATCTGCTGAAAAATCGGGGTACACTGAGATGGTGTTGCCATTGTAGTTAAGTGGACCCTTCTCCCGGGCCAAGCGCAGAAAAGCAACTTTGTCTTGGAAGTTGAGGATCCTTGCTATAATGGATCGTTGGGGTGCTCCAAAAGGTGGGGGACGCAGAGGAGTGCGGTGGGAACGCTCAATGACACGTGAAAAGGATGGTGCGTCAGTCCCAAAAATGCCTCTCAGTCAATTATATGGGAATGTTTCTGTATGGGAGCCCTCCGCCCTTTCAGGGAAACCAAGGAAGCGGAGGTTGTTCCTCCTCGAACGATTTTCCAAATTGTCGATTTTGGGGCGGAGGTCTGCCATTTCCCCCGTTAGGTCCCTTGGCGTAACAGCTAAGGGGTGGACAACATCCTCAAGGGAGCTGATACGTTCTTCAGCCTCCCCAGCTCTGTCCCTTAAATTTTGTACATCTTGCTTCAGGAGAGAAAAGTCCATGCGGACTGATGCAATCTGTGTAGTGAGAGAGGCCTTTCAGTCCTGTATAGCATGCATGATGGAGGCCAGGGTGGGCTCAGCAGGAGGGGAATCAGGACCTGAGCCATCCTCACTGTCTATGGGGGAGTCCTGAGACTGCAGGGGGTCTGGCTGTGCACCGTGGGGAGCAGGGGCAGATTCACTCACCAGGGCCTGTGATTTCTTGTGAGGAGTGGAGATGGGTGGCTGCAGCAGCATGCCATGCTGCTCTGCCTGTGTCCTGAAACCATCTTGCCATCTGAATCGGGCCAGCTGTTCCGTCATGGATACTGGCGCGGGTGGCCCGTATTTCACCCTGGAATGTACCCACTACCTTGGGGAGTATTTAGAAGTTGGTCCGGTGCAAATCGGATTTAGGATGCCTGCAGGATGCCACTCGGAAGACAGAGCTGAAGTCTCACACATCTGCTCCCTCTGCCATCCGGACACGCCCCCCAGGCCTTCTGGTTTAATATGTCTGAGCCAAGCATGTTCCCTGTCATGGGTGGTGGTGGAATCTCCCATCCCCGGTCCTCTGACAGCCCTGCTGGAAGCATTTCCAGGCCTGCACACGGGGCTTTATCACTGTATCGTCAGGTTTTGTCAAAGTATCTTGGCTTCAGCGGACAATCATGCTTTCTTTACCATCAAGTTACTGAAGGCAGAATTTCCAGGGGTGCTTGGTCTGGTTTCTTTACCTTCATTCTGAAGGTAGGGGGCCGGGCCTCCTAGGTACCTAGTGGCAAGTTCCAATAGCGTTGGAACACTGTTGCCATCCGGGCGTGCGCTACTCTACTGGACGGATGGTTACCTACCCTTCTTCACCTAAATATTGTGTCTTTTTGCCCTCTTCTCAGGCATACCGACCAGCTAGGCCAAGACACACCCCAGGCCTTGGTTGTTAGGGTTATAGCATTTCTTACTTGAAGACTCTGACTACAAGTGTAAAGGCTGGCCGAAGGATAGCCTGAGTTTGTGTGAGGAGTCTGAGGGTATATTATCCTCCTCCCCTGTCAGGTCCAGTGTCGGCGTCTCTTTCAGGGTTCCCACCCACCTGTTTCCCCCAGCCTTCATACATAAACATACTCATTGTATATTTTTCTTATTCTTACATTCAGGGTATGCCCTCTTCTCAGGCATACTGACCAGCTAGGCCAAGGCACACCTCAGGCCTTGGTTGTTAGGGTTATGGCATTTCTTACTTGAAGACTCTGACTACAAAGGCCAGAGTTTGCCCTCTTGTCCATCATTCCAGGATCCGCTTTCAAGATTATAAAAGACTTACTGCAATTTTTTCTGTTGGATAGCTGCATGGCTCCACCCCAGGCCCTATCAGAGAACTCTATATTAACCTGTGCATTGCAAGCCAGCCGGGCTAATCAACATTGTTTTCTAAGCTATTGTGTGTTTGGTTTTCTGCTTGCCATGTGCTCTACGTCTGTCTCTGTTTTACCGATCTTGGCTTGTTCTCGACTTTCCCTGCCTGCTTGTGACCCTGACCTCTGGCGTGTTCTATCTTTATCCTGTCTGCTAGTCGCCCTGACCTTTGGCTTGTCCCCTTACTATCTCTTGTTATCCTGGTCTGCTGCTTCCCCTTTATCCTCCTGTAGCCTACTGTGAGCGTGAGCTGGGAGACTTGGGGGGCCGCGACCTGGAGCCAGTTACAACCCAGTCCATCCTCACCACTAGAGGCTCCGGTGAACACCTGCTGGCTCTTAGACTTTGCGCCCTGGGGAATCTTATGCTCTAGCTCCCTGTGGGATCCCTGTTGGTGCTCCAGTGGACCTTCCTCCCTTCCACCCAGAGTTCCATCTGCAGCAGTCAGCCGCAGGGTCCACTACCTTAGCGGTGCACTCCTGACCCCAACGGTATGCATCTGTCACCTGGCCTCAGGTGACCTGGTAAAATGTAACATGGTAAAATGGGCCTAAAGGTGACCCCCCAGAGCCAGGGAATACTGACATTCCTCCTTAGGGTGCAAGTTACTAGGCATAGTGGGTGTGGTGCAAGGTCACCAGTCACTTTTGTAAAAATTAACAGATTTTATTTCTCTTTAAAGGAATGGTGGGAGAGAGAGTTGGGGCACAGGACACCCTTAGGCAAATGCAATAGCAATTAGGCAAAGTCTGCAGACCAAAAATAGAACTAGGCAGACAGTAATACTGATAACATGCCTTTAAACTGAATGTAGCAATCTGTATCTTGTAGCAACTGCTGTCTCCTTTAGCAACAACTCCTCTCAAAGTATCCTACTGCAGATCTTCCAGCTTAACTCACAGTATCCCACTGTAGATCCTTAAGCTTAGTTTGCCGTCTCTCACTAGACTTCTTGGACTCTCAGCTACCTGCTGGTCCCCCCGAGCTTCACCCACAGCTACCCGTCATATTGCTTCAAGCTTTATTAATAGCTACCCGGTGTCTACCCGGGAATTTGTACTTTTAAAAAGGCCATTTTATGTCCTTAACCCCTTCACTTCATCACCACCGGGCAGACGCGATCGCTCGTGACAGAGCGAGAACCGGTATCTGTGTGTAAACACACATATTCTGGTTCTCTCAGGGGAGTGGAGTCTGATCGTGTGTTCATACTAAGTATGAACATTGAACTCTCTCTCTCCTCCTAGTCAGTCTCACCCCCCCCCCACAGTTAGAACACACCTAGGGAACACTGTTAACCCCTTGATCGCCCCTAGTGTTAACCCCTTCCCTGCCAGTAACATTTATACAGTAATCATTTCATTTTTTTTAATGTGTCAAAAGTGTCCACTCTGTCCGCCGCAATATCGCAGTGCTGATCTCTGCCATTACTAGTAAAAAAAATACTAATAAAAATGCCATAAATCTATCCCCTATTTTGTAGACGCTATAACTTTTGCGCAAACCAATTAATATACGCTTTTTTTTACCAAAAATATGTAGAAGAATACATATCGACCTAGACTGAAGAAAAAAAATATATATATATTTTTAAATTGGGATATTTATTATAGCAAAAAGTAAAAGATATTGTGGTTTTTCAAAATTGTCACAGAGGTGATAAAATACCACCATGTTTGGGTACATCATCGCACGACCGCGCAATTGTCAGTTAAAGCGACGCAGCGTTGTGTAACAAAAAATGGCCTGGTCATTGAGCAGTCAAATCTTCTGGGGCTGAAGTGATTAATATGACATTTTACGTTTTGGTTCAGCCACCCAGGTTTTTCCTTTGTTCTTCTATATTTATTACCCCTTGGAATGCACTCAGTGACACATTTATTTAATATATTCCTAAAGCATTCCCATTTTTCCTTTGTGTTTCCTATTTCAAGTATTTGGTCCCACTTAATATATTGAGCGCAGTTTAGAAAAGTTGGCTCTTTTGAATTTTAGTGTTCTTGTACTCCCCTTGCTAGTTCCCAAGTTGTCCCATATTTCCACATCTGCCAACAGATCTGTATCATTTGTAATTAAAAGATCTAGCAATGCATTACTTCTATTCGGGGAAATTCACCAATTGGGACATGAAGTTGTCCTGTAAAACATTCAAGAAATGGCGGGCCTTTAAAGAGTGGACTGTCCCTTCCGCCCAGTCAATGTCAGGATAGTTGAAGTCCCCCATTATGAAGACATTTCCCTGTCTTGCTTCCATTTCTAACTGTGAAAGGCGATCCAACTCCGCCTCTTCCCTCAGAGTAGGGGGCCTGTAACATACCCCCACTAGTCATTTCCCACTTACTTCCACCCTTATAGATTCATTACACACAGAGTGATATATTTCAGGCATTTCTTTCTTTTAATTTTGATGAATTTGGCTTACAGTTGGTGAAAACTCAAAATTCAGAATCTCAGAAGATTAGAATATTGTGAAAAATTTAAAGATTTGGGATTTATGGTGTCCTACTCTAATCAGCAAAATATGTCAAAACACCTATAAAGGTTTCCTGAGCCTTTTAATGGTCTCAGTCTGGTTCAGTAGGTTGCACAATAATGAGAAAGACTGCTGACTTGACAGTTGTCCAGAAGACAGTCATTGACACCCTCCACAAGGAAGGTAAGTCACAAAAGGTCATTGCTAAAGAAACTGGCTATTCACAGAGTGCTGTATCCAAGCATATTAATGGAAAGTTGAGTAAAAGGAAAAAAGTGTGGTAGAAAAAGGTGCACAAGCAACAGGGATAATCACAGCCTTGAGGGGATTGTGACCCAAAGGCTATTCCAGAATTCGGGAGAGATTCACAAGGAGTGGACTACGGCTGGTGTCAGTCCTTTAAGAGCCACCACATACAGACGTATCCAGGACATGGTTGAAATATATCACTCTGTGTAATGAATCTATATATTATATGAGTTTCACTTTCTGAACTGAATTACTGAAATAAATTAACTTTTTGATGATATTCAAATTCTTTGAGATGCACCTGTAAACACTGTACATTCACATCAGTCCCTGCCCTAAAGGAGCTTACGGTCTATGGTCTGTAACTCATATATATATGTAACATAACATACTAGGGCCAATTTAGACAGGAGCCAATAAACCTACCAGCATGTCTTTGGAAAGTGGGAGGAAACTGGAGTACTTTGAGGAAACCCATGCAGGCAAAGGGAGAGCCTGCAAACTCCCTGCAGGTAATGTCATGGTTGGGAATCAAACCAACAACTCTAGTCCTGCCAGGAAGAGGTGCTTACCACTAAGCAACTGTTCTGCCTTATTAGCTATCCACTATTAGCCTCTCTCTACTCCCCTGAGGCAGCTAGACTGTGAAGCACGTCAAAGAAAGACTACTTCCCATCAAGGCTCAAAAGCTTTGACTAATGAAAAAGCCCAGAAATATGAAACAGGCAGCTAAAATTTCTGGCAGGTGTTTATCTCCATCTATGACCCCAATAAGGAGAGTTCCCTTTACTCACTGTCCTTGTGATACTTGCTCAAGAAATGAGGGAAGCAGTTTCCACCTGGGAAGTAAAGCACGGGCAACAATAAAAAATGTCTACATTTCTAAACCCTTGCTTTCTTTACTAAAAATGTGCAACATATATTGGTAGGACAACTAGGATGCTCAATGAGAGGTTGAGAGAGCATGTCTATAACATCATGATTTGGTTCTCCGCACTCAGAGTCTCTTTACACTTTAGGAAATGCCATAAGAGGGACCCAGTGGTCTCACATTTATGGAAATAGATAAGTTACAATCACACTTAAGGGGGTGCAATAAATTAAACCTGGGAGATCCCCAAAATGGAGATTTACTGGATGTACAATATGAAAGCTCTTGCACACCTGGATCTCAATATTGATTTGGACATCAACTGTTTTATCAATAATAGTTGAATAAAGTTTTATGTTTTAATTGTATTTTATCATTGCACAAATATCCTGGTAAGTTTTTTTTAGCATCCCTATTATGAATTGTGTTTCATTTATCAGCTGAGGTAATGTTATAGAGTGTGTATTTTGTTTCTTTTTTTATAGCATAGTGGTCCATGGCAAAGTATTGACATCACCCGTGCAACTCCATTTTGGTTTTTATTTTTACTTTAGCCAATATTTGATGCTTAAATGTGCAACGTTTGTATTTGCTGCCATCATAAATTCCCCACCATTGGTGTGGGATGTGCAATGTATTATTTGTTGTGGATGATTGTGCCAACCCTAAAACAATTATTACCAAATATACCTGTGACACTGAATATTAATTTATATACCATCAATTATGATCATTAATAATTATTAAACCATGGAAAATACTGTGTGAGCTATATATACAGTCAAAAACACTATGGGCCAGATTCACATAGAATTGCGGCCGTGTAACGTAACCCGTTTACGTTACACCGCCGCAAGTTTTCAGTGTTTGTGCCCGATCCACAAAGCACTTACCTGCAAACTTGCGGCGCTGTATCGTAAACACGTCTGGCGCAAGCCCGCCCAATTCAAATGGGGCGGGTACCATTTAAATTAGGTGCGCTCCCGCGCCGGACGTACTGCGCATGCTCCGTTTGCAATTTTCCCGACGTGCTTTGCGCAAAATTACGGCGGCGCGACGTGTTTGTGAATAGCGACGTGCGTAACGTACTTACGCCGAAAAAAAAATTCAAAAGCGACGCGGGAACGATGGGCATACTTTAACATGGTGGAGTAATTTTACACCATGTTAAAGTACCCCTAACTTTGCGACGGGAAACTAAGACTTGCGCTGACGTAACGACGGGAAAAACCTTTGTGGATCGCCGTAACTGCTAATTTGCATACCCGACGCTGGAATACGACGCAAACTCCACCCAGCGACGGCCGAGGTACTGCATCCTAAGATCCGACGGTGTAAGTCAATTACACCTGTCGGATCTTAGGGATATCTATGTGGAACTGATTCTATGAATCAGCCGCATAGATAGAACAACTGATACGACGGTGTATCAGGAGATACGCCGTCGTATCTGTTCTGTGAATCTGGCCCAATGTGACCAAACAATAATAATTAATATGTATAGAAAAGAAAGTCCCATCTTCAAAGATGGGTGGTCAGACCCACTTTCACAAATATAGATCCTTACTAAAAAGCTTCCACCAATCTGTGATAAACCACCACCTTCCATAATAAACACTCACCAGAAAGACCACTATTTAAAAAAAAATTGATTTATGCCTGGATTATCCACTTCTCATAAGAATGTGTCTGGGGTTTCCCAACTGGTATCTCAATATTCATTTCCTATATCTCCACTTTTTAAGGATCTTAAAATCTCATAGGAAACAAACAGCCATCATTGCGCACCATTCTTGTACTTTATTTCATTAAAAATATAAAACATCATTAAAAAATAAAGAAAACAATAGAGAGAAATTAAGTATCCTTTGTGACAGGATTTAAGTACAAAGTTCTAGAGGAAAATGTAAAAAAAAAAATTGGCCAATCATCTGTAATGACCCCCATTTAAGTAAAATTTTACCATCCAAACCAAAGTTTATATAAAAAAATTTACTTGGCCCACCTGAAAAAATGGTAACCTTCTTTGATCAAAAAGGCTTCTATAAGTGTGTAAATGTAAACCCTGTATTTCCACCAAAAAGGATCAATAAAAACAACAATCGAACAAGATAAAAAAAATTGACCATGTGCTGTAGCACACATGTGACAATGAAACTTATTGGATATTTAAATTGAATACGATGAAACCTAATGGGTTAAATGTGGAATTGGTAAAGTAAACATTCTTCTATGTGGTGAGACCACCCAAACAAGTATACCTTGTCCTTTTACCTTGCCCTATATACGTGGGCCACCAAACAGAGGAATAGAGGCCTTTAATAAATACAGAAAGGTAATTTTAAACTTAAATTGGGGAAGCAAATAAAAGCGGCTAATAAAAACAACATGAGTACGACTACGAGCAAAACCACGAAGGGTACGGCCCCAAAACACCCCAAAAATTGTGTAGCAACTGGTACAATTAAAAAAAGGAGGCGGTGCATCAGACCGATCTAGAGATGATCTAACAGCAGAAAGCGAACTAGAGATTAGCAGAGTGGACGAGCAACAGGCAGATGCACAAATTCCAACAAAGGGAGAAATGAATGAGATGTTAATAAGATTGGAAAATGCAATAAAGGCAGAAATCAACACATTAAGAACTGACTTAAGACACCTCTTGACAAGGGTTGAAGTGACAGAAGAGAGAACAGATAAACACAACCAGGAACTAAGTAAATTAAAGGAGCAAGTTAAATTAACACAACAAAACCAAGGGAAAATACTGTATCGATTAGAAGATCAAGAGAACCGAAACAAAAGACAAAACCTGAGAATCCGTTCGTTTCCAGAAGAAAGAGAATACCAGAGGAAAATGATGAACACAATATTTAACCCCCTATTGGATAAAAGAGGCAGACGACCCCCTTAAGATCAAGAGAGTACACCGTGTCGGAAAACCAAAGACCGCAGAAACGAATTGGCCACGAGATACAATAGTGAGGTTCCGGTTTTATGAAGATAAAGCAGAAATATAGACAAAACTAAGGGGAAAACCACCCATCCAATACCAAGGGACTGAGCTACAAATCTTTACAGACTTTGCACCAGAAACATTAGCAAGGCGGCGATTCTTGAAACCTCTTCTGGAGAGAATGCGGTGCAGAACATGAAGTATAATTGGGGATTCCCAGCTTGTCTTAGGCCCTGTACACACGATCAGTCCAAACTGATGAAAACGGACTGAAGTTCAGTTTCCAAACCGACCGTGTGTGGGCCCCATCGGTCCGTTGTCCTTTGGTCTTAAAATTTAGAACTTGCTTTAAAATTGGACCGATGGACGCCTGACCGATAGGTCAAAACCGATGGTTAGTACGCAAAAGCATCGGTTCCAAACCCGGGCATGCTCAGAATCAAGTCGATGCATGCTTGGAAGCATTGAACTTAATTGTTCTTTGCACGTCGTTGTGTTTTACGTCACCGCGTTGGACTCGATCGGTTTTTGAACTGATGGTGTGTAGGCACATCAGACCATCAGTCAGCTTCATCGGTTAACCGATGAAACTGAACTTCAGTCCGTTTTCATCAGTTTGGACTTATCGTGTGTACAGGGCCTTATAGGTCAGAAAGAGGGAAGATCAGCCAGACTGAGGTTTCCGGAAGAACTAGCAGGATTCTGTAACAAATTGGACTTGCAGGTTCCAGACCTTCCAGGTTGGATAGATAAAGAAAATGAGGCATAAAAAGAAGAGGACATTATAAACTAGGTCGAAAAGACTTTATGATAAACCTAGTAGGAAAACACAGGGAGGAAGAAGGCGGAGGGGGTTGGAGAGTGGGGGTAGGAAAAGGGGGGGAAGAAGGGGGGTGGAAATTGGCTACTGGAGCTCGGTGTGGCACCTCCGGCCCTCCTTTCTCTCCTCCTGTTTGCAGGGGGAGAGAGGGGAGGGATGGGCTGCACGGTTAGAGCCGCACCTCAACATGAGAGAACAAGCGGCAAATGTGGAGGAGGGGGCCACTAATGGTTCTGAGGCCAACAATGGGCCAACGTGGGAGGGAGGGGGTGGGGGGAGACCTGAGGGATAGGGAGGGGGAGTAGGAGCAGGGGGAGGGAATAGGGGAGACGGAGGGGAAGGGAAGAAGGGAAGATACCTCTTGTATGCTACATGAAAGAATGGTAAAACCCAGCTGTAGATGACAACAATACATTTTATGACCTACAATGTTAGGGGACTAAACACCCCCACTAAGAGGCACAAGATCTTAAAGTGGAGTTCCACCCGTTTTTTGTTTTTTTTTCCTAAAATTCTTAAAATAATTGAAAACATTTTTTTTATACTAACCTGAAAGGGCGGTTATTATGCTCTTCTGCCTCTTCTTCCACCTCGGAGGATCTTCAGGCTCGTCCTACGTCGCCGTTTCTTCTTGTAAATGAGCCGTGCTGCCTTCTGGGAATTGTGTGTATCCCAGGAGGCAGCCTGGAACTGAGGACTGTAATGTATGGGGGGGGGGAAGGATGAGGACTGTAATGCGTGGGGGGGGAAGGCTGAGGACTGTAATGTGTGGGGGGGAAGGCTGAGGACTGTAATGTGTGGGGGGGGAGGCTGAGGACTGTAATGTGTGGGGGGGGGGGAAGGCTGAGGACTGTAATGTGTGGGGGGGGAAGGCTGAGGACTGTAATGTGTGGGGGGGACTGAGGACTGTAATGTGGGGTTATGATATGAATAGGGGCAGATATACAAGAACAAGTCTCCTGCGCTCTGATATTTTAGAAGGAAATGCTATGCAGTGGTGCAGTTCGATTAAAAGTAATCATCTAGAGTCTTGCAGCCCTCCTCAGAATCGTTGGTATTCATAAAACTATAAAAGAGAAGAAAAAGAGCGGAGGGCGCACCGACCTCGTGTGATACTGATAAAAAATATTTATTTAAATAATAAAATCAATGGTTATACTCACACATTAGGAGTTAAAAACAGGCTTTAAAAATGAATACAGCAGGTATCCAGCGTCGTCAGTGGAACATGAGTGATCATTTGGACCAATCAGTGGAAGTAAAAGCTGACGCGTTTCGGGGGCGTACCCCTTTCCTCAGAGCTGACGTGGTCTGCAGTGCTCCCTTGCCGTGGTGATTGTGGGACTAAATATACATACACACTCACAAATGCACATAGCCACACGCCCACAAGTGGGCAGGTAGACCTAAGATGATAGGTCGCTGTCTGGGTGTACTCCTTCCAGATAGAGGGGAGGGGGGGGGGGCTGTTTTATCAGGGGCCACACCTCTATAACCTCAGAACACCAGTCTCTTGAATGGGGGTGGTCTCAGAACAGTCATGCGGTGTATGTTGTTTTTACTGAGACTGTCGTTACAAATGTGCACTGGCTCCCATCTTTGGCCAAACTGTGTATCTAATTAGTTATCCTCATGGCTAGCAGCCTGATCCCATGCCAAGCATGTGATCAGGCTGCTAGCCATGTTCCCATGAAAAGACCCCAAATGAAGAGTTAGTGGGGGCTTACCTGACTGCCCCTTTGTGCTTGTCCCCACTCGATAGATGCCACAACTCCATGTGAGTCCGTTGGAACGCACGCCAGCCAACCAGGACAGCAGTGCGTTCCAGCGGTTTGTGCGCATGCGCGCGCCGTGCTGTTCGCGGCGCGCGCGCGCCCCGCATTCGCGACGTGGCGCGCGCTGCGTAAGCTGTCAGTGGACATTCTCCCTATGTGCAGACGGGAGGCAACCTGCTCCAAACTCTGCAACATAGGGGCTGTGACGTCACTGCGACTCTATGGTGGCAGAGTGTTAGATGGTGGATCTCAATGTCCGCCCTCTAGTGGTGGAGGGTGCAAATAACAGTAGTACTCCATACTACTGAGATCCTGTGGGGACTTTATCTAGATGGCCACCCTCTAGTGGTTGGAGGGTGGAAAAACATTGTTAAACACACATTAGTTTTCCGGATAAGTGCTTTTAGTCAAACTCCAAGGGCTTGAATGGGGCTGCGTACATGGGAAAATACACAGTTGGAGCACTGTATAGATAGTGATGTACATGTCCGTGCCAATGCACAGACACCCACATATCACAAGGTGGTTGACATAGGGAGGACTGCAGACCATCAGGATATCTACATATTGATAAGATGCAACATACAAATAAAAAATGATGACAAAAAAGTCCCTCAATGATGTTACATTAGTGCCCAACATGATGTTTGCTGTTTTGTATCTAAAGCTCCTATACTTAAATTTATTTTACATAATGTGTTGTTAATTGACTTGCTAAATCTAACTACTCCTGTTATTGTTTAATAGGGTTTGTGATGTATAAACATATGCATCAGAACCGATAGAAAAAAGGAGCCCTAGTGGTGGGGAACAAGAAGTGAATGAAGGATGTACTGTGATAGTGGGTGAACTTGAAACAGGTCAAACTCTTTCATTGTTGTCTCACTGATGTCCAGATCCTCATGTCACAGTATGCAGTTCAATCTCTTCATTTAACCCATTCGGGACCATACTGCCCAGGGTGAAGATCCAGTAAGCCTCTCTTTTACAGAGGATCTGGTATTTCTTCCCACTGTCCAGACCATTTTGGATGGCTTCTATGCCAAACACCTTAATGCCATCCACTTCACTACCATGGGCTTCTTTAAAGTGTTTTGGTATAGAGCCTTTGTCTTTTTTTGTTAGAATACTACTCCTGTGCTCGTTCATCCTAGTTCTCAATTGACGTGATGTACGTCCCACATATAGTAGGCCACATGGGCATATAATGCCGTATATCACAAAGGCAATTCCGCAATTGATGAACTGTTTAATCGTGTGGCGTCTTCCATCCACCCCAATAACATCTTTTTTCCTGTGTTGCATATGTGAGCAATTGCCACATGTGTTTACACCACATTTGTAGCTTCCTTTTTGATCAAAGATTGTGGTCCAAGGACTTTCCAATCCTTTGTTTTTGTTGATGTTTTTCTTCACCCTGCTTGGGGCAACCATACTTCTTAGATCCTTCGGTCTTCTAAATACCAGATTGGGATGGGGAGGGATACAGGTCTTCAAAAATGGATCAGCTGCCAGAATTTTCCAGTTTCTTTTGAAGATTTTCTGAATGGTAGGGGCTCTGTTATTGTATCTAGTGCAAAAACGTACCGTCTGGGTTTCATTCTCCATGTGTTTTACGGTTTTTTCACCTGTTGTCCCATCTTTCTCATAGAGCTGAAAATATTTTTGAAATGCTTCTTCAATATGTGATTCACCGTACCCTTTTTCCCTGAATTTTTCTCTTAAAATGATGCTTTGTGCTTCATAATCTTCCTTCTGAGTACAAGTTCGTTTAAGACGACAGAACTGTCCAAATGGTACATTTTTGATCCATCTTGGATGATGTTGACTTGAGGCGTGTAAATATGAATTTCCTGCGCTTGGTTTGAAATGGGTCTTAGAAAGTATCTTACCGTTCTCTTCTGCCCTTAACTCTAGATCTAGAAAAATCAGTGACTCTTGGTCCACTACATATGTGAATGAAATTCCAAATGGATTGTTGTCACAATGTGTCAGGAAACCATTTAACTCTTCGTCGCTGCCATTCCATATAATTAGGATGTCATCTATGTAGCGGGAGTATAATATCAGATTCTTTGCAAAAGGGTTGTTGGCCCATATATATTTGGACTCCCAGTACCCCATAAAAAGGTTCGCGTAACTAGGAGCGAACCTGGCCCCCATAGCGGTACCTCTTATCTGTCTGTAAAAGCAATCTAGGAAGGAGAAGTAGTTGTGGGTGAGGGTGAACTCAATACAGTCCCGGATGAATTGTGCTTGACGTGGATTGAATTGATGTGCTTCTGCCAGATAATATTCTATGGCTCTCAGCCCAAACTCATGTTGTATACATGTGTACAGAGATACCACATCCAGTGATAGCCACCTGTATCCTCTTTCCCACTTGTATGAAGTGAGGATTTCCAGGGCATGTCCTGAATCCTTAATGAAGGATGGTAGATTGATTACTAGACTTTGCAAGAAGAAGTCTAGATAACATCCCAGATTGCTCGATAGGCTATCAATTCCTGCAACAATCGGTCGACCCGGTGGCCTCTCTAGACTCTTGTGAATCTTTGGTATATGATAAAAGTGTGGGACTACTGGGTGTTTGGAGTACAGGAATTTGAATTCACTTTTTGTCAGGATCTTATCTAGTATAGCTCTTTCCAGGAGTTTCTTAAGATCCTTATTGTATAGTGTTGTTGGGTCCCATAGTAATCTCTCATAGGTGGTGTTATCTTCAATCAATCTATAAGCTTCTTCCAAATACTGTTCTCTATCTTGTATAACAAGGCCACCACCCTTATCTGCCTTTCTTATTATAATGTCTGAGTTGTTTTTCAGGCTTTTTAGTGGTGCTTCGAGATCTATGGTAGAGTTCTTTTTGCCTTTCTGGCTACTTTTTCCACAGACTTTTTTGAATTCTTTCAGGACAACCTCATAGAAAGTGGATATGAAGTTGCCCTTATTCCAGTAGGGATAGAAGCTTGACTTGGCCCTAAAGTTTGTATCAATTATAGGCTCTTCTCCTGTTGTGACAAGAGGTTCGTTTTGAGACCCCCCCGTTCCTTCATTGTACAGTTCTTCCAATATTTCTAGTATATCATCCTCCAGTGGCTCTTCTTCGTATGATGTGGTAGTATCATCCAGAGGCTCACTCGGTATGCCATTAATTTCTTTGAGTTTAAAGAACCGCTTCACCGTAAGGTTACGTATGAATTTATTGAGATCAATAAATAATTCAAAAAGGTTTGGGGCACACTCCGGTGCAAAATTAAGACCTCTTCTCAACAGTTTCAATTCATCCTCAGTGAAGACACATTTTGACAAGTTGAATATTTTAATAGTAGAGTGATTTTCTACTTCTTCAGTTCCCTTCCTGGATTTCTTCCCTCCCCTTTGTCCCCTTCTCGTAGGTTTCTCATTCTCCGAGTGTTTGGGGGGGAGGGGGTGGGCTTTGCTGTTATATTTTTCTGAGCTGCGGGTCTTGTCCACCCCGCAGCTCCCTTGCCAAAAAAAGGCGAGGTGTTGGCATCTTTTTTGGCTATTGTTGCTATTTTGGATTTACATCCTCCTATGATGCCCTCGCTGGTGGGCTCTAATTGGGATTCTTGAGGTACAGGTTCTAGTTGGGACAGCTCTGCCACATCTGGATTTTCTTCATGTTGTGGGCGATTATCAATTATTGTTGGGGTGTTTGTTCTAGCTATTCTTTCATTAGCAAGCACCATATTCGCATTAATCAACCCTTGGGCCTCCTTATATACCCAAGATGGAGGAAAACGATCCTGTATAGATGGTCTGACGGGTTCACTATGGGGGATGTCTCCATTGTTTCTATTCCTAATGTTGGTGTTTCTATAGTTGGTTTTTAGTCTATTTTTATTTTTAAACTGTTGTTTTGTCCTGTTCTCATGTTTATTATTTTTATTTTTATTATTTTTGTTCTTATTCTCATTGATGCTAGTGGAACGATTGTCAATATTTCGTACTGAGTGGTCTAATTGCGGGTGATTTGTGGAGGGGCTGGCGCCTCTACGTGTTCTTTCTTCTGAAGGGGGCATGTTCTGCTCTCTCCTCCAGTTGAATTCACATCCTGATAGATAGTCTTGTCTGTCTCTTTCAAATTTCCCTGACTTCCGAATAATCATTTCTGATTCAAATTCCATGATTTGCTCATTTATATTTGTATCCCATTCTGAGAACCCTTCTATTTCAATAAATGCGGCTAGCTCATCCTGTACGTTGCTAATTTCAGTTTTTATATTTTCCATATTTCTTTCTCTTTTTTTTATGATCATTTCTAACCATGTTTTATTATACTGACGCATTTTTATAACCCATTCCTGATGTAAATCATCGTCTAAAAAATTAACCAGTTTGTTGATCCTTAACCCTCTGGGGATTCTGTTAACCTCTAAATATTTTTGTAGCAAAATAATGTCCCACCATTGTGTCATTTCATCTTCTAACAGATGTTTTAACCTATAAAATGCAGATATCATCTTTTCTTCTCTAACCGATATATTGTCAATGTCCGTGTTCGTATCCTGTTCCTCTGGTTGTTTTTCATAATTGTCAATGCTGTTAAGGAAGCCTTTGGCTAGTGACGCTCTTCTTAGTTGTCTTTCCTCTATGGACAGTACCATAATTGGTTTGGATCACAATTCATATATCTCTTTTCGACCCTTGGTACACACTTGCACTAATCGTACATAGTTCCAAATATCTGGCAGCTGGAGTTCCCAAACGGAAAAAAATTGGCAAATATACAAGAACAAGTCTCCTGCGCTCTGATATTTTAGAAGGAAATGCTATGCAGTGGTGCAGTTCGATTAAAAGTAATCATCTAGAGTCTTGCAGCCCTCCTCAGAATCGTTGGTATTCATAAAACTATAAAAGAGAAGAAAAAGAGCGGAGGGCGCACCGACCTCGTGTGATACTGATAAAAAATATTTATTTAAATAATAAAATCAATGGTTATACTCACACATTAGGAGTTAAAAACAGGCTTTAAAAATGAATACAGCAGGTATCCAGCGTCGTCAGTGGAACATGAGTGATCATTTGGACCAATCAGTGGAAGTAAAAGCTGACGCGTTTCGGGGGCGTACCCCTTTCCTCAGAGCTGACGTGGTCTGCAGTGCTCCCTTGCCGTGGTGATTGTGGGACTAAATATACATACACACTCACAAATGCACATAGCCACACGCCCACAAGTGGGCAGGTAGACCTAAGATGATAGGTCGCTGTCTGGGTGTACTCCTTCCAGATAGAGGGGAGGGGGGGGGCTGTTTTATCAGGGGCCACACCTCTATAACCTCAGAACACCAGTCTCTTGAATGGGGGTGGTCTCAGAACAGTCATGCGGTGTATGTTGTTTTTACTGAGACTGTCGTTACAAATGTGCACTGGCTCCCATCTTTGGCCAAACTGTGTATCTAATTAGTTATCCTCATGGCTAGCAGCCTGATCCCATGCCAAGCATGTGATCAGGCTGCTAGCCATGTTCCCATGAAAAGACCCCAAATGAAGAGTTAGTGGGGGCTTACCTGACTGCCCCTTTGTGCTTGTCCCCACTCGATAGATGCCACAACTCCATGTGAGTCCGTTGGAACGCACGCCAGCCAACCAGGACAGCAGTGCGTTCCAGCGGTTTGTGCGCATGCGTGCGCCGTGCTGTTCGCGGCGCGCGCGCGCCGCGCGCGCCCCGCATTCGCGACGTGGCGCGCGCTGCGTAAGCTGTCAGTGGACATTCTCCCTATGTGCAGACGGGAGGCAACCTGCTCCAAACTCTGCAACATAGGGGCTGTGACGTCACTGCGACTCTATGGTGGCAGAGTGTTAGATGGTGGATCTCAATGTCCGCCCTCTAGTGGTGGAGGGTGCAAATAACAGTAGTACTCCATACTACTGAGATCCTGTGGGGACTTTATCTAGATGGCCACCCTCTAGTGGTTGGAGGGTGGAAAAACATTGTTTCAAGTTCACCCACTATCACAGTACATCCTTCATTCACTTCTTGTTCCCCACCACTAGGGCTCCTTTTTTCTATCGGTTCTGATGCATATGTTTATACATCACAAACCCTATTAAACAATAACAGGAGTAGTTAGATTTAGCAAGTCAATTAACAACACATTATGTAAAATAAATTTAAGTATAGGAGCTTTAGATACAAAACAGCAAACATCATGTTGGGCACTAATGTAACATCATTGAGGGACTTTTTTGTCATCATTTTTTATTTGTATGTTGCATCTTATCAATATGTAGATATCCTGATGGTCTGCAGTCCTCCCTATGTCAACCACCTTGTGATATGTGGGTGTCTGTGCATTGGCACGGACATGTACATCACTATCTATACAGTGCTCCAACTGTGTATTTTCCCATGTACGCAGCCCCATTCAAGCCCTTGGAGTTTGACTAAAAGCACTTATCCGGAAAACTAATGTGTGTTTAACAATGTTTTTCCACCCTCCAACCACTAGAGGGTGGCCATCTAGATAAAGTCCCCACAGGATCTCAGTAGTATGGAGTACTACTGTTATTTGCACCCTCCACCACTAGAGGGCGGACATTGAGATCCACCATCTAACACTCTGCCACCATAGAGTCGCAGTGACGTCACAGCCCCTATGTTGCAGAGTTTGGAGCAGGTTGCCTCCCGTCTGCACATAGGGAGAATGTCCACTGACAGCTTACGCAGCGCGCGCCACGTCGCGAATGCGGGGCGCGCGCGGCGCGCGCGCGCCGCGAACAGCACGGCGCACGCATGCGCACAAACCGCTGGAACGCACTGCTGTCCTGGTTGGCTGGCGTGCATTCCAACGGACTCACATGGAGTTGTGGCATCTATCGAGTGGGGACAAGCACAAAGGGGCAGTCAGGTAAGCCCCCACTAACTCTTCATTTGGGGTCTTTTCATGGGAACATGGCTAGCAGCCTGATCACATGCTTGGCATGGGATCAGGCTGCTAGCCATGAGGATAACTAATTAGATACACAGTTTGGCCAAAGATGGGAGCCAGTGCACATTTGTAACGACAGTCTCAGTAAAAACAACATACACCGCATGACTGTTCTGAGACCACCCCCATTCAAGAGACTGGTGTTCTGAGGTTATAGAGGTGTGGCCCCTGATAAAACAGCCCCCCCCCCTCCCCTCTATCTGGAAGGAGTACACCCAGACAGCGACCTATCATCTTAGGTCTACCTGCCCACTTGTGGGCGTGTGGCTATGTGCATTTGTGAGTGTGTATGTATATTTAGTCCCACAATCACCACGGCAAGGGAGCACTGCAGACCACGTCAGCTCTGAGGAAAGGGGTACGCCCCCGAAACGCGTCAGCTTTTACTTCCACTGATTGGTCCAAATGATCACTCATGTTCCACTGACGACGCTGGATACCTGCTGTATTCATTTTTAAAGCCTGTTTTTAACTCCTAATGTGTGAGTATAACCATTGATTTTATTATTTAAATAAATATTTTTTATCAGTATCACACGAGGTCGGTGCGCCCTCCGCTCTTTTTCTTCTCATGAATAGGGGCAGATCACAGTACTGTTAATGGGGGAGCCCAGAGTATGACAACACTACCAGTGACAGGGTGAGTGTGAGCAGGGCCTAGTGGGGGCACTAGCTTCATCTGTTGGGGCCTTACCACATCTGGTGGCAGGCAGCATGGCAAGTGACAATCCGCATCTGGTGGCAGGCAGTGTGGCAAGTGACAATCCACATCTGGTGGCAGGCAGCATGGCAAGTGACAATCCGCATCTGGTGGCAGGCAGCATGGCAAGTGACACACTCAAAGCTCCCACTGATTCTGCATTATGGTGGGTTTAACTTTATTTTTTACTACAATGTAATAAATACAAATAATGCGCTGACAAATTGCCCGCGAAAAATCACTTACCCCCCGCATGCCATCCCCAACCTCCCCCCAACCGGGCCTTGGAAAATTTTCTTCCATGCAGCCGGTCCCCGGTGCCAAAAAGGTTGGGGACTACTGCTTTAAAGCACCAAGGTGCTCTATGTAATAAAGCCCTTCTCTTTGCTTGTTCCAGATTCTGCCACATCTTTAGGTCTTTATGTCGGCTCCAATCAATTATTCGACTCAATATGGCTGCTTGGTAGTATTTTTATACGTCAGGTATAGCAAATTCACCATATTGCGTGGAGAGAGTTAACAAGGATCTTCTGATCCTTGGGTGTTTCTGTGCCCAAATAAATCCAGAAAAAAGTGTATTGATCTGTTTAAAATATTGCCTAGGGGTGGCAATGGGTAATGCCTGAAATAGATATAAAAACTTTGGTAAAACGTTCATTTTGAGTATATTTTCTTTTCCCAGCCATGGAATCCCTTATGCCACCTATCCAGGAGACTCCACACTCTTTATAGAAGTGGTGGGAAGTTCTGATCGAAGGTATGTGAAAGATCAGCTGGGATCTTTGTTCCCAAATAATTCAAAGCATGATCCGTCCATTTAAATTTATAATTGGATTTCAATGATCCCAGCATATCTTTAGACTTTGCTATTCCCATGGCCTCTGACTTAGTTAAATTGATCTTAAGATATGATAGAGTGCCATATCTCTCCATTTCCATGTGGAAATTAGGAAGGGATATCATTGGGTTAGCCAGTGAAAAGAGCATATCATCGGTGTACGCTGAGATCTTATACCGAGTTCCTTCCACTGTCAATCCCTGGATATCCTGATTCAATTAGGTCATACAAAGGAAAGGTTCTAGGCACAGTGAGAACAAGAGGGGTGGCAATGGGCATCCCTGCCTTGTCCCATTGGTGATCCCAAAAGAGGGGGAGAGAACTCCATTTACCTTTACATGAGCACTTGGTTGAGCATAAATACTTAAGATCCATCTGTCATGAATATGCATCAAGTCTGTCCGCTTACCTGATCTCCATGTGTTGTTTAGAGGCAGATCCTGTTCTGGTTTCCATTTTTATCACTTCCTCTTCCTGTATGGCTCCACCCTAGTCCATCCCAGGAAGCCTATATTAACCTTTGCTCTACAGGTCTGCAGGGCTGTTCAACAGTGTTCCATGCTTAGTTCCTGTCTGCAGTGTATTGCTAGTTCCTGTTTGCAGAGTGCTACGATCATCTTCCGTGTACCGTTTTGGCTTGTCCCCGACTTCCCTGTCTGCCTGTGCCCCTGACTATTTGCATGTTCCACGGTTATCCTTGTCTGCCTGTTGCCCTGACCTCGGCCTGTCCATCACCACTGTTTGGTCTGCTGGCTGCTTCCCCCTTCTCCCTGCGGAGTGTGACTTGAGGAATCTCGGGGATGCGACCTGGACCCAGTAGCGGCCAAGACCATCCTTACCATCAAAGGCTCTGGTGAATACAATACTGGGTCTTAGACTCCGCGCCCTGGGTGATCTTAGGTTCACGCTTCGTCTCCGCTAGCAGCAGTCGGCCATAGGATTCACCACCCTGTGGTGCATCCCTGACCCCTACGGGGTGCACTTGTCACCTGGCTACGGGTGACCTGACAGTTTGAACAGCCATGAATCCGGCCGACATGCCGCTCCCCGCAGATGATCCATTACAGTGCATTGTTCGCAGACTCGAGACGCATGAAGCTAATCAGGATCAGGTGATGCGTTTCCTTCAGGATCTGGCTTCCCGCTTTGATCAGCTTCAGACCTCGCTGGGAACCCCGAATCCGCAACCCCAAGTACAACCAGCAGCTGCACCTGTTGCACCAGTCGCAGAGTCGCATTCACTGAAGTTATCACCTCCAATCCGTTTTTCTGGAGACTCCAAAGCCTGCAGGGGATTCCTTAGCCAATGCACTATTCATTTTGAGCTCCTGCCCCAGTACTTCTTGTCTGATCGGGCCAAGATAGCCTATATCATTTCTCTCCTCTCCGGGGAGGCCTTAGCCTGGGCTGCCCCTCTGTGGGAATTGAATGATCCAGTGGTTTCTAGCCTGCCTGTTTTCTTGAAACTTTTTCGGAATATCTTTGAAGAACCGGCTCGTGTCTCTTCAGCAGCCAGCGCCCTTTTACGTCTCCGCCAAGAATCCCGTTCAGTGGGACAATATTCTCTGCAGTTCCGTATCCACTCAGCTGAACTGAGCTGGAACAATGAGGCCTTAGTCGCAACCTTTTTGCATGGCCTATCTGATAGAGTGAAGGATGAACTAGCAGGAAGAACCATCCCCACTGATCTGGACGGAGTGATCTCCTTGTGTAATCAGATCGATATTCGCTTTCAGGAAAGGACCCTAGAAAAGCGACGCCAACATTCCTTGGCCCTTAGTCAGCCTGAGCTCCCCTCTCTTCGACCCGTGGAGCATCCCTTGCCAACTGAGGAACCCATGCAGCTGGGTCGGACCAGGCTATCCCCTGAGGAACGTGCCAGGCGCAGAACTCTAGGCCTGTGTCTATACTGTGGGGGCAAAAGTCATTTTCGTGACACTTGCCCTCTTCGCCCCGAGAGACGCTCGGGTTCAATACATCTGGAAGGTGGAGTATTGGATCCAGAAATATCTCCTTCACCTTCTCGTCTTTTTCTTCCTGTGTCCCTTCATTTTGGTGCTTCTTCTCATTCGGTCTCGGCATATCTGGATTCCGGAGCCGCTGGCAATTTCATAGACTGGGAAATCGCATCGTCCATGAGACTTACCCTTTTGCCCCTCACCACACCATTGGTGGTCTCGGCGATTGATGGCACTGTTCTCCCGGGGGGTCCTATTCGCTTCCAGACGGTCCCTGTTAAGATGTCAGTAGGCACACTTCACCAGGAGTGGATATCCTTCCTTGTTCTACCTAAGACCTCAGCTCCTATCGTTTTGGGTCTTCCTTGGTTAAGACTCCATTCTCCTCACATTGACTGGACTGCCGGACAGATCCTGGCTTGGGGTCCCTCCTGTTCCACGTCTTGCCTACCCAAGGTTGCCCCAAAAGAGAAACTTCCTGTTGCCACCATTCCAGAATCTTTTGCTCGTCCCACCACATGTAGTGATGTCCGGAATGTGTCCTGCAATAGTCAGGCTGATGCACTTTCTAGCCAATGTAGCACTCTGGATGAGGAGCCCGTCTGTGAACCTGAGCCGATCATTCACTCCAGTTTACCGTTGACTGTCCCTAAAACGCACAGCCAGGCTAACTTGTCTGCGAGTTCTGCAGTCACTACGCCTTGTGATGCGATTCGAGTAATCACTACACCTGACTATGCTATTCAATCAGCCTCTGCATCAGCTATGCCAGGTCGGCCCATGCCCAGTGAGCCTCCTACCTTTTCTTGTTCAGGCCCTCCTGCAACCTGTCTAAGGGGCTCAATCCATCCTTTGGATAGATTGCCTCATTCGGCTAAATGGGGTTTTCTACCTTGTTTTCAGGGCTCTCTGCATTCTGCTGATTTCCCTGCTATCCAGCTTGACTCCTGTGCCCTGTCACCTTCTAACCAACCTGACTTCAGGGTTCCTCTGATCTCTGCCCAGTCTGATGGTCTTGTGCTTAATCCCCAGTTCATCTTTAAGGGTCTGCTTGATCCTCCTCGGATTCCTGTTGACCCTCTCATGCCCTTACTTATTCCTAAAAGGCCTTTGGTCCTCAATAAATCCTCTCCTCCTGTCCCTACTTCGGTTTTGGTCAATGAGGATACTCAAGTTCTGGATTCTCGTCTCTGCGGAGGCATTCTTCAGTACCTTGTGCTTTGGAGAGGATTTGGTCCTGAGGAGGCGTCTTGGATTTCTGCATCTGAGATCTTTGCGCCCCATTTGTCGAGGAGGTTTCTTCTGGGATTCCCCTTTAGCCCTGGCTCCAGGCTGGGGAGGGGGAGGGGCCTTAAGAGGGAGGGTACTGTCATGAATATGCATCAAGTCTGTCCGCTTACCTGATCTCCATGTGTTGTTTAGAGGCAGATCCTGTTCTGGTTTCCCTTTTTATCACTTCCTCTTCCTGTATGGCTCCACCCTAGTCCATCCCAGGAAGCCTATATTAACCTTTGCTCTACAGGTCTGCAGGGCTGTTCAACAGTGTTCCATGCTTAGTTCCTGTCTGCAGTGTATTGCTAGTTCCTGTTTGCAGAGTGCTACGATCATCTTCCGTGTACCGTTTTGGCTTGTCCCCGACTTCCCTGTCTGCCTGTGCCCCTGACTATTTGCATGTTCCACGGTTATCCTTGTCTGCCTGTTGCCCTGACCTCGGCCTGTCCATCACCACTGTTTGGTCTGCTGGCTGCTTCCCCCTTCTCCCTGCGGAGTGTGACTTGAGGAATCTCGGGGATGCGACCTGGACCCAGTAGCGGCCAAGACCATCCTTACCATCAAAGGCTCTGGTGAATACAATACTGGGTCTTAGACTCCGCGCCCTGGGTGATCTTAGGTTCACGCTTCGTCTCCGCTAGCAGCAGTCGGCCATAGGATTCACCACCCTGTGGTGCATCCCTGACCCCTACGGGGTGCACTTGTCACCTGGCTACGGGTGACCTGACACCATCGGAGCATATTTTCTCCCACCCCTATATATCACAAATTCGAAAAAAAATAAACTGCCAATTAACCTGATCGAATGCCTTCCCTGCATCTGTTCCCAGAAACACACACGGGAGCTTAGATAAATTAGCTACATGTATTACATTTAGAACTTTAGTAGTATTGTCCCGTGCTTCACGCATCGGGACTAACCCTACCTGGTCCAGATGAATCCGAGAAGGTAATCGTCGCTGAAGCCTGGTTGCTAAAATTTTTGCAAAAAAAATGTAATCTGCGTTTAAGAGGGATATTGGAGTGAAACCTCGGATTGCGAGTAATGCGGTTAACGAGCGTTTCTCAATACGAGCAATTCTTTTTTAAATCCTGAAATTCTGGCCCATCCGGAAATAATCGAAAACACTCGGAAATACTTGGAAACACTCAGAAATACGCAGTTCCCGAGGCTTTCCGAGGGTTTCAGATTATTTGTGAATGGTCTCCGAGCATTTCTGAGTCTCTCCGGTGCCCCCCATCTCTGGCCACATGCAGTATTGTATGCAATAGAAGTCAATGTTTCCATTGATGTCTATGGGGAAACTCGCTTTGATATGCGAGTGCTTTGGATTACAAGCATTCCCCTGGAACAGATTATGCTTGTAATCCAAGGTTTCACTGTATTTACTTGTAAAAAAAATGAAAACAATTGATTATTCTTCCACTTCACAATTATGTGCCACTTTGTGTTGGTCTATCACATAAAATGCCAATAAAATGCATTTACGTGTTGATTGTAACATGACAAAATGTGGAAAATTTCAAGACATATGAATACTTTTTCAAGGTACTATATATCTGCTTTGCTTTTCTAGCCTCCTTAAGCACTAAATATTTCCATTCTTCTGTAGTAATTTTAATATTGGATATCTGTTTATGCTAAGACCCCGGAGATGGGCTTCCAGTTCATCCCAGACCACATCAGGCATGGCTGTGCCTAGATTACATTGTAGAAAAACCTGGATCGCTTGAGGTATGGGATCCAGTGGCAGCCACTCCATTAGGGGCGCAGGGGCACCACCCCCCTAATCCATGCACCTGGTCCCTAATCTACACGCAGGGTGCCAGACACATGGATTTCAATGTTTTTTTTTTCTGGAAGCACATGATTAGAGCCTGAGGCTCTATTAGGCTTAAAAAAGGGTGGGCTTGGGGCGCAGAGCACTGCATTCTGAGCTCACCCAGTTGCATGACAATAGCAAATCAATGTTCGCTATTGTCTGCCTGATTCACCTCGCGACCAATCAGGGGGCCTAGGGAACCAGATTTGCTGAGTTCTAAGTAACCGTAAAAGTCTCTGTTAAATCCAGTGTGTTAAGAAAAGGCTTATAACATCTTTCAAAGCCCAAGGATGGCAAGGAGACATCGAGGGTACAGCCAGTAGGGATGAGCTTCGCGTTCGAGTCAAACTCATGTTCGACTCGAACATCGTATGTTCGACCATTTGTCGAATTACGAACATTACGGGCTTTTCGCGCCAAATTTGAGTGGCGTGTCACGGCCCATAATTCACTGCGGCATCGCAGTGCATTGCTGGCTGATGATTGACCAAGCATGCACTATTATCCACATGCTTTGGCCAATCACAGCGTGCAAAAAACGGAGAGCCATAATTGGCCAAAGCCAGGGTGGCTTTGGCCAATTATGGCTCAGGGGGTTTAGTACACGCCCCACACTATATAAGGCCACCTCCATGGCGGCCTTGTATAGTAAGTTGCGGTGGTTAAGACAGAGAGAGAGTGCCATTTTTTTTTAGTTAGATAGAGCAGGCAGGCAAGTCAGTTACAGTGTGTAGAGGATATATATGCATCCCAGGTGTTGTATTTATATTTATACACTGTATTGAGTTTAGCTAGATCCGATCTTCCTAATATACTTACAGGCAGGCAGGTGACTGTGCTAGCTGCAGTATTTTCACTTGGTGTACTGTGTCCTCTGCACAGTGTGCACCTAAAGCTACGTGAATACAATAGCGGTTGTTCTCATATTAATACCACAGGCAGTGGCTTATCAGCAAGTAGTCTCACTTGGTGTACTATGTCCTCTGCACAGTGTGCACCTAAAGCCATGTGAATACAATTGCTGTTGTTGTCATATTAATACCACAGGCAGTGACTGATCAGCAAGTATTTTCACTTGTTGTACTGTGTCCTCTGCGCGGTGTGCACCTAAAGCTACGTCAATACATTTGCTGGTGTTCTCATATTAATACCAAAGGCAGGGATCTGCAAGTATTTTCACTTGGTGTTCTGTGTCCTCTGCACAGTGTGCACCTAAAGCTACGTCAATACATTTGCTGGTGTTCTCATATTAATACCAAAGGCAGGGATCTGCAAGTATTTTCACTTTGTGCACTTTGTCCTCTGCACAGTGTGCACCTAAAGCTACATCAATACATTTGCTGGTGTTCTCATATTAATACCACAGGCAGGGATCTGCAAGTATTTTCACTTGGTGTACTGTGTCCTCTGCACAGTGTGCACCTAAAGCCACATGAATACAATTGATGTTGTTCTCATAATAATACCACAGGCAATGACTGATCAGCAAGTATTTTCACTTGGTGTACTGTGTCCTCTGCACAGTGTGCACCTAAAGCTACGTGAATAGAATTGCTGGTGTTCTCATATTAATACCAAAGCAGGGATCTGCAAGTATTTTCACTTGGTGTACTGTGTCCTCTGCACAGTGTGCACCTAAAGCTACATCAATACATTTGCTGGTGTTCTCATATTAATACCACAGGCAGGGATCTGCAAGTATTTTCACTTGGTGTACTGTGTCCTCTGCACAGTGTGCACCTAAAGCTATGTGAATAGAATTGCTGTTGTTCTCATATTAATACCACAGGCAGTAACTGATCAGCAAGTATTGTCAGTATTTTTGCAGCTACATCTCCCTGCAGGCCATTAGTATGACTGGAAG
Source organism: Rana temporaria (assembly GCF_905171775.1). Taxonomy (NCBI): domain Eukaryota; kingdom Metazoa; phylum Chordata; class Amphibia; order Anura; family Ranidae; genus Rana; species Rana temporaria. The sequence continues at coordinate 101,778,940 of NC_053500.1, forward strand.
GACAACAAGGAGAGGCAGAGAGTCGCGAGCTGATAAAAGAGGGCAAGCAGGCTCTGCGTCTAGAGGCAACAGTGCTGCTGGTCGTGGACACGGTGCATCCTCATCAGCACGTGGCTGTGGGACACGTTCGTCCTTGTTTTCGGCAGCTGGCCGTGTTAAACCGCAACATGGCGAACACTTGGTAGAGTGGATGACCAAGCCGTCCCCTCATCTTCCTCATCCTCTCTCACCCGGGCTCAGGGTACTTTGTCTGGCAAAGCAGCTGCCAACACGGCCTCTTCCCTCTGCTCAATGGCATCAGTCACTCCTTCCCTAGCCCCACTATATCCTCGTGAGGGGTCCCCGAACTGTTTGACCACAGTGTTGGGTACATGCTGCAGGAGGATGCGCAGCGCTTTGAAGGCTCTGATGATGGTACACAGCTAGAGAAAGGCAATAACGTGAGCCCAGAGAGAGCGGGGGCCCAAGGACAGCAATCTTGCAGTCATGTTCCCCCCAGCTGCAGCATACTGCCAGGTTTTCCACAGTGATGAGGAGGGAGGGGATGATGAGGTCACTGACTCCACATGGGTGCCTGATAGGAGAGAGGAGAAGGAGGAGGAGGCACATTTCCAACGAGGCAGGATGCCCTCCAGGGGCCAGCTTAAGGGCAGCACACCGACTGCATCACAACGCAGAGCTACGCATGTGCAGGGCGCTGCTGTCTCTCCCCGTTATTCCAAAAGTTCTTTGGTGTGGGCCTTTTTTGAAACAAGTGCATCAGATCGCACCGCTTATATTTGCAACATATGTCGCAAGCGTATCTCGCATGGCCAAAACATCACCCGCTTGGGCACCACATGCTTGACCAGACATATGTCGACCTGCCTTGCAGTTCATTAGCAGGCGTACCTCAAAGACCCACACCAAAGAACAAAGTGGAGCTCTTCTTGCTCCTCATCTGCTGGGATCTCCAACCCCACTATTCTTTCAGTCCTCTCTGAAGCCTGCACTGATAGGACTGAAGGTGTAGAATTAGGTGTGTCACAGCCAAGTACTTGCGGTCAATCTACTATCGGTACACCGACGTCAGATTGTACCAGGCAAATTTCCCTGCCCCAGTTGCTGCAGCGCCAAAAGAAGTTCTCTCCCAGCCATCCACATGCCCAGTGGTTGAATGCTAGCTTAGCTAAATTGCTAGCACTTCAACTGCTGCCTTTTCAGTTGGTAGATTCTGCCCCCTTCTGTTCCCAAACGCCACAGAAGGCTATTCTGGCTCTCTACCGGCATGTGGAAGGCAATGTCCATGCCTTGCTGGACAGGGCGGTCAGTGGTAAGGTGCATATTACCGCTGACTCATGGTCCAGCAGGCATGGACAGGGACGTTGCCTATCTTTAACAGTGCATTGGGTGACTCTGCTGGCAGCTGGGAAGGATGCGGGACAAGGTATAGTAGTGTTGGAGGTTGTTCCGCCACCACGCCTCCAAAATGCTACTACTGGTGATTGTGACACACCTCTCTCCTCCACCCCCTCTTCTTCTTTTTCCTCTGTGGCCTCTTCATGTGCTGATGTGTCCTCGGAACCAGCAGTGCTCCATAGGCATTCAAGGTAGGGTGCCCACGTGTCCCGGATTGCCCGGGACTGTCCCTTAATTGGCATCTGTGTCCCTGTTCCCGGATGCCTTCATTGCGGGACAATACAGTGTCCCGGAATGAAGCACTGGGTAAAGTCATGATCATTTCAGTGGGGGAGTCTGAGCCGCGGTAGCGCTGTCTACGGCATGCAGATTGCAGAACCACCTCCGCTCCACCTGACTTTCATTGTGTTCACTGGTTGCTAGAGCCGCTTAGCGTGTAGCAACCAGTGACATCACGGCTGCAGTGCACCCCCTCTGTGTTTAGAACTGAAAGCGCGGGAGGATTTCACTTCCTCCTCCGACCTCCGCGCTTCTGCTCTGTCTGTCTCCTGGGACCCAAAGCAGCTGAGCTCCGAGGCTGTCCCTTTGACACACCAGAGAGCATCACAGCATCTGATCTGAGAGGGAGAGCAGCAGCATCTGAGAACAACAGAGAGTGGGGGCCCCGGGGAGCAGCAGGAGGCTGACTGGAAGGAACAGCGCGAGAGGGAGTGAGAGAAGACCTGACCTGAGCAGCAGTGACATCCTCCCAGTCCCAGAGCCTGCACACCTTCTCCCAACGTCTGCTCCAGCTGTGCCTGTCATCAAGAAGGCTGACAGAGAGGACAAGGACAGTCTGGAGGTAGGTGCATACATCACACACACCTACCCACAGACAGGGGCTGGGACAGGGTGTACAGGAAGGACTGCAGGCCAGCTTAGGAGGTCAATCTCTCTCTCTCTCTCTCTCTCTCTCTCTCTCTCTCCCACCCCTTCTCTCTCTCTCTCTTCCACCCCTTCTCCCTCTCTCCCACCCCTTCTCTCTCTCTCTCTCTCTCTCTCTCCCCCACCCTTTCTCTCACCAAGTCCCTCTCCCCTCCCAAGTGGACACTAACAGGTGAGAGTTAGTGATCCCATCCCTTCCCAAGCACTACCACTTAACCCATGCCCCCAGCACTGCCAGTCTGCCACTGACCTCATCCTCCTAATGAAGGACTACAGGTCCCAGCATTAGTCCCTTAGAGCTGGGGATCTGACATGCTCCCCCAATGGACGGGGTAGGAATCGGGTAGGTCAGTTTAATGATCAGGTAGGTCAGTGTAGGAATCAGGTTAGTGTTCACTCTGTGAATCTAAGTGGCTGCCTGCAGCTGCAATGTTGGGCTTCCATACATGAAACAAATGCTTAAATAGGTAAGGGGCGGTGCCTCTCGGCCACGTCATATGGCGGCACTGCCTCCTTGTGATGTCACCGACCGCTGCTTGCTGGGGGGGGCGGGTGTCCCTGAATGGCTGTATGGAAATGTGGTCACCCTAATTCAAGGGGCTACACTGGTATGCAGGCAAAGAGATGCCATGTGGTGCTTGAGCTGTGATGAAGCAGGACTGACCACCACTACAGCCACCTGATTATATTTTTACTGGGGGCCTTCTCTCCCAACTTAAGAATCTATTTTTACTGCAGCATACATCACTGCACGGACATCACTTTGAGACATACAGCAAGTATTTAAAACTGCATGCTGACTTCTTATTGCCTATCTACACTGCCATCTACTGGCATTCAAAGACATTACAAAGGCATCTATTCACCCTGGAACTGAATGGTCTGGCCTTGGTATGCAGAGGACCTGATTTGAGGGCGCACTTCCTACCCTACTACTGGAGGAATCTGCAAAAAAACGCCGGCCTCTGTAACCAGAGGAATCTCTGAAATCTACAGATACTGACTACTTTCCAAGGGTGGTAAGATCTAAGCAATAAGCAGTTTTTGATATTGTGATCTTGTTTTTCAGCTGTACCGAAGTATGGTACATCTTGCTGATTGCAGCCTCTACAGCAATCCTTGCTTGGTTCAAACAGATCCCATTATATGGTAATCACACCTATCACTGCCAAACTAGCAGTGTTTCCAATGACTTACTTGCTGCTGTCTACCATTGAATTGTAGTTCTATCTACTTCTTCTCCATGTGGAATTTGTCCCCTATGAACTGGTGATAGAATTGATTGGAACTGTATCCAGCTTCACAGATTTTTTTGCAGCTATACTATCCTCAATCTAGCCCTGTGATTTATATATTCTTTATCATGCCCCAGTTCTTTGATTCCTGCAGGTGTATGTAAGCTGTGTGTATGATTGTGGTGGCCACTTGTCCTTGTTTAGACTAACGTCTAATTTTACTAGTGCTGTGGAGATACTGGCACTTTTTGTGTTATTAATGTGTTTTTATGTGGATAATTAATAAATTGCAGTCATATTTATCCGTATTCCTTTTTGACCAATTCTTTTTTTCTCTCCCAATTTTTGATGTGCTTGAGCTGGTGCTCTTGGAGGACAGGAGCCACACTGGGGGTTCTGTCAGCTCTAGCGGTTTTCCCCTCACTATTGAAAAAACTGCAGTCCTAGATAATGGTCTTAAACATGCCTCAGTAAAGAGCCTTAATAAATTTGATACATTTATAGGTATCCAAAAATATATTAGAAAAATCAACATTAAGAAATATATTATGGGTAACCCTTTAAAAACCACTATAAATAAGTTAACAATTGAACACTCAGTGCAACATAGCAATTTACGGAACGATTCTGTATTTAATCCACAAATACATGATAACCACGTCATCGATGTCTTCAAAAAATTGGTACTGCAAGATTTAGATGCAATGAAAATTTAAAAAGCCACCAACCCGATACACATCAAGAAAGGAATGCAATCTTTAATGAAACGGTCGGATATCGTAATCTGTCCAGCCGACAAAGGTGGAGGAGTAGTTTTACAATCCAAAGAACAATATCATACAGAAATTAATAGAGAACTACAAGCTACCTGTACCTATACCAAATTATTAGGTAACCCCACAAATCAATATAAGAAAGAACTGGAAAAACTTGTCCATCTAGGTGTGAAGAAAGAAATACTAAATAAAAAATAATAATCGCAATATCTAGTCCCTGAAATGTGTAGAATACCCATCATCTATACAGTCCCGAAAATACATAAAAATAAAATGAATTCACCAGGGTGAATGGGATTGAATCCCTGACATCAAGAATGGGAGAATATCTTGATAGGTGTATACAACCAGCAGTATAACAAAAGCATATCTCAAAGACACTTAACATGTGTTGCAACTATTAGAAGACACAACAGTATTAAAAGGTAGAACCCTACTAGCGACAGCTGACATATCGTCTTTATACACCATAGTACAGCACCACCAAGCTTGCAGTGCTATCAAATGGCTTTTAAGAGAGTACAGTACCCTGATATGTAAACAAAGAAAGTTCCTGATTAAATGTATTAAATTCTGCCTCAAACATAATAATTTTTGGCATGATCAAATACTTCAAGCAAATTACAGGAATTGCTATAGGAGAAATAGCGTGGCACTGGCAAATGCATTCATGGCACAGTGGGAAGAAGCCTCTATGTATTCAGATACGTCAATGGAGCTCACACTGTACAAAAGGTACATTGATGATATACTCATCGTCTGGAATGGCAGTAGGGATTCACTTGAAAAATTCCTATTCAAATTAAATCATAACGACAAGAATATTACACTTACATGGAATATTAGTAGCCAATGTGTCAACTTTTTAGATTTAGATATTTCATTAATGGATAACAAATTAGTAACTAAAACACACTTCAAGAATATCGACACCAATAGTTACCTATCCATGAAAAGTTGCCATCACAAATCATGGTTATTTAATATTCCAAAAGGTCAACTCACAAGAGTTAAGAGGAATTGCACACATGAAGAAGATTTTAAACTGCAAGCCACATTCATTGGGAATAGATTTAAAGACAAAGGGCCAGATTCACAGTGGACTTACGACGGCGTATCTCCACGTACGCTGTCGTAAGTCCGAATGTGAGCCGTCGTATCTATGCGCCTGATTCTTAGAATCAGTTACGCATAGATTTGGCCAAGATACGAGCGGCCTAAGTCTCCTACGCCGTCGTATCTTGGGGGCATATTTACGCTGGCCGCAAGGGGCGCTTCCGTAGATTTACACGTCGAATATGTAAATTAGGTAGATACGCCGATTCACGAACGTACTTGCGCCCGCTACGCCGTTTACGTTAGGCTTACGTCTGGCGTAAAGTTACCCCTGCTATATGAGGCGCAGCCAATGCAAAGTATGGACGTCGGCAAGTGTATCTTTTTACGTCGTTTACGTAAGTCGTACGTGAATGGGGCTGTGCGTAGGTTATGTTCACGTCACAGGCATTGGGCCTGGCGTATCTTATGGAGTAAATTCAACGTGATACTGAGCATGCGCGTGCATGCGCCGTTCGTTAGGCGCATGATTTACGTGGGGTCACGATTCATTTACATACAACACGCCCCCTACCAGCCTATTTTGAATTAGGCGGGCTTACGCTGGGCAATTTACGCTACGCCGCCTGCGGAGGCGTAGCGTAAATAGGATACGCTACGCCCGCACAAAGATACGGACAGATACGTGAATCTGGCCCAAAATCTACACAGATGAGTTTATTCAGAAACAGATTGAAGATGGACAGGAAAAATAATGCTACAAGGATCCAAGATAAAGCAACGTAATCTAGAGGCACCAATGCTAGTTTTAGACTATAATATACAACATTGTGAAGTTGAAAAAGTCATAAGAAGACATTGGCACATATTGAAAAGTGATAGACACTTACAAAGTGTCCTACCAAACAAACCCAATAAATAAATAAAACACAATAAAACCCTATAAAAGAGCTCTATAACTGAGAGATTTAGTGGTAAAAAAATGTGGTAGAACCTCCACCTAAAAGTGGATATAACTTTTTCAAGTAAAGCTTTTGTTCTGTGTAAATATTGTTATGCATGTAGGCATTCAAAAAGACCACAAATCAAAAGGTTAGAATTCACCTCCACTAAAACAGGACAATCATACACTATCAAAGGTTTTATTAGTTGCCATACAGAGGGAGTAGTTTATGTACTACAATGTACTTGCAACTTACAATATGTAGGCATAACCAAAAGACCTCTTATGGTCAGAATCAGGGAACACATCCAAAATATTAGAAAAGGTTTCCCAAAAAATAATGTGAGCAAACATTTTGCCCAATTTCACAACAAAGACCCCACACATTTATCTTTTTGGGCAAAAGAAAAATACAAGAAACCATGAAGAGGGGCCCACCTATTTAGATCTATTAACCAAAAGGAATCTAGGTGAATACACAGTTTGCAGACAATGGTACCTGATGGAATGAACGTAGAATTTTATCTGTTTTTTAAGTAATTTTTAATGTTTTATCTTGTTTTTATATCTTAACTGAATATACATTTTAGCTGTTAATCAATAAGTTAGTCATTATTGAGATGCCCTATCTGATCGCCTAGGTAGTCCTAAGTGGCAGTTTTTCTAGCTGCTTTAGAGTGCATTCTGACAGAATTATCTCTCAATGTAAAATAACATAGTTGATACTAACCAACAAAATAGCCGCCGCCTTGACAGAGACATGTACTCCGACAAAATGGCCGCTGATTCACTTCCGCTCTTCTTGTATAAATGAAAGGGCAATTAACCAATCCGACACCTCTGATGAATCCATGTGACGTGGAGTAACATGTAAGGGCCGAAACTACTTGGAAAAGACTGGAAGTGACGTGAATATTACGTTTGGTACGATCTTTTACTTTTTGTAAGCAATACTCTTTTCTTTATTAAAATTGATTTTACATACTTCACTATGGGAAGCCTCTCTCTCTATTTTTGATTTATATTGAGAGATACATCAGTGGCCACTGCCCGCACAGTTGGAATCCAGTTTGAGATCATCTTATGGGAACCATCCCAGGAAGTATACAGCCGGAATAATGTATCAAGAAAAGTAGAGACATCCATTCAAGGCGTATCACATCTACAAGGTGGTAAGCGCTCTGTGAGCCCACTGTTTGGAGATCTTTTTAGAAGATTACCAGAAGAACATCAGTTTTATACATGAAGATCACTGTTTATTACTATTTGAGACATTTTGTGATATACATTTTTTGTTCATTGCACATTGCTGCATATATTTTACTGTTATATTTAGCACTTTTTGCACTTGTTATTCTTCATTATATTACTATTGTGCTCATCATTTTACATTTCATCCACTTTTGTGATTTATATTTACACATTTAGATTGAGCTGCAGTTTTAATTTTATTTATACATTCTTTTATATTCACTTGGAGGCGCGAGAGACACATTTCACTAAAGCATCAGTAGAGACACCCTTTTCCTTTACAGGAGAGAATTTCCCTTCCTAGGGGTAGATTTCCTCTCACTTCCTGTTGTCTCCCTCCGTTTGCAAGTAGGAGTTGTTTGTAAGTCGGATGTTTAAAAGTAGGGGATCGCCTATATATAGTATACAGCCTGCCCTATATACTTTGCAGAAAATTGGGCCTTAGGCAGTGGTGGTGGTGGCACGACACTGTCAATTCTCACACATACTCTTGTTGAGTGCAGGAACGGGCCCTGCTGAGAAATATTAGATCAAAAATTGTAATTACGCCCCCCTTTTAAACAGGGGCAGAAAAATTGGGCCTTAGGCAGTGGTGGTGGTGCCACAACACTTAAAGCCTCACAGATACTCTTGTTGAGCGCAGGAACGGGCCCTGCTGAGAAATATTAGATCAAAAATTGTAATTACGTGCCCCTGTTGAACAGGGGCACAAAAATTGGGCCTTAGGCAGTTGTGGTGGTGCCACAACACTGCAACCCCTCACAGATACTCTTGTTGAGCGCAGGAACAGGCCCTGCTGAGAAATATTGGATCAACATTTTTAATTACGTGCCCCTGTTAAACAGGGGCAAAACAATTGGGCCATAGGCAGTGGTGGTGGTGCTACAACACGGCAGCCCCTTACAGATACTCTAGTTGTGTGCAGGAACAAGCCCTGCTGCGTAATATTACAGCAATATTTGTAATTACACGCCCCTGTTAAACAGGGGCACAAAAATTGGGCCTTAGACAGACACTATACAGATCAGACTAAAATGAGGGACAAATGAGAAGGAATGAGGGATAGAGGGACATTGCTCCAAATCAGGGACAGTCCTTTGAAATCAGGGACAGTTGGGAGCTATGTGTCTACCCTCCATCTTCCATCATTGGTTGTGCCTCCAATTTCCACCCCATCTATTCTACTGCCTAAATGTACTACCTAAACCAGTTCTAATGTCGCGTACAGAAATTCCAACAAGAAAACCATGTGTTTTGGTTTTTTTTTCGACTGAATCTTGGCTCAAACTTGTGTTGCATACACACGGTCACACAAAATTCCGACATTCAAGAACGCGGTGATGTACAACACTACAACGAGCCGAGAAAAATGAAGTTCAATGATTCCGAGCATGCATCGTATTGATTCCGAACATGCGTGTTTTTTTGTGTGTCGGGAAAATGGAATTTCCGATAAGAACTTTTCCCGTTTGAAAATTTGATAACCAGCTCTCAAATTTCTGCTGTCGGAAATTCCGACAGAAAAATTTCAATGGGGCCTACACACGGTCGGAATATCCGACCAAAAGCTCACATCAAACTGTTCTTGTCGGAAATTCTGACCTTGTGTACGCGGCATTAACTCCACAGAGCACATAGTAGGAGTTTTTAATTTCAGAATAAGGAAACCAACCTATTAAAGTTACAATTCTCTTCTGCTTTAGTCGGCATCTGGAGCTGCTTGTGCATGCTTCCAATAGTCAAGCAAATGTGGATAAAGTTAAACAAAATCAGAGCCTATTTGTAGCCACTGCTTTTCATGTCATAACTCAAGAAGTAGGTCTGATTTGAAAAAAAAAAAGGCATTGGGAGCATTTTCTTTTTTACTCTTCAGAAGGCCACACTGTCAAAAAGCATTGTGTAGTAGTCAGAAACTATTATGGAGCGCATATAACATACTTTCCTGAAAAAAAGAAAGCAAGCTGTGCGCTGCTGATTAGTGTTGCTCACGAATATTCGCATTGCGAATATTCGACTCGAATATAGCATATTCGAGAAATCGCGCTATATTTCGAATTTCGCGGTGAATATTCGCAATTCCGAATATTCGCATTTTTTCAATTTGATTTTTAAAACAGATCACATCCTATCGACGTCTAAAAGCATTGCTGGTATGATTAGAGACCCTGGGCCGAGTAGCTAAGCTGAGGCGATCCTTTTATGTTGCCAAATTGAAAAAAAAAAATTGCGATTTTTCGCTATTGCGAATGCGAAAATGATTGCGAATTTTCGATAACTGTGGTAGGAGAACTCTGATTGTCTCTGATGCAAAAGGGGGGGGCTTTGTGTATGTGTATGTTATGAATATTTGTATGTTTGATATTATTATTTTTTGTAAGAAGGAAAAAATTGCGCATACCTTAAAAAAGGGGAGAATACAGCAGCAACTCAAAAATGTTATACAACATAAATTAATACAAGACAGAAAATGGAGTCGCTCTACAAGAATAAAAAATATGTCTAGTGACAAGACATGTGGGCAAATTATAAAATAAGCAAGCGCAAATAACTTGTGAAATACACAGTGAAACAAATATATAAAGAAATATAGTCCCAATAATAGAAAAATAATCTTTCATAAAAATGTCTTTGATATGTGAAGTGAAAAAAAGTCCAAAGCATGCAGCATGAACGTGTTCAATCTTCAAGGTGTTTGATTGACAAATGGCTGTGACAGATGGATAGAGTAAAGAATCACCACCAATGCAAAACACTTTTTATTTTGTATTGTAAAATATCACGAATATTCTGAGCCAATCAGAGTGCTCCTTCCGCATTTGCCGAATATTCGCAATTATTTTGTATTGTAAAATATCAAGAATATTCTGAGCCAATCAGAGTGCTCCTTCCGCATTTGCCGAATATTCGCAATTATTTTGTATTGTAAAATATCAAGAATATTCTGAGCCAATCAGAGTGCTCCTTCTGCATTTGCCGAATATTCGCAATTATTTTGTATTGTAAAATATCAAGAATATTCTGAGCCAATCAGAGTGCTCCTTCCGCATTTGCCGAATATTCGCAATTATTTTGTATTGTAAAATATCACGAATATTCTGAGCCAATCAGAGTGCTCCTACAGCATTTGTCGAAATTGCGCAATAAATATCGCATTCGCATGTTGCGATATTTCGATAAAATATCACGAATATTCTGAGCCAATCAGAGCGCTCCTCCAGCATTTCTCGAAATTGCGCAATAAATATCGCATTCGCATGTTGCGATATTTCGATAAAATATCACGAATATTCTGAGCCAATCAGAGTGCTCCTACCGCAGTTATCAAAAAATCGCAATTATTTTCGCATTCGCAATAGCGAAAAATCGCAATCATTTAATTTCGATAAAATATCACGAATATTCGAATTTAGCGAATATATCTCGAATATTCGAATATATATTCGAGATATATCGCGAAATCGAATATGGCATATTCTGCTCAACACTACTGCTGATAGCACCATTGGCTTCCTACTGGACACCTGCTCCCACAGCACAGTCAGGACACTCAAACAGTGACGCATCTGATTGGCTGGAGTTACCGTTTGGCCAAGCATTTTGTGTCTGGCAGCTTCAATTTTGAGATCAGAGTTTGTCAAACTGGATGGTGCAACATAACCCTCCATGGCTCAGATTTCAGCTAATTCAACAGGAATAAACCCAAATTAGAGAGACATGTCTGATCAGAAGAATTTTCTCACTTTTATTACCTTTTGTTTCTGTTCTTTTTTTTTCAGAGATGATTGTTCTTAGCTTTTTCTAAAGCTTTGTGGGGTTGATTTACTAAAACTGGAGAGTGAAAAATCTGTTGCAGCTCTGCATAGAAAGCAATCTAATGCCCCATACACGCAAGCAGAATTTCCACCAGCAAAAGTCTGATGTGAGCTTTTCATCGGAAATTCCCACCGTGTGTGTATGCTCCATCAGACTTTTGCTGTCGGAATTTCTGACAGCAAAAGTTTGAGAGCAGGTTCTCAATTTTTCATACGGAAAAAAATCCTATCGTAAAATCCGTTTGTCTGTATGGAATTCCGACAGGAAAAAAAACATGCATGCACGGAAACATTTTGACGCATGCTCGGAAGCATTGAACTTCCTTTTCTCGCCTCGTCGTAGTGTTGTACGTCACCGTGTTTTTAACGGTCAAAAGGTCAGAGAATTTTTGTGTGACCGTGTGTATGCAAGCCAAGCTTGAGCAGAATTCCCTTGGAAAAACCATCCACCTTTTTTTGACGGAAATTCTGTTCGTGTGTACAGGGCATAAGTATTTTTATTTTTTCCACTTGTCCTTGACAAAACAAGGAAGAGTAAATCCTTCCAAAGTGAGGGAATCCTTGGTTATCACCGGAGTTAGTGTCTCCATTTCCCTTTAATTCCTGTTTTGGTGTTTTGGTGATAGTCCAAAATTTGAGATTTGAGATTGGGTGAATCTTCTAAGGGGGGTATAGAAAACAATAAATACCTGATACGTGTTCTAAACCCTCTTCATTCCTGACCAGTCTATTGTAAAATGATGGCCAGGTGGGAGAACTGTTGATCTGAGAGGACGTCACATACTGTAACTTCCTCCCAGGATCATGCCCCATGGGCCACAGTTCGGCATGATCTGTCACCCGCCGTTTCCACCAAACGCAACTGATGACAGATCACTGTCGGTACCATGTGATCGCTGTGGCCAATCACAGCAGATCACATGACAGATGTACACAATGAAAAGATTTGTTACATGCCTTACATTGTGCACTATTGTGATGAGCTTTGTGATTGGTCAGAGTTATCACATGGTACAGACAGGGTCAATCACAGCCCATCTGTACCATGTGATTAGCTGTGGCCAACAGATAATCACAATAGCAAACACTGAATGAGTAGTTTTCATTCAGAAAAAAATGGTTGCTTATAACTGTAAAAGTTATAAGCAATCATAGTGTGTAAAAATAAAAATAACAATTCACCTCCCCAGAGTAGTATAGTAGCACTATATTACTTTGGTCACTGTAAGTAAAAAAAAAAAAAAAAATCTATTTATTTTTTACATACTGTCACAAGTCAGTGTCCTTGGTCACCGCCACACCAGCTATTTGATGACGCTGTACTGCACTGGTGACAGTATGTAAAAAAAAATATTATGGGCCAGATTCAGAGAGATCGGCGCATCTTTAGATAGGCGTAGCGCATCTCATATGCGCTACGCCGTCGTAACATTGAGAGGCAAGTACTGTATTCACAAAGCACTTGCTCCCATATGTGCGCCGGCGTAACGTAAATGGGCTGGCGTAAGCCCGCGTAATTCAAAGTAGCAAGGCAGTGGGCGTGTAGTATTATAATGAAGAGTGACCCCATGTAAATGCATGGCCGAACGAATGGCGCATGCGCGCGCATGCTCAGAATCACATCGCAAATACCACCTAAAATACGCCGGGTCCATTCATACGACGTGAATGTAACCTACGCCCAGCCCCATTCACGTACGACTTACGTAAACGACGCAAAATACGGCGGCTGTTCCGACGTCCATACCTTAACATGACTTACCCCTGCTTTATGAGGGTTAAAGTTACCCCAGACGTACGCCTTACGCAAACGGCGTAGCTTACTGCGACGGGCGCAAGTACGTTCGTGAATCGGCGTATCTAGCTCATTTACATATTCGACGCGTAAATCTATAGAAGCGCCCCTAGCGGCCAGCGTAAATATGCACCCAAGATACGACGGCGTAAGGAGACTTACGTCGGCCGGATCAAGCCGCAATTCAGGCTTATCTGCCTACAAGAATACAGCACATAGATACGACGGCGCATCCTACAACTTACACGGCGTATCAACAGATACGTCGGCGTAAGTTGTCTGTGAATCCGGCCCTATATATTTTTACATTTCTTAATTTTCCAAAGAATTGTGACAAAAAAAATTACAAATTAAAAAAACTCACCATGCCTCTTACTAAATACATTGGGCTGTCTACTTATTAAAAAGGGGTTATTTGAGGGATATTTTTACTGGCATTTTAGGACCTCAAGAAATGAGTAGGGATGGGCGAACGGTTCTGCTCGAGCATAAGTTCGGGCTGAACTTTTGTTGTTCAATCATTCGGGAAACAGCCAAACTTTCGGGTCGTTCGACCGTTTGTTCGCCCCCCTCCCCGAACCGACCACAATGCATTGCGGTGCTTAAAAGTGCATTGCAAGCCCTGATTGGCTGACGCAGTGAAAACTTAGGCCAATCAGGACATAGGGCACTGTCAGAGTCATGATTGGACACTGTCATCATGACTTTATCCAATCATAGCTCATGCCCGCCCCACAGTATAAAAGTATTCTTTCAATGGCAGCCATTTTCAGTATGATTTTGGTGTGGAGAGAGATAGAACAGGGCTCTGTTCAGTGCTATTAGTTAGTGTGCTATACTGTGCTATTTTGCTTCAATTGTCAGTGTCAGTGTAGAATATTAGTTTAGTGTCAGTCTAGGAACAGTGTGAGTGTAGTGAGGACCATAATTCAGCTTTGCATAGTGTGCAGCTAGAGTAGGGACAGCTCAGATGGTTTCACTGTAGTGTAGTAAGACCGTGTCATTTAAACATACATTAGTGTAGAGTAGGGACAGCTCAGATAGTTTCAGTGTAGTGTGGTGTAGTGAGACCGTGTCAGTAATCTTGACATTAGTGTATAGCTAGAGTAGGGACAGTTCAGATAGCGTCAGTGTAGTGACGGTTGAACACTGTCTATTTGATTGCGTTACTGCCAGTTTAACGCCATTTACTTCTGTGTGCCTTACTGACAGTTTAACACCATATGGTTTTGTGTGCGTTACTGCCAGTTTAACGTCATATAATTTTGCGTGCGTTACTGCCAGTTTAACACCATATCGTTTTGCGTGTGTTACTGGCAGTTTAACGACATACAGTTTTGCGTGCGTTACTGCCAGATTAACGCCATATCGTTTTGCATGCATTACTGCCAATTTAATGCCATATAGTTTACGTGCGTTACTGCCAGTTTAACGCCATATAGTTTGCGTGCGTTACTGCCAGTTTAATGCCATATAGTTTTCGTGCATTACTGCCAGTTTAACGCCATTTACTTCTTTGTGCGTTACTGCCAGTTTAATGCCATATAGTTATGTGTGTGTGTTACTACCAGTTTAACGACATACAGTTTTGTGTGCGTTACTGCCAATTTAACGCCATATCGTTTTGTGTACGTTACTGCCGGCTTAACGCCATATAGTTTTGCATGCGTTACTGCCAGTTTAATGCAATATAGTTATGTGTGCATTACTTGCCAGTTTAATGCCATATCGTTTTGCATGCGTTACTGCCAGCTCAATGCCATAACGTTTTGCATGCGTTACTGCCAGTTTAACGCCATATTGTTTTGCATGCGTTACTGCCAGTTTAACGCCATATAGTTTTGCGTGCGTTACTGCCAGTTTAACACCATATAGTTTTGCATGCTTTACTGCCAGTTTAATGCCATATTGTTTTGCGTGCATTACTGCCAGTTTAAAGCCATATAGTTCTGTGTGCGTTACTGCCAGTTTAACGCCATATAGTTCTATGTGCATTACTGCAGTTTAACGCCATATAGTTTTGGGTGCAATACTGCCAGTTTAACGCCATATAATTGGTGCGTTACTGCCATTTTAAAGCCACTAACTTCTGTGTGCGTTACTGCCAATTTAACGCCATCAAGTTCTGTGTGCGTTACTGCCAGTTTAACGCCATATAGATTTGCGTGTGTTACTGCCAGTTTAACGGCATATAGTTTTGTGCGTTATTGCCAGTTTAACGCCATTTACTTCTGAGTGCGTTACTGCCAGTTTAACGCCATATCGTTTTGCGTGCGTTACTGCCAGTTAAATGCCATATCGTTTTGCGTGTGTTACTGGCAGTTTAACGACATACAGTTTTGCGTGCGTTACTGCCAGATTAACGCCATATAGTTTTGCATGCATTACTGCCAATTTAATGCCATATAGTTTACGTGCGTTACTGCCAGTTTAACGCCATATAGTTTGCGTGCATTACTGCCAGTTTAATGCCATATAGTTTTCGTGCATTACTGCCAGTTTAACGCCATTTACTTCTTTGTGCGTTACTGCCAGTTTAATGCCATATAGTTCTGTGTGTGTGTTACTGCCAGTTTAACGACATACAGTTTTGTGTGCGTTACTGCCAGTTTAACGCCATATCGTTTTGCGTACGTTACTGCCGGCTTAACGCCATATAGTTTTGCATGTGTTACTGCCAGCTTAACGCCATATAGTTCTGTGAGCGTTACTGCCAGTTTAACACTATAAAGTTCTGTGTGCGTTACTGCCCGTTTAATACCATATAATTTTGTGCATTAATGCCTGTTTAACGTCATTTACTTTTGTGTGCATTACTGCCAGTTTAACGCCATATAGTTCTGTGTGCGTTACTACCAGTTTAATGCCATTTACTTCTTTGTGCGTTACTGCCAGTTTAACACCATATAGTTTTGCATGCGTTACTGCCAGTTTAATGCAATATAGTTATGTGTGCATTCCTTGCCAGTTTAATGCCATATCGTTTTGCATGCGTTACTGCCAGTTCAATGCCATAATGTTTTGCATGCGTTACTGCCAGTTTAACGCCATATTGTTTTGCATGCGTTACTGCCAGTTCAATGCCATAACGTTTTGCATGCGTTACTGCCAGTTTAACGCCATATTGTTTTGCATGCGTTACTGCCAGTTTAACGCCATATAGTTTTGCGTGCGTTACTGCCAGTTTAACACCATATAGTTTTGCATGCTTTACTGCCAGTTTAATGCCATATTGTTCTATGTGCATTACTGCAGTTTAACGCCATATAGTTTTGGGTGCAATACTGCCAGTTTAACGCCATAAAATTGGTGCGTTACTGCCATTTTAAAGCCACTAACTTCTGTGTGCGTTACTGCCAATTTAACGCCATAAAGTTCTGTGTGCGTTACTGCCAGTTTAACGCCATATAGATTTGCGTGTGTTACTGCCAGTTTAACGGCATATAGTTTTGTGCGTTATTGCCAGTTTAACGCCATTTACTTCTGAGTGCGTTACTGCCAGTTTAACGCCATATCGTTTTGCGTGCGTTACTGCCAGTTAAATGCCATATCGTTTTGCGTGTGCTACTGCCAGTTTAATGCCATATAATTCTGTGTGCATTACTGTCAGTTTAATGCTATATAGTTTTGTGCGTTACTGCCAGTTTAATGCCATATAGTTTTGCGTGCGTTACTGCCAGATTAACGCCATATCGTTTTGCATGTGTTACTGCCAGTTTAACGCCATATAGTTCTGTGTGCGTTACTGCCAGTTTAACGCCATATAGTTTTGTGTGTCACTGCCGTCATTTACTTTTGTGTGCATTACTGCCAGTTTAACACCATATTGTTTTGTGTGTGTTACTGCCAGTTTAATGCCATATAGTTCTGTGTGCATTACTGTCAGTTTAACGCTATATAGTTTTGTGCGTTACTGCCATTGTAACGCCATTCACTTCTGTGTGCGTTACTGCCAGTTTAATGCCATGTTTGGCGGGGTTACTGCCGGTTTAACGCCATATGGTTCTGTGCGTCACTGTACATTTTCTTGCATTATATTGCAGTATATTATATTGTATCTGTGTAGTGTGAGTACTCAAATTAAAGGGCACCAAACACCTCTTTACATTGATTAAAGTGCATCTACGTACAGATTTCAACTTCTCCTTTATATTTGCTTATAAACACCGCTCCTCCCTCCCAATAATGTCTGGGAGGACAACAAGGAGAGGCAGACATTCCCTTGGCACTGTAAGGGGGCCAGCAACAAATGTGTCCACAGGCAAAGGTGGACGTGGTTGTCAGTCATCAGGCAGGGCATCATTTCCACTGTTTAGTGAGTTTGCCCGTGCTATCCAGCCACAGCATGCAGAGTAGGGTGACCACGTGTCCCGGATTGCCCGGGACAGTCCCGCATTTTGCAGGTCTGTCCCGGGCACCTTCATTCCAGGACAATACAGTGTCCCGGAATGAAACTGACACAGCCACCCCCCAAAAAAGGCCGCCACATCACCATTTTACTCACTGACAGTACTTGTCCTGACCGGGAATGCCTGGAGGAGCATAGTCCCCACCCCCTGTTTGTGATTGGAGAAATCATAAATCCCGCCTCTTGTGTCCAATCACTGTACTGTGATTCGTTACACCACAAGCTGATTTTTGGGAAGGGGGTGTCCCTGAATGGTAGTTTGGAAATGTGGTCACCCTAATGCAGAGGAGGTGGTGGACTGGCTTACTAAACCTTCCTCATCCTCCTCATCCTCTGTCACACAAGCAGAGACAAGTGTGCAGTCCCCTGCAGTTGCCAAAGTGGATAAACCTGCCTCCTTGTCCACATCTATTCCTGCCATAGCCCTAACATCAGCCATTGAGGAGTCAGCTGAGTTATTTGACCACAGCATCAGCCACTTCTGCCTTCATGATGCCCAGCCATTACTTGATTCAGATGCTGGTTCTGAGGTTGAGAATGACAGGAACATGTACTAAAGCAGGCCAGAAGAGTCTGTAGCCAATTCAGGTGGTCATACACAGCCAGTGCTCGGTTGGCTGAAATTCAGAGGGAATTCCACCAGCCCGTAAACAGCCTGATTTGTGACATGCCCACCAGGTGGAACTCAACTTTGGGAATGCTGCAGCAGCTCTACATGCAGCAGAGGGCCGTCAACGAGTACTTGTGTCAGTACGGCATGACGACAGGCTAAGGCCACCTCGGCTTTTTTTCTTCCACGCCAATGGCTGCTCATTAAGGATGCATTTACAATACATGTCACCATTTGAGGAGGCCACAAGGATGGTGAGCAGTGACAGTGCATGCATCAGTGACACAATCCCTGTTGTGTTCCTGCTGGAGCAGACTCTGCGTGGCATTATGGACATGGCACTGGAGGCAGAGCAGCAGGAGGAAGAGGAGGACTTTCTTTCCTCTCAAGGCCCACTTTATCCAGGCACCATCATTCCTATGTCACAGAACAGAGGAGAGAGGGGAGGAGGATGAGGAAGAGGATTCTGGCACGTTCATAGGCTTTGAAGAAGAGGAAGACATGCATCAATCTGTAAGCCATGGCTTTCCAACCCCAGGACCCTTGGGAGTAGTACATGGCTGGGAGGAGGAAGTTCCAGATGCTGTCATCCTGAGTGACCCCGAGGAGTCTGCTTCTCAAGCCTCTGCAAATTTGAGGTGCATGGGCAACCTCATGCTTCAAAGCCTGCGAAAGGACCCAAGAATACGTGGCATAAAGGAGAGGGATGATTACTGGTTGGCAACCCTCATTGACCACCGTTATAAGGGGAAGGTCTCTGAACTCATCCCGTCCCCACAGAGAGTGCAGAGGATAAAATCTCTTGAGGACACATTAACCGCTTGCCGACCAGCCGGCAGGTCGGCTCTGTTGGGCGAGATCACGTATATCTACGTCATCTCGCCGAGCACCCAATAAGGGCTACAGTGGGAAGGCACCACCGACACCCAAAGACCAATTTTTCAGCACCTGTCTGACAGGTGCATATCATTGCAATTTTTTACAGCAAGGCAAATTCTTGCTTCCATCAAGATTATCTCTATAGGGTTACAGTGGGATGGCGCCACGACACCCAAAGACCAATTTTAACGCACCCATTACTTCTATCCAAAGTCAAAGTGACACCAGAATGTATCCAACAAATCACTAATCTTGTTCCCAGTGCACTACATTGTGGCCTCATCATACACACTGGCTCCCCAGCTGTTACTGAGCAAAATAAAGGCAGCTTGCAGGAAAAATGATTTTTTTGGGGCTTTATAAATTCAATTATTGCTGCAGCAGATATTAGACATGGTACAGATCTGCCACTTTACAGTAAGACTAAAGCCCTGTGCACACGATCAGTCCATCCGATGAGAACGGACTGAAGGACCATTTCATCGGTTAACCGATAAAGCTGACTGATGGTCTGATGTGCCTACACACCATCAGTTAAAAAAACGATCGAGTCCAACGCGGTGACGTAAAACACAATGACGTGCTGAGAAAAATGAAGTTCAATGCTTCCAAGCATGCGTCGACTTGATTCTGAGCATGCGCGGGCTTTTGCATACTAACCATCGGTTTTGACCGATCGGTTAGGCGTCCATCGGTTGAATTTTAAAGCAAGTTCTAAATTTTTTGACCGATGGATAACGGACCGATGGGGCCCACACACCATCAGTTTGGACCGATGAAATTAACCTTCAGTCCGTTTCCATCGGGTTTGACTGACCGTGTGTACAAGGCCTAAGGGGACCCCCCAGGCATTATATTGGAAGGATTTTTTCATTTTTAGACTTTCACTTTAAAAATCAAAAAATCACTGCTCATTTAAAAATTAAGTTTTTGACAAACTTTTTTTTTTTTATTGATACATGTCAACCCAGGGCAGGACCCGGACCCCTATAACCATTGTATGCCCAATTACTTGCATTTAAGCCTTCAAAATGAGCACTTTTGATATTTAACGTTCGGATCCCATTGACTTTAATGTGGTTTGTTATTCGGGTCCGAAAGTTGCGAACCAAACAGGGGTCCGTTTGGCCCATCCCTAGAAATTAGATAGGCCATCAGTACATCAGTATAAAATAATATACCCTGATTTGGGTTATTTTCACCAAAGAAAAGTAGCAGTATACATTTTTGCCTAAATATTTGAAAGATTACTTATTTGCAAAATTTTATAACCGGAACAAAGAAAACTCTTTTCTTTCATTTATTTAGCAAAATTGATTAATTACAACCAAAAGAAAGCTCAATTTTTGTGCAAAAAAGAAAGATAAAAAATGAATATGGGTACAGTGTTGCATGTCCGCGCAATTGTCATTCAAAGTGCGACATCACCAAAAGCTGAAAATTGGCCTTAAAAGAGAAGTATTTCTTTTTTTAGATTCATACTTACCTAGGTGTGCAGCATCTGTCTGATGCTGCAACTGTCACCTGTCGCCTCTGCACCGAGAACCGAGCGATTGCTCGGTTTTTAGAGCTCTGTGCGCAGAGAGTTGCAGACTGTCAGTCACAATTCTCTGCTCTGCCCCCTCCTCGCTCACTGGAGCGCTGGGCTGTGAAGG
Organism: Rana temporaria; assembly: GCF_905171775.1. Taxonomy (NCBI): domain Eukaryota; kingdom Metazoa; phylum Chordata; class Amphibia; order Anura; family Ranidae; genus Rana; species Rana temporaria. Next base: position 101,799,682 of record NC_053500.1, read on the forward strand.
GGGCAGAGCAGGTCATCTCCGGCTTTCAGCGGCTCGCTGAGAGGCTGAGTGAGGTGTCAGTCCAGGCCCCTGGCAGATCCAGACTTTATTGTTTGCGACTACGCTGATTCCAGTGACGTCAGCAAAGAGCGGACATCTGCCTGCTCTCTGCTGAAAACGGATCACAGGAGTGCAGAACGAACTGCACTCCTGTGATCCATAGGAGAAATACAGCCAAACAAGCTTTGGCAGGGCTTCACCTTTAAGCAGTTAAGCACCATTAGTTTTGTTGAGAACAAGATACACAAAATATTAAGTCAAACTGAAATGTGATAACAGCAAAAGAGGAAACCCCGTGCAATGGATTTAAGTAACAGAACAGAACATTTTAGATAATAACATCAAGAGATAACATTTACAACAGGGCAGTAACATTAATGGAACTGTGCTAAATAAACAGTAGAAGGAACTTTCCTCGTCAGTGCAACAGTTTGCACTATAATGTGTCATTTAATTATCATTCACAAATTACTCACCAGGTAAGGATGACAACAGATCAGGGCAGGGGATCATCCACGTTTCAAAATTATTTAAAACATCCCAAAATGTAAAACTATTGGAGACAGAAAAACAAGCAACATTTGCCAGGCAAAAGGCACAAGTGTAATTCTAGAAGAGAGGTGGAGGGGGATGGCAACACAGCACACAGCACACATATCACATAACCGACTTGGAATAAGATATGCTGCATTCAAATGCAGATACAAGCAATTGTTTGATTCTAGAGTTGGGTAGAATAACGTAGACAGAACCATGGCTTTTATCCATCCCCGATTGTAATTACATTGCATACAGTAATGCATAACATTATTGTCAAATTCTTCTTCTTTTGAACAAGAAATCCACAAAAATGCAATGAGAAAAAGGAAGGCATCATGGAAATGGTGTTTAAGAGTCTAATAAATTAACGTGGTTAATTACCTGAGCCCCCAAGACTGATTAAATGTAACTAACTCAACTTTTTTGTGAAGGCAAAAAAGGAATATCACACCAGAACCCATTACCATATTGCAACGTATTAGGAATCATTCCTGAGATATTTAGATATTGCTGGTACTCAATGCTAGTTCCCAGATACCTAGTAATATTTACACTTAGTTGTGTTGTTTGAATGCTTTTAGGTCTGTATTAGGGTTCTTGCGCATGCTACCGATGTATTAACACTGGATCTTCCTGCAGAAAGTTTCTGTGAAAAAAACATTTGGTTTTCCTAGCTCCCAGAATAGCAAATATTTAAATATAATCTACTGTTTAAGGAGGAAGGTGTGGTTTACATGCATAAACGGGTAAAATACTCATCGCCAAAGTAGATTTCTGTATTTTTTTTTTTCTGATTGATTGTTGCACTAATTTACTGATATTTACAGGCGTATGTCTACAGATGCATTAAAAGCATTGGGCTGCATTTGGATCAGTAAAAAAAATTCTTAACCACTTCAGCCCCTGACCATTTGGCCACTTTTTGCGATTCGGCACTGCGTCGCTTTAACTGACAACTGCGCGGTCGTCAGGATCTACTAGACAGAGGGAGGAGTCTAGAGATGGCGCGGTCTGTCCGTCAGAGCAGCTAGATGGGTGCTCTCAGTCCCCAACCCAGCTTAGCTCCACGGAATGAGTAGCCGCGAGCTCTCTCCCTCTATGCGTCGGACCCCTCTGCCCCGCGCTGAACCCTCCCTCCATTGGATCGCGCGGACCGGGACTCGGCTGCTTGTACAAACTCACCCACGTGGAGGTGATCAGCTGGCTGGCTCGGCCTCTGAGCTGCGGTCGGCAGCGGCAAAGCTGCTCGTGTACCGGGCACAGAGGAGCCCCGGCATGGGATCCCGGAAGCTATAGGTGGAACGAGTGAGCCCGGGGGAGTAGGGAGAGCTGCGAGCTGTTAGCTTCTTTACACAGACCGCAGCACCAAACAAGGAACGGCGGCTGGTAAGAGGAATCTGCAGCAACACAGAAACACAACAGCTAAGGTAAAGTAGACCTGAATCGCAGAATATGAAGAGGAGCTTGTGTCATGTACCCCTTCCACGCCTCAATGAAATGGTAAATAGCAGCAAAACCCCGTTCCGGTTTGCCGGTCTCACTGCTCTCAAATCTCTCCCTTAGAGACACCGAAGGGGTGAGTACAGTATTTTTTTTACAAAAAGGGAGGAAAAGACCCCCAGGACACTAGGTATATGTACTGAAGAAAGGTAAAATATAGAAAATCAGTCTCTCTTTGTTGGTATGTGTTCATTGTGACATCTCTCATTCGCATTTTATTTGGAGACAGTACTGATATTTTGAAGCTGCATATGGAAATCCATTGGCTTTCAGACTTTTCTCACATTATCTTTTGAGCTCCCAGTAAACAGAACTATACACCGGAAATTTATATCAGTGTTTATATTGGTATATATAGTAGAGATTATCGAACACCTCCTTCCTGTAATTTTTCTGTCAATCAAATATCAGAATTGGACATAAAAACATTAACAGACAGCAAGGATTTACCTATACACCTCACTGCCTATGCGACCTTTTAGTATGAATTTGTGATAGAATGAAAATTGTGAACCATCAATGTGATTGGACTGTGGTTACTGCTATGGATAAAGGCAATTAAGACTGGATACTCTATTCTAGAACTGCCTGGACTGTTTCCGAGAGATGTTTGAGGCACTACTTAGTATTGAAGTCGCTTGGGCCTCTTGAGTATCTTTCTCCTTTCCAGTTTCCAGTTTCCAGTTCCTCCTTTTTTTTTTTAAAGTGCCACTAGGTACATTGCTTTATCTGTAGTGGTCTAGGTCTAGGTCGACCGACCGATGGGCGAATAAAGTTCAAACGGGAGTTTCAACAAATGTAAACCAAAACATCATTCCCATCATGATCTTGCAGAGCCCCTTGGTATATTTCTTGTTACTATCCACCCCCATTTAAAGAACTCAGAAGCTAAAAGCCTCTACCAGTTTGTATTAGTCTGTATTAGGCCCAGAGTAGGGCCCAGGTCATAGCCTGGGATATCGGGTAAACTAGCAAGGTAAAGGTTGGTTAAACACCCGGGTTAAGGAAAGAGGGGAGGGTAGGGAAAGGGGGAAGGCGAAAAGAGAGGAGAGAGAGAAGGATGAGCACAAGGGGAAGAGGAGCGAGAGGGGGGGCAACTTCAAAACCCCCCCGTTTAAGTCAAAGCCCGGGCCTGATGAGCAAATTTGTGTCCTATGGGGAAACAGGGACAAACAGACTGTGGAAAAACAGCAAGGAGTCAAATATATTTAGACAGAAAAAGACAAGAAAAAAGATAAGAAAAAAGCTGCTGTTAAAATACCTGCAGAACAAGACACATTGTCTGAGTCCAGAATCGATCAGGATCTGGAAATGGATTTTGAACAGAGAACCGAGGAGGAACAGCAAGATAGGACACTATTACCAACAAAAATTGAAATAGAAGGTATGTTTGCGGCCTTAGAAAAATCACTCAAATCACAAATGGAAAGAACAGAGAGAATAATGGGGCATATGCTGGAAAAAGTAGAAGAAGTAGAAAAAAAATTGATTCCAATGTAACTGCGGTTAAAAAATTGGAGGAAGAAATTAAATCTCTAAAAATGAACCAACGGGAACAAGCGTACAAATTAGAAGATCAAGAAAACAGAGATAGAAGGAAAAATATCAGAATACGCGGAGTACCGGATTCATTGCAGCCTGAAAACCTTCCAGAAATAATGATGAAAATCTGTAATTCAATATTAGAGAGAGAGAAATTACTTCCCCACTAAGAATAGAACTAGCACACAGGATAAGAAGACAGAGAGAAATATAACAAGAGATCCCAAGGGATATCATTGTTCGATTTGAAAGCTGGGAAGAGAAAAAACAATTATGGAGAAAACCGAGAGGCAAGTCGCCAGTGAAGTATGAAGATTACAATATGCAAATATATCAAGATCTGTCTCAAGAGACGCTTAAAAGAAAAATAAATTTAAAACCATTGTTCTGCAGGAACATGAAATTCAGTACAACTGGGGGTTCCCAGCCTGTCTGATTGGCAGGAAAAATTGTGTTACGGCAAGATTGAGGTTTATTAAAGAAACACCATAATTCTGCCAAAAACTAGACATTCCAATACCAAATCCTTAATGATTGAGTTCGTCGGCGGGGGGGAGGGAGGTTTGGGGGAGGGGAGGGAGGGCCTATAAGGTGATCAATAAAATAAGCTTAAAAGCGGGATATGGAGATGGGGGACCCAGGGAGTACTCCGGCACTAATGCCCTAGGAATAGGGGAAAGGAGATTGTGCCAAACAGAACTCCATCTCAGAGAGAGGAGCAAAAGAGCGCCAAAGAGAAAAGGCTCTATATGAAGACCATACGGTCAAGGTACAATCAGGGGCAGGGGGAGGGGGGGTCAAGTGGGAGTTGGGAGGGAAGGGGGGGTGGGGAGGAGATTAGGATCTGTATACCCCACAATAAAAAAGGTACAAATCTGTCTGAAGGGAGAAGAAAAGAAAGGAAAGAAAAAAGAGAAATGTCTAACGTAAACTTCATTACATACAATGTGAGAGGCCTCAGTTCCCCAGAAAAAAGGCATATGGTATTAAAAGAGATTGAAAGGTACTCTGCAGAAATAGTCTTCTTGCAGGAGACACATATATCATTAGATTCAAATGTGAGACTCTATTCTCGGGCAATCCCAACCTGGTACTATGGAGATTCTCCACAGAAAAGAGCAAATGGGGTGGCCATAGGGGTAGGGAAGAATATTAGCTTCAAGGTAGAAGAAAGGAAAGTTGACTCAGAGGGTCGCTATTTGTTTCTAAGAGGGGTCCTTCAAGGGATAAAATATACGCTTGCAAATATATATTGCCCTAACGGAGACCCCCAAAAATATCTTAGGGGGATTCTGAATGCCCTAATGGACTTTAAACAAGGGTGTGTAATCCTAGCAGAAGATTTTAATTTTTCAATGCAATAGTACGTCCGGAGCACAGATGAGAGATACTAAACAACTTTGATTACTTAGAAAAAAAATGTTCAAACAGCAATTAATAGATCCGTGGAGAATCACACATCCAAATAAAAAAGACTATACATATCGCTCATCTGTGCACGGGACGTACTCAAGACTGGATTATATGATGGTAGATCATGGGGTTTTGGAACATGTATGTAAAACTTCAATAGATATAATATCAATTTCAGACCACGCACCGGTAATAGTTAGGATACGGTTTGATGGGGTGGAGCAAAGAGAAGGGACGTGGAATCTGAATGAAGATCTTATAGATGATATAGAAGTAAGTAAGGTAGTAAAAAAAGAGATAGAGCAATATTTTATGACTAATAATACACTAGATGTGACTGCGGCAACCATATGGGAAGCCCATAAGGCGTACATTAGGGGTAAGTTAATTTCCATAGGGGCGGGAAAAAAGAAGGCAAGAGAAGCAAATATGAAAAATATAACAAGGGAGCTACAGGAACTCAAGCAAAATCATAAAGAACAAGGAGAAAGTGAGGTACATCAAAAAATAGTGATAAAGAGGGCCCAGCTTAGAGACTTGATGGAGCTTGAAACTAGAAAGATATTCAAGAATGTTCTAAAAGAAAGATATAAATGGGGGAACAAACCAGGAAAATATATGGCTAGAGTAAGGCTAGGGAATTTTTTTTTAAATTATATTGAAAAAATAAAAAATCATGCAGGGCAGATGAAATATAAAACTTCTGAAATTGCAGAGGCCTTTCAGACTTTTTATAGTACATTATATTCTATCAGAACCAGGGAAACCCAAGAGCAGGAAGAAAATAGAAGAAGAATAAAAATTAAGAAATATCTAGAAGAAGTCAATTTACCAAATATATCTCAAGAGAACGCTGAATTCCTAGAAGACCCAATTACTCAGGAGGAAATTTTAAAAGCCTTTCAGGAAACATCAGGAGGTAAAAGCCCAGGCCCGAATGAATTACCGATTAAGTACTATAAAAAATGTAAAGAATTTTTGGTTTCAGAGCTGTGTAACTATTTTAATAGATTAGGGGAAGAAATAAGAAAAGAATCTCTTCTTGCCAATATTTCTATAATTCCTAAAACTGGAAGAGGTGAAACCTTGTGCTCCAATTACCGTCCAATAGCATTGTTGAATGCGGATATAAAAGTATATGCAAAAAAAACTGGCAACGAGGATAAAAACATTAATGCCTGACATAATAAATGTAGATCAGATGGGATTTGCAAAAGGAACGGAAAGGAGAGATAATAGTTTAAGAACTATATTGTTATTACAGCAGGACAAAAAGAAGAAACCCCCAGTCGTACTCATGTCAATAGATGCTGAAAAAGCATTTGACAGAGTCGACTGGGGGTTTATGATGGATACTTTGCGGAGCATAGGCTTGGGGCCTAGATATATGAAATGGGTAAAAAACCTATACAACCATCCGATGGCTAGAGTGAAGGTCAACGGGAGTGTGTCGTCTTTTTTCAAAATGATGAATGGAACTAGACAGGGATGCCCGCTCTCACCCCTCCTATATGTAATATCACTGGAACCACTACTGGCTAAAATCCGAAATAATCCGCATATAGGAGGGGTTAGAGTGGGGGGGGGGGACATAAGGTGGCAGCATATGCAGACAACATACTCCTATACTTGACCAAACCCAGACTTTCATTGCCCAATGTAATGAAAGAAATAAAAAAGTACGGGGAACTCTCTAACTTTAAAATAAACCCTATAAAAACTGTAATCTTGATTTTAGGTATAGATAACAAAGAAGGAAAAGACCTACAGAAAGAATTTCCATTTACTTGGGAGAAAAAAACCTTAACATATCTAGGAATAAAGATTACTCCTAGAGTGGAAAAACTTTATAAGGCCAACTATGTTCCTTTAATTATTGGAACAAAACAAGACTTGAAAAATTTAGAAAGGAAACCCATCTCCTGGATAGGTAGGATTAATGCATTAAAAATTATGATACTACCAAAAATAATCTATAAATTTCAAATGCTTCCTATAAGAATTCCACAAAGTTTTTTTAAGATAATGAAAACATTAATCTTGAAATATATTTGGCAGGGCAAAAAGGCCAGAGTAAACTATAAACTTCTTAGTAGTAAAAAAAAAAAATGGGGGGTTGGCACTGCCAGACTCCCAGATACTATCATGCGGTAATATTAGCAAGGTTAGCAGAATGGACAAATACATGTGAATCATATCCTTGAAAATCTACAACATGCTCATATTGATGCTACTGCCTCTGTCAGGACCTGGATTTGAACCTGGGACCTCAGCTGTGTCTGGCAGTGAACCTTCTCACTGAGCTATCTGGGATGCTGGACAGCTCCCTGTCTGATCTGCTGGACAAACCCATCTGATCCATTGAACATTCCTGCCTTGTGTCTTGATTGTCTTGAACCTTGAACCCCTTGCTCCTCCCACGACTTTCCTGATATAAGCCATGTCTCTGCACTTCCTCCTTGCCAGAATATTGTGCTATCTCCAGCCTGTATCTTGCTCCTGTCTTCCCTGCTGCCGTCCATATTTGCTACTGCTCGTTACCGACCACTTGGCTTGTTATCGACTACGCTTCTGCCTGATCCCAACCTACAAAGACTCATTACCGACCCGTTGGCTTGTTATCGACTACGCTTCTGTTTGATCCTTACCTGCTTATCTGCTATTGTACCCTGGCTTTCTCACCTCCTGTTGGGGCAATCCTGAGGACCGCGACCTGGCGCTAACACGCAGCAAAATCCATCTTCACCTTCAGAAGCTCTGGTGAATACCGGTTAGCGCTTAGATTCCGCACCTCAGGTGACCCCGTGTCATCAGCCAGGGTGACCTGTTCTGCTGCTATAGCTACTGGCCTCTGAGCCTGACTCCAGATCGTGACAGCCTCACTATCTGAGATAATGAAACAGAAGTTCATCGGATTGATAGTGGGATTATCCAAGGTACAGGAAAACATCCAACTTGCTTTATTTTGCACCCAGGTACAATCAGAACTGTCCCAGGTTCTCAGAGTAATGATTACTTATTTTTGAGCAGGACAATTTCCACTAAATTCGAGAAAACTAGAGGATAGGGTAGTATCCAAGTTTGCTATCATATGGATTGGTGGATGACTGGATGGTGGATGACTCAATTCCATGGCTGTCAGAACCGGACTTGCACAGTCTCATCCCTGATTCCTGTCACCGGGACTGAACATCGTGCTTATACAGTTAATTTGGGTACTATCAAATCGGGCTCTACCGTATTACACCCCGAGTCCATCATGATCTGATGGTTTATGAGTCCGGACAACCTCAAATGATTGATACTGATGGGTGCTGGAGAAAGGAAGGGGTTGTGTTATGCCAAGGGAAACAGGACAGGATCATGAGACAACAACGATGGCTCAAGGAAGGGTCATGTCTCATGGATGCTGAGAAATTGTCCCAACCTTATGTAAAATACTTGGGGCAAGGGTATTGGTGCTGGTATCAAATGTCCAGTGATGCCCTATATTTTGCGTACGGTTTGAACTGTACTCAGCGACGTGGTACATTACCTCAGGGAGTCTACTGTACATCTTCCCCTGTCCTTGGAATAGATATAGCAGAGACGCAAGGACGTACCCCTATTACCCCAGAGAAAAGGCTTGATATCAAACCTGACACCCCCATACATCTACAGACACTTCCTCTGGGATTTGGGGCTGAGTTAAAAGCTTGGTTAGTAGATTTTGGGCAACAGGATGAAATATCAAATGTGCTAAGAGATGCTGAGAAACAAGCCACCATACGACTCACCCATGATCAAAATAGATTGATCCAAGTATCCCACGATTTAGACGCAGATGCTAAGATTTCCTGGTGGGAGGGTTTATTTGGGTACAGTCCTAACGCTACAGCTTTCCTAAACATTTTGCTCCATCCTGTTGTCCTAATCTATGTAGCCTTATTGCTTTTCCTGATGCAAGTAATAATGTGCATTACAATCAGGAATATGAACGCCAAAGCTATGAGAATGTGCACCTCTCTCAAGGAACAGAAAAGCCACTAACTCAGAAACAAATATCTGAAGAAGCCTGATCCAATCCAGACCAATACAAAGAATTGCACATTTAAGAGAGGATCCTAGAACTATATTCTTGTTTTTGTTTATTGTTCTAGGGATAAGCCTCTTCAATTTGTAATAATAAAGTGCAGTCAAGTTTACCTAGATTCTTGAAATTTTAATAATTTTTCTCTCTCTCTCTCTCTCTTTGTTAATATCTGTGTACCTGACCTGCAAAAATACTGCCACTTACTAGTATGAGAGAGGAGTTGCCCTTTGTGTTAAGGAACTATATATTTTTTTCTCGCTGTCAGCAAAAGTTGCCAGGGCAACTAGGTATTCGTTTTTTTGAATACCGATTCAATTCTCTTTAACAATCTAAAGTGGAATGTAAACTAGAGATCTTGGTTGGAGCAGCATTAAATCTGTTGTTTTTCATTTTTATTCTTTTTGTTTTATTTTTATTTATTTTTTTATTTTTTTACTATTCTCCTTATTCTTTTTCATTACTCACCTCTCTTCCTGTCCCTCTTTAAAATTATGCTCTCTAAGTTTTTATTTTGGTTTCTATCGTCCATCTCTTCAAGATAATGTAACCAACACATCAGTCATAGCATTTTTGTTAAAAAAATTGAGACGCGTGAGCATTCCTGCCCACCATTATCATATTTTACACTCAGTGAAACCAAAGTATACCTGGACATCCAGTTGTTTTAGGTCTTAATGTAATTCTACCCCCAAATGTAATCGTACCTCCCCTAGTCTACCTACTGTTTTAACCTGAGTCCCGTGAGCAGGTGTGGTGAACCCAGGGACCTGGCAATAGCAAGCAGTGTTGACTATCCCTACCATCAAGGGCACTGGATGATACTGGCTGTGGCTCGGATTCTGTACCCTGTGGGGATCCCATCTTACTTGTCCACATTACACCCCTCATAGGTATTTATTCTTAATGGCCACACCACTGCTCCTGTCTGCCATTCCTCCAATAACTGTACACTGACGTTCTCCTTTCTCTTTTTGTATTCATGCATGACTGTCCAGAGGCCCGCCCAACCACCACCTGAAGAGGCAACAACAACCAAGTAATTTCTTGAGACAAATGTGCCACGAATAAGACTCTCCTGAACTATCCTTAACCATGCTGAAAAGTGCTGTCTCGCGGTCCGATCCAATCGTTACAATCATTACACCATATTCCCAAGTTACAGGACTAGATATGCCAGGATCCCACCATCAATGTTGGAGTTCAGTTTTTCCAAAGCAGAGGGGCGAAGAAACATTGCAGTACAGACACTCATGGTTCGGATGTGAAGTCTCAAAAGGCACCAGGATTTCTTTACTGTCTCAAGTCTACCTTGAGGGGTTCCAGCACGTTCAAGAAAGTAAGCAGTGGTGGTGTGGAAAGGGTTGGGGCTTCTGGGCTGTTGTGGATGGGTACAAAATCATTGAAGGAGGACATAAGTTCAAGAATGAATTTCAGGGGGGACTGTGGTGGATATTTTGAAATTCATATTTATATCAAGGAACTTCAGGGGAACCATTACAGGGACTCTAATTGTGTATGTGTGTATGTATATTTATATATATTATATATGTTTATATATGGATATATGTGTGTTGCAGTATATATATGTATATATTTTGTGATATGATGAAATAAGGGCTCAACTGACCTTTTTTTTTAAATGACTTCCTGGGTCATGGAATGGGTAAATGTCTCAGGTGATAATTAAATTTGTTAAATTATCCTTTTGTTTTTAAGAGAGCCTGAGCAGACGTAAAGGCTCCATCACAGCAGGGGCCCTTAGCATACTAATGTGGGAACTGGGTGGGGATCAAAGTGGTTGTTTATTACATATAACAGACGGAGAGGCACCAAAAGTTACTTGAAACATTTCAGGAGACTTCAGGCGCAGCCAATCAGACTTTGAGCAACTCTGGACTCCAGTTGGCTGACACATCACTCCAATTAGCTCTTGGAGATGTCATTAGTCTAGGGGTTCACATACTTTTTCCACCTACACTGTGAATGTTTACATGGTGTGTTCAATAAAAACATGATAACATTTAATTCTTTGTGTGTTATTAGTTTAAGCAGACTGTGATTGTCTATTGTTGTGACTTAGATGAAGATCAGATCACATTTTATGACCAATTTGTGCAGAAATCCATATCATTCCAAAAGGGTTCACATACTTTATTGCAACTGTATATATTATTCTTATTATAGCCAAATTTACCATCCTAACTTATCCCACAGTGTTTACACTACATAGACAAGTAATATACCGTTCACGAAATATCAACGTTTTTGCGTCAAAATTTGTTCCATAGGAATGAATGGCGAAACTAGAGTGTGAGCTGCCGAAAACTGAAAAATCAGGACATGATTTCTAAACTGCCACCACTCCCTCATTTTCAAGCCCACCTACACAATACTTATATCAAAACGTTCAGCTATCCCTGCTGCCACTACACATGTCCACGGCTAAGTCCTGATACTTTTCACAATATGACCATTTGTTTGCTACTCACGCCATCCATAGACATTCATTGAAACTACACTCTAGAAACCTAAAATCTGATGTAGGTCTGGGTCTTGTGATTCTCACAATATAAAGCTCTTCGCTGTAGGATTTATAGTTTTTAAAATACGACTGTTTGAAGAATGACAAGTATTCAGGAGAGGCAAAATACTCTGGCTTTGTGCTTAGAGCCTGCAAACACAGGGCATGAGCATTGCCAGGAAACATTGGTTTCCTGGTAACACTGAGGTGAATTATAGCTCCTCCCACACAGCTCTGAGGGGAATTGTAGCTCCTCCCATACAGCTCTGAGGGGAACCATAGCTCCTCCCACACAACGCTGAGGGGAATTTGCTCCGTTTTTTGGCTCTGCGTAACTTCTGCATACTTTCAGCTATTAAAACCATTCAACTTTTAAAATGTTCAGCTCTTTCAGCTAATGATGGGACGACTTCAACTTTTTTTCTACTATTTATAACTTTTAAAATATTAAGCTTTTTAACACTTTTTTAACATTGAAGTCAATGAGAGCATGATTCAAATCCTTAAAATCTTCTTACGCTTCCAAAAGTTTCAGCTCCTTCATACTTTCTCCTACAGACGACAAACAAAATTTAAAATGTTCACAAAATATTCAGCTATCCGGATATATCTTTTCAGTTTGATATATTTTACAGTTTATAAAAAAAAAACATTTTTGAAAAAAAAAAAAAAAAAACATTTTTGAAAAAAATAATTGGGGGGGAAAATAAAAATTAAATCATTTATTTTTTGAAAAAATTAAATAAAATCATTTTTGAAAAAAAAAACATACCTACTTTTCCAACTATTCTCACTTCTTCAACTTTTTCTTACGGATTTACACAGTTTCCACAGTTACTCTAGCCACTCCAACCACACAGTTACTCCGCCCACTCCAGTTGTAGACTACTGGTGGAGGCTAGAACACTTCACAATTTCCGCCGAAATTTTAGCTTTTCTAGTTTGTTTTTGCATTCTAGCTTTTCCCAATTCTGCAATCTGCTTTTAACCACTTCAATACTTTTAATAAAAATAATAATTTTTAGCTTTCAGCACTTTGAATGACAAAAACTCAGTCATGCTACGCTGTACCCGAACAACATTTTTATAATTTTTTTTCTCACAAACAGAGCTTTCTTTTGGTGGTATTTAATCACTGCTCGGTTTTAAAAAAAAAAACTTTTTTTAGTTTCTATTGTAAAATTTTGCAACTAAGTAATTTTTCTTCATAAATTTGGGCCAAAATGTATACTGCTACATATCTTTAGTAAAAATAACCCAAATTAGTGTATATTATTTGGTCTCTGTGAAAGTTATATAGTCTACAAGCTATGGTGCAAATCATTGAACATTTATCATACCTGATGTACTGAAGGCCTATCTCATTTCTTACCCTAACAAGCCAGGAAAGTACAAATACCCCCAAATTACCCCTTTTTGTAAAGTAGACATTCCAAGGTATTTAGTAAGAGGCATGGTGAGTTTTTGACAAAATTGTCATAATAATAAGTTATTTCTCTAATACAGCACATGCATACTTGTAATGACACCCCAAAATACATTTTGATACTCCTCCTGAGTACAGTGATACCACATGTGTGAGAATTTTACACAGGATGGCCACATACAGAGGTCTAACATCCAAGTAGCACCGTCAGGCGTTCTACGAGCATAAATTGCACATCTCATTTGATGACAACCTATCACACTTTTGAAGGCCCTGGAGCACCAGGTCAATGGAAACACCCACAAAATGACCCCATTTTGGAAAGCTAACACCCCAACGTATAATCTATGAGGCATAATGAGACTTTTGAATGGTTAATTTTTTTCCAGAAGTTTTTGGAAACTGTGGAAAAAAAATGAAAACCCATTTTTTTTTTTACACAAAGTTGCCCATTTATAAGATATTTCCAACACATAGCATGTACATAGCAAAAAGGACACCCCAAAATACATTCTGCTACTCCTCCTGAGTATGGCGATACCACATATGTGAGACTTTTACACAGCCTGGCCACATACAGAGGACCAACATTGAAAAAGCACCTTCAGGTGTTCTACAAGCATAAATTACACATCTCATTTCTCAACCACCTATTACAGTTGTGAAGACCCTGGAGCACCAGGACAATAGATACGCCCACAAAATGACCCCATTTTGGAAAGCTAACACCCCAACGTATAATCTATGAGGCATAATGAGTCTTTTGAATGGTTAATTTTTTCCCAGAAGTTTTTCCATTTATAAGATATTCCCAACACACAGCATGTACATAGCAAAAAGGACACCCCAAAATACATTCTGCTACTCCTCCTGAGTATGGCGATACCACATGTATGAGACGTTTACACAACCTGGCCACATACAGAGGCCCAACATCCAAGTAGCACTGTCAGGTGTTCTAGGAGCATAAATTACACACATAAATTCCTGCCAACCTATCACATTGTTGAAGGCCCTTCATGTTTCTAACACATAGCATGTACTGTACATACCAATTACAAACCAAAATACATTCTGCAGAGCAAAGGGTAAAGAAAAGATTACCTGCAGTTTTAATAGTGCAGTGGTCCACAGAGGAGAGCATCGGTCCAGGCAGCAGGCAGGAACGTGGACAGCGACAGCAAACCAGGTAGCAGGCAGGAAAAGTCAGTACAGGTAGAGATGTTGTCCGCACAACCAAAGCATTGGTCCAGATAGCAGGCAGGGATGTGGTCAGCAGCAGCAAAAGGATCAAAGGATTGTCCATGCAACAGGCAGGAATACTGTCCATAATTAGTACATGCAGCAGGCAGAGGTATGGTCAGCACAACCAGAGTATTTGTCCAGGGAGCCGGCAGGACCATCAAGCTTAGGGCATCGGTCAGGAAAGAATGGGGACAGGGGTAGAGGCTTCTCCCACCCAAATCGCTTTGAAGCCTTCGGACAACCAGGCTTTTTTCTCACATTTTTCTCAACTTAGAACACTATTCTGGAGCCCCTCACATATGTGAGACCCCTGTGTAGCAGGGTGAAAGATCAGTCCAAGGGGCAGGCAAAAACATAGCCAACAGGCCAAGGTCAGTGCAGGTAAAAGGCAGAAATAGACGGTAGGCAGAGGCATAGTTGATACAGTCCAGGGTCAGTTCACGTGAAAGGCAGAAACATTGCGGATAAACAATGCAAACGGTAGGCAGAGGCATAGTCGAGAAACAGGCCAGGGTCAGTTCACATGGAAGACAATGATATAGTTGGTTTAGGCACCAGGGAAATATTCAAGACAGAAATTGAAAATGGGGAAATGGCAGTATTTGAAATATGGGCTAATCGTTTTCGAGAGTGTGATATCGCTGGAAGCATTCTCCGATGCAAAGGCCAGGTTGGGAGGGACAGTCGGGACAATGGAAGCTAGTGTCTTTCCTAACTCCTCTTTTGGTGCACACCGAAAAAAAAATTGGCATCGTCTTCCGGATCCTGATGTTGGAATATGGTCTGGAAAATGGCGCTCATGTAGTCTGCTGATACAATCGGATCCAATGCTTTCTGGGGGGATATTTGTTGGAAGATCAGGGCAGTGACAATGTCTTCAATAAACTTTATTGCGACTTTTTTGTACCAGAAGAGGGATTTTTGTGTTGAAAGATAGGGCTGCAAGATTTGATCATTTAAATCCACCCCCCCCCCCATGAATTTATTTTACTCAAGGATACAGGAAGGCTTTCGAATGGGACCACGTCTTCTGCAAAGTTCCACCGAAGTGTCATCGTGGATGGTGGATATGATGTACACATCTTTCCTATCCCTCCACTTCACAGCCAACACTTCCTCGTTCCTCAAGCTTGTCGATTCCCCCCTTTGACACATCTTTCCTATCCCTCCACTGCACAGCCAACACTTCCTCGTTCCTCAAGCTTGTCGATTCCCCCCTTTGAATGGTTGTGGTGACCAGACGCTGTGGGAAGCCCTTTCTGTTTTTCCTTGCTGTACCACAGGCCAAAGTTTTTTCTAGGTATAGGTGGCGGAGAAGGGGCAAACTGGTGTAATAATTGTCCATGTAAATATGATAGCCCTTTTGGAGGAGTGGGAATGCCAACTCCCTAACAATTTTTCCACTTATTCCCATGCATGATGGACACTCAGGGGGCTGGAGCTGGGAGTCTTTGCCTTCGTACACGCGGAATGAGTGCACATAACTGGTGGAGCTTTCACAGAGCTTGTTAAGCTTCAAACTGTACCTTGCCCTCCTACTGGGGATATATTGCTTGATTCCCAGCCAGCCTGTGAAATGCACCTGGGATTCGTCCACAGAGATGTTTTTGTCAGGGACATAAAGTTCGGAAAACTTCTTGGAGAAAAAATTTATTAGGAGGCAAATTTTATATAGTTTATCAAAGTTTGGATGATTTGGGGGGGGGGGTGCACTGTGAGTTGTCACTGAAATGCAGGAAGCGCATTATAATTTCATATCGGGACCTGAACATATGGTGGATGGGTTCGGGCGACCAATATTTATGCATTTCATTTTTTTTGTAAGCCCCTAGTTGAGCGTTAGGCCTAAAAACTATTTAAGCTCCTCCACTGTTAGGGGTCTCCATTCAAAAGGGCTGGCATAGCTGGAGCTGGGGTTGGTTGCAATGAATTGTTGGGCAAAAAGATTGGTTTGGTCCACGATGCCTTGAACTAATTCATCAGGGAAAAATAAATAAAAAAATCTATTTGGGAAAAACCTGCAGTGTTGACCTGCACACCTGGCTGTGCTGTAAAAGGGGGGGATCGTGGCTGACCATTTGGTAGAAGCAGCCACAATGGGTTTTCCACGGCATCTGGAAGCTGGGTTTGGGTCCTAATTCTTTGGCGTGCACTTGTACTGGGTCTTTCCTCCTGGGGTCTAGCAGAGCTTGTACTGGGCCTCTACTCCTGGGGTCTACCGCCATTGGCACTGCTGGTAGCTGCCTGGTGTTAAGACCGTCTTCTTTTTGGATGAACAGCTTCCTCCTCTGATTTGGATCCTGATGTGCTGCCTTCGGGGGGCTCATATTCCGAACCAGAATCAGATTTAGAACTGAGCGGTGAGAGCTCCCCGTAGCTCTCATCGGTCAGACTGAGTATTTGGTATGCCTCTTCTGGGGTGTACACCTTTCTGGACATAGTGGCTGTATGTACTCTGGTGCTCTGGTGGCGGGTACTCTGGGGAGGCGGCAGGTACTCTGGTGGCGGGTTCTCTGGTGAGGTGGCGGGTACTCTGATTGCGGTTACTCTGGTGGCGGGTACTCCTGATGGACAGGTACTCCTGATGGACAGGTACTAGATGACAGTTACTAGATGACAGGTCCTCTTTATTTAGGAGGGCAATCTGGGCACAGTAGTACATATATGTATAGTACAATGTGTAACTCACTGTTAGCCGATCTCAACCTCACACTGGATCGGTGTGGGAAGAGAAGAACCCAGCAACAGCAGTTACATACAGGTGTTTTGTTTACATTTAGTGACTGGCTGTGATTGGACACAGCTGGTCACGTGGTAAAGAGCCAATTTCATTGGCTCTTTACCCTGATCGGGGCTGGGCTGTATCCAAGGGAAAAGCCTCAGCCCTGATCGCCGTGCACCTTTTATAATCCTTCCCACATTTCCTTAGCAGTTTTACACTTACATATACTGTACAAATGATTTGATCATCTTCTATGCTAAGAGAGATTGTGCCCTGAGCTTTTTGGTCTTTTTTCACTCATCTGAAGGTGTTCTGGTCTGACTTAATTTATACATTTCCACGTACCTTCTCTTATTTGCAGCATTTTCATCTTGAATTTCCAAGACTGGAAGTTCTGGTTTGTCAGATTTGCGCATGAAAGCTTTGTTGCATCTGTGTTACTGTTCTGTTGCATACCTTCCAAACCTTCCGTGGGACTGTCCTGAGATTTCAAGGCTGTTCCGGAGTCTCGCAGATCTGGGCTGGAGTCCCGGAATAAGTTCAGACAGCTGGGTCCACTCAGTGTGGGTATTCTCACTGGATGCAATAAATGCTCTGAGTGCGCTCCCCGCCTCCCTCTTCAAATTTTCTTTCTCTCATCGGTTACTACTACCACCGGCATCCTAGCAACCAATGACGCGCTTTGCAGGCAGAGACACAAGGAAGAACAGGACCTCCCAGCTCTGGCTTCCTGCAGGCAATAGTCTCCCGTTGGTGATGGGCACTATTCATCCCGCAGAAGCTTTTCTTACATTACTGGATTATGAATGGCTTCAGATCTGTGTGTTAATTTGCGGCTCCAGAGAGAACACCAGAGAGTTTAAAGCTCTAGTCTCATGAGTCACATCTTACTTTTCAGTAACTTAGCTTTACCTGCTCGGTACTGCATACCTCCCAATTGTTCCAGAATGGGCAGGACCATCCAAAAATGTAAATAAAGTTACAGCATCCAGCACATCCAGGCTAAATCTGGGCTTCACTAATCCTTCTGCCCCGATCCCCCCTAAGTGCAGCTGGCTTCTCATTCTCTTCCCTCTGGCTGTGTTGCAGGAAAATCAAATCACAGTGTCTGCACCCAGTGTCCTCTCCCCTCACCAATCTAATTTTCACCCCCCGCCACTCTGATTCCCCTGTGTGCCCCCGCAGCACTGCCGGGAACTTCTTCACTCCCTCCCATTTGCTGCAGCAGCTGCAGGGCACAGGAGAAGAGAATTGGGTTCAGGATAGACAGTGGGGGGGGGGCTTGGAGCAGTAAATATGTTTAGCCCTGCTATTTCCCCAAAGCTTCCCAATAGGACTGTTATAAATGCAAAAATTCCCCCCTCCTCTTTTACTAATGCCCACCTAGCTCTCTCACCAATCCCCCCTCCTCTCTTACTAATGCCCTACCCAGTTCTCTCAACAATGCCCCTTCTCTTTTAGTAATTTAGTAATGCCCCCAGCTCTCTCACCAATCCCCCCTCCTCTCTTACTAATGCCCTGCCCAGCTCTCACACCAATCCCCCTCTCCTCTCTTAGTAATGCCCCCAGCTCTCTCACCAATCCCCCACTCCTCTCCTACTAATGCCCTGCCCAGCTTTCTCACCAACCCCCCTCCTCTCTTAGTAATGCCCCCCAGATCTCTCACCAATCCCCCTCCTCTCTTACTAATGCCCTACCCAGTTCTCTCAACAATGCCCCTTCTTTCTTAGTAATGCCCCCAGCTCTCTTACCAATCCCCCTCCTCTCTTAGTAATGCCCCCCAGCTCTCTCACCAACCCCCCTCTCTTAGTAATGCCCCCAGCTCTCTCATCAATGCCCCCTCCTCTCTTAGTAATGCCCCCAGCTCTCTCACCAATCCCCCCTCCTCTCTTACTAATGCCCTGTCCAGCTCTCTCACCAATGCCCCCCTCCTCTCTTAGTAATGCCCCCAACTCTCTCACCTATCCCCTCTCCTCTCTTACTTATGCCCTGCCCAGCTCTTTCACCAATCCCCCCGTCTCTATTAGTAATGCCCTGCCCAGCTCTCTCACCAATGCCCCCCTCCTCTCTTAGTAATGCCCCCAGCTCTCTCACCAATCCCCCCTCCTCTCTTACTAATGCCCTGCCCAGCTCTCACACCAATCCCCCTCTCCTCTCTTAGTAATGCCCCCAGCTCTCTCACCAATCCCCCACTCCTCTCCTACTAATGCCCTGCCCAGCTTTCTCACCAACCCCCCTCCTCTCTTAGTAATGCCCCCCAGATCTCTCACCAATCCCCCTCCTCTCTTACTAATGCCCTACCCAGTTCTCTCAACAATGCCCCTTCTTTCTTAGTAATGCCCCCAGCTCTCTTACCAATCCCCCTCCTCTCTTAGTAATGCCCCCCAGCTCTCTCACCAACCCCCCTCTCTTAGTAATGCCCCCAGCTCTCTCATCAATGCCCCCTCCTCTCTTAGTAATGCCCCCAGCTCTCTCACCAATCCCCCCTCCTCTCTTACTAATGCCCTGTCCAGCTCTCTCACCAATGCCCCCCTCCTCTCTTAGTAATGCCCCCAGCTCTCTCACCTTTCCCCCCTCCTCTCTTACTAATGCCCTGCCTAGCTCTCTCACCAATCCCCCCTCCTCTCTTAGTAATGCCCTGCCCAGCTCTCTCACCAATGCCCCCTCCTCTCTTATTAATGCCTCCAGCTTTCTCACCTATCCCCCCTCCTCTCTTACTAATGCCCTACCCAGCTCTCACACCTCTCTTAGTAATGCCCCCAGCTCTCTCACCGATCCCCCACTCCTCTCCTACTAATGCCCTGCTCAGCTCTCTCACCAATCCCCGCTCCTCTCTTAGTAATGCCCCCCAGCTCTCTCACTAACCCCCCTCCTCTCTTAGTAATGCCCCCCAGATCTCTCACCAATCCCCCTCCTCTCTTACTAATGCCCTGCCCAGCTCTCTCACCAATGCCCCCTCCTCTCTTAGTAATGCCCACCAGCTCTCACCAATGCCCTCCAGCTTTCTCAATAATTCCCTCCTCCTCTCTCACCAAATTAAACAAATAAATAATTATGGTTTGTTCACACCTTGGTTTCTGAAAAGCGATCAGCATTTAAATTGCTCTCCAGAGAGCATTTGACAGGCAGTAAGGAAGCATTATATGGCCTCCGCCCCCTGTTGTTCCCCTTTAACCCTCACATGCCACAACTGTCCCCTCCCAGCCATCAACATTTAACCACACCCACTTTTGCTGTGACGCACTACACGTGCCACAGGTCACTCTCCCCCTAAAGTGTCCCTCATTCTCAGCTTCAAAAGTTGGAAGGTATGCTGTTGCTGTATCTTGCACTTCCTGTAGCAGGTTATGATTGGATTCTCAGCTTTTCTCTGTGGGGGTGTCTGTAATATGCCTGGGCCCATAACCTCTTAGAAATTCTGTATATAGCCCTAGAGAACAAACAGACAGTGCACAACCCACCATGGACTTTGCTGCTTAACTGCAGGCAGGAAACCGGAACTTTTATACAGAGAAAAGACAGACTTTAATCATAGATGCAGCTATAAACTTATAAACACTGCCATCTACTGGCTGATGTAATTATTGCACAAAATAGAAATTGACATTGTATTCCAACAGTCATAAAAATACATTGATTCCAACAAGGGCTGTTCACATTTGCAAGCCACATTGTAAGAAAATTAGGCATGTCCAATTGTTTTTACATATTCATGAGTGGTGATTCTAAGTTGAGTAAGAATGCACTAAAATGCATGTACAATGAATTTTAATAACAGACCAAAAAAAAAGATGAAGATAGACACAGGCAGATGTGAACCCAGCCTTATACTTCAGGCAACCACTTGAGGATCACAACTGTGACCATAGAAATAAATAAGGCTGTGATAATTTTAATAAAAAAGCATTACTTTAGCTTTTAGCCACTTAACACGAATCGCTATATTCATACTTTGATGCTAAAAAATGTTGTTATGGTTGTTTTTTTTCTTGCATTTTTTTTATAGAATTTTCGAGTAAATATGAGATCTGAGATCTTTTTGACCACAGATCTTATATTTAAGAGGTTCTGTCATGCTTTTTTTTTCTATTACAAGGGATGTTTACATTCCTTGTAATAGGAATAAAAGTGACCAAAGTATTTTTTTTACGAAAAATGCCAAAAAAAAAAAAAAAAAAAAAAAAAAATTCTTATGTAACGTGCCCCATTTTTTTAAGGTTTTACATGTTGGGTACCAATTTACTTGGCGTAACATTATCTTTCACAATATAAAACAATTTGGGCTAGCTTCACTCTTGGCTTATTTTTTATTTAAAAAAAGTGTTTTTTTTCCAAAAAAAGTGCGCTTGTAAGACCGCTGCGCAAATACAGTGTGACAGAAAGTATTGCAACGGACTTATTCTCTAGGGTGTTAGAAAAAAATATATATAATGTTTGGGGGTTGTAAGTAATTTTAACTTGTAAACACAGGCCCGGATTCAGAGAGCAATTGCGCCTGCGTAACCATAGTTACGCAGCGCAATTGCTTGCTTGCGCCGGCGTTACGAATGCTCCTGATTCAGGAACATCGTAACGCCGACTGCAGCCTAAAATCTGCGTGGCATACGGCTCTTATAACACGCAGATTTTAGGCTGCATTCTTGCGATGACCGCTAGGGGCGCTCCCATTGTGCTCAGTGTATAGTATGCAAATTGCATACTAACACCGATTCACAATGTTGCGCGAGCCTTGCGTACGCAAGTTACGGAGTTTCCGTACGGCGTCTTTTTTTTTTTAACTTCAATACTTTTTTTTATTATTTCCATACAGTTACAAGTAAAAATTTACAGATCCATTTTTATATACTTAGTGCATTTTATGTGCATACAAGAAAAAAATTATTGCAACAATAAAAAATGACCATACATCCCATTCCCGCCCCTCCCCTCACCTCCCTCCCTCCCTCCTATCTTGCTTTTAAAGTGCTTACACGTTTTTAATTCCATTCTTTTCCTTAGAATAGTAGGGGCAGCCAATGCTAAAGTATACCCGCCGTTCCCACGTCGTGAAATTTGAATTTCACGTCGTTTGCGTAAGTGATTCGTGAATGGCGCTGGACGCCATTCACGTTCACTTTGAAGCAAATGACGTCCTTGCGACGTCATTTGCCGCAATGCACGTCGGGAAAGTTTTCCGACGGCGCATGCGCTTTACGATCGGCGCAGGAACGCGCCTAATTTAAATGATTCCCGCCCCCTGCGGGATCATTTAAATTGCGCGCGCTTACGCCGGGCAAGTTTGCCGTCGCGCCCTCGCAATTTACGGAGCTACTGCTCCGTGAATCGAGGGCAGCGGCGCAAATTTGCGGGGGCGCAGGGCAAAATCGTTGCCCTGTGCCTCCGTAATTTATGCGCAATTCTTACTGAATCTGGGCCACAGAGTCTAAAAAATAGTCTCGGTCCTTAAGTGGTTAAGTAGATGCATTGCCAGCAATGCTGTGTAGCACATAGGGGGTTATTTACGAAAGGCAAATCCACTTTGCACTACAAGTGCAAACTACAAGTGCAAAGTGCACTTGAAAATTGCTGTAGATCCAAGGGATCCAAGGGAAAATAAAAAACAGCATTTTAGCTTGCACATGATTGATAATAAAATCAGCAGAGCTTTTTCTTATTCCAGATCTACCTCTCAGATTTACAGCAAATGCACTTCCAAGTGCACTTTCAGTGCAATTTCAAGTGCAGTTTGCACTTGTAGTGAAAAGTGGATTTGCCTTTTGTAAATAACCCCCTTAGGCCCCGTACACATGACCGAGTTTCTCGGCAGAATTCAGCCAGAAACTCGATGGGAGTCGTATTCTGCCGAGAAACTTGGTCCTGTGTACACTTTTCGTCGAGGAACTCGTCGAGCCAAAAAGAGAGCAGGTTCTCTATTTTCTCGATGGGAGTCGAATTTGGATCGACGAGTTCCTCGTCGGGCTGTTTTCTCAACGAGAAACTCGGTCGTGTGTATGCTAAGAAACCCGTGAAAAAGTAGGAGACTGGAGAACACCCTCGGTAAAAGTAGCGTTTTGAATGGAGATAGCACATTCGTCACGCTTCCAACATTATTGCATCGTTTATTTGCAGCGCTTTAACCAAAAATTTTGAAGGGCACAAAACAGCACTATTCTTTTTTGCTTTTGTTATGATATTCACACAGAGTTCTGACAAAGTTTGTGAAACCTTTTTCTTACTGATCTCAATTATATTTTCTTCAAAAATTGTCGCCTTATTTTGGTCCTGTATTTTAAATCCTGCTCTTAATTTTCCCCTTTAATTTTTTACACCAAAAATTCAAATCCTCTTTTTTTTTGGAATGTCAAGTTCCCCCCATTGAAACCTTATTGCTTTGTCTTATCTCATCTGTCCCTTTCAAATTACACCTTATACCATTTTTTTTAAAACATAACCTGCCTTCTCACAAGCTACATTTAAAAAAAAAAAAAAAAACAAGGACAAGTATGAACTGTAAACTCAAAAATTACCATTTATTTTGGTTAGAAAAATAAAGTAAATAGGCAAAAGGCAGCACTGGAGAGCTTGCTGACATTTGTGCACAGCCAGATGGGGCCTGATGTGACTGGTGAGCAGTTGGAGGCCAAAATGGGGACTTGAGAGGTTCATTCAGGAAGGAACGCATCAAGGTCTTGGACTCGCAGAGGTCACAAACTGGAGCAGGGCAGGCAGATGTCACCAGGTTGTGGTACTATAGCAGACTGACCTCTGGTACACCACATGGAAGTAAGGGAGTCACTTTTTGGATTTCTTCAAGGCCTTCCTTGGTGGCTTCCCTGCAACCTGCTCTTTCACCTTCTCTGCAGCCTTCTCAGCAGCCTTCCTCTTCTGCCTGGCTGGAGGCGGTGCCACAGGGGTAGTACTCGTGCCAGGAGGAGGAGTAGACGAAGGTGGTGGAGGAGGAGGAGCAGTAGAAGAAGGTGGTGGTGTAGGAGGAGCAGTAGAAGAAGGTGGTGGTGTAGGAGGAGGAGGAGCAGTAGAAGAAGGTGGTGGTGTAGGAGGAGGAGGAGGAGGAGGAGCAGTAGAAGAAGGTGGAGTAGGAGTAGTAGAAGAAGAAGGTTGAGAAGGAGCAGGAGAAGAAGAGGAAGAAGAATGTTGAGAAGGAGCAGGAGAAGAAGAGGAAGAAGAATGTTGAGAAGGAGCAGGAGAAGAAGAAGGTGGAGGAGGTTGAGTGGGAGCAGGAGAAGAAGAAGGTGGAGGAGGTTGAGTGGGAGCAGGAGAAAAAGAAGGTGGAGGAGGTTGTGAGGTAGCTGGTGGCTGAGGATGGCCATGTGTGCAAATGACACTGTCCTCAGTGAGAAGACCCCTCACTGCCTTATTTGCTAGACTGATGAGGAGTCCCTCAAAGAGGAGGTGCTGGTCCTCCGTCATTTGGTCCATTTTGGCCAAAACGACCGTTACAAAGCCCTCCTGAGCGGTGGCAGGCTGCTGAAGGCAGGCATGGGCGTCCCGAATGAGGGCCAGTGAGGCGTCACGCACCCTCGTATCCCTCACCTGCCTTCTTGGACGAAGGTGAAGTGGAGGCACCTGACACCTGGTACTCCTACTGGGCCCGGCCACCTCCTCCAAGCCACTTGGGCCTGCCACCTCCTCAAAGCCACTTGGGCCTGCAACCTCCTCCAAGCCACTCACCCTGCCCTCCTCCTGCCTGGCATTTTCCAGAACCTCCTGCTGGCTGGTCTCCTCCTGTGTAGTTAAAAAAGTAAAATAACACCCAATTTTCAGCTCATGACTGTTGCAAACTGTTTTTCACGAATTTGCTAAGCCAATCATTCTGACCCATGTTTTTTTTAAAATCACCAAAAAAACATTCCTGGCCAATACTGACAAATGATATGTATAACACATTTATCTCTACCTTTTTTTACCTTTAACATCTTAATTTACATCTATTTAACAACATTTAAACACCACACATTTGCACATTGAAAGTACTATACCTGGCTCCAGCCTGGCAAATCCGGATCTTCATCCAGGATGGAAGGCTGCTGAGAGGGCTCATCTGCAGACGGAGCAGCAGGTTGGCTGGAGGGAAGGCTGGAGGGAAGGCTGGACCTTCTGTTTCTTCTGGGGGTAAGGCTTGAAAGTGACTCCCTTACCTCCAGGTGTTCATCCAGGAATCTCAGTCTACTATAGTACCACAACTTGGGTACAAATACCTGCCCTGCTCCAGCTCCAGACCTCATCGAATGCAAGACCTTGTTGCGTGCCTTCCTGTAGGTGCCTCTCAAGGTCCCAATTTTGACCTCCAACTGCTCAGTAGTCACATCACGCCCCACCTGTCTCCGCACAAGTGGGAGCAGGCTCTCCAGTGCTGCTTTACGAAAATCTTTATTGCGGGATATGGGGTCTTTGGTGGCCCACAGAACTGGCAGTTCTCTCCACCGGTCTATAAATATTTCTAAAAATTTGGGTTTGTTGAACTGGTTCATCTTTTCCTGTCCAAAACCAAGGAGAAATAAATAATGTCAATCCACAGTCTAGAAAGGTAATTACTCTTTATCACCAGCTAGCCCTTAAATGTCTGTCTTTCCTGAATAGGCCACTGCTGTCCCAAGTTCAAAGCATACCTACACGCTTGTCGTTCAAACGTCTTTCTTCCGCACCCCGGTCGGACGGACGCCACGTGTGTTCGAGCTATATACACACTCCGCACACGTCGTCCGCCCATGCTTAAAGAATTAGAGGTTTCCCCCCGCCCCTTATCTTCCGTCGCGCAAACGACAAGGAGGAATTAGCAGCAGATCATGTTGGGTCAGTTTGTATGAAAAAGATGACCAGTTGTGTCTAGATCCTCCTCATTTGTGTATTAAACGTTATAGAAAAGCACTCCGATCTAGTTTGGTCAAGACATAAAAGCGACCATTTGCATCATGTCTAAAACTACGTGGTTTCAAAATACATCCTGAGAAACGAGATTGCCCACACACCAATAGTTGTATCAAAATGCTGAAGCAAAGCGTGGGTTACGTACGACGGGACTATAGCGGGCCATTTCCTTAAATTTTATAACTAGCTTTGTCTTAGCTTATCACCATAATAAAGAAAAATAAAGAAAAAACTGCACTAGTTCAGAAACAAAATGTCTAGCTGCTACATACAAACAAACAAAGCCAACAAGAATAGTAAACAAAAAATGTAGCGCTAAAAACCAAAAACTCCAAAGTATGTGATACCATGTGAAGTGACAAGGTAAGTATAAAAATGCATATACATAAACCACTGACATATAAATATAAATAGCTCAAACAGTGCTTGATGCAAAGAAAAAGTCTATATTTCAAAGTAGAAAAAACATCAATTGAGTGATGGGTGCAGAGAAAACAGATGAGCTGCTATCCGTTGATTGGGATACAACAGGTGCACAAGTTGTCTGTAGCACTCTATGAGGATCACAATCACATCAGGGTAGGTAGTGGATGGAATACGCTTACCGGATGGGTTGGACTCTACTACTATACAGCAAAGAGTCAGCCAGACATAGTGGTCTTTGGAAACCGGGACCACTCAAACCGGAATGGGACCATAAGCGAGACTGGAACTCCAAATTGACATGGACGACAGGAACCAGCAGAGCTTGAATGGTGTGTTGGATCAATACCACGAGCTTTGAATATAATCCTTAGACCATCAGTCAGGAGATGCAGGGCAGGATGTTGCTAAAGCTCTCAGGAAACCATGGAGTGGATGATATGAAATGGAAAAAGAACTCCAATAGTGCAGGTCAATTAAAACCAATGAGGTTTATTTATAAAAAGTCATAGGTAAATATGACAAGGATAAAAAGTGATCACGTACAGAAAATGGCAATGTGGGGTGCTCAATAGCAATACCCGACTCGTTTCGGCTAACTAAGCCTTCAACAGGGGCATAAGGATGCACCCCCACATTGCTCGCTTAAATACACTGAATGGTTATAAGACCCTCCCCCAACAGGGTGGTGCCCTAAAACAGGATATGATGTAATAGATGTGCATTGTGACAGACATAATATAAAAGGAAATAATTCTTTAAACAAGTATACATCACATACTAACATCGCCTCAATCACATAGAAATGCAACAAATAATCATAAGCTACGCCCCTCCACATCCCATTGGTGTGAGCATCGCTGCACACATGATGGGTGTAGAGGTCATGTTATAGGTGCTCGCTGATTGGCCGCCTTGGCTCTATGCCACGCCCCCATTACATCTTTGCTGTATAGTAGTAGAGTCCAACCCATCCGGTAAGCGTATTCCATCCACTACCTACCCTGATGTGATTGTGATCCTCATAGAGTGCTACAGACAACTTGTGCACCTGTTGTATCCCAATCAACGGATAGCAGCTCATCTGTTTTCTCTGCACCCATCACTCAATTGATGTTTTTTCTACTTTGAAATATAGACTTTTTCTTTGCATCAAGCACTGTTTGAGCTATTTATATTTATATGTCAGTGGTTTATGTTAGGGTTGTCCCGATACCGATACTAGTATCGGTATCGGGACCGATACCAAGCATTTGCCCGAGTACATGTACTCGGGCAAATGCTCCGATGCTTCACCCGATACCTGGACAGTCAGGGTGATCAGTGCAGTGGGGGGGAGTTACAAGCACCGATCACCGCTGACTGTCCTTGTGTCCTCCTCAATTCCCCCTCCATGCTGTGTCCCCCCTCCTTGCTGCCGCCATCATGCCCCGCTCCTTGCTGCCGATGTCATCCCTCTGTCCTGCCGCCATGCTGCAGCCGTGTCCCCACTCCTTTCTGCCGCCGTCATGCCCTGCTCCGTACTGCCGCTGTCATGCCCACCTCCGTGCTGCCGCCGTCATGCCCCCTCCATGCTGCCGCCGTGTCCCCAATCCTTTCTGCCGCCGTCATCCCTCTGTCCTGCCTCGATGCTGCAGCCGTGTCCCCACTCCTTTCTGCCGCCGTCAAGCCCCGCTCCGTGCTGCCACTGTCATGCCCCCCTCCATGCTGCCGCCGTTATGCCCCCCTCCGTGCTGCCGCCGTTATGCCCCCCTCCTTGCTGCTGCCGTGTCCCCCCCTCGATCTGTCAGGATGGAGAGCGTCGGTAGGAGCCGGTAAACCCGGCTCCTACCTTTTGCGAATGTACAGAGTCAGTGATCACTGACTCTGTCCATTCACAGAACTGAAACATTGTAACCTCCTGTGATTAAGATGTTTCAGTTTATGAATGAAGAGAAGCCGCTGGCTTCTCTTCTTTCATTTTCAGCGCAGCTGAGTTTGTAGAGAAAGGGTCTGGGGAATTTGTGTCCCTAGTCCCTTTCCCTGTCTCAGAGGGGAGATGTCAGAGGTCTGTTAAGACCCCTGATATCTCACCAAAGACCCCCCCCCCCCCCAACAGGGCTGATTAAAAAAAAAAAAAAAATGAATTGTAATAAAAAAATGAATTGTAAAAAATGTAAATAAAAACACACTGACACTGTACATTTCCCCCCACCCCCCTTAAAAAATAAAATAAAGCATTGTAAAAAAAATAAAAAAAATAAACAAATTGTAAAAAAAATGTAAAAAAATATAAAATAAAAAATGTAAAAAAAAAAAAAAAAATACTGACACATGAGATTTAAAAAAAGTATCGGTATTCGGTATCGGCGAGTACTTGATTAAAAGTATCGGTACTTGTACTCGGTTTTAGCGCTACATTTTTTGTTTACTATCACCATAATATGTAGCCCACAAAAGCATTTCGATCACTAATAACCTTTAAAATGTAGTTACATACCGGTGTTTGACCCGATCGTTATCTCCGCCGTCTTCCACAAACTGTGAACGCCCCTTTTACTCACGTGGTACACCCTCACGTGGTGTCACATGCGCATGTGTGACTCTACGCACGTCTCCCCACCCCTGACGTTCGCGGTGTAGTCCTTTTCCCGCCCCTTTTCATTCTAGATTTTTTGGGGAGCACATGCAGGAAAATATGGCAGCACTACAGGAGCCAGGCCAGGCGGGACGAGAGATCACCAGGAGAAGGAGATTTAAGGCCACCAATATGAGCTTCGATGAAATGGTGGAGATGGTCCTCATCTTCAAAGCGGAGGACTATGATGGGAGGCATGGGCCATACAAGTACCCGAACAAGGTCAAGGCCGAAATAATGGAGAAGGTGAGGAGGAGTCTCCATCTCAAATTTAGGGTCAGAAGATCGAAAGAACAGATAAGAAAAAGGTGGTCGGACCTCAAAAAGCGGGAGCAGGAACAAATGAACAGGATCAGGAGAGTTATTAGAAGAAGTAAGTAATTTTCATGTGTAATTTTGAAATTTTTTTTTCTGCGCCATGTGTTTTTTCTTTCAGGTTGTACTGTATCATGTTTTTGTGCCCAATAATTTGTCGTCAAAGTCGTCGTACATTTGGAACGACAACTCATACGCCAAAATATTGTGCCCAAAACCATGACAATTGTGACATTTCAGAAAATTTTAAGTGAGATCAATAGTGGAATTAATGTAGATGTGCTATTAACTAAATTCTATTACTGTAAAATTAAAATATATACAGTAAAAAGAGAGTCTGCTCAGCAGTTGGTGACACATGTGGACTCATTTGCATAATTAATAACCCATTTTGGGGTTCACACAGAGGTGAGGTGATCCAGTGTATACTTGTTTTGCTTACATGTTTAAAACTAGACCAAAGGTACAAGAAATGTCATGAGCTTTGGGAATGCCTACAATCCTTTGTTCTGCCCAGAGGGGTTGTTAGAAACATCAATAGTC
Source organism: Rana temporaria (assembly GCF_905171775.1). Lineage (NCBI taxonomy): Eukaryota > Metazoa > Chordata > Amphibia > Anura > Ranidae > Rana > Rana temporaria. The sequence continues at coordinate 101,829,465 of NC_053500.1, forward strand.
CCACAAATTGTCTAAAGTGAATCATATTCCTCTTTCAGGCCTATAAGCTTATAAAATCATGTTTCCATTTTCTTCATTCTCGTAGTGTGTCATGAAGCTTCAACACGGGAGCAGCAAGTCAGCACGCAAGCCACACCCCCGAGGGATGGTGATGATGCACAGCCTGCCACCACATCCGGTAAAGTAACATATAACTAACACAGCTTCAGGTAATGTAGATGTAGGCCTGCCTAATTTTAATAAATGGTTTTGTCCCACATTTCAGGAGCAGGTGGTGGCTTGGACAGGCAGACTGCCCAGATGGTGATGGCAGAAATCTGGGCCTGCAGAGAAGAAGTGGAGGAAATTAATCTGGCCAGCCGAGAAATAAAGAAAAGAACAAGGAGGGTTGAAAATACAATGAAAAATTTAATAGACGTTTTGGGGAGAGTCTGAATCTGTTTTGTTGATCTGTAATCAAAAAAAAAAAAAACAACAAAAATGTGATTTTTATTTTGTAATCAAAAACAAAAATAAAAAAATACCAAAAAATTTATATATATCTTTTTGGAATCAAAAAGAACCCCAAAAATATACATCTGTGAATTTTTTTGTTCAAAAATCAAGATTCTGTGCTAAAATAAAGAGATTTGGAAATTGCAAAAAGTGTGTGGGGTTTTGCTTAAAAAACTTCTAAGTTTATATGTGTTTTGTTTTGGGGTCACCTGGGAAATGTTTGATAGTTGATAAGGAAAATACACTTGACACTACATGTAGAACAATAGTTAAAATGAGTAAACATCTACAAGCTACACAAACGAGACATAACAAGTTTTTGCAAAAGATTTGTATTTATTTTTACAGCCAAAACGAATTAAGGCAAATTGGCTTGTGATGGTATGGCCCCCCTACCCATGAAATATTCTAAATATTTGTCCCGCACTTCACGGGCACTCTGGGGGGGCAGTCCTGTGTGGCCAGGTTCAAGGCCCGGCAAAGTTTCTGCAGGGGTCAAATGTTGTGCCTCGGGCCCAACCGGGGCCAGATAGGTAGGAGATTGTCTCCGCAAATAATTGTGAAGTATGCAGCATGCAAAAATTATAGTATTCCACTTATATTCCGCCATGTGGAGAGACGTGAGAAAAAGGCGGAACCGGCTGGCCATGATGCCGAAGGCGTTCTCCACCACTCTGCGGGCTCGGCCCAGCCTGAAATTAAACACCCTCCTCTCTGGGGTGAGGGTGCGCTGAGGGAATGGCCTCATAAGATGGGGTCCCAGGGCGAACTCTTCATCAGCCAGGAAAACAAATGGCAGGCCTTCTACATTCTGGTCATCCGGTGGCAATGACAGATCCTCATCCTGAAGGCGAAGCGCGAACTCCGTCTGCCTGAAGGCTCCCCCATCCGATATCCGTCCGTTCATCCCAACATCCACAAAAAGGAATTCGTACTGTGCTGACACCACCGCCATCAGCACAATACTGTTGAACCCCTTATAATTAAAGAACTGGGAACCAGAACGGGGTGGAGGCACGATGCGGACGTGCTTCCCGTCGATGGCTCCCCGCAGTTGGGGAAGTTCCAACGGGTCTGGAAGTCCAAAGTCACAGACTGCCACTCCTGTGGTGTGGACGGAAGCTGGGGAAGAAAAATAAAAAAAATTAGCCACATAACCTTGCAAGCAGATTAGACAAAGACATTATAAGCATTCTAACATTTCTGGGAACTAGCATATTATATCTAAATATATTTTAGACAATTAGCACATTAAACACCCCCTCTGATGGGCCAGTGCCCAAGTTTGGGGGAGGGCTAGATGAGTTTGGGAGTCCTAAAATGTAAAAATAAATATATTTAATATTGGTGAACATAGACTTTACAACACATTTGGGAGGGGAGGGCTAGATGAGTTTGGGAGTCCTAAAATGTAAAGAAAAATATATTTAATATTGGTGAACATAGACTTTACAACACATTTGGGAGGGGAGGGCTAGATGAGCTTGGGAGTCCTAAAATGTAAAAAAATATATATTTAATATTGGTGAACATAGACTTTACAACACATTTGGGAGGGGAGGGCTAGATGAGCTTGGGAGTCCTAAAATGTAAAAAAATATATTTAATATTGGTGAACATAGACTTTACAACACATTTGGGAGGGGAGGGGGGGAGCATTACAATGGATATAACACAATACATTGGGAAGTGACTAGGCTAGGTAGGTTGGGGCCCAGGATAGCATGCTGGGGAGGTAAGTGATGGGAAATATGCATGTAGGCCAAAAAAGGGACATCAATAAAGTTTACAGCATGCATGGGGGCAAAGGGGACATTCACAGCATATTCCAGACATGGTAATTAGGAAAGGAGGAGATAACTACAAGACATTAGCATACATTATAGACATATAATGGCATATATAAGGAGAAAACTTACCCTCATATATTCCTCCTGCAGAACCTGGATGATGGCAGAGCAGGTGTCAGGAATGATGAGGCCCAGAGCCTGGGGGAGATGCCCGTCGAGAACTTTAAGTCCTGAAGGCTTCTCCCAGTTGCCAGATAACGGAGGGTGGCAACTAGCCTCTGCTCAGCACTGATGGCTTCCCGCATAACGGTGTCCTGCCTGGTAATATAGGGGGACACCAAAGCCAACAGGTGCTGAAAGACGGGATCAGACATCCTCAGGAAATTCCTATAATCAACAGGATTATTTTCCTGAAGCTCCCGCAGCAAAGGCATGTGAGAGAATTGGTTCCTACGGAGCAACCAATTCTTGGTCCATGAACGCGTCCTCCTCCTGTTCATGAACTCATCATCGTCTAGGTCATAAACAAACAGACCTACACACATAAGATGCTGAGCACTAAGTCGGTGACGACGAGGTGCCTGCAACATGGCTACAAGGCTAGGAACGAACAACAAATCAGAATTGCACTAACCAGACCGCAGTGAAGAACAGCAAGACCTATGAAGAACGACCTGAAAATCAAAAAGGCGGGGACAGGACCGCAATGTAAAACAATACGACCTGACCGCACGTCCCGATTGCCTAGATACGATTCCACAAGTACAAACTGAACGGCAGAGATCAATCTGAAAGCACAAAGACTGAAAAGCACAAATCGTCACTCACCAAACTTTTACTAACACGCGTAAACACGGAATCAGCAAAAGGAGCCCCAAGGGTGGCGCCAAAAGAATTCAAACCTCCCCTTTATAGTCCCGTCATACGTGGTGAGCGTCACCGCGCTGGAGAACGAGGAAATTGTTGTCTGTTACGTGTGTGCGCAAAGCAAGCCTGTCAAGTTTCTGGACAAGTCCAACAAGGAACTCGACGAGGAACTCGATGTGTTTGTCTGGTCGAGTTTCTCGGTCGTGTGTACGGGGCCTTAGTGTTTAAAACTAACTTCATGCGACAAGCAATGTCAGCAGCCATACTTTTTATTTATATGTATTTAAAAAATGTTCTTTACTTTATTTTCAACATATTAATTCCTAACAAACCTTATTTCACACATATATTTCTTCCTTTACATGCTGGAGTTTATAAATGTTGCCATATGAAGTGTTTGACCGATTACCCAGATGCCAGATTGTTATGCAAATGATAAAGAACCTTGCTTGACCCTTACATCAGACATGATTTTTCGTCATTGCAATTAGAAGCATAGAAAGCCAGCGATGATGTCAATCGTGCTAAAACCGGACATGTTTAATGAGCCTTTTAAGCTTGTTTTGGTGTTGTTTTAATTTTTTTTATACTTTTTGCAGTATATGCACGTGTTCCTAAGTTTATGGTGTAATGATCCACTTATCCCATCAAAATAACACAAAAGAAGTGCAATGTAGATCAGGAAAAGGGACCATTTATTTTGTTAGACACACGTGCCCCTATAGCTGTTCTATGAAATCAGTGACATAGTGTACTGTCTCCTTGGCAATGGTCAAACATTAAGGCTCGAGAGAAACATATTGTTAATCATAGCGCAATATGTATATTACAGGTATGTAAAAACAGGAATGTAAAACAATGCACACTTACATTTAGGAGTGCTGTAAGTCAGCACCAATGTCAGATCTCATAATGATTAAAGCAGGGGTTCACCCTAAAAAAAAAATGTAATATTACATTGAGCTCACTTCAGAGATTGACCGTATGCTGATCTTTTTTTTTTTTTCGTACATACCGTAGAATCGTTATTTCCCCCCCGGCTTCCGGGTGGTGAATCCTGTGGCACTGGGCGTTCCTATCCAGCAGGCAAGTGATTGACGTGATGACGAACATTACCCCCGTCGCATACGGAGCGTCACGAGTTGCCGAAAGAAGCCGAGCGGCGAGTCGGCGCTATACGGCGCCTGCGCACCGACGTTCGGCTTCTTTTGGCAACTCGTGACGCTCCGTATGCGATTCTACGGTATGTACGACAAAAAAAAGATCAGCATACGGTCAATCTCTAAGGTGAACTCAATGTAATATTACATTTTTTTAAGGGTGAACCCCCGCTTTAAGTACAACTTTAGGTTAATATGCTCACTGTCTCACCAAGACGCGGCGTGCGTTCCAAAGCACAAGAGATGGGAACCAAGAAACTGGATGTGACATGAGTAAAGGGCGGACACGCAGCCTCTATGCATTTAATGTTCAACACATCATCAGTTTATTTATTTTTTTGGAAGTATAGCTTTTTTTTGATTATTGCTTTTTTATATGAACTTTATTATCATGTTTTTTTTTCAGATGAATTGTATCACTTATGTTAAATGATTAAGTCAGGGGTGATCAACCAGTGGCCCGCATAGCCTTCTGATGTGGCCCGCGACCTCCTGCTTTGGGATAGCAGTTTCTCAAGCCATTCCAGAGCATCAGTGTTTTGAATGTTTTGAATGAAGCCAGCGGTAAAGGAAGCAAGTGCTGCGGAGGGAGCAGAGCCGCCTATGCCGATGCTTCCTGTATAGCACCGCTTCCTGTCGCAAGCGGAGTGATACCAAATGCATTCTGCCTGGGACAGAAACAGCTGGCGATACCTGAATAGAAGACTGTTATTAAAGGCAAGTTTATTACTAAAAGCAGTGTATATACGGCATATCTGTTCTGCAGTGATTACTGGGCTGCAGGTGCAGCGGAGTGCTACTTTGGGTTACCTGCACCGAGTCATAGACTTCTGTTATTATCTGCAGGTTTGGTGCTCTTTCAGAAAGTGTGCCACACCTGCAGGATATAATAGACATCAATGGCAAAGTGCACCTAACCTGCAGGAAAGCCACAGGCGCACTGTGCTGCAGCCGCAGTGCATGTAAACTGCCGCACACCAGTGTGAAAGCAGTCTTAGGCCCCTTTCACATGATCGGTTTAACCCACACGGACCCTTCATTCACCTCTATGGAGTGGCAGATGTAAACAAACTTGTGTCCATTTGCACCCACCTACCTCCAATTCCTATTCAAAAAAAAAAAACCAGAAGGGTATCCCGTCCCCTTCCATCTGGTTGGATCGGATGGGAGGGCTTACAGTGTAGAGTGGGCTGTGTCCGCTCTGCATATACAGAGCGGACACGGATCTGTATTTCATCTGCTCCACTTATTGTGGCCCGTGACTATTTACTAAGTCGCTTAAGTGGCCCTCGCTCTTCAAAAGGTTGGACACCCCTGGATTAAGTTGTATATATGGATTCTAATTATCACATGAGTTGGCGCCAAACTTTTTCTTATATATCTTTTTCACTTATTCAGCGTGGTCTCTTCCACTTTAAAACTTTAAAACTCATTACTACTCAATCTTTGGCGCCATCACTTGTCACTTTATATATACATCCACATCTTGACTAAGTTTATAGTATAATAGGGGCTAGTTTATCTGAGTTTTTATTTTATTTTCATATACTGTATATTACAGAATACTTTGTAAGTGGTGATGAAATGTATATAAAAAGTCTAAAATATCCTTTTAAAGATTTTTTATACTCATGGAATGAAAATAGATTTAATTATCTAGCGGTTGCCATATTGTTGCTAGTCTAATGGCAGCATGTTGGTGGGCCACCAATAGCAGGGGGGGGGGGGGGGGCAGCATGCTCTGATCCACCTTTTTATAATTTCTTGTGCCGCGTACACACGATCGTTTGTCATGACAAGAAAAATGCAATTTTTTTAATTGGTCGTTAAAAACGGTTGTGTGTAGACTCCAGAGCATTTTTCTCAATGAGAAAAATGGGCATTCAAAATTTAGAACATGCTCTATTTTTTCTCATAGTTTTTCACATCGTCGTTTTTCTCGTCGTGAAAAACGGTCGTGCGTACGCAGGGCCGCCATCAGGAATTATGGGGCCCCTTACACAGCTTCAGGCATGGGCCCCCTGGAGCAGAGAATCGGGGGGGGGGGGTGCTGCCGCCTGAAATTGAGACGCGGGGGGGGCTGCCGCGAATTGCGGGGGGGGCCTTTACAAAAAAAGAATAAAGAAAAATATATATAAACAAGGGGGGTAGCCATCTAGGGACCTCTGGGTCCTTTAATAAAAATAAAAAAATAAATAGAAAATATATATTAAAAAAATATATATTTTTTTTTTAAAAGGGGGGTTGCCATCTGGGGCCCTGGGCCCTTTAATAAAAAAAAATAAACCTCTGGGCCCTTTAATAAAAAATATATAAAAAAAAAATTATAAAAAAAAGGGGGGTTGCCATCCGGGGCCCGGGGGACCTCTGGGCCCTTTAATAATAAACAATATTATATATATATATACTATAGAAAAGAAAGAACACTGCGCTAAACCAAAAAGAGCCAAAAAATGCTGCTAGTACTGTAAGCTGGAGCTGCTTCAAACCGTATCCTATCGACCGAGGCGGATGGATGGCATAATGACCAGGCTCAAAAATACCAAACCAAAGAAGCACTAAACCAAATTAATCTGTCTAGCTGTATGTAATTAAAACAGAGGTTTAGTTGCAGTTATTTGCAAATATCTGGGAAGCTGCAGGCCAAGCGTCACTTGCAAATATCTGGGAAGCTGCAGGCCAAGCGTCGCCTGCAGCTTCCCAGATATTTGCAAATAAAAAATGTACTCACTTGTATTTGTGTTTTATTTTTATTTGTACATATTGTTTCAGTCATTTGTTAACCTTCAGTGATACACAGTGGTTGATTTTCATTTATTATTTAATTTTGTGTCACATCAGAATTTTCACTTACTAGTATTTTTGCGCTGTACCTCTCTTTTTTCTTAAATATTATATATATATATATATATATATATATATATATATATATATATATATATATATATATATATATATATATATATATATTAAATAAAAAATAAAATAAATACAAAAATATATATTAAAAAAAAATATTTTTATAAATAAATATGAAAAAAGGGGGGTTGTCATCCGGGCCCCTGGGGACCTCCGGACCTCTAAAAAAAAAAAATTGGCCCTTTAATAAAAAATAAAATAAAATATATTTTAAAAAATATATATATTTTTTAAAAAATAAATAAAAAAAGGGGAGGTTGTTACCTGGGGCCCTGTGGGCCTCCGGGCCCCTGGGGACCTCCGGACCCCTTACAGGTGTACTGCCTGTACCCCCCTGATGGCGGCCCTGTGTTTACGCTTTAACGGCGGGGAAAAAAATGCGCATGCTCAGAAGCAAGTTATAAGAAGGGGAATTTGCATTATCAGCCCAAAGGGTGGCGCAATTCGAATGGAACTTCCCCTTTATAGTGCCGTCGTACGTGTTGTACGTCACCGCGCTTTGCTCAAGCATTTTTTTTTTCACGATCGTGTGTATGCAGGGCAGGCTTGACAAGAATCACGTTGAGAAAAACTTTGTTATTTTCCATGACATGAAAAATGGTCGGTCATGTGTACACGGCTTTGGTGTTTGCATGTTTTAAGAGAGATAGCACAGAACACCAATCTTCCTTCATCACCAATCCTTTAACAGAGGTTCCACTTTACACTTTATTCTTCAACCCGAAGGCATGGGAGGAAACTGCTGTATACTCCTCGAGACCTCACACTTGAAGTCCAGATCCAGTTTATAGAAGGGTTCTGCTACACAGTGGGCACTAACTGAGGTTCTCTGCCACTAAAAGGATAGACAATACAGCCATGTATCCATCCCACCCTCAGAACCTCAATCACCGACCACCACCATCTCCTCTCCCAAACTGGCTGCTTCTCCTTTTCCTTTGTTCCCTGTCCATACACACACACACTGAGGCCCCGTACACACGGCCGAGGAACTCGACGTGCCAAACACGTCGAGTTCCTCGTCGAGTTCTGGGATGAAGCCGCCGAGGAGCTCGGCGGGCCGCCTTCTCCCATAGAACAATGAGAAAATAGAGAACATGTTCTCTATTTTCTCGACGAGTTCCTCGGCGGCTCCATCGAGCCAAAAGTGTACAGACGACAGAGTTTCTCGGCAGAATCCAGGTTTTGACCGAGTTTCTCTGTGAATTCTGCCGAGAAACTCTGTCGTGTGTACGAGGCCTGAGATTTCTCTCAGAACTCCCACTGAATCAGACCAGATGGTTCACTGAACTTGTTTACTGAATAAAGTTGGCAAACTGTTCAAGGCTTTTCCATTAAATTAGTTTCAGCATTCAAGAGTTTATCACAGTTAGTGTTCCTCTTTAAGTTGGGCAAAGTCTTTAAGGCTATTCTGTGATGTCTCATACCTTTAGCTTGTAATAGTTCCCAATGTTAGGTGGTTCACTTACAAACAGTGCCACTTAGGGTCCCGCCAAGAGGCATCCGTTTCAGTGAAGCGCTACATCTCTGTGTATGATCACTCTCTGTTTCATGACCAATCTCCCAAAAGAGAGCCTTAGAGACCCACCCACTTACGCTTAAATACCCTAGCTACAGGAACCTCAACAGGCCAATTGTCAGACCCACTAGAGCAAACTAAAGTGTCACCAAACCCACATCATAAAAAACTATCAATTTATGATTTACTACAGTCCCCTATTCAGCTAGGGATTTTGCAGAGCAGTGGTTGCAGCTCTGCACATGCTCAGTTATCAGTGAGTTTCTATACTGAGCATTTCCTCCCTATCACATAGGAGCAGCCCATGTGACTATAGAGTCACACATGTAGGCATATACACAGTGGTAAATGACAGCCCACTCCCTCCCTCCTCCTCCATGTCCACTAGCCAACTAAACAGAATGGGGGATGTAGACTGATGGAGGCTTCACCTCCCTCTTATCGAAGACACAGGCTGGAGGGGCATGACACAGCCCATGACTGTCAGAAATCCGCTCACACCATGTTATTATTGTCAAAAAATAATAAAAGATTTGATTTCAAATATATATTTGTATGACAATTTAAAACAGCTTATTGATATTAATTACTTTTACTCTATATTCCAAAGGCAGTTTTTTTTAACATGTGACCAGCAGCAGAGCATTAGAAGCTCCTGATTGTGTTTCCCAGCAGACAGGCTGGGAAAGAGCTGGGTCATGTGACAGCTGTATATTGATTAGAAGAAAAGTATTTACATGGTTGTTGTTTTTTTTTTTAAATACTGAAATTAGATTGCCATCATCCATATACAGAAATTGAAGGGACAATGTAAATTAAAGAGTGTGTGTTTAGTATCACTTTAACACATTGCATAACCACACAGTCTCTTTGAATAAAAGGTATACATGACAATATTATATGAGCACCTGCCTACAAGCATTTTCAAACTCATGCCTGTCTGTATACAAAGTTTAGCTGTATAAGTTTTGCTTGGGATGTGATTGCCCGGTGGTTCTAAAAATTTGATAATTTTCATCTGTGAAGCCCTGTACACACGACCGGGATTCCCAGCGGTAAAAAGTCCCCTGGGAAAACCGAGAACCTGCTCGGTAACTTTCCCCCTGTACACACCAGAGGTTTTCCCGTTGGGAAAACTGCGGTGAGAGCTTTGGCCGGGAATCCTGGCCGTGTGTATGCTCCACCGCAGTGTTTTCCATACGGAAACTGCCGGGAAAAAGACCGCCGGGAATCGCGGCAGGAAAAAAGAGAACATATTCTCATTTTTCCTGCCACGATTCCCCGCGGTTTTCCTGTCGGGAAAATTTCCATGGACAATACACACGGGCAGTTTTCCCAGCCAAAAGCTGTCATGGCAGTTTTCCCTACAGGAAAACTGGTGGGGTGTACGAGGCTTAACAAGACAGGCTTTTTCAGTGGAATAACTATTAAAGGGATTGTAAAGGCAGAAGTTTTTTTTATCTTAATGCATTCTATGCATTAAGATGAAAAGCCTTCTGTGTGTAGCAGCCCCTCTCAGCCCCCTAATACTTACCTGAGGTCCCTCTCTGTCCAGTGATGTTAACAAGTGTCTTAGTCATCCGAGATTCTCCCTTCTGATTGGCTCCCGCTGCTGTCAATCAAAGTCAACTAGCCAATCAGGAGAGAGGGGCGGGGCCGGGTCAGGGGCTCTGCGTCTGGATGGACACAGGGAGCTGTGACTCGGGTGCCCCCATAGCAAGCTGCTTGCTGTGGGGCACTCAACAGGAGGGAGGGGCCAGGAACACAAAAGAAGGACCCGAGAAGAGGAGAATCTGGGCTGCTCTGTGCAAATCCACTGCAACAGATACAATATAACATGTTTGTTAATTTTATAGGGAAAAAAATTTGACTTTACAATCACTTTAACCACTTCCTTACTGGGCACATATACCCCTTCCTGACCAGGTGAAATTTCAGCTTGTGGCACTGCGTCATTTTAACTGACAATTGCGCGGTCGTGCGACGTGGCTCCCAAACAAAATTGACGTCCTTTTTTCCCCACAAATAGAGCTTTCTTTTGGTGGTATTTTATCGCCTCTGCGGTTTTTATTTTTTGCGCTATAAACAAAAATAGAGCGACAATTTTGAAAAAAAAACAATATTTTTTACTTGTTGCTATAATAAATAGCCCAATTTTTTTTAAAAAACATATTTTTTTTCAGTCTAGGCGATACGTATTCTTCTACATATTTTTGGGGGGAAAAAAAATCGCAAGAAGCGTCTGGTTTGCGCAAAAGTTTTGCTTACAAAATAGGGGACAGAATTATTATTATTTTTTATTATTTTTTTTTACTACTAATGGCGGCGATCAGCATTTTTTTCGTGACTGCGACATTATGGCGGACACATCGGACACTTTTGACACATTTTTGGCGCCATTCACATTTATACAGCGAACAGTGCTATAAATATGCACTAATTACTGTATAAATGTGACTGGCATTGAAGGGGTTAACACTAGGGGGTGAGGAAGGGGTTAAATGTGTACCCTAAATTGTGTTCTAACTGTAGGTGGAGGGGGGTGACTGGGGGAGGTGACCGATCTATGTCCCTATGTACATAGGGACACAGATCGGTCTCCTCTCTCCCCTGACAGGACATGGATCTCTGTGTTTACACACAGAGCTCCACGTCTTGTCCCTGTAGCCGCCGATCCCGAGTCCCTGGCGGACATCACGGCCGCCAGGCACTCGCATCGGCATCTCAGCGATGCGGCGAGCGCCCGCGGAGCTGGATGCGCGCGCAGGCTGTGTTTTTACGGCCTGTTAGAGATTGAGAACCACCCCGCGGCCGTATAAAGTCGTACGGCCGTCGGGTAGTGGTTAATATACAGTATGAGAGTTGTAACCAAAGATAGAGATGATTTAGCTCTTGGACACGTTTAGCGGATTATGAACAATAGATTTACTAAATAAAGATATTAGTATTTAAGAGCAAAACTTCCTTTCTGAAAACAGTGCACAGCCTCTGGTAAACAAATTGATCCCAAGCGAAGTATAAGAGCCTGATGGCAAAAAGAATAGCACTTCTGGGGCCTTGATAGAAAATCGAGAGGAAAAGGTGAAACATTGCAGCTGACTCCTCAGTTTCATTCATCAGTGAGTTTATCTCCAGTCAGAGCTGCATAGATTCTACTAGTCACCTGCTCTTGGCTTTATTATCCAAAACACAGCAAGTGATTGTGAGATTGTTACCAGGGAAACCAACAAAATCCCCAGAAAACTTTAATCATTGTGCATGTGAGCGATGTCTGCTATCCTCCGCACATTGTGTTCTACAGCAGATGCCTTCATGTCACAGAAAAGGAATAACAGCATCTTCCACAAAACTCATTAAAAGGTGATTTTCATCCGTAGTTTGTACACATTTGCACAGATGAGTGTTTTTAACAATTATGATCCCTAGCTTAATAGTGATAGAATCAGGGGACCTACTGCCTGTATTATAAATATCATCACTAAAGTATATGTAGCGGTACCCCTGCAGGAGCCGCGTGGATATTGGTTCGCCCAGGCCTCCCACTGATTAATGCACAGCCAGTTACAGGGTATTTTATAATAATAATATTATTATTCTAGGGGATTTGTTTTTGTATTTTATTTGGAGAACTTGGTGTGACGAACCCTCTGTTCTCAAACGGAACTAGGTCTGCCGTCAATGCTTTCTCAGTCCGGAACCAGCACCATCCAAGACTCTCCAGCTCCCCCATTCACCAGACAACACCTCAGTGTAGGGTAAAAACCAACAGACTACTTTATTCAAGCACATGTTATACAGATCCCACTTCAAAACACTTCCCCCCCACCCTTGGAAAACAGGGCAGGTTAAACTGTCCAATGACAATGGACACACAGGTCAGCTGTGTTTAAACATCTCCTCAGTAAATAGTCTTAGCAGGGGGCTGCTGGAGGAATCCCCCTCCCTCTTTCCTCACAGCAAGACACTTACACATCCCATAATATTTGAGGCAGACAGCCACAATAGACAATAGAATACAGTCACACCCCAAACCATCACAGCAATAGTACACAACATAATGAGACAGCACACATTATATATACATATGTAGCACTACCCCCGGAGGAGCTGCTGGTTTGTTTTGGGTCTACGCTCCGTGACTAACCCCTTAAAGCAGGGGTGTCAAACTGGCGGCCCTCCAGCTGTTCCGAAACTACAAGTCCCATCATGCCTCTATAGGTGTATATACAATATTGCGCAAACCAAATAATAACGTGAATCAGGCTGCCAACATACCATATGGATGCTTGGTGAAAGTAATGTGAAAAAAATGTAGCGCCTAAAAAAAGTAAGAAAACCCTAAAAAGGGGATTTCTATGTGGCCAAAGAGCAACTGAATAATAGAAAGTCTTACACCTTCTACTGCACTAAAAAAGTGATAAACCATGCGGGGTAAAATAAACACAAAAATTATTTTAAGCTGTACCTGTAATAGGTACCCCCATGTGGTGAACAACCTAAGTAGTGACAATGTGTAGAATATTGTGGATCTCGGACACACCTGTGCTCTTCAAGAGAGTCAACAGCCTATGTCCCCGAACAGAAGAATACACACTGTGTGAACTAATGATAGATAGGTGGTATGTAAATCCACACAAAACCACCATACCTAACATGGATGTCTGTAAGGTGTCAGTATATCCATAAAAAACAACCAATCTTGTGTTAAATACGTGAAACATATATGTGTAGTGTATAACACTCAAAACATTGCAGTGTCTATTTAAAAAAATAAACATAAAAACAGTAACGGTATAGAATCAAAATGATGGTTCTAAAAACAATCCTCCAAGGTAAATATTGAGCTGGCAATCAGGTGTGCCTCAATAAAGTGACATACACCCAATCCTGCAAAGAAAAAGCCCTTGTAAGGAGTATGAAGTCAATGCACATGTACGTTCTTCCAGTGTTGGGGTGGAGCAAATATCCTCAAACAAGACAATCTTCTATACTGGACATATAAATAGATGAGTGGGTACTCTTACCAGAACAGGTGGACGCTCTCAACCACCATACGGTGGGAGGGTCGTCAGAGCTTATATAGACCGACTGTGTGGATCCAGGGATCCTCACTCTACTCGTCCAAACCAGGAATGGTCACAGATGTACTTGATTGTCCAGAGGTATTGTAATAACAGGGGTCAGCCTGTCAGTAGTTGCTCCAAACACCCCAATTCATATGCAAAAAATAAAAAATAATAGAGGTGCTCCTCATAGTGTAAAACTATTATTTAATAGTTTCTCGAGATACCCCAGTTGAAGTCCTTATTGCGACGAAACCGGTAGGGTGACTGTTCCATCGCATCCCCACTGCATTCGCCATTACATTGCCGAACACCAAACCCGAACTTACAGCAAATTGTTCGGGTACCAAAAACCCAAAAGTCCGGTACTAACCCGAACTTTACAGTTCGGGTTCGCTCAACCCTACTTACAAAGCATGTTAAATATTTTATCCACCGTCAACTTTTCTGGGTAGAACGGTCTCCCCTTCAGCCTGAGCCAGGTACACCACTGCTGAGGGAGAGGAGTGCCCAGAGACAGTGGCGTAGCATAGGTTGTCAGCATCTGGGGCAAGGCAGGTAATTTGTGCCCCTTAATTTGTGGACCTGCCTATTATCTCGCACCCAGAGAATTCTGCCGCGCTCCCTCCACCACGGAACCTGACATGACATCAAGGGCAGCACACTCTGAACAGCTCCCCTCTAAATTTTGTGCGCAGAGCCAATAAGCCGGCTGCCCTCCCTCCCACACTACGCCACTGCCCAGACAGCAGGTGCACACTGATTAAAAAAGCCATGAGCTGAGATTATAAAACTGCAGTCACATAAGAGGAAAAAAAACATAATTACCATTATCAAAGGAGCACTCTCTGGCCCTGGAGCATCAGATCCAAATACCTTGACCAGCAGGAAAATAAGTGAGTGGGAAGAGAGGTAGTGTACACCAGCTGCACTACTTCCCCTACCCAGCTTGCAGGAGGCTGGTCAGAGATCCTGCAGCTGCGTATACAGAAGGTGGTGGTGTGGAAGGCCTCAGCCTCTCCATCCCTCCTGGCGTCCTGGTTGCCAGGTGACTGGAGGCTGCGAGGCGCATGCACGAATCGGGACCTTCGCTCCAGCAGTGGCCTAGGTTGCTATGGAGCGGCTTGGTGTGTGGGGAAATGGCGAGACTCCTTCCACTCCTCCCGCATATGCAGGGGCCGACTCTGCATCCACACATCCACCGGCGGCCGGCCTGCAATCCGCCCATACACTCGGCCAGCTTGCAATCCGCCCAAAGACACGCGGCCGGCCTGCAATCCGCCCATACACTCGCACCTGGCTCTGCATGCACATATCCTTCCGCGGCCAGCCTGCAATCCGCCCATGAAAGGAGAAGGCTTTCAAAAAATAAAAAGGCTGAGGGATCATCATCAGCATTCCAATTTTACAAAGAATGCAACAAGAAATGTAAGGGTTAATCAGGGTGGCTAAGATAGAACACGAAAGTCACATAGTGGAGGAGAGTAAAAAAATCCCAAGAAATTCTTTAAGTACATAAATAGTAAGAAGGGGAGGTCAGATCATATTGGTCCCATAAAGAATGATGAAGGGAATCTGGATACTAAGGACGGAAAGATGGTGTCAGAGAAACAATACTGCCAGCCGCCGTCCGGAGCGCATTTGTGCGGTGAAACGGCACTTCGGGGCATGTGCGTGCGCGGGTCGGTAGAGTGGCGCGTGCATGCGTTGTCCGGCAGCATGGCACGCGCGCACCAATCAGCATCCTGACCGGCCTATTTAAGTCAGCCCAGGCCCCATGATAGGTTGCTGGTTTGTTGTCAGCTCCTGCTTAACCTGACTTCCTGTACCTGTACTTGAACTTGCTTTTGGCCCGGACTGGCTTGACGACTCTGCTCTCTCTCCTGGACCTGACCCTTGGCTTGTCTCCTCAGATTTGCTGCTTATCTCCAGCCCCTGACCTCTGGCCTGCACCTGGGACCTGTTACTCTCTCCAGCCCCTGACCTCCTGCTTGCACCTCGGATCTGCCTATCAGTCTCAGCCCTTGATCTCCTGTTTTGGACTTATTGAACTGTCTCTGGTATCTGACCTACGGCCTGTCTTCAGTAACCTCCCTCCAGCCTGTTCCCACTGTCCAGCGGCACCTGATCTTCTAGCAAGCTTCATCTTCCCTGCTGGTAACCGGTGCCTCTTTGCGCCATCCTCCCTCTGTCTCACCTCCAGGGGACGGAGTGCGCCAAGTCGCAAAGGTGAGCCGCTTTCGGCATCTCGGCCTCGGTGAGTACATACCTGACAGATGGTGAAGGTATTGAATTTATTCTTCTCCTCAGTCTTAACGAGGGAATCGGGGGCTTCATACATTTAAAAGCTGACAATGACGGTCAGCGTCAGCAAGTAAGGGATCCCTCACTGTGTATACTGCTATACTCCTCTCCTACGTTTCTCTGTCACCCCCCCCCCCCCCCCCACAGTGACTAGTTGCTAACAACCAATGCAAAAAACGGATGAAAACTGACCATTTGTCAGTTTACATCCGTTTTTCGTCCAATCCGTTTTTTGGACGGATGAAAAATAGGGCTTTGATCCCTTAAAAAAAACAGATGTTGACGGAAAATGGATGGATGAAGAACGAACAGGAAGCAGAACATTTTCGTTTATTATATATATATTGTAATGTTGGGGGTTGTTTCGCTCTCGTGGTAGATGCGTTTTTCCAGTGATTCAAGCCAGTCCGGAACTATATTTAAGGGCATGGTAGCCCATTTTTATTAAAAAGGCAGAATAAAAGTCCAAACAAAGGTTTCCCACGCAGGGGTTTTTCTCCATCAAATACACAGAACAGAAAATGCTAGCCCACCTGGCTCTCTGTAGCAGTACTTCTGCACTTTATCCTGGTCACGCAGACCACCGGACTCCTCAAAGTAGATGTCTTCTCTTTAGCGTCCACAGCTCTGCCTCTTGCAGTCACCAACGTTCTGGCTGTCTCCTACAGCCTCTCTGACTCCTGAAGACCTCCTGTCTCTTAGTGTGGAGCCATGAGGTCTTCCCACACCCTTGTTATAAGGGCTGTGCTCACCTGAGCACACACCCTGCTGGTAATCACCAAAGTCTAGATACAGGGTTGGAGATCCCGTCCCACCCAAGACACTGTGGAATCTCCAAACTACAGAGCCCCATGACAAAATACCAAAACCTGGAGAAAACTGCAAGAGCAGTCTTCTCCAGTCCACATCTACGCTCTGTAGTCTTGCACCTCACAAATATGCATACCCTGTGTTCAGCAAACTGTCCGTTTTACCTTGACAGTAGCTCCTACTGTCACAATATATATATATTATCTATCTTTATACACATATACAGTATCTCACAAAAGTGAGTACACCCCTCACATTTTTTTTTTATATTTTATTATATCTTTTCATGTGACAACACTGAAGAAATTACACTTTGCTACAATGCTTGTATAACAGTGTAAATTTGCTGTCCCCTCAAAATAACTCAACACACAACTATTAATCTCTAAATCGCTGGTAACAAAAGTGAGTACACCCCTAAGTGAAAATGTCCAAATTGGACCCAAAGTGTCAATATTTTGTGTGGCCACCATTATTTTCCAGCACTGCCTTAACCCTTTTGGAGTTCACTGGAGCGTCACAGATTGCCACTGGAGTCCTCTTCCACTCCTCCATGACGACATTACAGAACTGGTGGAGGAAAGAACCCTTTTGCTCTTCCACCCTCCAATTGTGGATGCCCCACAGATGCCTAATAGGGTTTAGGTCTGGAGACATGCTTGGCCAGCCCATCACCTTTACCTTTAGCTTCTTTAGCAAGGCAGAGGTCATCTTGGAGTTGTGTCTGGGGTTGTTATGTTGGAATACTGCCCTGCGGCCCAGTCTCCGGAGGGTGGGGATCATGCTCTGCTTCAGTATGTCACAGTATATGTTGGCATTCATGGTTCCCTCAATGAACTGTAGCTTCCCAGTGCTGGCAGCACTCATGCAGCCCCAGACCATGACACTCCCACCACCATGCTTGACTTTAGGCAAGACACACTTGTCTTTTTGCACTTACATGGTTGCTGCCACACACGCGCTGCACCATCTGAACCAAATAAGTTTATCTTGGTCTCATCAGACCACAGGACATGTTTCTAGTAATCCATGTCCTTAGTCTGCTTATCTTCACCAAACTGTTTGCGGGCTTTTGTGTGTACCATCTTTAGAAGAGGCTTCCTTCTGGGACTACATCAATGCAGAGCAATTTAATGCAATGTGCAGCGTATGGTCTGAGCACCGAGAGGCTGACCCCCACCCCTTCATCCTCTGTGTAATCGGCGCCTGGCGCCGTAATGCGTTCCACGCTGGAGCACAGCGCGGCAACCGCGCAATGACGTAATCGCCCGACGTCGCGTGCGTTCCAGCCTGGAACGCGGAAGTGCCAAATGCAATCAGCTGCATTCGGCACACATGCTGCTCTAGTATAAACAGAACGGCGTGTGTGTGATACACGCCATTCTATTATTGTCAGCCGTAGCTCGGCCACGCTACAACCCTGCTGCCAACACTCCCTACGCTACAGTTCGACCTTACCAGGAATCTTCATGCCTATATAGCCACTATGCTATCTACCTTCAGTACTTAACGCTGGCTTGTTAACTATCATCTTATTGCTTGGGACTGACTGTTGTGTCTTGGCTGTTGCTGAGGAACATCTTAAAGGAACATATACTTCCAAATAAGCTGAGCTATATATGCCTCTCTTATGCAATTACTAGTTGCTCTCACGATTCATATTTACTACGTGCTTGACATAAGTTGTTACTTGTTAAAGGGCCCATGCCCTAAGTTACTGAACATGTTTTCTATGCTAAGGGTTGAAGGTAATTCATGCCTACTCCCTTAGTGGCCTAATGCACTACTGTATGTTTAAGTCACATGATGTAGAGAACCCCCAAACTCCATTGTCTGATTGGAGTGGCGCCTGGGGTCCAATACTGATAATCACTTGCATACAGTTGTGCATTGGAATCTCGACGTGAATCGTATCTTTTTAACGCTAGGGTTTGCTCGCATGTTATAATGCGTCCACCCCTAGTAGCTCAACGCATTCCTTTATGTGAGAGAGAGATGATGTAGAGAACCCCCAAACTCCTGTTTGTGTGGAGTGACGCCTGGGGTCTAATACTGAATTCTCACATAGAGAAGTGCATTGAAATCCTTGCTAACCGCAGTTGTGGTTCACTCCCGTTCACCAGAGACGTTACACTCTGCAGAAATGCTGGCAGCACTCATACGTCTATTGCATGTGCACTCAACTTCTTTGGTTGACCATGGCGAGGCCTGTTCTGAGCGGAACCTATACTGTTAAACCGCTGTATGGTCTTGGCCACCGTGCTGCAGCTCAGTTTCAGGGTCTTGGCAATCTTAGTATAGCCTAGGCAATCTTTATGTAGAGTATGTAAATTCTTTTTTTCAGATCCTCAGAGAGTTCTTTGCCATAAGGTGCCATGTTGAACTTCCAGTGACCAGTATGAAAGAGTGAGAGCAATAACACCAAATTTAACACACCTGCTCCCCATTAACACCTGAGACCTTGTAACACTAACAAGTCACTCGATCCTGGGGAGGGAAAATGGCTAATTGGGCCCAATTTGGAAATTTTCACTTAGGGGTGTAATCACTTTTGTGCCAGCGGTTTAGACATTAATGGCTGTGTGTTGACTTATTTTGAGGGGACAGCAAATGTACACTGTTATACAAGCTGTACACTCACTACTTTACATTGTAGCAAAGTTTAATTTCTTCAGTGTTGTCACATGAAAAGATATAATAAAATATTTACAAAAAATGTGAGGGGTGTACTCACATTTGTGATATTCTGTGTGTGTGTGTATATGTATATATTGTAACGATGCGTTGGTGATTATGCTCTAATGGTGAATGCGTTTTAAGGAACACCTGTCAATCCATACTGTATTTTTAAGGGCGTAGCAGCCCAATTTTATTTAAATGAAACTTCACAGAAAAATCTTCCCTCGCAGGGGGTTCCACCATTATTGTATAACACTCACGCTTAGTCAAAACTCCCTCTTGGAGCTTACTTGCTCAGCTTCGCGCTGCTTGGTTGCGGGCCACATCTGCCTTCTGCAGACATACACTTTCAGACTGCCATCTGCAGCCTTAGACTCCCAGAGACCGCCTGTCTCTCTCTTGTGGAGCCATCTCCACCTGAAAGCCCTCCCGACTCTTACACCAGGCCACCTGCCTGTAGGATGGAGCTGTTCCCAAATGTGAGCCCTGAGCGGTCTTCCTGAGAGCAATATAAACCCAGCCCACAGGTGTGCAATCAGTATTCCTGCCAAAATCAGGTATACATTGCTCACATGCACCTGTGACACAGGGTCGCATCTCCACATATCCTCCCCCTGTTTCGCACCGGAGGGAGAAATATAAAATCCTTCTTCCTAAAGGGGCACTCCACCCACCTCTTTTCCGGGTTTGCTTCCACATGCACTTTAGTTGGACTTTTTAATTGCATTTGCTGCAAAACTAGAAGCCCTCAGCAGAAACAGAATTTCTATATTTCCTGCAATGAAAAACACCAGTGCTTGGATGTTCAGTGTGGTATTATATGCAGCAGGAACATGACTTCTCTCTATATCTGTGTGTGTGTATATATATATATATATATATATATATATATACACACACGTACACATAGAGAAGTAATGTTTCTGCTGCATATACCACACCGAACATCCAAGCACTGGTGTTTTCCATTGCAGGAAATATAGAAACTCTGTTTCTGCTGAGGGCTTCTAGTTTTGCAGCAAATGCAATTAAAAAGTCCAACCAAAGTATGCAGATGCTACCATCTACTGGCAATGGGTTGTAAACACGCAACAAAACATCTGCTGAATGCCTCTTTGATTTACCTAGTTGCACTTTTTTTGGACTTGTTAAAGCATTTTGTTTTTCATGCCTTTTTAAGGTATTTTTCTACAGTTACAATTTTTCAATTGCATTTCCTACTGTATATAAAAAGGTGAAGTCTGAGCATGTAGGCCCCTTACAAAATAATCTAGAGTGGGTGACTGGGGACAAAGAGAAGGAAAATGTATTAAATGCTTTCTTCAGCTCTGTGTATACAATGGAGCATGGGGGAGGGGCTCATGTCCAAAATGGGGGTGCGAGTGACACCGCCCCAAATCCACAATGGCTCAAAAGTGATATGGTCCAGAAATATTTAGACAGAATAAAGGTGGATAAAGCACCTGGACCAGATGGCATCCACCCACGGATCCTAAAAGAATTGAGCTCTGTAATTTCAAAGCCACTGTATCTAATATTTAGGGACTCATTAATGACAGGAATAGTACCACTGGATTGGCGCAGGGCCAATGTGGTGCCTATATTTTAAAAGGGAACAAAGTCTTTACCAAGTAACTATAGACCTGTTAGTTTAACTTCTATAGTTGGGAAGATTCTGGAACGTTTAATAAAAGACCACATGGATGAGTTCTTGATGGAAAAAAACTATTTAAGCAACAGACAGCATGGATTCATGAAAGACAGAAGTTGTCAGACAAACCTGATTTCCTTTTATGAAGAGGTAAGTAAAACCCTGGACAGAGGCGTGGCTGTGGACGTGATATATTTGGATTTTGCAAAAGCGTTCGATACAGTTCCGCACACACGGCTCATGTGTAAGGTAAGGTCTACAGGATTGGATATATCAGTTTGTAAATGGATAGAAAACTGGCTAAAAGACAGAATTTGGAGAGTCGTGGTTAATGATTCTCACTCTGAATGGTCAAAGGTTATCAGTGGTGTACCCCAAAGATCAGTGTTGGGACCCTTACTTTTTAATATCTTTATAAATGATATTGGGTCTGAGATCAAAAGTAACATTTCTGTCTTTGCAGATGACACCAAGCTATGCAGTGGAATAACGTCCTTACAGGATGTCGCCAATTTACAAGCCGACCTCAATGCTCTGTCTAATTGGGCGACTAAGTGGCAGATGAGGTTTAATGTTGATAAATGTAAAGTTATGCACTTGGGGGCTAAGAATATGCATGCATCATACATGCTAGGGGGAGTACAACTGGGGGGATCTGTAGTGGAGAAGGATCTGGGGGTTTTAGTTGATCATAAGCTCAATAATGTAATGCAATGCCAAGCTGCGGTTTCCAAAGCGAGCAAAGTCCTTTCTTGTATTAAGAGAGGTATGGACTCCAGAGACAGTGATATCATTTTGCCCCTGTACAAATCATTAGTAAGACCTCATCTGGAATATGCAGTTCAGTTTTGGGCCCCGGTTCTCAAAAAGGATATCGGAGAACTGGAGAAAGTGCAGAGAAGGGCAACTAAACTGATAAGAGGAATGGAGGAGCTCAGCTATGAGGAAAGATTAGAAGAACTAAATGTATTCACTCTTGAGAAGAGGAGAATAAGGGGGGATATGATCAACATGTACAAATATATAAGGGGTCCATATAGTGAACTTGGTGTTCAGTTATTCACTTTACGGTCAACCCTGAGGACAAGGGGGCACTCTCTACGTCTAGAGGAAAAGAGATTTCATCTCCAAATACAGAAAGTTTTTTTCACAGTAAGAGCTGTGAAAATGTGGAACAGACTCCCTCCAGAGGTGGTTCTGGCCAGCTCAGTAGATTGTTTTAAGAAAGGCCTGGATTCTTTCCTAAATGTACAGAATATAACTGAGTACTAACATTTATAGGTAAAGTTGATCCAGGGTAAATCCGATTGCCTCTCGGGGGATCAGGAAGGATTTTTTTTCCCTGCTGCAGCAAATTGGATCATGCTCTGCTGGGGTTTTTTGCCTTCCTCTGGATCAACTGTGGGTATGGAGTTGGGTGTATGGGATTGCATTGTGTTTTTTATTTTGTTTGTTTATTTATTTTATTTTTATTTTTTTATTTTAATTTTTTTTTTTGTGGTTGAACTGGATGGACTTGTGTCTTTTTTCAACCTGACTAACTATGTAACTATGTAACATAGTTGGTAAAGTTCCAGTTTAACCAGTGTGTGTGTGTGTGTGTGTGTGTGATATATGTGTTTGTTTATGTTGCTACCAATTTCTATGCATTTCCTGCCCTACCACCTCTTCCTAGTCAAATAAAAGACAGCCCCTTCCCAACTGAACAATTCTTTTTTGGTCATGCTCCAGGCCACCTGTTGATTGCAGTTGGTAAGTACTTTGGTTGCTGCAAGTATATCTCCCCTACTGCACCTACCCCTCCAGGTTCAGCCTCTCCTGAAGTTGGAAGTCCCAGAATGTTGGATGTAAATGTAGCGCTACCCCCGCAAGGGCCGCTTGTTGAATATGTACCCCACTGGTTGCTCCGACCTTGCAAGACCTCTGACACCCTGGGTTCAGCCATTTTTAGCAGTAGCCAAGACAATTAGAAGCACAAACACAAATTGGGTAAAACAGTTGGACTTAGTTTACTGAGGCAATAAAGACATTAAGAGTTGTAAAGGCAAAAGGATTTTTATCTTAGTACAGTATATTCTATGCATTAGGATAAAAAGCCTTCTATGAGGGCGTGGTTACGGCATGCAGGAGTAAGGGCGTGCTTTCCTAGAGCTCTGTGAGACAAGTGCCATAACAGGCTTCCACGGCGGCTTCCCGGGGGGATTTCAGCTTAAAAAGATGCCTCCAAAGCGCAGGACATCCCCGCAGCCACAGCGGACACCTCAGGCATGGTCCGGGTCACTGGATGCCTTCTTCTCGGGGACCCGCAAGAACACAGCAGGTACTGCCAAGATGGCGCCCGGAACCCACGCGGCCTGGGCTGCTTCCCCGATCAGCTCCCCACACATGCCACTGCTGTCTCTGCCTCATCCCTCCTCTCCCTCAGGCTCGGATAGCCTAGAAGGCAGGGCCATCTTTTCCATTGGGCACGCTGGGAAGTTGCCCGAGAGCCACACTTGCCTGGGGGGCCCCCACTGCCCAGCGACCCCAGTAAAAAATTGTGCAGAGTGGGGGATTAGAACTGCGCATGCATTTGCAGAAATCGCAGAGCAGATCCGATTCTCAATGAGTGCTGCTTCTGTCTGTCCACCGATGATGACGTCAGCCACACCGCCAGCGCCGCCCGCCACACTTAAAAAAAAAAGCAGGAGGAGCTGAGGGTGGATGGACGGAGCAGAGTGGTAACTCGTGGAGTAGACAGAACAGACAGCACAGCAGGCTTGAAGCAGAGTGCGGCGGAGTTGGACCCCTGACGGCAGTGCAGGTTTTCGTGAGCCTGTAACCTGCCCAGCTCCCAGCCAGTACAGACATGGAGTTATTGGGGGTGGAGTGTAGTGGCCAGCCCCTGATCATTTCCTGTACCATGTCCACCAGCCTCTGACCATTTCCTGTACCATGTCTGCAGTCTCTGACCATCTGCTGTATTATGTCTACAGTCTCTGAGGGGGAGTCTGGAGAGGAGTCAAGAATGGGAGCGCTGCCGGGATGGGGGTCACGGGAGAAGTCAGACAGCAGACTATAGGATAAAACCAGAGCACCCAAGCTGGAGCCATCTGACTGAGCCTTGCATGGTGACCTGAGGGGAGGTCAGTGACAGCGCCGCCAGGCCAGTCTAAGGGGCAGGGGGTTGCTGATGTAAGGGGGGAGTGAATACAAAAATGTAAGGGGGCACTGATATAAAGGTTCCCCCCTCCTATATTAGTGACCCCCCCTTACCTTCCAGTAAAGGTAAAAAAAACTGGGAGCCGCAAAACCATTGCGACATTTAAAACAAATATAGCACTACATATATATATATGATATTGTACAGTATTGCATTTGCTGGGCATGTGGAGGTGGAATCTTATCTGATATTGTCAATATCAGATAAGATTCCACCTCCACATGCCCAGCAAATGCAATACTGTACAATATCGGATAAGATTCCACCTCCACATGCCCAGCAAATGCAATACTGTACAATATCAGATAAGATTCCACCTCCACATGCCCACCAAATGCAATACTGTACAATATCGGATAAGATTCCACCTCCACATGCCCAGCAAATGCAATACTGTACAATATCGGATAAGATTCCACCTCCACATGTCCAGCAAATGCAATACTGTACAATATATGATATTGCTGGGCATGTGGAGGTGGAATCTTATCTGATATAATGATATTGTACAGTATTGCATTTGCTGGGCATGTGGAGGTGGAATCTTATCTGATATTGTCAATATCAGATAAGATTCCACCTCCACATGTCCAGCAAATGTAATACTGTACAATATATCAGATAAGATTCCACCTCCACATGCCCAGGCTGGCCCCAGCCCTAGACTAGGCCGCTCTCCCCCCTCCCCAGTCCCAGACACTTCCAATCCACACATGATACCGGTCCTCACCTGCGCTGCCTGCTCTAGTGCTCTTACTGTCTGTTTCACTCTTCGTCTGTCTCTCTCTCTCTTCGCAGGGCCACGGTCTTTGATCCGGAGCGGAGCCTCCGCGGGGATATGTCGGCGGCTGAGCTGAGAGCTCTCGAGTCGTGACAGGCTGAGGCAGGTGGGAGACTCCAGGCGTGTGCATGTGCCAGCGCCACCCGGGTCGCGAGCACAGACAGGCCAGCTCTGTGGCCAGTCACATGCCACTCCGTGACCGAATCACAGGCCAGCTCAGGCCTGTGGCCACATGACCCCCCCTGCCCCCCCGCACGCCGCGCAGTAGATGTAATTGCGGTAACGCCGCCAAAGTAATGGAAACGGCGTTACTACGAGGGTAAGAGTAATCAGGTAGATTACTCGTTACCCTCAAAAGGTGCCCCGGAGCCGCGGCAAAGGTTCAAAAGAGCCGCATGCGGCTCCGGAGCCGCGGGTTGACGACACCTGCCTTACATTAAGGTGACCAGATTTTTAAAATGAAATCCGGGGACATATTTTTTCTTTACTAGTAATGGCAACAATCAGCGACTCTCTGCCCGTCACCGCCCGCCTCACAGCCTCTCAAGTATTACTATTTGGACCCAGGCTACTACTGGATGGGAAGCGGGGGAAGATCACTCCGCCAGGGAAGGCAAGGAGATAGGCAGGTGGCTGGCTAGGATTTGAGCCAAGGTAGAAGAACATGCGAGCGAAGCTGAATGGTCATGAAGAAATATTCCCTCCGCTCCAACCAGCACATGATCATCAGAAAGGGGCACAGATAATGGGAAAAATACAACCCCCCTATGCTAGTAGGCACGGTGGAGCGGGGGTGTGTAATTAATTTTTTTTATTTTAATTCTGCACTGACTGTCTTTGAAATTGCCCCTGCCCCCTATTAAATCCAATCTGGGGACAAAACCAGGGACAGACCTGGTCCGGGGACAGTGTCCTCAATCAGGGGAATGTCCCCTGAAACTGGGGATGTCTGGTCACCCTACCTTACATGCCTCAATGTATATAGGGGAGGTAAGATGCAAACAGTGAATCAATGTTGATGTACCCTGGAGGTCCCGCGTGCCATTCAACAACCTGTTGTTTTGATATGCCATGTGGATAAATGATTACTGACAACATCCAGCTATAACAACACCACCTATATTTTGGGTCTTAGTGCTTGGTAAGAGGCTGCAAGTGGTGTTGGTGTGGAATTCACAAGGCTGCTTATTGTCATTCAATGAATGAAAACATATGGCGAGATTTGCAATGATGGTGGAGCCATGCTACACATAACTACTAATTTTATTTGACAGTTACATATAGGTGGTGGACTTGCATCAGGATTTATGTTTATTGATTTATATTTTTTTCTTTGGCCGTGTGTCACTGTGGATTAGTGGTGTCACCCTCTGAATTTTATTTAAATTTGTATGTGTATTTATGATGTTGAGACACAACACATTTTGTGGAATAATATAATGGTCCTTTGTACTGGAATACATATAACCAACCCATCAAATTTTGTAGAAACACAGAATAACCTTCCCTTCTCACAGAATGGCGATCTGTCTTGTTTACATAGGCAGACCGCTGTTTTGCCTGTGTCCCGAAAAAATCGGCGGGTCCCAGCAGATGTCACGTCCTCTGGACCCCGCTGATTGGCTTCCGCTGTGTCCAATCACAGACCTGGAAGTGCAGAATCACTTAAAGGTACGTGATTTTGCACAGGAGAGACACCTTGCCACCGTGCTTGTGTGTGATATATATATGGTCGGCATGCAGTTAACCACTTAAGCAATAACAAATGTGTTAAAACATAAGTTCAGTGAAGTCCAAAGGAAGCACAATTAATATAAAATCTTCCTCGATTCAAAAATGAAGAAATCCAGCACCAAAAGTGAAGACACCATAGGGAATACAGGCTTACCAGATGGCAAGCAAGGATAGCTTGTGGCTGTAAACCACAGCCCGGGCCTTTAACATGGACTGCAACACTCGCCAGTGGAGGTAATCAATGAATCCTCAAAGCACGGATGTCCCCAAGCAGATGAGATACCCAAAAAGTAATAGGACTCACAATCGTGAAATACCGTAGAAATAGTGTAACATTTTATGAGATAAAACACTTACAAGAGAACGATCGTATAAGCAGCATATAAAATAAAGCCGGCCAGCTAAGCGAACGCCCGTCCGCTCGGACTGTCACGCGATAACGTTGGCACGTCTCCTCTCCCGACGTGTGTTTCATCACACAAATGACCACGTCTGGGGCACGGGCGACGCACTGACGCATCACATTAAATACAATATCAGTAAACCAAGCCTCGATCTGAGTCGAGAACTCCGAAAACTCATGTATGGTAGCCTGGAGGTTCAAAATCGCTTGTATTAGCAAGAACCTCAAAAACAGCGAAAAAGCAGGAATCCTCTAAAGAAAGCTAAAAAATTAATAGAAATTGAAAAAAATATCAATATCCTAGGTATAGGGGCATGAAGCCTTTACCCGCAAAACACAATGGTGAGTATCAATTCCCTCACCAAATGCTGGAGACTCCATCTAGTGTTTGAAAAGAGGAATCAATATAAATCCCTATGGAAAACAAAAAATATGTAACATGTGTGCGTCTAGGACCAACACACACACACACACACAAGAAAAATGCAATAAAGCATATATATTCAGAGCAAACATAGAAAATATAAAAATATGGAAAAATTATATATAAAAAATATGAAAAATATAAAGGGCAACAACAAAATAAAAATAAATAATCAAGCAGTAAATATTAAATTACTGGCTAGAAAAAAACAAGACCTCCATGGTAGAAAAAGTTAAATATGTTATCCCTATGAGAGAAAATAACTCACCCCCTAAGGGTAGTTATAGTGGGCCAGATTCACATAAAATCTGGCTGCGCTGCGGCGGCGTAACGCATCCCATTTACGTTACACCGCCGCAAGTTTACAGCGTAAGTGCCTGATTCACAAAGAACTTGCCTGTAAACTTGCGGCGGCATATCGTAAATCCGCCCGGCGCAAGCCCGTCTAATTCAAATGCTCCGTCCGTAAAATTACCCGAAATGCATTGCGCTTAATGACGTTGCAAGGATTTCGACGTTAACATAAATGGCGTCCAGCGCCATTCACGGACGACTTACGCAAACGACGTGAATTTTCAAATTTCGACGCGGGAACGACGGCCGTACTTAACATTGGCTAGACCACCTAGAGGGCAGCCTTAGTTTTACGCCGCGTATCTCGATGGAAACAACGTAAATTTAGAGCGACGGGCAAAGCGTACGTTCGTGAATCGGCGTAACTAGTCATTTGCATATTCTACGCCGACCGCAATGGAATCGCCACCTAGCGGCCGGCCTAGAATTGCAGCCAAAGATCCGACGGTGTAAGTCAATTACACCTGTCGGATCTTTGTGAGAACTATGCGTAACCTGATTCTATGAGCCCTTTATAACCTGCTCCACTGAGGGGGTGGTTTATTTACTCCAATGCCCTTGTGGACTTCAGTATGTCGGTAGGACAAAGAGACCCCTCTCAGTAAGGCTGAACAAGCACATTACCAACATCAAAGCAGGGTTTCCTAAGCATTCAGTCTCCAAACATTATCTTTTGGCTCATAACAAAGATTCATCTAAAACAATTTTTTTGGTGATTGATAGGTACCGCCCACATTGGCGAGGAAGCTCTTTGGTGAGGGGCATTTCAAAACTAGAAATGTCATGGATACACAGGTTAAAGTGTTATACCCCATTTGGTCTCAACATTGAAGTTGATGTTAATGCATTCATTGACAACTCTTGATTTGTTTATTGCGTGTGTTTATTGATTTTAATTAGGCCGGGTACACACGGACAAACATGTATGGTGAAAGCGGTCCGTCGGACCGTTTTCACCATACATGTCTGCCAGAGGGCTTCTGTACGATGGTTGTACACACCATCGTACAGAAGTCCGCGCGTAAACAATACGCGGGGCGTGTCCGCGGTGTCGCCGCGTCGATGACGCGGTGTCGCCGCGACAATGACGCGGCGACGTGGGCGGCCCGCCTTTAAAATGCTTCCACGCATGCGTCGAAGTCATTCGACGCATGCGAGGGACGGCGGGCGCCTGGACATGTACGGTAGGTCTGTACTGACGACCGTACATGTCCGAGCGGGCTGAATTCCAGCGGGCTGTTTTAAAACAAGTCCAGGAATATTTGCCCGCTGGGAAAAGGCCCGGCGGGCAAATGTTTGCTGGAATTCGGCCCGCTCGCGCCCACACACGACCAAACATGTCTGCTGAAACTGGCCTGCGGGCCAGTTTCAGCAGACATGTTTGCTCGTGAGTATGGGGCCTTAGAGTTATTCAATGTGAACTTGATCTGGTGAGAATACTCCCATATGTTTGCCTTCCTTGTGGGGTGGGAAGGAACTTGATTGGGATTACTATGACTACCCTTAGGGGGTGAGTTATTTCCTCTCATAGGGATTTTACTTTTTTTTACCATGGAGGTCTTGTTTTTTCTAGCCAGTAATTTAATATTTATTATTTATTTTATTTTGTTGTTGCCCTTTATATTTTTCATATATTTTTTATATATAATTTTTCCATATTTTTAATGTTTGCTCTGAATATATATGCTTTATTGCATATATATTGTTGGTGCTAGACGCACACGTTACTGATTTTTTGTTTTCCATAGGGATTTGTATTGATTCCTCTATTCAAACACTAGATGAAGTGACAATGGACGCACAAATAGGGTCAGTAGTCAGCGGATCGCACCATTTGATGCGCCTACTACGCAGACTTATTCCATTTATCCCCAAAGAAGACGTAGCAGTCGTGGTGGGAACAATCGTGAATTCCAGACTGGACTATGCAAATGCCCTTTACCTCGGGCTCCCCAAGTACCAAATCGCTCGTCTTCAAGTCGTACAGAATACGGCCGCAAGACTGGTGACTGGGAAAAAATCTTGGGAATCAATCTCACCTTCACTGAGATCCCTTCACTGGTTGCCAGTGAAAGACAGAATTGCATTCAAAGCACTCTGCCTGACACATAAGTGCATCCATGGGAAGGCTCCTAGATATCTATGCGACAAGATCAAACCGCACAATTGCAACCGCATTCTGCGATCCACCGACCAAAATCTGGTCAAGGTTCCTAAAACCAAATACAAGTCCAAAGGAGAAAGAAGGTTTGCTTTCCAGGGCCCCAGGCTTTGGAATGCTTTACCAACCAGCATTCGGTTGGAGCAAAACCACCTGTCTTTCAGAAAGCAGATCAAAACCCTGCTTTTCTGAGGGCATGAGACACAAACAACTAGCGCCCAGAAGCGATTCAGTTCGCATGTGCCGCGCTATATAAATTTTTCATTCATTCATTCATTCAAGTCTCCAGCATTTGGTGAGGGATTTGATACCCACCATTGTTTTTTGCGGGTAAAGGATTCATGCCCCTATACCTAGGATATTGATATTTTTTTAAATTTCTATTCATTTTTTAGCTTTCTTAATAGGATTCCTGCTTTTTCACAGTTTTTGAGGTTCTTGCTAATACAAGCGTTTTTGAACCTCCAGGCTACCATACACAAGTATCACAACGTTATCCTGTGACAGTCCGAGCGGACAGGCGTTCGCTTAGCCGGCCGGCTTTATTTTATATGCTGCTTATACGATCGTTCTCTTGTAAGTGTTTTATCTCATTAAATGTTACACTTTTACAGTATTTAACACTATTTCTACGGTATTTCACTATTGTGAGTCCTATTACTTTTTGGGTATCTCATCTGCTTGGGGACATCCGTGCTTTGAGGATTCATTGATTGCCTCAGTTTAGGCCGATACTTATTCTTCTACATACTTTTGGTAAAAAAAAAAAAAAAACACGCAATAAGCGTTTATTGATTGGTTTGCGTAAAAGTTATAGCGTCTACAAAATAGGGGATAGTTTATGGCATTTTTATTAATATAATTTTTTTTTACTAGTAATGGTGGTGATCAGCGATTTTTATTGTGACTGCGACATTATGAAGGACACATCAGACACTTTTGACACTATTTTGGGACCATTGTCATTTTTACAGCGATCAGTGCTATAAAAATGCACTGATTACTGTGAAAATTACAATGGCAGTGAAGGGGTTAACCTGTAGGGGGCGCTGAAGGGGTTAAGGGTGACCTAATGAGTGATTCTTAATGGGGGGGCGTGGCTTGGCATGTCACGTCACTGATTGTCGTTCCCTATAACAGGGAACAGACGATCAGTGACAGTCTGACTAGGAAGCACGGGGAGAGGTTTGTTTACACTTACCTCTCCCCGTTCTTCAGCTCTGTGACCCGATCGCGGGACACCGGATCGGGTCCACGGGTCCCGTGGGCGTGGTCACGGAGTCACGCGGGTGGCGCGTGCGACCCACGGCTGTGCATATTAAAGGGGACGTACCTGTACGCCAATGTGCGCAGCCATGCCATTCTGCCAACGTGGCAGTCGGCAAGCAGTTAAAAGAGTGCTTAAGTAATGCAAATGATGTGTTTTGCATTATTTTAGGAGCAGAAGCTCTAAACGCAAACACTTCAGAAAACATAAGACCTCTCCTGACCAGGACGATCTGCATTCCCCAGATTTCCGCACAGGGTGGCCTTCATGCCCCTTACGCAGCTCACATGGCAATGGCTCACGTGCATTTATATCAGCACAATAGGAAATGCCTCGCCCAGCTTGGGGTGCATGTTGGACCTGCACGCAGTCTGCAGCGACAGGGAATTCATTCGCGTGGATTGCCTCAAGTGACAATGGATAAGGAAGCAAATGCGTTTCCAGACCTTTCCATTAGTAATGTCTTCTTCCTGATCAGACTTTAGGTCTGGATATTTAGGATAAGCGCAATATAGTTACTATATATTTTTTTTAAATGCTGCAAAACGCACAGTAAAAGACACACAACCCACAAAATGTCCCATTAACCACATGTAGTGCAGCCAATTTAAATCAACAGGCTGTCCTATGTGTGTCACAGGAAAAATACTACACAAAGTAAAAATACGCACAATGCTAGATGTGAATGGGGCATGAAACTGAAATTGGTGTGATAACACAAAAACAAGGCTCCATTCACGTTTGTGCGCTTCCTTGCATTTCAAAAATGCGCTGCACCAAAAATTGCAGTAAAAACGCACCAAGCTCCACTCTAAAAAAAAGTGCTGAAGCTTCTTTTGGGAGATTGCTGTGTGTAGGATGGGTCACCCTATTTTTTGCCCCCTCGCAAAAAAAAAAAAAACGCATGTGGGATGTGAGTTCCCAGTATGCAGAGTTGTGAACGGGGCTTGGCATCTGAGTGTTTCTGTCCACTCCCCCCTATGTACTTGTATAAAGATAGCCATACACTATGCAATCTTAATGTATATTGTTTATTTAGTGAGAAGGGTAATCACTGATTGATTGCATTTAATTTAAAAAACGTGCACCTCGGAATGGGTGGATGATGCAGGGTGTGTGCTAATGAGATCAGCTGGTCAACTCCTTCCTGTGTCATGACCTAAAGCAGGGATCCTCAAACCAAGGCCCTCCAGCTGTTGCGGAACTACACATCCCATGAGGCATTGTGACATTCACAGACATGACTAGGCATGATGGGAATTGTAGTTCCTGAACAACTGGAGGGTCGTAGTTTGAAGACCCATGACCTAAAGCCTGATCAGGAAGAAGACATTACTAGTGGTAACGTGTCGTCTCTCCCCATGCCCTCGCCTTCTTCCGCTGCGTTTTCCCCCTGATCTGGCATCTCCCGGTGTCGTCGTCTTCTTCCTCATCCTCCTCCCGTCGTTGCCACCGTCTTCTTCCTTACCTGTTGCCCGTTAAAAAAAACCCAAAGCTGGTCTTGTCGCAAAGCTGTCTTCCTCGGTTCTTATGTTCCCAGCTGTCCGGCGCCTCTTAAATAGGCATGGGGCGTAGCCATCCAATGACGTCGCCCAGAGAGCCCACCCCTTGTGACATGTGACGTCGCATGTCACAAGGGGTGGGCTCTCCGGGCGACGTTATGTGATGGCTACGCCCCATGCCTATATAAGAGGTGCTAGAGAGTGGGGAACATAACAATGGAAGAAGACAGCTATGCAACAAGACCAGCCTTTGTTTGTTTTTTTACCGGCGATGATGAGAAAGTAGAAGAAGAAGATGGTGACAATGACGCAAGGAGGAGGAAGAAGACGACACCAGGAGATGTCAGCTCGGGAAGAAAAGGTGGAAGAAGGGGAGGGCATCAGGAAAGATGACATCAGGAGAAACTGGCTCTTGTTTTTTTAAACTTTCACAGCTTTTTTTGGTGAATGGGTAGGGGTATGATATACCCGAAACCAATTCACATAGGGTAGGGTGGGGGGCCGGGATCTGGGGTCCCCTTGTTAAAAGGGGGCTTCCAGATTCCGATAAGCCCCCGCCCGCAGATTTCGACAACCACAGAGCAAAGGGTTGTCGAGAAGAGGCCCTTCTCCTCATCAACATGGGGGCAAGGCGCATGTTGAGGGCATGTGGCCTGGTGTGGTTCAGGAGGGAGGGCGTTCGCTTGTCCCCTCCCTTTCCTGACCTGCCGGGTGGCATGCTCGCATAGGGGTCTGGTATGGATTTTGGGGGGAACCTTTTTTACATTCAGTGGGGAACCTTGGTTGCTAAGAAAGCGGCGGCTGTCTTCCCGGCTCCCTGCTTAGCAACCATCTATATACAGTGGTAAAATAAAAAAATGCAAAACACATCAAAAATCGCATCACAA
Source organism: Rana temporaria (assembly GCF_905171775.1). NCBI lineage: Eukaryota > Metazoa > Chordata > Amphibia > Anura > Ranidae > Rana > Rana temporaria. The sequence goes on from NC_053500.1 coordinate 101,863,437, forward strand.
ACACACCACTTGCGTTTCTGGTGCAGCTCCATTGAAATCTATTAGCCGCAAATCGTGGAAAGTCCCCAGCCATTTTAAAAAACGCATCGGCCACAAAACACATAGATGGGAACTAGTACCATAGGAGACCATTTTAACACATAGGTGGGAATGTAGGGTTAGTGCTAGTTCACACCAGATGCAGTTCTGTGCACTTTTTTCCTGCACTAAAAATGCATGCAGTGTTTTCCATATATTCCGATGGCTCTAGTGCAGTGCAGTCAGTTTCTGGTGCAGAAAAAAAAGTAAAGCGTACTGCATTTTTTCTGCACAGAACTGTACTGGAACCTAGTAAATTGCATCAAAAATAGACTGGAACTGCATATGGTGTGTACTGTAAGCAAAAACTGATCCGGAACATATCCAGAGTGCATTTTTTTGGTGTGAACTGGGTCTAAAAATGCATGCACAGTGTTTTCCATGTATCCCATTGGCTCAAGTTTACACCAGTGCAGTCAGTTCCGGTGCAGAAACTGACAGGAAACTGAGTAGAACTGACTGCATTGGTGTGAACTAGAGCCATTGGAATACATGGATAACACTGTGCATGCATTTTGTGCAGAAAAAAGCGCACAGAAGTGCATCTGGTGTGAACTAGCACTAAAAGAGCAATAAGGTGAGTATTATATGCCATAATGTGTTAATCTGAAAACATGTTTCGCTATGGAAATGTAATAATAATTGAAAAAATTTAAGCATGTTGTAGCTAATGGTACACACAATTAAAAAGCCCCTATCTAAACATTTTTATATTGATCATGTATGCAACATCCTACTTTTGCCAATAGAGGGAGCATTCATTACTACTTTTTGGATCAGTTAACATTAATTGCAAGTACAGAGACTCTTAAAAGCAGGCGAGATCTGGAGCCTCATCTGTGACTTATTAGTGATTTAATGATTGTAGGACAGAAGGAATTTTACCAGTCTGAAACATTCACAGCCCTAATAGCCAAAGTCTGGGGAAAATTTGGTTGTGTAGGGAGTAAAGGTCAATAATTGCAAGTATCTTAATTATAATTAAATAGGATGGGGGGATAATTACCAGGATCATCAAAGAAAAAAACAAATGAACTGTTGCAGCAAATGGATGTGTATTTATCCTATTCATTTATATAGAACAGATTTTTAACAAATTCCTTGTATTCATCTTTTCTCGTTGAAAAATCTCACAATTCTTTTATATGATAAGGCTTTATAAGAGAGCGGAAACCCCTACACATTTAAAGACAAGAAGTAATGACAGCTGTGTTCACAGCAATCTGATATATGTTCAATCTAACTGTATGGTAATTTGTTTTAAAGAAAAAAAATGGAATAATTTTCAGCCAAACAGCACCATTGCCCCATGCTGTTGGGGTCCATAACTTCACCTGGCCCAGAAAAATCGGATGTTTCTACAGCTCACTATACACGTTACAATCTAACCATACAAACTCTGTACAATAAACTTTAGATCTACCAACATGAATTAATAAGGTGACCAATAAAATCTATTTACTGTATATCCAATCAGGCAAGCCCTTGTGCTACATTCTTCTTCATATAAAGGAGATTGTACAGTCAGATCGTAGCGTGTGTGTGATGAGTTTAACCTCCCTGGCCAGTGGCGGCCCGTCCATAGGGGGCGCATGGGCGCCGCCCCCCCTCTCCCCAAAGCCAGTAAAAAAAAAAAAAAAAAAAAAATGAAAAAAATTTTTTTTTTTGGGCCCTTTAAGAAAAAAAAAAGGTCCTTTAAGACGGTGCATGTTCAGGGTGAGCGCCGGTCAAAGACTCAGAGCACTGCTATAGCATCATTGAAGCGTCATGCCAATGCAGCAGGCAAGACGCTTCATTTGCAGTTTTTTTTTAAGCTCTGTGGCTATGTGCTGTGCGCCATGAGCCAATCACTCTCCAGTGTCTCCACTCTCCTCTCTAATTGGGTCCTGCTGCTTCCTCACTGCAGAAGGAAATGGGCGGTGCTTTCCCCAGGGCAGTGTTACTTCGGTTTTGACTCCAGGAGGACTAAGGTAATTAACTTTATTAAAATACTTTATTTGTCTCATTGTCTGTCCTGTCCAGTGTCCCTGTCCAGCACCTTATGCTGTATGCTCAGCCTGTACTGTGATCGGACTGAGAGAGGACAGGAGGGAGGGGGAGGGTGCCGTGCTTCACATCTCCTGTCTGTGTGTGAGGGCTTAGAGTGCCTGCGTCCTGCAGCTGTGCTTTACAAATCTCTTATCTCTGTCTATCTAATCTATCTGACTGTCCTGCCTGTCCTCTCTCTCTCTCTCTCTCTCTCTCTCTCTCTCTCTCTCTCTCTAATTATCTATCTATCTCTCTATCTATCTATAGCCATATCTATCTATCTATAGCCATATCTATCTATCTATCTATCTATCTATCTATCTATCTATCTATCTCTCTATAGCTCTATCTATCTATCTATCTATCTATCTATCTATCTATCTATCTATCTATCTATCTATAGCCATATCTATCTATCTATCTATCTATCTATCTATCTATCTATCTATCTATCTATCTATCTATCTCTCTATAGCTCTATCTATCTATCTATCTATCTATCTATCTATCTATCTATCTATCTATCTATCTCTCTATCTATAGATCTATCTATCTCTCTATCTATAGCTCTGTCTATCTATCTATCTCTCTATCTATAGCTCTATCTATCTATCTATCTATCTCTCTCTATCTATCTATCTCTCTATCTATAGCTCTATGTCTCTATCTATCTATGTCTCTATCTATCTATAGCTCTATCTATAGCTCTATCTATCTATCTCTCGATCTATAGATCTATCTATCTCTCTCTATCTATCTATCTCTCTATCTATAGCTCTATGTCTCTATCTATCTATCTATAGCTCTATCTATCTCTCTCTCTCTCTATAGATCTATCTCTCTCTCTCTCTCTCTCTATAGATCTATGTCTCTATCTATCTATGTCTCTATCTATCTATCTATCTATCTATCTATCTATCTATCTATTAGCTACCTCTGTCTAATTATCTATCTATTTATCTATCTAATTATCTGTCTGTCTATCTATATCTATCTGTCTGTTTAATTATCTATCTATCTATCTATCTATCTATCTATCTATCTATCTATCTATAGCTATCTGCCTAATTATCTATTTATCTATCTAATTATCTATCTATATCTATATGTCTGTCTGTTTAATTATCTATCTATCTATCTATATCTCTATGTCTCTATCTATCTATCTATCTATCTATCTATTTGTCTGTCTATCTAATTATCTATAGCTAGCTGTCTGTCTGATTATCTATCTATCTATCTATCTATCTATCTATCTATCTATCTATCTATCTATATCCATCTAATTATCTATCTATATCTATATATCTGTCTGTTTAATTATCTATCTACAGCTCTATCTCTTTATCTATCTACAGCTCTATCTATCTATCTATCTATCTATCTATCTATCTATCTATCTATCGCTCTCCCTCTCTCTCTCTCTCTCTTTCTCTGTCTCTCTCTATCTGTTTAATTGTCTGTCTATCTATCTATCTATCTATCGCTCTCTATCTAATTATCTATCTATATCTGTCTGTCTGATTATCTATCTATCTATCTATCTATCTATCTATCGATCTATCTATCGATCTATCTAATTATCTATATCTATATGTCTGTCTAATTATCTATCTATCTAATTATCTATAGCTCTATCTCTCTCCCCCTCCCTCCCTCCATCTATCTATCTGTTTAATTATCTATTTATCTATAGCTCTATCTAGCTATGTCTCTCTATCTATCTATCTGTCTGTCTGTCTATCTAATTATCTATCTAATTATATATAGCTCTATCTCTCGCTCCCTCCCCCTCCCTCTATCTATCCATCTATCTATCTATAGCTATCTGCCTAATTATCTATTTATCTATCTAATTATCTATCTATCTATCTATCTATCTATCTATCTATCTATCTATCTATTTGTTTTATTATCTGTCTGTCTATCTATCTATCTGTCTCTCTGTCTGTCTGCAGGTCCCATTGTCTGCGAGTGGCGGGGGGGGGGGGGGTTGACTGGGGTTTTGTTTGCGCCCCCCCAAAAAAATAGAGCACCAGCCGCCACTGTCCCTGGCAGTATGATTATGTCAGTCTTTTTATGCTGAAAGCGGTATAATTATTTGGCGTTTTATATTGTAGGCCTGTAATTCTTAGGAGGAATAACTCACTTAAATCTGTCCAAACAAGAGTCTAGTAGACATCTCGTTTATGATAAAGTTTGAAACATAAAATCATAAATTATAATATAATAAATAACTATAAATAATACCAAATAATAATAATACTTTTTATTCAATACAATTTAGTCAATAATATAATCAAAAACACTGAATTTTTTTAACGCTATAGCGCCTGCAAAACACCCCCAGTGTGAAAGGGTCTTAGAGCAACAAACCACACACATCCTTGTGGGTGCTGACTTATTTTCCGTTGGTGAGATGTGGTCCATAAAGTGATGACCAGTCAGGCGTTCCGGGTTAACAATGCCAGCAGCATGACATCCAGCTCTATTTACAGCCGTTGGTGTTTGGTGCTTCAGGGATGTCAGTTCGGCAACTTTCCAAACAAAGTCCGCATGAACCACAGGCTTGTCACTTTTTTTAAGCAGAATGAAGGCATTCCACAAGCACTGTTCAAGAAGATGCCTGAAGATTTTTTTGTAATAATTTTTTTCTCATCGCTGGATAAAATGTCATGGCCTGGTCAGCTCTGTCAACACCTCCCATGGTGTTGTTGTAGTCCATCATGACTTGTGGTTTCATTATGTCTTTTCCACCTTTTGTGTGTATCATGACAGTAAAGGTGTTGTGAATGGTACTCATTAGGCACACATCTTTTTTGTCATGCCATCTCAGTGCCATCATTTTGCCTTTCTGCTAGGCAACTATTTTTCCTGCCTTGAGCTTTTTATTGCCAAAGCTTGGCGGCATTTCACGCCGGTTATCCCTAACGGTAAACAATAAAAGCAACAATCAGCGCACAAATAATACATTTAAACTAAAAATATTGCAAGCTGAACACAAAAAAAAGGTAATCACGACCTCAAATGTAGCAAATTAAAAAAATATGTAAGTGCAGCGCAAAAAAAGTCCATATAAAAGTAACTGAAGATGACACCCAGGGATACAGCGAAAACTCTTCAAACGAAAGTGATGTAACCGCCACCAACAAGAGAAATGCTTCCTTGCCAGATGGGATGGACCATTTGCGTTAACAACTCGTCAAAACAGCTTGGTCTCACCATAGGAGAGAAGACTCACCGCTGACGAAGTCCAATCGGACGTAACGTGCGTACGGGGAGGAGCTTTTTGACGTCACCCGCGTCCTTTCCATTGCTGTTTGCAGCTGTACACCACGGCTACATGCCATGCTTTTTTATGATTTTAATCTCATTCGCTATACCAGACGGTAGTCCTCCAGTGGATTTCCCTGTGCCTATTGTCCAGTCCAGGATTTTTGCTGTATAGTGAACTTTTTTACCCTTGGAATAAAATACAAACAGTCTACACTGAGATCATGTTTTCTGTTGTTTCTTTTATATCTGATCGGATTACCTACCATTCTGCTGGATCCATCCGCATCTTCTCTCCTATGGTGAGACCAGGCTGTTTTGACCAGTTGGTAATGCTAATGGCCCATCCCATTTGATCGGAATACTTACCACTTTGCTGGATCCATCCGTGTCTTCTCTCCTATGGTGAGACCAAGCTGTTTTGACCAGTTGTTAACGCAAATGGTCCATCCCATCTGGTAAGGAAGCATTTCTCTTGTTGGTGGCGGTTACATCACTTTCGTTTGAAGAGTTTTCGCTGTATCACTGGGTGTCAACTTCAGTTACTTTTATATGGAGTTTTATTGCGCTGCACTTACATATTTTTTAATCGGTTAGCCCTAACGGTCCCATATGCATCCGTCTTGTTCTGTAGAAGGAACTCAGAGTTCTGGAGAAGTGTAAAAATTGTCTGTAGTACTAGTTACACAATAGCCCTGATTTAGCAATGGCTCAATCAAAGTTATGCCGCGTACACATGAGCATTTTTCGGGTTGTAAAAACAACGTTTTTTAAAAATGTCATATAAAACGATCGTGTGTGGGCTTTAGAGCATTTTTCGGGTTCTGAAAAACAACAAAAAAAAATTCGAACATGCTCTATTTTTTCACGACGTTTTAAACTATGTCATTTTTCGGGTTTTAAAAAATGATCGTGTGTGGGCTTTAACGACATGAAAAACCTGTGCATGCTCAGAAGCAAGTTATGAGACGGGAGCGCTCGTTCTGGTAAAACTACTGTTCGTAATGGAGTAAGCACATTCATTACGCTGTAACAGACAGAAAAGCGTGAATCGTTTTTTACTAATACGAAATCAGCTAAAGCAGCCCAAAGGGTGGCGTCATCCGCATATAACTTCCCCTTTATAGTGCTGTCGTACGTCACCGCGCTTTGCTAGAGCATTTTTTTTTTTTCACTATCGTGTGTAGGCAACGTCGTTTTAATGATGAAGTTGAAAAAAACGTTGTTTTTTCTAGAGGCTGAAAAATTTCGTTTTTAACAAACCGAAAAATGATTGTGTGTACGCGGCATAAGAACTGATGAGGTTGCCATTCCATAACTACTCAATCGTTTGTTGAATTTGGTTCCTTTCCCGGTGTATAGGACCGAATTCCATATGTAACCAGTGCACGATTCACATAGCATGAATGATTTTATGCCAAATCGTGCTCTCTTTGACACCATATACTGTATCCAGCTGAGTCTTCCTTTGTAGGCCATTAGACTTTCGTTGATACTGATGTCTCTATCTGGTACATAGGTCTGCTGGAAATGTTCCTGAATAATTTGATATACCTCCCTAATCTTTTTGGGTTTTGGTGCTGGATGAGTAGTCTCATCAAATTTTTCATTATTTTCAAAGTGCAAATACTAAATTATCAGGGAAAATGTGTACTGGCTAGTAATTTATTGGTTGTTCAATACCACTTCTGCAGGGGTTTCCCCACCACTACCTGAAGAATTATTAGGCCCAGAAACTTCCAGTTGTGCTCTTTGGTCACTGGTTCCCACTTTCTGCTCCTTGAAAACCTCTGATGCATAGCAGCGTGTTGCTCCTGGTACCGATATGTCTCTGTAACAATTTTTTTAATAACCTCATCGGTCAAAAAGAGTTGGAGGTATGCTAAGGGGTTGTCATCGTAAACATCCACTTTGATACCAGGTGCTCCAGTAAATGGGAATCTTGGGGGCACTACATGCTTCGTACCGCAGTTAATCGAGCAACAGTCGAGCACAGTCGAGGATCATCACTGAAATTGCTTTCCGTGTCTGATGATGAATTTCCCCACTGTAACGGTCAGGGGTTAATGCCGTTACGATATTCCATGCCACCAACCCACAGCAGCTTCCGACACAATCCAGCAGGCAGGACCGATTGGATTTCCCCCAGAAAACGAGACACACAGCTCTGTTCTCTGGTTCCAAACGAATCGGTTTTAATGACAAACTCAGGCTCTTTTTATACAGTCAGTAACCAAGTGAACAATGAATCAACTCCACCCACAACATTACACAAGGAACTCAATACACATTTTTAGTCAGACTTTCTGGCACCGAATCTACATGAGTAAATTATTATTATTTACCCAGACATTGTGACTCCGCGATAAGCTTTTCTCACCTTCTATACAATCCACATTCCTTTAGTAAACATAAGTCGGACATCTGACCTTTAGATTGTGCTAATTCACATCACATATTATCATCAATAGACTTTCACACAATACAGTGTCAATTAGCATAGCACAATGAAATATCTTAGGAGCCAGACTTAATTAACACAATAGACTATAGAATGCAATCACAGCCAGCTTTATCACTACAGCCAGGTAGCTGGAGATGATTAACATCAATTAACATCTTAACAGTATGTGCCCCCACATTGAACGAATCACACTATTATTGACCTGTTGGGTTCAGAATTAACCACCTGTAATATTTCAGATATCCTGCAATAAATTGTGAATTATCCTTACTGTCCCATCTCATGTAATTCAAGATATAATTTCCCAGTCATCCTATGCCCCTAGTGGACATAGAATGACCCTAGACCCAAGAGTCATTTGTGAAGCTGAACCAGGAGTACCCTGTATCATTCAAGAGCCTCTGGGTCCCACGGGCCATACCGTTACACCCACGAATCGATATCACTCAATTATGGAAGCGATTCTGTATCGCTATCGCTGTTTTCCAGCAGGTCATAAACCGCTTTTGAGGTCGAGGTACGCTTTTTTGATGCCATGGTCGTTCTGCAGTTTCCAGACACAAAGTACAGTAAAACTGCAGGCAAGGGCACTTGACAAGGCACTTGGGGGGGGGGGGAATTAAGGTCAATTTTAATTTATTTAGTAATGTAATCCAATAGGATTACAATGTATCTGTGTGTTGTGTTTTATACTATTTGAATTTGCCGCCGGTTCCACTCCCTGCATCGCAACGCTCTCAGGGAACAGAAGCCAGGGCACACAGGTGGAAGATCCAGCTGCTGCACACAGCGGGAGTACATCGCAGGATCCTGGGGACAAGGAAAGTAACCTCTTACAGGATACAGCGATGCAATCCCGAGTGTGGCTTGGGGTTACCGCTAATGGTACTTAAAATTCCCCCCCGAGCCACACTCAGGAATACCGGCAAGGAGTGTAAAGGGTTATGTGGATTCCTCAGCCTAATTTAGTGCTGTTTTTAGTAAAACTTTATAATGGTCTTTATGCAATATATATTCTGATTTTAATGGTAATAGGTTGAGAGGGGCACAAAAACATTTAATAATTATTAAAACATTAATAATATTGCATGCTACTAGGTTTTCATTTATTCTAATGCAGAGAATCAAGCACTCCAGTCACGTGCTCTGCTATGGATTTAGTTTACAGTGCTGTATACATGTATATGATACTGTTAGATTGTTTTTAATAATATGAATTAAAGGCTAAGTTCACCTTTTTCTCTTTTTTTTATCCAGCTCCCCTATGTACCAATATACCATTAATGTACCTCAGTTGCAGAAAAATACAAGCTGTATTTGATTTTGATTTTTGATTTTGAATTGTTAACGGCACTAGGGCTGAAACAATTAATTGATAAAATCCATAATAAAAATCGTTGTCAATGATTTTCATTATCTATTTGTTGGTCTAATGGCACGCACCTTCCTCCCTGCCAGTCTCGCCTCCGTCCCAGTGTTAGAATCCCACGTACAAGCCAGCAGCGCCGCTGTGTTCTCATGTGACCAGGTACATCCACCGCTCTCCTCCTCGTTGTTGTCAGCGGGATATTCTCAGCCCCACCCACTGCTTCCTCGAGGGAACAGAGATAGAGAGGGGAGAAGCAGCCATGAGCGCCGAGCTGCACCTGCGATATAAGGTAGCAGGTATTACAATACTCAGTGTACTGTACATTCATTTCTGTGATGACAAGTGCCCCATCATAAGTATTTCTTGGGGGATAGTGCCCCATCATTGGCGCTCTGGGGGGTGGAATAAAGCCCCATCATTGGTTTTCCTGGGAGGGGGGAATAGTGCCCCATTGGTGTTCCTGGGAGAGGGGAATAGTGCCCCATTGGTGTTCCTGGGAGGGGGGAATAGTGTCCCATTGGTGTTCCTGTGAGGGGGGGAATAGTGCCCCATTGGTTTAGCTAGGAGGGGGATGGGGAATAGTTCCCCGTTATTGGTGTTCCTGGGAGGAATAGTGCCCCATCATTGGTGTTCCTGGGAGGAATAGTGCTCCATCATTGGTGTTCCTGGGAGGAATGGTGCCCCATCATTGGTGTTCCTGGGAGGAATAGTGCCCCATCATTTATATTTACACTTCTAGCTGCAAAAAAATGCAATATAAAAATGGCAGAGGGTACTGCTGACACATTGGGGGTTATTTACGAAAGGCAAATCCACTTTGCACTACAAGTGCAAAGTGCACTTGAAATTGCACTGAAAGTGCACTTGGAATTGCAGTCGCTGTGGATCCAAGGGGGACACGCAAGGAAGATAAAAACAGCATTTTAGCTTGCACATGATTGGATGATAAAATCAGCAGAGCTTCCCCTCATTTCAGATCTACCCCTCAGATTTACAGAGACTGCACTTCCAAGTGTTTCAGTGCAATTTCAAGTGTAGTGCAAAGTGGATTTGCCTTTCATAAATAACCCCCAATGACTTCAGAAATGAAGGCCCCTTTACCCGCCCTGCACTAAGGCCCCTTTCACACTGGGGCGGGAGCCGCCGTGGCGGTATAAAAATAGCGGCGCTATACCGTCAGATTTGCCGCGGGATTCGGCCGCTAGCGGTGCGGTATTAACCCCCGCTAGCGACCGATAAAGGGTTAATACCGCCCGCAATGCACCTCTGCAGAGGCGCATTGCGGGCGGTATTGCCGCGGTTTCCCATTGTTTTAAATGGGAAGGAGCAGTATACATACCGCTCCTCTCACCGCTTCAAAGATGCTGCTGACAGGAGATTTTTTTCTCTCCTGCCAGTGCATCGCCTCAGTGTGAAAGCCCTCCGGCTTTCACATTGAGGTTGCTGGGCAGGAGTTTTTCAGGCGGTATAGCAGCGCTATTTTTAGCGATGTACCGCCAGAAAAACTCCTCAGTGTGAAAGGGGTCTAAGGAAAGGGAGCATTGACTGCTGGATGCTTGGCAACCAAGTGGGGCGTCAACATAAGCAGGGAGTCGGAGTGGCTCCGCTGGGATTGGCTACAATGGCACGAGGTGAGGGGGTGGAGCCAGAGTTCGTCCACCACCCGCCCATTGTGTTGTTTTTTTGTCACAGCTTCTTAGGCGGTTTTACCTGGCCAGCAATTGGCATTACTTTTTGGGCTAAGCCCTCATGTTGAATTACAGGGTGAGTTTAATGCCTGTCTCGCACTGATGGTGGAGACAGGCCTTTTAGACTAGACAGTTTGTTTAGAGATGCTCACGGTGTAATTGTGACTGGCATGTTTTTTTGGATTTGGAGTTTGTTATACCGATATGTTTCCATAAAGCTGTGGCCTTGCTCACTTCCAACTTTAAATGGTCTATGTGTAATTTTTGGGGGGCAAGGTTTGTTATGGTTGAATCAAGTGGAAGTTAAGTCTAAGCTTCTCCGCAGTCAAAGGTGTGCGACCCAAATCTTCTAAGGCATGGGAGCATTTTAATTTAAATTCTGCAAAGTAGGTGGTCACCTGCAAACTTTGCAAAACTGAACTTGCATGGCACGGAAGCACAACAACGATGACCGAGCACATGAAATGGAAACACGAGGGGTTTACAGAGGATGGTGAAACATCAGGAAGGTAAGTTGAACCCAAAAGACATATTGAGTTACACAGAAATAGCTTTTCCTGCATACTAATTATTCATATGATCTTTTTCATTGCAGAAAGAAACAGCGCACCATGACAGAGTTTGTGCCGCAAAATCGTCCCTGCACTCCCCAACAATCAGCAGTTATAACAGATTCTATCATGAAAATGCTAGTCACCGACATGCGGCCATTGTCCATGGTTGAAGATCGGGGATTTAAAGCATGATCAGAGTACTGAACCCTGGATATACTTTACCATCAAGAACCCATTTTACCAAACTAGTGGAGAGAAAGTACCAGGAGCATAGGCGTGCACGGGGGGTGTGCCAGGTGTGCCTGGGCACACCCTAATAACTGTGTGTGGTTCCAATTCTCCCTATTGCCTGGGCTTCCCCCTGTATTGTGCCCCCTCACAGTGCTGCTGGCTTTCCTTTTCCCCTCTACCGCTTGCTCCTGTGGGGGATGCTTCAGAATGGAGAGTGGGGGAAGGGGCAATTAAATATGTAATTCACCAGCCCCTTCCTTTTCTAAATGAACACATTAAACACACTCCCTGCGTTCATTTATAGCTGAAGCATAGTAAACTATGTTAACTATGCTTCAGTCTGTGAATAAACAGAAAGTCACTTTGCACAGAGCAATTCCCATTCATTCACTGTCCAGTGCAGCCAAGGCTGCAGAGAAAAGCATGTTTGTTTGAGCTTTGGCGGTGCACACCCTAATGCAATAGGCTGCACACACCTATGACCAGGAGGCATTTCAGAATGTGAAGGATGCCATCAGAGCTAATGAAAGAAGAACTGCCATTACTGCAGACATAGGGACAAGTATAGCAACCAAGGCTTTCCTTGGCATTACATGCCACTACATAGGGGAGGAGTGGCAGATGATTTATATCTTCCTCACTACCATGCCTCTAGAAGACAGACATACAGCAGCAAATATTGCAGAATGATTGGAGGAGGTCACTGAAAAATGTGAAATTCTGGCTCAGAAAATAATTGCCATTGTGCACGACAATGGTGCAAATATTGTGGCTGCTGCGAAATTCTTGGCGGACATGCATGGCTGGGCCAGTATCCGCTGCACTGGCCACACCTTGCAGCTGGTGATCAGTGCTGCGTTAAAGAATTCAGGAATTTTTTGGGGGAGGGGGGTCTACCTCCTGTCTTTGGATACTCAACGAGTATTGGTTGTTTTAACCTTTGTTATTACTTTGTCCCCGCAATGTCAAGGGGACCTTGCATACATTGTACCTCTGCAAACTAAATAAAATTTTGTTGGATCAAAAAAAAAGAATTCAGGAATTGAGAAAGCTGTTAGTGCTGCAAGAGCATAGCTCCCAACTGTCCCTAATTTCGGGGACTGTCCCTGATTTGGAGCAATGTCCCTCTGTCCCTCATTTTGGTCTGATTTATACAGATGTATATAAAATGCACTTTTTATCTATCAAAGTGTTTTCCAGTGCTAAAACTTTCATCCAAATTCTAAATTGCTGCATTTGTAAATTCCAAAAGCCAATATACTGTAAAGGAAAAGTAGTGATTAAAAAAAAGCACTTGTGGGTTTAACCAATCTTTTTGTACATTTCTCCTTTAAGGGGGCATAGCAAGGGGAGTGTCCTATGCCTACATGCTTTTGCTGATGGGTGTCCCTTATTCCCATCTCAAAAAGTTGGGAGGTATGCAAGAGGACTAGTTGAACATTTAAAAAAAGTGAGCTAGCCAGAAACAAATTGAAGGAGAAACAAAAGCAAATGGGTACATCTGAGCACAAGCTTCGTCAAGAAGTAAGCCCAAGTTGGAATAGCACAAAGGTGTCCGGTAACTGCAACTCTGTCTGACCCATCAGTTACACAAATGAGCAAACATTATCTGGCATGTGCAGTCAGAATTTTTCCCAACAGTTCCTCCTCAGTTAGATCCTGCCAAAGTGAACACAAATCTTTATCCCCTACTGCACACTGCAAATAACCTTTACTCTAAGCATTCTGACAAAGGCAAAAAACTCAAGTAACTGTCTCTCAGTTCCCAAGTGTAGCAGATCTGGTCGTTGGTGGGTGTCACTATTATGTCAGGGATCAGCATCTAAGGAGACCAGACATGTAGCTACACAAGGGAACTGAGACCAAACAAGTATTTATCATTAAAGTGATATTTATTTACAGTAAACACACACCAATAAACATACACAGCAACCAGTGAAAACATAAAACACTCCAGCAAACAAGAACAAAAATAACTAATGAACCTAACTGCTATCTATATACAATATCTACAACATAAGGGACAAAGGTAACAGGGATGCAAGGAAGAGAAACACGGCTGGGTACAAGAGCATGGAACAAGGCAGAGGGGTGCAGGACAGATCAGGACACAGGAAGGTTCAGGAAAGGTATCAGGCGCAATCTGGTAGCAAGGAGGCAATCAGACAGGGTAGTGATGCCCTGGGGGAAGGGAGGGGCAGCCTTAAATATCCACCTGGCAGCTGGAGCCAGGTGAGACTGATCAGAACCTGCTGGCTTCTGGGAGACACCTGCTGGTGGACACTGGAATTGCAGTCATCGGCAAAGTGAACCTCATTGCCACTAGCAGGTGAACTCAACCCTGACAAAGTGATTAAAGCAGGCTGGGGGAGGCGAGCGGGGGGCGAGGGTAGAGTAAAAGGGGTCTGAGAGTGGCAACTCTGGGTTTCCCAATGCACACCACCTGACCCGCACCCCCCACCCTGGAAGGAGCGGGGGGGAGAAGGGAATAGGGGACATGGTATGAGCCGCACCTCAAGAGAGGAGAATCATTGGTGGGAATGATTTGCAGATCCACCAATGGTTCAGGGGTCAGGGGCCAAACGGGGTGGTGGGAGGGTGGAGACAGGTGGTGGGAGGGTGAAAAGGGAGAGAGGGGAGGGGTCAAGGGAAGAGATACCTTTCACACCTCTCACGAAAAGGGGTAATGATCCGTAGTAGACATAGGACCCACCATAGGGGCTACCACCCACTGTTGTGCGATAGAACTGGGGTCCCTTATAGGGGACCCCAGTTCTATCCGGAACCATTAGGTCTGGGACAAGGAGCACCTAAAACGCAAATTATGGGTAAGGGGCCAGAAAGAAGTATAAAGAGAGCAAGTATAAGGAGAGTGGGAAAAAAAGATGACAACAATAATTTTTTTGACATATAATGTTCTAGGAGACATAAAATCCTAAAAGAGCTCAAACACTATAGCGGAGAAGTGGTGTTCTTACAGGAGACCCACCTGTCACAGGAAACAAATGTGAAATTATTCTCTAAAGATTTCCCGAAATGGCATTATGGTGATTCAACAACAAAGAGAGCCAGGGGGGTGGCAATTGGATTTGCTAAGGGGATGCGGTTCAAATTGGAGGAAAGGATGACTGACCCTGAATGTCGATACCTTTTCCTGAAGGGTAGATTGTGTGAAATGGAATGCACACTAACAAACCGCCCGGTTCCCCACGTCACTTCCGGTGCGACGACGGCACGTTGCGCTCCATGTTGGCACGCACACCGTCTCGAGCGGCGCATATGGCTCCCTGCTTCCCCGTGGCTCCCTGAGGCTTCTGAGATACTGGACCTCCGTTACATCCAGCGCTCCTGTTGGCTTTAGAATGTGGATCGGGACCAAGGAATCGCTGACCACCCTTAGTAACATCGGGCCTGCATCACCATCTACATGCCCTTTTTACCTCTCATGTTTGTGAGTAGTCATTTGGCTGTTTGTGACATATTATTCCTTTAATAAATCTTCTGCTTAGTGCACTTAGATTAGCGCATCTCTTTCTCCTTCTACAATATTTTCCAGAGCTTGCTTCTGCTTCAGGGTTGCTGCCGCTAGTGCATATATAATATATATAATAATCGTGCGCCATTTACCACAATTTTTTTAGAAAGAGATATCAGAGGCTACCCTATGGGAGGCCCATAAAGCCTTCATTAGGGTTATCCTAATCGCTATATTAGCAAAAAAAAAAAAAAAGAGAGAACAGAAAATAAATCTTTAAGTGAAGAAATATACAGATTAGAACAAGGACATAAAAAACATAAAGGACAACATCAGGAGACATACCAGTCATTAGTAATAAAGAGAGACGAACTAAAGGATCTTATGGAACAAGAGACGAAAAGGACATTTAATAGAATTGCAAAAGAAAGCGAGTAAACATCTAGCTAGAATGTTAAAAAAGAAAAAAAATCAATAAATTACAAAAATTCAAAATAAGAATGGGAAAATGGTACATACGACAAAGGAGATAGCAGAAACGTTTAAGAACTATTATGGGTCACTGTACTCAGTAAATCAGAAGGGGCAACAGGAAATAGAAAAAACAGAAAAAATAAAATAATTCTTAAAAAATGCTAGATTGCCCCAATTACTTGAAAGTGAAAGGTCCATGTTAGAAAAACCTATAATGGAGGAGGAAATTAATAGAGCATTAAAGTACATTTTTTCCTAACTTAAAATGATGTATCCATTGTTGGATTTGAGCACACCGTCTCCCTTACCCTGTACCTTACCCATTCCTCCCCCCTCCCTTCTCTCCTTCTTTCTCTGTCTCAAGCTTTCTCTTCCCTTCATCTCTGTCTTTTCATCTTCTTTCCTGGCTGACTGCCTCTGGCCACACCCCTTTTCCAATCATACACATTCCGACAGTTTCATGTGTCAGCTATTTTTATTTTTTATTTTATTGAATGAGGTATGAGCATGTCTGGGTACTGAAGTCATCTGCCTGTCCGTTTTAATCTTCTCCCCCTTACTTCCCTGGGCCGTGGACGCAGCAGGATCCCATAGGGGCGTCCAGGTCAGGGGAGGTCATCATGGGTCGCGGATTGGCCTTATATGTGCTTATATTTGCAATACCTATTTCTCAATGTAGTAACTATTTGTACCCACTTATTTCTATGTTACGGAATGTGTGTGTTCTATATTTTACGGATCGGGCTGCCCTTTGTCGGGGTCTCGGTCAGACTTTGTTTACTTTCTGTTTATACTTGCCTAAAAAATACAATAAAAATTTATTGAACCTAAAAGAATCAACCCCCGGGTAAAATTCCAGGACCTGATAGGTTTACGGCTTACTATTTAAAAAAAGTATAAAGAGATCTTAATACCGAAGCTTTGTCATTACATGAATGGATTCGGGGCAGAATTTGAGATGAGTAGGGAGGTCCTGTCGGACTCAATAACAGTTATTTCGAAGGAGGGGAAAGATGGTACACTCTGTTCAAGTTATAGGCCAATATCCCTGCTCAATGCAGATACAAAATTATATGCAAAAATATTAGTGATAAGGATGACAAATCTGATGACCAACCTGGTACATTCTGACCAGGTGGGGTTCATCACAGGAAGAGAGGGGAGAGACAACGGAGTGAGAACATTGCTCCTCCTTCAGAAAATAAAAAAAGGTGAATCCCCAGGTCTATTCCTGTCAATAGATGCTGAAAAAGCTTTTGACAGGGTAGATTGGGGATTTATGATAAAAACACTGGAAATTATGGGAGTAGGCCCAATAATGATCCAGTGGATCAAAGTACTGTACAAACATCCAACTGCAACCATAGAAATCAACTGAATGTTGTCCCCCTCCTTCGAAATGAAAAATGGGACGAGACAGGGGTGCCCCCTCTCTCCACCTTTATTCGTGTTGTCCTTGGAACCCCTTCTCGCAACGATTAGTAATAACCCAGATATAGGGGATATCAAGGTAGGGGATGAAGAACATAAATTGACAACATTTGCCGACGATGTGTTGTTCTATATATCAAACCCCAGGATTACAATGCCCAACTTATCCCTGTATTTCTACCTTTTAGATTGTAAGCTCTTTTGAGCAACTATATTATAATATATAACTATATTGTCAAATGGTGGAGCATCATTTCTATGCCTTTTTTTTGCCAAAGTACATTATTGTACCAAATGTTTATACTAATGTTAAAATAAAAAGTTGAAAAAGTTTTTACTTTATGTTTGACATTTTCAGACTATAAATACATATTTTATAAGTGCAAACTATTCTTAACCCTTTAAATCTGTGTTAAATCTAGTTGCATATGAAAGTATTTGGTTGCGCACCTTGAAAGTGTAATGGGGAGGGGAAAGAAAAAAAATCCATGCTCCTAAGCTGAATTTCAGGGCTCTATTAATTATTTTGTGGACTTGGTAAACCATGAAATATGTCAACTAAATGTAAATTCTCTCTAAGCACCATATTAAAAATGAAATAAAAATGGCGTTGTGTCCCGCCAAAATCTATACCAGGCCCTTTGGGTCTGGCATAGATTTTAAGGGGAACTCCACGTCCAAACTCTACGCCCCCATCTGACATCATGTGACGTCACATGACATCAGAAGGGGCAGAGTCACCCAGTTACATTACCAGGTGGCCCCGCCCTTGCCTATTTAAAAGCTGTCAAAGCGAAGAGAGAGTAGTCGGCGGGAGGCCTCCCATCGAGGCAGAGCTTTTTCATTTTTGCTATTTTCCGGGTCGGTCGGGCGGCATGATTGACAGTGGATTTACATTCCGCGACGCTTTTTTCTTTCTTAATAAAGGATTTGTCAAAAACTGTCTCTTGTGGTTTTTACTTTTTTGACACTTTTTTGGTGAATAGTTAGGGGTACGATGTACCGGTACCCATTCAATTGGGGGGGTGGGATTTGGGGGCCCCTTGTTAAAGGGGGCTTCCAGGTTCTGATAAGCCCCCCTCTCTCAGACCCTGACAACCACCGGCCAGGGTTGTTGGGAAGAGGTCCTTGTCCCCATCAACATGGAAAACATGGAAACTAGGACCAAAGTATATATCCTTAACCACTTAAGCCCCGGACCAATATGCTGGCTAAAGACCCAAGGGGTTTTTACAGTTCGGGACTGCGTCGCTTTAACAGACGCGGTCGTGCGACGTGGCTCCCAAACAAAATTGGCGTCCTTTTTCACCCACAAATAGAGCTTTCTTTTGATGTGGTATTTGATCACCTCTGCGGTTTTTATTTTTTGCGCTATAAACAAAAATAGAGCGACAATTTTGAAAAAAAATGCAATATTTTTTACTTTTTGCTGTAATAAATATCCCCCAAAAACATATATAAAACATTTTTTTTTCCTCAGTTTAGGCCGATACGTATTCTTCTACCTATTTTTGGTAAAAAAAAATCGCAATAATCGTTTATCGGTTGGTTTGCACAAAATTTATAGCGTTTACAAAATAGGGGATAGTTTTTTTGCATTTTTATTTTTTTTACTAGTAATGGCGGCGATCAGCGATTTTTTTCGTGACTGCGACATTATGGCGGACACTTCGGACAATTTTGACACATTTTTGGGACCATTGTCATTTTCACAGCAAAAAATGCATTTAAATTGCATTGTTTATTGTGAAAATGACAGTTGCAGTTTGGGAGTTAAACACAGGGGGCGCTGTAACATTTAGGGATCACTGTGTATGTGTTTACTAGTGTAGGGGGGTGTGGCTGTAGGACTGACATCATCGATCGAGTCTCCCTAATAAAAGGGATCACTCGATCGATGCGCCGCCACAGTGAAGCACGGGGAAGCCGTGTTTACACACGGCTCTCCCCGTTCTTCAGCTCCGGGGAGCGATCGCGACGGAGCGGCTATAAACAAATAGCAGCGCCGTCGTCCCGGATTGCTCCCCGAGCGGACCCGACCTCCGCATGTACCGGGGGGGTCCCGATCGGACCCCCCACCCACGTCTAGGCAGGCACGTACAGGTACCTTGATGTGCCTGTCCGTGCCATTCTGCCGACGTAAATGTACATGAGGAGGTCGGGAAGTGGTTAAAGTGAGGTTTATTAACAGTGAACAGACACCAGTAAACATACACAGCAAAACAGTGAGCAAAACCCCAAAAGACAAATAACTGATAATCCTAGTGATTGACTATATACAAAATACAATATAAGGGTACAGGGAATGCAAGGTTGCAAGAAAGGGGGGATCACAACTTTGTACTTGAGCAGGAGCAAGGCAAAGGGAGGCAAGAGAAAGGCAAGAAAGGGGGAGCACAACTGGGTATTTGAGCAGGAGCAAGGCAAAGGGAGGCAAGAGAAAGTCAGAGGGGTACAGGAAGGTTCAGGATCTCTGGCAGCAAGGAGGCGAACAGAATAGTGACGCAACGGAGAAACAGCCTTAAAGTGGATGTAAAGCCAAAATGTTTTATTTAATTTTTTTGCTGGCACAATTTAGAGTATAAGATTTCCTATCATCTGTGCCCAGTCTTGCCACACAGAGTTAATCCAGCTCTGAGCAATCCTCTTTTATTGTTCAGTGAGATAAATCTTGACAAACAGAGAAAAACTTTGTCAAATCCTCCCCCTTGCTTTGATTGACAGGTTATTTACATATCTCATGCACTAGCCTGAGACAGGCATTATTTTTTTTAATTCCCACCCCCACTCCTTTTCTGAAGTCATGTGGTTACTTTTTTGGATTTTGACTGTTAGTGATCATAGCAGAATTTAGTGTAAGGCATACACAAGAGAAAATGCATATTGACAAGGGGAGTGTAGAGGTGGGCGGGGAGTCTACTGACATCACGACTCCACCCACCGAGCTCCAGACAACAGACCCACCCACAGAATCTGCAGTTTTTTAGTTCTTATAACAGACAGAGGGGAGACATTTGACAGGTAAGGATACATGCAGGAGGCATGTATATCCTTATAGATCAGCACTATGGCAGTAGTTTAGAAAGGATGAGAGTGGGTTTACATCCACTTTAAATAGCCACCTAATGGATGAACCCAGGTTTGGCTGATTATTATAGCCTGCTGACTCTTGGGAGATACCTGTTGGTGGTCACTGGAGCTGCAGCAAACAGCCCAGAGCAGCACAGTGCCACCAGTAGGTGAACTCAAAAACTGTCTGGGTTTCCTGCTGGTAAGACCTTAAGGTGGCGCAGCACCGAAGGCTTGTTATTCTTAAAAGCAGCCTGTGGGACACTGAAAGATACCTTGACGCTTAATGTCAAAGTCCCTGGTCTATGCAGGTACCCTGACGCCAGAGTGTCCCATCACACCTGGACCTCTTTTCTCTCTCTAGCTAGAGACTGTCCTGTGATTTACCTGCTACTCAGGTCTACCCAGGGCATAGGTTACCCCACTCGGGTCCCCAAACTTGCTATGAATCACTGAGATGACCCCTGGGTCAAGACAAAGTTTGTATGGAACAGTGCCCTTTCCCATAGGACCTCTACTACTGAGGCTGTAACAGTAGAGTTAGTTCTCATGTTCAGAGGTGATATCAGGACCTCCTAGGTCTTGGCATAACAGGATCAGCTGGCTGTGAAAAGAATTTAGAGCGGACAACATTAGGGATCTTAAACCACACAAAAAAAACCATTTGAGGCATATAACACTGGAACTACAGACGCCTCAGACACATCAGCTGGCAAGAGTTTAACCCATTCAACAGAGTCCAGCTTGACAGCAAGTAGTGGATTGGCATAGTCCAGCTAGGAGGCGGCCTGGGAAGCAGCATAGTCCAGCTGGGCAGCAACCTGAAAATGAGCATAGTCCAGCTGGGCGCCTGGCTGCAGGTCACCCATGGCAGGCTTGGCAACAGACAGCAGCCAGTGCTGTTTCTTGGCCTAGGCCAACAAGGCCCAGGTCTAGGGTGGCACTTTGCGGGGGCGGCAAAAAAGCCACCCCTCTGCACAAATCTCCCCCCCACCCGTATTTCCGGCTCCCGCGACTACCTCCAGCACAAATACAGGCCCCGACGGCATTGCCTAATATTATTGGGCGTACTTTGCCGGGGAGTGCCTGGCACCTCCATAAGATGGCTGATTACTGGCCAGATCGGGTGCACATTAACTGAAGGAAGGCAGAGCCTAATGCTCTGCCTACCCTCCTCCGCACGGCTTCAACAGTGGATCTTCTCCCCTGGCCGGAGGTCTGTGACGATACGAGGAGGAGAGGAAGATGACGGGAACCCCCAGGCATCGGCCAGCACAGCACAATTACTGGGATGGACAAGAAGAGAGGAGGGTGTTGTTTTTATTACAGGGACGGGTGAGTCTGTCTATTTTTTTTTTACAGGAGTAAAAGACACCAGGGCCGCCACCATAGGGAGGGGGGAGCCAGCACAGATGCAAGAAGTCCCATAATATTCTCATGGTCCCCTCCACCAGTGTCCCCCCACCATATTGTCCCCTGTGTCCCCCCACCACAGTGTCCCCCCCACCACTATTTCCCCCCACCACAGTGTCCCCCCACCATAATGTTCCCCCCCACCAGTGTCCCCCTATGTCCCCCCCCACCAGTGTCCCCTCACCCCAGTGTCTCCCCCACCAGTGTCCCCCCAACACAGTGTCCCCGTTCTCCCCCCGCCACAGTGTCTCCCCACCACAGTGTCCCCACCACCACCAGTGTACCCCCCACCACAGTGTCCCACCACAGTGTCCCCCTGTGTCCCCACCCACCACTGTGTTCCCTCCCCCCAGTGTCCCCCCACCACAGTGTCTCCCTGTTTCCCCCTACAGTGTCCCCTGACCCCATGCATCACTCTCTGTCCTCATCGCACTGCGTCCCTCTCTGTCCCTGGCGTCTCTCTCTGTCCTCATCGCACTGTGTCCCTCTCTGTCTGTCCCCATCGTCCCTCTCTGTCCCTTGCATCCCTCTCTGTCCTCGTGGGTCCCGGAGCATGATGGGACCTTGACGTCATAAGAGGCCTATCTAAATCGGTGCGAGCCGCGTACCCAGAAGACCGGGCTGGCTGCTGCTAGTAAGAGAGCTAAAAAGAAGATAGCGGCGGCCAGCCCCGAATGAAGGCACCGGAGAGCGAGCAGGAGAAGAACCGGGAAGCGCCGAGACGTCAGCGGAGAGCGGAGAAGATGGAAGAAGACCCCCCGGAGAGTGGAGAAGACCCCCGAAGAGCGGAGAAGATGGAAGAAGACCCCTGGAGAGTGGAGAAGACCCCCAAAGAGTGGAGAAGACCCCCCAGAGCTGACTAATAAATTATTTTAAAACCCTGTGTTGTGTGTTTATTGTATTGACATTTTTCTTCCAGGTGAATGGGTAGGGGTACGATGTACCCCATATTCATCCACCTAGGGTAGGGGGCCGGTATCTGGGGGCCCCCTTATTAAAGGGGGCTCCCAGATTTCGATAAGCCCCCTGCCCGCAGACCCCGACAACCAACGGCCAGGGTTGTCGGGAAGAGGCCCTGTCCTTATCAACATGGGGACAGGGTGCTTTGGGTTGGGGGGGCCACAGTGCGCCCCCCTGCCCAAAAGCACCCAACCCCCCCATGTTGAGGGCATGAGGCCTGGTACAGCTCAGGAGGGGGGGCGCTCGCTCATCCCCACTCCTTTCCTGACCGGCTGGGCGGCATGCTTGGAAACGGGTCTGGTATGGGCTGTGGGGGGACCCCATGTCGTTTTTTTGGCGTAGGGGGTTCTCCTTACAATCCATACCAGACCTAAGGGCCTGGTATACCCCTGGGGGGGAACCCATGCCGTTTTTTTATTTAAAATTTGGCGTGGAGTTCCCCCTCATGATTCATACCAAACGCCGCGGCTAGAATTGGCGGGAATCCAAGTCGGATCCCCGTTGATTCTATGACGCGCTCGCTGGAATGTGCTTTTCCTATTTCAGTGAGTGCGAGATGTCGGCACCATGTCGCCGAGAATCAGCGCGATGCCGTCATGCTGGAAACACATTCTCGGTGACAGGTACTGTAGTAATCTCATTTTGTGCAGGGACAGTTCTAAACATGTGCCACTTCACAGGCATACTATAGACACCCAGCAGGTACGATATTTAAAGGATTTTTTCATTTTTTTCACTTTAAGCATCATTAAAATCACTGCTCCAGAAATAACGACCGTTTCTAAAACTTTTTTTTACATTGATACATGTTCCCTGGGGAAAGACCCGGGTTTTCAAACCTGTTTTATGACAATAACTTGCATATTAGGCTTTAAAATTAGCACTTTTGAATTCGAACGTTCGAGTCCCATGGACGTCAATGGGGTTCTAAATGTTTGCGCGAACATTTGGTCCGTTCGAAGGTTATGGTGCGAACCGAACGGGGGGGTGTTTCGCTCATCCTTACTGATTGGCACTGATGAGGCCGCACTGATTGACTGCACTGATGGGCACTACTGAGGTTGCACTGATAAGCTTTATGTTGATATTTACAGATTTATGACAATTATAAACATTCGTTGGAGTATAATTATTTTTCTTGCAAATATTGCTGTTAAATCATCCTATCAGTGGATGCAATAGTTGTAGGTAAATAGGTGCGTAAATCTTCCTGTCATATCTCCTCTGACAATTCTGTTACAATCCCCAGGCACCTGTCAAAATACTATAATACCTAGATATCAATTTGACATGCTCCTCCTCTATCATTGTGGATTCCAGTCTAGCTGTGGAGAGAGCCACCTCTTTCCTGCCAAACTGCTTAGCTGCAGCATGACTAGGTTGTACATATTTGTATGCACATGTCCAAGGTACCCCATGTTCTGAGCACAGTTACACTTTCTATTTTTATTAAGACTGCTACCCTTTGACTCTGGAAGCAATTTTGAAACCAGAAAATAGGCAGGTTGTCATTCTGATACTGTACAAAACCCATGGATGAAGTATGGTGATTGTCAAATCAGCTCTCTGGCTTTAAAAAAGTTTAGTGTTGGTCTGTTAACCCTTATGACACTTCCCTTTACAGTCAATCAACTTTTTGGGGTTTCTTTGATATATTTTTTTAAGGAATAACAGGAAGTAAGGGCACATTCTACTTGCAAGGGAGCGCAATCCCCCCATTAACCCTTTCACTAATCCTTTTCCTTTTGGGAGGAGAGCTCAAAATCATCCCATTCTTCTAAGAATATACTTCAGTCAGGCAAAAGTCTTTCTGATCCAATAGGCTCATTAAAAAGCCACCTACAGCATGAAGTTCAAGATCCACCTGTAAACAACAGGGTCGGGAAAGATGATTGCTATTTGCAGATTTTTTGTCTCTGCAATATCCAGATGCCTGGCTGAGGGAGGTGGTATTGACCAGAAACAAGGAAGAGTTTATATCTTCCCAGCCTCAAGTCTCCCTGGTGTCCCCCAGTGAACTTCAGAATTTCTAAAGTTTTTATTCATACCTTTTTAGAGTATCCATATGAAACAAGGCAGTCTGGCCCATTCTGACCCTCAAAGTTTTTAGCCATCTTAAAGTGGTTGTAAACCTCCAACTTACACTTGTACCTATAGGTAAGCCTATAATAAGGCTTACCTATAGATACTGTAAATATCTACTAAACGTGCACTGTAGATATTTACTATAAATGCAGCCGATGATGTCATCGGCGCATGCACTCTGAAGCTACTCGGGCCGTTCCTTCAGAATCAGAGGCGTAATTAGAAACTTCAGGGCCCCCGATGAAAGAAATCACGAAGGACCCCCCCCCCCCCCCCCCAAAAAAAAAAATCATGATTTTGATCTTTTTTTAGGGGGGCGGCAGTGGTGATGTTGAGGGGGTGGCAGTGGTGGTAATTGAGTTGGCTCTTAACCACTTACCCCCCGGAACATATTGCTGCCTAAAGACCAGAGTACTTTTTGCGATTCGGGACTGCGTCGCTTTAACAGACAATTGCGCGGTCGTGCGACGTGGCTCCCAAACAAAATTGGCGTCCTTTTTTTCCCACAAATAGAGCTTTCTTTTGGTGGTATTTGATCACCTCTGCGTTTTTTATTTTTTGAGCTATAAACAAAAATAGAGCGACAATTTTGAAAAAAATGAATATTTTTTACTTTTTGCTGTAATAAATATCCCCCAAAAATATATAAAAAAACATTTTTTTTCCTCAGTTTAGGCCGATACGTATTCTTCTACATATTTTTCGTAAAAAAAATCGCAATAAGCGTTTATTGATTGGTTTGCGCAAAAGTTATAGCGTTTACAAAATAGGGGGTATTTTTATGGCATTTTTATTAATATTTTTTTTACTAGTAATGGCGGCGATCAGCGATTTTTTTTTCGGTATTGCGACATTATGGCGGACACTTCGGACATTTTTGACACATTTTTGGGACCATTGGCATTTTTATAGCGATCAGTGCTATAAAAATGCATTAGATTACTATAAAAATGCCACTGGCAGTGAAGGGGTTAACACTAGGGGGCGGGGAAGGGGTTAAGTATGCCTGGGTGTGTTCTTACTGTGGGGGGGGGGGGTGGCCTCACTAGGGGAAACACTGATCTTCTGTTCATACATTGTATGAACAGAAAATCAGCATTTCCCCTGCTGACAGGAACGAGAGCTGTGTGTTTACACACACAGCTCCCGTTCCCCGCTCTGTACCGAGCGATCGCGTGTGCCCGGCGGCGATCGCGCCCGCCGGGCACACGCACGGGAGTCGGGGGCGAGCGGGGAGCGCGCGCGCGCGCCTCCGGCGGCGCGCACGCGCCCCCCCTAGTGGCGGCTATACGATAGGACGTATAGCTACGGGCTCTCGCCCAGGAGAGCCGACCTGCCGCCGTATAATGACGGTGCGCGGTCGGCTACTAGTTAAAGAGCCCATCACCTGAAGAATAAAGAAAGGAGATACATACAGTATCTCACAAAAGTGAGTAGGATGATGTTTCATCTCTGTGTATCATCTGAGCTTATTCACTTTACTGAACTAAAATAAAAGTGATGCCGCGCAAATGGCAAGTGTCAATCAATATAGATAAGCTGCGACAAATATCATGTATAGCAAAGTGAGTACACCCCTCATATTTTTGTAAATATTAGACATGTGCACTCCCAAAAAATTATTTTTTTTTAGTTTTGTTTCATATGTTTTTTTTGCTTTTTTCGGAAATTCAGGAAATTCGAAAATTCGAAATTCTGAATTTCAGAAAAAGCAAAAAACGAATAAAATGAAAATGAAATAAATACATTTTTTCGAATTTCCGAATTTTTGAAAAAAGCAAAAAAATGAATAAAAACTAAAACTAATTCGGAAATTCAAAACATTTGGAATTTGTAAATTTCCCATTTTCGAATTTTAGATTTTCTAAATTTAGATTTTCGAATCTCAAATTCGGAATTTCGTAAATTCTAAAATTCGAAATACGAAAATTTGGTGAATTTTCGAATTTTTGGTTTTCGAATTTTGCAATTTTGAATTTTCGAATCTCGAATTTTCGAAACGTCTAATTTTTAAAAAAAAATATTTTTTAATTTTCGAAATACGAAAAATTCAGAAATTTTAAAATACGGAAATACAAAAATTCGGAAATTCGAAATTTTGGAAATTCGAAATTTTGGAATTAGCGAATTTCTCAAAATTTGTTAAAAAACTAATTAGAAACTAAACTAATTGCACATGTCTAGTAAATATTTTATCATATCTTTTCATGTGACAACACTGAAGAAATGTAACTTTGCTACAACGTAATGAGTGTACAGCTTGTATAACAGTGTCAATTTGCTGTCCTCCTCAAAATAACTCAACACGCAGCCATTAATGTCTAAACCGCTGGCAACAAAAGTAAGTAAACCCCTAATTGAAAATGTCCAAATCGGTCGGTGGTGGGTCACAGGACCTGGCGTTGGGGTGCTGGACCTTACCAGAGGGTTTCCACAAGCCTCTCCTTTTCTTCCCTCGTGATGCTCGTCTGCCAGTTTGGCCGCTTCCTCGATTGTGGCCGGCTTCCTGTCTCTGACCCAGTCCCTGGTGTCTGCAGGTGTGTGGTCAAAAAAATTGTTCTAGCAAGTGGAGTTGTAGCACCTCCTCTAGCGTCGTGGCCTGGCAGCCCTGTATTCAGTTTTGGGCTGCACGATACATCCTAAAAGCCCATTTGGTGTAGGAGTCTCAGCCCCCTTTCCGTAATGCCCGAAACTTTTTCCTGTAAGTCTCTGGGGTCACGGCATACCTGGCTTGCAGAATGTCCTTTACCCTGGCGTAGTCGTGTATGGCTGTATCAGGAACTGCTCGGTATGCCTCTGCTGCTCGGCCCGTCAGTTTTCTGCTTAGAATCGCGCCCCATTGCTCTGATTCCAGACCCTCCAAAGCGCATTGACGCTCGAAATCTTGTAGGTATGCGTCAATTTCCATTTCTCCATCCGAAAAACTTTTAAACGCAGCATAGTTAATCTTTCTCCGCTGCCCTCCATTTATAGATCCAGCTAAGGAAGCGGTGTCTCCTTGGTTTAAGCTTGCCTGTTGGGCTGTGCGTTCTGTGCTCACCTGCGCCAGGACTTGCGTCACCATCTCCGTTGTGGGATTTGGCTCATATAGGTTTAGCCTCCACATCACCTTATGTTGGAACTCTGCTTCCTCCTGGCTGACATTCGCCATGCTGCTGGTTTGGTCGTCCCTCCATAAGTTCTGCTATGAGGGTAGCTTTCTTTTTGTTGCTTGCCACTTGACCTCGGGCTTCCAGCAGATCCTTTAGCATAGTCCTCTTTAGTCTCTCGTAATGCTGGGCCATTCACCCACTGTCTTTATGCGTCCTATTCAATCCCGTCGCTTGCCACCAGTTGTTAAGACCTGCAGTGGTTATGGTACTGCGGCCTTCTTTCCATCCCTCAATCGCCAAGCTTAAGTGATTATCGCTACCATAGGAGGTAGAGGGATAGTGGAGATGAATGCAGTTTCCAGGATGATTCCTACCAATGGTTAGAATATTCCCCCAAACATGAGCCAAGACTTCATGAAGGGTGTACCAGGCATAGAACAACTTTATTGAGAAGGCAGGCTCTTATATACACCAAAAAGAATACTTGCAGTAATCGGATGGACAATGACACACTCCACCCACAACATCATACAATGGGTACTAACGAGCCTCCAATACACATCTTTTAGGAGACAGACATTCTGTCTCTGAGATAATCTACATGAGTTAATTACTAATCATTTAGGTGACATAAGATAAGCTCTTCTCACCTGCTACACAATACACATTTATCATCAATCTAAATTCACACAATACAGTGTCAATTAGAATCACACCATGAAAGGTTCCCGAGAGCCTGACTAAGGTTCATTTACATGACAGTAGCAGACGACATTACCACAGCAAGCTTTTATAGTACACCCGCCCTCTCTCTGCCTGGGAGATATTGAGATCAGTTAAAGTGGGGGTTCACCCTAAAAAAAATTCTAACATTACAATGAGCTGACCTGTGACACGGACATTATGCTGGCCTTTTTTTTCGTACATACCGTTTTATCTGTATTTTCTCCCAGGATTTCCCGTGGGAGTGGGCGTTCCTATTCACAGGGTAAGGGATAGACGTTCTTCCGACTGGCGCATACAGCGCGTCACTAGTTGCCGAAAAAAGCCAAGCGTCGGGTCGGCGCTATACGGCGCCTGCGCACCGACGTTCGGCAACTCGTGACGCGGGGAATCCGGGGAGAAAATACAGATAAAACGGTATGTACGAAAAAAAAAAATACCAGCATAATGTCCGTGTCACAGGTCAGCTCATTGTAATGTTAGAATTTTTTTTTTTTAGGGTGAACCCACGCTTTAAGGAATAAACCGATTATCTCCATGCAGAGAGCACACAATTTTCCAAAAAGTTGGAACACCCCTTTCCACACAATGTATCCCTACCATTACATAGCCCCGATCTGGGGGACCAACATATCCAAATTTCACCCAGATCGGTCCAGGGGTTCTTAAAAAACAAACCGAACCTATGACAGGCCTAAACGTTCTCTCTAAGATAATGGAGAAAATAGTGGTACAACAGCTGCAACAGCATCTAGATACCCATAACCTACTGGATCCATTACAATCTGGCTTCCGTCCTGGACACGGTACAGAAACGGCCTTACTTAAAATATGGGACGACGCCCTCGAGGCCGCAGACGAAGGAGAATCTTGTCTCCTAATTCTGCTGGACCTAAGCGCAGCCTTTGACACGGTAGATCACAAACTGTTGCTGATGCGACTAGCTTCGGTTGCAGGAGTTGCAGAAGGTGATTTACCATGGTTTTCTTCCTTTCTTGAAAACCGTTCACAAACAGTTAAATTGGGTTCTTTCATGTCTGAGAGGCGCACGGTGTCATGTGGAGTCCCCCAAGGATCCCCCCTGTCACCGGTGCTTTTCAACATCTATCTTCGCCCTCTCTTTGATATTATCAGTAGCCAAGAACTACTCTATCACTCTTATGCAGACGATACGCAACTGTACTTGCGCATCGGCAACAAAAAGAATCATCATCCAAGTTTAGAGAACTGTCTCGCTTTGATCGACAACTGGATGACCAACAGCTATCTTAAACTCAACAGTTCTAAAACAGAACTCCTTGTGTTTCAGGCCAGCCGAAAGAGTCAAGTGGTAACAACTTGGACTCCACCGCCCATTCTGGGGCAAATCATCAACCCTAGCTCCAAAGTCAAAAGTCTCGGGGTCATCTTTGACACCTTCATGACAATGGACGCACAAATAGGGTCAGTAGTCAGCGGAGCGCACTATCTGTTGCGCCTACTACGCAGACTTATTCCATTTATTCCCAAGGAAGACGTAGCAGTCGTGGTGGGAACAATCGTGAATTCCAGACTGGACTATGCTAACGCCCTGTACCTCGGACTCCCAAAGTACCAAATCTCCCGTCTGCAGGTCGTACAAAATACGGCCGCCAGACTGGTGACTGGGAAAAAAAAATGGGAATCAATCTCCCCTTCGCTGAGAAACCTTCACTGGCTGCCAGTAAAAGACAGAATTGCATTTAAAGCACTCTGCCTTACACATAAGTGCATCCATGGAAAGGCTCCGCAATATCTTTGCGACAAAATAGAACCTCACAATTCGAATCGCGTTCTGCGATCCACCGACCAAAATCTGGTCAGGGTACCAAAAACTAAATACAAATCCAAAGGAGAAAGAAGGTTTGCTTTCCAGGGTCCTAGACTATGGAACGCTTTACCAACCAGCATTCGGTTGGAGGAAAACCACCTGATTTTCAGAAGACGGATCAAAACTCTGCTCTTTTGAGGTCATGAGTCACAAACAACTAGCGCCCAGAAGCGATTCAGTTCGCATGTGTTGCGCTCTATAAATTTTTCATTCATTCATTCATTCATTCATTCATTTTCATTCATTATGAGAAAATACAGAATAAAGTCTATTTTCTTCACAGTATTTTACCTTTAGTGGAAGATTCTAACCATGGAGGTGAACCTCTCCAGCTGGAAAGGAACAGCTTCTTTGCCTGTAATACAAATGTGATGGCATGGCTGCCCTCATGTCTGTATGAAAATGTTATAAATAAAATAAAAAAATACACACTGCTGAGCTAAAGTTTCAAGGTACAGGAAATTATTATAAGTATTATTATTATACAGGATTTTAATAGTGCCAACAGTTTGTGCAGGGCTTTACAATATAAAGGGAGACAATACAGCAACAATACAATTCAATACAAGAGGGTTAGAAAAGGTGCAGGCATATTGTATACAGTTGATTGATTTGTTTTAGGCATATCTCATATATTATAATAAAACTAAAACCCAGGAAGTGAAAATAAGTGTTTGCTCTAATGCCACCATCACTTCTTAAGTTTTGGCAGAGTTGCAACAAGATTGTGTCGTCAGACTTTTTACCAGCCGAAAGTCATAGGTCTACGTAGCGTGTCTGTGGTCTAGCAAACTCATAACTCTCAAAACCACCCTATAAGGAACCCTGAAAGACTGGCTGTGTCTCTTGAACTTTTCCAAATACTATCAATCATAAATATCACAGCTGGCCGAATACAGTATCAGGCAGTATGGGAAACCCTACTGAATGGGAAACCCTACCGTAAGTTGGCCTAAAAGCCATGGATTGTGTAGCGCCCCCTTACTTTCAGGATGGGCCCTACGCTAAAGTTAGTGGGGAATGGGAGAGTTATTTTGCTCTTATTCCCAATTTTCTAAATAATGGGCTGCTGTCAGTCCTAAACTGTCCTGTAGGTCAGTCTGCGCTCCAGGGGTGTTGATTCCACCCCTGGGTGACAGGTGGCGCTAGAGGGGTTCTGGCAGAGCCGCTTTTCCCCAGCAGCCAATTAGAGGAGTTTTCCCTCACGGAGCATGCTGGGGAGGAGTATATCTGTGGCAGACGCCATTTTTCTGCGTCCTTCGCGGGTTCCAGGTGCGGCACCCACCTTCAGGGTGTGCGCATCCAACGGACCCCGGTGATGGCCTACCAGGCCGGGGTCGCATTCTACGTGACTCACTGGGTCCCCAGTTATATTGAAAGGATCCCAGGCTGGGTGCCATTCGATTGGGGGGTCGGCTTGAGGAGAACCCGGAGGCAGGTTGTCCAACAGGGCTTGAACGAACCATCGGGGATCTGGTGACCGGAATGTTGACAGGTACACTATTACTGTCATCCGGTGACCTATGCTTAATCTACTGGGAGGATTCGCTCAATCTCAATTTGTCCATCTAGCTCATTTAAGTAATTGGCCTGTGGCAGAGGCCTAGAGCCAGGTCTGTGGCAGAGGCCTGTTCCTCCCAGCAACATAAAGTGACACTTCGGCTGCCAGGCTTGTGGCAGAAGTCTGTCCGGGGGCACTTCACCCACTCTGGCTAGAGTGGCGACGAATGGTGACTATAATTATTGTGCTACTGAGAGCAGGATTGCTCTTTCTACATCCAGGCTTGATACCGCAAAGTTCTCTATCGCTTCATCAACCTTTTCCTTCCTACTGCATGTTGATGTTGGCTATGTTGGGCCTAAAATAAAGCATTTGAAAACCTTCCTTCATGTACTGGACATTCGCTCACTACTTTATTCATCAGCTACACCCCTAGACAACTTTGAGGTAACTAAATATGCCGATCCCAACAACAAACCAGCGGCTCCTTCGGGGGTAGCGCTACAATTGGATCCACCCGAGAGCCAGTCATCATGTTAACAATCATTTAAATGGGCCTTGCCAAAAGACACCATACTGTCTTACAAGTTTGTGTATATAGATTCTTCCATATGTATTTTTTACAAATAAATATTTATAGTTTTTTATATTGATTACTTGTACCGTCAAAAGTCCACCTCATTAGCTTTGATTAATTCCCATTTCCATGTTAACAATCATATCACAGCCCAATAACATAGGGGTTTGGGATGACATCAAATATGCAGGATTTACCTCCTACAACATTTGCAAAATTAGAAAGATTGGACATAGGGATTTTATAATCTTCAGGTACCTACAAGTTAAACATTTTCTACTCAAAATTAGAAAGATCAATGTGGGTCTCCCCTGAAGATTTGGTGCTTGTTCTGTTTTTATTTTATGCTGCATTTTGTATTCTGCTGAAAAACTTTAACTAAATAATGATAAAAAAAATGAATGCCCTTGTGCATTTCCTTTTAGAAAACCCGGTGAACTCAATCACTGAAAATGATAAGCTCCCTATGTGACTAGTATCATAAGCAGGGGTCTCGCTAGGATTGTAAAAGACCTTGGGGAACTTTTGGGCACAACTAATAGAGTAATATTGCAGCACATTTAGCACAAAACAGTGGGAGGAGGAGCTTAATGGGACATGCTAACATAAAACCCAGGCATATTGGCTGTATGTATAGGTAGGCACCCCCAAAGCCTAGTGAAGGAGGTGCCAGCAAGGATAGGGAGGCTCATGTAACACGTATCTGCCCCTCTTGGCAAATATATGCGTGTATGATGTCATGGGACACTCCTTCTTCCCCAGGGCATGTGGGCTAGTATCAGCATAACAGTTAAAGGGCCGTTGCACATGCTTGTCTCTCTTACTATGGGGATATCAGACTGCATTCATGGAGCACTGGGCTAGTTCATTTTGGGAATATTACTCAAGTTTTTTTCTCATCCAAAATATTTAATTTATTAATTCTAGTTTTGAAACTGTGTGTAATCAAAGATCCATCCAAGCATTCTTTTCAATATTCATCCAAAAATAAGAAAATGACTGCATTGTACATTCCAATGATATTCAATTAGCAGCATTTATTGCAAGATTTTACCATCAGCTGCCTACATGATAAATAGAGTGAATGTCAGCAAAAACCAATGGATTTTGGGGATTTTGATTGGGGATTTTTGATTGAATGTTTGGGTTGTTTGCTCAGGAAATCTGTCACTTTTAATGTGATAGCAGCCAAAAGCTGAAACTGGCATTTGTTTTCAGCTTTGCATTTGAGTTCAGCAAATTATGTATATGTAATTTGGCCAGCCAAAGTCACACAATGAATTCTACCTCTGGCTTAAACACTGCATCTTCTTCCCCCATCCCTTCTTGGACTCTAAGCTCATGGGGCTCATCTGTAAAGTACAGAACCTCTGCAAAGGGATTCAGGATCAAAAGGGAGTTCGCTAGTTTCCTCCCATTCACTTATCGTCTCTTCTATCAACGTTCCCCTGCCTGAACCCTTCAAGATTCAGAAGTTAGGAATCCAGGAGTTGGGCTAACTAAACTGCAGTTTGGCTACTCTGTCTCCAATGTGTAAGGGCTGGAAGCAACGTGGGGTATTAATAGTTCCCTGGTGTCTCCTTAAAATAAATTGTCACTGTCTGTACTATGCCATATAGGGGGCTTTTACTTACAGCAGTAAACTGAAAAAAAGTAAAAATGTATTTTAGTAGTAGTGAACTCTAAAACAATAATGAACAAAAAAAAAACATAATAAATGTAAGGACACCCCCCACACACACACACTTAATAAATACCATTAGGACACAAGTAGGTATATAAATGCCTATTGCCTACTGTATCACCTATTGGTTATTTCTATAAATACATATATACTTGGGTATAAGCCGAGTTTTTCAGCACATTTGTTTGTGCTGAAAATGCCCCCCTCGGCTTATACTCGAGTCACCTTTTTGCGCCTGATCTCCTGGACTTTGCGGACCCGGCACCGGCCGGCCGTAGGTCCACTGGACCCCAAACCTGGCACACATGTAACCCCACCAAGTGTGCCAAGTTTGTTGTCTGGGGAACCTACGGCCGGGGAGCACTGAATTTTCAAAGCCGGGCACCCCTTCCATAGACTCCCATGTTAAAAGGCCATTTCTTTTGTGACTTTGGGGACACAGTACTAGGCGGACGTAGGTCTTCTGGACCCGGAACTTGGCACACATATAGCCCCATTTCTCCTCTATAAGTGTGCAAACTTTGTTTTCTAGAGGACCTATGGCTGGGGAGCACTGATTTTTCAAAGCTGGGCACCCCTTCCATAGACTCCCATGTTAAAAGGCCATTTCTTTTGTGACTTTGGGGACACGGTACTAGGCGGACGTAGGTCTTCTGGACCCGGAACTTGGCACACATATAGCCCCATTTCTCCTCTATAAGTGTGCAAACTTTGTTTTCTAGAGGACCTATGGCTGGGGAGCACTGAATTTTCAAAGCCGGGCACCCCTTCCATAGACTCCCATGTTAAAAGGCCATTTCTTTTGTGACTTTGGGGACACGGTACTAGGCGGACGTAGGTCTTCTGGACCCGGAACTTGGCACACATATAGCCCCATTTCTCCTCTATAAGTGTGCAAACTTTGTTTTCTAGAGGACCTATGGCTGGGGAGCACTGAATTTTCAAAGCTGGGCACCCCTTCCATAGACTCCCATGTTAAACCTCAGTCTAGTCATGGGCACAGTGAGGCATGGGCACATTGAGGCATGCAGATGGACACTCTAGGCTTATACTCGAGTCAATACGTTTTCCCAGTTTTTTGTGGTAAAATTAGGTGCCTCGGCTTATATTCGGGTCGGCTTATACTCAAGTACATACAGTCGTTTTAAAACCATCATTTTATATTTTCCCTAAATTAATACGCTATAAAGGTCTCTAATACATTGCTTATTTACAATTTTGTGTATGATCAGATCATTCAATCATTGTTCTTCAAGCATACACATTTCTGACCCTACAAAGATTTATTCATAAAGTCAATGTATTTTCATAATTTTTATTTAACCCATTTACAATGACATTACTATTAGCACCCTACCGGACAGGCGGCTCTTGTGAGATGAAGAAACCAATTAAAGCAGATCTTTATCATAAATAATTAAATTTTTTCCCTGACTCTTTCCCCCTCGCTCTCATTTAGATATTGATTTTATTTTATTATTATATTATCATTTATTTTTATTTAAAAACATTTTTGTGCAGCTTTGCCTAGGCAAGAATAATGGGGCAGATTCACAGAGGAAGTACGCCGGCGTATCTACTGATACGCCGGTGTAATTTCAAATTTCCCGCGTCGTATCTTGAATATCTTTGAATCCTCAAACCAAGATACGACAGCATTTGGGTAAGATCCGACAGGCGTACGGCTTTGTACGCCTTCGGATCATAGATGCAATACTTCGGCGCCCGCTGGGTGGAGTTCGCGTCCGTTTCAGCGTCGGGTATGCAAATTAGCTATTTCCGTCGATCCGCGAACGTACGCGCGGTCGTCACATTCTCTTACGTCGTCTGTAGTCGGCTTTTTCCGGCGTAAAGTTAAAGCTGCTATTTTGTGGCGTATAGATAGACTTGCCATGTTAAAGTATGGCCGTCGTTCCCGCGTCGAAATTTGAAAAAAAAAATTTGCGTAAGTCGTCCGTGAATAGGAATGGACGTAAGTCACGCCGAAGCTCTAAAAATGGCGATGTAATTTCGCACAAAGCACGGCGGGAAATTTTGATACGGAGCATGCGCAGTACGATCGGCGCAGGAAAGCGCCTAATTTAAATGATCCACGCCCCCTACCCGGATCATTTGAATTAGGCGGGCTTGCGCCGGGGAATTTACGCTACGCCGCCACAACTTTACAGGCAAGTGCTTTGTGAATCAAGCACTTGCCCGTAAAACTTGCGGCGGTGTAACGTAAATGCGATACGTTACGCCGCCGCAGATCTACCTGAATCTGGCCCAATGTTCGTAATGATGATCAATCTTCATTAATACTTGTTTTTTTAATTTCTGGTTTCATTTTAATCATATTGTTATATACAATATGCCATGGAATTATGTGAGTTTTTAATTATTTTATTATTTATACATTTACACAGTGCAATATCCCATTGCTCTTTTGTTCCATAAAATTACGATGTACAGTGTACAGCTGCTATAGGATCCTGCAGGGACTAACTACAATCAGTTTAGCCTGTTGCTAATGAAAAGGTCCGATTTGTCCCAGACTGAAATTCCACTTGTGTTTATTAGGAAGAAAAAAAAAGTCTCTGAATGTCTGAGCTTTAGTTCCAGGAGGAGAGGAAATTCACAGCAAAATAAAAACACATGTAATTTGCAAAAAAAGGATTTGCCTGTGGGCTAGTAAATGAGACAGCACTTGCTATTGATCCAGGATTAAATGCTTATGGGGGTGGGCAAATCATTGGGAGACCTAAGAGGGGGGTAGACACGACATGAAAAACTCTCTGGAACAAAGAGAGAGAGAAGCCAGAGAAAGGCTGTACATCAGTGAAAGCATATGCTGTACACACGTGTTTTGCAGGGTACAATACGTTCAGTATCATGTTTAATCTATATTGAACACATATACATTTACTGCAGGATATGGTATGTTCTTCATCAGATATAATCTTCACTTCACACACACACACATTTATATATGAAAAAATTAATTAAAGTATAAAGGGAAAGGGGAAAGGAATGCTATGAACAAGTTGGGACTTTACATGGAGTTTTTGCATATGTGAATAGAAATGCAATGGGAGCGGCAAATGCGCCCAGCGTAAATACGCGCCCACGATACGCCGGCGTAGCAAAGTTACGTCGTATTTTAGTTTGTGGGCACGGCGCACAGATACGACGGCGCATATTTGCACTTACGCGGCGTATCTCGAGATACGTTGGCGTTAGTGCTTTGTGAATCCGGGCCATACTATTGAAGTACAGATATCACATAGACACGACTACACATTTTCCAAATGCACTCCATGTAAAGTCTCAACTTGTTCATAGCATTCCTTTCCCCTTTCCCTTTAAACTTTAATTTATTTTTTCATCAGACCGGGACGGAGGTACATGTTCCCTATTGGCCATGACCTCATTTAAAATCCCAATTGTTTCTTCACACATTTATATATATTTAATATCATATATATTGGACACACAAATGTGTAAAGATGTGCGTTTTCCAGCCCCTGCTTTTTGCAAGTATTTGTATTTTTGTTGGGGCACTTTTGCAACATGGCATTTAAGGGTTTCCTATATTTACTTTTTAATTTACTTATTACAGGTATTTTTTTTTTAACGCTGGCAACTTATGCAGCACTTTACATATTGTACATTCACTTCAGTCCCTGCCCTCAAAGAGATTACACTCTAAGGTCCCTTCCACACATGCATACATATCTATACTAGGATAGTGTAAATAGTGCTGTGGCATTAACATTTGAATAAGGCTGCTAATACAAAAGACAGTATAACTGTGACCTTCAAACGTAAATGTGCAAAACATTAGTGTAGAGTCTCAAATAAAGTACATGATAATTACAATAAACAATATTGCTTAACAGTGTCAAAAAATATAAAAACAATATTCAAAAAGAGGTGTTCTAAAGTGTATATTCAGTGTAGACAAATAGTGTGTATAACAACACCAGTATTCATAGATGTTCCTCAGGAGGAGCTTCAGTGACCAGCCACCAACATTGAGTAAATTTAAAACTCACCAGAGTGAATGGCTACCATTACAGCCAGGGGTCAAGTCCTGGGGAAAAAAGTGTGGGAACTCCCACCCAAGATCCACTCCCCCACCAAAAAAAATAAAAAATGGTACGCTCATATGCATAATTACTAAACCGCATGTTTTTTTTTCGATCCACTGTACCTTAGTAATCCTTTACGTTACTGGCCGCATCCTGTATATGGATTCATCAGGTAGTGTGCGGGTATTCTGTCACTTCCTTGATGCCGCAATGTCTCCTGAGAGCTTTTGTCATTGTTCCCAGGAGACATTGCGGAGGTCTGCCGCGAGTTATCGCAGGATTTAGAAAGAAGCAAGTTCTGCTGTGAAAAAAGTGCAGGAACTCCGTTCCCACGCGTTCCTGCAGGACTTGAGCCCTGATTACAGCAGCATATGCACCCAAACCAGCATAAGGATCTCACAGGAACCACTGCGGGATGTACAATATCTCACATAAGTGAATACACCCCTCACATTTTTGTAAATATTTTATTATATCTTTTCATGTGACAACACTGAAGAAATTACACTTTGCTACAATGTAAAGCTTGTATAACAGTGTAAATGTGCTGTCCCCTCAAAATAACTCAACACACAGCCATTAATGTCTATGCCGCTGGCAACAACAAAAGTGAGTACACCCCTAAGTGAAAATGTCCAAATTGGGCGGAACTTTTTTAGTTTAAGGTTCAGGTGAGTTTGCATTTTTTATGCACTATTTGTAGTGGAGCACTACATGAAGGATATTATTTGGCACTTTGAATCACGGTGATTGGATTTTTTTCTTTGGGAAGATATATATCTTAGAGCTGCACGATTCTGGCCAAAATGAGAATCACAGAATCACGTTTTTTTTTTTTACTACTAATGGCGGCGATCAGCGATTTTTTTCGTGACTGCGACATTATGGCGGACACTTCGGACAATTTTGACACATTTTTGGGACCATTGTCATTTTCACAGCAAAAAATGCATTTAAATTGCATTCTTTATTGTGAAAATGACAGTTGCAGTTTGGGAGTTAACCACAGGGGGCGCTGTAGGAGTTAGGGTTCACTGTGTGAGTGTTTACAACTGTAGGGGGGTGTGGCTGTAGGTGTGACATCATCGATCGTGTCTTCCCTATAAAGGGAATGACGCGATCGATACGCCGCCACAGTGAAGCACGGGGAAGCCGTGTTTACACACGGCTCTCCCCGTTCTTCAGCTCCGGGGACCGATCGCCGCACTCGAGCGGCGATCGGGTCCGCGGGACCCGCGGTCCCGGAGCTTCGGACCGGGTCGCGGGAGCGCGCCGCGGGCGCGCGCCCGCGACCCACGGCTGGGTACAAGTACAGGACGTATATATACGTGCTTGTGCCCAGCCGTGCCATTCTGCCGACGTATATGTGCAGGAGGCGGTCCTTAAGTGGTTAAAGGGGAAGTAAACGCTGATGGGTTTTACTTCCTCTTTATTTCCCTGCAAAGGTAAAGCATAATGGGCTACTATGCTTTGCATATTAGCCCATTATGTGTCACTTACCTGAAACCGAAGCCTGCAATGTCCCTGATGTCCCCGCTGGCTGGAAACGTCCAATTTCAGCCCTCTTTCTTCCGGGGCCGTGGACTCCGGCTCTGTGACTGTCCGGAGTCGCATGATGTCACTCGTGCAGGAGCCGCCAGTCACGGCATGACCCCCTCTAGAACCGGCACAGCGCGCCCTCTCTAAAGTGCGCATGCGACAAATACATTGGCGCATGCGCAGAAGACGACAGCGTTGGGGGACATTGTAAATACTATGGGGTAATGGGGTTGTCAATTACTATGGGGTAATGGGGTATGGGTCCTATGTAGGAAAAATCAATTACCAGTGAGTGTGGATACATGGAGCCTCTCATCAGATGGGAATGTGTGAAGTGAGATTGCCGGGGCCATCCAAACCAAATACCCACATCCTGGGGGCGTGTCCCCACTAAAGTCATGCATCATCGCATTGGGCCAGATAATGGGATGGGAAAAAGCGACCACCTGAGGTGCAAAGACCTCGGTGGGCGTCCACCCATCCAGTCAGCCATGCGGGATGGAAAAGCCATGCAGCAATCAATGGCGTCCTAGGACGCCATGCATGCAGCATGCTGGCATGACGCCGATACGCCAAAAGTCCGCCCCACCCCCATCAAGAAAAAAAAATGGGGGATGGGCAGGGGAGGAGGAGCTGGGCGCATCACAACCCCGGGATGAGAGACACCGGGTCAATCAAGCCCAAAAAATCACATGGGTTGGGCAAATATAAAGCATGAATAGAAAGGTAAACAGATGGTTGATTGCAACTCAGAGTAATTGAAAAAAGGGGAAATAATTATAGCAATATTCACCTGCTGTTGAAAGGGAAAATAGGGAAAATTGAAAGAAATCGATTTGATAAGAGGAGTTAGGACAATGGGAAAAGATGCCAGAAATATGTAGTCTTGTAGGATCATTGGCTAGAATGATCAATCATGAAAGCAGATTGGGTCCATAACAGATCACTGGTGTGACAGCGGGTGTCTTCCACCCTGTTAAACATTTGTAAAGAAAGGAAGTGATCGGTTTGGAATCCTAAACAGATCACTTCCTTTCTTTACCAGCAGGGAGAAGTTCTCCTGACAGTTCCAAACTGCCAGGAGACACCTGCTGGTGAACCGCAGTACTGCGAGCCAAACAATAATAATAAATATCACCAGCGGATCGAACCTTTCCTGACACCTATGCTAGCACCTACCTACAGTAGAGGGTGCTACACTATAATGGTTTAGAACAGAAATTGGGCACCAGTCACTTCAGATATTTTTTAATGCTTTAATGAGGAACTTGAAAATAGTAATAGGAAAGAGGGTTAGGGGAGGTTTCAGATACCATTTGCAG
Source organism: Rana temporaria (assembly GCF_905171775.1). Taxonomy (NCBI): domain Eukaryota; kingdom Metazoa; phylum Chordata; class Amphibia; order Anura; family Ranidae; genus Rana; species Rana temporaria. Next base: position 101,904,386 of record NC_053500.1, read on the forward strand.
ATCACTTACAGACTCCTTGAATTCAAAGGTAAAACAGCTTTCTCTTTTAGCAGATCTTAAATACCTATATAGACCTCTAACGCAGACCTAGCAGCGGGTAGAATTTCTGGACAAGCCTCTCTTAGAAACTTAGCAGCCAACAGAACTCCTGGACAAGCCTCTCTCACAGACATAGCAACCAGTAGAACTCTTGGACAAGCCTCTAGAACAGACCTGGGCAAACTACGGCCCGCGGGCCGTATACGGCCCGGCGGACCTTTTAATCCGGCCCCCCGCTGCCGCCGAAATCGCCGCCGCCGCGGTGGGGAACATTACAGACAGCGTTCGTTTGAACAGCTGTTTTCCCCGTCGCGCATAGACACTCCCCCTTGAACGGATCTGTCCAATCGCGAGCAAGGGGGAGTCACATAGACACTCCCCCTTGCTCGCGATTGGACAGATACGTCCAAGGGGGAGTGTCTATGCGCAGTGGGGAAAACAGCTGTTCAAACGAACGCTGTCTGTAATGTTCCCCGCCGCGGTGATAACAGTAGGCAGGGCAGCCACTTGTGCAGCCACTTGTGCCAACACACGCAGCCACTGTGCCACCATAATTTATCGCCACTGTGCCCATCAAACGCAGCCACTGTGCCAATCACACGCAGCCACTGTTCCCATCACACGCAGCCACTGTTCCCATCAAACGCAGCCACTGTGCCAATCACACGCAGCCACTGTGCAATCAATTGTTGCCACTGTGCCAATCACATGCAGCCACTGTGCCAATCACACGCAGCCACTGTGCCCATCAAACGCAGCCACTGTGCCATCACATGCAGCCACTGTGCCAACACACGCAGTCACTGTGCCATCAATTGTTGCCACTGTGCCCATCACACGCAGCCACTGTGCCATCAATTGTCGCCACTGTGCCCATCAAACGCAACCACTGTGCCATCACACGCAGCCACTGTGCCATCACATGCAGCCACTGTTTAATCAATTGTTATTGATTAAACAGTGGCTGCCTGTCCCCAGCGTCTGTCCCCCTCCTGTGTCATGTCCCCAGCGTCTGTCCCCCTCCTGTGTCATGTCCCCAGCGTCTGCCCCCCTCCTGTGTCATGTCCCCAGCGTCTGTCCCCCTCCTGTGTCATGTCCGCAGCCTCTGTCCCCCTCCTGTGTCATGTCCGCAGCCTCTGTCCCCCTCCTGTGTCATGTCCGCAGCCTCTGTCCCCCTCCTGTGTCATGTCCGCAGCCTCTGTCCCCCTCCTGTGTCATGTCCCCAGCCTCTGTCCCCCTCCTGTGTCATGTCCCCAGCCTCTGTCCCCCTCCTGTGCCATGTCCCCAGCCTCTGTCCCCCTCCTGTGTCATGTCCCCAGCCTCTGTCCCCCTCCTGTGTCATGTTAGGACGGGCAGAGGCGGCTCTCTAATTAGGCACAAAAGGCAGCCGCCTAAGGCCTCGCGTTCCCAGGGGCCTCGCCCAGTCAGTGTCCCCCAAGCTGGTAGCGTGACCGGGCCGGTAAAGGATCGCCATCTTTCTTATACTGCGCTGCGCTGTAGAGGAGGTGGAGGCGGAACGGCCAAGCCGACAGCTGCTGAACCCGCCAGGAGCAGGCTGAGCTCTGCACTGCTGAAGACACCCTTGCCACCCGCCGGCCGCCAGTACACTGTCTGCAGCAGAGCGGTGTGAGTGTGCTGTGAGTCAATCACAGACGCATTCACTTCCCTGTCAGGCAGAGTGTTCTCCGCCCGACAGGAGCTTCCTAGTCCCGCCCGGCGTGATGTCATTCACAGACCGGGAGGCGGGAAGAAAGAGCAGAGGAGAGTGCTACTGTAAAGACCTGTGAGGAGCCAGTGAAGCCCCTGCAAAAGTGAAAGTAAGTTTTCAGAAGCTATAAACCTAACCTAAGTCACTATTGTCACTAATGTGGCTTAGCTGTGTCAACCTGCCTGAAGTGTTTAACTCTTTGGGGGAGTTTACATTGGTATTTGTAATATGCAGCATTGAGGGGGTTATTGCATTACTATACATTAGTGACCACTGGCAGTTAATTAACCCCCTTGTGCTGCATTTGTGGTACCGGTATCAGAGTTAATTAACCCCTATATGGTGCAGCATCAAAGGGTTCATAAACTCTGATACCAGTGCCACTAATGCAGCACAAATGGTGTTAAATAACTGGCACTGGTCACTAATGCATCAGTGGTCAGTGGTGTATTTGATACTACCCACCCCTCTCGTACATACTACCCACCTATACCCACCCCTTTTATGTACATACTACCCACCTATACCCACCCCTCTCATATACATACTACCCACCTATACCCACCCCTCTCATGTACATACTACCCACCTATACGCACCCCTCATGTACATACTACCCACCTATACGCACCCCTCTGATGTACATACTACCCACCTATACGCACCCTCTCATGTACATACTACCCACCTATACCCACCCCTCTCATGTACATACTACCCACCTATATACACTCTGCACCCCTCTCATGTACATACTACCCACCTATTTGCACTCTGTACCCCTCTCATGTACATACTACCCACCTATATACACTCTGCACCCCTCTCATGTACATACTACCCACCACCATACACACCATATCCCTCTCACGTACATACTATCCCCCACCATATACTCCGCACCCCTCTCATGTACATACTACCCCACACCATACCCCTCTTATGTACATACTACCCACCGCCATACACTCTGTACCCCTCTCATGTACATACTACCCACCGCCATACACTCTGTACCCCTCTCATGTACATACTACCCACCGCCATACACTCTGTACCCCTCTCATGTACATACTACCCACCGCCATACACTCTGTACCCCTCTCATGTACATACTACCCACCGCCATACACTCTGTACCCCTCTCATGTACATACTACCCACCACCATACACTCTGTACCCCTCTCATGTACATACTACCCACCGCCATACACTCCTCACCCCTCTCATGTACATACTGCCCACCGTCATACACTCTGTAGTCTTTTTTTTCCAATCTTATAATTATATTTTTTTTTACGTTTTTTGGTCAGAGTTTTTTGGTTTCTTTGGTGAGATATCAGGGGTCTAAACAGACCCCTGAAGTCTCACTTTTGAGACAAAGAAAGGAAATGAGGAAACGCATTCCCCAGTTCATTTCTCTGTAGCCTCAGCTGCACTGCAGATGAATGAACAGGAGACAGAAGCTCCTGTTAATTCATAAACTAAAGCTTAGTAAACACAAATCAGTTCCAATCACTTACTGTGTTCTTTTAGAAAAAGGTAGGAGGGCAGAGAAGGGAAGTCGGCAGCGTTGTGGGGGGCACACCGTTATTTTTTTATCGCTTGAATTATTTTTATGGGCGTGAGTAGGGCCTCTTGTCTAAGTTTTGCCTAAGGCCTCGCAAAGCCTAGAGCCGCCTCTAAGGACGGGACACCATTGGGTGTCGTGCCCCTTTTTTTCTGATTGCAGCACACCCACTATTGCAGAATAATTTTGGTTTTCCATTTGCGCCAGCAACACTCGTATCACATAATGTCACCTATCAGTGTCAATCAGTACCACCTATCAGTGCCAATCAGTGCCACCTGTCAGTGCCCATTAGTGGTGCATATCAGTGCCACCTGTCAGTGCCCATTAGTGGTGCATATCAGTGCCACCTATTGGTGCCCATCATTGCTGCGTATCTGTGCCGCCTATCAGTGCCCATCAATTCTACACATCAGTGCCTCCTCATCAGTGCCAACTCATCAGTGCCTGTCAGTGAAGGGGAAAACAAAATTTTATGACAGAAACCAAGAAAAAACTTTTTTTTTTATCAAAAAGTTTGGTCTTTTTTAGTTTGTTTAGCAAAAAATAAAAACCTCAGAGGTGATCAAATACCACCAAAAGAAAGCTCTATTTGTGGGAAAAAAATTATAAAAATTTAGCATGACTGCGCAATTGTCATTAAAGTGTGACAGCGCTGATAGCTGAAAAACGTCCTGGGCGGGAATGGGGTGAAAGTGTCTGGTATTGAAGTGGTTAAGACCCTCTATTCTATTCTATTCCATCCCAGAGCAGGAGGCCACATCAGAGGGCTCAGTGGGCCACATGTGTGCCCCGGGCCACTGGTTGGGGACCTCTGCTTTAAACCATCCGGCAACACTGTGAGAGCAGTTTAGGTTATTGGTGCATCCTCCAAACGAGTCACCAGGCCCTCCTGAGTGACCAGCCTTCATCCTGGCTCTCTCCAGCAAGGGTTCTCCCTGGATCTTCTCACCTTGGCTCAGCAGAAAACCCTACTGGGCTGTTCTGGAAAAATAATAATTACAGTATTACATAGCTCAACCTTGCTGTAATTCTCATACTGGTCTCTGTGGCACCAGTGACACCTACTGGCAACAGTGGGAAATGCACAACTCAGTTGAGATTAGAGCAGAAACCAAACTATACAAGCAGTCTGGGCTGTTTACAGCTCACCAAAAAAAAAAAATTACACTATAGCCCCAATTTTAGGAGGAGGGGGCTACATATATTTAGGTAGATTAGTTATTTATCGATTCAGCACTGACTATAATATAATAATTTTTAACTGGGTTAATATTTAGAACATCAATGTGTTGGCTAATTTATTAGTATTATATATACATATCTGGGGGGAACCACAGAAGTATTTTTATAATTTACTATTTTAAAGCAGAACTCCAGGATTTAAACAAAAATACCCTATTATTACACCCCCCCTCCCCCCCTACACAAAACACTAAACAGTTATTACATTTGTGAAATTCCTTACCATTGAAGAGAAAAGTCAAATTCCATTTTCAGGAAGTCAGCTCTCTAGTTCAAAAAAATGCATCATCTATTCTGCTAAGGAGGAGCTATTAGAACAGTGATTACATCATATCCTCCCCTCTCTCTCTCTAACTACATTTCCCATGAATCCTTGGGATTGGAGTGAATGTGAGAGGGTACCCTAGGCCTGTACATATAAATGTGAACAAGCCCACTTCAACATAAATCACACCCCTCATTCTGCAGCCAGCCAACCATACTACTCATTAAAACACAGGATAGATAGGTTACAGTCTTATAAATGCAAAGCATGTCTGTGCTCTACTCCACAACAGGAGATAATCATACTGCCTTACTTGCTTTATGTAATAATCAATGAACTGTAGACACCTCCCATAACTATATATTATACACAATGTACTCTGCTGTAATTCAGTATTAGAAATATTCCTCCTCCTGCTGCAGCTTTGAGATCTTTCTAACAGCAATCAGTGCTTGTATGGTGTATGAGAACATCCCTAGTCGCAACACAGATAGAGCCGGGACATGCTGCTTTACATCAGCATGTGGCACAAGTTAATGTCGGAATGAGAAAAAAAAAAAAGTGCAGCGCTTACCTAATGATCAATAACACAATAATGGTGGAACATTCCACAATGTATGGAAAACTCAAACTTCAATATCAGTGCGATCTCATCAGAGCCCAAAAGTTCGGTCCCATCTGTGCCCAAAAGTGCGGTCTCATCTGTGCCCAAAAGTGCGGTCCCATCTGTGCCCAAAAGTGCGCTCCCATCTGTGCCCAAAAGTACACTTCCATCAGAGCCTATACATGCGGTATCATCTATGCCCATAGGTGCAGTCTCATCTATGCCCATAGATGTGGTCTCATCAGAGCCCATAAGTGCGGTCTCATCAAAGCCCATAAGTGCGGTCTCATCTATGCCCATAAGTGCGGTCTCATCTATGCCCATAAGTGTGGTCTCATCAGAGCCCATGATTGCGGTCTCATCAGTGCCCATAGGTGTGGTTTCATCAGTGCCCATAAGTGCGGTCTCATCAGAGCTCATAATTGCAGTCTCATCTTTGCCCATAGGTGTGGTCTCATCTATGCCCATAAGTCTGGTCTCATTAGTGCCCATAAGTGCAGTTTCATCTTTGCCCAAAGGTGCGGTCTCATCTATGCCCATAGGTGCGATCTCATCAGAGCCCATAAGTGCGGTCTCATCAGAGACTATAAGTGCGGTCTCATGAGTACCCATAAGTGCGGTCTCATCAGTGCCCATAGGTGTGGTCTCATCAGAGGCCATGAGTGCGATCTCATCAAAGCCCATAAGTGCGGTCTCATCAGAGCCCGTAAGTGCGGTCTCATCAGAGCCCATGATTGCTGTCTCACCAGTGCCCATATGTGTGGTAGCATCAGTGCCCATAAGTCTGGTTTTATCAGAGTTCATAAGTGCAGTCTGATATTTAACCATAGGTGTGGCCTCACCTATGCTCATAGGTGCGGTCTCATCTTTACCCATAGGTGTGGCCTCACCTATGCTCATAGGTGCAGACTCATCTATGTGCATAGGTGTGGTCTCATCAGAGCCCATAGGTGTGGTCTCATCTATGCCCACATGTGCAGTCTCATCTGTGCCCACAAGTGCAGTCTCATCTGTGCCCATAAGTGCAGTCTCATCTGTGCCCATAAGTGCAGTCCCATCTGTGCCCATAAGTGCAGTCTCATATGTGCCCAAAGGTGCGCTCTCATCAGAGCCCATAGGTGTGGTCATCTATGCCCATAGGTGCGGTCTCATCAGAGCCCATATGTGTGGTCTCATTAGTGCCCATTAGTGCAGTCTCCTATGTGCCCATAGGTGCTGCCTCATCAGAGCCCATAGGTGCTGCCTCATTAGAACCCATAGGTGCGGTCTCATCAGAGCCCATAGGTGCGGTCTCATCAGAGCCCATAGGTGCGGTCTCATCAGAGCCCATAAATGCAGTCCCATCTGTGCGGTTCCATCTGTGCTCATAAGTGTGGTCTCACCTGTGCCCATATGTGTGGTCCCATCTGTGTCCACTCTACAAGACTCTGGAGTATGCTGTCCAGTTCTGGGCACCAGTCCACAGGAAGGATGTGCTGGAACTGGAGAGAGTACAGAGAAGGGATACAAAACTAATAAAAGGGACTGGAGGACATTAGTTATGAGGAAAGGTTACGAGCACTAAACTTGTTCTCTCTGCAGAAGAGACACATGAGAGGGGATATGATTTCAATGTACAAATACCGTACTGGTGACCCCAAAATAGGGATAAAACTTTTCCGCGTAAGGGAATTTAATAAGACACGCGGCCATTCACTAAAATGAGAAGAAAAGCGGTTTAGCCTTAAACTGTATAGAGGGTTCTTTACTGTAAGAGCGGCAAGGGTGTGGAATTCCCTTACACAGGCGGGAGCATCGATAATTTCAAAAAACTATTAGATAAGCACCTGAACGACCACAACATACAGGGACATACAATGTAATACTGACATATAATTACACACATAGGTTGGACTGGTGTCTTTTTTCAACCTCGGCTACCTGTGCCCATAAGTGCGGTCCCATCTGTGCCCATATGTGTGGTCTCATCTCTGCCCATGAGTGCGGTCCTATCTGTGCCCATATGTGCAGAGCGGGGATCGTTACGAGACACCGGCCGGGTAACAGAGCGGAGATCTCGGGCTGTGACAGATCTTGTATATTAACCACTTACCCCCCGGACCATATTGCTGCCCAAAGACCAGAGTACTTTTTGCGATTCGGGACTACGTCGCTTTAACAGACAATTGCGCGGTCGTGCGACATGGCTCCCAAACAAAATTGGCGTCCTTTTTTTCCCACAAATAGAGCTTACTTTTGGTGGTATTTGATCACCTCTGCGGTTTTTAGTTTTTGCGCTATAAACAAAAATAGAGAGCCAGTTTTGAAAAAAATGAATATTTTTTACATTTTGCTATAATAAACATCCCCCAAAAATATATAAAAAAACATTTTTTTTCCTCAGTTTAGGCCGATACGTATTCTTCTACATATTTTTCGTAAAAAAAAAAATCGCAATAAGCGTTTATTGATTGGTTTGCGCAAAAGTTATAGCGTTTACAAAATAGGGGGTATTTTTATGTCATTTTTATTATATTTTTTTTTACTAGTAATGGCGGCGATCAGCGATTTTTTTTTCGGTATTGCGACATTATGGCGGACACTTCGGACACTTTTGACACATTTTTGGGACCATTGGCATTTTTATAGCGATCAGTGCTATAAAAATGCATTGGATAACTATAAAAATGCCACTGGCAGTGAAGGGGTTAACACTAGGGGGCGGGGAAGGGGTTAAGTATGCCTGGGTGTGTTCTTACTGTGGGGGGGGGGTGGCCTCACTAGGGGAAACACTGATCCTCTGTTCATACATTGTATGAACCGAAGATCAGCATTTCCCCCGCTGACAGGACCGGGAGCTGTGTGCTTACACACACAGCTCCCGTTCCCCGCTCTGTAACGAGCGATCGCGTGTGCCCGGCGGCGATCACGCCCGCCGGGCACACGCACGGGAGTCGGGGGCGAGCGGGGGGCGCGGGCGCGCACCCCTGGTGGCGGCTGGGAGAGAGGACGTCATATTACGTGCTCTCGCCCAGCAGAGCCACCTTGTGGACGTATAACGACGGTGCGCGGTCGGCAAGTGGTTAAACACTGATCACTGTAAAGGCCCGCCTCCTGGGCCGGCATTGTGAATGACAGCACACTGGTTCAATGCCAGTACAGGGGGCAGGGCTGTACGACAATCAGTGTTCCAAATACAAGATCTGTCTCAGCCGAGATCCCCCGCTCTGTCAGCTGGCTGATGTTTAGTAACGATCCCCGCTCTACAGTAAGAAATGACAGGTGGGCAGGCAGTGGCGGCGGCGGAGTGGGGGCGGTGCTGGCAGGGGGCAGAGGAGGAGGAAGAAGGAGGAGAGAAAACCACCTCCATGGGTGGTACAGACCGGGGGCCGTGAGACCCCTCCACCCACTACATGGAAGTAGAAGTCCCTGCTCACTATGGAGAACTACAAGTGGACAGTGACAAGACTACTGGCTGGGAGTACAGGAGGAATAGCAGCCAGCGATCTTTCAAACTGGATATCACCAGGCAGTAAAGTTTTTTCTTCAAAATCAGCAGGCTATTGCAGAGGAACTACAGAGCTCAGAACATGGATGGCATGGTAAGAAGGTGAAGGTAATCGGTGAAGGTAAGAGATCAGCAACAAGGACATGAAGGAAAAAAGTTATCTAGTTACCCCCCATTCCAATTATCTGCAAAACGCCTTTCATGCAGCTAGCTAACTGCATCTGGATTTGGTCTTTGGGCCACAGCACCTTCTGGATACAAAAGGGCTGTAATGATTGCTTCTTGAAATTTCAGGAAAGGTCCAGTTCTTCTAGTAGCTTTGTAAATAACAAAAGCATTGTATATAGCAAATTACAATAAATATACAGAAACTGGTTTGTACCAGTGTCTAACTCTGCAGGAGACTAAAGTCTATACCTCCCATATTTAGAGGCTTTTCAACTACACCAGTAAAATGGAAGATAGTATAAATACACCACATTGGTCATTCCATTTCACTGCTAGTAGTTCCTCATTGCGCAAGCAGGCTTTCTCCCCCTTTCTAAGTTGGGTGTTAATGAGTCAATGGCGGAAGCACTGCAGTTAGATCACATGGTGCCACAGCAGCCAATTTTTTAAATGAACAAATGTCTAAACAGGCACTGCTCCCCATGTAGTTTGGGCATGTGAGAGGCGCCACTGTCTTTTCTCTCTAAAGCGGTATGTATAGCCTGTTGCCCTTTCATAGTTAAACCTATATCTGGCACACTTGCTGGGAAGATATTGCAATCCAGGCAGTAAAATACACAAGGGACTCATCTATGCAGATGTTTTGTTGGGGCATATACATATCTGAAAATATCTGGGAGAGATAATTACGAGGGGCTGAACCTTGTAGAGCCAATCATAGCCAAGGTTACCCCGGGGTCGACGCAGGGTATTGTCACTGAAATGCATAGTCTCATATCTTCTCCTGGCCATTTCAGCAAAAAACATGGGAATACAATGAAATCGGTTCTGTGGGCCAATATGACCACAATTCATTCATTTTTGTAATGTCAATGTTAAGGTTTAAGGCTAAAAAAGTTCTAAATTCAAAAATCTTGAAAGGTTTCCATTTGAATGGCCTGGGAAGGTTCAAATTTGGGTTAGCGGCTATGTACTGTTGGGCATAAAGATTACTATGGTCCACGATTTAGAGGTCTCAGGTGAAAAACAGCTCTAAAACAAATGAAGGCGTATAGTTAAGTTCTCTGTTTCTACCGGAACCCTGGGCTGGACTGTGAATAATCCTGCCCCAGCATTCTCAATGTGAAAGCCCAAGGGCTTTCACACTGAGGCGATGCGCTGGCAGGAGGAAAAAAAATCTCCTGCAAGCAGTATCTTTGGAGCGGTATAGGAGCGGGGGGGTTTACCGCTCCTTCAATATGTGTCTCTTCTTTAAAGAAAATGACATAGAAAGTGTTGCCCCATCGATCCTATGGGAAACACATAAAGTGTATATAAGAGGGAGGTTGATAGCAGAAAAGGCCAAAAAGAGGAAAATCAGGCAGGCCCAGAAACAAACCTTAGTAGAAGAAATCCAGGGCCTACAACAGAAACATAAAGAAAGACAGGAAGAGCAAACCTTGATATTATTAACTTGGAAAAGAGAAAAGTTAAGGGACCTAATGGAACAAGAAACTAAATGGGTATTTAATAATACGAGTAAGAAATGTTATGCCTCGGGGAATAAACCAGGGAAACTATTAGCAAGGATAATTAAACCTAGAAACACACAGAATTATATACCAAAAATGAAAGATAAGAAAGGAGATATGAGGCACTCTACAAAAGATATAACAAAACATTTTCAAGAGTATTATCAAAATGTATATAAAGTAAATAAAGAACAAGGTCCAATAGAAATACAGAGTAAAAGGAGGAAAATTAAACAGTATTTAGAAAGGGTCAAGTTCCCGGTAATAGCAGAAGAAGAAATTAATAAAATTAGATAAGGAAATATCAAGGGAGGGAATAAGGGGAAGGGTGGGGGCAAAAGAATAGTTGCTGAAGCTAGACTTGGTGGTATGCCCACCCAGTTTTTGGTGGACTATTTCGGTACTGATGAAGAATGATAAAAAACAGTTACATAAAAATGATTTATTGCAGATAAAAAATACAGAACAATCATACAGATCAAAGATAGGACGAAATCTCTACTAGTTTCGCAGGATTTCCAGCTTTCCCAGGAGAGCCAATCCGATGGGTATAAAAATTGCGGAGGCGAACCACCCAAAAAGTTTCCCCCCGCGGCGGACATGGGGGATAGTGCGTGGATCTCCGATGGGTATAAAAATTGCAGAGGCGAACCGCCCAAAAAGTTTCCCCCCGTGGCGGAGATGGGGGATAGTGCGTGGATCTCAACACAATGGAATATGTGGGTACATTAGAAGAACGGGAGTCCTGGTGAGGTGCATACATGTGGACCGGATGGATAGAAGGACGCTTGCTGGTGGGCCAATACCGGCTGGATTTTATGAGGGCCTTTCAACGTAGTCATTTTTTTCGAACTATCGCTCCCCCTCCTAGCACCGGCCGACCCCTCACGTCTATGGAGGAGATATGCCTAGAATCGGGTACGTTGCCACATGCAATTTCAATGATGCACACAATGCTGATTACGCCGCCGGAGGGTTACCGGATCCCGAGCCTCGGTAAGTGGGAACGGGATCTGGAGTGTCAATTCCCGACCGACCGGGAACAACATATACTCAAGTTTACACACAAGTCGTCGATCTGCACTAAGGTCCAGGAGACCAATTACAAAATACTGACGAGATGGTATAGGACCCCGGACCTGTTGAGCAAGTTGTTCCCGACAGTGTCAGACCTCTGTTGGAGGTGTCAGACAGACAAAGGCACTCTGCTCCACGTCTTTTGGTCCTGCCCGCGTCTACAGCCATACTGGGAGGAAATCAGACATATAACGCAAAATATTTCTGACCGCATAGTCACGAATGACCCGGCGTACTTTCTCTTGCACGCGAATGACACCCCGGCGCGAATATACAAGAAGTCTGTCGTCTGCCATTTACTAGGCCATTTACAGGCCAAGGCGTGTATCCCACTCTGCTGGAAGTCCCCGAATCCACCGACGATAGCCATGTGGCTGCGGAAGGTGGATGACATTAACAAAATGGAGGACCTAGTCTTGACAAAACAAGATAAGAGTGAACTTTATTCCTAAACCTGGCAACTGTGGAACATTTTTACATATTCGGAGGGCCAGGCCCTCAGGGGTAATTCTTAGGAACTACAGACGGGGTTTGCCCCCATTGGACCCACGAAGTTGACTGCCGGGGTTCGTTCCCTGGAGCGGACCACCAGATGACGTCTGCTGGCCATGCTCGTGATTCCCCCCCCCCCCTTCCCCCTCTCTCTGGTTGCTATATCTTACCTTCTTCTTTGGCTGCTCTCTATGCAGTGCCTATATTCTTACTTCTTTTTTCTCTTCTAACCTGCACTTAGAAAAGGGAAAATGTAGGGGGCTGGGCCCTGCCGGACCATATCATCCCAACGCACCTTTCAAACACAGAGCTTCTACACAGGATTTATATGGAGGTAGAAGCTAGGGGCGGAGGGGCAGTGCGGTCTGAGGATCCGTCCTCGGTTGCCTGTGCCCCTGCCTCTGGCAGACGATATTACTGAAATTTTGTTTCCCTATATGTATGTATGCTCGCTGATGAAAATCACTGTATTGTTTTTGCTGTGGTTCATGTGGACCAGTCTCCTGTTTTGAATAAACAATAATAAAAAAAAAGAGATATGTGGAAACCCTGATACCGTACTTCCAGGATTATATGAATTCCATAGGTGAAGGAAGAGCCCACATAACTCTTATAAAGAAGGAAGACAAGGATCCTTCATTATGTGCCAGCTATATCTCTGATTAATGTTGACATAAAGATCTATTCGAAGATATTGGCCGAAAGATTAAAACCTTATATGTCAGGGCTGATAGAAAATGATCAGGTAGGGTTTGTACCTGGGAGGAAAACAAGGGACAGTGTCCTAAGGGCGTTACTCCCGATACAAAAAGCCAAAAAAAGTTAAGTACCAGTACTGTTTCTGTCATTGGACGCCGAGAAGGCTTTTGACAGATTAGACTGAGAATTTATGCTAGCAACAATGAGACACATAGGACTAGGGCCTAATATGATTAGATGGATTGGGGCATTGTATTCTAAACTCTCGGCACAGGTGCGGGTAAATGGTACCCTTTTAGATTCCCACTCTTTAATGGGACCCGGCAGGGATGCCCGCTTTCACCCTGTCAGGAAGGGCATGCCAGCACCCAAAATGGCGGCCATAGAGGTCGAGCTGGGTCTTCAGCTTCCACAGGAGCGCCGTTAGCGCGCGTGCGCGCTCCCGTGCGCACGCCCGTGCGCGTGCGCGCTCCCGTGCGCGCGCCCGGGAGTGCACTCTCTGAGTGTTTTTGGCGCCAGACAGGCTATTTAGGCTGGCCTCTTCTTGGACTCAGGTGCTGTCCGTTCTATAGCGTTTGGCTAACCTACCTAGTAACCTGTATCCTGTTTCCTGTACCGTTGACCCGACCCGGCTTGCCTTTGATATCCCTGCTCTCCGCCTGCACCGACCCGGCTTGTTTTGGACCCTGCTTTCGCCTACTGATTCTGCTACTCTGCTGCCAGCCCAATACCGACCCAGCCTGCCCTGTGACCTCGCTTCCGGCTTCCGCCTGTGTTCCAGACGTATCCGATAGTGCATGACCCGGCTTGACCACTTCCTCTACCCGCTGACAGTTGCCTGGGACTACCACCTGCACCTGTGCCTCTCCGCTACCTGCTCACCAGCGACCCTGCAAGGCACTCGTGCGACTTTGTACTTTGGAGTCTCCTGTCCACTTTACCAGGAGCTCGGAGTCAGAGCTGCAAGGGAGGCCGTCTTCCGCACATAAGGCTCTTACCGTCAGGGGCGTGACACACCCCTTCTTTTCGTCCTCTCATTAGAGCCATTATTAGCAACTATACAAACTAACCAGGAGATAGAGGGGGTCAGGGCCGGCCCTACCATGGGACCCGATGGTACCATTGTACCAGGCAGCACTTTCAGGGGGGCAGCAAATTTCCTGCCCGCACGCCATCCCATTCCGCCAGCTCCACTCTCCACTCCACTGTGGGGCTAATTGCCGCCCGACCGCTCCTCCAGTTCCGCTCTTCGTTCCACTGTGGGGTTAATTGCATGAATAGAGCCATAACAGGTCCTTTTTATACTCCTATATACATGTATAGAGCCATGATAGGTCCACTTTAGTTATCATGATATAAAATAATGGATGTGGGGGCATTTTGGTGAACGTAATTTTTTTGGGGGGGGGGCAGCATTTCATTCTTGGTTCCAGGCAGCACAATGTCTTGGTTCGGCACTGGAGGGTGTGAAGGTATATGGGGGGGGGGGGGACATAAGATCTCTGCGTTTGCGGACGATATGATGCTCCATGTATCAAATCCAAGATAGACACTAACAAAGATCATAGAAGAATATGAAAAGTATGGGGAGATTTCAAATTTTAAAATTAATAAAGAGAAAACTGAGATATTGCGTATATCCTTGAGTCCGAGAGAACGTAGAGACCTTGAGGACCTATACCCATTTACATAGAAACAGGATGGGATGAAATATTTAGGGATATTTCTGTCCAACATAGAAAGGGACCTTTATGAAGATAACTATATTCCTTTACTAAACAAAATAAAATTAGAACTGAAGGGTTATCCAATGGAAAAACTATCCTGGTTGGGTAGAATAAACATTATTAAGATGAGGACACTGCCTAAAGCGCTGTACATTTTTCAAACGCTCCCGATAAAAATTCCAGATACATATTTTAAAATACTGGGGAAGATAATGAGGAAATGTATATGGAAAGAAAAGAAGCCCTGTATATCAGTGGAGATTCTGACCAGATCGAGACAGGAGCGAGGACAATATCTACCAGACTTTAAAAGATACTACGAGGCATCCGTATTAAAGAGGAAAACTAATTGGTTGCAGGGGGATGGACAAAAAAATAATGGGTAGGAGTAGAAGGAATTGGGAAAGATAATATGGATCCCAAAACAATATAGAGGCTTTACTCATGAAATACCTTCAATAACAAAAGAAACCTTTAGAATATGGAATAGAGTGTGTAAAATAAAGAAGTGGTACTATAATAGCCCACTGTTGCCCCTCACAGGTATGGACTACTTCCCACCATG
This sequence comes from Rana temporaria, assembly GCF_905171775.1. Classification (NCBI taxonomy): domain Eukaryota; kingdom Metazoa; phylum Chordata; class Amphibia; order Anura; family Ranidae; genus Rana; species Rana temporaria. The sequence goes on from NC_053500.1 coordinate 101,919,544, forward strand.
AAGGAGAGGGGATGCGTACCTGAGATGGGCAGCCACTAACACACTAAAATTAAAAGATGTATTGAAAGGGAATACTTTGTGTCCAATTCTTGAATTACGAGAAAATAATGGATCCACGCTAGGGGATACTTGGAGGTATAGACAAGTCCAACATTTTGTAAATACTTTACCAAAACCCATGCGAGCTATGAATGAGTTGAACCCATAGGAAAAACTTGTAGAGTGGGGTGGAATAGGAAGACAGGGGGATATTGAATATATATAGGATATTGTCACCCTCAAGGGGACTGAGATATTGAAAATACTAGAAAGTTGGGAATTAGAACTAAACCAAATCATAACAGAGGAAAAGAAGAGACAAGTATTCTACATCAATAGATGCAAATGTAAAAGAGATAAACTATAAGCTCCTAACTAAATGGTATCATGTCCCATTGAAACTCCATAGAATAAATAGTGAGATATCACCCTTATGTTGGAGAGACTGTGGGATGGAGGGAACACATGCCCATATATGGTGGTACCCCTGATACAGGTATATTGGAGGGAGATATTAAGTATGATAAAGAAGATTAGCGGACTGGAAGTGAAACAAGATCCCTGGTATTACCTGTTTCATAATACGGGGATAATGAGGAAAAAATATAGAATGACCTTGGTCCCACACCTATTGAATGGAGCTAAAGCTTTAATACCAAGGAATTGGAAAGAAGAAAAAGCTCCATCAATAGGAAAATGGTTGAGAGAGTTAGATAGAATTAGACTGATGGAGGAATTGTTGTCAATCCATAATGAGTGCAGACCATAATTCAATAAGATCTGGAGAGGATGGAGAGAGTTTAAGGAATCAGAGGTATATATGGTTGGGATGGGGGATTGGGGATGGGAGGTATAGAGGGATCTCCTTCCCTGGTTTCCGTCTCCATCTTGGTGTCTCTCCCCTCCCTTTCCCCCCTTTTTTCATTTCCCCCCCCCCCTTGGGGTTTTTTTTTTTCTCTAGGACTCTTACACGTTATTAGGTTTGGGGTGGGAGCTTTGTCAAATATATATTATATAATACTCTATCACTAGATATTAGATGCCTTAGTAAGGACTTGCACTAAAAAAAAAATGTATTCCTCTTCTTCCCTCCCCCCCCCCTTTTTTTTTTTCTTTTTGTTAGGATTTTCATATATTATTAGGCTTGGAGTGGGAGCCTTCTTAAATTATTATACATATAATACTTTATCACTAGATATTAGGTGTTTTAAGTAAGCAAATAATTTGTTTTCTCTTTTGTTCCCCTTACCTTCACCCCCCCCCCTTTTTTACCTACTACTATATGTAGATTGGTATACAATAGACACAAGTCACTATGTATTATCACTTTAGAGGGAATTGATTCTAGAGCTTAAACACATACCTCTTTTATTTCTTCCTTTCCCTGTTTTTTTTTTTTTTTTATAATATTATTATAGTAACACTGGGGTATTAAAAACACAGGTCACTATGCACTTGTATTCTAGATGGTATTGATTCTAGAACTCTAGATTCTAACACATATTTTTTACATTTCTTTTTTTTTCCTTCCCTCCTCCTTTTTCTTTTCTCTCTCTCTTTCTCTTTCTCTCGCCTCTCTCTCATGATCTACTCCAGGGGTGCTCAACCTTTTGAAGAGCGAGGGCCACTTAAGCGACTTGGTAACCGGTTTTGGGCCACAATGAGCGGAGCGGGTGGGCGGCAGGTCCGTGTCTGCTCTGTATAAGCCTAGCAGACACGGACACAGCCCACTATACTATATATTTTTTTCCCGGATTGGATTGGAGGTAGGATACAAGTCGGGTTACATCTGCCACTCCTTAGACGTGAATGGAGGGTCCAATTGGGTCAGACTGACCGTGTGAAAGGGGCCCAATGCTGCTTACAAACAGATGCGCTGCAGTTTACCTGCACCGCTGGTGCAACGCAGTGTACCTTTGGCTTTCCTGCACTTTGCAATAGACTTATATTATATTCTGCAGGTTTGGTGCACTTTCAGAAAGCTCCCCAAACTCACAGGTAATAACAGAAGTCTATGGCTCAGTGCAGGTAACCCGCAGGTAAACTGCTCTGCATCTGCGGATCACTTTGAAATCAGCCCGGTAACCACTGCACAACAGATATGCCCATATATACCCTGTGATTTTAGTAATAAAACTGACTTTTGATAACAGTATTCTATTTTATCCCAGAGCAGGTCGTCGCGGGCCTCACCAGAAGGCTCCGTGGGCCACATGCTGCCCCCAGGCCACTGGTTGGGCACCCCTGATCTACTCTTTCTCCTCTCAACGTCTCTCCCCCCTCTTTCCCATTTTGTTGATTTCCCTAACTAGTGGTTAGACACTACAGGAGGCCATATGGATTTATAATTTACATAGGAGGAGTAGATTCTTCAGATAACTACCATCAACAATGCTAGCTTATTTTGTAGGGGGTATATTGAGACCGTATATGTGTTTTAAGTATTTTTGTATTTGAAACGCAAGTTATGTAATGTGAAAAAGATTAATAATGAAATCAATGGGAAACCGCGGTAATACCGCTGGCAATGTGCCTCTGCAGAGTTGCATTACGGGCAGTATTAACCCTTTTTCGGCTGCTAGCGGGGGTTAAAACCGCACCGCTAGCGGCCGAATATCGCTGTAAATACGACTGTAAAGCGGCGCACTCGGGCTTTCACACTGAGACTGCAGGGGAGCCGTTTTTGCAGGCACTTTACAGACGCTATTTTTAGCCCAAAAGCGCCTGAAAAACACCCCAGTGTGAAAAGGGGTCTAATTGTTAGATTTTATGATATGAAGGAGGGGGGTGGGGGATTTAAAAATCGGCATCATATATCGTCCGCCACGATTTCTAAATATCGGCATCAGCCAGAGAATAACCCATATCGGTCGACACCTTTTTTACCTGTTGTTCCCTACCACTCTCCTGGCCCTCTTATGTGCCCTGTTTATTGACAGTTGGGTTCCAGTCAGCGCAATAGCTTATTCTTTTTCTTTGGTACTAAATATACAGGTACCTAGTGGTGACTATGGGGGGGAAGCTTCTGTTAAGCAATCGGGGACTGCTTGTGCGCTAGAAATAATATTAAAGCGGAGCTCCACCCTAAAATCATACTTTGATTCAGTATGTTCCTTTCAATCTGTTTGAAAATGTTATGTGTGAAAAAAAATGTTTTACTTGCCTGGAATACCCTGTTGCTAGGCAGAATTTCTAATCTGCCATCTTCCTGGACCGCGGTGTTTTTCCTTTCCTACCTAAGCCCCACAGTCTCCTGGGAAATGAGTGTCATCAATTCCCAGGAGACTGTGCGCTCTTCTGTGCTGAAGAGAACATATAGGCCCAGATTCACGTAGATCGGCGCATCTTTTGGCCGGCGTAGCGCATCTCATATGCGCTACGCCGACGTAACATAGAGAGGCAAGACCAGTATTCACAAAGCAATTGCTCCGTAAGTTGTGGCGGCGTAGCGTAAATTGGCCGGCGTAAGCCCGCCTAATTCAAAGTAGCAAGGAAGTGGGCGTGATGTATTAAAATGAAGCGTGATCCCATGTAAATGAAGGGCCGAACGAACGGCACATGCGCGCGCATGCTCAGAATCATGTCGCAAATACTCCCTAACAGCTCAATGCCTACGACGTGAACGTAACCTACGCCCAGCCCCATTCACGTACGACTTACATAAACGACGTAAAATACGACGGCTGTTCCGACGGGCGTAAGTACGTTCGTGAATCGACGTATCTAGGTCATTTACATATTCTACGCGTAAATCAATGGAAGCGCCCCTTGCGGCCATCGTAAATATGCGCCCAAGATACAACGGCGCAGGAGACTTACGTCGGTCGATTGAGGCCAAAATTCAGGCGTATCTTCTATTAAGAATTAGGCGCAGAGATACGACGGCGCATCCGTACACTTACGCGGCGTATCAGAAGATACGTCGGCGTAAGTGTCTGTGAATCTGGGCCATAGTGTGGATTTTGTTATCTGTGTTGTCATAACAACTGGGCGGGACGTTCCTCCGCCGCCTGTTGTCATGACAACGGCACAAACAACATGCGCTACAAGTGCTGCTGTATTGCGCGAGATCGTGCTGGTTACCCAGCATGCATCTCTCCACGAAAAAAATAAAATAAAAAACATACCGAGCTTCAAATGCCCACACATAGGATGGCAACGGCCACAGAATGAGCTGCAGCAAATGTTAGATTTATTTACAGATCGTTTGGCGATCTATTAATATATTTAATGTCATGTTTAATGTAATTCAATTTAACTGGCCAAAAAAATAAAAACGTATGACCGGAACCCCGCTTTAACTGCTAGTGCCGATTTCTGTTTGTTTTTTTTGGATATATGATTTGTGGCATTCTAATACTACGTGGGACCATTTTATATATCATTTGACTGGCTGAAACCTGCTGAAAAACTTGTTCTGCAGCCCATGGGTTAGCACATACGTGCCCCAAACCTGAAATGAAAAAATAACCAACTATGGCCAGCTTTAGACAGGAAGTGCATGACTGGCTAGATTTACCAGATGAAAAAGTGGGAGGGGGAAACAAATTTAGCAACCACATTTAAGGATCAGCAGTTATATTATATTACATTGTTTTTGGACTTATTACCACTTGAGGCTGGGTTCACAGTCACACCATTTCCGCATGCGGCTCCCAACAGGGATCCGGCTGAATTTGGACCTGAAACTGACCAAAAGACGCAGAGGGGGGATTCTGTGCAAATTCTCACTGGAGCCACAGCAGAGATATGTGAACCGGCTCCATAGAGAGCCGGTCAAAATCTCCTGCTATTGCAAATTGGAACCCGCATCCAATTTACAAAGTTGTGAACCCAGCCTTAATGTTTTAATTTCACAAACAGTAACATAAAACAATTACATTGTCAAAATCACCTATAGGGTTTAATCCCAATATCCTTAGAAAGCAAAATGATCACAACCCCCACTCTGTGACACAAGTTTATTGAGCCATTTTGGTTTTCATATTGCACAGCAGAAACTAGACAAATTTTTAACAAAAGTTTGGGGGACATCAAGCAAATTAGTCACACGATTTGGCATAAATAAGCCTGCCTCCCATTCAGCAAAGTATATGTCACTTTTTCTGTGTATTTGTACCTTCTGGAAATCCGGGACAGATTTAGCATTGAAGATGACAGATTCCTACTGCGAACACATTTTATTCTGTCGCAGTACCACATTAGAACAGTAGAGGGAGGAATTTATGAATGAAGCTGCACATATCTCACACATTGGAGGAAAAAAAAAAATTAGAAATTATATATATATATATATATATATATATATATATATATATATATATATATATATATATATATATATATATATATATATATTTCTTTCTTTCTATTACTTTCTCCTGTGGATATATATATATATATATATATATATATATATATATATATATATATATATATATATATATATATATATAGATAGAGAGAGAGATTATATATATATATATATATATATATATATATATATATATATATATATATATATATATATATATATATATATATATAAAAAATATATAAATCCACAGGAGAAAGTAAAAAAAACAAAGAAAAACTACTTTTTGGCTAACGTGGATATCACATTCCTTGTATTTTGAGCCAATTGTTGAAATAAGTGTCCTAACTACTCTCCCTCCACCCCCCCTATTTAATAAGATCTCATTTAGATGTAAATAGCCACTTACTGAAAGATTCCGGTTAGCATAGAGCAGGGGTTGGCACAACATCCCCAGTGAGATGCCCCTTTGATGCATCACTACAGGCCTCCTGGAGAGGTGGTGTGGGGCCGGGGTGGGAAGGGGGGGAGAGAAAGAGAATCTGTCTCCTGCGTGGGTTTTGTACTCAACACACATGGGTCAAGTCTGCATTAACCCCTGTCCTGCTAATTTGCATGAAAATCAAGCAGCTTCTGCTGGGCTTATTTAAAGAAAAAAAAAAAAAAAACAACACATACAAACAAATGCATGCATGTTCACAATAAAAAAAATATTCCCTGAGTCCCATTCAGTAGATAATAGTGAAAAAAAAAAAAAAACAGTCAACATAGAAACCGGAATCTTTTTAACATGTAAATAAATCACCATTGCTCCCTATTGTAGGGGGACTTGGTCCTTGTGTGAACGTCTGTTTTCTCCTGCACACAATAATGAGATTACAGAGCTGAACCCCAGTGCACTCACAGACATACATGCAGCAGCCCACATCTGTTAACCCTGGATGTGCCAGTGCACACACACTATACAGTCACTGCTTTCTCAGCCATAGAAGAAGAAAAGGAAAAAAAAAAAGAATATACAATGCCAGGCAATGCAAGGCTGGCCGGGACTTCAAGTTTTGCCTATTTTTAGGTTGATCAAATGCTACCTAATTTTTCCTTAGCAGCAATCATTGCTGACAATAATAGAGTGCCAAGCATGCAGTTAGCAGAGTATTGGAAACACTCACCAAGAACACACTATGCTTCTTTCAGGCTGGGTTCACACCATCGCCAGATCCGTCGCACAGCAGGAGTCCGGTGCGTGCTGCTGGCTCACCGTTTCAGGTCCGATTTCAGCCAGAATTTTGGGTTGAATTCGGACCTGAAACTAACCAAAAAAGGCCCACATTTTCCCAGCAAATCGCACCGGACATTCTCCTGCAATGTGAATTGAATGCAGGGAAAGCCGTATCCAATTCGCATAAGTGTGAACCCAGCCTCAAGGGTTGGTGGCTTATGGGTTGTCTGTCTGAGATCAAGTAAAAAGGACCAAGTCTCACATCACATTTAAGGTGCAATGTATATTTAACTCATAAGATCTCCTTCACATGAGCGTAGAGATGCGGGAAAAAAACAAGCACTTTGGCTACATTTTTAATACTCCGGTACTGCCTGCTACTGTGCCAGGTAACTGAAGCACCTGTGCGTTAGCATTGTGTCCTTTGGGCTTAAAGTGGATGTAAACCCACTCTCATCTTTTCTAAACTACTGCCATAGTGCTGATCTATAAGGATATACATGCCTCCTGCATGTATCCTTACCTGTCAAATGTCTCCCCTCTGTCTGTTATAAGAACTGAAAAAACGCAGATTCTGTCGTGGGTCTGTTGTCTGGAGCTCTGTGGGTGGAGTCGTGATGTCAGTAGACTCCCTGCCCTCCTCTACACTCACCTCGTCAACATGCATTATTTCCTATGTATTCCTTACACTGAATTCTGCTTTGATCACCAACATCCAGTCAAAATCCAGAAAAGTAACCACATGACTTCAGAAAAGGAGTGGGGGTGGGAATTAAAAAATAATGCCTTTCTCCAGGCTAGTGCATGAGATATGTAAATATCCTGTCACTCACAGCAAGGGGGCAGAACGGACTAAGGTTTTTCTCTGTAAGTTCATTTTATTTCACTGAACAATAAAAGAGGATTGCTCAGAGCTGGAGCTGGGCACAGATTATAGGAAATCTTATACTGTACATTGTGACATCAAAAAATAAATAAAAAAATTCGGGTTTACATCCACTTTAAGGCCTATTTCAGATGGGCAAAGGTAAACTGAAGCAGCTAAGCTCCCATGCCCTACCCAATCTGACAATACAGCTGGACATGCAGCAGCCACGACGGGTTGCTTCACAGATGTGGCTATTTTAACTTGAGGTGTAGAGTGGTCAACCTCATCCATTGAGTTCTATGGGGCCACATAGGAACCATGTACAAAGCACTTAACTGCGGCATGGTGGTTACAGGGTTAAATCAGGCAGTGAGGAGGCAAAAAACTTAAGCACTCTGAAAAGCAACTCAAACAAGATTGCTCTTCAGAGGGCGCTGCAGACCAAATGTGAAAGAGCCCTTACTGCACCCAGCCTCTTTCTTTGAATTATAAAATGCACAATGAATTCTTCAAAAACATGTCTTTGAAGCGTTTACAAAGTTCTTTCACCTGTGAAAAAACCTGAAAACCAGAAGTAGCACTTTGTAAGCATTGATTAAAGTGGAGGTTCACCCAAAAACTTTATTTTTAACATTAGATTGAGGGTCGTTTTGTCAAGGGGAATCGGGTGTTTTTTTTACAATCGAAGCAGTACTTACCGTTTTAGAGATAGATCTTCTCCGCCGCTTCCGGGTATGGACTGCGGGACTGGGCGTTCCTACTTGATTGACAGGCTTCCGACGGTCGCATACATTGCGTCACGATTTTCCGAAAGTAGCCGAACGTCGGTGCGCAGGCGCCGTATAGAGCCGCACCGACGTTTGGCTTCTTTCGGCTACTCGCGACGCGATGTATGCGACCGTCGGAAGCCTGTCAATCAAATAGGAACGCCCAGTCCCGAAGACCATACCCGGAAGCGGCGGAGAAGATCGCTCTCTAAAACGGTAAGTACTGCTTCGATTTAAAAAAAAAAAAACACCCGATTCCCCTTGACAAAATGAGCCTCAATCTAATGTTAAAAATAGTTTTTTTGGGTGAACTCCCGCTTTAAAGAGTCTTTAACACACATGAAATATGTCTTGATTGTAGGATTAACTCTATAGTGGACTTAACTGGTGCTTATAGTTTTGCCACATCTCTAAGCCCATGTTAAAGGTCTACTGCACACCAATACATGCAGTAAAAATATACCAAGACCCATTAAAAAATAAGTAATTGTAATGTAAACCGTGTCAGACCCCTTTGCATTTTAAAGACGGCATACTTTAACAAGTATGTGGATTTTTTTTTTAATTGGTACGTATTTTTATTACGGTAGACACGACTTAGAGCGGAGCTCCACCCAAAAGGGGAAGCTTAGCTTGTTTGCACGCACATTTGGCACCTACGGGGGGGGGGGGGGGGGAGCGGATATCTGTCAAAACCAGGTACCCGCTCCTACTTCTGGGTAAGATTGCCGCAATTGTGCAGCGATCTACAAAATTTCCAGCCCCTCCTCCTTCCCCTGCTGCCTTCTGGGAGCCACACAGGTCCCCAGAAGACAACTGGACCATTCAGAAAGCGCATGCACAGGAGAAAACAGGCTGTAAAGCTGCAAGGCTTCACTTTCTGTTTCCCTTATTGAAGATGCCGGCGCTTGCACCCGGAGCCGATGGACAGATCAGCTTCAGGTGTCAACACTGCAGGATTCCTGGACAGGTAAGTGTCCTTATATTAAAAGTCAGCAGCTACAGTATTTGTAGCTGCTGACTTTTAATTATTTATCCCCCCCCCCCCCCCCGGGCTGGAACTCCTCTTTAAATATGCAAAGGTATGAAAACAGGGAGTTTTAAAATGCAAAGATGTTAATGCTAACACACGTGTGAAAGGGCAGTTTTCAACATATTAAAGCAGGGATCCTCAAACTACGGCCCTCCAGCTGTTGCGGAACTACCCATCCCATGAGGCATTGTAAAACTCTGACATTCACAGACATGACTAGGCATGATGGGAATTGTAGTTCCTGAACAACTGGAGGGCCGTAGTTTGAAGACCCATGTATTAAAGGGTTTGCTGCACAATCAGCTAATCTAATTGTGGCCAAACGTGCTTTTTTTTTTTTATCCAATTGATTTGATTCAATCAAAATGATCGAAGCAGCAAACAATCGAATTACCATTCCACTCAGTTTAGGTCATCTTAGATTAAAACTAGCCAGAGAGGAATATTATCAATTGCTGTATATCAATTGATTAATGAGATTACATGGAGGAAACAAAGATGTGATCAATAAAATATGACGTACTTTACGTCCAGATTTTAACAATCGAAATCCACTTTCTCATGTGTGGCATATCGATCGCATGGGTTGATGACTACAGATCGATTGGAAAAGAAATCGAAGCGTGTATGGCCACCTTTAGGCTTCATGTAAATTAGCAGCTTCTAAAGTTGAGTTTAGGAGCTTTTGGCTTTTTTTTTGTCAAAGCTCCTAAACTCAACTTCATAAAGGTCTACTAAAGGAAAATCCACTTTGCACTACAAGCGCAAAGTGTACTTGAAATTGCACTGAAAGTGCACTTAGAAGTTCAGTCGCTGTAGATCCGAGGGGGACATGTAAGGAAAATAAAAACAGCATTTTAGCTTGCACATGATTAGATAATAAAATCAGCAGAGCTTCCCCTCATTTCAGATCTACCCCTCAGATTTACAGCCACTGCACTTCCAAGTGCAATTTCAAGTGCACTTGTAGTGCAAAGTGGATTTTCCCTTCGTAAATAACCCCCCATGTGTCCATGTACACATTGGGGGTTATTTACTAAATACACTTTGCACTACAAGTGCACTTGGAATTAAAGTCGCTGTAGATCAGAGGGGGACATACAAGGAAAATAAAAAAAACAGCATTTTAGCTTGAACATGATTGGATAACGACATCAGCAGAGCTTCCCCTCATTTCAGATCTACCCCTTAGATTTAGAGCAAGTGCACTTGCAGTGCAGAGTGGATTTGCCTTTTGTAAATAACCCCTATAGTCTCTTTTCGCAGAGTTTAGGAGCTGCTGCATTTAGGCGAGGTTAAACCTCCCTCTCCTGAAACGTGGAAGATTTAACTGCCGGCCACAGGGAAACGCAAATCACGGCAAATACACACATTTTGCGTTTTCCCTTGGCCAGGAGCTGCCAGTGTACATGAATCCTTAGACTGGCCGATAATCACTGTGGGGCAGATCCACAAAGATCTGCCCCGGCGCACTGTATTCGAGATACACTACGCCGCCGTACCTTACTGCAGTTTGGTTCGAATCCATAAAGATTTTGCGCCGTAAGTTACGGCGGCGTAGTCTCTCGCGGCGTAACGGCGCCTAATTCAAATCGGCGATTAGGGGGGGGAGGTTTCATTTAAATGAAGCGCGTCCCCGCGCCAAACGAACTGCGCATGCGCCGTCCCTAAATTTCCCGCCGTGCATTGCGCTTAATGATGTCGCAAGGACGTCATTGTTTTGACGTGGACGTAAATTACGTCCATCCCGATTCACAAACGACTTACGCAAACTAAAAAAAATGTTTTCAAATTAAATGCGGGAGCGACGACCATACTTAGCATAACAGGTTTAACTATACGCCACAAAACAGCAGCTGTAACTATACGCCGAAAAAAGCCGACTAGAGACGACGTAAAAAAATGCGACGGCCGCTTGTACGTTCATGGATCGTCAGAAATAGCCAATTTGCATACTCAACGCGGAAAACGACGTGAACACCACCCAGCGGACGCCGAAAAATTCCATCTTAGATCCGAAGGCGTACGAAGATGCCGTCGTATCTTGTTTTGAGGATTCAAAACAAAGATACGACTCGGGAAATTTGAAAGTACGCCGGCGTACTTTCTACAGTCCTGCTTTAATCTGCCCTATCCCCTTCTTCTATCTCTCCAAGCATCCTGCAGCCATCTTTCTACCACCAGCTTGGTCAACAAAGATTTCTTTGGCATTAACATGTTCCAGCTCCGCGTTTCATACCCAACCGAATGGTAATGAAAAATATCCGAGCCCACTGTATTTTTCTAGGCCCTACTTTATCAGGCCCAGTCTGTAAATTCAAGTCTCACAAAAATTTTCCTAAACAAAAAAAGCCACATAAAAAAAAAATGTAAACGCCCCATCTAAACTATTCCCAATTTATTAATAAGGAAGAAAAAAAAAAGGGGGGGGGAGGAGGAGGTACAAAAATACTTTGCATTTCAAAATATTCATAACACAAATAGCACCACTGCTGCTGGCAATTTAGAAAAAAAGAAGAAAAAGTGTTTGCAAAACTCCTAGCCTCTGGAGAGTATTAAAATAAATAACATGTCATATTGACTACTCTGGGTATGATCTTTACTGCATAGTTACATTGGTCCAGCTTGGCACAATAAGTATGTATATCTTAGACCGTTGGGACCACTAGGGAAAAAATCAAGAATCACTGTAACTACAGTTATATATATCCATCATCTTCAGTCCTCTGTTCCACTCTAAGCACTGACCATGGGGAGGCCAGCACCACCAACATTCACAGAATACATTTGGGGCCCGGGCCCCCCCAATACTAAGACATTCTGATTGGAAAAGGTGGAGATTGTGGTCACTCCGCCCTATCTAATCAGAGAAGGTCTTGTACTCATTGAAAAACACAAGGAATTCTTTGAAAAGGCAGCAGTGCTGAGCGAGCGCCCCCCTGTGGCCAGTATACAGAGTGGATGCCGCTCAGCACTAAGGATGAGCTCTGGCGTGTTCGCATAGTACGCGTGCAGAGCCCGCCAAGAAGTCTGCACAGCGCAGCGCTAATCACAGCCAGGGAGACATTTCCCGATCTCTGCAGCCGAGCATCGGACAATGTCTCCCTGGCTCTGATTAGCGCAACGCCGTGCAGACTTCCTGGCGGGCTCTGCACGCGTACTATGCGAACACGCCAGAGCTCATCCTTACTCAGCACTACTACAGTGATTGTCTGTTTCTCCAGTAGCCCCTCAGGTATGAGATATACTGGTAAATATTTACATTGTACCAAGCTAGACCACCGTATCCATGCAATAAAGATCATACCTGGAGTTCAACTTTAAGGCTCTATTTACACTATGGCGTTCCGGATCGCGGGTGGAATTGCCATGATTCTGCCTGCAATTCTGAATCGCTGCAAAACGCAGGCGTCCCGCGATTCTGTTTGTGCGATTTTACCACGCTTCGTCAGGCGTCAATATCGCGCCGCTATTTGGGTATCTTTAACATTAAGCGGGGAATCGCAAGCGTGTCCTGTATTTTAGCCTAGGTTCACACTGCTGCGACTTCTAAATCGCGGTAAAATGCGCAATTTTACCGTGATTTCGCGGCTGCGATTTTGCCGCGATTTCGGCCGCAATTTAATGTAAATCTCAAAAAGTAGTACAGGAATTACTTTTTGAAATCGCAGATGCGGCGTCGCACTGATTAGGACAGTGCCATTGCCGACAATTGCCGCCGATTTGAGATGCGATTTGACATGTCAAATCGCATCTCAAATCGTTCCAAATCGTACCCAGTGTGAACCAGGGCTAACAGTGATTCGGAATCGCAGGCAGAATTTCCGCATTTCCTCCCGCGGTCCGGAACGCCGTAGTGTGAACGGAGCCTTAGTGGATTAAGGAAAAAGTGATTTGCGGCAACAACAAATTTACTCCAATTTGTGTATTGTACCACACACAGAGAACCAAAATCCCAACCTCAGCCCTTGCATACACCAAACAAATCATGGTTTGACAGTTTCCCATACATGAAATAGTCTAAGCAGAACTGAGAGCAACGTTTTGCCTTTCAGATAGAGTAAGGGAGCCTTAATAGCATGTTTTTTTTGGCCATCTTGTTCCTCTTAGGGAGATTTTCGTTCACATCCTGTCCCATAGCCACAACAGGAAGTGAGTAAATCCCTCCAAAGTGAGAGAACCCCTGCTAGTCACCAGAACTAGTGGCACCCATGGGAAGATTTCCCCACTATTCCTGTACTGACGACAATGCAAAATTTGGGATTTTCTTTCACTTTCGGTGAGAACGGTCACCAGGTTGAAAAAAAAAAATAATTTAAAAAAAATTGTTGCCTTTAGTTACACATTGGTAATCAAGCCACTAATATTGATTTAAAGCTCCTGTGCATGAAGAGAATCCTGAAAACATGACCTGCTGGAGGTACCTTAGGATGGAGGTTGGGAACCCCTAAAAGAAATGACGCAGTAATATTGATGATAGAGGCATATCATACTTGGGAGCACTTTGGGCTCCACTCATATTTGTGCAATGGGAAAGGTCCTGAATTTCAGACTGGGCGGTAGAGGGATGGCACTTCCACCTGGGTGCCAGCCCCAGACAGGGTGAGTTCTAGCCACAGACTGAGAGTCCTTAGTCTTCAGGGTGTAGGCTGGGCACAGGTCTCCATCCTCTCCCACCACCAGTGATGGGGGTGCAGGAAAATTCCCCAAAAAACTGAATGGTGGCCTAACGGGGTGTTGGGGGTTGGTGGCTTTCCTGGACTGAAATTTTGTAGCTCTCCTGACTGGCTTTTTCTTTTTAAAACTTCCTCTGCCTTTGGGCCTACCTGGCCTCCTGGCCCCAGTGCCTTTACTCCCTTTAGGGGCAAGCCTCTGATGAAACTCTCTCAGGTCTGTTTTGAACCCTCTGGCGTAGCACCACAACTTGGACTGTCGGACCAACCGGTCAAATTGGTGCATGCGGGGCTCCGGTTCAGTAGTTGGCTCCTCTTTCTCGGGGGGTAAAGCGGCCTCCTCCACAGTTGGGGAAAGCGGGTCACCTTGTTCCTTCTCCAATTCCTCAGCTTTCTCCAATTCCTCAGCTTTCTCCAATTCCTCAGCTTTCTCCAATTCCTCAGCTTTGGATTCCTGGTTCCATTCATTGCCGACCGG